>NC_089988.1:15000000-16250000 GCF_036417845.1 Apteryx mantelli
AGGCACTGAGCCACCACTGACCTCACAATTGAAAAGAGCAGCCACGCACCTAGCACTGGCCTAGCAGGCACTGAGCCACCACTGACCTCACAAGCACAAACAGCAGCCACGCACCTAGCACTGGCCTAGCAGGCACTGAGCCACCACTGACCTCACAACCACAAACAGCACCCACGCACCTAGCACTGGCCTAGCAGGCACTGAGCCACCACTGACCTCACAATTGAAAACAGCAGCCACGCACCTAGCACTGGCCTAGCAGGCACTGAGCCACCACTGACCTCACAATTGAAAACAGCAGCCACGCACCTAGCACTGGCCTAGCAGGCACTGAGCCACTACTGACCTCACAATTGAAAACAGCAGCCATGCACCTAGCACTGGCCTAGCAGGCACTGAGCCACAAGTGACCTCACAATTGAAAACAGCAGCCACGCACCTAGCACTGGCCTAGCAGGCACTGAGCCACAAGTGACCTCACAACCACAAACAGCAGCCACGCACCAAGCACTGGCCTACCAGGCACTGAGCCACAAGTGACTTCGCAGCCACAAACAGCAGCCACGCGCCTAGCACTGGCCTAGCAGGCACTGAGCCACAAGTGACCTCACAGTTGAAAACAGCAGCCATGCACCTAGCACTGGCCTAGCAGGCACTGAGCCACCACTGACCTCACAAGCACAAACAGCAGCCACGCACCTAGCACTGGCCTAGCAGGCACTGAGCCACCACTGACCTCACAATTGAAAACAGCAGCCACGCACCTAGCACTGGCCTAGCAGGCACTGAGCCACCACTGACCTCACAATTGAAAACAGCAGCCATGCACCTAGCACTGGCCTAGCAGGCACTGAGCCACCACGGACCTCACAAGCACAAACAGCAGCCACGCACCTAGCACTGGCCTAGCAGGCACTGAGCCACAAGTGACCTCACAATTGAAAACAGCACCCACGCACCTAGCACTGGCCTAGCAGGCACTGAGCCACAAGTGACCTCACAATTGAAAACAGCAGCCACGCACCTAGCACTGGCCTAGCAGGCACTGAGCCACCACTGACCTCACAAGCACAAACAGCAGCCACGCACCTAGCACTGGCCTAGCAGGCACTGAGCCACCACTGACCTCACAACCACAAACAGCAGCCACGCACCTAGCACTGGCCTATCAGGCACTGAGCCACAAGAGACCTCACAAACACAAACAGCAGCCATGGACCTAGCACTGGCCTAGCAGGCACTGAGCCACAAGTGACCTCACAATTGAAAACAGCAGCCACGCACCTAGCACTGGCCTAGCAGGCACTGAGCCACCACTGACCTCACAACCACAAACAGCACCCACGCACCTAGCACTGGCCTAGCAGGCACTGAGCCACCACTGACCTCACAAGCACAAACAGCAGCCACGCACCTAGCACTGGCCTAGCAGGCACTGAGCCACCACTGACCTCACAATTGAAAACAGCAGCCACGCACCTAGCACTGGCCTAGCAGGCACTGAGCCACCACTGACCTCACAAGCACAAACAGCAGCCACGCACCTAGCACTGGCCTAGCAGGCACTGAGCCACCACTGACCTCACAAGCACAAACAGCAGCCACGCACCTAGCACTGGCCTAGCAGGCACTGAGCCACAAGTGACCTCACAACCACAAACAGCAGCCACGCACCAAGCACTGGCCTACCAGGCACTGAGCCACAAGTGACTTCGCAGCCACAAACAGCAGCCACGCACCTAGCACTGGCCTAGCAGGCACTGAGCCACAAGTGACCTCACAGTTGAAAACAGCAGCCATGCACCTAGCACTGGCCTAGCAGGCACTGAGCCACCACTGACCTCACAATTGAAAACAGCACCCACGCACCTAGCACTGGCCTAGCAGGCACTGAGCCACCACTGACCTCACAAGCACAAACAGCAGCCACGCACCTAGCACTGGCCTAGCAGGCACTGAGCCACCACTGACCTCACAAGCACAAACAGCAGCCACGCACCTAGCACTGGCCTAGCAGGCACTGAGCCACCACTGACCTCAAAACCACAAACAGCTCCCACGCACCTAGCACTGGCCTAGCAGGCACTGAGCCACCACTGACCTCAAAACCACAAACAGCAGCCATGCACCTAGCACTGGCCTAGCAGGCACTGAGCCACCACTGACCTCACAATTGAAAACAGCAGCCACGCACCTAGCACTGGCCTAGCAGGCACTGAGCCACCACTGACCTCACAAGCACAAACAGCAGCCACGCACCTAGCACTGGCCTAGCAGGCACTGAGCCACAAGTGACCTCACAATTGAAAACAGCACCCACGCACCTAGCACTGGCCTAGCAGGCACTGAGCCACCACTGACCTCACAGTTGAAAACAGCAGCCACGCACCTAGCACTGGCCTAGCAGGCACTGAGCCACAAGTGACCTCACAACTGAAAACAGCATCCACGCACCTAGCACTGGCCTAGCAGGCACTGAGCCACCACTGACCTCAAAATTGAAAACAGCAGCCACGCACCTAGCACTGGCCTAGCAGGCACTGAGCCACCACTGACCTCACAATTGAAAACAGCAGCCACACACCAACACTGGCCTAGCAGGCACTGAGCCACAAGTGACCTCATAACCACAAACAGCAGCCATGCACCTAGCACTGGCCTATCAGGCACTGAGCCACAAGAGACCTCACAAACACAAACAGCAGCCATGGACCTAGCACTGGCCTATCAGGCACTGAGCCACAAGTGACCTCACAATTGAAAACAGCAGCCACGCACCTAGCACTGGCCTAGCAGGCACTGAGCCACCACTGACCTCACAAGCACAAACAGCAGCCACGCACCTAGCACTGGCCTAGCAGGCACTGAGCCACCACTGACCTCACAACCACAAACAGCAGCCACGCACCTAGCACTGGCCTAGCAGGCACTGAGCCACAAGTGACCTAACAAAAACAAACAGCAGCCACGCACCTAGCACTGGCCTAGCAGGCACTGAGCCACCACTGACCTCACAATTGAAAACAGCAGCCACGCACCTAGCACTGGCCTAGCAGGCACTGAGCCACCACTGACCTCACAAGCACAAACAGCAGCCACGCACCTAGCACTGGCCTAGCAGGCACTGAGCCACCACTGACCTCACAACCACAAACAGCACCCACGCACCTAGCACTGGCCTAGCAGGCACTGAGCCACCACTGACCTCACAATTGAAAACAGCAGCCACGCACCTAGCACTGGCCTAGCAGGCACTGAGCCACCACTGACCTCACAAGCACAAACAGCAGCCACGCACCTAGCACTGGCCTAGCAGGCACTGAGCCACTACTGACCTCACAATTGAAAACAGCAGCCATGCACCTAGCACTGGCCTAGCAGGCACTGAGCCACAAGTGACCTCACAATTGAAAACAGCAGCCACGCACCTAGCACTGGCCTAGCAGGCACTGAGCCACAAGTGACCTCACAACCACAAACAGCAGCCACGCACCAAGCACTGGCCTACCAGGCACTGAGCCACAAGTGACTTCGCAGCAACAAACAGCAGCCACGCACCTAGCACTGGCCTAGCAGGCACTGAGCCACAAGTGACCTCACAGTTGAAAACAGCAGCCATGCACCTAGCACTGGCCTAGCAGGCACTGAGCCACCACTGACCTCACAACCACAAACAGCATCCACGCACCTAGCACTGGCCTAGCAGGCACTGAGCCACCACTGACCTCACAAGCACAAACAGCAGCCACGCACCTAGCACTGGCCTAGCAGGCACTGAGCCACCACTGACCTCACAACCACAAACAGCACACACGCACCTAGCACTGGCCTAGCAGGCACTGAGCCACCACTGACCTCACAACCACAAACAGCTCCCACGCACCTAGCACTGGCCTAGAAGGCACTGAGCCACCACTGACCTCACAATTGAAAACAGCAGCCACGCGCCTAGCACTGGCCTAGCAGGCACTGAGCCACAAGTGACCTCACAGTTGAAAACAGCAGCCATGCACCTAGCACTGGCCTAGCAGGCACTGAGCCACCACTGACCTCACAAGCACAAACAGCAGCCACGCACCTAGCACTGGCCTAGCAGGCACTGAGCCACCACTGACCTCACAACTGAAAACAGCAGCCACGCACCTAGCACTGGCCTAGCAGGCACTGAGCCACAAGTGACCTCACAATTGAAAACAGCAGCCACGCACCTAGCACTGGCCTAGCAGGCACTGAGCCACCACTGACCTCACAATTGAAAACAGCAGCCACGCACCTAGCACTGGCCTAGCAGGCACTGAGCAACAAGTGACCTCGCAACCACAAACAGCAGCCACGCACCTAGCACTGGCCTAGCAGGCACTGAGCCACCACTGACCTCACAAGCACAAACAGCATCCACGCACCTAGCACTGGCCTAGCAGGCACTGAGCCACCACTGACCTCACAATTGAAAACAGCAGCCACGCACCTAGCACTGGCCTAGCAGGCACTGAGCCACAAGTGACCTCAGAACCACAAACAGCAGCCACGCACCAAGCACTGGCCTACCAGGCACTGAGCCACCACTGACCTCACAACCACAAACAGCAGCCACGCACCTAGCACTGGCCTAGCAGGCACTGAGCCACCACTGACCTCACAGTTGAAAACAGCAGCCATGCACCTAGCACTGGCCTAGCAGGCACTGAGCCACCACTGACCTCACAATTGAAAACAGCAGCCACGCACCTAGCACTGGCCTAGCAGGCACTGAGCCACAAGTGACCTCACAAGCACAAACAGCAGCCACGCACCTAGCACTGGCCTAGCAGGCACTGAGCCACCACTGACCTCACAATTGAAAACAGCAGCCACGCGCCTAGCACTGGCCTAGCAGGCACTGAGCCACAAGTGACCTCACAGTTGAAAACAGCAGCCATGCACCTAGCACTGGCCTAGCAGGCACTGAGCCACCACTGACCTCACAAGCACAAACAGCAGCCACGCACCTAGCACTGGCCTATCAGACACTGAGCCACCACTGACCTCACAATTGAAAACAGCAGCCACGCACCTAGCACTGGCCTAGCAGGCACTGAGCCACCACTGACCTCACAATTGAAAACAGCAGCCACGCACCTAGCACTGGCCTAGCAGGCACTGAGCCAAAACTGACCTCACAATTGAAAACAGCAGCCACGCACCTAGCACTGGCCTAGCAGGCACTGAGCCACCACTGACCTCACAAGCACAAACAGCAGCCACGCACCTAGCACTGGCCTAGCAGGCACTGAGCCACCACTGACCTCACAAGCACAAACAGCATCCACGCACCTAGCACTGGCCTAGCAGGCACTGAGCCACCACTGACCTCACAATTGAAAACAGCAGCCACGCACCTAGCACTGGCCTAGCAGGCACTGAGCCACAAGTGACCTCACAAGCACAAACAGCAGCCACGCACCTAGCACTGGCCTAGCAGGCACTGAGCCACCACTGACCTCACAACCACAAACAGCACCCACGCACCTAGCACTGGCCTAGCAGGCACTGAGCCACAAGTGACCTCACAGTTGAAAACAGCAGCCATGCACCTAGCACTGGCCTAGCAGGCACTGAGCCACAAGTGACCTCACAACCACAAACAGCAGCCACGCACCAAGCACTGGCCTACCAGGCACTGAGCCACAAGTGACTTCGCAGCAACAAACAGCAGCCACGCACCTAGCACTGGCCTAGCAGGCACTGAGCCACAAGTGACCTCACAGTTGAAAACAGCAGCCATGCACCTAGCACTGGCCTAGCAGGCACTGAGCCACCACTGACCTCACAAGCACAAACAGCAGCCACGCACCTAGCACTGGCCTAGCAGGCACTGAGCCACCACTGACCTCACAATTGAAAACAGCAGCCACGCACCTAGCACTGGCCTAGCAGGCACTGAGCCACCACTGACCTCACAATTGAAAACAGCAGCCATGCACCTAGCACTGGCCTAGCAGGCACTGAGCCACCACTGACCTCACAAGCACAAACAGCAGCCACGCACCTAGCACTGGCCTAGCAGGCACTGAGCCACAAGTGACCTCACAATTGAAAACAGCACCCACGCACCTAGCACTGGCCTAGCAGGCACTGAGCCACAAGTGACCTCACAATTGAAAACAGCAGCCACGCACCTAGCACTGGCCTAGCAGGCACTGAGCCACCACTGACCTCACAAGCACAAACAGCAGCCACGCACCTAGCACTGGCCTAGCAGGCACTGAGCCACCACTGACCTCACAACCACAAACAGCAGCCACGCACCTAGCACTGGCCTATCAGGCACTGAGCCACAAGAGACCTCACAAACACAAACAGCAGCCATGGACCTAGCACTGGCCTATCAGGCACTGAGCCACCACTGACCTCACAACCACAAACAGCACCCACGCACCTAGCACTGGCCTATCAGGCACTGAGCCACAAGAGACCTCACAACCACAAACAGCAGCCACGCACCTAGCACTGGCCTAGCAGGCACTGAGCCACAAGTGACCTAACAAAAACAAACAGCAGCCACGCACCTAGCACTGGCCTAGCAGGCACTGAGCCACCACTGACCTCACAATTGAAAAGAGCAGCCACGCACCTAGCACTGGCCTAGCAGGCACTGAGCCACCACTGACCTCACAAGCACAAACAGCAGCCACGCACCTAGCACTGGCCTAGCAGGCACTGAGCCACCACTGACCTCACAACCACAAACAGCACCCACGCACCTAGCACTGGCCTAGCAGGCACTGAGCCACAAGTGACCTCACAATTGAAAACAGCAGCCACGCACCTAGCACTGGCCTAGCAGGCACTGAGCCACAAGTGACCTCACAATTGAAAACAGCAGCCACGCACCTAGCACTGGCCTAGCAGGCACTGAGCCAGAAGTGACCTCACAATTGAAAACAGCAGCCACGCACCTAGCACTGGCCTAGCAGGCACTGAGCCACAAGTGACCTCACAACCACAAACAGCACCCACGCACCTAGCACTGGCCTACCAGGCACTGAGCCACAAGTGACTTCGCAGCCACAAACAGCAGCCACGCACCTAGCACTGGCCTAGCAGGCACTGCGCCACAAGTGACCTCACAACCACAAACAGCAGCCATGCACCTAGCACTGGCCTAGCAGGCACTGAGCCACCACTGACCTCACAACCACAAACAGCAGCCACACACCTAGCACTGGCCTAGCAGGCACTGAGCCACCACTGACCTCACAATTGAAAACAGCAGCCACGCACCTAGCACTGGCCTAGCAGGCACTGAGCCACCACTGACCTCACAAGCACAAACAGCAGCCACGCACCTAGCACTGGCCTAGCAGGCACTGAGCCACAAGTGACCTCACAATTGAAAACAGCACCCACGCACCTAGCACTGGCCTAGCAGGCACTGAGCCACCACTGACCTCACAGTTGAAAACAGCAGCCACGCACCTAGCACTGGCCTAGCAGGCACTGAGCCACAAGTGACCTCACAATTGAAAACAGCAGCCACGCACCTAGCACTGGCCTAGCAGGCACTGAGCCACCACTGACCTCAAAATTGAAAACAGCAGCCACGCACCTAGCACTGGCCTAGCAGGCACTGAGCCACAAGTGACCTCACAATTGAAAACAGCAGCCACGCACCTAGCACTGGCCTAGCAGGCACTGAGCCACCACTGACCTCACAAGCACAAACAGCAGCCACGCACCTAGCACTGGCCTAGCAGGCACTGAGCCACAAGTGACCTCACAACCACAAACAGCAGCCACGCACCTAGCACTGGCCTAGCAGGCACTGAGCCACAAGTGACCTAACAAAAACAAACAGCAGCCACGCACCTAGCACTGGCCTAGCAGGCACTGAGCCACAAGTGACCTCAGAACCACAAACAGCAGCCACGCACCAAGCACTGGCCTAGCAGGCACTGAGCCACCACTGACCTCACAGTTGAAAACAGCAGCCATGCACCTAGCACTGGCCTAGCAGGCACTGAGCCACCACTGACCTCACAACCACAAACAGCAGCCACGCACCTAGCACTGGCCTAGCAGGCACTGAGCCACAAGTGACCTCACAGTTGAAAACAGCAGCCATGCACCTAGCACTGGCCTAGCAGGCACTGAGCCACCACTGGCCTCACAACCACCAACAGCAGCCACGCACCTAGCACTGGCCTAGCAGGCACTGAGCCACAAGTGACCTCACAACTGAAAACAGCAGCCACGCACCTAGCACTGGCCTAGCAGGCACTGAGCCACCACTGACCTCACAATTGAAAACAGTAGCCACGCACCTAGCACTGGCCTAGCAGGCACTGAGCCACCACTGACCTCACAATTGAAAACAGCAGCCACGCACCTAGCACTGGCCTAGCAGGCACTGAGCCACAAGTGACCTCACAATTGAAAACAGCAGCCACGCACCTAGCACTGGCCTAGCAGGCACTGAGCCACAAGTGACCTCACAACCACAAACAGCAGCCACGCACCAAGCACTGGCCTACCAGGCACTGAGCCACAAGTGACTTCGCAGCCACAAACAGCAGCCACGCACCTAGCACTGGCCTAGCAGGCACTGAGCCACCACTGACCTCAAAACCACAAACAGCAGCCATGCACCTAGCACTGGCCTAGCAGGCACTGAGCCACCACTGACCTCACAACCACAAACAGCAGCCACGCACCTAGCACTGGCCTAGCAGGCACTGAGCCACCACTGACCTCACAATTGAAAACAGCAGCCACGCGCCTAGCACTGGCCTAGCAGGCACTGAGCCACAAGTGACCTCACAGTTGAAAACAGCAGCCATGCACCTAGCACTGGCCTAGCAGGCACTGCGCCACCACTGACCTCACAAGCACAAACAGCAGCCACGCACCTAGCACTGGCCTAGCAGGCACTGAGCCACCACTGACCTCACAATTGAAAACAGCAGCCACGCACCTAGCACTGGCCTAGCAGGCACTGAGCCACCACTGACCTCACAATTGAAAACAGCAGCCACGCACCTAGCACTGGCCTAGCAGGCACTGAGCCACAAGTGACCTCGCAACCACAAACAGCAGCCACGCACCTAGCACTGGCCTAGCAGGCACTGAGCCACAAGTGACCTCACAACCACAAACAGCACCCACGCACCTAGCACTGGCCTAGCAGGCACTGAGCCACCACTGACCTCACAATTGAAAACAGTAGCCACGCACCTAGCACTGGCCTAGCAGGCACTGAGTCACCACTGACCTCACAATTGAAAACAGCAGCCACGCACCTAGCACTGGCCTAGCAGGCACTGAGCCACTACTGACCTCACAATTGAAAACAGCAGCCACGCACCTAGCACTGGCCTAGCAGGCACTGAGCCACAAGTGACCTCACAACCACAAACAGCAGCCACGCACCTAGCACTGGCCTAGCAGGCACTGAGCCACAAGTGACCTCACAACCACAAACAGCAGCCACGCACCTAGCACTGGCCTAGCAGGCACTGAGCCACAAGTGACCTCACAATTGAAAACAGCAGCCACGCACCTAGCACTGGCCTAGCAGGCACTGAGCCACAAGTGACCTCACAACCACAAACAGCAGCCACGCACCTAGCACTGGCCTAGCAGGCACTGAGCCACAAGTGACCTCACAACCACAAACAGCAGCCACGCACCTAGCACTGGCCTAGCAGGCACTGAGCCACCACTGACCTCAAAACCACAAACAGCAGCCATGCACCTAGCACTGGCCTAGCAGGCACTGAGCCACCACTGACCTCACAACCACAAACAGCAGCCACGCACCTAGCACTGGCCTAGCAGGCACTGAGCCACAAGTGACCTCATAACCACAAACAGCAGCCATGCACCTAGCACTGGCCTAGCAGGCACTGAGCCACCACTGACCTCACAAGCACAAACAGCAGCCACGCACCTAGCACTGGCCTAGCAGGCACTGAGCCACCACTGACCTCACAATTGAAAACAGCAGCCACGCGCCTAGCACTGGCCTAGCAGGCACTGAGCCACAAGTGACCTCACAGTTGAAAACAGCAGCCATGCACCTAGCACTGGCCTAGCAGGCACTGCGCCACCACTGACCTCACAAGCACAAACAGCAGCCACGCACCTAGCACTGGCCTAGCAGGCACTGAGCCACCACTGACCTCACAATTGAAAACAGCAGCCACGCACCTAGCACTGGCCTAGCAGGCACTGAGCCACAAGTGACCTCACAACCACAAACAGCAGCCACGCACCTAGCACTGGCCTAGCAGGCACTGAGCCAAAACTGACCTCACAATTGAAAACAGCAGCCACGCACCTAGCACTGGCCTAGCAGGCACTGAGCCACCACTGACCTCACAACCACAAACAGCACCCACGCACCTAGCACTGGCCTAGCAGGCACTGAGCCACCACTGACCTCACAATTGAAAACAGCAGCCACGCACCTAGCACTGGCCTAGCAGGCACTGAGCCACCACTGACCTCACAACCACAAACAGCAGCCACGCACCTAGCACTGGCCTAGCAGGCACTGAGCCACCACTGACCTCACAACTGAAAACAGCAGCCACGCACCTAGCACTGGCCTAGCAGGCACTGAGCCACCACTGACCTCACAATTGAAAACAGCAGCCACGCAACGAGCACTGGCCTAGCAGGCACTGAGCCACAAGTGACCTCACAATTGAAAACAGCAGCCACGCACCTAGCACTGGCCTAGCAGGCACTGAGCCACAAGTGACCTCACAACCACAAACAGCAGCCATGCACCTAGCACTGGCCTAGCAGGCACTGAGCCACAAGTGACCTCACAGTTGAAAACAGCAGCCATGCACCTAGCACTGGCCTAGCAGGCACTGAGCCACCACGGACCTCACAACCACAAACAGCACCCACGCACCTAGCACTGGCCTACCAGGCACTGAGCCACAAGTGACTTCGCAGCCACAAACAGCAGCCACGCACCTAGCACTGGCCTAGCAGGCACTGAGCCACAAGTGACCTCACAGTTGAAAACAGCAGCCATGCACCTAGCACTGGCCTAGCAGGCACTGAGCCACCACTGACCTCACAAGCACAAACAGCAGCCACGCACCTAGCACTGGCCTAGCAGGCACTGAGCCACCACTGACCTCAAAACCACAAACAGCAGCCATGCACCTAGCACTGGCCTAGCAGGCACTGAGCCACCACTGACCTCACAACCACAAACAGCAGCCACACACCTAGCACTGGCCTAGCAGGCACTGAGCCACCACTGACCTCACAATTGAAAACAGCAGCCATGCACCTAGCACTGGCCTAGCAGGCACTGAGCCACCACTGACCTCACAAGCACAAACAGCAGCCACGCACCTAGCACTGGCCTAGCAGGCACTGAGCCACAAGTGACCTCACAATTGAAAACAGCACCCACGCACCTAGCACTGGCCTAGCAGGCACTGAGCCACAAGTGACCTCACAATTGAAAACAGCAGCCACGCACCTAGCACTGGCCTAGCAGGCACTGAGCCACCACTGACCTCACAACCACAAACAGCAGCCACGCACCTAGCACTGGCCTAGCAGGCACTGAGCCACCACTGACCTCACAACCACAAACAGCAGCCACGCACCTAGCACTGGCCTATCAGGCACTGAGCCACAAGAGACCTCACAAACACAAACAGCAGCCATGGACCTAGCACTGGCCTATCAGGCACTGAGCCACAAGTGACCTCACAATTGAAAACAGCAGCCACGCACCTAGCACTGGCCTAGCAGGCACTGAGCCACCACTGACCTCACAAGCACAAACAGCAGCCACGCACCTAGCACTGGCCTAGCAGGCACTGAGCCACCACTGACCTCACAACCACAAACAGCACCCACGCACCTAGCACTGGCCTAGCAGGCACTGAGCCACAAGTGACCTAACAAAAACAAACAGCAGCCACGCACCTAGCACTGGCCTAGCAGGCACTGAGCCACCACTGACCTCACAATTGAAAAGAGCAGCCACGCACCTAGCACTGGCCTAGCAGGCACTGAGCCACCACTGACCTCACAAGCACAAACAGCAGCCACGCACCTAGCACTGGCCTAGCAGGCACTGAGCCACCACTGACCTCACAACCACAAACAGCACCCACGCACCTAGCACTGGCCTAGCAGGCACTGAGCCACCACTGACCTCACAATTGAAAACAGCAGCCACGCACCTAGCACTGGCCTAGCAGGCACTGAGCCACCACTGACCTCACAATTGAAAACAGCAGCCACGCACCTAGCACTGGCCTAGCAGGCACTGAGCCACTACTGACCTCACAATTGAAAACAGCAGCCATGCACCTAGCACTGGCCTAGCAGGCACTGAGCCACAAGTGACCTCACAATTGAAAACAGCAGCCACGCACCTAGCACTGGCCTAGCAGGCACTGAGCCACAAGTGACCTCACAACCACAAACAGCAGCCACGCACCTAGCACTGGCCTAGCAGGCACTGAGCCACCACTGACCTCACAACTGAAAACAGCAGCCACGCACCTAGCACTGGCCTAGCAGGCACTGAGCCACCACTGACCTCACAATTGAAACAGCAGCCACGCAACGAGCACTGGCCTAGCAGGCACTGAGCCACAAGTGACCTCACAATTGAAAACAGCAGCCACGCACCTAGCACTGGCCTAGCAGGCACTGAGCCACAAGTGACCTCACAACCACAAACAGCAGCCATGCACCTAGCACTGGCCTAGCAGGCACTGAGCCACAAGTGACCTCACAGTTGAAAACAGCAGCCATGCACCTAGCACTGGCCTAGCAGGCACTGAGCCACCACGGACCTCACAACCACAAACAGCAGCCACCCACCTAGCACTGGCCTAGCAGGCACTGAGCAACAAGTGACTTCGCAGCCACAAACAGCAGCCACGCACCTAGCACTGGCCTAGCAGGCACTGAGCCACAAGTGACCTCACAATTGAAAACAGCAGCCACGCACCTAGCACTGGCCTAGCAGGCACTGAGCCACAAGTGACCTCACAACCACAAACAGCACCCACGCACCTAGCACTGGCCTACCAGGCACTGAGCCACAAGTGACTTCGCAGCCACAAACAGCAGCCACGCACCTAGCACTGGCCTAGCAGGCACTGAGCCACAAGTGACCTCACAGTTGAAAACAGCAGCCATGCACCTAGCACTGGCCTAGCAGGCACTGAGCCACCACTGACCTCACAACCACAAACAGCAGCCACCCACCTAGCACTGGCCTAGCAGGCACTGAGCCACCACTGACCTCACAATTGAAAACAGCAGCCATGCACCTAGCACTGGCCTAGCAGGCACTGAGCCACCACTGACCTCACAAGCACAAACAGCAGCCACGCACCTAGCACTGGCCTAGCAGGCACTGAGCCACAAGTGACCTCACAATTGAAAACAGCACCCACGCACCTAGCACTGGCCTAGCAGGCACTGAGCCACAAGTGACCTCACAATTGAAAACAGCAGCCACGCACCTAGCACTGGCCTAGCAGGCACTGAGCCACCACTGACCTCACAAGCACAAACAGCAGCCACGCACCTAGCACTGGCCTAGCAGGCACTGAGCCACCACTGACCTCACAACCACAAACAGCAGCCACGCACCTAGCACTGGCCTATCAGGCACTGAGCCACAAGAGACCTCACAAACACAAACAGCAGCCATGGACCTAGCACTGGCCTATCAGGCACTGAGCCACAAGTGACCTCACAATTGAAAACAGCAGCCACGCACCTAGCACTGGCCTAGCAGGCACTGAGCCACCACTGACCTCACAACCACAAACAGCACACACGCACCTAGCACTGGCCTAGCAGGCACTGAGCCACCACTGACCTCAAAACCACAAACAGCAGCCACGCACCTAGCACTGGCCTAGCAGGCACTGAGCCACAAGTGACCTAACAAAAACAAACAGCAGCCACGCACCTAGCACTGGCCTAGCAGGCACTGAGCCACCACTGACCTCACAATTGAAAAGAGCAGCCACGCACCTAGCACTGGCCTAGCAGGCACTGAGCCACCACTGACCTCACAAGCACAAACAGCAGCCACGCACCTAGCACTGGCCTAGCAGGCACTGAGCCACCACTGACCTCAAAACCACAAACAGCAGCCACGCACCTAGCACTGGCCTAGCAGGCACTGAGCCACCACTGACCTCACAAGCACAAACAGCAGCCACGCACCTAGCACTGGCCTAGCAGGCACTGAGCCACCACTGACCTCACAACCACAAACAGCACCCACGCACCTAGCACTGGCCTAGCAGGCACTGAGCCACCACTGACCTCACAATTGAAAACAGCAGCCACGCACCTAGCACTGGCCTAGCAGGCACTGAGCCACCACTGACCTCACAATTGAAAAGAGCAGCCACGCACCTAGCACTGGCCTAGCAGGCACTGAGCCACCACTGACCTCACAAGCACAAACAGCAGCCACGCACCTAGCACTGGCCTAGCAGGCACTGAGCCACCACTGACCTCACAACCACAAACAGCACCCACGCACCTAGCACTGGCCTAGCAGGCACTGAGCCACCACTGACCTCACAATTGAAAACAGCAGCCACGCACCTAGCACTGGCCTAGCAGGCACTGAGCCACCACTGACCTCACAATTGAAAACAGCAGCCACGCACCTAGCACTGGCCTAGCAGGCACTGAGCCACTACTGACCTCACAATTGAAAACAGCAGCCATGCACCTAGCACTGGCCTAGCAGGCACTGAGCCACAAGTGACCTCACAATTGAAAACAGCAGCCACGCACCTAGCACTGGCCTAGCAGGCACTGAGCCACAAGTGACCTCACAACCACAAACAGCAGCCACGCACCTAGCACTGGCCTAGCAGGCACTGAGCCACCACTGACCTCACAACTGAAAACAGCAGCCACGCACCTAGCACTGGCCTAGCAGGCACTGAGCCACCACTGACCTCACAATTGAAACAGCAGCCACGCAACGAGCACTGGCCTAGCAGGCACTGAGCCACAAGTGACCTCACAATTGAAAACAGCAGCCACGCACCTAGCACTGGCCTAGCAGGCACTGAGCCACAAGTGACCTCACAACCACAAACAGCAGCCATGCACCTAGCACTGGCCTAGCAGGCACTGAGCCACAAGTGACCTCACAGTTGAAAACAGCAGCCATGCACCTAGCACTGGCCTAGCAGGCACTGAGCCACCACGGACCTCACAACCACAAACAGCAGCCACCCACCTAGCACTGGCCTAGCAGGCACTGAGCAACAAGTGACTTCGCAGCCACAAACAGCAGCCACGCACCTAGCACTGGCCTAGCAGGCACTGAGCCACAAGTGACCTCACAATTGAAAACAGCAGCCACGCACCTAGCACTGGCCTAGCAGGCACTGAGCCACAAGTGACCTCACAACCACAAACAGCACCCACGCACCTAGCACTGGCCTACCAGGCACTGAGCCACAAGTGACTTCGCAGCCACAAACAGCAGCCACGCACCTAGCACTGGCCTAGCAGGCACTGAGCCACAAGTGACCTCACAGTTGAAAACAGCAGCCATGCACCTAGCACTGCCCTAGCAGGCACTGAGCCACCACTGACCTCACAATTGAAAACAGCAGCCACCCACCTAGCACTGGCCTAGCAGGCACTGAGCCACCACTGACCTCACAATTGAAAACAGCAGCCATGCACCTAGCACTGGCCTAGCAGGCACTGAGCCACCACTGACCTCACAAGCACAAACAGCAGCCACGCACCTAGCACTGGCCTAGCAGGCACTGAGCCACAAGTGACCTCACAATTGAAAACAGCACCCACGCACCTAGCACTGGCCTAGCAGGCACTGAGCCACAAGTGACCTCACAATTGAAAACAGCAGCCACGCACCTAGCACTGGCCTAGCAGGCACTGAGCCACCACTGACCTCACAAGCACAAACAGCAGCCACGCACCTAGCACTGGCCTAGCAGGCACTGAGCCACCACTGACCTCACAACCACAAACAGCAGCCACGCACCTAGCACTGGCCTATCAGGCACTGAGCCACAAGAGACCTCACAAACACAAACAGCAGCCATGGACCTAGCACTGGCCTATCAGGCAATGAGCCACAAGTGACCTCACAATTGAAAACAGCAGCCACGCACCTAGCACTGGCCTAGCAGGCACTGAGCCACCACTGACCTCACAAGCACAAACAGCAGCCACGCACCTAGCACTGGCCTAGCAGGCACTGAGCCACCACTGACCTCAAAACCACAAACAGCAGCCACGCACCTAGCACTGGCCTAGCAGGCACTGAGCCACAAGTGACCTAACAAAAACAAACAGCAGCCACGCACCTAGCACTGGCCTAGCAGGCACTGAGCCACCACTGACCTCACAATTGAAAAGAGCAGCCACGCACCTAGCACTGGCCTAGCAGGCACTGAGCCACCACTGACCTCACAAGCACAAACAGCAGCCACGCACCTAGCACTGGCCTAGCAGGCACTGAGCCACCACTGACCTCACAACCACAAACAGCACCCACGCACCTAGCACTGGCCTAGCAGGCACTGAGCCACCACTGACCTCACAATTGAAAACAGCAGCCACGCACCTAGCACTGGCCTAGCAGGCACTGAGCCACCACTGACCTCACAATTGAAAACAGCAGCCACGCACCTAGCACTGGCCTAGCAGGCACTGAGCCACTACTAACCTCACAATTGAAAACAGCAGCCATGCACCTAGCACTGGCCTAGCAGGCACTGAGCCACAAGTGACCTCACAATTGAAAACAGCAGCCACGCACCTAGCACTGGCCTAGCAGGCACTGAGCCACAAGTGACCTCACAACCACAAACAGCAGCCACGCACCAAGCACTGGCCTACCAGGCACTGAGCCACAAGTGACTTCGCAGCCACAAACAGCAGCCACGCACCTAGCACTGGCCTAGCAGGCACTGAGCCACAAGTGACCTCACAGTTGAAAACAGCAGCCATGCACCTAGCACTGGCCTAGCAGGCACTGAGCCACCACTGACCTCACAAGCACAAACAGCATCCACGCACCTAGCACTGGCCTAGCAGGCACTGAGCCACCACTGACCTCACAAGCACAAACAGCAGCCACGCACCTAGCACTGGCCTAGCAGGCACTGAGCCACCACTGACCTCACAATTGAAAACAGCAGCCACGCACCTAGCACTGGCCTAGCAGGCACTGAGCCACCATTGACCTCACAAGCACAAACAGCAGCCACGCACCTAGCACTGGCCTAGCAGGCACTGAGCCACCACTGACCTCACAATTGAAAACAGCAGCCACGCGCCTAGCACTGGCCTAGCAGGCACTGAGCCACAAGTGACCTCACAATTGAAAACAGCAGCCACGCACCTAGCACTGGCCTAGCAGGCACTGAGCCACCACTGACCTCACAAGCACAAACAGCAGCCACGCACCTAGCACTGGCCTAGCAGGCACTGAGCCACCACTGACCTCACAACCACAAACAGCACGCACGCACCTAGCACTGGCCTAGCAGGCACTGAGCCACAAGTGACCTAACAAAAACAAACAGCAGCCACGCACCTAGCACTGGCCTAGCAGGCACTGAGCCACAAGTGACCTCAGAACCACAAACAGCAGCCACGCACCAAGCACTGGCCTAGCAGGCACTGAGCCACCACTGACCTCACAGTTGAAAACAGCAGCCATGCACCTAGCACTGGCCTAGCAGGCACTGAGCCACCACTGAACTCACAACCACAAACAGCAGCCACGCACCTAGCACTGGCCTAGCAGGCACTGAGCCACAAGTGACCTCACAGTTGAAAACAGCAGCCATGCACCTAGCACTGGCCTAGCAGGCACTGAGCCACCACTGGCCTCACAACCACCAACAGCAGCCACGCACCTAGCACTGGCCTAGCAGGCACTGAGCCACAAGTGACCTCACAACCACAAACAGCACCCACGCACCTAGCACTGGCCTAGCAGGCACTGAGCCACAAGTGACCTCACAATTGAAAACAGCAGCCACGCACCTAGCACTGGCCTAGCAGGCACTGAGCCACAAGTGACCTCACAACCACAAACAGCAGCCACGCACCTAGCACTGGCCTAGCAGGCACTGAGCCACCACTGACCTCACAACTGAAAACAGCAGCCACGCACCTAGCACTGGCCTAGCAGGCACTGAGCCACCACTGACCTCACAATTGAAACAGCAGCCACGCAACGAGCACTGGCCTAGCAGGCACTGAGCCACAAGTGACCTCACAATTGAAAACAGCAGCCACGCACCTAGCACTGGCCTAGCAGGCACTGAGCCACAAGTGACCTCACAACCACAAACAGCAGCCATGCACCTAGCACTGGCCTAGCAGGCACTGAGCCACAAGTGACCTCACAGTTGAAAACAGCAGCCATGCACCTAGCACTGGCCTAGCAGGCACTGAGCCACCACGGACCTCACAACCACAAACAGCAGCCACGCACCTAGCACTGGCCTAGCAGGCACTGAGCAACAAGTGACTTCGC
Source organism: Apteryx mantelli (assembly GCF_036417845.1). NCBI lineage: Eukaryota > Metazoa > Chordata > Aves > Apterygiformes > Apterygidae > Apteryx > Apteryx mantelli. The sequence continues at coordinate 15,018,548 of NC_089988.1, forward strand.
AGCCACAAACAGCAGCCACGCACCTAGCACTGGCCTAGCAGGCACTGAGCCACAAGTGACCTCACAATTGAAAACAGCAGCCACGCACCTAGCACTGGCCTAGCAGGCACTGAGCCACAAGTGACCTCACAACCACAAACAGCACCCACGCACCTAGCACTGGCCTACCAGGCACTGAGCCACAAGTGACTTCGCAGCCACAAACAGCAGCCACGCACCTAGCACTGGCCTAGCAGGCACTGAGCCACAAGTGACCTCACAGTTGAAAACAGCAGCCATGCACCTAGCACTGGCCTAGCAGGCACTGAGCCACCACTGACCTCACAACCACAAACAGCAGCCACCCACCTAGCACTGGCCTAGCAGGCACTGAGCCACCACTGACCTCACAATTGAAAACAGCAGCCATGCACCTAGCACTGGCCTAGCAGGCACTGAGCCACCACTGACCTCACAAGCACAAACAGCAGCCACGCACCTAGCACTGGCCTAGCAGGCACTGAGCCACAAGTGACCTCACAATTGAAAACAGCACCCACGCACCTAGCACTGGCCTAGCAGGCACTGAGCCACAAGTGACCTCACAATTGAAAACAGCAGCCACGCACCTAGCACTGGCCTAGCAGGCACTGAGCCACCACTGACCTCACAAGCACAAACAGCAGCCACGCACCTAGCACTGGCCTAGCAGGCACTGAGCCACCACTGACCTCACAACCACAAACAGCAGCCACGCACCTAGCACTGGCCTATCAGGCACTGAGCCACAAGAGACCTCACAAACACAAACAGCAGCCATGGACCTAGCACTGGCCTATCAGGCACTGAGCCACAAGTGACCTCACAATTGAAAACAGCAGCCACGCACCTAGCACTGGCCTAGCAGGCACTGAGCCACCACTGACCTCACAACCACAAACAGCACACACGCACCTAGCACTGGCCTAGCAGGCACTGAGCCACCACTGACCTCAAAACCACAAACAGCAGCCACGCACCTAGCACTGGCCTAGCAGGCACTGAGCCACAAGTGACCTAACAAAAACAAACAGCAGCCACGCACCTAGCACTGGCCTAGCAGGCACTGAGCCACCACTGACCTCACAATTGAAAAGAGCAGCCACGCACCTAGCACTGGCCTAGCAGGCACTGAGCCACCACTGACCTCACAAGCACAAACAGCAGCCACGCACCTAGCACTGGCCTAGCAGGCACTGAGCCACCACTGACCTCAAAACCACAAACAGCAGCCACGCACCTAGCACTGGCCTAGCAGGCACTGAGCCACCACTGACCTCACAAGCACAAACAGCAGCCACGCACCTAGCACTGGCCTAGCAGGCACTGAGCCACCACTGACCTCACAACCACAAACAGCACCCACGCACCTAGCACTGGCCTAGCAGGCACTGAGCCACCACTGACCTCACAATTGAAAACAGCAGCCACGCACCTAGCACTGGCCTAGCAGGCACTGAGCCACCACTGACCTCACAATTGAAAAGAGCAGCCACGCACCTAGCACTGGCCTAGCAGGCACTGAGCCACCACTGACCTCACAAGCACAAACAGCAGCCACGCACCTAGCACTGGCCTAGCAGGCACTGAGCCACCACTGACCTCACAACCACAAACAGCACCCACGCACCTAGCACTGGCCTAGCAGGCACTGAGCCACCACTGACCTCACAATTGAAAACAGCAGCCACGCACCTAGCACTGGCCTAGCAGGCACTGAGCCACCACTGACCTCACAATTGAAAACAGCAGCCACGCACCTAGCACTGGCCTAGCAGGCACTGAGCCACTACTGACCTCACAATTGAAAACAGCAGCCATGCACCTAGCACTGGCCTAGCAGGCACTGAGCCACAAGTGACCTCACAATTGAAAACAGCAGCCACGCACCTAGCACTGGCCTAGCAGGCACTGAGCCACAAGTGACCTCACAACCACAAACAGCAGCCACGCACCTAGCACTGGCCTAGCAGGCACTGAGCCACCACTGGCCTCACAACCACCAACAGCAGCCACGCACCTAGCACTGGCCTAGCAGGCACTGAGCCACCACTGACCTCACAATTGAAACAGCAGCCACGCAACGAGCACTGGCCTAGCAGGCACTGAGCCACAAGTGACCTCACAATTGAAAACAGCAGCCACGCACCTAGCACTGGCCTAGCAGGCACTGAGCCACAAGTGACCTCACAACCACAAACAGCAGCCATGCACCTAGCACTGGCCTAGCAGGCACTGAGCCACAAGTGACCTCACAGTTGAAAACAGCAGCCATGCACCTAGCACTGGCCTAGCAGGCACTGAGCCACCACGGACCTCACAACCACAAACAGCAGCCACCCACCTAGCACTGGCCTAGCAGGCACTGAGCAACAAGTGACTTCGCAGCCACAAACAGCAGCCACGCACCTAGCACTGGCCTAGCAGGCACTGAGCCACAAGTGACCTCACAATTGAAAACAGCAGCCACGCACCTAGCACTGGCCTAGCAGGCACTGAGCCACAAGTGACCTCACAACCACAAACAGCACCCACGCACCTAGCACTGGCCTACCAGGCACTGAGCCACAAGTGACTTCGCAGCCACAAACAGCAGCCACGCACCTAGCACTGGCCTAGCAGGCACTGAGCCACAAGTGACCTCACAGTTGAAAACAGCAGCCATGCACCTAGCACTGCCCTAGCAGGCACTGAGCCACCACTGACCTCACAACCACAAACAGCAGCCACCCACCTAGCACTGGCCTAGCAGGCACTGAGCCACCACTGACCTCACAATTGAAAACAGCAGCCATGCACCTAGCACTGGCCTAGCAGGCACTGAGCCACCACTGACCTCACAAGCACAAACAGCAGCCACGCACCTAGCACTGGCCTAGCAGGCACTGAGCCACAAGTGACCTCACAATTGAAAACAGCACCCACGCACCTAGCACTGGCCTAGCAGGCACTGAGCCACAAGTGACCTCACAATTGAAAACAGCAGCCACGCACCTAGCACTGGCCTAGCAGGCACTGAGCCACCACTGACCTCACAAGCACAAACAGCAGCCACGCACCTAGCACTGGCCTAGCAGGCACTGAGCCACCACTGACCTCACAACCACAAACAGCAGCCACGCACCTAGCACTGGCCTATCAGGCACTGAGCCACAAGAGACCTCACAAACACAAACAGCAGCCATGGACCTAGCACTGGCCTATCAGGCACTGAGCCACAAGTGACCTCACAATTGAAAACAGCAGCCACGCACCTAGCACTGGCCTAGCAGGCACTGAGCCACCACTGACCTCACAAGCACAAACAGCAGCCACGCACCTAGCACTGGCCTAGCAGGCACTGAGCCACCACTGACCTCAAAACCACAAACAGCAGCCACGCACCTAGCACTGGCCTAGCAGGCACTGAGCCACAAGTGACCTAACAAAAACAAACAGCAGCCACGCACCTAGCACTGGCCTAGCAGGCACTGAGCCACCACTGACCTCACAATTGAAAAGAGCAGCCACGCACCTAGCACTGGCCTAGCAGGCACTGAGCCACCACTGACCTCACAAGCACAAACAGCAGCCACGCACCTAGCACTGGCCTAGCAGGCACTGAGCCACCACTGACCTCACAACCACAAACAGCACCCACGCACCTAGCACTGGCCTAGCAGGCACTGAGCCACCACTGACCTCACAATTGAAAACAGCAGCCACGCACCTAGCACTGGCCTAGCAGGCACTGAGCCACCACTGACCTCACAATTGAAAACAGCAGCCACGCACCTAGCACTGGCCTAGCAGGCACTGAGCCACTACTAACCTCACAATTGAAAACAGCAGCCATGCACCTAGCACTGGCCTAGCAGGCACTGAGCCACAAGTGACCTCACAATTGAAAACAGCAGCCACGCACCTAGCACTGGCCTAGCAGGCACTGAGCCACAAGTGACCTCACAACCACAAACAGCAGCCACGCACCAAGCACTGGCCTACCAGGCACTGAGCCACAAGTGACTTCGCAGCCACAAACAGCAGCCACGCACCTAGCACTGGCCTAGCAGGCACTGAGCCACAAGTGACCTCACAGTTGAAAACAGCAGCCATGCACCTAGCACTGGCCTAGCAGGCACTGAGCCACCACTGACCTCACAAGCACAAACAGCATCCACGCACCTAGCACTGGCCTAGCAGGCACTGAGCCACCACTGACCTCACAAGCACAAACAGCAGCCACGCACCTAGCACTGGCCTAGCAGGCACTGAGCCACCACTGACCTCACAATTGAAAACAGCAGCCACGCACCTAGCACTGGCCTAGCAGGCACTGAGCCACCATTGACCTCACAAGCACAAACAGCAGCCACGCACCTAGCACTGGCCTAGCAGGCACTGAGCCACCACTGACCTCACAATTGAAAACAGCAGCCACGCGCCTAGCACTGGCCTAGCAGGCACTGAGCCACAAGTGACCTCACAATTGAAAACAGCAGCCACGCACCTAGCACTGGCCTAGCAGGCACTGAGCCACCACTGACCTCACAAGCACAAACAGCAGCCACGCACCTAGCACTGGCCTAGCAGGCACTGAGCCACCACTGACCTCACAACCACAAACAGCACGCACGCACCTAGCACTGGCCTAGCAGGCACTGAGCCACAAGTGACCTAACAAAAACAAACAGCAGCCACGCACCTAGCACTGGCCTAGCAGGCACTGAGCCACAAGTGACCTCAGAACCACAAACAGCAGCCACGCACCAAGCACTGGCCTAGCAGGCACTGAGCCACCACTGACCTCACAGTTGAAAACAGCAGCCATGCACCTAGCACTGGCCTAGCAGGCACTGAGCCACCACTGAACTCACAACCACAAACAGCAGCCACGCACCTAGCACTGGCCTAGCAGGCACTGAGCCACAAGTGACCTCACAGTTGAAAACAGCAGCCATGCACCTAGCACTGGCCTAGCAGGCACTGAGCCACCACTGGCCTCACAACCACCAACAGCAGCCACGCACCTAGCACTGGCCTAGCAGGCACTGAGCCACAAGTGACCTCACAACCACAAACAGCACCCACGCACCTAGCACTGGCCTAGCAGGCACTGAGCCACCACTGACCTCACAATTGAAAACAGTAGCCACGCACCTAGCACTGGCCTAGCAGGCACTGAGCCACCACTGACCTCACAATTGAAAACAGCAGCCACGCACCTAGCACTGGCCTAGCAGGCACTGAGCCACTACTGACCTCACAATTGAAAACAGCAGCCATGCACCTAGCACTGGCCTAGCAGGCACTGAGCCACAAGTGACCTCACAATTGAAAACAGCAGCCACGCACCTAGCACTGGCCTAGCAGGCACTGAGCCACAAGTGACCTCACAACCACAAAGAGCAGCCACGCACCAAGCACTGGCCTACCAGGCACTGAGCCACAAGTGACTTCGCAGCCACAAACAGCAGCCACGCACCTAGCACTGGCCTAGCAGGCACTGAGCCACCACTGACCTCAAAACCACAAACAGCAGCCATGCACCTAGCACTGGCCTAGCAGGCACTGAGCCACCACTGACCTCACAACCACAAACAGCAGCCACGCACCTAGCACTGGCCTAGCAGGCACTGAGCCACCACTGACCTCACAATTGAAAACAGCAGCCACGCGCCTAGCACTGGCCTAGCAGGCACTGAGCCACAAGTGACCTCACAGTTGAAAACAGCAGCCATGCACCTAGCACTGGCCTAGCAGGCACTGCGCCACCACTGACCTCACAAGCACAAACAGCAGCCACGCACCTAGCACTGGCCTAGCAGGCACTGAGCCACCACTGACCTCACAATTGAAAACAGCAGCCACGCACCTAGCACTGGCCTAGCAGGCACTGAGCCACAAGTGACCTCACAATTGAAAACAGCAGCCACGCACCTAGCACTGGCCTAGCAGGCACTGAGCCACAAGTGACCTCGCAACCACAAACAGCAGCCACGCACCTAGCACTGGCCTAGCAGGCACTGAGCCACCACTGACCTCACAACCACAAACAGCACCCACGCACCTAGCACTGGCCTAGCAGGCACTGAGCCACCACTGACCTCACAATTGAAAACAGTAGCCACGCACCTAGCACTGGCCTAGCAGGCACTGAGCCACCACTGACCTCACAATTGAAAACAGCAGCCACGCACCTAGCACTGGCCTAGCAGGCACTGAGCCACTACTGACCTCACAATTGAAAACAGCAGCCATGCACCTAGCACTGGCCTAGCAGGCACTGAGCCACAAGTGACCTCACAATTGAAAACAGCAGCCACGCACCTAGCACTGGCCTAGCAGGCACTGAGCCACAAGTGACCTCACAACCACAAACAGCAGCCACGCACCAAGCACTGGCCTACCAGGCACTGAGCCACAAGTGACTTCGCAGCCACAAACAGCAGCCACGCACCTAGCACTGGCCTAGCAGGCACTGAGCCACAAGTGACCTCATAACCACAAACAGCAGCCATGCACCTAGCACTGGCCTAGCAGGCACTGAGCCACCACTGACCTCACAACCACAAACAGCAGCCACGCACCTAGCACTGGCCTAGCAGGCACTGAGCCACCACTGACCTCACAACCACAAACAGCATCCACGCACCTAGCACTGGCCTAGCAGGCACTGAGCCACCACTGACCTCACAATTGAAAACAGCAGCCACGCACCTAGCACTGGCCTAGCAGGCACTGAGCCACAAGTGACCTCAGAACCACAAACAGCAGCCACGCACCTAGCACTGGCCTAGCAGGCACTGAGCCACCACTGGCCTCACAACCACCAACAGCAGCCACGCACCTAGCACTGGCCTAGCAGGCACTGAGCCACCACTGACCTCACAATTGAAAACAGCAGCCACGCACCTTGCACTGGCCTAGCAGGCACTGAGCCACAAGTGACCTCACAGTTGAAAACAGCAGCCATGCACCTAGCACTGGCCTAGCAGGCACTGAGCCAGCACTGACCTCACAATTGAAAACAGCAGCCACGCACCTAGCACTGGCCTAGCAGGCACTGAGACACAAGTGACCTCACAATTGAAAACAGCAGCCACGCACCTAGCACTGGCCTAGCAGGCACTGAGCCACAAGTGACCTCACAACCACAAACAGCAGCCACGCACCAAGCACTGGCCTACCAGGCACTGAGCTACCACTGACCTCACAATTGAAAACTGCAGCCACGCACCTAGCACTGGCCAAGCAGGCACTGAGCCACAAGTGACCTCACAATTGAAAACAGCAGCCACGCACCTAGCACTGGCCTAGCAGGCACTGAGCCACAAGTGACCTCACAAGCACAAACAGCAGCCACGCACCTAGCACTGGCCTAGCAGGCACTGAGTCACAAGTGACCTCACAGTTGAAAACAGCAGCCATGCACCTAGCACTGGCCTAGCAGGCACTGAGCCACCACTGACCTCACAACCACAAACAGCACCCACACACCCAGCACTGGCCTAGCAGGCACTGAGCCACAAGTGACCTCACAATTGAAAACAGCAGCCACGCACCTAGCACTGGCCTAGCAGGCACTGAGCCACAAGTGACTTCACAACCACAAACAGCACCCACGCACCTAGCACTGGCCTAGCAGGCACTGAGCCACAAGTGACCTCACAACCACAAACAGCAGCCACGCACCTAGCACTGGCCTAGCAGGCACTGAGCCACAAGTGACCTCACAATTGAAAACAGCAGCCACGCACCTAGCACTGGCCTAGCAGGCACTGAGCCACCACTGACCTCACAACCACAAACAGCAGCCACGCACCTAGCACTGGCCTAGCAGGCACTGAGTCACAAGTGACCTCACAGTTGAAAACAGCAGCCATGCACTTAGCACTGGCCTAGCAGGCACTGAGCCACCACTGACCTCACAACCACAAACAGCACCCACACACCCAGCACTGGCCTAGCAGGCACTGAGCCACAAGTGACCTCACAATTGAAAACAGCAGCCACGCACCTAGCACTGGCCTAGCAGGCACTGAGCCACAAGTGACTTCACAACCACAAACAGCACCCACGCACCTAGCACTGGCCTAGCAGGCACTGAGCCACAAGTGACCTCACAACCACAAACAGCAGCCACGCACCTAGCACTGGCCTAGCAGGCACTGAGCCACCACTGACCTCACAACTGAAAACAGCAGCCACGCACCTAGCACTGGCCTAGCAGGAACTGAGCCACCACTGACCTCACAACCACAAACAGCAGCCACGCACCTAGCACTGGCCTAGCAGGCACTGAGCCACCACTGACCTCACAAGCACAAACAGCAGCCACGCACCTAGCACTGGCCTAGCAGGCACTGAGCCACCACTGACCTCACAGCCACCAACAGCTCCCACGCACCTAGCACTGGCCTAGCAGGCACTGAGCCACCACTGACCTCACAACCACAAACAGCAGCCACACACCTAGCACTGGCCTATCAGGCACTGAGCCACAAGTGACCTCACAATTGAAAACAGCAGCCACGCACCTAGCACTGGCCTAGCAGGCACTGAGCCACCACTGACCTCACAAGCACAAACAGCAGCCACGCACCTAGCACTGGCCTAGCAGGCACTGAGCCACAAGTGACCTCACAATTGAAAACAGCAGCCACGCACCTAGCACTGGCCTAGCAGGCACTGAGCCACCACTGACCTCACAACCACAAACAGCAGCCACGCACCTAGCACTGGCCTAGCAGGCACTGAGCCACAAGTGACCTCACAATTGAAAACAGCATCCACGCACCTAGCACTGGCCTAGCAGGCACTGAGCCACAAGTGACCTCACAATTGAAAACAGCAGCCACGCACCTAGCACTGGCCTAGCAGGCACTGAGCCACCACTGACCTCACAATTGAAAACAGCAGCCACACACCAACACTGGCCTAGCAGGCACTGAGCCACAAGTGACCTCATAACCACAAACAGCAGCCATGCACCTAGCACTGGCCTAGCAGGCACTGAGCCACCACTGACCTCACAATTGAAAACAGCAGCCACGCACCTAGCACTGGCCTAGCAGGCACTGAGCCACCACTGACCTCACAAGCACAAACAGCAGCCACGCACCTAGCACTGGCCTAGCAGGCACTGAGCCACCACTGACCTCACAAGCACAAACAGCAGCCACGCACCTAGCACTGACCTAGCAGGCACTGAGCCACCACTGACCTCACAATTGAAAACAGCAGCCACGCACCTAGCACTGGCCTAGCAGGCACTGAGCCACCATTGACCTCACAACCACAAACAGCAGCCACGCACCTAGCACTGGCCTAGCAGGCACTGAGCCACCACTGACCTCACAATTGAAAACAGCAGCCACGCGCCTAGCACTGGCCTAGCAGGCACTGAGCCACAAGTGACCTCACAGTTGAAAACAGCAGCCATGCACCTAGCACTGGCCTAGCAGGCACTGAGCCACCACTGACCTCACAATTGAAAACAGCAGCCACGCGCCTAGCACTGGCCTAGCAGGCACTGAGCCACCACTGACCTCACAATTGAAAACAGCAGCCACGCACCTAGCACTGGCCTAGCAGGCACTGAGCCACAAGTGACCTCACAATTGAAAACAGCAGCCACGCACCTAGCACTGGCCTAGCAGGCACTGAGCCACCACTGACCTCACAACTGAAAACAGCAGCCACGCACCTAGCACTGGCCTAGCAGGCACTGAGCCACCACTGACCTCACAATTGAAAACAGCAGCCACGCACCTAGCACTGGCCTAGCAGGCACTGAGCCACCACTGACCTCACAATTGAAAACAGCAGCCACGCACCTAGCACTGGCCTAGCAGGCACTGAGCCACCACTGACCTCACAAGCACAAACAGCAGCCACGCACCTAGCACTGGCCTAGCAGGCACTGAGCCACCACTGACCTCACAACCACAAACAGCAGCCACACACCTAGCACTGGCCTAGCAGGCACTGAGCCACCACTGACCTCACAATTGAAAACAGCAGCCACGCACCTAGCACTGGCCTAGCAGGCACTGAGCCACCACTGACCTCACAACCACAAACAGCACCCACGCACCTAGCACTGGCCTAGCAGGCACTGAGCCACAAGTGACCTCACAATTGAAAACAGCACCCACGCACCTAGCACTGGCCTAGCAGGCACTGAGCCACCACTGACCTCACAGTTGAAAACAGCAGCCACGCACCTAGCACTGGCCTAGCAGGCACTGAGCCACAAGTGACCTCACAATTGAAAACAGCATCCACGCACCTAGCACTGGCCTAGCAGGCACTGAGCCACCAGTGACCTCACAATTGAAAACAGCAGCCACGCACCTAGCACTGGCCTAGCAGGCACTGAGCCACCACTGACCTCACAATTGAAAACAGCAGCCACACACCAACACTGGCCTAGCAGGCACTGAGCCACAAGTGACCTCATAACCACAAACAGCAGCCATGCACCTAGCACTGGCCTATCAGGCACTGAGCCACAAGAGACCTCACAAACACAAACAGCAGCCATGGACCTAGCACTGGCCTATCAGGCACTGAGCCACAAGTGACCTCACAACCACAAACAGCACCCACACACCTAGCACTGGCCTAGCAGGCACTGAGCCACCACTGACCTCACAATTGAAAACAGCAGCCACGCACCTAGCACTGGCCTAGCAGGCACTGAGCCACCACTGACCTCACAATTGAAAACAGCAGCCACGCACCTAGCACTGGCCTAGCAGGCACTGAGCCACTACTGACCTCACAATTGAAAACAGCAGCCATGCACCTAGCACTGGCCTAGCAGGCACTGAGCCACAAGTGACCTCACAATTGAAAACAGCAGCCACGCACCTAGCACTGGCCTAGCAGGCACTGAGCCACCACTGACCTCACAAGCACAAACAGCAGCCACGCACCTAGCACTGGCCTAGCAGGCACTGAGCCACCACTGACCTCACAAGCACAAACAGCAGCCACGCACCTAGCACTGGCCTAGCAGGCACTGAGCCACCACTGACCTCAAAACCACAAACAGCTCCCACGCACCTAGCACTGGCCTAGCAGGCACTGAGCCACCACTGACCTCACAACCACAAACAGCAGCCACACACCTAGCACTGGCCTAGCAGGCACTGAGCCACCACTGACCTCACAACCACAAACAGCAGCCACGCACCTAGCACTGGCCTAGCAGGCACTGAGTCACAAGTGACCTCACAGTTGAAAACAGCAGCCATGCACCTAGCACTGGCCTAGCAGGCACTGAGCCACCACTGACCTCACAAGCACAAACAGCAGCCACGCATCTAGCACTGGCCTAGCAGGCACTGAGCCACCACTGACCTCACAACCACAAACAACACCCACGCACCTAGCACTGGCCTAGCAGGCACTGAGCCACCACTGACCTCACAAGCACAAACAGCAGCCACACACCCAGCACTGGCCTAGCAGGCACTGAGCCACTACTGACCTCACAATTGAAAACAGCAGCCACGCACCTAGCACTGGCCTAGCAGGCACTGAGCCACCACTGGCCTCACAACCACCAACAGCAGCCACGCACCTAGCACTGGCCTAGCAGGCACTGAGCCACCACTGGCCTCACAACCACCAACAGCAGCCACGCACCTAGCACTGGCCTAGCAGGCACTGAGCCACAAGTGACCTCACAATTGAAAACAGCAGCCACGCGCCTAGCACTGGCCTAGCAGGCACTGAGCCAGAAGGGACCTGGCAGCCACAAACTGCAGCCACGCAGCTAGCACTGGCCTAGCAGGCACTGAGCCACAAGTGACCTCACAATTGAAAACAGCAGCCACGCACCTAGCACTGGCCTAGCAGGCACTGAGCCACAAGTGACCTCACAATTGAAAACAGCAGCCACGCACCTAGCACTGGCCTAGCAGGCACTGAGCCACCACTGACCTCACAACCGCAAACAGCAGCCATGCACCTAGCACTGGCCTAGCAGGCACTGAGCCACAAGTGACCTCACAGTTGAAAACAGCAGCCATGCACCTAGCACTGGCCTAGCAGGCACTGAGCCACCACTGACCTCACAATTGAAAACAGCAGCCATGCACCTAGCACTGGCCTAGCAGGCACTGAGCCACCACTGACCTCACAATTGAAAACAGCAGCCACGCACCTAGCACTGGCCTAGCAGGCACTGAGCCACAAGTGACCTCACAATTGAAAACAGCAGCCACGCACCTAGCACTGGCCTAGCAGGCACTCAGCCAAAACTGACCTCACAATTGAAAACAGCAGCCACGCACCTAGCACTGGCCTAGCAGGCACTGAGCAACAAGTGACCTCGCAACCACAAACAGCTCCCACGCACCTAGCACTGGCCTAGCAGGCACTGAGCCACCACTGACCTCACAAGCACAAACAGCATCCACGCACCTAGCACTGGCCTAGCAGGCACTGAGCCACCACTGACCTCACAATTGAAAACAGCAGCCACGCACCTAGCACTGGCCTAGCAGGCACTGAGCCACAAGTGACCTCAGAACCACAAACAGCAGCCACGCACCTAGCACTGGCCTAGCAGGCACTGAGCCACCACTGGCCTCACAACCACCAACAGCAGCCACGCACCTAGCACTGGCCTAGCAGGCACTGAGCCACCACTGACCTCACAATTGAAAACAGCAGCCACGCACCTAGCACTGGCCTAGCAGGCACTGAGCCACCACTGACCTCACAGTTGAAAACAGCAGCCATGCACCTAGCACTGGCCTAGCAGGCACTGAGCCACCACTGACCTCACAATTGAAAACAGCAGCCACGCACCTAGCACTGGCCTAGCAGGCACTGAGACACAAGTGACCTCACAATTGAAAACAGCAGCCACGCACCTAGCACTGGCCTAGCAGGCACTGAGCCACAAGTGACCTCACAACCACAAACAGCAGCCACGCACCAAGCACTGGCCTACCAGGCACTGAGCTACCACTGACCTCACAATTGAAAACTGCAGCCACGCACCTAGCACTGGCCTAGCAGGCACTGAGCCACAAGTGACCTCACAATTGAAAACAGCAGCCACGCACCTAGCACTGGCCTAGCAGGCACTGAGCCACAAGTGACTTCACAACCACAAACAGCAGCCACGCACCTAGCACTGGCCTAGCAGGCACTGAGCCACAAGTGACCTCACAACCACAAACAACACCCACGCACCTAGCACTGGCCTAGCAGGCACTGAGCCACCACTGACCTCACAAGCACAAACAGCAGCCACACACCCAGCACTGGCCTAGCAGGCACTGAGCCACTACTGACCTCACAATTGAAAACAGCAGCCACGCACCTAGCACTGGCCTAGCAGGCACTGAGCCACAAGTGACCTCACAACCACAAACAGCAGCCACGCACCTAGCACTGGCCTAGCAGGCACTGAGCCACCACTGGCCTCACAACCACCAACAGCAGCCACGCACCTAGCACTGGCCTAGCAGGCACTGAGCCACAAGTGACCTCACAATTGAAAACAGCAGCCACGCACCTAGCACTGGCCTAGCAGGCACTGAGCCACAAGGGACCTGGCAGCCACAAACTGCAGCCACGCAGCTAGCACTGGCCTAGCAGGCACTGAGCCACAAGTGACCTCACATTTGAAAACAGCAGCCAGGCACCTAGCACTGGCCTAGCAGGCACTGAGCCACAAGTGACCTCACAATTGAAAACAGCAGCCACGCACCTAGCACTGGCCTAGCAGGCACTGAGCCACCACTGACCTCACAACCGCAAACAGCAGCCATGCACCTAGCACTGGCCTAGCAGGCACTGAGCCACAAGTGACCTCACAGTTGAAAACAGCAGCCATGCACCTAGCACTGGCCTAGCAGGCACTGAGCCACCACTGACCTCACAATTGAAAACAGCAGCCATGCACCTAGCACTGGCCTAGCAGGCACTGAGCCACCACTGACCTCACAATTGAAAACAGCAGCCACGCACCTAGCACTGGCCTAGCAGGCACTGAGCCACAAGTGACCTCACAATTGAAAACAGCAGCCACGCACCTAGCACTGGCCTAGCAGGCACTGAGCCAAAACTGACCTCACAATTGAAAACAGCAGCCACGCACCTAGCACTGGCCTAGCAGGCACTGAGCAACAAGTGACCTCGCAACCACAAACAGCTCCCACGCACCTAGCACTGGCCTAGCAGGCACTGAGCCACCACTGACCTCACAAGCACAAACAGCATCCACGCACCTAGCACTGGCCTAGCAGGCACTGAGCCACCACTGACCTCACAGTTGAAAACAGCAGCCACGCACCTAGCACTGGCCTAGCAGGCACTGAGCCACAAGTGACCTCAGAACCACAAACAGCAGCCACGCACCTAGCACTGGCCTAGCAGGCACTGAGCCACCACTGGCCTCACAACCACCAACAGCAGCCACGCACCTAGCACTGGCCTAGCAGGCACTGAGCCACCACTGACCTCACAATTGAAAACAGCAGCCACGCACCTAGCACTGGCCTAGCAGGCACTGAGCCACCACTGACCTCACAGTTGAAAACAGCAGCCATGCACCTAGCACTGGCCTAGCAGGCACTGAGCCACCACTGACCTCACAATTGAAAACAGCAGCCACGCACCTAGCACTGGCCTAGCAGGCACTGAGACACAAGTGACCTCACAATTGAAAACAGCAGCCACGCACCTAGCACTGGCCTAGCAGGCACTGAGCCACAAGTGACCTCACAACCACAAACAGCAGCCACGCACCAAGCACTGGCCTACCAGGCACTGAGCTACCACTGACCTCACAATTGAAAACTGCAGCCACGCACCTAGCACTGGCCTAGCAGGCACTGAGCCACAAGTGACCTCACAATTGAAAACAGCAGCCACGCACCTAGCACTGGCCTAGCAGGCACTGAGCCACAAGTGACTTCACAACCACAAACAGCACCCACGCACCTAGCACTGGCCTAGCAGGCACTGAGCCACAAGTGACTTCGCAGCCACAAACAGCAGCCACGCACCTAGCACTGGCCTAGCAGGCACTGAGCCACAAGTGACCTCACAGTTGAAAACAGCAGCCATGCACCTAGCACTGGCCTAGCAGGCACTGAGCCACCACTGACCTCACAAGCACAAACAGCAGCCACGCACCTAGCTCTGGCCTAGCAGGCACTGAGACACCACTGACCTCACAAGCACAAACAGCAGCCACGCACCTAGCACTGGCCTAGCAGGCACTGAGCCACCACTGACCTCACAACCACAAACAGCTCCCACGCACCTAGCACTGGCCTAGCAGGCACTGAGCCACCACTGACCTCACAACCACAAACAGCAGCCACACACCTAGCACTGGCCTAGCAGGCACTGAGCCACCACTGACCTCACAATTGAAAAGAGCAGCCACGCACCTAGCACTGGCCTAGCAGGCACTGAGCCACCACTGACCTCACAAGCACAAACAGCAGCCACGCACCTAGCACTGGCCTAGCAGGCACTGAGCCACAAGTGACCTCACAATTGAAAACAGCACCCACGCACCTAGCACTGGCCTAGCAGGCACTGAGCCACCACTGACCTCACAATTGAAAACAGCAGCCACACACCTAGCACTGGCCTAGCAGGCACTGAGCCACAAGTGACCTCACAACCACAAACAGCAGCCATGCACCTAGCACTGGCCTATCAGGCACTGAGCCACAAGAGACCTCACAAACACAAACAGCAGCCATGGACCTAGCACTGGCCTATCAGGCACTGAGCCACAAGTGACCTCACAATTGAAAACAGCAGCCACGCACCTAGCACTGGCCTAGCAGGCACTGAGCCACCACTGACCTCACAAGCACAAACAGCAGCCACGCACCTAGCACTGGCCTAGCAGGCACTGAGCCACCACTGACCTCACAAGCACAAACAGCAGCCACGCACCTAGCACTGGCCTAGCAGGCACTGAGCCACAAGTGACCTAACAAAAACAAACAGCAGCCACGCACCTAGCACTGGCCTAGCAGGCACTGAGCCACAAGTGACCTCAGAACCACAAACAGCAGCCACGCACCTAGCACTGGCCTAGCAGGCACTGAGCCACCACTGACCTCACAGTTGAAAACAGCAGCCATGCACCTAGCACTGCCCTAGCAGGCACTGAGCCACCACTGACCTCACAACCACAAACAGCAGCCACGCACCTAGCACTGGCCTAGCAGGCACTGAGCCACCACTGACCTCACAATTGAAAACAGTAGCCACGCACCTAGCACTGGCCTAGCAGGCACTGAGCCACCACTGACCTCACAATTGAAAACAGCAGCCACGCACCTAGCACTGGCCTAGCAGGCACTGAGCCACTACTGACCTCACAATTGAAAACAGCAGCCATGCACCTAGCACTGGCCTAGCAGGCACTGAACCACAAGTGACCTCACAATTGAAAACAGCAGCCACACACCTAGCACTGGCCTAGCAGGCACTGAGCCACAAGTGACCTCACAACCACAAACAGCAGCCACGCACCAAGCACTGGCCTACCAGGCACTGAGCCACAAGTGACTTCGCAGCCACAAACAGCAGCCACGCACCTAGCACTGGCCTAGCAGGCACTGAGCCACAAGTGACCTCACAATTGAAAACAGCAGCCATGCACCTAGCACTGCCCTAGCAGGCACTGAGCCACCACTGACCTCACAAGCACAAACAGCAGCCACGCACCTAGCACTGGCCTAGCAGGCACTGAGCCACCACTGACCTCACAGTTGAAAACAGCAGCCACGCACCTAGCACTGGCCTAGCAGGCACTGAGCCACCACTGACCTCACAAGCACAAACAGCAGCCACGCACCTAGCACTGGCCTAGCAGGCACTGAGCCACAAGTGACCTCACAATTGAAAACAGCACCCACGCACCTAGCACTGGCCTAGCAGGCACTGAGCCACCACTGAACTCACAACCACAAACAGCAGCCACGCACCTAGCACTGGCCTAGCAGGCACTGAGCCACCACTGACCTCACAATTGAAAACAGCAGCCACGCACCTAGCACTGGCCTAGCAGGCACTGAGCCACCACTGACCTCAAAATTGAAAACAGCAGCCACGCACCTAGCACTGGCCTAGCAGGCACTGAGCCACCACTGACCTCACAATTGAAAACAGCAGCCACACAACTAGCACTGGCCTAGCAGGCACTGAGCCACAAGTGACCTCACAACCACAAACAGCAGCCATGCACCTAGCACTGGCCTAGCAGGCACTGAGCCACCACTGACCTCACAACCACAAACAGCAGCCACGCACCTAGCACTGGCCTAGCAGGCACTGAGCCACCACTGACCTCACAATTGAAAACAGCAGCCACGCGCCTAGCACTGGCCTAGCAGGCACTGAGCCACAAGTGACCTCACAGTTGAAAACAGCAGCCATGCACCTAGCACTGGCCTAGCAGGCACTGAGCCACCACTGACCTCACAACCACAAACAGCAGCCACGCACCTAGCACTGGCCTAGCAGGCACTGAGCCACAAGTGACCTCACAACCACAAACAGCACCCACGCACCTAGCACTGGCCTAGCAGGCACTGAGCCACCACTGACCTCACAACCACAAACAGCAGCCACACACCTAGCACTGGCCTAGCAGGCACTGAGCCACAAGTGACCTCACAATTGAAAACAGCAGCCACGCACCTAGCACTGGCCTAGCAGGCACTGAGCAACAAGTGATCTCGCAACCACAAACAGCAGCCACGCACCTAGCACTGGCCTAGCAGGCACTGAGCCACCACTGACCTCACAAGCACAAACAGCATCCACGCACCTAGCACTGGCCTAGCAGGCACTGAGCCACCACTGACCTCACAATTGAAAACAGCAGCCACGCACCTAGCACTGGCCTAGCAGGCACTGAGCCACAAGTGACCTCAGAACCACAAACAGCAGCCACGCACCAAGCACTGGCCTACCAGGCACTGAGCCACCACTGACCTCACAATTGAAAACAGCACCCACGCACCTAGCACTGGCCTAGCAGGCACTGAGCCACCACTGACCTCACAAGCACAAACAGCAGCCACGCACCTAGCACTGGCCTAGCAGGCACTGAGCCACCACTGACCTCACAATTGAAAACAGCAGCCACGCACCTAGCACTGGCCTAGCAGGCACTGAGCCACCACTGACCTCACAACCACAAACAGCAGCCACGCACCTAGCACTGGCCTAGCAGGCACTGAGCCACCACTGACCTCACAAGCACAAACAGCAGCCACGCACCTAGCACTGGCCTAGTAGGCACTGAGCCACCACTGACCTCACAAGCACAAACAGCAGCCACGCACCTAGCACTGGCCTAGCAGGCACTGAGCCACAAGTGACCTCACAATTGAAAACAGCACCCACGCACCTAGCACTGGCCTAGCAGGCACTGAGCCACCACTGACCTCACAGTTGAAAACAGCAGCCACGCACCTAGCACTGGCCTAGCAGGCACTGAGCCACAAGTGACCTCACAATTGAAAACAGCATCCACGCACCTAGCACTGGCCTAGCAGGCACTGAGCCACCACTGACCTCAAAATTGAAAACAGCAGCCACGCACCTAGCACTGGCCTAGCAGGCACTGAGCCACCACTGACCTCACAATTGAAAACAGCAGCCACACACCAACACTGGCCTAGCAGGCACTGAGCCACAAGTGACCTCATAACCACAAACAGCAGCCATGCACCTAGCACTGGCCTATCAGGCACTGAGCCACAAGAGACCTCACAAACACAAACAGCAGCCACGCACCTAGCACTGGCCTATCAGGCACTGAGCCACAAGTGACCTCACAATTGAAAACAGCAGCCACGCACCTAGCACTGGCCTAGCAGGCACTGAGCCACAAGTGACCTCACAACCACAAACAGCACCCACGCACCTAGCACTGGCCTAGCAGGCACTGAGCCACCACTGACCTCACAACCACAAACAGCACCCACGCACCTAGCACTGGCCTAGCAGGCACTGAGCCACCACTGACCTCACAATTGAAAACAGCAGCCACGCACCTAGCACTGGCCTAGCAGGCACTGAGCCACCACTGACCTCACAATTGAAAACAGCAGCCACGCACCTAGCACTGGCCTAGCAGGCACTGAGCCACTACTGACCTCACAATTGAAAACAGCAGCC
Source organism: Apteryx mantelli (assembly GCF_036417845.1). NCBI lineage: Eukaryota > Metazoa > Chordata > Aves > Apterygiformes > Apterygidae > Apteryx > Apteryx mantelli. Next base: position 15,037,736 of record NC_089988.1, read on the forward strand.
ATGCACCTAGCACTGGCCTAGCAGGCACTGAGCCACAAGTGACCTCACAATTGAAAACAGCAGCCACGCACCTAGCACTGGCCTAGCAGGCACTGAGCCACAAGTGACCTCACAACCACAAACAGCAGCCACGCACCAAGCACTGGCCTACCAGGCACTGAGCCACAAGTGACTTCGCAGCCACAAACAGCAGCCACGCACCTAGCACTGGCCTAGCAGGCACTGAGCCACAAGTGACCTCACAGTTGAAAACAGCAGCCATGCACCTAGCACTGGCCTAGCAGGCAATGAGCCACCACTGACCTCACAAGCACAAACAGCAGCCACGCACCTAGCACTGGCCTAGCAGGCACTGAGCCACCACTGACCTCACAAGCACAAACAGCAGCCACGCACCTAGCACTGGCCTAGCAGGCACTGAGCCACCACTGACCTCACAACCACAAACAGCTCCCACGCACCTAGCACTGGCCTAGCAGGCACTGAGCCACCACTGACCTCACAACCACAAACAGCAGCCACACACCTAGCACTGGCCTAGCAGGCACTGAGCCACCACTGACCTCACAATTGAAAAGAGCAGCCACGCACCTAGCACTGGCCTAGCAGGCACTGAGCCACCACTGACCTCACAAGCACAAACAGCAGCCACGCACCTAGCACTGGCCTAGCAGGCACTGAGCCACAAGTGACCTCACAATTGAAAACAGCACCCACGCACCTAGCACTGGCCTAGCAGGCACTGAGCCACCACTGACCTCACAATTGAAAACAGCAGCCACACACCTAGCACTGGCCTAGCAGGCACTGAGCCACAAGTGACCTCACAACCACAAACAGCAGCCATGCACCTAGCACTGGCCTATCAGGCACTGAGCCACAAGAGACCTCACAAACACAAACAGCAGCCATGGACCTAGCACTGGCCTATCAGGCACTGAGCCACAAGTGACCTCACAATTGAAAACAGCAGCCACGCACCTAGCACTGGCCTAGCAGGCACTGAGCCACCACTGACCTCACAAGCACAAACAGCAGCCACGCACCTAGCACTGGCCTAGCAGGCACTGAGCCACCACTGACCTCACAAGCACAAACAGCAGCCACGCACCTAGCACTGGCCTAGCAGGCACTGAGCCACAAGTGACCTAACAAAAACAAACAGCAGCCACGCACCTAGCACTGGCCTAGCAGGCACTGAGCCACAAGTGACCTCAGAACCACAAACAGCAGCCACGCACCTAGCACTGGCCTAGCAGGCACTGAGCCACCACTGACCTCACAGTTGAAAACAGCAGCCATGCACCTAGCACTGCCCTAGCAGGCACTGAGCCACCACTGACCTCACAACCACAAACAGCAGCCACGCACCTAGCACTGGCCTAGCAGGCACTGAGCCACCACTGACCTCACAATTGAAAACAGTAGCCACGCACCTAGCACTGGCCTAGCAGGCACTGAGCCACCACTGACCTCACAATTGAAAACAGCAGCCACGCACCTAGCACTGGCCTAGCAGGCACTGAGCCACTACTGACCTCACAATTGAAAACAGCAGCCATGCACCTAGCACTGGCCTAGCAGGCACTGAACCACAAGTGACCTCACAATTGAAAACAGCAGCCACACACCTAGCACTGGCCTAGCAGGCACTGAGCCACAAGTGACCTCACAACCACAAACAGCAGCCACGCACCAAGCACTGGCCTACCAGGCACTGAGCCACAAGTGACTTCGCAGCCACAAACAGCAGCCACGCACCTAGCACTGGCCTAGCAGGCACTGAGCCACAAGTGACCTCACAATTGAAAACAGCAGCCATGCACCTAGCACTGCCCTAGCAGGCACTGAGCCACCACTGACCTCACAAGCACAAACAGCAGCCACGCACCTAGCACTGGCCTAGCAGGCACTGAGCCACCACTGACCTCACAGTTGAAAACAGCAGCCACGCACCTAGCACTGGCCTAGCAGGCACTGAGCCACCACTGACCTCACAAGCACAAACAGCAGCCACGCACCTAGCACTGGCCTAGCAGGCACTGAGCCACAAGTGACCTCACAATTGAAAACAGCACCCACGCACCTAGCACTGGCCTAGCAGGCACTGAGCCACCACTGAACTCACAACCACAAACAGCAGCCACGCACCTAGCACTGGCCTAGCAGGCACTGAGCCACCACTGACCTCACAATTGAAAACAGCAGCCACGCACCTAGCACTGGCCTAGCAGGCACTGAGCCACCACTGACCTCAAAATTGAAAACAGCAGCCACGCACCTAGCACTGGCCTAGCAGGCACTGAGCCACCACTGACCTCACAATTGAAAACAGCAGCCACACAACTAGCACTGGCCTAGCAGGCACTGAGCCACAAGTGACCTCACAACCACAAACAGCAGCCATGCACCTAGCACTGGCCTAGCAGGCACTGAGCCACCACTGACCTCACAACCACAAACAGCAGCCACGCACCTAGCACTGGCCTAGCAGGCACTGAGCCACCACTGACCTCACAATTGAAAACAGCAGCCACGCGCCTAGCACTGGCCTAGCAGGCACTGAGCCACAAGTGACCTCACAGTTGAAAACAGCAGCCATGCACCTAGCACTGGCCTAGCAGGCACTGAGCCACCACTGACCTCACAACCACAAACAGCAGCCACGCACCTAGCACTGGCCTAGCAGGCACTGAGCCACAAGTGACCTCACAACCACAAACAGCACCCACGCACCTAGCACTGGCCTAGCAGGCACTGAGCCACCACTGACCTCACAACCACAAACAGCAGCCACACACCTAGCACTGGCCTAGCAGGCACTGAGCCACAAGTGACCTCACAATTGAAAACAGCAGCCACGCACCTAGCACTGGCCTAGCAGGCACTGAGCAACAAGTGATCTCGCAACCACAAACAGCAGCCACGCACCTAGCACTGGCCTAGCAGGCACTGAGCCACCACTGACCTCACAAGCACAAACAGCATCCACGCACCTAGCACTGGCCTAGCAGGCACTGAGCCACCACTGACCTCACAATTGAAAACAGCAGCCACGCACCTAGCACTGGCCTAGCAGGCACTGAGCCACAAGTGACCTCAGAACCACAAACAGCAGCCACGCACCAAGCACTGGCCTACCAGGCACTGAGCCACCACTGACCTCACAATTGAAAACAGCACCCACGCACCTAGCACTGGCCTAGCAGGCACTGAGCCACCACTGACCTCACAAGCACAAACAGCAGCCACGCACCTAGCACTGGCCTAGCAGGCACTGAGCCACCACTGACCTCACAATTGAAAACAGCAGCCACGCACCTAGCACTGGCCTAGCAGGCACTGAGCCACCACTGACCTCACAACCACAAACAGCAGCCACGCACCTAGCACTGGCCTAGCAGGCACTGAGCCACCACTGACCTCACAAGCACAAACAGCAGCCACGCACCTAGCACTGGCCTAGTAGGCACTGAGCCACCACTGACCTCACAAGCACAAACAGCAGCCACGCACCTAGCACTGGCCTAGCAGGCACTGAGCCACAAGTGACCTCACAATTGAAAACAGCACCCACGCACCTAGCACTGGCCTAGCAGGCACTGAGCCACCACTGACCTCACAGTTGAAAACAGCAGCCACGCACCTAGCACTGGCCTAGCAGGCACTGAGCCACAAGTGACCTCACAATTGAAAACAGCATCCACGCACCTAGCACTGGCCTAGCAGGCACTGAGCCACCACTGACCTCAAAATTGAAAACAGCAGCCACGCACCTAGCACTGGCCTAGCAGGCACTGAGCCACCACTGACCTCACAATTGAAAACAGCAGCCACACACCAACACTGGCCTAGCAGGCACTGAGCCACAAGTGACCTCATAACCACAAACAGCAGCCATGCACCTAGCACTGGCCTATCAGGCACTGAGCCACAAGAGACCTCACAAACACAAACAGCAGCCACGCACCTAGCACTGGCCTATCAGGCACTGAGCCACAAGTGACCTCACAATTGAAAACAGCAGCCACGCACCTAGCACTGGCCTAGCAGGCACTGAGCCACAAGTGACCTCACAACCACAAACAGCACCCACGCACCTAGCACTGGCCTAGCAGGCACTGAGCCACCACTGACCTCACAACCACAAACAGCACCCACGCACCTAGCACTGGCCTAGCAGGCACTGAGCCACCACTGACCTCACAATTGAAAACAGCAGCCACGCACCTAGCACTGGCCTAGCAGGCACTGAGCCACCACTGACCTCACAATTGAAAACAGCAGCCACGCACCTAGCACTGGCCTAGCAGGCACTGAGCCACTACTGACCTCACAATTGAAAACAGCAGCCATGCACCTAGCACTGGCCTAGCAGGCACTGAGCCACAAGTGACCTCACAATTGAAAACAGCAGCCACGCACCTAGCACTGGCCTAGCAGGCACTGAGCCACAAGTGACCTCACAACCACAAACAGCAGCCACGCACCAAGCACTGGCCTACCAGGCACTGAGCCACAAGTGACTTCGCAGCCACAAACAGCAGCCACGCACCTAGCACTGGCCTAGCAGGCACTGAGCCACAAGTGACCTCACAGTTGAAAACAGCAGCCATGCACCTAGCACTGGCCTAGCAGGCAATGAGCCACCACTGACCTCACAAGCACAAACAGCAGCCACGCACCTAGCACTGGCCTAGCAGGCACTGAGCCACCACTGACCTCACAAGCACAAACAGCAGCCACGCACCTAGCACTGGCCTAGCAGGCACTGAGCCACCACTGACCTCACAATTGAAAACAGCAGCCACGCACCTAGCACTGGCCTAGCAGGCACTGAGCCACCACTGACCTCACAACCACAAACAGCAGCCACGCACCTAGCACTGGCCTAGCAGGCACTGAGCCACCACTGACCTCACAATTGAAAACAGCAGCCACGCGCCTAGCACTGGCCTAGCAGGCACTGAGCCACAAGTGACCTCACAGTTGAAAACAGCAGCCATGCACCTAGCACTGGCCTAGCAGGCACTGAGCCACCACTGACCTCACAAGCACAAACAGCAGCCACGCACCTAGCACTGGCCTAGCAGGCACTGAGCCACCACTGACCTCACAATTGAAAACAGCAGCCACGCACCTAGCACTGGCCTAGCAGGCACTGAGCCACAAGTGACCTCACAATTGAAAACAGCAGCCACGCACCGAGCACTGGCCTAGCAGGCACTGAGCCACCACTGACCTCACAATTGAAAACAGCAGCCACGCACCTAGCACTGGCCTAGCAGGCACTGAGCAACAAGTGACCTCGCAACCACAAACAGCAGTCACGCACCTAGCACTGGCCTAGCAGGCACTGAGCCACCACTGACCTCACAAGCACAAACAGCATCCACGCACCTAGCACTGGCCTAGCAGGCACTGAGCCACCACTGACCTCACAACCACAAACAGCAGCCACGCACCTAGCACTGGCCTAGCAGGACCTGAGCCACAAGTGACCTCAGAACCACAAACAGCAGCCACGCACCAAGCACTGGCCTACCAGGCACTGAGCCACCACTGACCTCACAACCACAAACAGCAGCCACGCACCCAGCACTGGCCTAGCAGGCACTGAGTCACAAGTGACCTCACAGTTGAAAACAGCAGCCATGCACCTAGCACTGGCCTAGCAGGCACTGAGCCACCACTGACCTCACAAGCACAAACAGCAGCCACGCATCTAGCACTGGCCTAGCAGGCACTGAGCCACCACTGACCTCACAACCACAAACAACATCCACGCACCTAGCACTGGCCTAGCAGGCACTGAGCCACCACTGACCTCACAAGCACAAACAGCAGCCACACACCCAGCACTGGCCTAGCAGGCACTGAGCCACAAGTGACCTCACAATTGAAAACAGCAGCCACGCACCTAGCACTGGCCTAGCAGGCACTGAGCCACAAGTGACTTCACAACCACAAACAGCAGCCACGCACCTAGCACTGGCCTAGCAGGCACTGAGCCACCACTGACCTCACAAGCACAAACAGCAGCCACGCACCTAGCACTGGCCTAGCAGGCACTGAGCCACAAGTGACCTCACAACCACAAACAGCAGCCACGCACCTAGCACTGGCCTAGCAGGCACTGAGCCACCACTGGCCTCACAACCACCAACAGCAGCCACGCACCTAGCACTGGCCTAGCAGGCACTGAGCCACAAGTGACCTCACAATTGAAAACAGCAGCCACGCACCTAGCACTGGCCTAGCAGGCACTGAGCCACAAGGGACCTGGCAGCCACAAACTGCAGCCACGCAGCTAGCACTGGCCTAGCAGGCACTGAGCCACAAGTGACCTCACATTTGAAAACAGCAGCCAGGCACCTAGCACTGGCCTAGCAGGCACTGAGCCACAAGTGACCTCACAACCACAAACAGCAGCCATGCACCTAGCACTGGCCTATCAGGCACTGAGCCACAAGAGACCTCACAAACACAAACAGCAGCCATGGACCTAGCACTGGCCTATCAGGCACTGAGCCACAAGTGACCTCACAATTGAAAACAGCAGCCACGCACCTAGCACTGGCCTAGCAGGCACTGAGCCACCACTGACCTCACAAGCACAAACAGCAGCCACGCACCTAGCACTGGCCTAGCAGGCACTGAGCCACCACTGACCTCACAAGCACAAACAGCAGCCACGCACCTAGCACTGGCCTAGCAGGCACTGAGCCACAAGTGACCTAACAAAAACAAACAGCAGCCACGCACCTAGCACTGGCCTAGCAGGCACTGAGCCACAAGTGACCTCAGAACCACAAACAGCAGCCACGCACCAAGCACTGGCCTAGCAGGCACTGAGCCACCACTGACCTCACAGTTGAAAACAGCAGCCATGCACCTAGCACTGGCCTAGCAGGCACTGAGCCACCACTGGCCTCACAACCACCAACAGCAGCCACGCACCTAGCACTGGCCTAGCAGGCACTGAGCCACCACTGACCTCACAATTGAAAACAGCAGCCACGCACCTAGCACTGGCCTAGCAGGCACTGAGCCACCACTGACCTCACAGTTGAAAACAGCAGCCATGCACCTAGCACTGGCCTAGCAGGCACTGAGCCACCACTGACCTCACAATTGAAAACAGCAGCCACGCACCTAGCACTGGCCTAGCAGGCACTGAGACACAAGTGACCTCACAATTGAAAACAGCAGCCACGCACCTAGCACTGGCCTAGCAGGCACTGAGCCACAAGTGACCTCACAACCACAAACAGCAGCCACGCACCAAGCACTGGCCTACCAGGCACTGAGCTACCACTGACCTCACAATTGAAAACTGCAGCCACGCACCTAGCACTGGCCTAGCAGGCACTGAGCCACAAGTGACCTCACAATTGAAAACAGCAGCCACGCACCTAGCACTGGCCTAGCAGGCACTGAGCCACAAGTGACTTCACAACCACAAACAGCACCCACGCACCTAGCACTGGCCTAGCAGGCACTGAGCCACAAGTGACTTCGCAGCCACAAACAGCAGCCACGCACCTAGCACTGGCCTAGCAGGCACTGAGCCACAAGTGACCTCACAGTTGAAAACAGCAGCCATGCACCTAGCACTGGCCTAGCAGGCACTGAGCCACCACTGACCTCACAAGCACAAACAGCAGCCACGCACCTAGCTCTGGCCTAGCAGGCACTGAGACACCACTGACCTCACAAGCACAAACAGCAGCCACGCACCTAGCACTGGCCTAGCAGGCACTGAGCCACCACTGACCTCACAACCACAAACAGCTCCCACGCACCTAGCACTGGCCTAGCAGGCACTGAGCCACCACTGACCTCACAACCACAAACAGCAGCCACACACCTAGCACTGGCCTAGCAGGCACTGAGCCACCACTGACCTCACAATTGAAAACAGCAGCCACGCACCTAGCACTGGCCTAGCAGGCACTGAGCCACCACTGACCTCACAAGCACAAACAGCAGCCACGCACCTAGCACTGGCCTAGCAGGCACTGAGCCACAAGTGACCTCACAATTGAAAACAGCACCCACGCACCTAGCACTGGCCTAGCAGGCACTGAGCCACCACTGACCTCACAATTGAAAACAGCAGCCACACACCTAGCACTGGCCTAGCAGGCACTGAGCCACAAGTGACCTCACAACCACAAACAGCAGCCATGCACCTAGCACTGGCCTATCAGGCACTGAGCCACAAGAGACCTCACAAACACAAACAGCAGCCATGGACCTAGCACTGGCCTATCAGGCACTGAGCCACAAGTGACCTCACAATTGAAAACAGCAGCCACGCACCTAGCACTGGCCTAGCAGGCACTGAGCCACCACTGACCTCACAAGCACAAACAGCAGCCACGCACCTAGCACTGGCCTAGCAGGCACTGAGCCACCACTGACCTCACAAGCACAAACAGCAGCCACGCACCTAGCACTGGCCTAGCAGGCACTGAGCCACAAGTGACCTAACAAAAACAAACAGCAGCCACGCACCTAGCACTGGCCTAGCAGGCACTGAGCCACAAGTGACCTCAGAACCACAAACAGCAGCCACGCACCTAGCACTGGCCTAGCAGGCACTGAGCCACCACTGACCTCACAGTTGAAAACAGCAGCCATGCACCTAGCACTGCCCTAGCAGGCACTGAGCCACCACTGACCTCACAACCACAAACAGCAGCCACGCACCTAGCACTGGCCTAGCAGGCACTGAGCCACCACTGACCTCACAATTGAAAACAGTAGCCACGCACCTAGCACTGGCCTAGCAGGCACTGAGCCACCACTGACCTCACAATTGAAAACAGCAGCCACGCACCTAGCACTGGCCTAGCAGGCACTGAGCCACTACTGACCTCACAATTGAAAACAGCAGCCATGCACCTAGCACTGGCCTAGCAGGCACTGAACCACAAGTGACCTCACAATTGAAAACAGCAGCCACACACCTAGCACTGGCCTAGCAGGCACTGAGCCACAAGTGACCTCACAACCACAAACAGCAGCCACGCACCAAGCACTGGCCTACCAGGCACTGAGCCACAAGTGACTTCGCAGCCACAAACAGCAGCCACGCACCTAGCACTGGCCTAGCAGGCACTGAGCCACAAGTGACCTCACAATTGAAAACAGCAGCCATGCACCTAGCACTGCCCTAGCAGGCACTGAGCCACCACTGACCTCACAAGCACAAACAGCAGCCACGCACCTAGCACTGGCCTAGCAGGCACTGAGCCACCACTGACCTCACAGTTGAAAACAGCAGCCACGCACCTAGCACTGGCCTAGCAGGCACTGAGCCACCACTGACCTCACAAGCACAAACAGCAGCCACGCACCTAGCACTGGCCTAGCAGGCACTGAGCCACAAGTGACCTCACAATTGAAAACAGCACCCACGCACCTAGCACTGGCCTAGCAGGCACTGAGCCACCACTGAACTCACAACCACAAACAGCAGCCACGCACCTAGCACTGGCCTAGCAGGCACTGAGCCACCACTGACCTCACAATTGAAAACAGCAGCCACGCACCTAGCACTGGCCTAGCAGGCACTGAGCCACCACTGACCTCAAAATTGAAAACAGCAGCCACGCACCTAGCACTGGCCTAGCAGGCACTGAGCCACCACTGACCTCACAATTGAAAACAGCAGCCACACAACTAGCACTGGCCTAGCAGGCACTGAGCCACAAGTGACCTCACAACCACAAACAGCAGCCATGCACCTAGCACTGGCCTAGCAGGCACTGAGCCACCACTGACCTCACAACCACAAACAGCAGCCACGCACCTAGCACTGGCCTAGCAGGCACTGAGCCACCACTGACCTCACAATTGAAAACAGCAGCCACGCGCCTAGCACTGGCCTAGCAGGCACTGAGCCACAAGTGACCTCACAGTTGAAAACAGCAGCCATGCACCTAGCACTGGCCTAGCAGGCACTGAGCCACCACTGACCTCACAACCACAAACAGCAGCCACGCACCTAGCACTGGCCTAGCAGGCACTGAGCCACAAGTGACCTCACAACCACAAACAGCACCCACGCACCTAGCACTGGCCTAGCAGGCACTGAGCCACCACTGACCTCACAACCACAAACAGCAGCCACACACCTAGCACTGGCCTAGCAGGCACTGAGCCACAAGTGACCTCACAATTGAAAACAGCAGCCACGCACCTAGCACTGGCCTAGCAGGCACTGAGCAACAAGTGACCTCGCAACCACAAACAGCAGCCACGCACCTAGCACTGGCCTAGCAGGCACTGAGCCACCACTGACCTCACAAGCACAAACAGCATCCACGCACCTAGCACTGGCCTAGCAGGCACTGAGCCACCACTGACCTCACAATTGAAAACAGCAGCCACGCACCTAGCACTGGCCTAGCAGGCACTGAGCCACAAGTGACCTCAGAACCACAAACAGCAGCCACGCACCAAGCACTGGCCTACCAGGCACTGAGCCACCACTGACCTCACAATTGAAAACAGCAGCCACGCACCTAGCACTGGCCTAGCAGGCACTGAGCCACCACTGACCTCACAAGCACAAACAGCAGCCACGCACCTAGCACTGGCCTAGCAGGCACTGAGCCACCACTGACCTCACAATTGAAAACAGCAGCCACGCACCTAGCACTGGCCTAGCAGGCACTGAGCCACCACTGACCTCACAACCACAAACAGCAGCCACGCACCTAGCACTGGCCTAGCAGGCACTGAGCCACCACTGACCTCACAATTGAAAACAGCAGCCACGCACCTAGCACTGGCCTAGTAGGCACTGAGCCACCACTGACCTCACAAGCACAAACAGCAGCCACGCACCTAGCACTGGCCTAGCAGGCACTGAGCCACAAGTGACCTCACAATTGAAAACAGCACCCACGCACCTAGCACTGGCCTAGCAGGCACTGAGCCACCACTGACCTCACAGTTGAAAACAGCAGCCACGCACCTAGCACTGGCCTAGCAGGCACTGAGCCACAAGTGACCTCACAATTGAAAACAGCATCCACGCACCTAGCACTGGCCTAGCAGGCACTGAGCCACCACTGACCTCAAAATTGAAAACAGCAGCCACGCACCTAGCACTGGCCTAGCAGGCACTGAGCCACCACTGACCTCACAATTGAAAACAGCAGCCACACACCAACACTGGCCTAGCAGGCACTGAGCCACAAGTGACCTCATAACCACAAACAGCAGCCATGCACCTAGCACTGGCCTATCAGGCACTGAGCCACAAGAGACCTCACAAACACAAACAGCAGCCACGCACCTAGCACTGGCCTATCAGGCACTGAGCCACAAGTGACCTCACAATTGAAAACAGCAGCCACGCACCTAGCACTGGCCTAGCAGGCACTGAGCCACCACTGACCTCACAACCACAAACAGCACCCACGCACCTAGCACTGGCCTAGCAGGCACTGAGCCACCACTGACCTCACAACCACAAACAGCACCCACGCACCTAGCACTGGCCTAGCAGGCACTGAGCCACCACTGACCTCACAATTGAAAACAGCAGCCACGCACCTAGCACTGGCCTAGCAGGCACTGAGCCACCACTGACCTCACAATTGAAAACAGCAGCCACGCACCTAGCACTGGCCTAGCAGGCACTGAGCCACTACTGACCTCACAATTGAAAACAGCAGCCATGCACCTAGCACTGGCCTAGCAGGCACTGAGCCACAAGTGACCTCACAATTGAAAACAGCAGCCACGCACCTAGCACTGGCCTAGCAGGCACTGAGCCACAAGTGACCTCACAACCACAAACAGCAGCCACGCACCAAGCACTGGCCTACCAGGCACTGAGCCACAAGTGACTTCGCAGCCACAAACAGCAGCCACGCACCTAGCACTGGCCTAGCAGGCACTGAGCCACAAGTGACCTCACAGTTGAAAACAGCAGCCATGCACCTAGCACTGGCCTAGCAGGCAATGAGCCACCACTGACCTCACAAGCACAAACAGCAGCCACGCACCTAGCACTGGCCTAGCAGGCACTGAGCCACCACTGACCTCACAAGCACAAACAGCAGCCACGCACCTAGCACTGGCCTAGCAGGCACTGAGCCACCACTGACCTCACAATTGAAAACAGCAGCCACGCACCTAGCACTGGCCTAGCAGGCACTGAGCCACCACTGACCTCACAACCACAAACAGCAGCCACGCACCTAGCACTGGCCTAGCAGGCACTGAGCCACCACTGACCTCACAATTGAAAACAGCAGCCACGCGCCTAGCACTGGCCTAGCAGGCACTGAGCCACAAGTGACCTCACAGTTGAAAACAGCAGCCATGCACCTAGCACTGGCCTAGCAGGCACTGAGCCACCACTGACCTCACAAGCACAAACAGCAGCCACGCACTTAGCACTGGCCTAGCAGGCACTGAGCCACCACTGACCTCACAATTGAAAACAGCAGCCACGCACCTAGCACTGGCCTAGCAGGCACTGAGCCACAAGTGACCTCACAATTGAAAACAGCAGCCACGCACCGAGCACTGGCCTAGCAGGCACTGAGCCACCACTGACCTCACAATTGAAAACAGCAGCCACGCACCTAGCACTGGCCTAGCAGGCACTGAGCAACAAGTGACCTCGCAACCACAAACAGCAGTCACGCACCTAGCACTGGCCTAGCAGGCACTGAGCCACCACTGACCTCACAAGCACAAACAGCATCCACGCACCTAGCACTGGCCTAGCAGGCACTGAGCCACCACTGACCTCACAACCACAAACAGCAGCCACGCACCTAGCACTGGCCTAGCAGGACCTGAGCCACAAGTGACCTCAGAACCACAAACAGCAGCCACGCACCAAGCACTGGCCTACCAGGCACTGAGCCACCACTGACCTCACAACCACAAACAGCAGCCACGCACCTAGCACTGGCCTAGCAGGCACTGAGTCACAAGTGACCTCACAGTTGAAAACAGCAGCCATGCACCTAGCACTGGCCTAGCAGGCACTGAGCCACCACTGACCTCACAAGCACAAACAGCAGCCACGCATCTAGCACTGGCCTAGCAGGCACTGAGCCACCACTGACCTCACAACCACAAACAACATCCACGCACCTAGCACTGGCCTAGCAGGCACTGAGCCACCACTGACCTCACAAGCACAAACAGCAGCCACACACCCAGCACTGGCCTAGCAGGCACTGAGCCACAAGTGACCTCACAATTGAAAACAGCAGCCACGCACCTAGCACTGGCCTAGCAGGCACTGAGCCACAAGTGACTTCACAACCACAAACAGCAGCCACGCACCTAGCACTGGCCTAGCAGGCACTGAGCCACCACTGACCTCACAAGCACAAACAGCAGCCACGCACCTAGCACTGGCCTAGCAGGCACTGAGCCACAAGTGACCTCACAACCACAAACAGCAGCCACGCACCTAGCACTGGCCTAGCAGGCACTGAGCCACCACTGGCCTCACAACCACCAACAGCAGCCACGCACCTAGCACTGGCCTAGCAGGCACTGAGCCACAAGTGACCTCACAATTGAAAACAGCAGCCACGCACCTAGCACTGGCCTAGCAGGCACTGAGCCACAAGGGACCTGGCAGCCACAAACTGCAGCCACGCAGCTAGCACTGGCCTAGCAGGCACTGAGCCACAAGTGACCTCACATTTGAAAACAGCAGCCAGGCACCTAGCACTGGCCTAGCAGGCACTGAGCCACAAGTGACCTCACAACCACAAACAGCAGCCATGCACCTAGCACTGGCCTATCAGGCACTGAGCCACAAGAGACCTCACAAACACAAACAGCAGCCATGGACCTAGCACTGGCCTATCAGGCACTGAGCCACAAGTGACCTCACAATTGAAAACAGCAGCCACGCACCTAGCACTGGCCTAGCAGGCACTGAGCCACCACTGACCTCACAAGCACAAACAGCAGCCACGCACCTAGCACTGGCCTAGCAGGCACTGAGCCACCACTGACCTCACAAGCACAAACAGCAGCCACGCACCTAGCACTGGCCTAGCAGGCACTGAGCCACAAGTGACCTAACAAAAACAAACAGCAGCCACGCACCTAGCACTGGCCTAGCAGGCACTGAGCCACAAGTGACCTCAGAACCACAAACAGCAGCCACGCACCAAGCACTGGCCTAGCAGGCACTGAGCCACCACTGACCTCACAGTTGAAAACAGCAGCCATGCACCTAGCACTGGCCTAGCAGGCACTGAGCCACCACTGACCTCACAACCACAAACAGCAGCCACGCACCTAGCACTGGCCTAGCAGGCACTGAGCCACCACTGACCTCACAATTGAAAACAGCAGCCACGCACCTAGCACTGGCCTAGCAGGCACTGAGCCACCACTGACCTCACAATTGAAAACAGCAGCCACGCACCTAGCACTGGCCTAGCAGGCACTGAGCCACTACTGACCTCACAATTGAAAACAGCAGCCATGCACCTAGCACTGGCCTAGCAGGCACTGAACCACAAGTGACCTCACAATTGAAAACAGCAGCCACGCACCTAGCACTGGCCTAGCAGGCACTGAGCCACAAGTGACCTCACAACCACAAACAGCAGCCACGCACCAAGCACTGGCCTACCAGGCACTGAGCCACAAGTGACTTCGCAGCCACAAACAGCAGCCACGCACCTAGCACTGGCCTAGCAGGCACTGAGCCACAAGTGACCTCACAATTGAAAACAGCAGCCATGCACCTAGCACTGCCCTAGCAGGCACTGAGCCACCACTGACCTCACAAGCACAAACAGCAGCCACGCACCTAGCACTGGCCTAGCAGGCACTGAGCCACCACTGACCTCACAACCACAAACAGCACCCACGCACCTAGCACTGGCCTAGCAGGCACTGAGCCACCACTGACCTCACAAGCACAAACAGCAGCCACGCACCTAGCACTGGCCTAGCAGGCACTGAGCCACAAGTGACCTCACAATTGAAAACAGCACCCACGCACCTAGCACTGGCCTAGCAGGCACTGAGCCACCACTGAACTCACAACCACAAACAGCAGCCACGCACCTAGCACTGGCCTAGCAGGCACTGAGCCACCACTGACCTCACAATTGAAAACAGCAGCCACGCACCTAGCACTGGCCTAGCAGGCACTGAGCCACCACTGACCTCAAAATTGAAAACAGCAGCCACGCACCTAGCACTGGCCTAGCAGGCACTGAGCCACCACTGACCTCACAATTGAAAACAGCAGCCACACAACTAGCACTGGCCTAGCAGGCACTGAGCCACAAGTGACCTCACAACCACAAACAGCAGCCATGCACCTAGCACTGGCCTAGCAGGCACTGAGCCACCACTGACCTCACAACCACAAACAGCAGCCACGCACCTAGCACTGGCCTAGCAGGCACTGAGCCACCACTGACCTCACAATTGAAAACAGCAGCCACGCGCCTAGCACTGGCCTAGCAGGCACTGAGCCACAAGTGACCTCACAGTTGAAAACAGCAGCCATGCACCTAGCACTGGCCTAGCAGGCACTGAGCCACCACTGACCTCACAACCACAAACAGCAGCCACGCACCTAGCACTGGCCTAGCAGGCACTGAGCCACAAGTGACCTCACAACCACAAACAGCACCCACGCACCTAGCACTGGCCTAGCAGGCACTGAGCCACCACTGACCTCACAACCACAAACAGCAGCCACACACCTAGCACTGGCCTAGCAGGCACTGAGCCACAAGTGACCTCACAATTGAAAACAGCAGCCACGCACCTAGCACTGGCCTAGCAGGCACTGAGCAACAAGTGACCTCGCAACCACAAACAGCAGCCACGCACCTAGCACTGGCCTAGCAGGCACTGAGCCACCACTGACCTCACAAGCACAAACAGCATCCACGCACCTAGCACTGGCCTAGCAGGCACTGAGCCACCACTGACCTCACAATTGAAAACAGCAGCCACGCACCTAGCACTGGCCTAGCAGGCACTGAGCCACAAGTGACCTCAGAACCACAAACAGCAGCCACGCACCAAGCACTGGCCTACCAGGCACTGAGCCACCACTGACCTCACAATTGAAAACAGCAGCCACGCACCTAGCACTGGCCTAGCAGGCACTGAGCCACCACTGACCTCACAAGCACAAACAGCAGCCACGCACCTAGCACTGGCCTAGCAGGCACTGAGCCACAACTGACCTCACAATTGAAAACAGCAGCCACGCACCTAGCACTGGCCTAGCAGGCACTGAGCCACCACTGACCTCACAACCACAAACAGCAGCCACGCACCTAGCACTGGCCTAGCAGGCACTGAGCCACCACTGACCTCACAATTGAAAACAGCAGCCACGCGCCTAGCACTGGCCTAGCAGGCACTGAGCCACAAGTGACCTCACAGTTGAAAACAGCAGCCATGCACCTAGCACTGGCCTAGCAGGCACTGAGCCACCACTGACCTCACAACTGAAAACAGCAGCCACGCACCTAGCACTGGCCTAGCAGGCACTGAGCCACCACTGACCTCACAATTGAAAACAGCAGCCACGCACCTAGCACTGGCCTAGCAGGCACTGAGCCACCACTGACCTCACAAGCACAAACAGCAGCCACGCACCTAGCACTGGCCTAGCAGGCACTGAGCCACCACTGACCTCACAAGCACAAACAGCAGCCACGCACCTAGCACTGGCCTAGCAGGCACTGAGCCACCACTGACCTCAAAACCACAAACAGCTCCCACGCACCTAGCACTGGCCTAGCAGGCACTGAGCCACCACTGACCTCACAACCACAAACAGCAGCCACGCACCTAGCACTGGCCTAGCAGGCACTGAGCCACCACTGACCTCACAATTGAAAACAGCAGCCACGCACCTAGCACTGGCCTAGTAGGCACTGAGCCACCACTGACCTCACAAGCACAAACAGCAGCCACGCACCTAGCACTGGCCTAGCAGGCACTGAGCCACAAGTGACCTCACAATTGAAAACAGCACCCACGCACCTAGCACTGGCCTAGCAGGCACTGAGCCACCACTGACCTCACAGTTGAAAACAGCAGCCACGCACCTAGCACTGGCCTAGCAGGCACTGAGCCACAAGTGACCTCACAATTGAAAACAGCATCCACGCACCTAGCACTGGCCTAGCAGGCACTGAGCCACCACTGACCTCAAAATTGAAAACAGCAGCCACGCACCTAGCACTGGCCTAGCAGGCACTGAGCCACCACTGACCTCACAATTGAAAACAGCAGCCACGCACCTAGCACTGGCCTAGCAGGCACTGAGCCACTACTGACCTCACAATTGAAAACAGCAGCCATGCACCTAGCACTGGCCTAGCAGGCACTGAACCACAAGTGACCTCACAATTGAAAACAGCAGCCACGCACCTAGCACTGGCCTAGCAGGCACTGAGCCACAAGTGACCTCACAACCACAAACAGCAGCCACGCACCAAGCACTGGCCTACCAGGCACTGAGCCACAAGTGACTTCGCAGCCACAAACAGCAGCCACGCACCTAGCACTGGCCTAGCAGGCACTGAGCCACAAGTGACCTCACAATTGAAAACAGCAGCCATGCACCTAGCACTGCCCTAGCAGGCACTGAGCCACCACTGACCTCACAAGCACAAACAGCAGCCACGCACCTAGCACTGGCCTAGCAGGCACTGAGCCACCACTGACCTCACAGTTGAAAACAGCAGCCACGCACCTAGCACTGGCCTAGCAGGCACTGAGCCACCACTGACCTCACAAGCACAAACAGCAGCCACGCACCTAGCACTGGCCTAGCAGGCACTGAGCCACAAGTGACCTCACAATTGAAAACAGCACCCACGCACCTAGCACTGGCCTAGCAGGCACTGAGCCACCACTGAACTCACAACCACAAACAGCAGCCACGCACCTAGCACTGGCCTAGCAGGCACTGAGCCACCACTGACCTCACAATTGAAAACAGCAGCCACGCACCTAGCACTGGCCTAGCAGGCACTGAGCCACCACTGACCTCAAAATTGAAAACAGCAGCCACGCACCTAGCACTGGCCTAGCAGGCACTGAGCCACCACTGACCTCACAATTGAAAACAGCAGCCACACAACTAGCACTGGCCTAGCAGGCACTGAGCCACAAGTGACCTCACAACCACAAACAGCAGCCATGCACCTAGCACTGGCCTAGCAGGCACTGAGCCACCACTGACCTCACAACCACAAACAGCAGCCACGCACCTAGCACTGGCCTAGCAGGCACTGAGCCACCACTGACCTCACAATTGAAAACAGCAGCCACGCGCCTAGCACTGGCCTAGCAGGCACTGAGCCACAAGTGACCTCACAGTTGAAAACAGCAGCCATGCACCTAGCACTGGCCTAGCAGGCACTGAGCCACCACTGACCTCACAACCACAAACAGCAGCCACGCGCCTAGCACTGGCCTAGCAGGCACTGAGCCACAAGTGACCTCACAGTTGAAAACAGCAGCCATGCACCTAGCACTGGCCTAGCAGGCACTGAGCCACCACTGACCTCACAACTGAAAACAGCAGCCACGCACCTAGCACTGGCCTAGCAGGCACTGAGCCACCACTGACCTCACAATTGAAAACAGCAGCCACGCACCTAGCACTGGCCTAGCAGGCACTGAGCCACCACTGACCTCACAAGCACAAACAGCAGCCACGCACCTAGCACTGGCCTAGCAGGCACTGAGCCACCACTGACCTCACAAGCACAAACAGCAGCCACGCACCTAGCACTGGCCTAGCAGGCACTGAGCCACCACTGACCTCAAAACCACAAACAGCTCCCACGCACCTAGCACTGGCCTAGCAGGCACTGAGCCACCACTGACCTCACAACCACAAACAGCAGCCACGCACCTAGCACTGGCCTAGCAGGCACTGAGCCACCACTGACCTCACAATTGAAAACAGCAGCCACGCACCTAGCACTGGCCTAGCAGGCACTGAGCCACCACTGACCTCACAAGCACAAACAGCAGCCACGCACCTAGCACTGGCCTAGCAGGCACTGAGCCACAAGTGACCTCACAATTGAAAACAGCACCCACGCACCTAGCACTGGCCTAGCAGGCACTGAGCCACCACTGACCTCACAGTTGAAAACAGCAGCCACGCACCTAGCACTGGCCTAGCAGGCACTGAGCCACAAGTGACCTCACAATTGAAAACAGCATCCACGCACCTAGCACTGGCCTAGCAGGCACTGAGCCACCACTGACCTCAAAATTGAAAACAGCAGCCACGCACCTAGCACTGGCCTAGCAGGCACTGAGCCACCACTGACCTCACAATTGAAAACAGCAGCCACACACCAACACTGGCCTAGCAGGCACTGAGCCACAAGTGACCTCATAACCACAAACAGCAGCCATGCACCTAGCACTGGCCTATCAGGCACTGAGCCACAAGAGACCTCACAAACACAAACAGCAGCCACGCACCTAGCACTGGCCTATCAGGCACTGAGCCACAAGTGACCTCACAATTGAAAACAGCAGCCACGCACCTAGCACTGGCCTAGCAGGCACTGAGCCACAAGTGACCTCACAACCACAAACAGCACCCACGCACCTAGCACTGGCCTAGCAGGCACTGAGCCACCACTGACCTCACAACCACAAACAGCACCCACGCACCTAGCACTGGCCTAGCAGGCACTGAGCCACCACTGACCTCACAATTGAAAACAGCAGCCACGCACCTAGCACTGGCCTAGCAGGCACTGAGCCACCACTGACCTCACAATTGAAAACAGCAGCCACGCACCTAGCACTGGCCTAGCAGGCACTGAGCCACAAGTGACCTCACAAGCACAAACAGCAGCCACGCACCTAGCACTGGCCTAGCAGGCACTGAGCCACCACTGACCTCACAACCACAAACAGCAGCCACGCACCTAGCACTGGCCTAGCAGGCACTGAGCCACAAGTGACCTCACAATTGGAAACAGCAGCCATGCACCTAGCACTGGCCTAGCAGGCACTGAGCCACCACTGACATCACAAGCACAAACAGCAGCCACGCACCTAGCACTGGCCTAGCAGGCACTGAGCCACCACTGACCTCACAATTGAAAACAGCAGCCACGCACCTAGCACTGGCCTAGCAGGCACTGAGCCACAAGTGACCTCACAATTGAAAACAGCAGCCACGCACCTAGCACTGGCCTAGCAGGCACTGAGCCAAAACTGACCTCACAATTGAAAACAGCAGCCACGCACCTAGCACTGGCCTAGCAGGCACTGAGCAACAAGTGACCTCGCAACCACAAACAGCTCCCACGCACCTAGCACTGGCCTAGCAGGCACTGAGCCACCACTGACCTCAAAACCACAAACAGCTCCCACGCACCTAGCACTGGCCTAGCAGGCACTGAGCCACCACTGACCTCACAACCACAAACAGCAGCCACGCACCTAGCACTGGCCTAGCAGGCACTGAGCCACCACTGACCTCACAAGCACAAACAGCAGCCACGCACCCAGCACTGGCCTAGCAGGCACTGAGCCACAAGTGACCTCACAATTGAAAACAGCAGCCACGCACCTAGCACTGGCCTAGCAGGCACTGAGCCACAAGTGACTTCACAACCACAAACAGCAGCCACGCACCTAGCACTGGCCTAGCAGGCACTGAGCCACCACAGACCTCACAATTGAAAACAGCAGCCACGCACCTAGCACTGGCCTAGCAGGCACTGAGCCACAAGTGACCTCACAACCACAAACAGCAGCCACGCACCTAGCACTGGCCTAGCAGGCACTGAGCCACCACTGGCCACACAACCACCAACAGCAGCCACGCACCTAGCACTGGCCTAGCAGGCACTGAGACACAAGTGACCTCACAATTGAAAACAGCAGCCACGCACCTAGCACTGGCCTAGCAGGCACTGAGCCACAAGTGACCTCACAGTTGAAAACAGCAGCCATGCACCTAGCACTGGCCTAGCAGGCACTGAGCCACCACTGACCTCACAATTGAAAACAGCAGCCACGCAACTAGCACTGGCCTAGCAGGCACTGAGACACAAGTGACCTCACAATTGAAAACAGCAGCCACGCACCTAGCACTGGCCTAGCAGGCACTGAGCCACCACTGACCTCACAATTGAAAACAGCAGCCAAACATCTAGCACTGGCCTAGCAGGCACTGAGCCACCACTGACCTCAAAAGCACAAACAGCAGCCACGCACCTAGCACTGGCCTAGCAGGCACTGAGCCACCACTGACCTCACAATTGAAAACAGCAGCCACGCACCTAGCACTGGCCTAGCAGGCACTGAGCTACCACTGACCTCACAATTGAAAACTGCAGCCACGCACCTAGCACTGGCCTAGCAGGCACTGAGCCACCACTGACCTCACAATTGAAAACAGCAGCCACGCACCTAGCACTGGCCTAGCAGGCACTGAGCCACAAGTGACTTCACAACCACAAACAGCACCCACGCACCTAGCACTGGCCTAGCAGGCACTGAGCCACCACTGACCACACAATTGAAAACAGCAGCCACGCACCTAGCACTGGCCTAGCAGGCACTGAGCCACAAGTGACCTCACAACCACAAACAGCAGCCACGCACCTAGCACTGGCCTAGCAGGCACTGAGCCACAAGTGACCTCACAATTGAAAACAGCAGCCACGCACCTAGCACTGGCCTAGCAGGCACTGAGCCACAAGTGACCTCACAGTTGAAAACAGCAGCCATGCACCTAGCACTGGCCTAGCAGGCACTGAGCCACCACTGACCTCACAACCACAAACAGCAGCCACGCACCTAGCACTGGCCTAGCAGGCACTGAGCCACCACTGACCTCACAACCACAAACAGCACCCACGCACCTAGCACTGGCCTAGCAGGCACTGAGCCACCACTGACCTCACAATTGAAAACAGTAGCCACGCACCTAGCACTGGCCTAGCAGGCACTGAGCCACAAGTGACCTCACAATTGAAAACAGCAGCCACGCACCTAGCACTGGCCTAGCAGGCACTGAGCCACTACTGACCTCACAATTGAAAACAGCAGCCATGCACCTAGCACTGGCCTAGCAGGCACTGAGCCACAAGTGACCTCACAATTGAAAACAGCAGCCACGCACCTAGCACTGGCCTAGCAGGCACTGAGCCACAAGTGACCTCACAACCACAAACAGCAGCCACGCACCAAGCACTGGCCTACCAGGCACTGAGCCACAAGTGACTTCGCAGCCACAAACAGCAGCCACGCACCTAGCACTGGCCTAGCAGGCACTGAGCCACAAGTGACCTCACAGTTGAAAACAGCAGCCATGCACCTAGCACTGGCCTAGCAGGCAATGAGCCACCACTGACCTCACAAGCACAAACAGCAGCCACGCACCTAGCACTGGCCTAGCAGGCACTGAGCCACCACTGACCTCACAAGCACAAACAGCAGCCACGCACCTAGCACTGGCCTAGCAGGCACTGAGCCACCACTGACCTCACAATTGAAAACAGCAGCCACGCACCTAGCACTGGCCTAGCAGGCACTGAGCCACCACTGACCTCACAACCACAAACAGCAGCCACGCACCTAGCACTGGCCTAGCAGGCACTGAGCCACCACTGACCTCACAATTGAAAACAGCAGCCACGCGCCTAGCACTGGCCTAGCAGGCACTGAGCCACAAGTGACCTCACAGTTGAAAACAGCAGCCATGCACCTAGCACTGGCCTAGCAGGCACTGAGCCACCACTGACCTCACAAGCACAAACAGCAGCCACGCACCTAGCACTGGCCTAGCAGGCACTGAGCCACCACTGACCTCACAATTGAAAACAGCAGCCACGCACCTAGCACTGGCCTAGCAGGCACTGAGCCACCACTGACCTCACAATTGAAAACAGCAGCCATGCACCTAGCACTGGCCTAGCAGGCACTGAGCCACCACTGACCTCACAATTGAAAACAGCAGCCACGCACCTAGCACTGGCCTAGCAGGCACTGAGCAACAAGTGACCTCGCAACCACAAACAGCAGTCACGCACCTAGCACTGGCCTAGCAGGCACTGAGCCACCACTGACCTCACAAGCACAAACAGCAGCCACGCACCCAGCACTGGCCTAGCAGGCACTGAGCCACAAGTGACCTCACAATTGAAAACAGCAGCCACGCACCTAGCACTGGCCTAGCAGGCACTGAGCCACAAGTGACTTCACAACCACAAACAGCAGCCACGCACCTAGCACTGGCCTAGCAGGCACTGAGCCACCACAGACCTCACAATTGAAAACAGCAGCCACGCACCTAGCACTGGCCTAGCAGGCACTGAGCCACCACTGGCCACACAACCACCAACAGCAGCCACGCACCTAGCACTGGCCTAGCAGGCACTGAGACACAAGTGACCTCACAATTGAAAACAGCAGCCACGCACCTAGCACTGGCCTAGCAGGCACTGAGCCACAAGTGACCTCACAGTTGAAAACAGCAGCCACGCACCTAGCACTGGCCTAGCAGGCACTGAGCCACCACTGACCTCACAATTGAAAACAGCAGCCACGCAACTAGCACTGGCCTAGCAGGCACTGAGACACAAGTGACCTCACAATTGAAAACAGCAGCCACGCACCTAGCACTGGCCTAGCAGGCACTGAGCCACCACTGACCTCACAATTGAAAACAGCAGCCAAACATCTAGCACTGGCCTAGCAGGCACTGAGCCACAAGTGACCTCACAATTGAAAACAGCAGCCACGCACCTAGCACTGGCCTAGCAGGCACTGAGCCACAAGTGACCTCACAATTGAAAACAGCAGCCACGCACCTAGCACTGGCCTAGCAGGCACTGAGCCACAAGTGACTTCACAACCACAAACAGCACCCACGCACCTAGCACTGGCCTAGCAGGCACTGAGCCACCACTGACCTCACAATTGAAAACAGCAGCCACGCACCTAGCACTGGCCTAGCAGGCACTGAGCCACAAGTGACCTCACAACCACAAACAGCAGCCACGCACCTAGCACTGGCCTAGCAGGCACTGAGCCACAAGTGACTTCACAACCACAAACAGCAGCCACGCACCTAGCACTGGCCTAGCAGGCACTGAGCCACCACTGACCTCACAAGCACAAACAGCAGCCACGCACCTAGCACTGGCCTAGCAGGCACTGAGCCACAAGTGACCTCACAACCACAAACAGCAGCCACGCACCTAGCACTGGCCTAGCAGGCACTGAGCCACCACTGGCCTCACAACCACCAACAGCAGCCACGCACCTAGCACTGGCCTAGCAGGCACTGAGCCACAAGTGACCTCACAATTGAAAACAGCAGCCACGCACCTAGCACTGGCCTAGCAGGCACTGAGCCACAAGGGACCTGGCAGCCACAAACTGCAGCCACGCAGCTAGCACTGGCCTAGCAGGCACTGAGCCACAAGTGACCTCACAATCGAAAACAGCAGCCACGCACCTAGCACTGGCCTAGCAGGCACTGAGCCACCACTGACCTCACAACCGCAAACAGCAGCCACGCACCTAGCACTGGCCTAGCAGGCACTGAGCCACAAGTGACCTCACAGTTGAAAACAGCAGCCATGCACCTAGCACTGGCCTAGCAGGCACTGAGCCACCACTGACCTCACAATTGAAAACAGCAGCCACACACCTAGCACTGGCCTAGCAGGCACTGAGACACAAGTGACCTCACAATTGAAAACAGCAGCCACGCACCTAGCACTGGCCTAGCAGGCACTGAGCCACTACTGACCTCACAATTGAAAACAGCAGCCAAACATCTAGCACTGGCCTAGCAGGCACTGAGCCACCACTGACCTCAAAAGCACAAACAGCAGCCACGCACCTAGCACTGGCCTAGCAGGCACTGAGCCACCAATGACCTCACAATTGAAAACAGCAGCCACGCACCTAGCACTGGCCTAGCAGGCACTGAGCCACAAGTGACCTCACAAGCACAAACAGCAGCCACGCACCTAGCACTGGCCTAGCAGGCACTGAGCCACCACTGACCTCACAACCACAAACAGCAGCCACGCACCTAGCACTGGCCTAGCAGGCACTGAGCCACAAGTGACCTCACAATTGGAAACAGCAGCCATGCACCTAGCACTGGCCTAGCAGGCACTGAGCCACCACTGACATCACAAGCACAAACAGCAGCCACGCACCTAGCACTGGCCTAGCAGGCACTGAGCCACCACTGACCTCACAATTGAAAACAGCAGCCACGCACCTAGCACTGGCCTAGCAGGCACTGAGCCACAAGTGACCTCACAATTGAAAACAGCAGCCACGCACCTAGCACTGGCCTAGCAGGCACTGAGCCAAAACTGACCTCACAATTGAAAACAGCAG
Organism: Apteryx mantelli; assembly: GCF_036417845.1. Lineage (NCBI taxonomy): Eukaryota > Metazoa > Chordata > Aves > Apterygiformes > Apterygidae > Apteryx > Apteryx mantelli. Next base: position 15,063,146 of record NC_089988.1, read on the forward strand.
CCACGCACCTAGCACTGGCCTAGCAGGCACTGAGCAACAAGTGACCTCGCAACCACAAACAGCAGCCACGCACCTAGCACTGGCCTAGCAGGCACTGAGCCACCACTGACCTCACAATTGAAAACAGCAGCCACGCACCTAGCACTGGCCTAGCAGGCACTGAGCCACCACTGACCTCACAACCACAAACAGCAGCCACGCACCTAGCACTGGCCTAGCAGGCACTGAGCCACCACTGACCTCACAATTGAAAACAGCAGCCACGCGCCTAGCACTGGCCTAGCAGGCACTGAGCCACAAGTGACCTCACAGTTGAAAACAGCAGCCATGCACCTAGCACTGGCCTAGCAGGCACTGAGCCACCACTGACCTCACAAGCACAAACAGCAGCCACGCACCTAGCACTGGCCTAGCAGGCACTGAGCCACCACTGACCTCACAATTGAAAACAGCAGCCACGCACCTAGCACTGGCCTAGCAGGCACTGAGCCACCACTGACCTCACAATTGAAAACAGCAGCCATGCACCTAGCACTGGCCTAGCAGGCACTGAGCCACCACTGACCTCACAATTGAAAACAGCAGCCACGCACCTAGCACTGGCCTAGCAGGCACTGAGCAACAAGTGACCTCGCAACCACAAACAGCAGTCACGCACCTAGCACTGGCCTAGCAGGCACTGAGCCACCACTGACCTCACAAGCACAAACAGCAGCCACGCACCCAGCACTGGCCTAGCAGGCACTGAGCCACAAGTGACCTCACAATTGAAAACAGCAGCCACGCACCTAGCACTGGCCTAGCAGGCACTGAGCCACAAGTGACTTCACAACCACAAACAGCAGCCACGCACCTAGCACTGGCCTAGCAGGCACTGAGCCACCACAGACCTCACAATTGAAAACAGCAGCCACGCACCTAGCACTGGCCTAGCAGGCACTGAGCCACCACTGGCCACACAACCACCAACAGCAGCCACGCACCTAGCACTGGCCTAGCAGGCACTGAGACACAAGTGACCTCACAATTGAAAACAGCAGCCACGCACCTAGCACTGGCCTAGCAGGCACTGAGCCACAAGTGACCTCACAGTTGAAAACAGCAGCCACGCACCTAGCACTGGCCTAGCAGGCACTGAGCCACCACTGACCTCACAATTGAAAACAGCAGCCACGCAACTAGCACTGGCCTAGCAGGCACTGAGACACAAGTGACCTCACAATTGAAAACAGCAGCCACGCACCTAGCACTGGCCTAGCAGGCACTGAGCCACCACTGACCTCACAATTGAAAACAGCAGCCAAACATCTAGCACTGGCCTAGCAGGCACTGAGCCACAAGTGACCTCACAATTGAAAACAGCAGCCACGCACCTAGCACTGGCCTAGCAGGCACTGAGCCACAAGTGACCTCACAATTGAAAACAGCAGCCACGCACCTAGCACTGGCCTAGCAGGCACTGAGCCACAAGTGACTTCACAACCACAAACAGCACCCACGCACCTAGCACTGGCCTAGCAGGCACTGAGCCACCACTGACCTCACAATTGAAAACAGCAGCCACGCACCTAGCACTGGCCTAGCAGGCACTGAGCCACAAGTGACCTCACAACCACAAACAGCAGCCACGCACCTAGCACTGGCCTAGCAGGCACTGAGCCACAAGTGACTTCACAACCACAAACAGCAGCCACGCACCTAGCACTGGCCTAGCAGGCACTGAGCCACCACTGACCTCACAAGCACAAACAGCAGCCACGCACCTAGCACTGGCCTAGCAGGCACTGAGCCACAAGTGACCTCACAACCACAAACAGCAGCCACGCACCTAGCACTGGCCTAGCAGGCACTGAGCCACCACTGGCCTCACAACCACCAACAGCAGCCACGCACCTAGCACTGGCCTAGCAGGCACTGAGCCACAAGTGACCTCACAATTGAAAACAGCAGCCACGCACCTAGCACTGGCCTAGCAGGCACTGAGCCACAAGGGACCTGGCAGCCACAAACTGCAGCCACGCAGCTAGCACTGGCCTAGCAGGCACTGAGCCACAAGTGACCTCACAATCGAAAACAGCAGCCACGCACCTAGCACTGGCCTAGCAGGCACTGAGCCACCACTGACCTCACAACCGCAAACAGCAGCCACGCACCTAGCACTGGCCTAGCAGGCACTGAGCCACAAGTGACCTCACAGTTGAAAACAGCAGCCATGCACCTAGCACTGGCCTAGCAGGCACTGAGCCACCACTGACCTCACAATTGAAAACAGCAGCCACACACCTAGCACTGGCCTAGCAGGCACTGAGACACAAGTGACCTCACAATTGAAAACAGCAGCCACGCACCTAGCACTGGCCTAGCAGGCACTGAGCCACTACTGACCTCACAATTGAAAACAGCAGCCAAACATCTAGCACTGGCCTAGCAGGCACTGAGCCACCACTGACCTCAAAAGCACAAACAGCAGCCACGCACCTAGCACTGGCCTAGCAGGCACTGAGCCACCAATGACCTCACAATTGAAAACAGCAGCCACGCACCTAGCACTGGCCTAGCAGGCACTGAGCCACAAGTGACCTCACAAGCACAAACAGCAGCCACGCACCTAGCACTGGCCTAGCAGGCACTGAGCCACCACTGACCTCACAACCACAAACAGCAGCCACGCACCTAGCACTGGCCTAGCAGGCACTGAGCCACAAGTGACCTCACAATTGGAAACAGCAGCCATGCACCTAGCACTGGCCTAGCAGGCACTGAGCCACCACTGACATCACAAGCACAAACAGCAGCCACGCACCTAGCACTGGCCTAGCAGGCACTGAGCCACCACTGACCTCACAATTGAAAACAGCAGCCACGCACCTAGCACTGGCCTAGCAGGCACTGAGCCACAAGTGACCTCACAATTGAAAACAGCAGCCACGCACCTAGCACTGGCCTAGCAGGCACTGAGCCAAAACTGACCTCACAATTGAAAACAGCAGCCACGCACCTAGCACTGGCCTAGCAGGCACTGAGCAACAAGTGACCTCGCAACCACAAACAGCTCCCACGCACCTAGCACTGGCCTAGCAGGCACTGAGCCACCACTGACCTCACAAGCACAAACAGCAGCCACGCATCTAGCACTGGCCTAGCAGGCACTGAGCCACCACTGACCTCACAACCACAAACAGCAGCCACGCACCTAGCACTGGCCTAGCAGGCACTGAGCCACCACTGACCTCACAAGCAAAAACAGCAGCCACGCACCCAGCACTGGCCTAGCAGGCACTGAGCCACAAGTGACCTCACAATTGAAAACAGCAGCCACGCACCTAGCACTGGCCTAGCAGGCACTGAGCCACAAGTGACTTCACAACCACAAACAGCAGCCACGCACCTAGCACTGGCCTAGCAGGCACTGAGCCACCACAGACCTCACAATTGAAAACAGCAGCCACGCACCTAGCACTGGCCTAGCAGGCACTGAGCCACAAGTGACCTCACAACCACAAACAGCAGCCACGCACCTAGCACTGGCCTAGCAGGCACTGAGCCACCACTGGCCACACAACCACCAACAGCAGCCACGCACCTAGCACTGGCCTAGCAGGCACTGAGACACAAGTGACCTCACAATTGAAAACAGCAGCCACGCACCTAGCACTGGCCTAGCAGGCACTGAGCCACAAGTGACCTCACAGTTGAAAACAGCAGCCATGCACCTAGCACTGGCCTAGCAGGCACTGAGCCACCACTGACCTCACAATTGAAAACAGCAGCCACGCAACTAGCACTGGCCTAGCAGGCACTGAGACACAAGTGACCTCACAATTGAAAACAGCAGCCACGCACCTAGCACTGGCCTAGCAGGCACTGAGCCACCACTGACCTCACAATTGAAAACAGCAGCCAAACATCTAGCACTGGCCTAGCAGGCACTGAGCCACCACTGACCTCAAAAGCACAAACAGCAGCCACGCACCTAGCACTGGCCTAGCAGGCACTGAGCCACAAGTGACCTCACAATTGAAAACAGCAGCCACGCACCTAGCACTGGCCTAGCAGGCACTGAGCTACCACTGACCTCACAATTGAAAACTGCAGCCACGCACCTAGCACTGGCCTAGCAGGCACTGAGCCACAAGTGACTTCACAACCACAAACAGCACCCACGCACCTAGCACTGGCCTAGCAGGCACTGAGCCACCACTGACCTCACAATTGAAAACAGCAGCCACGCACCTAGCACTGGCCTAGCAGGCACTGAGCCACAAGTGACCTCACAACCACAAACAGCAGCCACGCACCTAGCACTGGCCTAGCAGGCACTGAGCCACAAGTGACCTCACAATTGAAAACAGCAGCCACGCACCTAGCACTGGCCTAGCAGGCACTGAGCCACAAGTGACCTCACAGTTGAAAACAGCAGCCATGCACCTAGCACTGGCCTAGCAGGCACTGAGCCACCACTGACCTCACAACCACAAACAGCAGCCACGCACCTAGCACTGGCCTAGCAGGCACTGAGCCACCACTGACCTCACAACCACAAACAGCACCCACGCACCTAGCACTGGCCTAGCAGGCACTGAGCCACCACTGACCTCACAATTGAAAACAGTAGCCACGCACCTAGCACTGGCCTAGCAGGCACTGAGCCACCACTGACCTCACAATTGAAAACAGCAGCCACGCACCTAGCACTGGCCTAGCAGGCACTGAGCCACTACTGACCTCACAATTGAAAACAGCAGCCATGCACCTAGCACTGGCCTAGCAGGCACTGAGCCACAAGTGACCTCACAATTGAAAACAGCAGCCACGCACCTAGCACTGGCCTAGCAGGCACTGAGCCACAAGTGACCTCACAACCACAAACAGCAGCCACGCACCAAGCACTGGCCTACCAGGCACTGAGCCACAAGTGACTTCGCAGCCACAAACAGCAGCCACGCACCTAGCACTGGCCTAGCAGGCACTGAGCCACAAGTGACCTCACAGTTGAAAACAGCAGCCATGCACCTAGCACTGGCCTAGCAGGCAATGAGCCACCACTGACCTCACAAGCACAAACAGCAGCCACGCACCTAGCACTGGCCTAGCAGGCACTGAGCCACCACTGACCTCACAAGCACAAACAGCAGCCACGCACCTAGCACTGGCCTAGCAGGCACTGAGCCACCACTGACCTCACAATTGAAAAGAGCAGCCACGCACCTAGCACTGGCCTAGCAGGCACTGAGCCACCACTGACCTCACAACCACAAACAGCAGCCACGCACCTAGCACTGGCCTAGCAGGCACTGAGCCACCACTGACCTCACAACCACAAACAGCACCCACGCACCTAGCACTGGCCTAGCAGGCACTGAGCCACCACTGACCTCACAATTGAAAACAGTAGCCACGCACCTAGCACTGGCCTAGCAGGCACTGAGCCACCACTGACCTCACAATTGAAAACAGCAGCCACGCACCTAGCACTGGCCTAGCAGGCACTGAGCCACAAGTGACCTCACAATTGAAAACAGCAGCCATGCACCTAGCACTGGCCTAGCAGGCACTGAGCCACAAGTGACCTCACAATTGAAAACAGCAGCCACGCACCTAGCACTGGCCTAGCAGGCACTGAGCCACCACTGACCTCACAATCGAAAACAGCAGCCACGCACCTAGCACTGGCCTAGCAGGCACTGAGCCACCACTGACCTCACAACCACAAACAGCAGCCACGCACCCAGCACTGGCCTAGCAGGCACTGAGCCACCACTGACTTCACAACCACAAACAGCACCCACGCACTTAGCACTGGCCTAGCAGGCACTGAGCCACCACTGACCTCACAAGCACAAACAGCAGCCACGCACCTAGCACTGGCCTAGCAGGCACTGAGCCACCACTGACCTCACAATTGAAAACAGCAGCCACGCACCTAGCACTGGCCTAGCAGGCACTGAGCCACCACTGACCTCACAACCACAAACAGCAGCCACGCACCTAGCACTGGCCTAGCAGGCACTGAGCCACCACTGACCTCACAATTGAAAACAGCAGCCACGCGCCTAGCACTGGCCTAGCAGGCACTGAGCCACAAGTGACCTCACAGTTGAAAACAGCAGCCATGCACCTAGCACTGGCCTAGCAGGCACTGAGCCACCACTGACCTCACAAGCACAAACAGCAGCCACGCACCTAGCACTGGCCTAGCAGGCACTGAGCCACCACTGACCTCACAATTGAAAACAGCAGCCACGCACCTAGCACTGGCCTAGCAGGCACTGAGCCACCACTGACCTCACAATTGAAAACAGCAGCCATGCACCTAGCACTGGCCTAGCAGGCACTGAGCCACCACTGACCTCACAATTGAAAACAGCAGCCACGCACCTAGCACTGGCCTAGCAGGCACTGAGCAACAAGTGACCTCGCAACCACAAACAGCAGTCACGCACCTAGCACTGGCCTAGCAGGCACTGAGCCACCACTGACCTCACAAGCACAAACAGCAGCCACGCACCCAGCACTGGCCTAGCAGGCACTGAGCCACAAGTGACCTCACAATTGAAAACAGCAGCCACGCACCTAGCACTGGCCTAGCAGGCACTGAGCCACAAGTGACTTCACAACCACAAACAGCAGCCACGCACCTAGCACTGGCCTAGCAGGCACTGAGCCACCACAGACCTCACAATTGAAAACAGCAGCCACGCACCTAGCACTGGCCTAGCAGGCACTGAGCCACCACTGGCCACACAACCACCAACAGCAGCCACGCACCTAGCACTGGCCTAGCAGGCACTGAGACACAAGTGACCTCACAACTGAAAACAGCATCCACGCACCTAGCACTGGCCTAGCAGGCACTGAGCCACCACTGACCTCACAATTGAAAACAGCAGCCACGCAACTAGCACTGGCCTAGCAGGCACTGAGACACAAGTGACCTCACAATTGAAAACAGCAGCCACGCACCTAGCACTGGCCTAGCAGGCACTGAGCCACCACTGACCTCACAATTGAAAACAGCAGCCAAACATCTAGCACTGGCCTAGCAGGCACTGAGCCACAAGTGACCTCACAATTGAAAACAGCAGCCACGCACCTAGCACTGGCCTAGCAGGCACTGAGCCACAAGTGACCTCACAATTGAAAACAGCAGCCACGCACCTAGCACTGGCCTAGCAGGCACTGAGCCACAAGTGACTTCACAACCACAAACAGCACCCACGCACCTAGCACTGGCCTAGCAGGCACTGAGCCACCACTGACCTCACAATTGAAAACAGCAGCCACGCACCTAGCACTGGCCTAGCAGGCACTGAGCCACCACTGACCTCACAACCACAAACAGCAGCCACGCACCTAGCACTGGCCTAGCAGGCACTGAGCCACCACTGACCTCACAATTGAAAACAGCAGCCACGCACCTAGCACTGGCCTAGCAGGCACTGAGCCACAAGTGACCTCACAGTTGAAAACAGCAGCCACGCACCTAGCACTGGCCTAGCAGGCACTGAGCCACCACTGACCTCACAATTGAAAAGAGCAGCCACGCACCTAGCACTGGCCTAGCAGGCACTGAGCCACCACTGACCTCACAACCACAAACAGCAGCCACGCACCTAGCACTGGCCTAGCAGGCACTGAGCCACCACTGACCTCACAACCACAAACAGCAGCCACGCACCTAGCACTGGCCTAGCAGGCACTGAGCCACCACTGACCTCACAATTGAAAACAGTAGCCACGCACCTAGCACTGGCCTAGCAGGCACTGAGCCACCACTGACCTCACAATTGAAAACAGCAGCCACGCACCTAGCACTGGCCTAGCAGGCACTGAGCCACAAGTGACCTCACAATTGAAAACAGCAGCCATGCACCTAGCACTGGCCTAGCAGGCACTGAGCCACAAGTGACCTCACAATTGAAAACAGCAGCCACGCACCTAGCACTGGCCTAGCAGGCACTGAGCCACAAGTGACCTCACAACCACAAACAGCAGCCACGCACAAAGCACTGGCCTACCAGGCACTGAGCCACAAGTGACTTCGCAGCCACAAACAGCAGCCACGCACCTAGCACTGGCCTAGCAGGCACTGAGCCACAAGTGACCTCACAGTTGAAAACAGCAGCCATGCACCTAGCACTGGCCTAGCAGGCAATGAGCCACCACTGACCTCACAACCACAAACAGCACACACGCACTTAGCACTGGCCTAGCAGGCTCTGAGACACAAGTGACCTCACAACCAGAAACAGCACCCACGCACCTAGCACTGGCCTAGCAGGCACTGAGCCACCACTGACCTCACAACCAGAAACAGCACCCACGCACCTAGCACTGGCCTAGCAGGCACTGAGCCACCACTGACCTCACAACCACAAACAACACCCACACACCTAGCACTGGCCTAGCAGGCACTGAGCCACCACTGACCTCACAAGCACAAACAGCAGCCACGCACCTAGCACTGGCCTAGCAGGCACTGAGCCACCACTGACCTCACAAGCACAAACAGCAGCCACGCACCTAGCACTGGCCTAGCAGGCACTGAGCCACCACTGACCTCACAATTGAAAACAGCAGCCACGCACCTAGCACTGGCCTAGCAGGCACTGAGCCACCACTGACCTCACAATTGAAAACAGCAGCCACGCGCCTAGCACTGGCCTAGCAGGCACTGAGCCACAAGTGACCTCACAGTTGAAAACAGCAGCCATGCACCTAGCACTGGCCTAGCAGGCACTGAGCCACCACTGACCTCACAAGCACAAACAGCAGCCACGCACCTAGCACTGGCCTAGCAGGCACTGAGCCACCAATGACCTCACAATTGAAAACAGCAGCCACGCACCTAGCACTGGCCTAGCAGGCACTGAGCCACAAGTGACCTCACATTTGAAAACAGCAGCCAGGCACCTAGCACTGGCCTAGCAGGCACTGAGCCACCACTGACCTCACAATTGAAAACAGCAGCCACACACCTAGCACTGGCCTAGCAGGCACTGAGACACAAGTGACCTCACAATTGAAAACAGCAGCCACGCACCTAGCACTGGCCTAGCAGGCACTGAGCCACTACTGACCTCACAATTGAAAAAAGCAGCCAAACATCTAGCACTGGCCTAGCAGGCACTGAGCCACCACTGACCTCAAAAGCACAAACAGCAGCCACGCACCTAGCACTGGCCTAGCAGGCACTGAGCCACAAGTGACCTCACAACCACAAACAGCAGCCACGCACCTAGCACTGGCCTAGCAGGCACTGAGCCACCACTGGCCTCACAACCACCAACAGCAGCCACGCACCTAGCACTGGCCTAGCAGGCACTGAGCCACCAATGACCTCACAATTGAAAACAGCAGCCACGCACCTAGCACTGGCCTAGCAGGCACTGAGCCACAAGTGACCTCACAAGCACAAACAGCAGCCACGCACCTAGCACTGGCCTAGCAGGCACTGAGCCACCACTGACCTCACAACCACAAACAGCAGCCACGCACCTAGCACTGGCCTAGCAGGCACTGAGCCACAAGTGACCTCACAATTGGAAACAGCAGCCATGCACCTAGCACTGGCCTAGCAGGCACTGAGCCACCACTGACATCACAAGCACAAACAGCAGCCACGCACCTAGCACTGGCCTAGCAGGCACTGAGCCACCACTGACCTCACAATTGAAAACAGCAGCCACGCACCTAGCACTGGCCTAGCAGGCACTGAGCCACAAGTGACCTCACAATTGAAAACAGCAGCCACGCACCTAGCACTGGCCTAGCAGGCACTGAGCCACCACTGACCTCACAACCGCAAACAGCAGCCACGCACCTAGCACTGGCCTAGCAGGCACTGAGCCACAAGTGACCTCACAGTTGAAAACAGCAGCCATGCACCTAGCACTGGCCTAGCAGGCACTGAGCCACCACTGACCTCACAATTGAAAACAGCAGCCACACACCTAGCACTGGCCTAGCAGGCACTGAGACACAAGTGACCTCACAATTGAAAACAGCAGCCACGCACCTAGCACTGGCCTAGCAGGCACTGAGCCACTACTGACCTCACAATTGAAAACAGCAGCCAAACATCTAGCACTGGCCTAGCAGGCACTGAGCCACCACTGACCTCAAAAGCACAAACAGCAGCCACGCACCTAGCACTGGCCTAGCAGGCACTGAGCCACCAATGACCTCACAATTGAAAACAGCAGCCACGCACCTAGCACTGGCCTAGCAGGCACTGAGCCACAAGTGACCTCACAAGCACAAACAGCAGCCACGCACCTAGCACTGGCCTAGCAGGCACTGAGCCACCACTGACCTCACAACCACAAACAGCAGCCACGCACCTAGCACTGGCCTAGCAGGCACTGAGCCACAAGTGACCTCACAATTGGAAACAGCAGCCATGCACCTAGCACTGGCCTAGCAGGCACTGAGCCACCACTGACATCACAAGCACAAACAGCAGCCACGCACCTAGCACTGGCCTAGCAGGCACTGAGCCACCACTGACCTCACAATTGAAAACAGCAGCCACGCACCTAGCACTGGCCTAGCAGGCACTGAGCCACAAGTGACCTCACAATTGAAAACAGCAGCCACGCACCTAGCACTGGTCTAGCAGGCACTGAGCCAAAACTGACCTCACAATTGAAAACAGCAGCCACGCACCTAGCACTGGCCTAGCAGGCACTGAGCAACAAGTGACCTCGCAACCACAAACAGCTCCCACGCACCTAGCACTGGCCTAGCAGGCACTGAGCCACCACTGACCTCACAAGCACAAACAGCAGCCACGCATCTAGCACTGGCCTAGCAGGCACTGAGCCACCACTGACCTCACAACCACAAACAGCAGCCACGCACCTAGCACTGGCCTAGCAGGCACTGAGCCACCACTGACCTCACAAGCACAAACAGCAGCCACGCACCCAGCACTGGCCTAGCAGGCACTGAGCCACAAGTGACCTCACAATTGAAAACAGCAGCCACGCACCTAGCACTGGCCTAGCAGGCACTGAGCCACAAGTGACTTCACAACCACAAACAGCAGCCACGCACCTAGCACTGGCCTAGCAGGCACTGAGCCACCACAGACCTCACAATTGAAAACAGCAGCCACGCACCTAGCACTGGCCTAGCAGGCACTGAGCCACAAGTGACCTCACAGCCACAAACAGCAGCCACGCACCTAGCACTGGCCTAGCAGGCACTGAGCCACCACTGGCCACACAACCACCAACAGCAGCCACGCACCTAGCACTGGCCTAGCAGGCACTGAGACACAAGTGACCTCACAATTGAAAACAGCAGCCACGCACCTAGCACTGGCCTAGCAGGCACTGAGCCACAAGTGACCTCACAGTTGAAAACAGCAGCCATGCACCTAGCACTGGCCTAGCAGGCACTGAGCCACCACTGACCTCACAATTGAAAACAGCAGCCACGCAACTAGCACTGGCCTAGCAGGCACTGAGACACAAGTGACCTCACAATTGAAAACAGCAGCCACGCACCTAGCACTGGCCTAGCAGGCACTGAGCCACCACTGACCTCACAATTGAAAACAGCAGCCAAACATCTAGCACTGGCCTAGCAGGCACTGAGCCACCACTGACCTCAAAAGCACAAACAGCAGCCACGCACCTAGCACTGGCCTAGCAGGCACTGAGCCACCACTGACCTCACAATTGAAAACAGCAGCCACGCACCTAGCACTGGCCTAGCAGGCACTGAGCTACCACTGACCTCACAATTGAAAACTGCAGCCACGCACCTAGCACTGGCCTAGCAGGCACTGAGCCACAAGTGACCTCACAATTGAAAACAGCAGCCACGCACCTAGCACTGGCCTAGCAGGCACTGAGCCACAAGTGACTTCACAACCACAAACAGCACCCACGCACCTAGCACTGGCCTAGCAGGCACTGAGCCACCACTGACCTCACAATTGAAAACAGCAGCCACGCACCTAGCACTGGCCTAGCAGGCACTGAGCCACAAGTGACCTCACAACCACAAACAGCAGCCACGCACCTAGCACTGGCCTAGCAGGCACTGAGCCACAAGTGACCTCACAATTGAAAACAGCAGCCACGCACCTAGCACTGGCCTAGCAGGCACTGAGCCACAAGTGACCTCACAGTTGAAAACAGCAGCCATGCACCTAGCACTGGCCTAGCAGGCACTGAGCCACCACGGACCTCACAACCACAAACAGCAGCCACGCACCTAGCACTGGCCTAGCAGGCACTGAGCAACAAGTGACCTCGCAACCACAAACAGCAGCCACGCACCTAGCACTGGCCTAGCAGGCACTGAGCCACAAGTGACCTCACAATTGAAAACAGCAGCCACGCACCTAGCACTGGCCTAGCAGGCACTGAGCCACAAGTGACCTCACAACCACAAACAGCAGCCACGCACCTAGCACTGGCCTAGCAGGCACTGAGCCACAAGTGACCTCACAATTGAAAACAGCAGCCACGCACCTAGCACTGGCCTAGCAGGCACTGAGCCACAAGTGACCTCACAGTTGAAAACAGCAGCCATGCACCTAGCACTGGCCTAGCAGGCCCTGAGCCACCACTGACCTCACAAGCACAAACAGCAGCCACGCACCTAGCTCTGGCCTAGCAGGCACTGAGCCACCACTGACCTCACAAGCACAAACAGCAGCCACGCACCTAGCACTGGCCTAGCAGGCACTGAGCCACCACTGACCTCACAACCACAAACAGCTCCCACGCACCTAGCACTGGCCTAGCAGGCACTGAGCCACCACTGACCTCACAACCACAAACAGCAGCCACGCACCTAGCACTGGCCTAGCAGGCACTGAGCCACAAGTGACCTCACAATTGAAAACAGCAGCCACGCACCTAGCACTGGCCTAGCAGGCACTGAGCCACCACTGACCTCAAAATTGAAAACAGCAGCCACGCACCTAGCACTGGCCTAGCAGGCACTGAGCCACCACTGACCTCACAATTGAAAACAGCAGCCACACACCTAGCACTGGCCTAGCAGGCACTGAGCCACAAGTGACCTCATAACCACAAACAGCAGCCATGCACCTAGCACTGGCCTATCAGGCACTGAGCCACAAGAGACCTCACAAACACAAACAGCAGCCATGGACCTAGCACTGGCCTATCAGGCACTGAGCCACAAGTGACCTCACAATTGAAAACAGCAGCCACGCACCTAGCACTGGCCTAGCAGGCACTGAGCCACCACTGACCTCACAACAACAAACAGCACCCACGCACCTAGCACTGGCCTAGCAGGCACTGAGCCACCACTGACCTCACAACCACAAACAGCAGCCACACACCGAGCACTGGCCTAGCAGGCACTGAGCCACCACTGACCTCACAATTGAAAACAGCAGCCACGCACCTAGCACTGGCCTAGCAGGCACTGAGCCACCACTGACCTCACAAGCACAAACAGCAGCCACGCACCTAGCACTGGCCTAGCAGGCACTGAGCCACCCCTGACCTCACAACCACAAACAGCACCCGCGCACCTAGCACTGGCCTAGCAGGCACTGAGCCACCACTGACCTCACAACCACAAACAGCAGCCACGCACCTAGCACTGGCCTAGCAGGCACTGAGCCACAAGTGACCTCAGAACCACAAACAGCAGCCACGCACCAAGCACTGGCCTAGCAGGCACTGAGCCACCACTGACCTCACAGTTGAAAACAGCAGCCATGCACCTAGCACTGGCCTAGCAGGCACTGAGCCACCACTGACCTCACAACCACAAACAGCAGCCACGCACCTAGCACTGGCCTAGCAGGCACTGAGCCACCACTGACCTCACAGTTGAAAACAGCAGCCATGCACCTAGCACTGGCCTAGCAGGCACTGAGCCACCACAGACCTCACAATTGAAAACAGCAGCCACGCACCTAGCACTGGCCTAGCAGGCACTGAGCCACAAGTGACCTCACAACCACAAACAGCAGCCACGCACCTAGCACTGGCCTAGCAGGCACTGAGCCACAAGTGACCTCACAATTGAAAACAGCAGCCACGCACCTAGCACTGGCCTAGCAGGCACTGAGCCACAAGTGACCTCACAGTTGAAAACAGCAGCCATGCACCTAGCACTGGCCTAGCAGGCACTGAGCCACCACGGACCTCACAACCACAAACAGCAGCCACGCACCTAGCACTGGCCTAGCAGGCACTGAGCAACAAGTGACCTCGCAACCACAAACAGCAGCCACGCACCTAGCACTGGCCTAGCAGGCACTGAGCCACAAGTGACCTCACAATTGAAAACAGCAGCCACGCACCTAGCACTGGCCTAGCAGGCACTGAGCCACAAGTGACCTCACAACCACAAACAGCAGCCACGCACCTAGCACTGGCCTACCAGGCACTGAGCCACAAGTGACTTCGCAGCCACAAACAGCAGCCACGCACCTAGCACTGGCCTAGCAGGCACTGAGCCACAAGTGACCTCACAGTTGAAAACAGCAGCCATGCACCTAGCACTGGCCTAGCAGGCACTGAGCCACCACTGACCTCACAAGCACAAACAGCAGCCACGCACCTAGCTCTGGCCTAGCAGGCACTGAGCCACCACTGACCTCACAAGCACAAACAGCAGCCACGCACCTAGCACTGGCCTAGCAGGCACTGAGCCACCACTGACCTCACAACCACAAACAGCTCCCACGCACCTAGCACTGGCCTAGCAGGCACTGAGCCACCACTGACCTCACAACCACAAACAGCAGCCACGCACCTAGCACTGGCCTAGCAGGCACTGAGCCACAAGTGACCTCACAATTGAAAACAGCAGCCACGCACCTAGCACTGGCCTAGCAGGCACTGAGCCACCACTGACCTCAAAATTGAAAACAGCAGCCACGCACCTAGCACTGGCCTAGCAGGCACTGAGCCACCACTGACCTCACAATTGAAAACAGCAGCCACACACCTAGCACTGGCCTAGCAGGCACTGAGCCACAAGTGACCTCATAACCACAAACAGCAGCCATGCACCTAGCACTGGCCTATCAGGCACTGAGCCACAAGTGACCTCACAATTGAAAACAGCAGCCACGCACCTAGCACTGGCCTAGCAGGCACTGAGCCACCACTGACCTCACAACAACAAACAGCACCCACGCACCTAGCACTGGCCTAGCAGGCACTGAGCCACCACTGACCTCACAACCACAAACAGCAGCCACACACCGAGCACTGGCCTAGCAGGCACTGAGCCACCACTGACCTCACAATTGAAAACAGCAGCCACGCACCTAGCACTGGCCTAGCAGGCACTGAGCCACCACTGACCTCACAAGCACAAACAGCAGCCACGCACCTAGCACTGGCCTAGCAGGCACTGAGCCACCCCTGACCTCACAACCACAAACAGCACCCGCGCACCTAGCACTGGCCTAGCAGGCACTGAGCCACCACTGACCTCACAACCACAAACAGCAGCCACGCACCTAGCACTGGCCTAGCAGGCACTGAGCCACAAGTGACCTCAGAACCACAAACAGCAGCCACGCACCAAGCACTGGCCTAGCAGGCACTGAGCCACCACTGACCTCACAGTTGAAAACAGCAGCCATGCACCTAGCACTGGCCTAGCAGGCACTGAGCCACCACTGACCTCACAACCACAAACAGCAGCCACGCACCTAGCACTGGCCTAGCAGGCACTGAGCCACCACTGACCTCACAGTTGAAAACAGCAGCCATGCATCTAGCACTGGCCTAGCAGGCACTGAGCCACCACTGACCTCACAAGCACAAACAGCAGCCATGCACCTAGCACTGGCCTAGCAGGCACTGAGCCACCACTGACCTCACAACCACAAACAGCAGCCACGCACCTAGCACTGGCCTAGCAGGCACTGAGACACAAGTGACCTCACAATTGAAAACAGCAGCCACGCACCTAGCACTGGCCTAGCAGGCACTGAGCCACCACTGACCTCACAATTGAAAACAGCAGCCAAACATCTAGCACTGGCCTAGCAGGCACTGAGCCACCACTGACCTCACAACCACAAACAGCAGCCACGCACCTAGCACTGGCCTAGCAGGCACTGAGCCACCACTGACCTCACAATTGAAAACAGCAGCCACGCACCTAGCACTGGCCTAGCAGGCACTGAGCTACCACTGAACTCACAATTGAAAACTGCAGCCACGCACCTAGCACTGGCCTAGCAGGCACTGAGCCACAAGTGACCTCACAATTGAAAACAGCAGCCACGCACCTAGCACTGGCCTAGCAGGCACTGAGCCACAAGTGACTTCACAACCACAAACAGCACCCACGCACCTAGCACTGGCCTAGCAGGCACTGAGCCACCACTGACCTCACAATTGAAAACAGCAGCCACGCACCTAGCACTGGCCTAGCAGGCACTGAGCCACAAGTGACCTCACAACCACAAACAGCAGCCACGCACCTAGCACTGGCCTAGCAGGCACTGAGCCACAAGTGACCTCACAATTGAAAACAGCAGCCACGCACCTAGCACTGGCCTAGCAGGCACTGAGCCACAAGTGACCTCACAGTTGAAAACAGCAGCCATGCACCTAGCACTGGCCTAGCAGGCACTGAGCCACCACGGACCTCACAACCACAAACAGCAGCCACGCACCTAGCACTGGCCTAGCAGGCACTGAGCAACAAGTGACCTCGCAACCACAAACAGCAGCCACGCACCTAGCACTGGCCTAGCAGGCACTGAGCCACAAGTGACCTCACAATTGAAAACAGCAGCCACGCACCTAGCACTGGCCTAGCAGGCACTGAGCCACAAGTGACCTCACAACCACAAACAGCAGCCACGCACCTAGCACTGGCCTACCAGGCACTGAGCCACAAGTGACTTCGCAGCCACAAACAGCAGCCACGCACCTAGCACTGGCCTAGCAGGCACTGAGCCACAAGTGACCTCACAATTGAAAACAGCAGCCACGCACCTAGCACTGGCCTAGCAGGCACTGAGCCACAAGTGACTTCGCAGCCACAAACAGCAGCCACGCACCTAGCACTGGCCTAGCAGGCACTGAGCCACAAGTGACCTCACAGTTGAAAACAGCAGCCATGCACCTAGCACTGGCCTAGCAGGCACTGAGCCACCACTGACCTCACAAGCACAAACAGCAGCCACGCACCTAGCTCTGGCCTAGCAGGCACTGAGCCACCACTGACCTCACAAGCACAAACAGCAGCCACGCACCTAGCACTGGCCTAGCAGGCACTGAGCCACCACTGACCTCACAACCACAAACAGCTCCCACGCACCTAGCACTGGCCTAGCAGGCACTGAGCCACCACTGACCTCACAACCACAAACAGCAGCCACGCACCTAGCACTGGCCTAGCAGGCACTGAGCCACAAGTGACCTCACAATTGAAAACAGCAGCCACGCACCTAGCACTGGCCTAGCAGGCACTGAGCCACCACTGACCTCAAAATTGAAAACAGCAGCCACGCACCTAGCACTGGCCTAGCAGGCACTGAGCCACCACTGACCTCACAATTGAAAACAGCAGCCACACACCTAGCACTGGCCTAGCAGGCACTGAGCCACAAGTGACCTCATAACCACAAACAGCAGCCATGCACCTAGCACTGGCCTATCAGGCACTGAGCCACAAGAGACCTCACAAACACAAACAGCAGCCATGGACCTAGCACTGGCCTATCAGGCACTGAGCCACAAGTGACCTCACAATTGAAAACAGCAGCCACGCACCTAGCACTGGCCTAGCAGGCACTGAGCCACCACTGACCTCACAACAACAAACAGCACCCACGCACCTAGCACTGGCCTAGCAGGCACTGAGCCACCACTGACCTCACAACCACAAACAGCAGCCACACACCGAGCACTGGCCTAGCAGGCACTGAGCCACCACTGACCTCACAATTGAAAACAGCAGCCACGCACCTAGCACTGGCCTAGCAGGCACTGAGCCACCACTGACCTCACAAGCACAAACAGCAGCCACGCACCTAGCACTGGCCTAGCAGGCACTGAGCCACCCCTGACCTCACAACCACAAACAGCACCCGCGCACCTAGCACTGGCCTAGCAGGCACTGAGCCACCACTGACCTCACAACCACAAACAGCAGCCACGCACCTAGCACTGGCCTAGCAGGCACTGAGCCACAAGTGACCTCAGAACCACAAACAGCAGCCACGCACCAAGCACTGGCCTAGCAGGCACTGAGCCACCACTGACCTCACAGTTGAAAACAGCAGCCATGCACCTAGCACTGGCCTAGCAGGCACTGAGCCACCACTGACCTCACAACCACAAACAGCAGCCACGCACCTAGCACTGGCCTAGCAGGCACTGAGCCACCACTGACCTCACAGTTGAAAACAGCAGCCATGCATCTAGCACTGGCCTAGCAGGCACTGAGCCACCACTGACCTCACAAGCACAAACAGCAGCCATGCACCTAGCACTGGCCTAGCAGGCACTGAGCCACCACTGACCTCACAACCACAAACAGCAGCCACGCACCTAGCACTGGCCTAGCAGGCACTGAGACACAAGTGACCTCACAACCACCAACAGCAGCCACGCACCTAGCACTGGCCTAGCAGGCACTGAGCCACCACTGACCTCACAATTGAAAACAGCAGCCAAACATCTAGCACTGGCCTAGCAGGCACTGAGCCACCACTGACCTCACAACCACAAACAGCAGCCACGCACCTAGCACTGGCCTAGCAGGCACTGAGCCACCACTGACCTCACAATTGAAAACAGCAGCCACGCACCTAGCACTGGCCTAGCAGGCACTGAGCTACCACTGAACTCACAATTGAAAACTGCAGCCACGCACCTAGCACTGGCCTAGCAGGCACTGAGCCACAAGTGACCTCACAATTGAAAACAGCAGCCACGCACCTAGCACTGGCCTAGCAGGCACTGAGCCACAAGTGACTTCACAACCACAAACAGCACCCACGCACCTAGCACTGGCCTAGCAGGCACTGAGCCACCACTGACCTCACAATTGAAAACAGCAGCCACGCACCTAGCACTGGCCTAGCAGGCACTGAGCCACAAGTGACCTCACAACCACAAACAGCAGCCACGCACCTAGCACTGGCCTAGCAGGCACTGAGCCACAAGTGACCTCACAATTGAAAACAGCAGCCACGCACCTAGCACTGGCCTAGCAGGCACTGAGCCACAAGTGACCTCACAGTTGAAAACAGCAGCCATGCACCTAGCACTGGCCTAGCAGGCACTGAGCCACCACGGACCTCACAACCACAAACAGCAGCCACGCACCTAGCACTGGCCTAGCAGGCACTGAGCAACAAGTGACCTCGCAACCACAAACAGCAGCCACGCACCTAGCACTGGCCTAGCAGGCACTGAGCCACAAGTGACCTCACAATTGAAAACAGCAGCCACGCACCTAGCACTGGCCTAGCAGGCACTGAGCCACAAGTGACCTCACAACCACAAACAGCAGCCACGCACCTAGCACTGGCCTACCAGGCACTGAGCCACAAGTGACTTCGCAGCCACAAACAGCAGCCACGCACCTAGCACTGGCCTAGCAGGCACTGAGCCACAAGTGACCTCACAGTTGAAAACAGCAGCCATGCACCTAGCACTGGCCTAGCAGGCACTGAGCCACCACTGACCTCACAAGCACAAAAAGCAGCCACGCACCTAGCTCTGGCCTAGCAGGCACTGAGCCACCACTGACCTCACAAGCACAAACAGCAGCCACGCACCTAGCACTGGCCTAGCAGGCACTGAGCCACCACTGACCTCACAACCACAAACAGCTCCCACGCACCTAGCACTGGCCTAGCAGGCACTGAGCCACCACTGACCTCACAACCACAAACAGCAGCCACACACCTAGCACTGGCCTAGCAGGCACTGAGCCACAAGTGACCTCACAATTGAAAACAGCAGCCACGCACCTAGCACTGGCCTAGCAGGCACTGAGCCACCACTGACCTCACAAGCACAAACAGCAGCCACGCACCTAGCACTGGCCTAGCAGGCACTGAGCCACAAGTGACCTCAGAACCACAAACAGCAGCCACGCACCTAGCACTGGCCTAGCAGGCACTGAGCCACCACTGACCTCACAACCACAAACAGCAGCCACGCACCTAGCACTGGCCTAGCAGGCACTGAGCCACAAGTGACCTCACAATTGAAAACAGCAGCCACGCACCTAGCACTGGCCTAGCAGGCACTGAGCCACAAGTGACTTCACAACCACAAACAGCACCCACGCACCTAGCACTGGCCTAGCAGGCACTGAGCCACCACTGACCTCACAATTGAAAACAGCAGCCACGCACCTAGCACTGGCCTAGCAGGCACTGAGCCACAAGTGACCTCACAATTGAAAACAGCAGCCACGCACCTAGCACTGGCCTAGCAGGCACTGAGCCACCACTGACCTCAAAATTGAAAACAGCAGCCACGCACCTAGCACTGGCCTAGCAGGCACTGAGCCACCACTGACCTCACAATTGAAAACAGCAGCCACACACCTAGCACTGGCCTAGCAGGCACTGAGCCACAAGTGACCTCATAACCACAAACAGCAGCCATGCACCTAGCACTGGCCTAGCAGGCACTGAGCCACCACTGACCTCACAATTGAAAACAGCAGCCACGCACCTAGCACTGGCCTATCAGGCACTGAGCCACAAGTGACCTCACAATTGAAAACAGCAGCCACGCACCTAGCACTGGCCTAGCAGGCACTGAGCCACCACTGACCTCACAACAACAAACAGCACCCACGCACCTAGCACTGGCCTAGCAGGCACTTAGCCACCACTGACCTCACAACCACAAACAGCAGCCACACACCGAGCACTGGCCTAGCAGGCACTGAGCCACCACTGACCTCACAATTGAAAACAGCAGCCACGCACCTAGCACTGGCCTAGCAGGCACTGAGCCACCACTGACCTCACAAGCACAAACAGCATCCACGCACCTAGCACTGGCCTAGCAGGCACTGAGCCACCCCTGACCTCACAACCACAAACAGCACCCGCGCACCTAGCACTGGCCTAGCAGGCACTGAGCCACCACTGACCTCACAACCACAAACAGCAGCCACGCACCTAGCACTGGCCTAGCAGGCACTGAGCCACAAGTGACCTCAGAACCACAAACAGCAGCCACGCACCAAGCACTGGCCTAGCAGGCACTGAGCCACCACTGACCTCACAGTTGAAAACAGCAGCCATGCACCTAGCACTGGCCTAGCAGGCACTGAGCCACCACTGACCTCACAACCACAAACAGCAGCCACGCACCTAGCACTGGCCTAGCAGGCACTGAGCCACCACTGACCTCACAGTTGAAAACAGCAGCCATGCACCTAGCACTGGCCTAGCAGGCACTGAGCCACCACTGACCTCACAAGCACAAACAGCAGCTACGCACCTAGCACTGGCCTAGCAGGCACTGAGCCACCACTGACCTCACAACCACAAACAGCACCCACGCACCTAGCACTGGCCTAGCAGGCACTGAGCCACCACTGACCTCACAATTGAAAACAGTAGCCACGCACCTAGCACTGGCCTAGCAGGCACTGAGCCACCACTGACCTCACAATTGAAAACAGCAGCCACGCACCTAGCACTGGCCTAGCAGGCACTGAGCCACAAGTGACCTCACAATTGAAAACAGCAGCCATGCACCTAGCACTGCCCTAGCAGGCACTGAGCCACCACTGACCTCACAATTGAAAACAGCAGCCACGCACCTAGCACTGGCCTAGCAGGCACTGAGCCACCACTGACCTCACAAGCACAAACAGCAGCCACGCACCTAGCACTGGCCTAGCAGGCACTGAGCCACCACTGACCTCACAATTGAAAACAGCAGCCACGCACCTAGCACTGGCCTAGCAGGCACTGAGCCACCACTGACCTCACAACCACAAACAGCAGCCACGCACCTAGCACTGGCCTAGCAGGCACTGAGCCACAAGTGACCTCACAATTGAAAACAGCACCCACGCACCTAGCACTGGCCTAGCAGGCACTGAGCCACCACTGACCTCACAGTTGAAAACAGCAGCCACGCACCTAGCACTGGCCTAGCAGGCACTGAGCCACCACTGACCTCACAATTGAAAACAGCAGCCACGCACCTAGCACTGGCCTAGCAGGCACTGAGCCACCACTGACCTCAAAATTGAAAACAGCAGCCACGCACCTAGCACTGGCCTAGCAGGCACTGAGCCACCACTGACCTCACAATTGAAAACAGCAGCCACACACCTAGCACTGGCCTAGCAGGCACTGCGCCACCACTGACCTCACAAGCACAAACAGCAGCCACGCACCTAGCACTGGCCTAGCAGGCACTGAGCCACCACTGACCTCACAATTGAAAACAGCAGCCACGCACCTAGCACTGGCCTAGCAGGCACTGAGCCACAAGTGACCTCACAATTGAAAACAGCAGCCACGCACCTAGCACTGGCCTAGCAGGCACTGAGCCAAAACTGACCTCACAATTGAAAACAGCAGCCACGCACCTAGCACTGGCCTAGCAGGCACTGAGCCACCACTGACCTCACAAGCACAAACAGCATCCACGCACCTAGCACTGGCCTAGCAGGCACTGAGCCACCACTGACCTCACAATTGAAAACAGCAGCCACGCACCTAGCACTGGCCTAGCAGGCACTGAGCCACCACTGACCTCACAATTGAAAACAGCAGCCACGCACCTAGCACTGGCCAAGCAGGCACTGAGCCACAAGTGACCTCACAGTTGAAAACAGCAGCCATGCACCTAGCACTGGCCTAGCAGGCACTGAGCCACCACTGACCTCACAACCACAAAGAGCAGCCACGCACCAAGCACTGGCCTAGCAGGCACTGAGCCACCACTGACCTCACAACCACAAACAGCAGCCACGCACCTAGCACTGGCCTAGCAGGCACTGAGCCACAAGTGACCTCACAGTTGAAAACAGCAGCCATGCACCTAGCACTGGCCTAGCAGGCACTGAGCCACCACTGACCTCACAAGCACAAACAGCAGCCACGCATCTAGCACTGGCCTAGCAGGCACTGAGCCACCACTGACCTCACAACCACCAACAGCACCCACACACCTAGCACTGGCCTAGCAGGCACTGAGCCACCACTGACCTCACAATTGAAAACAGCAGCCACGCACCTAGCACTGGCCTAGCAGGCACTGAGCCACAAGTGACCTCACAACCACAAACAGCAGCCACGCACCTAGCACTGGCCTAGCAGGCACTGAGCCACAAGTGACCTCACAATTGAAAACAGCAGCCACGCACCTAGCACTGGCCTAGCAGGCACTGAGCCACCACTGACCTCACAAGCACAAACAGCATCCACGCACCTAGCACTGGCCTAGCAGGCACTGAGCCACCACTGACCTCACAATTGAAAACAGCAGCAACGCACCTAGCACTGGCCAAGCAGGCACTGAGCCACAAGTGACCTCACAGTTGAAAACAGCAGCCATGCACCTAGCACTGGCCTAGCAGGCACTGAGCCACCACTGACCTCACAATTGAAAACAGCAGCCACGCACCTAGCACTGGCCTAGCAGGCACTGAGCCACCACTGACCTCACAACCACAAACAGCAGCCACGCACCTAGCACTGGCCTAGCAGGCACTGAGCCACCACTGACCTCAAAAGCACAAAGAGCAGCCACGCACCTAGCACAGGCCTAGCAGGCACTGAGCCACCACTGACCTCACAATTGAAAACAGCAGCCACGCACCTAGCACTGGCCTAGCAGGCACTGAGCCACAAGAGACCTCACAAGCACAAACAGCAGCCACGCACCTAGCACTGGCCTAGCAGGCACTGAGCCACCACTGACCTCACAATTGAAAACAGCAGCCACGCACCTAGCACTGGCCTAGCAGGCACTGAGCCACAAGTGACCTCAGAACCACAAACAGCAGCCACGCACCAAGCACTGGCCTACCAGGCACTGAGCCACCACTGACCTCACAACCACAAACAGCAGCCACGCACCTAGCACTGGCCTAGCAGGCACTGAGCCACCACTGACCTCACAATTGAAAACAGCAGCCACGCACCTAGCACTGGCCTAGCAGGCACTGAGCCACCACTGACCTCAAAACCACAAACAGCTCCCACGCACCTAGCACTGGCCTAGCAGGCACTGAGCCACCACTGACCTCACAATTGAAAACAGCAGCCACGCGCCTAGCACTGGCCTAGCAGGCACTGAGCCACAAGTGACCTCACAGTTGAAAACAGCAGCCATGCACCTAGCACTGGCCTAGCAGGCACTGAGCCACCACTGACCTCACAAGCACAAACAGCAGCCACGCACCTAGCACTGGCCTAGCAGGCACTGAGCCACCACTGACCTCACAATTGAAAACAGCAGCCACGCACCTAGCACTGGCCTAGCAGGCACTGAGCCAAAACTGACCTCACAATTGAAAACAGCAGCCACGCACCTAGCACTGGCCTAGCAGGCACTGAGCAACAAGTGACCTCGCAACCACAAACAGCAGCCACGCACCTAGCACTGGCCTAGCAGGCACTGAGCCACCACTGACCTCACAAGCACAAACAGCATCCACGCACCTAGCACTGGCCTAGCAGGCACTGAGCCACCACTGACCTCACAATTGAAAACAGCAGCCACGCACCTAGCACTGGCCTAGCAGGCACTGAGCCACAAGTGACCTCAGAACCACCAACAGCAGCCACGCACCAAGCACTGGCCTACCAGGCACTGAGCCACCACTGACCTCACAACCACAAACAGCAGCCACGCACCTAGCACTGGCCTAGCAGGCACTGAGCCACCACTGACCTCACAAGCACAAACAGCAGCCACACACCCAGCACTGGCCTAGCAGGCACTGAGCCACCACTGACCTCACAATTGAAAACAGCAGCCACGCACCTAGCACTGGCCTAGCAGGCACTGAGCCACAAGTGACTTCACAACCACAAACAGCACCCACGCACCTAGCACTGGCCTAGCAGGCACTCAGCCACCACTGACCTCACAATTGAAAACAGCAGCCACGCACCTAGCACTGGCCTAGCAGGCACTGAGCCACAAGTCACCTCACAACCACAAACAGCAGCCACGCACCTAGCACTGGCCTAGCAGGCACTGAGCCACCACTGGCCTCACAACCACCAACAGCAGCCACGCACCTAGCACTGGCCTAGCAGGCACTGAGCCACAAGTGACCTCACAATTGAAAACAGCAGCCACGCACCTAGCACTGGCCTAGCAGGCACTGAGCCACAAGTGACCTCACAGTTGAAAGCAGCAGCCATGCACCTAGCACTGGCCTAGGAGGCACTGAGCCACCACTGACCTCACAATTGAAAACAGCAGCCACGCACCTAGCACTGGCCTAGCAGGCACTGAGACACAAGTGACCTCACAATTGAAAACAGCAGCCACGCACCTAGCACTGGCCTAGCAGGCACTGAGCCACCACTGACCTCACAACTGAAAACAGCAGCCACGCACCTAGCACTGGCCTAGCAGGCACTGAGCCACCACTGACCTCACAACCACAAACAGCAGCCACGCACCTAGCACTGGCCTAGCAGGCACTGAGCCACCACTGACCTCAAAAGCACAAACAGCAGCCACGCACCTAGCACGGGCCTAGCAGGCACTGAGCCACCACTGACCTCACAATTGAAAACAGCAGCCACGCACCTAGCACTGGCCTAGCAGGCACTGAGCCACAAGTGACCTCACAACCACAAACAGCAGCCACGCACCTAGCACTGGCCTAGCAGGCACTGAGCCACCACTGACCTCACAATTGAAAACAGCAGCCATGCACCTAGCACTGGCCTAGCAGGCACTGAGCCACCACTGACATCACAAGCACAAACAGCAGCCACGCACCTAGCACTGGCCTAGCAGGCACTGAGCCACCACTGACCTCACAATTGAAAACAGCAGCCACGCACCTAGCACTGGCCTAGCAGGCACTGAGACACCACTGACCTCACAACCACAAACAGCAGCCACGCACCTAGCACTGGCCTAGCAGGCACTGAGCCACCACTGACCTCACAATTGAAAACAGCAGCCACGCGCCTAGCACTGGCCTAGCAGGCACTGAGCCACAAGTGACCTCACAGTTGAAAACAGCAGCCATGCACCTAGCACCGGCCTAGCAGGCACTGAGCCACCACTGACCTCACAAGCACAAACAGCAGCCACGCACCTAGCACTGGCCTAGCAGGCACTGAGCCACCACTGACCTCACAAGCACAAACAGCAGCCACGCACCTAGCACTGGCCTAGCAGGCACTGAGCCACAAGTGACCTCACAATTGAAAACAGCAGCCACGCACCTAGCACTGGCCTAGCAGGCACTGAGCCAAAACTGACCTCACAATTGAAAACAGCAGCCACGCACCTAGCACTGGCCTAGCAGGCACTGAGCAACAAGTGACCTCGCAACCACAAACAGCAGCCACGCACCTAGCACTGGCCTAGCAGGCACTGAGCCACCACTGACCTCACAAGCACAAACAGCATCCACGCACCTAGCACTGGCCTAGCAGGCACTGAGCCACCACTGACCTCACAATTGAAAACAGCAGCCACGCACCTAGCACTGGCCTAGCAGGCACTGAGCCACAAGTGACCTCAGAACCAGAAACAGCAGCCACGCACCAAGCACTGGCCTACCAGGCACTGAGCCACCACTGACCTCACAACCACAAACAGCAGCCACGCACCTAGCACTGGCCTAGCAGGCACTGAGCCACAAGTGACCTCACAGTTGAAAACAGCAGCCATGCACCTAGCACTGGCCTAGCAGGCACTGAGCCACCACTGACCTCACAACCACAAACAACACCCACGCACCTAGCACTGGCCTAGCAGGCACTGAGCCACCACTGACCTCACAAGCACAAACAGCAGCCACACACCCAGCACTGGCCTAGCAGGCACTGAGCCACAAGTGACCTCACAATTGAAAACAGCAGCCACGCACCTAGCACTGGCCTAGCAGGCACTGAGCCACAAGTGACTTCACAACCACAAACAGCACCCACGCACCTAGCACTGGCCTAGCAGGCACTGAGCCACCACTGACCTCACAATTGAAAACAGCAGCCACGCACCTAGCACTGGCCTAGCAGGCACTGAGCCACCACTGACCTCACAACCACAAACAGCAGCCACGCACCTAGCACTGGCCTAGCAGGCACTGAGCCACCACTGACCTCACAACCACCAACAGCAGCCACGCACCTAGCACTGGCCTAGCAGGCACTGAGCCACAAGTGACCTCACAGTTGAAAACAGCAGCCATGCACCTAGCACTGGCCTAGCAGGCACTGAGCCACCACTGACCTCACAATTGAAAACAGCAGCCACGCACTTAGCACTGGCCTAGCAGGCACTGAGACACAAGTGACCTCACAATTGAAAACAGCAGCCACGCACCTAGCACTGGCCTAGCAGGCACTGAGCCACCACTGACCTCACAATTGAAAACAGCAGCCAAACATCTAGCACTGGCCTAGCAGGCACTGAGCCACCACTGACCTCACAATTGAAAACAGCAGCCACGCACCTAGCACTGGCCTAGCAGGCACTGAGCCACAAGTGACCTCACAATTGAAAACAGCAGCCACGCACCTAGCACTGGCCTAGCAGGCACTGAGCCACAAGTGACCTCACAAGCACAAACAGCAGCCACGCACCTAGCACTGGCCTAGCAGGCACTGAGCCACCACTGACCTCACAAGCACAAACAGCAGCCACGCACCTAGCACTGGCCTAGCAGGCACTGAGCCACAAGTGACCTCACAATTGAAAACAGCAGCCACGCACCTAGCACTGGCCTAGCAGGCACTGAGCCAAAACTGACCTCACAATTGAAAACAGCAGCCACGCACCTAGCACTGGCCTAGCAGGCACTGAGCAACAAGTGACCTCGCAACCACAAACAGCAGCCACGCACCTAGCACTGGCCTAGCAGGCACTGAGCCACCACTGACCTCAAAACCACAAACAGCTCCCACGCACCTAGCACTGGCCTAGCAGGCACTGAGCCACCACTGACCTCACAATTGAAAACAGCAGCCACGCACCTAGCACTGGCCTAGCAGGCACTGAGCCACAAGTGACCTCAGAACCACAAACAGCAGCCACGCACCAAGCACTGGCCTACCAGGCACTGAGCCACCACTGACCTCACAACCACAAACAGCAGCCACGCACCTAGCACTGGCCTAGCAGGCACTGAGCCACAAGTGACCTCACAGTTGAAAACAGCAGCCATGCACCTAGCACTGGCCTAGCAGGCACTGAGCCACCACTGACCTCACAACCACAAACAGCAGCCACGCACCTAGCACTGGCCTAGCAGGCACTGAGCCACCACTGACCTCACAACCACAAACAACACCCACGCACCTAGCACTGGCCTAGCAGGCACTGAGCCACCACTGACCTCACAAGCACAAACAGCAGCCACACACCCAGCACTGGCCTAGCAGGCACTGAGCCACAAGTGACCTCACAATTGAAAACAGCAGCCACGCACCTAGCACTGGCCTAGCAGGCACTGAGCCACAAGTGACTTCACAACCACAAACAGCACCCACGCACCTAGCACTGGCCTAGCAGGCACTGAGCCACCACTGACCTCACAATTGAAAACAGCAGCCACGCACCTAGCACTGGCCTAGCAGGCACTGAGCCACAAGTGACCTCACAACCACAAACAGCAGCCACGCACCTAGCACTGGCCTAGCAGGCACTGAGCCACCACTGACCTCACAACCACCAACAGCAGCCACGCACCTAGCACTGGCCTAGCAGGCACTGAGCCACAAGTGACCTCACAGTTGAAAACAGCAGCCATGCACCTAGCACTGGCCTAGCAGGCACTGAGCCACCACTGACCTCACAATTGAAAACAGCAGCCACGCACTTAGCACTGGCCTAGCAGGCACTGAGACACAAGTGACCTCACAATTGAAAACAGCAGCCACGCACCTAGCACTGGCCTAGCAGGCACTGAGCCACCACTGACCTCACAATTGAAAACAGCAGCCAAACATCTAGCACTGGCCTAGCAGGCACTGAGCCACCACTGACCTCACAATTGAAAACAGCAGCCACGCACCTAGCACTGGCCTAGCAGGCACTGAGCCACCACTGACCTCACAATTGAAAACAGCAGCCACGCACCTAGCACTGGCCTAGCAGGCACTGAGCCACAAGTGACCTCACAAGCACAAACAGCAGCCACGCACCTAGCACTGGCCTAGCAGGCACTGAGCCACCACTGACCTCACAATTGAAAACAGCAGCCACGCGCCTAGCACTGGCCTAGCAGGCACTGAGCCACAAGTGACCTCACAGTTGAAAACAGCAGCCATGCACCTAGCACTGGCCTAGCAGGCACTGAGCCACCACTGACCTCACAAGCACAAACAGCAGCCACGCACCTAGCACTGGCCTAGCAGGCACTGAGCCACCACTGACCTCACAATTGAAAACAGCAGCCACGCACCTAGCACTGGCCTAGCAGGCACTGAGCCACAAGTGACCTCACAATTGAAAACAGCAGCCACGCACCTAGCACTGGCCTAGCAGGCACTGAGCCACCACTGACCTCACAATTGAAAACAGCAGCCACGCACCTAGCACTGGCCTAGCAGGCACTGAGCAACAAGTGACCTCGCAACCACAAACAGCAGCCACGCACCTAGCACTGGCCTAGCAGGCACTGAGCCACCACTGACCTCACAAGCACAAACAGCAGCCACGCACCTAGCACTGGCCTAGCAGGCACTGAGCCACCACTGACCTCACAATTGAAAACAGCAGCCACGCACCTAGCACTGGCCTAGCAGGCACTGAGCCACAAGTGACCTCAGAACCACAAACAGCAGCCACGCACCAAGCACTGGCCTACCAGGCACTGAGCCACCACTGACCTCACAATTGAAAACAGCAGCAACGCACCTAGCACTGGCCAAGCAGGCACTGAGCCACAAGTGACCTCACAGTTGAAAACAGCAGCCATGCACCTAGCACTGGCCTAGCAGGCACTGAGCCACCACTGACCTCACAAGCACAAACAGCAGCCACGCATCTAGCACTGGCCTAGCAGGCACTGAGCCACCACTGACCTCACAACCACAAACAACACCCACGCACCTAGCACTGGCCTAGCAGGCACTGAGCCACCACTGACCTCACAAGCACAAACAGCAGCCACACACCCAGCACTGGCCTAGCAGGCACTGAGCCACAAGTGACCTCACAATTGAAAACAGCAGCCACGCACCTAGCACTGGCCTAGCAGGCACTGAGCCACAAGTGACTTCACAACCACAAACAGCACCCACGCACCTAGCACTGGCCTAGCAGGCACTGAGCCACCACTGACCTCACAATTGAAAACAGCAGCCACGCACCTAGCACTGGCCTAGCAGGCACTGAGCCACAAGTGACCTCACAACCACAAACAGCAGCCACGCACCTAGCACTGGCCTAGCAGGCACTGAGCCACCACTGGCCTCACAACCACCAACAGCAGCCACGCACCTAGCACTGGCCTAGGAGGCACTGAGCCACAAGTGACCTCACAAGCACAAACAGCAGCCACGCACCTAGCACTGGCCTAGCAGGCACTGAGACACAAGTGACCTCACAGTTGAAAACAGCAGCCATGCACCTAGCACTGGCCTAGCAGGCACTGAGCCACCACTGACCTCACAATTGAAAACAGCAGCCACGCACCTAGCACTGGCCTAGCAGGCACTGAGCCACAAGTGACCTCACAATTGAAAACAGCAGCCACGCACCTAGCACTGGCCTAGCAGGCACTGAGCCACCACTGACCTCACAATTGAAAACAGCAGCCAAACATCTAGCACTGGCCTAGCAGGCACTGAGCCACCACTGACCTCACAACCACAAACAGCAGCCACGCACCTAGCACTGGCCTAGCAGGCACTGAGCCACCACTGACCTCACAATTGAAAACAGCAGCCACGCACTTAGCACTGGCCTAGCAGGCACTGAGCCACCACTGACCTCACAATTGAAAACAGCCGCCACGCACCTAGCACTGGCCTAGCAGGCACTGAGCCACAAGTGACCTCACAATTGAAAACAGCAGCCACGCACCTAGCACTGGCCTAGCAGGCACTGAGCCAAAACTGACCTCACAATTGAAAACAGCAGCCACGCACCTAGCACTGGCCTAGCAGGCACTGAGCCACCACTGACCTCACAACCACAAACAGCAGCCACGCACCTAGCACTGGCCTAGCAGGCACTGAGCCACCACTGACCTCACAAGCACAAACAGCAGCCACACACCCAGCACTGGCCTAGCAGGCACTGAGCCACAAGTGACCTCACAATTGAAAACAGCAGCCATGCACCTAGCACTGGCCTAGCAGGCACTGAGCCACCACTGACCTCACAACCACAAACAGCACCCACGCACCTAGCACTGGCCTAGCAGGCATTGAGCCACAAGTGACCTCACAATTGAAAACAGCAGCCACGCACCTAGCACTGGCCTAGCAGGCACTGAGCCACAAGTGACCTCACAACCACAAACAGCAGCCACGCACCTAGCACTGGCCTAGCAGGCACTGAGCTACCACTGACCTCACAGCCACAAACAGCAGCCACGCACCTAGCACTGGCCTAGCAGGCACTGAGCCACCACTGACCTCACAGCCACAAACAGCAGCCACGCACCTAGCACTGGCCTAGATGACACTGAGCCACCACTGACCTCAAAACCACAAACAGCAGCCACGCACCTAGCACTGGCCTAGCAGGCACTGAGCCACCACTGACCTCACAATTGAAAACAGCAGCCACGCACCTAGCACTGGCCTAGCAGGCACTGAGCCACAAGTGACCTCAGAACCACA
Organism: Apteryx mantelli; assembly: GCF_036417845.1. Classification (NCBI taxonomy): domain Eukaryota; kingdom Metazoa; phylum Chordata; class Aves; order Apterygiformes; family Apterygidae; genus Apteryx; species Apteryx mantelli. The sequence goes on from NC_089988.1 coordinate 15,095,118, forward strand.
AACAGCAGCCACGCACCAAGCACTGGCCTACCAGGCACTGAGCCACCACTGACCTCACAATTGAAAACAGCAGCAACGCACCTAGCACTGGCCAAGCAGGCACTGAGCCACAAGTGACCTCACAGTTGAAAACAGCAGCCATGCACCTAGCACTGGCCTAGCAGGCACTGAGCCACCACTGACCTCACAAGCACAAACAGCAGCCACGCATCTAGCACTGGCCTAGCAGGCACTGAGCCACCACTGACCTCACAACCACAAACAACACCCACGCACCTAGCACTGGCCTAGCAGGCACTGAGCCACCACTGACCTCACAAGCACAAACAGCAGCCACACACCCAGCACTGGCCTAGCAGGCACTGAGCCACAAGTGACCTCACAATTGAAAACAGCAGCCACGCACCTAGCACTGGCCTAGCAGGCACTGAGCCACAAGTGACTTCACAACCACAAACAGCACCCACGCACCTAGCACTGGCCTAGCAGGCACTGAGCCACCACTGACCTCACAATTGAAAACAGCAGCCACGCACCTAGCACTGGCCTAGCAGGCACTGAGCCACAAGTGACCTCACAACCACAAACAGCAGCCACGCACCTAGCACTGGCCTAGCAGGCACTGAGCCACCACTGGCCTCACAACCACCAACAGCAGCCACGCACCTAGCACTGGCCTAGGAGGCACTGAGCCACAAGTGACCTCACAAGCACAAACAGCAGCCACGCACCTAGCACTGGCCTAGCAGGCACTGAGACACAAGTGACCTCACAGTTGAAAACAGCAGCCATGCACCTAGCACTGGCCTAGCAGGCACTGAGCCACCACTGACCTCACAATTGAAAACAGCAGCCACGCACCTAGCACTGGCCTAGCAGGCACTGAGCCACAAGTGACCTCACAATTGAAAACAGCAGCCACGCACCTAGCACTGGCCTAGCAGGCACTGAGCCACCACTGACCTCACAATTGAAAACAGCAGCCAAACATCTAGCACTGGCCTAGCAGGCACTGAGCCACCACTGACCTCACAACCACAAACAGCAGCCACGCACCTAGCACTGGCCTAGCAGGCACTGAGCCACCACTGACCTCACAATTGAAAACAGCAGCCACGCACTTAGCACTGGCCTAGCAGGCACTGAGCCACCACTGACCTCACAATTGAAAACAGCCGCCACGCACCTAGCACTGGCCTAGCAGGCACTGAGCCACAAGTGACCTCACAATTGAAAACAGCAGCCACGCACCTAGCACTGGCCTAGCAGGCACTGAGCCAAAACTGACCTCACAATTGAAAACAGCAGCCACGCACCTAGCACTGGCCTAGCAGGCACTGAGCCACCACTGACCTCACAACCACAAACAGCAGCCACGCACCTAGCACTGGCCTAGCAGGCACTGAGCCACCACTGACCTCACAAGCACAAACAGCAGCCACACACCCAGCACTGGCCTAGCAGGCACTGAGCCACAAGTGACCTCACAATTGAAAACAGCAGCCATGCACCTAGCACTGGCCTAGCAGGCACTGAGCCACCACTGACCTCACAACCACAAACAGCACCCACGCACCTAGCACTGGCCTAGCAGGCATTGAGCCACAAGTGACCTCACAATTGAAAACAGCAGCCACGCACCTAGCACTGGCCTAGCAGGCACTGAGCCACAAGTGACCTCACAACCACAAACAGCAGCCACGCACCTAGCACTGGCCTAGCAGGCACTGAGCTACCACTGACCTCACAGCCACAAACAGCAGCCACGCACCTAGCACTGGCCTAGCAGGCACTGAGCCACCACTGACCTCACAGCCACAAACAGCAGCCACGCACCTAGCACTGGCCTAGATGACACTGAGCCACCACTGACCTCAAAACCACAAACAGCAGCCACGCACCTAGCACTGGCCTAGCAGGCACTGAGCCACCACTGACCTCACAATTGAAAACAGCACCCACGCACCTAGCACTGGCCTAGCAGGCACTGAGCCACCACTGACCTCACAACTGAAAACAGCAGCCACGCACCTAGCACTGGCCTAGCAGGCACTGAGCCACCACTGACCTCACAAACACAAACAGCACCTACGCACCTAGCACTGGCCTAGCAGGCACTGAGCCACCACTGACCTCACAACTGAAAACAGCAGCCACACACCGAGCACTGGCCTAGCAGGCACTGAGCCACCACTGACCTCACAATTGAAAACAGCAGCCACGCACCTAGCACTGGCCTAGCAGGCACTGAGCAACAAGTGACCTCACAACCACCAACAGCAGCCACGCACCTAGCACTGGCCTAGCAGGCACTGAGCCACCACTGACCTCACAACCACAAACAGCTCCCACGCACCTAGCACTGGCCTAGCAGGCACTGAGCCACCACTGACCTCACAACTGAAAACAGCAGCCACGCACCTAGCACTGGCCTAGCAGGCACTGAGCCACCACTGACCTCACAACCACAAACAGCAGCCACGCACCTAGCACTGGCCTAGCAGGCACTGAGCCACAAGTGACCTCACAATTGAAAACAGCAGCCATGCACCTAGCACTGGCCTAGCAGGCACTGAGCCACCACTGACATCACAACCACAAACAGCACCCACGCACCTAGCACTGGCCTAGCAGGCATTGAGCCACAAGTGACCTCACAATTGAAAACAGCAGCCACGCACCTAGCACTGGCCTAGCAGGCACTGAGCCACAAGTGACCTCAAAACCACAAACAGCAGCCACGCACCTAGCACTTGCCTAGCAGGCACTGAGCCCCAAGTGACCTCACAATTGAAAACAGCAGCCACGCACCTAGCACTGGCCTAGCAGGCACTGAGCCACAAGTGACCTCACAACCACAAACAGCACCTACGCACCTAGCACTGGCCTAGCAGGCACTGAGCCACCACTGACCTCACAACTGAAAACAGCAGCCACACACCCAGCACTGGCCTAGCAGGCACTGAGCCACCACTGACCTCACAACCACAAACAGCACCCATGCACCTAGCACTGGCCTAGCAGGCATTGAGCCACAAGTGACCTCACAATTGAAAACAGCAGCCACGCACCTAGCACTGGCCTAGCAGGCACTGAGCCACCACTGACCTCACAACCACAAACAGCACCCACATACCCATTACTGGCCTAGCAGGCACTGAGCCACCACTGACCTCACAATTGAAAACAGTAGCCACGCACCTAGCACTGGCCTAGCAGGCACTGAGCCACCACTGACCTCAAAATTGAAAACAGCAGCCACGCACCTAGCACTGGCCTAGCAGGCACTGAGCCACAAGTGACCTCACAGCCACAAACAGCAGCCACGCACCTAGCACTGGCCTAGCAGGCACTGAGCCACCACTGACCTCACAACCACAAACAGCAGCCACGCACCTAGCACTGGCCTAGAAGACACTGAGCCACCACTGACCTCAAAACCACAAACAGCAGCCACGCACCGAGCACTGGCCTAGGAGGCACTGAGCCACCACTGACCTCACAATTGAAAACAGCAGCCACGCACCTAGCACTTGCCTAGCAGGCACTGAGCCACAAGTGACCTCACAATTGAAAACAGCAGCCACGCACCTAGCACTGGCCTAGCAGGCACTGAGCCACAAGTGACCTCACAACCACAAACAGCACCTACGCACCTAGCACTGGCCTAGCAGGCACTGAGCCACCACTGACCTCACAACTGAAAACAGCAGCCACACACCGAGCACTGGCCTAGCAGGCACTGAGCCACCACTGACCTCACAATTGAAAACAGCACCCACGCACCTAGCACTGGCCTAGCAGGCACTGAGCAACAAGTGACCTCACAACCACCAACAGCAGCCACGCACCTAGCACTGGCCTAGCAGGCACTGAGCCACCACTGACCTCACAACCACAAACAGCAGCCACGCACCTAGCACTGGCCTAGCAGGCACTGAGCCACCACTGACCTCACAACTGAAAACAGCAGCCACGCACCTAGCACTGGCCTAGCAGGCACTGAGCCACCACTGACCTCACAACCACAAACAGCAGCCACGCACCTAGCACTGGCCTAGCAGGCACTGAGCCACAAGTGACCTCACAGTTGAAAACAGCAGCCATGCACCTAGCACTGGCCTAGCAGGCACTGAGCCACCACTGACCTCACAACCACAAACAGCACCCACGCACCTAGCACTGGCCTAGCAGGCACTGAGACACCACTGACCTCACAGTTGAAAACAGCAGCCACGCACCTAGCACTGGCCTAGCAGGCACTGAGCCACCACTGACCTCACAACCACAAACAGCAGCCACGCACCTAGCACTGGCCTAGCAGGCACTGAGCCACCACTGACCTCACAGCCACAAACAGCAGCCACGCACCTAGCACTGGCCTAGCAGGCACTGAGCCACCACTGACCTCACAACCACAAACAGCAGCCACGCACCTAGCACTGGCCTAGAAGACACTGAGCCACCACTGACCTCAAAACCACAAACAGCAGCCACGCACCTAGCACTTGCATAGCAGGCACTGAGCCACAAGTGACCTCACAATTGAAAACAGCAGCCACGCACCTAGCACTGGCCTAGCAGGCACTGAGCCACAAGTGACCTCACAACCACAAACAGCACCTACGCACCTAGCACTGGCCTAGCAGGCACTGAGCCACCACTGACCTCACAACTGAAAACAGCAGCCACACACCGAGCACTGGCCTAGCAGGCACTGAGCCACCACTGACCTCACAATTGAAAACAGCAGCCACGCACCTAGCACTGGCCTAGCAGGCACTTAGCAACAAGTGACCTCACAAGCACAAACAGCAGCCACGCACCTAGCACTGGCCTAGCAGGCACTGAGCCACCACTGACCTCACAATTGAAAACAGCAGTCACGCACCTAGCACTGGCCTAGCAGGCACTGAGCCACCACTGACCTCACAACCACAAACAGCAGCCACGCACCTAGCACTGGCCTAGCAGGCACTGAGCCACAAGTGACCTCACAATTGAAAACAGCAGCCACGCACCTAGCACTGGCCTAGCAGGCACTGAGCCACAAGTGACCTCACAACCACAAACAGCAGCCACGCACCCAGCACTGGCCTAGCAGGCACTGAGCCACCACTGACCTCACAATTGAAAACAGCAGCCACGCACCTAGCACTGGCCTAGCAGGCACTGAGCCACCACTGACCTCACAACCACAAACAGCAGCCACGCACCTAGCACTGGCCTAGCAGGCACTGAGCCACAAGTGACCTCACAATTGAAAACAGCAGCCACGCACCTAGCACTGGCCTACCAGGCACTGAGCCACAAGTGACCTCACAAATCAAAACAGATGCCACGCACATAGCACTGGCCTAGCAGGCACTGAGCCACCACTGACCTCACAATTGAAAACAGCAGCCACGCACCTAGCACTGGCCTAGCAGGCACTGAGCCACAAGTGACCTCACAACCACAAACAGCAGCCACGCACCTAGCACTGGCCTAGCAGGCACTGAGCCACCACTGACCTCACAACTGAAAACAGCAGCCACGCACCTAGCACTGGCCTAGCAGGCACTGAGCCACCACTGACCTCACAACCACAAACAGCAGCCACGCACCTAGCACTGGCCTAGCAGGCACTGAGCCACCACTGACCTCACAGGCACAAACAGCAGCCACACACCCAGCACTGGCCTAGCAGGCACTGCGCCACCACTGACCTCACAATTGAAAACAGCAGCCATGCACCTAGCACTGGCCTAGCAGGCACTGAGCCACCACTGACCTCACCATTGAAAACAGCAGCCACACACCTAGCACTGGCCTAGCAGGCACTGAGCCACAAGTGACCTCACAATTGAAAACAGTAGCCACGCACCTAGCACTGGCCTAGCAGGCACTGAGCCACAAGGGACCTCACAATTGAAAACAGCAGCCACGCACCTAGCACTGGCCTGGCAGGCACTGAGCCACCAGTGACCTCACAATTGAAAACAGCAGCCAAACATCTAGCACTGGCCTAGCAGGCACTGAGCCACCACTGACCTCACAACCACAAACAGCAGCCACGCACCTAGCACTGGCCTAGAAGACACTGAGCCACCACTGACCTCAAAACCACAAACAGCAGCCACGCACCTAGCACTGGCCTAGAAGGCACTGAGCCACCACTGACCGCAAAACCACAAACAGCTCCCACGCACCTAGCACTGGCCTAGCAGGCACTGAGCCACCACTGACCTCACAACCACAAACAGCAGCCACACACCCAGCACTGGCCTAGCAGGCACTGAGCCACCACTGACCTCACAAGCACAAATAGCAGCCACGCATCTAGCACTGGCCTAGCAGGCACTGAGCCACCACTGACCTCACAACCACAAACAGCAGCCACACACCGAGCACTGGCCTAGCAGGCACTGAGCCACCACTGACCTCACAATTGAAAACAGCAGCCACGCACCTAGCACTGGCCTAGCAGGCACTGAGCCACCACTGACCTCACAATTGAAAACAGCACCCACGCACCTAGCACTGGCCTAGCAGGCACTGAGCCACCACTGACCTCACAACCACAAACAGCAGCCACACACCTAGCACTGGCCTAGCAGGCACTGAGCCACCACTGACCTCACAATTGAAAACAGCAGCCACGCACCTAGCACTGGCCTAGCAGGCACTGAGCCACAAGTGACCTCACAACCACAAACAGCAGCCACGCACCTAGCACTGGCCTAGCAGGCACTGAGCCACCACTGACCTCACAACCACCAACAGCAGCCACGCACCTAGCACTGGCCTAGCAGGCACTGAGCCACAAGTGACCTCACAATTGAAAACAGCAGCCACGCACCTAGCACTGGCCTAGCAGGCACTGAGCCACAAGTGACCTCACAGTTGAAAACAGCAGCCATGCACCTAGCACTGGCCTAGCAGGCACTGAGCCACCACTGACCTCACAATTGAAAACAGCAGCCAAACATCTAGCACTGGCCTAGCAGGCACTGAGCCACAAGTGACCTCACAATTGAAAACAGCAGCCACGCACCCATCACTGGCCTAGCGGCACTGAGCCACCACTGACCTCACCATTGAAAACAGCACCCACGCGCCTAGCACTGGCCTAGCAGGCACTGAGCCACCACTGACCTCACAACCACAAACAGCAGCCACGCACCTAGCACTGGCCTAGCAGGCACTGAGCCACCACTGACCTCACAATTGAAAACAGCAGCCACGCACCCAGCACTGGCCTAGCAGGCACTGAGCCACAAGTGACCTCACAATTGAAAACAGCAGCCACGCACCTAGCACTGGCCTAGCAGGCACTGAGCCACCACTGACCTCACAACCACAAACAGCAGCCACGCACCTAGCACTGGCCTAGAAGACACTGAGCCACCACTGACCTCAAAACCACAAACAGCAGCCACGCACCGAGCACTGGCCTAGGAGGCACTGAGCCACCACTGACCTCACAATTGAAAACAGCAGCCACGCACCTAGCACTTGCCTAGCAGGCACTGAGCCACAAGTGACCTCACAATTGAAAACAGCAGCCACGCACCTAGCACTGGCCTAGCAGGCACTGAGCCACAAGTGACCTCACAACCACAAACAGCACCTACGCACCTAGCACTGGCCTAGCAGGCACTGAGCCACCACTGACCTCACAACTGAAAACAGCAGCCACACACCGAGCACTGGCCTAGCAGGCACTGAGCCACCACTGACCTCACAATTGAAAACAGCACCCACGCACCTAGCACTGGCCTAGCAGGCACTGAGCAACAAGTGACCTCACAACCACCAACAGCAGCCACGCACCTAGCACTGGCCTAGCAGGCACTGAGCCACCACTGACCTCACAACTGAAAACAGCAGCCACGCACCTAGCACTGGCCTAGCAGGCACTGAGCAACAAGTGACCTCACAACCACAAACAGCAGCCACGCACCTAGCACTGGCCTAGCAGGCACTGAGCCACCACTGACCTCACAACTGAAAACAGCAGCCACGCACCTAGCACTGGCCTAGCAGGCACTGAGCCACCACTGACCTCACAACCACAAACAGCAGCCACGCACCTAGCACTGGCCTAGCAGGCACTGAGCCACAAGTGACCTCACAATTGAAAACAGCAGCCATGCACCTAGCACTGGCCTAGCAGGCACTGAGCCACCACTGACCTCACAACCACAAACAGCACCCACGCACCTAGCACTGGCCTAGCAGGCATTGAGCCACAAGTGACCTCACAATTGAAAACAGCAGCCACGCACCTAGCACTGGCCTAGCAGGCACTGAGCCACAAGTGACCTCACAACCACAAACAGCAGCCACGCACCTAGCACTGGCCTAGCAGGCACTGAGCCACCACTGACCTCACAGCCACAAACAGCAGCCACGCACCTAGCACTGGCCTAGCAGGCACTGAGCCACCACTGACCTCACAACCACAAACAGCAGCCACGCACCTAGCACTGGCCTAGAAGACACTGAGCCACCACTGACCTCAAAACCACAAACAGCAGCCACGCACCTAGCACTTGCATAGCAGGCACTGAGCCACCACTGACCTCACAATTGAAAACAGCAGCCACGCACCTAGCACTGGCCTAGCAGGCACTGAGCCACAAGTGACCTCACAACCACAAACAGCACCTACGCACCTAGCACTGGCCTAGCAGGCACTGAGCCACCACTGACCTCACAATTGAAAACAGCAGCCACGCACCTAGCACTGGCCTAGCAGGCACTTAGCAACAAGTGACCTCACAACCACAAACAGCAGCCACGCACCTAGCACTGGCCTAGCAGGCACTGAGCCACCACTGACCTCACAATTGAAAACAGCAGTCACGCACCTAGCACTGGCCTAGCAGGCACTGAGCCACCACTGACCTCACAACCACAAACAGCAGCCACGCACCTAGCACTGGCCTAGCAGGCACTGAGCCACAAGTGACCTCACAATTGAAAACAGCAGCCACGCACCTAGCACTGGCCTAGCAGGCACTGAGCCACAAGTGACCTCACAACCACAAACAGCAGCCACGCACCCAGCACTGGCCTAGCAGGCACTGAGCCACCACTGACCTCACAACTGAAAACAGCAGCCACGCACCTAGCACTGGCCTAGCAGGCACTGAGCCACCACTGACCTCACAACCACAAACAGCAGCCACGCACCTAGCACTGGCCTAGCAGGCACTGAGCCACCACTGACCTCACAATTGAAAACAGCAGCCACGCACCTAGCACTGGCCTACCAGGCACTGAGCCACAAGTGACCTCACAAATCAAAACAGATGCCACGCACATAGCACTGGCCTAGCAGGCACTGAGCCACCACTGACCTCACAATTGAAAACAGCAGCCACGCACCTAGCACTGGCCTAGCAGGCACTGAGCCACAAGTGACCTCACAACCACAAACAGCAGCCACGCACCTAGCACTGGCCTAGCAGGCACTGAGCCACCACTGACCTCACAACTGAAAACAGCAGCCACGCACCTAGCACTGGCCTAGCAGGCACTGAGCCACCACTGACCTCACAACCACAAACAGCAGCCACGCACCTAGCACTGGCCTAGCAGGCACTGAGCCACCACTGACCTCACAGGCACAAACAGCAGCCACACACCCAGCACTGGCCTAGCAGGCACTGCGCCACCACTGACCTCACAATTGAAAACAGCAGCCATGCACCTAGCACTGGCCTAGCAGGCACTGAGCCACCACTGACCTCACCATTGAAAACAGCAGCCACACACCTAGCACTGGCCTAGCAGGCACTGAGCCACAAGTGACCTCACAATTGAAAACAGTAGCCACGCACCTAGCACTGGCCTAGCAGGCACTGAGCCACAAGGGACCTCACAATTGAAAACAGCAGCCACGCACCTAGCACTGGCCTGGCAGGCACTGAGCCACCAGTGACCTCACAATTGAAAACAGCAGCCAAACATCTAGCACTGGCCTAGCAGGCACTGAGCCACCACTGACCTCACAACCACAAACAGCAGCCACGCACCTAGCACTGGCCTAGAAGACACTGAGCCACCACTGACCTCAAAACCACAAACAGCAGCCACGCACCTAGCACTGGCCTAGAAGGCACTGAGCCACCACTGACCGCAAAACCACAAACAGCTCCCACGCACCTAGCACTGGCCTAGCAGGCACTGAGCCACCACTGACCTCACAACCACAAACAGCAGCCACGCACCCAGCACTGGCCTAGCAGGCACTGAGCCACCGCTGACCTCACAATCGAAAACAGCAGCCACGCACCTAGCACTGGCCTAGCAGGCACTGAGCCACCACTGACCTCACAAGCACAAATAGCAGCCACGCATCTAGCACTGGCCTAGCAGGCACTGAGCCACCACTGACCTCACAACCACAAACAGCAGCCACACACCGAGCACTGGCCTAGCAGGCACTGAGCCACCACTGACCTCACAATTGAAAACAGCAGCCACGCACCTAGCACTGGCCTAGCAGGCACTGAGCCACCACTGACCTCACAATTGAAAACAGCACCCACGCACCTAGCACTGGCCTAGCAGGCACTGAGCCACCACTGACCTCACAACCACAAACAGCAGCCACACACCTAGCACTGGCCTAGCAGGCACTGAGCCACCACTGACCTCACAATTGAAAACAGCAGCCACGCACCTAGCACTGGCCTAGCAGGCACTGAGCCACAAGTGACCTCACAAGCACAAACAGCAGCCACGCACCTAGCACTGGCCTAGCAGGCACTGAGCCACCACTGACCTCACAACCACCAACAGCAGCCACGCACCTAGCACTGGCCTAGCAGGCACTGAGCCACAAGTGACCTCACAATTGAAAACAGCAGCCACGCACCTAGCACTGGCCTAGCAGGCACTGAGCCACCACTGACCTCACAATTGAAAACAGCAGCCAAACATCTAGCACTGGCCTAGCAGGCACTGAGCCACAAGTGACCTCACAACCACAAACAGCAGCCACGCACCTAGCACTGGCCTAGCAGGCACTGAGCCACCACTGACCTCACAATTGAAAACAGCAGCCACGCACCTAGCACTGGCCTAGCAGGCACTGAGCCACAAGTGACCTCACAACCACAAACAGCAGCCACGCACCTAGCACTGGCCTAGCAGGCACTGAGCCACCACTGGCCTCACAACCACAAACAGCAGCCACGCACCTAGCACTGCCCTAGCAGGCACTGAGCCACCACTGACCTCACAAGCACAAACAGCAGCCACACACGCAGCACTGGCCTAGCAGGCACTGAGCCACAAGTGACCTCACAATTGAAAACAGCAGACACGCTCCCAGCACTGGCCTAGCAGGCACTGAGCCACAAGTGACCTCACAACCACAAACAGCACCCGCGCACCTAGCACTGGCCTAGCAGGCACTGAGCCACCACTGACCTCACAATTGAAAACAGCAGCCACGCACCTAGCACTGGCCTAGCAGGCACTGAGCCACCACTGACCTCACAATTGAAAACAGCAGCCACGCACCTAGCACTGGCATAGCAGGCACTGAGCCACAAGTGACCTCACAATTGAAAACAGCAGCCAGGCACCTAGCACTGGCCTAGCAGGCACTGAGCCACAAGTGACCTCACAATTGAAAACAGCAGCCACGCACCTAGCACTGGCCTAGCAGGCACTGAGCCACAAGTGACCTCACAATTGAAAACAGCACCTACGCAACTAGCACTGGCCTAGCAGGCACTGAGCCACAAGTGACCTCACAATTGAAAACAGCAGCCACGCACCCATCACTGGCCTAGCGGCACTGAGCCACCACTGACCTCACCATTGAAAACAGCACCCACGCGCCTAGCACTGGCCTAGCAGGCACTGAGCCACCACTGACCTCACAACCACAAACAGCAGCCACGCACCTAGCACTGGCCTAGCAGGCACTGAGCCACCACTGACCTCACAACCACAAACAGCAGCCACACACCTAGCACTGGCCTAGCAGGCACTGAGCCACCACTGAACTCACAACCACAAACAGCAGCCACGCACCTAGCACTGGCCTAGCAGGCACTGAGCCACAAGTGACTTCACAACCACAAACAGCACCCACGCACCTAGCACTGGCCTAGCAGGCACTGAGCCACCACTGGCCTCACAACCACAAACAGCAGCCACGCACCTAGCACTGGCCTAGCAGGCACTGAGCCACCACTGACCTCACAAGCACAAACAGCAGCCACGCACCCAGCACTGGCCTAGCAGGCACTGAGCCACAAGTGACCTCACAACCACAAACAGCACCCACGCACCTAGCACTGGCCTAGCAGGCACTGAGCCACCACTGACCTCACAATTGAAAACAGCAGCCACGCACCTAGCACTGGCCTAGCAGGCACTGAGCCACAAGTGACCTCACAATTGAAAACAGCAGCCACACACCTAGCACTGGCCTAGCAGGCACTGAGCCACAAGTGACCTCACAATTGAAAACAGCAGCCACGCACCTAGCACTGGCATAGCAGGCACTGAGCCACAAGTGACCTCACAATTGAAAACAGCAGCCAGGCACCTAGCACTGGCCTAGCAGGCACTGAGCCACAAGTGACCTCACAATTGAAAACAGCAGCCACGCACCTAGCACTGGCCTAGCAGGCACTGAGCCACAAGTGACCTCACAATTGAAAAAAGCACCTACGCACCTAGCACTGGCCTAGCAGGCACTGAGCCACAAGTGACCTCACAAATGAAAAATCACCCACGCACCCATCACTGGCCTAGCGGCACTGAGCCACCACTGACCTCACCATTGAAAACAGCAGCCACGCACCTAGCACTGGCCTAGCAGGCACTTAGCCACCACTGACCTCACAACCACAAACAGCAGCCACACAACTAGCACTGGCCTAGCAGGCACTGAGACACAAGTGACCTCACAATTGAAAACAGCACCCACGCACCTAGCACAGGCCTAGCAGGCCGTGAGCCACCACTGACCTCACAACCACAAACAGCACCCACGCACTTAGCACTGGCCTAGCAGGCACTGAGCCACCACTGACTTCACAACCACAAACAGCACCCACGCACTTAGCACTGGCCTAGCAGCCACTGAGCCACCACTGACCTCACAACTGAAAACAGCAGCCACGCACCTAGCACTGGCCTAGCAGGCACTGAGCCACCACTGACCTCACAACCACAAACAGCACCCATGCACCTAGCACTGGCCTAGCAGGCACTGAGCCACCACTGACCTCACAACCACAAACAGCACCCACGCACCTAGCACTGGCCTAGCAGGCACTGAGCCACCACTGACCTCACAACCACAAACAGCACCCACGCACCTAGCACTGGCCTAGCAGGCACTGAGCACCACTGACCTCACAATTGAAAACAGCAGCCACGCACCTAGCACTGGCCTAGCAGGCACTGAGCCACCACTGACCTCACAACCACAAACAGCTCCCACGCACCTAGCACTGGCCTAGCAGGCACTGAGCCACCACTGACCTCACAACTGAAAACAGCAGCCACGTACCTAGCACTGGCCTAGCAGGCACTGAGCCACCACCGACCTCACAACCACAAACAGCACCCACATACCCATTACTGGCATAGCAGGCACTGAGCCACCACTGACCTCACAACCACAAACAGCAGCCACGCACCTAGCACTGGCCTAGCAGGAACTGAGCCACAAGTGACCTCACAAATGAAAAATCACCCACGCACCCATCACTGGCCTAGCGGCACTGAGCCACCACTGACCTCACAACCACAAACAGCAGCCACGCACCTAGCACTGGCCTAGCAGGCACTGAGCCACCACTGACCTCACAACCACAAACAGCAGCCACACAACTAGCACTGGCCTAGCAGGCACTGAGCCACAAGGGACCTCACAATTGAAAACAGCAGCCACGCACCTAGCACTGGCCTAGCAGGCACTGAGCCACCACTGACCTCACAACCACAAACAGCAGCCACGCACTTAGCACTGGCCTAGCAGGCACTGAGCCACCACTGACCTCACAACCACAAACAGCACCCACGCACTTAGCACTGGCCTAGCAGGCACTGAGCCACCACTGACCTCACAATTGAAAACAGCACCCACGCACCTAGCACTGGCCTAGCAGGCACTGAGCCACCACTGACCTCACCATTGAAAACAGCAGCCACGCACCTAGCACTGGCCTAGCAGGCACTGAGCCACCACTGACCTCACCATTGAAAACAGCCACGCACCTAGCACTGGCCTAGCAGGCACTGAGCCACCACTGACCTCACAACCACAAACAACACCCACGCACCTAGCACTGGCCTAGCAGGCACTGAGCCACCACTGACCTCAGAACCACAAACAGCAGCCACGCACCTAGCACTGGCCTAGCAGGCACTGAGCCACAAGTGACCTCACAATTGAAAACAGCAGCCACGCACCTAGCACTGGCCTAGCAGGCAATGAGCCACCACTGACCTCACAACCACAAACAGCAGCCACGCACCTAGCACTGGCCTAGCAGGCACTGAGCCACCACTGACCTCACAACCACAAACAGCAGCCAGGGGCCTAGCACTGGCCTAGCAGGCACTGAGCCACCACTGACCTCACAACCACAAACAGCAGCCACACACCTAGCACTGGCCTAGCAGGCACTGAGCCACCACTGACCTCACAATTGAAAACAGCAGCCACGCACCTAGCACTGGCCTAGCAGGCACTGAGCCACAAGGGACCTCACAATTGAAAACAGCAGCCACGCACCTAGCACTGGCCTACCAGGCACTGAGCCACAAGTGACCTCACAATTGAAAACAGCAGCCACGCACCTAGCACTGGCCTGGCAGGCACTGAGCCACAAGTGACATCACAACCACTAACAGCACCCACGTAGCTAGCACTGGCCTAGCAGGCATTGAGCCACAAGTGACCTCACAATTGAAAACAGCAGCCACGCACCTAGCACTGGCCTAGCAGGCACTGAGCCACAAGTGACCTCACAACCACAAACAGCAGCCACGCACCTAGCACTGGCCTAGCAGGCACTGAGCCACCACTGACCTCACAACCACAAACAGCAGCCACGCACCTAGCACTGGCCTAGCAGGCACTGAGCCACCACTGACCTCACAACCACAAACAGCAGCCACGCACCTAGCACTGGCCTAGCAGGCACTGAGCCACCACTGACCTCACAACCACAAACAGCAGCCACGCACCTAGCACTGGCCTAGAAGACACTGAGCCACCACTGACCTCAAAACCACAAACAGCAGCCACGCACCTAGCACTGGCCTAGGAGGCACTGAGCCACAAGTGACCTCACAATTGAAAACAGCAGCCACGCACCTAGCACTTGCCTAGCAGGCACTGAGCCACAAGTGACCTCACAATTGAAAACAGCAGCCACGCACCTAGCACTGGCCTAGCAGGCACTGAGCCACCACTGACCTCACAATGACAAACAGCAGCCACGCACCTAGCACTGGCCTAGCAGGCACTGAGCCACCACTGACCTCACAACTGAAAACAGCAGCCACACACCGAGCACTGGCCTAGCAGGCACTGAGCCACCACTGACCTCACAATTGAAAACAGCAGCCACGCACCTAGCACTGGCCTAGCAGGCACTGAGCCACCACTGACCTCACAACCACAAACAGCAGCCACGCACCTAGCACTGGCCTAGCAGGCACTGAGCCACAAGTGACCTCACAATTGAAAACAGCAGCCACGCACCTAGCATTGGCCTAGCAGGCACTGAGCCACAAGTGACCTCACAACCACAAACAGCAGCCACGCACCCAGCACTGGCCTAGCAGGCACTGAGCCACCACTGACCTCACAATTGAAAACAGCAGCCACGCACCGAGCACTGGCCTAGCAGGCACTGAGCCACCACTGACCTCACAACCACAAACAGCAGCCACGCACCTAGCACTGGCCTAGCAGGCACTGAGCCACCACTGACCTCACAACCACAAACAGCAGCCACACACCTAGCACTGGCCTAGCAGGCACTGAGCCACAAGTGACCTCACAATTGAAAACAGCAGCCACGCACCTAGCACTGGCCTAGCAGGCACTGAGCCACCACTGACCTCACAACCACAAACAGCAGCCACGCACCTAGCACTGGCCTAGCAGGCACTGAGCCACCACTGACCTCACAGGCACAAACAGCAGCCACACACCCAGCACTGGCCTAGCAGGCACTGCGCCACCACTGACCTCACAATTGAAAACAGCAGCCACGGACCTAGCACTGGCCTAGCAGGCACTGAGACACAAGTGACCTCACAATTGAAAACAGCATCCACGCACCTAGCACTGGCCTAGCAGGCACTGAGCCACAAGTGACTTCACAACCACAAACAGCAGCCACGCACCTAGCACTGGCCTAGAAGACACTGAGCCACCACTGACCTCACAATTGAAAACAGCAGCCATGCACCTAGCACTGGCTTAGCAGGCACTGAGCCACCACTGACCTCACAACCACAAACAGCACCCACGCACCTAGCACTGGCCTAGCAGGCATTGAGCCACAAGGGACCTTACAATTGAAAACAGCAGCCACGCACCTAGCACTGGCCTGGCAGGCACTGAGCCACAAGTGACCTCACAACCACAAACAGCAGCCACGCACCTAGCACTGGCCTAGAAGACACTGAGCCACCACTGACCTCAAAACCACAAACAGCAGCCACGCACCTAGCACTGGCCTAGAAGGCACTGAGCCACCACTGACCTCAAAACCACAAACAGCTCCCACGCACCTAGCACTGGCCTAGCAGGCACTGAGCCACCACTGACCTCACAACCACAAACAGCAGCCACGCACCCAGCACTGGCCTAGCAGGCACTGAGCCACCGCTGACCTCACAATTGAAAACAGCAGCCACGCACCTAGCACTGGCCTAGCAGGCACTGAGCCACCACTGACCTCACAACCACAAACAGCACCCACGCACCTAGCACTGGCCTAGCAGGCACTGAGCCACCACTGACCTCACAACCACAAACAGCAGCCACACACCTAGCACTGGCCTAGCAGGCACTGAGCCACCACTGACCTCACAACCACAAACAGCAGCCACGCACCTAGCACTGGCCTATCAGGCACTGAGCCACCACTGACCTCACAACCACAAACAGCAGCCACACACCTAGCACTGGCCTAGCAGGCACTGAGCCACAAGTGACCTCACAACCACAAACAGCAGCCACGCACCTAGCACTGGCCTAGCAGGAACTGAGCCACCACTGACCTCACAACTGAAAACAGCAGCCACGCACCTAGCACTGGCCTAGCAGGCACTGAGCCACCACTGACCTCACAACCACAAACAGCACCCATGCACCTAGCACTGGCCTAGCAGGCACTGAGCCACCACTGACCTCACAACCACAAACAGCACCCACGCACCTAGCACTGGCCTAGCAGGCACTGAGCCACCACTGACCTCACAATTGAAAACAGCAGCCACGCACCTAGCACTGGCCTAGCAGGCACTGAGCCACCACTGACCTCACAACCACAAACAGCTCCCACGCACCTAGCACTGGCCTAGCAGGCACTGAGCCACCACTGACCTCACAACTGAAAACAGCAGCCACGTACCTAGCACTGGCCTAGCAGGCACTGAGCCACCACCGACCTCACAACCACAAACAGCACCCACATACCCATTACTGGCCTAGCAGGCACTGAGCCACCACTGACCTCACAACCACAAACAGCAGCCACGCACCTAGCACTGGCCTAGCAGGAACTGAGCCACAAGTGACCTCACAAATGAAAAATCACCCACGCACCCATCACTGGCCTAGCGGTACTGAGCCACCACTGACCTCACAACCACAAACAGCAGCCACGCACCTAGCACTGGCCTAGCAGGCACTGAGCCACCACTGACCTCACAACCACAAACAGCAGCCACACAACTAGCACTGGCCTAGCAGGCACTGAGCCACAAGGGACCTCACAATTGAAAACAGCAGCCACGCACCTAGCACTGGCCTAGCAGGCACTGAGCCACCACTGACCTCACAACCACAAACAGCAGCCACGCACTTAGCACTGGCCTAGCAGGCACTGAGCCACCACTGACCTCACAACCACAAACAGCACCCACGCACTTAGCACTGGCCTAGCAGGCACTGAGCTACCACTGACCTCACAATTGAAAACAGCACCCACGCACCTAGCACTGGCCTAGCAGGCACTGAGCCACCACTGACCTCACAGTTGAAAACAGCAGCCACGCACCTAGCACTGGCCTAGCAGGCACTGAGCCACCACTGACCTCACAACCACAAACAGCAGCCACGCACCTAGCACTGGCCTAGCAGGCACTGAGCCACAAGTGACCTCACAACCACAAACAGCAGCCACGTAGCTAGCACTGGCCTAGCAGGCATTGAGCCACCACTGACCTCACAACCACAAACAGCAGCCACGCACCTAGCACTGGCCTAGCAGGCACTGAGCCACCACTGACCTCACAACCACAAACAGCACCCACGCACCTAGCACTGGCCTAGCAGGCACTGAGCCACAAGTGACCTCACAACCAAAAACAGCATCCACACACCTAGCACTGGCCTGGAAGACACTGAGCCACCACTGACCTCAAAACCACAAACAGCAGCCACGCACCTAGCACTGGCCTAGAAGGCACTGAGCCACCACTGACCTCAAAACCACAAACAGCTCCCACGCACCTAGCACTGGCCTAGCAGGCACTGAGCCACCACTGACCTCACAACCACAAACAGCAGCCACACACCTAGCACTGGCCTAGCAGGCACTGAGCCACCACTGACCTCACAATTGAAAACAGCAGCCACGCACCTAGCACTGGCCTAGCAGGCACTGAGCCACCACTGACCTCAAAACCACAAACAGCACCCACACACCCAGCACTGGCCTAGCAGGCACTGAGCCACCACTGACCTCACAACCACAAACAGCAGCCACACACCTAGCACTGGCCTAGCAGGCACTGAGCCACCACTGACCTCACAATTGAAAACAGCAGCCACGCACCTAGCACTGGCCTAGCAGGCACTGAGCCACCACTGACCTCAAAACCACAAACAGCACCCACACACCCAGCACTGGCCTAGCAGGCACTGAGCCACCACTGACCTCACAACCACAAACAGCAGCCAGGGGCCTAGCACTGGCCTAGCAGGCACTGAGCCACCACTGACCTCACAACCACAAACAGCACCCATGCACCTAGCACTGGCCTAGCAGGCACTGAGCCACCACTGACCTCACAACCACCAACAACAGCCACGCACCTAGCACTGGCCTAGCAGGCACTGAGCCACAAGTGACCTCACAATTCAAAACAGCACCCACGCACCTAGCACTGGCCTAGCAGGCACTGAGCCACAAGTGACCTCACAACCACAAACAGCAGCCACGCACCTAGCACTGGCCTAGCAGGAACTGAGCCACCAATGACCTCACAACCACAAACAGCACCCACGCACCTAGCACTGGCCTAGCAGGCACTGAGCCACCACTGACCTCACAACCACAAACAGCACCCATGCACCTATCACTGGCCTAGCAGGCACTGAGCCACCGCTGACCTCACAATCGAAAACAGCAGCCACGCACCTAGCACTGGCCTAGCAGGCACTGAGCCACCACTGACCTCACAACCACAAACAGCACCCACGCACCTAGCACTGGCCTAGCAGGCACTGAGCCACCACTGACCTCACAACTGAAAACAGCAGCCACGCACCTAGCACTGGCCTAGCAGGCACTGAGCCACCACTGACCTCACAACCACAAACAGAAGCCACGCACCTAGCACTGGCCTAGCAGGAACTGAGCCACCACTGACCTCACAACCACAAACAGCAGCCACGCACCTAGCACTGGCCTAGCAGGCACTGAGCCACCACTGACCTCACAACCACAAACAGCAGCCACGCACCTAGCACTGGCCTAGCAGGCACTGAGCCACCACTGACCTCACAACCACAAACAGCTCCCACGCACCTAGCACTGGCCTAGCAGGCACTGAGCCACCACTGACCTCACAACTGAAAACAGCAGCCACGCACCTAGCACTGGCCTAGCAGGCACTGAGCCACCACTGACCTCAAAACCACAAACAGCACCCACATACCCATTACTGGCCTAGCAGGCACTGAGCCACCACTGACCTCACAACCACAAACAGCAGCCACGCACCTAGCACTGGCCTAGCAGGAACTGAGCCACAAGTGACCTCACAATTGAAAACAGCACCCACGCACCTAGCACTGGCCTAGCAGGCACTGAGCCACCACTGACCTCACAACCACAAACAGCAGCCACACAACTAGCACTGGCCTAGCAGGCATTGAGCCACAAGTGACCTCACAATTGAAAACAGCAGCCACGCACCTAGCACTGGCCTAGCAGGCACTGAGCCACAAGGGACCTTACAATTGAAAACAGCAGCCACGCACCTAGCACTGGCCTGGCAGGCACTGAGCCACAAGTGACCTCACAACCACAAACAGCAGCCACGCACCTAGCACTGGCCTAGAAGACACTGAGCCACCACTGACCTCAAAACCACAAACAGCAGCCACGCACCTAGCACTGGCCTAGAAGGCACTGAGCCACCACTGACCTCAAAACCACAAACAGCTCCCACGCACCTAGCACTGGCCTAGCAGGCACTGAGCCACCACTGACCTCACAACCACAAACAGCAGCCACGCACCCAGCACTGGCCTAGCAGGCACTGAGCCACCGCTGACCTCACAATTGAAAACAGCAGCCACGCACCTAGCACTGGCCTAGCAGGCACTGAGCCACCACTGACCTCACAACCACAAACAGCACCCACGCACCTAGCACTGGCCTAGCAGGCACTGAGCCACCACTGACCTCACAACCACAAACAGCAGCCACACACCTAGCACTGGCCTAGCAGGCACTGAGCCACCACTGACCTCACAACCACAAACAGCAGCCACGCACCTAGCACTGGCCTATCAGGCACTGAGCCACCACTGACCTCACAACCACAAACAGCAGCCACACACCTAGCACTGGCCTAGCAGGCACTGAGCCACAAGTGACCTCACAACCACAAACAGCAGCCACGCACCTAGCACTGGCCTAGCAGGAACTGAGCCACCACTGACCTCACAACTGAAAACAGCAGCCACGCACCTAGCACTGGCCTAGCAGGCACTGAGCCACCACTGACCTCACAACCACAAACAGCACCCATGCACCTAGCACTGGCCTAGCAGGCACTGAGCCACCACTGACCTCACAACCACAAACAGCACCCACGCACCTAGCACTGGCCTAGCAGGCACTGAGCCACCACTGACCTCACAACCACAAACAGCACCCACGCACCTAGCACTGGCCTAGCAGGCACTGAGCACCACTGACCTCACAATTGAAAACAGCAGCCACGCACCTAGCACTGGCCTAGCAGGCACTGAGCCACCACTGACCTCACAACCACAAACAGCTCCCACGCACCTAGCACTGGCCTAGCAGGCACTGAGCCACCACTGACCTCACAACTGAAAACAGCAGCCACGTACCTAGCACTGGCCTAGCAGGCACTGAGCCACCACCGACCTCACAACCACAAACAGCACCCACATACCCATTACTGGCCTAGCAGGCACTGAGCCACCACTGACCTCACAACCACAAACAGCAGCCACGCACCTAGCACTGGCCTAGCAGGAACTGAGCCACAAGTGACCTCACAAATGAAAAATCACCCACGCACCCATCACTGGCCTAGCGGCACTGAGCCACCACTGACCTCACAACCACAAACAGCAGCCACGCACCTAGCACTGGCCTAGCAGGCACTGAGCCACCACTGACCTCACAACCACAAACAGCAGCCACACAACTAGCACTGGCCTAGCAGGCACTGAGCCACAAGGGACCTCACAATTGAAAACAGCAGCCACGCACCTAGCACTGGCCTAGCAGGCACTGAGCCACCACTGACCTCACAACCACAAACAGCAGCCACGCACTTAGCACTGGCCTAGCAGGCACTGAGCCACCACTGACCTCACAACCACAAACAGCACCCACGCACTTAGCACTGGCCTAGCAGGCACTGAGCTACCACTGACCTCACAATTGAAAACAGCACCCACGCACCTAGCACTGGCCTAGCAGGCACTGAGCCACCACTGACCTCACCATTGAAAACAGCAGCCACGCACCTAGCACTGGCCTAGCAGGCACTGAGCCACCACTGACCTCACAACCACAAACAGCAGCCACGCACCTAGCACTGGCCTAGCAGGCACTGAGCCACAAGTGACCTCACAACCACAAACAGCAGCCACGTAGCTAGCACTGGCCTAGCAGGCATTGAGCCACCACTGACCTCACAACCACAAACAGCAGCCACGCACCTAGCACTGGCCTAGCAGGCACTGAGCCACCACTGACCTCACAACCACAAACAGCACCCACGCACCTAGCACTGGCCTAGCAGGCACTGAGCCACCACTGACCTCACAACCACAAACAGCACCCACGCACCTAGCACTGGCCTAGCAGGCACTGAGCCACAAGTGACCTCACAACCAAAAACAGCATCCACACACCTAGCACTGGCCTGGAAGACACTGAGCCACCACTGACCTCAAAACCACAAACAGCAGCCACGCACCTAGCACTGGCCTAGAAGGCACTGAGCCACCACTGACCTCAAAACCACAAACAGCTCCCACGCACCTAGCACTGGCCTAGCAGGCACTGAGCCACCACTGACCTCACAACCACAAACAGCAGCCACACACCTAGCACTGGCCTAGCAGGCACTGAGCCACCACTGACCTCACAATTGAAAACAGCAGCCACGCACCTAGCACTGGCCTAGCAGGCACTGAGCCACCACTGACCTCAAAACCACAAACAGCACCCACACACCCAGCACTGGCCTAGCAGGCACTGAGCCACCACTGACCTCACAACCACAAACAGCAGCCACACACCTAGCACTGGCCTAGCAGGCACTGAGCCACCACTGACCTCACAATTGAAAACAGCAGCCACGCACCTAGCACTGGCCTAGCAGGCACTGAGCCACCACTGACCTCAAAACCACAAACAGCACCCACACACCCAGCACTGGCCTAGCAGGCACTGAGCCACCACTGACCTCACAACCACAAACAGCAGCCAGGGGCCTAGCACTGGCCTAGCAGGCACTGAGCCACCACTGACCTCACAACCACAAACAGCACCCATGCACCTAGCACTGGCCTAGCAGGCACTGAGCCACCACTGACCTCACAACCACCAACAACAGCCACGCACCTAGCACTGGCCTAGCAGGCACTGAGCCACAAGTGACCTCACAATTCAAAACAGCACCCACGCACCTAGCACTGGCCTAGCAGGCACTGAGCCACAAGTGACCTCACAACCACAAACAGCAGCCACGCACCTAGCACTGGCCTAGCAGGAACTGAGCCACCAATGACCTCACAACCACAAACAGCACCCACGCACCTAGCACTGGCCTAGCAGGCACTGAGCCACCACTGACCTCACAACCACAAACAGCACCCATGCACCTATCACTGGCCTAGCAGGCACTGAGCCACCGCTGACCTCACAATCGAAAACAGCAGCCACGCACCTAGCACTGGCCTAGCAGGCACTGAGCCACCACTGACCTCACAACCACAAACAGCACCCACGCACCTAGCACTGGCCTAGCAGGCACTGAGCCACAAGGGACCTTACAATTGAAAACAGCAGCCACGCACCTAGCACTGGCCTGGCAGGCACTGAGCCACAAGTGACCTCACAACCACAAACAGCAGCCACGCACCTAGCACTGGCCTAGAAGACACTGAGCCACCACTGACCTCAAAACCACAAACAGCAGCCACGCACCTAGCACTGGCCTAGAAGGCACTGAGCCACCACTGACCTCAAAACCACAAACAGCTCCCACGCACCTAGCACTGGCCTAGCAGGCACTGAGCCACCACTGACCTCACAACCACAAACAGCAGCCACGCACCCAGCACTGGCCTAGCAGGCACTGAGCCACCGCTGACCTCACAATTGAAAACAGCAGCCACGCACCTAGCACTGGCCTAGCAGGCACTGAGCCACCACTGACCTCACAACCACAAACAGCACCCACGCACCTAGCACTGGCCTAGCAGGCACTGAGCCACCACTGACCTCACAACCACAAACAGCAGCCACACACCTAGCACTGGCCTAGCAGGCACTGAGCCACCACTGACCTCACAACCACAAACAGCAGCCACGCACCTAGCACTGGCCTATCAGGCACTGAGCCACCACTGACCTCACAACCACAAACAGCAGCCACACACCTAGCACTGGCCTAGCAGGCACTGAGCCACAAGTGACCTCACAACCACAAACAGCAGCCACGCACCTAGCACTGGCCTAGCAGGAACTGAGCCACCACTGACCTCACAACTGAAAACAGCAGCCACGCACCTAGCACTGGCCTAGCAGGCACTGAGCCACCACTGACCTCACAACCACAAACAGCACCCATGCACCTAGCACTGGCCTAGCAGGCACTGAGCCACCACTGACCTCACAACCACAAACAGCAGCCACGCACCTAGCACTGGCCTAGCAGGCACTGAGCCACCACTGACCTCACAACCACAAACAGCACCCACGCACCTAGCACTGGCCTAGCAGGCACTGAGCACCACTGACCTCACAATTGAAAACAGCAGCCACGCACCTAGCACTGGCCTAGCAGGCACTGAGCCACCACTGACCTCACAACCACAAACAGCTCCCACGCACCTAGCACTGGCCTAGCAGGCACTGAGCCACCACTGACCTCACAACTGAAAACAGCAGCCACGTACCTAGCACTGGCCTAGCAGGCACTGAGCCACCACCGACCTCACAACCACAAACAGCACCCACATACCCATTACTGGCCTAGCAGGCACTGAGCCACCACTGACCTCACAACCACAAACAGCAGCCACGCACCTAGCACTGGCCTAGCAGGAACTGAGCCACAAGTGACCTCACAAATGAAAAATCACCCACGCACCCATCACTGGCCTAGCGGCACTGAGCCACCACTGACCTCACAACCACAAACAGCAGCCACGCACCTAGCACTGGCCTAGCAGGCACTGAGCCACCACTGACCTCACAACCACAAACAGCAGCCACACAACTAGCACTGGCCTAGCAGGCACTGAGCCACAAGGGACCTCACAATTGAAAACAGCAGCCACGCACCTAGCACTGGCCTAGCAGGCACTGAGCCACCACTGACCTCACAACCACAAACAGCAGCCACGCACCTAGCACTGGCCTAGCAGGCGCTGAGCCACCACTGACCTCACAACTGAAAACAGCAGCCACGCACCTAGCACTGGCCTAGCAGGCACTGAGCCACCACTGACCTCACAACCACAAACAGCAGCCACGCACCTAGCACTGGCCTAGCAGGCACTGAGCCACCACTGACCTCACAACCACAAACAGCACCCACGCACTTAGCACTGGCCTAGCAGGCACTGAGCTACCACTGACCTCACAATTGAAAACAGCACCCACGCACCTAGCACTGGCCTAGCAGGCACTGAGCCACCACTGACCTCACCATTGAAAACAGCAGCCACGCACCTAGCACTGGCCTAGCAGGCACTGAGCCACCACTGACCTCACAACCACAAACAGCAGCCACGCACCTAGCACTGGCCTAGCAGGCACTGAGCCACAAGTGACCTCACAACCACAAACAGCAGCCACGTAGCTAGCACTGGCCTAGCAGGCATTGAGCCACCACTGACCTCACAACCACAAACAGCAGCCACGCACCTAGCACTGGCCTAGCAGGCACTGAGCCACCACTGACCTCACAACCACAAACAGCACCCACGCACCTAGCACTGGCCTAGCAGGCACTGAGCCACCACTGACCTCACAACCACAAACAGCACCCACGCACCTAGCACTGGCCTAGCAGGCACTGAGCCACAAGTGACCTCACAACCAAAAACAGCATCCACACACCTAGCACTGGCCTGGAAGACACTGAGCCACCACTGACCTCAAAACCACAAACAGCAGCCACGCACCTAGCACTGGCCTAGAAGGCACTGAGCCACCACTGACCTCAAAACCACAAACAGCTCCCACGCACCTAGCACTGGCCTAGCAGGCACTGAGCCACCACTGACCTCACAACCACAAACAGCAGCCACACACCTAGCACTGGCCTAGCAGGCACTGAGCCACCACTGACCTCACAATTGAAAACAGCAGCCACGCACCTAGCACTGGCCTAGCAGGCACTGAGCCACCACTGACCTCAAAACCACAAACAGCACCCACACACCCAGCACTGCCCTAGCAGGCACTGAGCCACCACTGACCTCACAACCACAAACAGCAGCCACACACCTAGCACTGGCCTAGCAGGCACTGAGCCACCACTGACCTCACAATTGAAAACAGCAGCCACGCACCTAGCACTGGCCTAGCAGGCACTGAGCCACCACTGACCTCAAAACCACAAACAGCACCCACACACCCAGCACTGGCCTAGCAGGCACTGAGCCACCACTGACCTCACAACCACAAACAGCAGCCAGGGGCCTAGCACTGGCCTAGCAGGCACTGAGCCACCACTGACCTCACAACCACAAACAGCACCCATGCACCTAGCACTGGCCTAGCAGGCACTGAGCCACCACTGACCTCACAACCACCAACAACAGCCACGCACCTAGCACTGGCCTAGCAGGCACTGAGCCACAAGTGACCTCACAATTCAAAACAGCACCCACGCACCTAGCACTGGCCTAGCAGGCAATGAGCCACCACTGACCTCACAACCACAAACAGCAGCCACGCACCTAGCACTGGCCTAGCAGGAACTGAGCCACCAATGACCTCACAACCACAAACAGCACCCACGCACCTAGCACTGGCCTAGCAGGCACTGAGCCACCACTGACCTCACAACCACAAACAGCACCCATGCACCTATCACTGGCCTAGCAGGCACTGAGCCACCGCTGACCTCACAATCGAAAACAGCAGCCACGCACCTAGCACTGGCCTAGCAGGCACTGAGCCACCACTGACCTCACAACCACAAACAGCACCCACGCACCTAGCACTGGCCTAGCAGGCACTGAGCCACCACTGACCTCACAACTGAAAACAGCAGCCACGCACCTAGCACTGGCCTAGCAGGCACTGAGCCACCACTGACCTCACAACCACAAACAGAAGCCACGCACCTAGCACTGGCCTAGCAGGAACTGAGCCACCACTGACCTCACAACCACAAACAGCAGCCACGCACCTAGCACTGGCCTAGCAGGCACTGAGCCACCACTGACCTCACAACCACAAACAGCAGCCACGCACCTAGCACTGGCCTAGCAGGCACTGAGCCACCACTGACCTCACAACCACAAACAGCTCCCACGCACCTAGCACTGGCCTAGCAGGCACTGAGCCACCACTGACCTCACAACTGAAAACAGCAGCCACGCACCTAGCACTGGCCTAGCAGGCACTGAGCCACCACTGACCTCAAAACCACAAACAGCACCCACATACCCATTACTGGCCTAGCAGGCACTGAGCCACCACTGACCTCACAACCACAAACAGCAGCCACGCACCTAGCACTGGCCTAGCAGGAACTGAGCCACAAGTGACCTCACAATTGAAAACAGCACCCACGCACCTAGCACTGGCCTAGCAGGCACTGAGCCACCACTGACCTCACAACCACAAACAGCAGCCACACAACTAGCACTGGCGTCGCAGGCACTGAGACACAAGTGACCTCACAACTGAAAACAGCACCCACGCACCTAGCACAGGCCTAGCAGGCCGTGAGCCACCACTGACCTCACAACCACAAACAGCAGCCACGCACTTAGCACTGGCCTAGCAGGCACTGAGCCACCACTGACTTCACAACCACAAACAGCAGCCACGCACCTAGCACTGGCCTAGGAGGCACTGAGCCACAAGTGACCTCACAATTGAAAACAGCACCCACGCACCTAGCACTGGCCTAGCAGGCACTGAGCCACCACTGACCTCACCGTTGAAAACAGCAGCCACACACCTAGCACTGGCCTAGCAGGCACTGAGCCACCACTGACCTCACAACCACAAACAGCACCCACGCACCTAGCACTGGCCTAGCAGGCACTGAGCCACAAGTGACCTCACAACCACAAACAGCAGCCACGTAGCTAGCACTTGCCTAGCAGGCACTGAGCCACCACTGACCTCACAACCACAAACAGCATCCACACACCTAGCACTGGCCTGGAAGACACTGAGCCACCACTGACCTCAAAACCACAAACAGCAGCCACGCACCTAGCACTGGCCTAGAAGGCACTGAGCCACCACTGACCTCACAATTGAAAACAGCTCCCACGCACCTAGCACTGGCCTAGCAGGCACTGAGCCACCACTGACCTCACAACCACAAACAGCAGCCACACACCTAGCACTGGCCTAGCAGGCACTGAGCCACCACTGACCTCACAACCACAAACAGCACCCATGCACCTAGCACTGGCCTAGCAGGCACTGAGCCACCACTGACCTCACAACCACCAACAGCAGCCACGCACCTAGCACTGGCCTAGCAGGCACTGAGCCACCACTGACCTCACAACCACAAACAGCAGCCACACACCTAGCACTGGCCTAGCAGGCACTGAGCCACAAGTGACCTCACAACCACAAACAGCAGCCACGCACCTAGCACTGGCCTAGCAGGAACTGAGCCACCACTGACCTCACAACCACAAACAGCAGCCACGCACCTAGCACTGGCCTAGCAGGCACTGAGCCACCACTGACCTCACAACCACAAACAGCACCCATGCACCTAGCACTGGCCTAGCAGGCACTGAGCCACCACTGACCTCACAACCACAAACAGCAGCCACGCACCTAGCACTGGCCTAGCAGGCACTGAGCCACCACTGACCTCACAACCACAAACAGCACCCACATACCCATTACTGGCCTAGCAGGCACTGAGCCACCACTGACCTCACAACCACAAAAAGCACCCACGCACCTAGCACTGGCCTAGCAGGCACTGAGCCACCACTGACCTCACAACCACAAACAGCAGCCACACACCTAGCACTGGCCTAGCAGGCACTGAGCCACCACTGACCTCACAATTGAAAACAGCAGCCACGCACCTAGCACTGGCCTAGCAGGCACTGAGCCACCACTGACCTCACAACCACAAACAGCACCCACATACCCATTACTGGCCTAGCAGGCACTGAGCCACCACTGACCTCACAACCACAAACAGCAGCCACGCACCTAGCACTGGCCTAGCAGGAACTGAGCCACCACTGACCTCACAATTGAAAACAGCACCCACGCACCTAGCACTGGCCTAGCAGGCACTGAGCCACCACTGACCTCACAACCACAAACAGCAGCCACACAACTAGCACTGGCCTAGCAGGCACTGAGACACAAGTGACCTCACAATTGAAAACAGCACCCACGCACCTAGCACTGGCCTAGCAGGCACTGAGCCACCACTGACCTCACAACCACAAACAGCAGCCACGCACTTAGCACTGGCCTAGCAGGCACTGAGCCACCACTGACCTCACAATTGAAAACAGCACCCACGCACCTAGCACTGGCCTAGCAGGCACTGAGCCACCACTGACCTCACCATTGAAAACAGCACCCACGCACCTAGCACTGGCCTAGCAGGCACTGAGCCACCACTGACCTCACAATTGAAAACAGCAGCCACGCACCTAGCACTGGCCTAGCAGGCACTGAGCCACAAGTGACCTCACAACCACAAACAGCAGCCGCGTAGCTAGCACTGGCCTAGCAGGCATTGAGCCACCACTGACCTCAAAACCACAAACAGCTCCCACGCACCTAGCACTGGCCTAGCAGGCACTGAGCCACCACTGACCTCACAACCACAAACAGCAGCCACACACCTAGCACTGGCCTAGCAGGCACTGAGCCACCACTGACCTCACAATTGAAAACAGCAGCCACGCACCTAGCACTGGCCTAGCAGGCACTGAGCCACCACTGACCTCAAAACCACAAACAGCACCCACACACCCAGCACTGGCCTAGCAGGCACTGAGCCACCACTGACCTCACAACCACAAACAGCAGCCAGGGGCCTAGCACTGGCCTAGCAGGCACTGAGCCACCACTGACCTCACAACCACAAACAGCACCCATGCACCTAGCACTGGCCTAGCAGGCACTGAGCCACCACTGACCTCACAACCACCAACAACAGCCACGCACCTAGCACTGGCCTAGCAGGCACTGAGCCACAAGTGACCTCACAATTCAAAACAGCACCCACACACCTAGCACTGGCCTAGCAGGCACTGAGCCACAAGTGACCTCAACAACCACAAACAGCACCCACGCACCTAGCGCTGGCCTAGCAGGCACTGAGCCACCACTGACCTCACAACCACAAACAGCAGCCACGCACCTAGCACTGGCCTAGCAGGCACTGAGCCACAAGTGACCTCACAACCACAAACAGCAGCCACGTAGCTAGCACTTGCCTAGCAGGCACTGAGCCACCACTGACCTCACAACCACAAACAGCATCCACACACCTAGCACTGGCCTGGAAGACACTGAGCCACCACTGACCTCAAAACCACAAACAGCAGCCACGCACCTAGCACTGGCCTGGAAGACACTGAGCCACCACTGACCTCAAAACCACAAACAGCAGCCACGCACCTAGCACTGGCCTAGAAGGCACTGAGCCACCACTGACCTCACAATTGAAAACAGCTCCCACGCACCTAGCACTGGCCTAGCAGGCACTGAGCCACCACTGACCTCACAACCACAAACAGCAGCCACACACCTAGCACTGGCCTAGCAGGCACTGAGCCACCACTGACCTCACAACCACAAACAGCACCCATGCACCTAGCACTGGCCTAGCAGGCACTGAGCCACCACTGACCTCACAACCACCAACAGCAGCCACGCACCTAGCACTGGCCTAGCAGGCACTGAGCCACCACTGACCTCACAACCACAAACAGCAGCCACACACCTAGCACTGGCCTAGCAGGCACTGAGCCACAAGTGACCTCACAACCACAAACAGCAGCCACGCACCTAGCACTGGCCTAGCAGGAACTGAGCCACCACTGACCTCACAACCACAAACAGCAGCCACGCACCTAGCACTGGCCTAGCAGGCACTGAGCCACCACTGACCTCACAACCACAAACAGCACCCATGCACCTAGCACTGGCCTAGCAGGCACTGAGCCACCACTGACCTCACAACCACAAACAGCAGCCACGCACCTAGCACTGGCCTAGCAGGCACTGAGCCACCACTGACCTCACAACCACAAACAGCAGCCACGCACCTAGCACTGGCCTAGCAGGCACTGAGCCACCACTGACCTCACAACCACAAACAGCACCCACATACCCATTACTGGCCTAGCAGGCACTGAGCCACCACTGACCTCACAACCACAAAAAGCACCCACGCACCTAGCACTGGCCTAGCAGGCACTGAGCCACCACTGACCTCACAACCACAAACAGCAGCCACACACCTAGCACTGGCCTAGCAGGCACTGAGCCACCACTGACCTCACAACCACAAACAGCAGCCACGCACCTAGCACTGGCCTAGCAGGCACTGAGCCACCACTGACCTCACAACCACAAACAGCACCCACATACCCATTACTGGCCTAGCAGGCACTGAGCCACCACTGACCTCACAACCACAAACAGCAGCCACGCACCTAGCACTGGCCTAGCAGGACCTGAGCCACAAGTGACCTCACAATTGAAAACAGCACCCACGCACCTAGCACTGGCCTAGCAGGCACTGAGCCACCACTGACCTCACAACCACAAACAGCAGCCACACAACTAGCACTGGCCTAGCAGGCACTGAGACACAAGTGACCTCACAATTGAAAACAGCACCCACGCACCTAGCACTGGCCTAGCAGGCACTGAGCCACCACTGACCTCACAACCACAAACAGCAGCCACGCACTTAGCACTGGCCTAGCAGGCACTGAGCCACCACTGACTTCACAACCACAAACAGCAGCCACGCACCTAGCACTGGCCTAGGAGGCACTGAGCCACAAGTGACCTCACAATTGAAAACAGCACCCACGCACCTAGCACTGGCCTAGCAGGCACTGAGCCACCACTGACCTCACCATTGAAAACAGCAGCCACACACCTAGCACTGGCCTAGCAGGCACTGAGCCACCACTGACCTCACAACCACAAACAGCAGCCACGCACCTAGCACTGGCCTAGCAGGCACTGAGCCACAAGTGACCTCACAACCACAAACAGCAGCCACGTAGCTAGCACTGGCCTAGCAGGCACTGAGCCACCACTGACCTCACAACCACAAACAGCATCCACACACCTAGCACTGGCCTGGAAGACACTGAGCCACCACTGACCTCAAAACCACAAACAGCAGCCACGCACCTAGCACTGGCCTAGAAGGCACTGAGCCACCACTGAACTCACAATTGAAAACAGCTCCCACGCACCTAGCACTGGCCTAGCAGGCACTGAGCCACCACTGACCTCACAACCACAAACAGCAGCCACACACCTAGCACTGGCCTAGCAGGCACTGAGCCACCACTGACCTCACAACCACAAACAGCACCCATGCACCTAGCACTGGCCTAGCAGGCACTGAGCCACCACTGACCTCACAACCACCAACAGCAGCCACGCACCTAGCACTGGCCTAGCAGGCACTGAGCCACCACTGACCTCACAACCACAAACAGCAGCCACACACCTAGCACTGGCCTAGCAGGCACTGAGCCACAAGTGACCTCACAACCACAAACAGCAGCCACGCACCTAGCACTGGCCTAGCAGGAACTGAGCCACCACTGACCTCACAACCACAAACAGCAACCACGCACCTAGCACTGGCCTAGCAGGCACTGAGCCACCACTGACTTCACAACCACAAACAGCACCCACGCACTTAGCACTGGCCTAGCAGGCACTGAGCCACCACTGACCTCACAATTGAAAACAGCACCCACGCACCTAGCACTGGCCTAGCAGGCACTGAGCCACCACTGACCTCACCATTGAAAACAGCAGCCACGCACCTAGCACTGGCCTAGCAGGCACTGAGCCACCACTGACCTCACAATTGAAAACAGCAGCCACGCACCTAGCACTGGCCTAGCAGGCACTGAGCCACAAGTGACCTCACAACCACAAACAGCAGCCGCGTAGCTAGCACTGGCCTAGCAGGCATTGAGCCACCACTGACCTCAAAACCACAAACAGCTCCCACGCACCTAGCACTGGCCTAGCAGGCACTGAGCCACCACTGACCTCACAACCACAAACAGCAGCCACACACCTAGCACTGGCCTAGCAGGCACTGAGCCACCACTGACCTCACAATTGAAAACAGCAGCCACGCACCTAGCACTGGCCTAGCAGGCACTGAGCCACCACTGACCTCAAAACCACAAACAGCACCCACACACCCAGCACTGGCCTAGCAGGCACTGAGCCACCACTGACCTCACAACCACCAACAACAGCCACGCACCTAGCACTGGCCTAGCAGGCACTGAGCCACAAGTGACCTCACAATTCAAAACAGCACCCACGCACCTAGCACTGGCCTAGCAGGCACTGAGCCACAAGTGACCTCACAACCACAAACAGCAGCCACGCACCTAGCACTGGCCTAGCAGGAACTGAGCCACCAATGACCTCACAACCACAAACAGCACCCACGCACCTAGCACTGGCCTAGCAGGCACTGAGCCACCACTGACCTCACAACCACAAACAGCACCCATGCACCTATCACTGGCCTAGCAGGCACTGAGCCACCGCTGACCTCACAATCGAAAACAGCAGCCACGCACCTAGCACTGGCCTAGCAGGCACTGAGCCACCACTGACCTCACAACCACAAACAGCACCCACGCACCTAGCACTGGCCTAGCAGGCACTGAGCCACCACTGACCTCACAACTGAAAACAGCAGCCACGCACCTAGCACTGGCCTAGCAGGCACTGAGCCACCACTGACCTCACAACCACAAACAGAAGCCACGCACCTAGCACTGGCCTAGCAGGAACTGAGCCACCACTGACCTCACAACCACAAACAGCAGCCACGCACCTAGCACTGGCCTAGCAGGCACTGAGCCACCACTGACCTCACAACCACAAACAGCAGCCACGCACCTAGCACTGGCCTAGCAGGCACTGAGCCACCACTGACCTCACAACCACAAACAGCTCCCACCCACCTAGCACTGGCCTAGCAGGCACTGAGCCACCACTGACCTCACAACTGAAAACAGCAGCCACGTACCTAGCACTGGCCTAGCAGGCACTGAGACACCACTGACCTCACAACCACAAACAGCACCCACATACCCATTACTGGCCTAGCAGGCACTGAGCCACCACTGACCTCACAACCACAAACAGCAGCCACGCACCTAGCACTGGCCTAGCAGGCACTGAGCCACCACTGACCTCACAACTGAAAACAGCAGCCACGCACCTAGCACTGGCCTAGCAGGCACTGAGCCACCACTGACCTCACAACCACAAACAGCACCCACGCACCTAGCACTGGCCTAGCAGGCACTGAGCCACCACTGACCTCACAAGCACAAACAGCAGCCACGCACCTAGCACTGGCCTAGCAGGAACTGAGCCACAAGTGACCTCACAAATGAAAAATCACCCACGCACCCATCACTGGCCTAGCGGCACTGAGCCACCACTGACCTCACCATTGAAAACAGCAGCCACGCACCTAGCACTGGCCTAGCAGGCACTGAGCCACCACTGACCTCACAACCACAAACAGCAGCCACGCACCTAGCACTGGCCTAGCAGGCACTGAGCCACCACTGACCTTACAACCACAAACAGCAGCCACGCACCTAGCCCTGGACTAGCAGGCACTGAGCCACCACTGACCTCACAACCACAAACAGCACCCACGCACCTAGCACTGGCCTAGCAGGCACTGAGCCACCATTGACCTCACAACCACAAAGAGCAGCCACGCACCTAGCTCTGGCCTAGCAGGCACTGAGCCACCACTGACCTCACAACCACAAACAGCAGCCACGCACCTAGCACTGGCCTAGCAGGCACTGAGCCACCACTGACCTCAAAACCACAAACAGCTCCCACGCACCTAGCACTGGCCTAGCAGGCACTGAGCCACCACTGACCTCAAAACTGAAAACAGCAGCCACGCACCTAGCACTGGCCTAGCAGGCACTGAGCCACCACTGACCTCACAACCACAAACAGCAGCCACGCACCTAGCACTGGCCTAGCAGGCACTGAGCCACCACTGACCTCACAACCACAAACAGCAGCCACGCACCTAGCACTGGCCTAGCAGGCACTGAGCCACCACTGACCTCACAACCACAAACAGCAGCCACGCACCTAGCACTGGCCTAGCAGGCACTGAGCCACCACTGACCTCACAACCACAAACAGCAGCCACACACCTAGCACTGGCCTAGCAGGCACTGAGCCACCACTGACCTCACAACCACAAACAGCAGCCACGCACCTAGCACTGGCCTAGCAGGCACTGAGCCACCACTGACCTCACAACCACAAACAACACCCACGCACCTAGCACTGGCCTAGCAGGCACTGAGCCACCACTGACCTCACAACCACAAACAGCTCCCACGCACCTAGCACTGGCCTAGCAGGCACTGAGCCACCACTGACCTCACAACTGAAAACAGCACCCACGCACCTAGCACTGGCCTAGCAGGCACTGAGCCACCACTGACCTCACAACCACAAACAGCTCCCACGCACCTAGCACTGGCCTAGCAGGCACTGAGCCACCACTGACCTCACAACTGAAAACAGCACCCACGCACCTAGCACTGGCCTAGCAGGCACTGAGCCACCACTGACCTCACAACTGAAAACAGCAGCCACGCACCTAGCACTGGCCTAGCAGGCACTGAGCCACCACTGACCTCACAACCACAAACAGCACCCACATACCCATTACTGGCCTAGCAGGCACTGAGCCACCACTGACCTCACAATTGAAAACAGTAGCCACGCACCTAGCACTGGCCTAGCAGGCACTGAGCCACCACTGACCTCACAAGCACAAACAGCAGCCACGCACCTAGCACTGGCCTAGCAGGCACTGAGCCACCACTGACCTCACAATTGAAAACAGCAGCCACGCACCTAGCACTGGCCTAGCAGGCACTGAGCCACCACTGACCTCAGAACTGAAAACAGCAGCCACGCACCTAGCACTGGCCTAGCAGGCACTGAGCCACCACTGACCTCACAATTGAAAATAGCAGCCACGCACCTAGCACTGGCCTAGCAGGCACTGAGCCACCACTGACCTCACCATTGAAAACAGCAGCCACGCAACTAGCACTGGCCTAGCAGGCACTGAGCCACCACTGACCTCACAACCACAAACAACACCCACGCACCTAGCACTGGCCTAGCAGGCACTGAGCCACCACCGACCTCACAACCACAAACAGCAGCCACGCACCTAGCACTGGCCTAGCAGGCACTGAGCCACCACTGACCTCACAATTGAAAACAGCAGCCACGCACCTAGCACTGGCCTAGCAGGCACTGAGCCACCACTGACCTCACAACTGAAAACAGCAGCCACGCACCTAGCACTGGCCTAGCAGGCACTGAGCCACCACTGACCTCACAAACACAAACAGCAGCCAGGGGCCTAGCACTGGCCTAGCAGGCACTGAGCCACCACTGACCTCACAACCACAAACAGCAGCCACACACCTAGCACTGGCCTAGCAGGCACTGAGCCACCACTGACCTCAAAACCACAAACAGCTCCCACGCACCTAGCACTGGCCTAGCAGGCACTGAGCCACCACTGACCTCAAAACTGAAATCAGCAGCCACGCACCTAGCACTGGCCTAGCAGGCACTGAGCCACCACTGACCTCACAACCACAAACAGCAGCCACGCACCTAGCACTGGCCTAGCAGGCACTGAGCCACCACTGACCTCACAACCACAAACAGCAGCCACGCACCTAGCACTGGCCTAGCAGGCACTGAGCCACCACTGACCTCACAACCACAAACAGCACCCACGCACCTAGCACTGGCCTAGCAGGCACTGAGCCACCACTGACCTCACAACCACAAACAGCAGCCACACACCTAGCACTGGCCTAGCAGGCACTGAGCCACCACTGACCTCACAACCACAAACAGCAGCCACGCACCTAGCACTGGCCTAGCAGGCACTGAGCCACCACTGACCTCACAACCACAAACAACACCCACGCACCTAGCACTGGCCTAGCAGGCACTGAGCCACCACTGACCTCACAACCACAAACAGCTCCCACGCACCTAGCACTGGCCTAGAAGGCACTGAGCCACCACTGACCTCACAACTGAAAACAGCACCCACGCACCTAGCACTGGCCTAGCAGGCACTGAGCCACCACTGACCTCACAACCACAAACAGCACCCACATACCCATTACTGGCCTAGCAGGCACTGAGCCACCACTGACCTCACAATTGAAAACAGTAGCCACGCACCTAGCACTGGCCTAGCAGGCACTGAGCCACCACTGACCTCACAAGCACAAACAGCAGCCACGCACCTAGCACTGGCCTAGCAGGCACTGAGCCACCACTGACCTCACAATTGAAAACAGCAGCCACGCACCTAGCACTGGCCTAGCAGGCACTGAGCCACCACTGACCTCACAACTGAAAACAGCAGCCACGCACCTAGCACTGGCCTAGCAGGCACTGAGCCACCACTGACCTCACAATTGAAAACAGCAGCCACGCACCTAGCACTGGCCTAGCAGGCACTGAGCCACCACTGACCTCACCATTGAAAACAGCAGCCACGCACCTAGCACTGGCCTAGCAGGCACTGAGCCACCACTGACCTCACAACCACAAACAACACCCACGCACCTAGCACTGGCCTAGCAGGCACTGAGCCACCACCGACCTCACAACCACAAACAGCAGCCACGCACCTAGCACTGGCCTAGCAGGCACTGAGCCACCACTGACCTCACAATTGAAAACAGCACCCACGCACCTAGCACTGGCCTAGCAGGCACTGAGCCACCACTGACCTCACAACTGAAAACAGCAGCCACGCACCTAGCACTGGCCTAGCAGGCACTGAGCCACCACTGACCTCACAAACACAAACAGCAGCCAGGGGCCTAGCACTGGCCTAGCAGGCACTGAGCCACCACTGACCTGACAACCACAAACAGCAGCCACACACCTAGCACTGGCCTAGCAGGCACTGAGCCACCACTGACCTCAAAACCACAAACAGCTCCCACGCACCTAGCACTGGCCTAGCAGGCACTGAGCCACCACTGACCTCACAACCACAAACAGCAGCCACGCACCTAGCACTGGCCTAGCAGGCACTGAGCCACCACTGACCTCACAACCACAAACAGCAGCCACGCACCTAGCACTGGCCTAGCAGGCACTGAGCCACCACTGACCTCACAACCACAAACAGCACCCACGCACCTAGCACTGGCCTAGCAGGCACTGAGCCACCACTGACCTCACAACCACAAACAGCAGCCACACACCTAGCACTGGCCTAGCAGGCACTGAGCCACCACTGACCTCAAAACCACAAACAGCTCCCACGCACCTAGCACTGGCCTAGCAGGCACTGAGCCACCACTGACCTCAAAACTGAAAACAGCAGCCACGCACCTAGCACTGGCCTAGCAGGCACTGAGCCACCACTGACCTCACAACCACAAACAGCAGCCACGCACCTAGCACTGGCCTAGCAGGCACTGAGCCACCACTGACCTCACAACCACAAACAGCACCCACGCACCTAGCACTGGCCTAGCAGGCACTGAGCCACCACTGACCTCACAACCACAAACAGCACCCACGCACCTAGCACTGGCCTAGCAGGCACTGAGCCACCACTGACCTCACAACCAGAAACAGCACCCATGCACCTAGCACTGGCCTAGCAGGCACTGAGCCACCACTGACCTCACAACCACAAACAGCAGCCACACACCTAGCACTGGCCTAGCAGGCACTGAGCCACCACTGACCTCACAACCACAAACAGCAGCCACGCACCTAGCACTGGCCTAGCAGGCACTGAGCCACCACTGACCTCACAATTGAAAACAGCAGCCACGCACCTAGCACTGGCCTAGCAGGCACTGAGCCACCACTGACCTCACAACCACAAACAACACCCACGCACCTAGCACTGGCCTAGCAGGCACTGAGCCACCACTGACCTCACAACCACAAACAGCAGCCACGCACCTAGCACTGGCCTAGCAGGCACTGAGCCACCACTGACCTCACAACCACAAACAGCACCCACGCACCTAGCACTGGCCTAGCAGGCACTGAGCCACCACTGACCTCACAACCACAAACAGCAGCCACACACCTAGCACTGGCCTAGCAGGCACTGAGCCACCACTGACCTCACAACCACAAACAGCAGCCACGCACCTAGCACTGGCCTAGCAGGCACTGAGCCACCACTGACCTCACAACCACAAACAACACCCACGCACCTAGCACTGGCCTAGCAGGCACTGAGCCACCACTGACCTCACAACCACAAACAGCTCCCACGCACCTAGCACTGGCCTAGCAGGCACTGAGCCACCACTGACCTCACAACTGAAAACAGCACCCACGCACCTAGCACTGGCCTAGCAGGCACTGAGCCACCACTGACCTCACAACCACAAACAGCACCCACATACCCATTACTGGCCTAGCAGGCACTGAGCCACCACTGACCTCACAATTGAAAACAGTAGCCACGCACCTAGCACTGGCCTAGCAGGCACTGAGCCACCACTGACCTCACAAGCACAAACAGCAGCCACGCACCTAGCACTGGCCTAGCAGGCACTGAGCCACCACTGACCTCACAATTGAAAACAGCAGCCACGCACCTAGCACTGGCCTAGCAGGCACTGAGCCACCACTGACCTCACAACTGAAAACAGCAGCCACGCACCTAGCACTGGCCTAGCAGGCACTGAGCCACAAGTGACCTCACAATTGAAAACAGCAGCCACGCACCTAGCACTGGCCTAGCAGGCACTGAGCCACCACTGACCTCACCATTGAAAACAGCAGCCACGCACCTAGCACTGGCCTAGCAGGCACTGAGCCACCACTGACCTCACAACCACAAACAACACCCACGCACCTAGCACTGGCCTAGCAGGCACTGAGCCACCACCGACCTCACAACCACAAACAGCAGCCACGCACCTAGCACTGGCCTAGCAGGCACTGAGCCACCACTGACCTCACAATTGAAAACAGCACCCACGCACCTAGCACTGGCCTAGCAGGCACTGAGCCACCACTGACCTCACAACTGAAAACAGCAGCCACGCACCTAGCACTGGCCTAGCAGGCACTGAGCCACCACTGACCTCACAAACACAAACAGCAGCCAGGGGCCTAGCACTGGCCTAGCAGGCACTGAGCCACCACTGACCTCACAACCACAAACAGCAGCCACACACCTAGCACTGGCCTAGCAGGCACTGAGCCACCACTGACCTCAAAACCACAAACAGCTCCCACGCACCTAGCACTGGCCTAGCAGGCACTGAGCCACCACTGACCTCAAAACTGAAATCAGCAGCCACGCACCTAGCACTGGCCTAGCAGGCACTGAGCCACCACTGACCTCACAACCACAAACAGCAGCCACGCACCTAGCACTGGCCTAGCAGGCACTGAGCCACCACTGACCTCACAACCACAAACAGCAGCCACGCACCTAGCACTGGCCTAGCAGGCACTGAGCCACCACTGACCTCACAACCACAAACAGCAGCCACACACCTAGCACTGGCCTAGCAGGCACTGAGCCACCACTGACCTCAAAACCACAAACAGCTCCCACGCACCTAGCACTGGCCTAGCAGGCACTGAGCCACCACTGACCTCAAAACTGAAAACAGCAGCCACGCACCTAGCACTGGCCTAGCAGGCACTGAGCCACCACTGACCTCACAACCACAAACAGCAGCCACGCACCTAGCACTGGCCTAGCAGGCACTGAGCCACCACTGACCTCACAACCACAAACAGCACCCACGCACCTAGCACTGGCCTAGCAGGCACTGAGCCACCACTGACCTCACAACCAGAAACAGCACCCATGCACCTAGCACTGGCCTAGCAGGCACTGAGCCACCACTGACCTCACAACCACAAACAGCAGCCACACACCTAGCACTGGCCTAGCAGGCACTGAGCCACCACTGACCTCACAACCACAAACAGCAGCCACGCACCTAGCACTGGCCTAGCAGGCACTGAGCCACCACTGACCTCACAACCACAAACAGCAGCCACGCACCTAGCACTGGCCTAGCAGGCACTGAGCCACCACTGACCTCACAACCACAAACAACACCCACGCACCTAGCACTGGCCTAGCAGGCACTGAGCCACCACTGACCTCACAACCACAAACAGCAGCCACGCACCTAGCACTGGCCTAGCAGGAACTGAGCCACCACTGACCTCACAACCACAAACAGCACCCACGCACCTAGCACTGGCCTAGCAGGCACTGAGCCACCACTGACCTCACAACCACAAACAGCACCCATGCACCTAGCACTGGCCTAGCAGGCACTGAGCCACCACTGACCTCAAAACCACAAACAGCAGCCACGCACCTAGCACTGGCCTAGCAGGCACTGAGCCACCACTGACCTCAAAACCACAAACAGCAGCCACGCACCTAGCACTGGCCTAGCAGGCACTGAGCCACCACTGACCTCAAAACCACAAACAGCAGCCACGCACCTAGCACTGGCCTAGCAGGCACTGAGCCACCACTTACCTCACAGCCACAAACAGCTCCCACGCACCTAGCACTGGCCTAGCAGGCACTGAGCCACCACTGACCTCACAACTGAAAACAGCAGCCACGCACCTAGCACTGGCCTAGCAGGCACTGAGCCACCACTGACCTCACAACCACAAACAGCACCCACATACCCATTACTGGCCTAGCAGGCACTGAGCCACCACTGACCTCACAATTGAAAACAGTAGCCACGCACCTAGCACTGCCCTAGCAGGCACTGAGCCACCACTGACCTCACAAGCACAAACAGCTCCCACGCACCTAGCACTGGCCTAGCAGGCACTGAGCCACCACTGACCTCACAACCACAAACAGCAGCCACGCACCTAGCACTGACCTAGCAGGCACTGAGCCACCACTGACCTCAAAACCACAAACAGCTCCCACGCACCTAGCACTGGCCTAGCAGGCACTGAGCCACCACTGACCTCACAACCACAAACAGCAGCCACACACCTAGCACTGGCCTAGCAGGCACTGAGCCACCACTGACCTCACAACCACAAACAGCAGCCACGCACCTAGCACTGGCCTAGCAGGCACTGAGCCACAAGATACCTCACAACCACAAACAGCACCCACGCACCTAGCAGTGGCCTAGCAGGCACTGAGCCACAAGTGACCTCACAATTGAAAACAGCACCAACGCACCTAGCACTGGCCTAGCAGGCCGTGAGCCACCACTGACCTCACAACCACAAACAGCACCCACGCACTTAGCACTGGCCTAGCAGGCACTGAGCCACCACTGACCTCACAACCACAAACAGCACCCACGCACCTAGCACTGGCCTAGCAGGCACTGAGCCACCACTGACCTCACAAGCACAAACAGCAGCCACGCACCTAGCACTGGCCTAGCAGGCACTGAGCCACCACTGACCTCACCATTGAAAACAGCAGCCACGCACCTAGCACTGGCCTAGCAGGCACTGAGCCACCACTGACCTAACAAGCACAAACAGCAGCCACGCACCTAGCACTGGCCTAGCAGGCACTGAGCCACCACTGACCTCACAACCACAAACAGCACCCACATACCCATTACTGGCCTAGCAGGCACTGAGCCACCACTGACCTCACAATTGAAAACAGTAGCCACGCACCTAGCACTGGCCTAGCAGGCACTGAGCCACCACTGACCTCACAAGCACAAACAGCAGCCAC
Source organism: Apteryx mantelli (assembly GCF_036417845.1). Classification (NCBI taxonomy): domain Eukaryota; kingdom Metazoa; phylum Chordata; class Aves; order Apterygiformes; family Apterygidae; genus Apteryx; species Apteryx mantelli. Next base: position 15,138,336 of record NC_089988.1, read on the forward strand.
GCACCTAGCACTGGCCTAGCAGGCACTGAGCCACCACTGACCTCACAATTGAAAACAGCAGCCACGCACCTAGCACTGGCCTAGCAGGCACTGAGCCACCACTGACCTCACAGTTGAAAACAGCAGCCACGCACCTAACACTGGCCTAGCAGGCACTGAGCCACCACTGACCTCACCATTGAAAACAGCAGCCACGCACCTAGCACTGGCCTAGCAGGCACTGAGCCACCACTGACCTCACAACCACAAACAACACCCACGCACCTAGCACTGGCCTAGCAGGCACTGAGCCACCACCGACCTCACAACCAGAAACAGCAGCCACGCACCTAGCACTGGCCTAGCAGGCACTGAGCCACCACTGACCTCACAATTGAAAACAGCAGCCACGCACCTAGCACTGGCCTAGCAGGCACTGAGCCACCACTGACCTCACAACTGAAAACAGCAGCCATGCACCTAGCACTGGCCTAGCAGGCACTGAGCCACAAGTGACCTCACAATTGAAAACAGCACCAACGCACCTAGCACTGGCCTAGCAGGCCGTGAGCCACCACTGACCTCACAACCACAAACAGCACCCACGCACTTAGCACTGGCCTAGCAGGCACTGAGCCACCACTGACCTCACAACCACAAACAGCACCCACGCACCTAGCACTGGCCTAGCAGGCACTGAGCCACCACTGACCTCACAACCACAAACAGCAGCCACGCACCCAGCACTGGCCTAGCAGGCACTGAGCCACCACTGACCTCACAATCGAAAACAGCAGCCACGCACCTAGCACTGGCCTAGCAGGCACTGAGCCACCACTGACCTCACAACCACCAACAGCAGCCACGCACCTAGCACTGGCCTAGCAGGCACTGAGCCACCACTGACCTCACAACCACAAACAGCAGCCACGCACCTAGCACTGGCCTAGCAGGCACTGAGCCACCACTGACCTCACAACCACAAACAGCAGCCACGCACCTAGCACTGGCCTGGCAGGCACTGAGCCACCACTGACCTCAAAACCACAAACAGCAGCCACGCACCTAGCACTGGCCTGGCAGGCACTGAGCCACCACTGACCTCACAACCACAAACAGCACCCACATACCCATTACTGGCCTAGCAGGAACTGAGCCACCACTGACCTCACAACCACAAACAGCAGCCAGGCACCTAGCACTGGCCTAGCAGGCACTGAGCCACCACTGACCTCACAACTGAAAACAGCAGCCACGCACCTAGCACTGGCCTAGCAGGCACTGAGCCACCACTGACCTCACAACCACAAACAGCACCCACGCACCTAGCACTGGCCTAGCAGGCACTGAGCCACCACTGACCTCACAACCACAAACAGCAGCCACGCACCTAGCACTGGCCTAGCAGGCACTGAGCCACCACCGACCTCACAACCACAAACAGCACCCACATACCCATTACTGGCCTAGCAGGCACTGAGCCACCACTGACCTCACAACCACAAACAGCAGCCACGCACCTAGCACTGGCCTAGCAGGAACTGAGCCACAAGTGACCTCACAAATGAAAAATCACCCACGCACCCATCACTGGCCTAGCGGCACTGAGCCACCACTGACCTCACCATTGAAAACAGCACCCACGCACCTAGCACTGGCCTATGAGGCACTGAGCCACCACTGACCTCACAACCACCAACAGCAGCCACGCACCTAGCACTGGCCTAGCAGGCACTGAGCCACCACTGACCTCACAATTGAAAACATCAGCCACGCACCTAGCACTGGCCTAGCAGGCACTGAGCCACCACTGACCTCACCATTGAAAACAGCAGCCACGCACCTAGCACTGGCCTAGCAGGCACTGAGCCACCACTGACCTCACAGTTGAAAACAGCAGCCACGCACCTAGCACTGGCCTAGCAGGCACTGAGCCACCACTGACCTCACCATTGAAAACAGCAGCCACGCACCTAGCACTGGCCTAGCAGGCACTGAGCCACCACTGACCTCACAATTGAAAACATCAGCCACGCACCTAGCACTGGCCTAGCAGGCACTGAGCCACCACTGACCTCACAATTGAAAACAGCAGCCACGCACCTAGCACTGGCCTAGCAGGCACTGCGCCACCACTGACCTCACAACCACAAACAGCAGCCACGCACCTAGCACTGGCCTAGCAGGCACTGAGCCACCACTGACCTCACAACCACAAACAGCACCCACGCACCTAGCACTGGCCTAGCAGGCACTGAGCCACCACTGACCTCACAACCACAAACAGCACCCACGCACCTAGCAGTGGCCTAGCAGGCACTGAGCCACAAGTGACCTCAAAATTGAAAACAGCACCAACGCACCTAGCACTGGCCTAGCAGGCCGTGAGCCACCACTGACCTCACAACCACAAACAGCACCCACGCACTTAGCATTGGCCTAGCAGGCACTGAGCCACCACTGACCTCACAACCACAAACAGCACCCACGCACCTAGCACTGGCCTAGCAGGCACTGAGCCACCACTGACCTCAAAACCACAAACAGCAGCCACGCACCTAGCACTGGCCTAGCAGGCACTGAGCCACCACTGACCTCACCATTGAAAACAGCAGCCACGCACCTAGCACTGGCCTAGCAGGCACTGAGCCACCACTGACCTCACAATTGAAAACAGCAGCCACGCACCTAGCACTGGCCTAGCAGGCACTGAGCCACAAGTGACCTCACAATTGAAAACAGCAGCCACGCACCTAGCACTGGCCTAGCAGGCACTGAGCCACCACTGACCTCACAACCACAAACAGCAGCCAAACACCTAGCACTGGCCTAGCAGGCACTGAGCCACCACTGACCTCACAACCACCAACAGCAGCCACGCACCTAGCACTGGCCTAGCAGGCACTGAGCCACCACTGACCTCACAATTGAAAACAGCAGCCACGCACCTAGCACTGGCCTAGCAGGCACTGAGCCACCACTGACCTCACCATTGAAAACAGCAGCCACGCACCGAGCACTGGCCTAGCAGGCACTGAGCCACCACTGACCTCACAATTGAAAACAGCAGCCACGCACCTAGCACTGGCCTAGCAGGCACTGCGCCACCACTGACCTCACAACCACAAACAGCAGCCACGCACCTAGCACTGGCCTAGCAGGCACTGAGCCACCACTGATCTCACAGTTGAAAACAGCAGCCACACACCCAGCACTGGCCTAGCAGGCACTGAGCCACCACTGACCTCACAACCACAAACAACACCCACGCACCTAGCACTGGCCTAGCAGGCACTGAGCCACCACCGACCTCACAACCACAAACAGCAGCCACGCACCTAGCACTGGCCTAGCAGGCACTGAGCCACCACTGACCTCACAATTGAAAACAGCAGCCACGCACCTAGCACTGGCCTAGCAGGCACTGAGCCACCACCGACCTCACCATTGAAAACAGCAGCCACGCACCTAGCACTGGCCTAGCAGGCACTGAGCCACCACTGACCTCACAACCACAAACAGCAGCCACACACCTAGCACTGGCCTAGCAGGCACTGAGCCACAAGTGACCTCACAATTGAAAACAGCAGCCACGCACCTAGCACTGGCCTAGCAGGCACTGAGCCACCACTGACCTCAAAACTGAAAACAGCAGCCACGCACCTAGCACTGGCCTAGCAGGCACTGAGCCACCACTGACCTCACAACCACAAACAGCACCAACGCACCTAGCTCTGGCCTAGCAGGCACTGAGCCACCACTGACCTCACAACCACAAACAGCAGCCACGCACCTAGCACTGGCCTAGCAGGCACTGAGCCACCACTGACCTCACAACCACAAACAGCAGCCACGCACCTAGCACTGGCCTAGCAGGCACTGAGCCACCACTGACCTCACAACCACAAACAGCAGCCACACACCTAGCACTGGCCTAGCAGGCACTGAGCCACCACTGACCTCAAAACCACAAACAGCAGCCACGCACCTAGCACTGGCCTAGCAGGCACTGAGCCACCACTGACCTCACAACCACAAACAGCTCCCATGCACCTAGCACTGGCCTAGCAGGCACTGAGCCACCACTGACCTCACAACTGAAAACAGCAGCCACGCACCTAGCACTGGCCTAGCAGGCACTGAGCCACCACTGACCTCACAACCACAAACAGCACCCACATACCCATTACTGGCCTAGCAGGCACTGAGACACAAGTGACCTCACAACCACAAACAGCACCCACGCACCTAGCACTGGCCTAGCAGGCACTGAGCCACCACTGACCTCACAACCACAAACAGCAGCCACGCACCCAGCACTGGCCTAGCAGGCACTGAGCCACCACTGACCTCACAACCACAAACAGCACCCACGCACCTAGCACTGGCCTAGCAGGCACTGAGCCACCACTGACCTCACAACCACAAACAGCACCCACGCACCTAGCACTGGCCTAGCAGGCACGGAGCCACCACTGACCTCACAATTGAAAACAGCAGCCACGCACCTAGCACTGGCCTAGCAGGCACTGAGCCACCACTGACCTCACAACCACAAACAGCAGCCATGCACCTAGCACTGGCCTAGCAGGCACTGAGCCACCACTGACCTCACAAGCACAAACAGCACCCACGCACCTAGCACAGGCCTAGCAGGCACTGAGCCACAAGTGACCTCAGAATTGCCAGCAGTGATATAGTTTTTCCTTGTTGGCTGTTGTTTATAGATGTATAATTTCCCTACCAGTGTGTGTCAAAGGACGTTGCTTGCTCCTTGCCTATCCCATTCTGAGGAAGTAGTGACTTTACAGGCTTCAGCAAAGCCACCTGCCATCTGCTGGCCTATTATATAGGAAGGCAAGAATGACCTCACAAGCGAAAACAGCAGCCATGTGCCCACCACTGGCCTCTCAGTACTGAAACAAAAGTGACCTCACAGCCTGCATTGAAGCCACGTGCATGCTGCTGGCCTAGCATGGACTGAGGCACACCATCCCCAGAAGCACAAACAACACTCATCTCCATACTGCTGCTCTACCAAGTGCTCCTGCACCTGTACAAAAAGAAGCAATGTGTCTGCTGGTGGCCTAGGAGATACTGAGCCCCAATGACTTCACAAACACAAACATCAGCAATATGCATCGAGCTGGTCTGTCAGGTGCTGAGGCTGAAGTGAGAGGAGAGGAGAAGCTCACCTGGGCCACTTGCATATCCCTTGATTAAGCTGTTATCACTCCGTACAGAACAGTCTTCTGCAAACGGTTGTCATCTCCTGGAAAGACTCTCTCCAGGTCCTGCCACAGCTCCACTCTGTCACCCTGGGCACAAATCACAAAAGGGAACAATTGGTCTTGCTTTTCCTTTAGTGCCATCAAGTCCGAGCTGGGAGCCTTTGCACTGCAGCACCTACACAATGGCAGCAGGACGCCACTTCCATTTCTGGTGCATTTCTAGGGACAGAGACCAGCTGAGGGAGCAGCTGCACTGCAAAGGGTTGCTGACACTGGCACATCAACTCAGCACTGCACCAGCCATCAACCTGACGCCAGACCTCTGCTCTGCCACCTAGTCTACAAACACACTGTCTCTGTCCCACAGAGCTGCCTCTTCTGCTTGATACAATCAGGTGCCACCAAGAAGAGATGGATGCAGGACACTTGCCTCTTGCACACTCCCCAGGCACTGCTCTGCTCGCTGCCTTCCCTTCGCTCCTCAACCCAGACACACAGCGAAGCTCTTGAGGTGACACCACAAGGTGCTAGGTGCGTGGCTGCTGTTGGTGGTTGTGAGGTCACTTGTGGCTCAGTGCCTGCTAGGCATCAGCGAGACACAGGCCACAGCTCCACACATGGCAGCACACAGGGCACCCCCAAGCGCCCCACAACACACAAAGCCCAACTCTCCATCCCCTCCATTCCCTTCTAGGCCTCCAAGGCCTTGCAACAGGCACTGCCTCTGCACATCCACTCACAGCCCGGGGCCTGCTCACTTCCCACCTCCAGGAAGCAGAGAGCAAGTGCTCTCACAGGGGCTGGTCAGGCCAGCTCTTGCCTCTCTCTTGTGCCTCAACTTCTCCGAACAAGAAATCTCTTTGAAAATGTGGCCCATACCTTTTTTTTCTTGGGAGGGGAGTGACATTCCTTCTGTCTCCTCCAACAGCCTTTGCACCCATTCCCCAGTGACTGCATACGTGGACAGAAAATCAGAGACCTCTAACGTGTTACACTTGCAAATGTGTCATAAAAGCAGGTGGACACCTCAAAGATAGAGACAGCATTCAGACCTGGCAGGAAAATCTCACAAGCTCCCTGCTGTTTTGGCAGGGGCAATTTCTAAAGCACACACACCCTAGCAATAAGAGATTACTAACACCACTGCTCACACCAGCACTAGATTAATTTAGCAGACAAAAAAGTCTAGCTGGACTCCCGAGCTGACCGGGAGGAGGCTGCCAGCTTCTACTTAGCAACAAGTGGAAAGTCAAACTCCATGTCCACGTTCACCAGAGAACATCATCCACACATTAAACGTAGCAGTACTAACTCATGATGACGGAGTGGAATAACATTTGTGCCAGATGATGTGGAACATCTACTTCTGCTTGATTAATGAGTTGCATTTCTGTATTGCTGTGGAGCTCTGCAGGGCTCAATCCCTCCTCTGAGCACACGCAACAAACCCAGAAGTGACCTCGCCACCATGCTCAGAGTGCAGCAAAACACCCATTACAGACCAGTTACTACCCCAAACTAAGACTAGCTTTTGCCTAGGTAGTCTCTACACGTAGACCATAAAACTTAGGAATTGGAAAAAGGCCTGCAAGTAACTACTGGCAACAGTTTTGAAAAAGATGATTTCATGGGAGGAGCAGGTATGAAGCTGAAGACAGCAGGGCCTCATGTCCAGGCAGAGGGAGAAGCCTTCCTGCAACTCAGAAGTCCGGTTCCTTCCCCAAGGCTGAACAAACCCAGCAAATCCTCTATGCATCCAAGACAACCAGCGTTCTCCTGTTTTATGCCCTGACAATTGGAGACACGCGGAAGGACTCAGGCCAGGGCATCTCAGCTGGTGAAAGCAGCAGAGCCAAAGTCAGCAACTCTTCACCCTGACCTAGGAGCATGGAAATAACAACAGCAAGTGGGAGGACTGGCCGTTCACCAACTTGCAAGGCCCTTAACAAGCAAAACAGCTTCCACTTACAGAGTTGCTCTGGAAACACCCTGCAGGCTGCTGCCAGGGTTACAGGTCTCGGGGCGAAGCAAGAGGCCTGGAGCAAAAACAATGGCTAAGGCACAGCATCCATGTGGGGACAGCCTCTATCAGAGCCACTCGGAAATGCCGTTTTCAGAAGAGAAGAGACCATTGGGAAGGGCCCCTCGTGAGGACACCAGCAGCCTGCTCACACTTTGCCCAGCAGCTCCCAAACGCAGCTCGGAGCAGCACCTGGGGGCTGCGGTGGCAGCAGCAGCAGCTCAGGGAAATGTTTCCAAATGGGTCTCCGACTGCCGGCAGGGGCAAAGCTTCCTGCCCCCAAACCCCAGCAGCCGCCCCGGCCCAGCTGCTCACAGCAGGCCACCACGTCTGGCTGCAGGGCAGCTCCCCGCTCTGTCCCCCGTCGCTCTGTGCCATCCTCACAGCCCCACCAGCCCCTGCTGCAGCTCCTGCAGGAAAGCAGCCCCATTTCCAGCACCGCTGCCCCCACCCCGGCGGGAGGGCACCCGCCAGCAGCTGTAGGCGCCCACAGCCCCACCAGCCCCATTCACACCTGCTCTCACCCGCTCCCTCCCTCCAGCTTGGCTCCCGCTCCCCTTTCACTGCTGTTTTTCCACATGCCGCACTCTGATTGACTGACAGAGCCATCAGTCAAAACCTGCCCTACCCTCCTCCCCTTGCTGGCCAATAGGAGGGCAGCACTGGGGGCAATGCCATGGCAACGCTGCGGCCCTGTGTGACCCTGCGGGCATGGCCAGGGCGCTGGAGCCCACAGGCAACGTCTTGCTGCCACCAGAGCAGGGCAGGGCAGGGCAGGGCCCTGTCGCCCCTGGGGCCCCGGCCCCCTGCCCAAGGCATCCCTGGGGCTTGGCAGCCCTTGTGCTGCGCCCGGCAGGGCTGGGCTGTGGCCAGGCAGGGGCTGCTCTCTGTGGGGCCGGGCTGGGCCCTGGTGTCTCAATCCACGGGGCTGAGGAGCCCCAGTGGCACGGGTCAGCCGGAGGCAGAGCAGCTCTGGGCCTGCCAGTGCTGGGCAGCGGAGGTGTGTGTCTGGGAGGGGGCTGGGGGAGATGGCCCTGCTGGACTCCCCCCAGCGCTGCCCCCCACGGCTCAGAGAAAAATGCTTGGGGTCAGCAGGGACTTGTGGGGTGGCGATGGCACCCCCACCTGTTTCCAAGCTGCTCCCCCAAACAGGCTGTCTTTTGGGTGCAGAGTTTTGACTCCCATTTGCAGAGGAACAGGGGCTGTGGCCATCTGAGGACAACATCTCTGAGCCCAAAACATGCTCTGCCAAGTGGGAAGTGTGAATGATCCAGGGGGAGTAGAGGTTCTCCAAAACAAGGAGACACCTTGGGGTTATTACAAGGTGAAGGATCCATTTCCAACATGAGCATTTCCAGCAGGCTCTTGAGAGCCCCACGGGAGCTGCAGGATACCCTAGCCTCCAGGACACAGGCCCCCTTTCCTGCCAGAGCCAGATCCCAAAGGGGGACCCACTCCCAGGGAAACCTGGACCTGGATTTCCCCCTGCCATGAGGGGATGGAGCCGCCCCCAGAGGAGCCTTGGGGCTCAGGGCAGCCCCAGCCCCAGGACGCAGGAGTCCTGGCTGCCACATTGTCCCCTAAGCCAGGCGGGACCCTCAGGCAGGGCTCTTGTGGCAGCCCCCAGCACTATCCAGCCACCCTCATGGCCCAGCATCCACAGCCATTTTTGGAATTAACAGTCTCTGTACGACACCTCGGGAAGGAGCTCCCAAAGCCCTTTCCCTTGGTGGAGAGCTGCAGGAGCACTGGGAACAAGGAACTGCGGTGCAGGCAGAATGTCTCCGTCCAGCAGTCCTCCACCTCGCTTGACCTCAGCTCGCCTATCCAGCTGGGGAAAAAAGAAACTCTTCCCGTTTCATCACCCAAAACTCCTCTCCAATGTGTCCCTGCTCCTCTGCCTGTTGGTGAGGGGCCCCAATGCAGCCCTGCTGCCTCCTGTCCCCACTCCTTGCCATGGAGCAGCTCCAAAGGGCAGCGTTTGGGAGTGCATGAGCAGTGCCCAGGCCTCGCAGGGAAGTGAGGACTCTGCCATGGCACAGGGGAGACCTCTCTGTGATGCAGCACATGCCACTGTGACCTCAGCTCATGTCATGTGGGGGCTCATAAGGTCACTGCCATGGAGATGACATAGCCAGGGAGAGAGCTGAGAGATTTCCCCTCACGTTCTGGAAAGCAGTCACCTCCCTTGACCCCAGTTGTTCTTATTCCTTCCCCGTGTCTCAGTTTGTCAGGGCATAAAAAAGGAGTCACACATCACCACCATGTCCCTGTGGTGGGAACGGGCGGTGGCCGCAGGGTCTTGGTGCTCGGAATGGGAGGAGGTGTCTGGAGTGAGCAGTGCTGTGTGTGGGGAGTGCCACCAGGATGGAGAGATTGGGAGCGCTGCAATTTGAGGAGGTGCCTTGGCTGGCAGGGCCCAGGCTGCCCTGGTGGTGTGAGCCAGGGATGCTGGCAGCCTGCTGCCTTCTGTGTGCTGAGGTTCAGGCCTTGCATTTCCTCAGCTCTTGCCAGGATGTGCAGCCAGATGTCACATATAGACTGTGAAATACATATAAATATGCAGCTTAGAGTCTTTGGAGTATAGGAGGTCATCTTTCAGAAAGGGTTCCTTGTTGGAGATTTTTCAAGGAAAATCTTCTGGGATCTGTCCAACCACAAGTTTTGCTAGGCTGGAGACATAGCAGTTGTCCTTCTCTTCTATTAGCAAAAGCTAAGAGAGGATACCACACATGTCCATAACTGGTGCAGACACTCTTTTCTTCTCCTGTGGCAGGACCCTAGAAACTCTTTGCTTATAATGCAGTAGTATCCCCCAATTAGCCTTTACTTAACCATCCAATTAACCCCCCTCCAATCCAGTGAATTCTAGAGAGGGTCTTGAGCTCTTCCTGCTGAGGGCCTCGCTGTTTCAGGGCTCCCTGCTGCACCCTGCACCCTGCACCATCCCCTGGGCTCTGACACAAGACATCCAGGGGCTGACATCCAGCAGGAGGCCTCAGAGAGCAGTTTAGATCATGCAGGACTTTTTTCACCCACACAGTTAACAGTAAATGGTCTTGCCACAGTGGAGCACTCAGAGGTGCCCTTTCAAGTGGCAGTTCCAAAGTCATTAACTTTTCAAATGGGTAAAATAAGGGAAACCTCCAAAGACAAAGTATTTCTTCAGAAAATAATTGGCCTTTAAAAACACTTCTCCCAGATGTGCAGTGACTACAGTGAGTAGTGATGCTCAAGCGCTTCCTGCAAGTCAGCAGGAAATACTTCATGGGTCATAGCTGAGAATCAGCTTGCAAAACTGAAGCTGTTTTATGCAGATAACTTGCAAGCCCCCTCAGAATGATGTCCCTCACCTTCCCACATGCTCCTCTCTTCTCTAAGGCAGTCATTTCTGACCTGACAGTTGAGGTGTCCAGCTCAGCTGTGCACGTTTTGCACTGTGTCCCTGATCTGGTTGAGGCCTGCAGGTTCTGAAGCTCTTGCCTGATCAGCTCAGGCACAGCCTGGGCATTAGCTCACTCGTGGACTCTCCTTTGCAAGTGAAGCCCCTCTGAGATGAAATCGCGAGTGTGGATCTGAGGCTGACTTGGACAAAGGTCCCCTGTTGGCAGTGAGGTGTGGATAAAAGGAAGTGAGGGTCAGTTCCTTGTAGGGTGGTGCAGGGCTGTCCCAGCAGGCCTTGCACAGTTCAGCTCCCCCACCCATCATCGAAGTGTCCATTGGAGCCTGCAGAATGACTCCTTCTTGGTATCACACTATAAAAAGTAAAACATTTCTAGCTCGTACTAATACATCATGTGCTACTTTGGGAAGGTTGATCTGCCAAAGGAAGCCTTCAGATAATGTCCATGGTGTATCTGGCCTGCAGGGGCAACACGCTGGGTTCGGAGGAGACCTAGGTGAGAAGCTGTGTGCAGCTTGGTGGCAGGTCCACTCCAGAGGCCTAGTCCTGATCAGGGTGGCCATGAGCCATGCCTGCCTGCCTGTCTGCCAGCTGTGGACTGGTGGGGTGTCTGCAGCAGAGGTGCCCTTGCAGTCAGCACCCAGACGGGTCCCTGTCACCTGTGTCACTCCCTCCCCTCTCCAGGCCAGTCATTTCTGCTGGGTGGACTCTCTGAGGTGCTGGGTGACATCCCAAAGCCTGCTGGCCAGCACATCTGCTGAGGGCCAATCAGGCAGCTGCAGTGGAAGTGACCTCACAATCAGCACTGCAGCCATGTCCCCTTTGCCTGCCTCTCCCCATCCTCCTGCCCATATATCATCTCTGGTGGGATGAGTGGTGGTGTGATTGTCTTCTTGTCCTCAGACTGGCTCCTACCAGAACCCAGCCCATGAGGTTCCTGTACCAGAGGTGACCTCACCATCAGCACTGCACATGTGTTACTTCTATCTTGTTCTCTCCTGTCCCTCTTCTGAGTCGTCCTCTCTTCTGGGCCTCACAGTCAACATCCTGGTCGTGTCCCCTTTACTGGCACCTCCTTCTCTCCTATCCCCATGGAATTACGCACACGTGGAGGGACAGCTCACATGGCAGGGAGAAACTGGGCTCCTGGGGAAAGCAGGCTGGGATGGCAAGGAGGTGCAGGTGTGCTCTGTGCAAAGGAGTGGCTGGAGTGCAGAGAGCTTTGCCTTGGAGCAGGTGATGAGCCAGTTGGACCTTGTAGTAAGGATAAGAGGCCACACCAGTCTGGGTGACATTCTGGTAGGGGTTTCAGCTCATTCAGGATCTGCTTGGCAGGATCCCACAAGAGACTTTTCTGGAGGGCAGGGGGGCCATGAGGCCTCTGTAAAGACAGACTAGGCAGAGGGAGAGAGCACAGAGAGGCAGAAGAAGGGAGAGGAGACATGTCAGTTTGAATACAGTAGTTCCTCAGAACCAAGTTTCTCCATTCAGAGTGTTGCCAGGAAACGTCTCATGAAGAATAACATATACATCTATATAAACATGTAAACTCACATAGAGTAATTTCTGTAGTGCATGCATATGGTGCTGCCAATCAAAGAGAAAGAAAATGTTCATTAGAATTTGTAAAGAATGTTTGAAGTTCTGAAAATGAAGACTTTTTTCAGTTCTTGCATAGAGCTATTTTTTGTATAGATTTCACCCAATGATGAGAACTTTACATTCAGGCCCTTATAGGCACATACAGAGCCCATTGCTGCCTGAGATGCCCTGTGTATCTGTGTTCCCATGTGGCGCTAGGAAATGTGACCCAGGAACTATTGGAACCTTTCTGGAGCATTGGCTGGTCAGCAGGAGAAGCATCTCAAGACCTCTCAGTGGGACAACTTTTTTCTTTCCATTGACTGGAAAGGGAAGTCCAGACAGCTGGGTTAGCCAGAGACATCTGCACTGAAGGGGTCTGGCATCAGGTGAGATAATTCCCATCGCTGCTGTCAGCTAAAATGGAGTCGCACTTCATGACCATGCAGGGAATGAAAAGGGTTTGTGGCTAGATGTGTCGGGACTCCTTTAAGACATCACTGTAATACAGGTACATTGAGATTTGTGCAATTTCCTCCATCAATAAATAGAGCGTTTTCAGTGAAGCTGATCAGGCTGCTTCCCTCTATCAGTTGTGAGAGCTCGACACCTCATGGTGTGACTCTCTGTGTGCAAAGACTGAGGAGCGGCAAGGAAGATCCTGGGCAGGGAGTGGTTTGAGGGCAGTGGACTTGTGCAAGACAAAAAACTGTCATTTTTAATAGTGTAGGCCTTATTATAGAAGAAATCTTTAGAAAATGACAATAAAAAAGAAGAAAGAAATTAGATAATTATCTAAAGTAAAAAAAAAAGATTTGTTAGACTTTTCAGCATTACAAACTTCTTTGTGTTCTTATTTTTCTTATTATCATTGTGTTCTTATTTTCTTCTTTTTCTACTTATCTTTTTTGTCTGGTTCTTTTTTGATACACTGGTCTTTTGGGGAGATTCTTTTCTTTCCTTTTTTGAAAGGGAGAGTTATTTTCAGAGCTGGGGTGGGATGCAGTCACAGGGTCATGGATAGCTGTTGCCATTGCAGGTGCCCTGGTCCCCTCTGCCCAGCATCCCTCTGCAGCTCTGAGGGGCTCTGGTCTCCCACAGGTCCCCTGGGAGAGCTGGCAGGCCCAGGCAGGTCCCTCAGAGACACCGGGACCTCTCTACGTTCCCTGGATGCTTGCGGTTGGACACGTGATCTCTGCCTGGAAAGGTAAAGAACTGTTTTCACCATTTCAAAAATAGGAACACCCTTTCATCAGCTCAAATGATTGACTAATTTTAATGTCAATGTTTTCCTATGATGAAAGAGTAGAAATCTTCAGGAAGAGTATTAATCTGGGGAGAAGAAATATTGATCTGCCCTTGCCCTGGTGTTTCCACTGCTCTGTCTATTAGTCTGTGGATGTAATCTCAGTGATCTCTCACATATTTCCACATGTCCTGATTAAATTGGTCATTCCTAAAGGCATCTTTGCATCAGACTCTCTGGACATATGCACTTTCCATAGTTTCCCAGTTTTCCTTTTCCCCTTGCTCTTTATCCTTTCAGATACCTCTCTGGGAGGTCTTCTGGGAGTCTGAAGCTTGCCTCGTCTTTCAGCAGTCTCCTTGTCTCTTTAGCCAGCTCCTTTGTTGTGTTTCTTGTCTATCCTTTCCTATCTATGTGTGGAAAACATTTCAAGGCAGGTTATGCCTTGTGGGCAGTGGACCTCACTGGAGGCAGCTTGGACTTGACGTAAAGTTGAGGAGTGCTTTTTTGTATCTTTTATTAAACTGTTCCAAATTATAATTTGTTTCTTTGCTCTTGGGACAAACCCTTCTGTGTCTGTTTGCAGCTAGTTCTCTTAGGAAGGCAGGTGGGAATTGGTGCCCATGAGCTGTAACATTCAGCTACAGCCTTGAGTGGCAAAAGGTTTGATATTCACAAGAGTGATGTGAAGTCCCCAGTGGCTGATGAGGGAAATGGCAGGGCTGGGGAGCTGGGGAGGAAGGTTCTCCATATATGTCTCCTATCAAAAATACTGCTTTGCCTACATGCCCTGACTTCATTAGGAGACACTGTGGGTCAGTATGAATTGGAGAATGTGGGTGTGACTTATTCTGAACAGTGAAGAATGAAGAAAGCTTAAGAAGCAGACGTCTTTCTTTTCAGGTGCTCATTGACCTCTTTCTCTTGTAAATACACTCCTGCAAACTTTCCAATTAGCGAAACAAGAATTGAAGAGGTGAAGAAAATTATGGAAAGAGGCATGGCTGCTTGGGTTTTTTTTGCATTTTAATGACCCCTCAGGTATATTTGGTGCTAAGCCCATGAACCTCAGATGCAGAGAAGAGGCTGAAAAAAACTCTCAAGAAGCAAATCCGAAGTTTCTTGCAAAGATAATGAGTCCCACTGAGGGCCATTACCAACAAAGGCTCCCCAGAGGCTGATTAGAGCCGAAAGTTGGAGGCCCTGATTGCAGGTAGGCAAAGGCAATGTGAGGGTGGCTGTGATGCCAAGTCAACCTTGATGTGTGTTATCAAGCAGAGTGACCAGGCACTGACAGCCAGCCCCTGGGAAGGGTGATGCTTTCCATCATGCATTGCTCAGGCCTCTTCCTGTTGGCAGTGTGCACGTGGGGTGTACAACGCTAAGTTCAGGTCCATGATACGGTACCTGCTGGGCTGCCAAGGGACAAGGAGGCAGCAAGGCCACAGTGCTTTATGGAAACAGCATCTTCTCGGGGGCCTCGGTGTCAGAGACACCAGCCATAGCCAAAAGGACAAAACCTAGCTGTGTTGGGATCTTGCAGCCCTGGCAGTGCCCTGGGCTGTCTCCACCACAGGCTGTCCTATGCTTTCCCACTCCTGTGCCTCTTTTCCTGCAGACTGTACACACCCAAGCTGCTTCCCCACCTTGCTTTCACCCTGTGATCTCCCTGCCTCTCCTGATGTCTTCCGGTCCTCACTTGCTTTTCCTTGAAACATAAAGCCAGGGTCTGATCACAGACTCCCTCTGGGTGACGTGTTGTACCATAGCACTACCTTATGAGTGACATTCTTTTGACCTGAAGTCCAGTCTGAATCTCTCAAGATGCAGTTTGTGGCTCTTTCCCATTCTCATGCTGTTTTCCTCTACCAAGAAAAGCTCTATCATCTCTGAAACCACCCTTCAAGCAGTCACAGGCTCCTACTCTACTGGCCTTGCTTCCACTTCTAGCAGGCTAAAGAAGCCCAGGTCCCTCAACCTCTCCTCATGGACGGGTTTACTCCCACCTAGGCAGAGGACTTGATGCTTCTCTTGTAAATCTTCATGATGTATCTGTTGTCCGAATCACTCGAGTTTCTCAAGATCCTTTGCGACCAAAGCTCCTCTGCGTCAAAACAAAATACAACCAACCAACCAACCAAGCAAATCAGTGCCAATGAGTTAATGGTGAGTAGGGGTGGGGTGGGCTGTTTGGGAAGGGATCAGAATGGTAAAAGAGACAGACTTAGAAGAGGGGGAAGAAAAGTAAAAGGAAATTCAAAGTGAAGCCAAGGATTGATCAGGACTGTCTTGGGGATTCCTGCCAAGAAGCCCTGCATCTAAATATTTCTGCCTGGAGGAGGACAAGAAGGCTGGCCTGCTTCCATTGGCACAGGGCACCTGTGTGCTTTCCCTGACATCCACAAGAGAAGATGGAGAGTGGGAAGAATCATGGACTCCTTCAGGGTGGAAGGGACCTCAGGAGGTCTCTAGGCCAATCTCCTTGCTCATAGCAGGGTCATCTCTGGTGTCAGACCAGGTTGCTCTGGGTTTCATCGAGTCTGGTCTTGGCAACCTGCAAGGCAGGAGACTAGACAGGCTCTCTGAGCAACCACTTCCAATGCTTGACCATCCTTTTAGTGGAAAAGCTTTTCCTTATCTCCCGCATGAACGTCTCGTCTTCAACTTATGCCCATTGTCTCTTGTCCTCCCACCGTGCACCCTGGTGAAGAGCCTGGCTCCATCTTCTTGAGGACCTCCTCATAGCCATTGGAAGGCTGCTATGAGATCCCTCCAACGCCATCTCTTCTGCAAGTGGAACCAAACCCATTTCCTCGCACACCAAGTGCTCCAATACCTTGACTACTGTGAGGGCCCTCAGCGAAACTCATTCCCACTTATCAACCTCTTTCTTTTCCTGGAAACCCTAACCTGGATGCAGGGTTCTAGATGTGGTCTAATGAATACTAACTTGAATTTCATGAGGTTCCTGACAGCCCATTCCTCCTGCCTCTCTAGGTCCCTCTCAATGGCAGCCCTCAAGCACAGGACTGCCACCCCCCCCACACCCCCACCTCCAGTTAGGGATCATCTACAGGCATGAGGAGTGTTGCATCCTCAGTGTAACCAATACAGTTGATAAACAGGACAAGTTCCTGGAGAGACCCTGTGGTGCTCCACTTCTCCCTGGCCTCCAGGAAGAGTCCTACCCATCCACCACTGCCCTCTGAGCCTCTGGTCCTCCAAGCAGCTTTTTCCCATACGGTTGTCTGCTCTTCTAGAATGTAACGTTCTAACATGCATGCAAGAATATTGTGGGAGACAGTGTCAAACACCTTGCTAAAGCCCAGAAAAAACAATTTTACTCTTCTGCATCCACAAATAGATTGTTTTTTAATCATAGAAGTCAATCAGGTTGTTTAGGCACAATTTACCATGGGTAAATGAATGCTAACTGTTCCTAGACACCTTCTTCTCCTTTATGTGCCCAGAATTGTGATCTGAGTGGGTTCGCTGCATGACTCATTCCTCACCAAAGGGAGGCTGAACTGCCTGCAGCTCCCCAGCTTGCCCTTGTGGCCTTTTTGGAAGATGGATGTAACTATTGCCTTTCTCCTACTATCCCATCCCTGATCAGTTCCTCCTTCTTTGAAATTTCCAGATACAAGAAAGCATCACCCTTATTGGCCCATCTGGGAGCTGTGCAAAGAAGTTGTCCTTGATGCCCTTCAGAAACCTCCTGGCCTGCTTGCACTCTGCTGTTTGCCCTTCCAGTTCATGTCAGGGGGATTAAAGTCCCCCCAACAAGAACCAGGGCCTGTGATCCAAAGACTTGCTCAGGTTGCTGCTCTTAAAAGAGACTGCATTCACCTTCATACCCTCATTAGGTGGTCTGTAGCTCCCACCATGATGTCACCCCTGCTGTGATGCTCACCTACAAGCACTCACCCAAACCCTTGCCTCTCCCATGGAAGAGCTCCACACATCTGAGCTGCCCCTTCCCACAAAAGGCATCCTCCCTCCTCCTCTTCCCTGACAGTCCCTCCTGAAGAGATTGTACCCTACAAGCATTGCCCTCCAGTCATGTGAGTGATCCCATCACATCTCAGTCGTTCCAATGATGATTCACATCTGCGAAAGCTTGTACATCTCCATCTGCTCCTGTCTCTACCCCAGGCTGCATACATTTGCATATATTAGTGTTGCAGAGCATCAGCTGTGGCACAGAGAGCAGACTGGTTGTGGTGAAACCTGTTACCAAGAGCCAAAGACACTGTGTGTGCAGTGGCCTCACTTCAGAGCAGAGCCATGCTGGCATGGATAGCAGGTGGCAATGTAATGGTGAAAGGAGGTTCTCACTGAGAAAGCAAACCCTACAGTGCCCAAGGCCAGCGAGAAACAGAGCCGAGCTGAGCAGGAATGGCAGGAGAGGGGTTTGCTGCCTGAGCTGACTCTGCAGCACCTTGGTGCCCTGTGACAGAGGTGAAGCGATCTCCAGGCAGGACAAGGTGCCACTGAAGAAGTTCCTGGGCATGGGCAGCCTGCGATTTGGCACATTAAAGTCATCATTAGCCCAGTCCTGGTTCATATCCTCTTGGGGGGTGAGAAGAGGTTCAGGCAGAGAAGAGCAAGAAGGATTTGAGAGTGCAGAGACTAGAGCAGAGACCTTGGACAACCTCTGTCTCTTTCAATGTCACCAGGTGTTTGTGTGTGAGCAACTGACTTCCACCCTCCATCTCCATTGATTATAACCGGAGTTTAGACAAGCAGCTCATGTGCAAACATTTGTTGTGCACACTTCAGCTTGGGCAAGGGGAATCCCACCTGTTGTGTGTTTGTGGAGTTCACAGGAGTTTGCTGAATCCCCCTCCAACCCGGGGGCTTCCAAACCAGGACAAGATGCCCAGATTGACTCATCTGAGTCAGCACGTGAACCGTGTGTCAATGAGCTGCCTTCTTGCTCCTTTCTACATGTCCTGCCAGGTTAAGAGATGGGAATCGGGGCTTCTAGAGTGGGACATTTCCACCTCTTGCAGATAACCATGCTCTGATGAAAAAAATCTTTAATGCTGGAATCAGTCTTCCTTCAGTGCTTAGAGAGGGCCCATTGGTGATTATTTTAGTTTATTGGAGTGAACATTTCCCAGGAGGAGGGAGTACAAGGGACAGAGAAATTCATGAGCTCAGCTGGGCCTCTGATCCTGAGCGGGGCCAGGTGCTGGGGATGGAGGGAGCTCATGGCAAACAGGAAGCACTGCCCAGAGACAGCTGTGTGAAGGAGCAGCTCCTCTGCAAAGAGCAGCAGGGCTCTGGGCACTGCCTGCTGCTGACATGAGAGGTGACATGACAGAGAGAAGTGCAAGGCAGAGTGGAGTGGGAGGAGAGAGGAGAGCTCCTTGTGGGAGAAATCTTCACAGCCCTTGACATGGTAAGTCTCTGGCTGCAGGGCAACGCTACTGATGTTCCTGGAGGGCTCTTATAAATCCATCCCATAACTGATAGGCTTTTTAAGGATCACTCTCCTGGCACATCCAGTGCATAGGCAGAGAAGGAGATGCTTCAGAGCAGGTATCCCCTGCCACACTGTCACAGGGACAGGGCGTGCAGATCCCTTCTGCCAGGGGTGGCTGCAGGGGTGTGAAGCCAGGGAGCACACACAGGTCTGCGCAGGGCTGTGATTCAGAGCAGTGTCCCTGTGCCCCAGGGTGCTGTATGCCCAGGACAGGGACTCTGCTGCCTGTGAGGGTCAGCCCTCAGGCTGCCCAGGGAGCTCCCCACAGCACTGTGGGGAGAAACTCTGGGTGAGAGGAGCGACCCCCGGCAGGGCAGGTTCATTCTCCTGCTGAGAGGGTGCTGCGTGGGTCAGGGCTGCTCACAGCTCTAGCTCATGTGCAGGAGATGTCCAAGGGGTCTTTTCAAGAGGAGATCAAAAGAAGGGCTGCTTGAAAGGGAAAGAGCTTTTCTTCAGGTATCTCCACTTTCAGTTTCCTAATTTTGACAGGGAGAATGAAGGAACGAGGTTTCTGTTTTGTCAAGGAACTGGGACTCCTAAACCTTCACTCTGAGAGATTAATAGGTCAGTGAGAAACCTCATAAAGCCACTTCATCCCCACCTTAGCCTACAGACAGCATCGACATCACCTTTGTGGCTTCATAGGAGTTTATGTGACCTGCTCCTTAGAACATGCATGCACAGAGATGCCCCTGGACAGTGCCCTGATCCAGGAGGTTTCTGTAGGGCAGAACAGAGCACACAGCGAGTGGGATGGTGTCTGTGAGCACTGAGCGGGAGAAGATGTTGTGACAGAGAAAGAGCTGCCAGCAGGGACAGCTCCAGGCAGCAGGGATGGGCAGGGAATGAGAGGGAACCGCAGGGCATGAGCCACCTCCTCTGCAGCCAGACCTCCGGCAGAGGAGAGGGGCATCTCTCCTGCTCTGGGCCCATTTCATGCTGCCTGACAAAGGGGCTGAGATTGACTGCCCTGCAATGTCACCATCTGCGAGGTGGCATGCCCAGCTGGGT
Source organism: Apteryx mantelli (assembly GCF_036417845.1). Lineage (NCBI taxonomy): Eukaryota > Metazoa > Chordata > Aves > Apterygiformes > Apterygidae > Apteryx > Apteryx mantelli. The sequence goes on from NC_089988.1 coordinate 15,158,298, forward strand.
AAGGGGAAGGCTTTCCAGAATGCCTCTCTGTCTCTCTCCTTGCCTCCCTTGGCAGAAGGATCATGGTGCTGCTCCTTGTTTCCCCTCCTGTCCATGCTGCTCCTGTTCTTGTTCTCGAGTTCTCTGGGGTTGGGTGTTTTCAGCTGCAGTTCAGACACTGATGCTGCAAGCTGTGCAGCAGAGGGGTCTGCATGGGAATGAGGTGGCCCCAGCCCCCTTCTAACCTGTGGAGCTCCAGGAAATGCAGTCTGTTGAGCTGGGAAATGAGCTGTGCCTCCTTTAAGGAGAGCCCATTTTCAATCCTAAAGGTCCTTTGAAGGTTTCCCTGTGGTGTCCTGCCAGGCTGTGTGCTGCCCTCTAGAAAGGCACTGCTGTCTCGTAGCACCTCTGTGAAACCTGAGAGCCCCATGAGGAAAGTGCAGAGATGGTGAGAGAATGGAGCTGGTGGTGGGAGGTTGTATGTGGGCATCTGCAAAGAGCCCTGTGTGTCCTTGGCTAGAAGGGAAGTGTGGAGAGCTCCCTCAGGTGCCTGGAGAAAGGGTGAGAAGTTTGGAGCTGTGCACTTTGAAACTGGACTTGTCTGCTCTCATCAGGGGCTGGTTTCTTTCTAGGGCAACATATGAGAGTGATCAACCTCCAGCTGAAAGAGAAAACTGCAACATTTGGGGGTTTCTTTGCTTGAAAAGTCTCTCCTAACTTCTCAATGTCTTTTCTTCTTTGCACAGTCCCCCATGCCCAGAGATAGCAAAATGTCCAACAGCAGCTCCTACACTGAGTTCCTTCTCCTGGCATTTGCAGACACGTGGGAGCTGCAGCTCTTGCACTTCTCACTCTTCCTGGGCATCTACCTGGCTGCCCTCCTGGGCAACGGCCTCATCATCACAGCCATAGCCTGTGACCACCACCTCCACACCCCCATGTACTTCTTCCTCCTCAGCCTCTCCTTCCTTGACCTTGGCTTCATCTCCACCATTGTCCCCAAATCCATGGCCAATTCCCTGTGGGACACCAGGGCCATTTCCTACTCAGGATGTGCTGCTCAAGTCTTTCTCTTTGTCTTCTTCTTTGGAGGAGAGTATTCTATTCTCACAGTCATGACCTATGACCGCTATTTTGCCATCTGCAAACCCCTGCACTATGGGACCATCATGGGCACCAGAGCTTGTGTCAAAATGGCAGCAGCTGCCTGGGCCAGTGGTTTTCTCCATTCTGCGCTCCACACTGGGAACACATTTTCAATACCACTCTGCCAAGGCAATGTCGTGGACCAGTTCTTCTGTGAAATCCCCCAGATCCTCAAGCTCTCCTGCTCAGACTCCTACCTCAGGGACGTTGGGCTTATTGTGGTTACTCTTTGTTTAGTTTTTCTGTGTTTCATTTTCATTGTGCTGTCCTATGTGCAGATCTTCACTGCTGTGCTGAGGATCCCCTCTGAGCAGGGCCGGCACAAAGCCTTTTCCATGTGCATCCCTCACCTCGCCGTGGTCTCCCTGTTCATCATCACTGACATGTTTGCCTACCTGAAGCCCCCCTCTGTCTCTGCCCCAACTCTGGATCTGGTGGTGGCTGTTCTGTACTCGGTGGTGCCTCCAGCAGTGAACCCTCTCATCTACAGCATGAGGAACAAGGAGCTCAAAGATGCCCTGAGGAAAGTGATTTCATGGACATTTTTCAGCAGTGGTAACATTGCCATTGCTCTCCACAAATGACTCTCCCTGTATCGCGTACGAGGACTGAGCTTTGTTTGTTCACTTTATTTTTATTATGACTATTATGACTGTTTTTATTATTATTTGTCACCATGTTGCTACACAAATGGTTGGAATCATTCCACCTTTCCTGAGACTGCTCTGTCTCACCTGGTGCCCCTATAAAGTTATGTCCAACACTGCGTCAGAGCTGACTCCCTCACAGTGTCTCTGTAATGAAGTAGGTTCTTGCAGGTGCAGTGCCTGAAGGCTGGACTCTTCCTCCAAAGCTGCTGTCCCTTATGCCGTGTCCCCAGCACATTTCTTTAATACAATCCTGTCCTCCCTGCGTGGTGGTCCTTACACCAAAAGTCAACCCCAAAGAAGGCTTCGGGCCCAGCTGGAGGACTGGATGTCCAGCTGTGAGCTCAGGGAGGACAAGTCCTCTGCTGAGTCCTCTGCAGGGCTGGCAGGGAGCATGCAGAGGAGGTCCTGGGGTCATCTGCTGGGCCTGTAGACCATCCTCCTCCCATGGGAGGCCTCAAGCAGGGTGCCTCAGTGCAAAGATCCAGCCCAGCTTGTTGCTGCATGTACAGAGAGGAGAAACTGCCCCAGGAAACTCCTCACACACCCAGCCTGTCATACAAGCTTTTTCCAGCACTGGCCATTCCCCCCGGTCCTGGAGAGGGAAGATCTCTGAGTGTAATCAGCTTGGTCTACCTGCTGGGCTCAGCATGTATATGGAGGGAACGGCCACCTTGCCTGGCCTCTCTGCAGGCTCAGACCTCAGCATACCCAAGAACATGGCCTTCTGCTAACCCTGGGGGGACAGAAATAGGGCTGGGCAGGGTCTAGGGACTGGTGGGAGGCTGCCAAGCAGGAGGGCCGTGGGGGAAGGGGCACCAAGGGCTGTCATGGGGACCATGGTGGGGGGATGTTTCTCCACCACGGAACACACCCTGTCCTGTGCAGTGCCTGCACAGTGGGGCTGTGAGGCCTCGTGAAGGGCAGCAGGGCTGGGTCAATGGAGGGATGAGGCACAGATAGGAGCCACAACACTTTAGAAGCTCCCAACAGTCATGGAGGGGACTCACTGCTGCTAGTAGGACTGGTGCTTTCTCAAGGGCAACAGGCACCAGCACCACCTTCCAGGACTCCCAGACCCAGCATAGATGGTTGGTGCCAAGCACTGCAACTCACAGTGCTCCCCCATCCTGTGTCACCATCCTCTCTCAGGAGCACCACCGAGTGTGTCACTCCCTGCCCAGCTGTGGAGAGGAGCTGCTGGAGGTCTTCTCTTCTCATGCCTGCTGCCCCCAGCTCTGCCCTGGTATCGGCCCACAGGCTCTGCCCTGGGTCATGTTATGTCTCCATACGTTCTCATCTGAAACCATGCAGGGACCTGCAGTGCATATCTCTGCTCGGAGGTGGCCACCACAGCCAGCCTGCGCGGTCCCAGGAGATCCCAGCCAGGCTGTGCTTGGAGGTGAGGAAGTGATTGTCCTGAGTCACAGTTGGTGGGATGGTCTGTCTGGGGTCCAAGGGGAGGAAAGGACAAGAGACGACAAGGAGAAGATGCAGTAGGGAAAATTTCAAATGAGTTGAAGGAAAAATAAAGAAATACCAATGGTACTTGAGCAGCACTGCAACAGGGGACAGAAGATTTTTAAAAACTCTCCTGGAGAAAGCACCTACCAGCGTGATCTAACTACAAATTTAGCCCAGCTCAGAGCACATCATGGACCTGGAGATCTCTGGTGGTCCCTCCCAAACCAAACCCTCTAGGAGGAAGGGGCTGGAAAGTAGAGTGAGGGTCAGGGGACACTGTTGTGGGGTTGAGGCCTTGCTGGCGTTTGTACTGCCTGGTCAAGCCTGTCCTCAGAGTCACACAGTGATCGAGTTCATCCTCAAAAGGAGTCTCTGCTCCATGGGCAACAGGAGTCAAAGCAGTGCTGGGAGACTACAGAGAAGTTCTCAGGAGCACACCAGGCATTCAGCCCCTTCAACTGCTGAGGTGTCCCCAGACCGGTGCTTTTCATCCTGAGTGTTAAGGGCTGAGAAATCTTTAGAGCCAGAGCAGATCGCAGTCCCATCTCCTGGACTCACAGGTTACAGGGCGTCAGCAGGGCTGTACTGGCTGCAGGGAGGGAATCACTGCCCAGGGCATGAGCAGATCCCCCTCTGCCCTCCCCTTTCTCTTCATACCCCAGAACAGAGCTCATGTTTCCCATGATGGCCCTCCCTGCCGGGCTGTATTCCCAGCTGGAGGGGACGCAGGCCTCACTGGGGAAATGCAGGAGAGGCCAGTATCACCTAGAGGAGCAGGGTCCCAGCACACCTGCTGGGTGGCCAGGGCTGCACACTGCAGACCCCACTCTGTTCCCCACAAACCTCCTGCCTGGGGCTGCAGGGTGCCCAGCAAGAAGGCAGGCATGCCTGGGGGTTGGGTGCCATTGGGGTGGTGGCCTTTGGACCAGCCTCTGTCTGTAAGGGACTCAGGAGATTCTCTGCCTCCATGTTAGTGGCAAAGTTCTTGTCCCAGCTTCTTCTCTCTGGAGAGCTGAGGATTTCATTCTCAGGAGAAGGGGAAGAAGGAAACCCTTTGTCCATGGGATCACCCCATCAACCCTCTACTATTTTCTCCTTCTCTGTCACCCCTGAAGTCCTTTGGCAGGAGCATTTTTTGGTTTCTGACCGTATATTTGACCCTGCTTTGAGCAGCACGTTGCACTACAGGCCTCCTGTGGTCCCTTCAACCTGAATTATCCTGAACGCCTATGATCTCAGGCCCCATTTCAAGCACAGAGCAAATGTCTCTGGGACAGGAGTCCTTTGTGCTTTATGTGACCATCTAAAAGAAGGCAGGTGAATACCACCTCCTCCTCCCTGTTGCCTGTAAGGGCAGCCTGGGAGGCACTGCCTCAGGCATATCTACATTACAGTGGAAATTCTTGGCATCCACCTTTAACCAACTGAAAGGCCATTGCCTGGATCCCCTCAGGGGTGAGGTGAAAACGACAGGCTTTTCTGCAGTGTGATTTCTGTACCTCTGTAGTTTGTGCCTCTAAGCAGATGGTGCCATCCTCCCCTTGGTTTCTTGCCTGAAGCTCAGGCTGGATGGGCATGTGAATGTGTAGATTGTCTGTCACAGCAGTGACTGTGAGATGGTGGAGAAGTAAGAGGAATAACGGAGTTACTGCCCTGGACTGCAGCAGAGAGGATTTCATCTTGTTTGGGATGGAGTTAGGCAAGCCAAAGCTCAGCTGGAGCGGGAGCTGGAGCTAGAGCTAGGAAGGGATGGGGAGGGTAACCTTAAGGGTTTCTGTAAGGACGTTGGCAGTACAAGGCAGCGACACAAGGAAAATGTGGTGTCCCTGCTCAGTGGGGCAGGGGACGTAGTGACAAAGAGAGGCGAAAGGCTGAGGAGCTCATTGCCTCTTTTACCTTGTCTTTTCCTGGTCTTGTCTACTGCCAGGCCTCCCTGGCCCCCGAGTCCTTTGGCAGCATCTGTGTCAGCAAAGCCTCACCCCTGGTAGAGAACGATGCATCTGGGGAGGACTTTTACCCAGTGGGCACACACAAGTCCATGGGACCAGATGGGAAGCACCCCAGGGTGCAGGGAGAGGTGGCTGGAGTCACTGCAACGCTGCTCCCAATTGTCTGTGAAATGTCAGGGTAATCAGGGAGGTTCCTGATGCCTGGGAAAAGGCAGACATCGCAGCCATTTTGCAGAAGGGCAAGAGGGAGGATCTGGGGAATGACAGGCTGGTCCTCTTCATCTCAGTCCCCAGGAAGGTGATGGAGCCAATCCTTCTGGAAACCGTCTCCAAGCATATGAAGGGCAAGGCCTGGAAGAGGCAGCATGTGTTGACCAAGGGGAAATGGAAACCATGCCTGACCAACCTGATTGCCTTCTACCATAAGATGAATGCCTGCGTGCACAAGGGGAAAGCAGGGGATTTTGTGAACCTTCACACAAGCAAAGCCTTTGGCACATTCCCCCAGAATCTTGTTATAGGCAAATTGATGAGCTCTGCCCTGGATCAATGGACCATAAGGCAGGTGGAAGTTTGGCTGGACCAAGAGTATCTCTTTTTCATTGTATTCAGTGCCTGCAGGATGAAGCCTGAGTTTAGTGTGAAAGATAAAAAATTAGGACTGAATGTGCTGAGGGTGACTATAAACTGATTGATGCCTTCTCTGCTCTTCAGTGATCCTTCCTCTGGTCCCACCTCAGTCTACCCTGAACTCCATTTTTCCCCTTCCGTAATAGATCAGGACTGTGGAGAAAGAGCTGAGGCCAGGGAAATGCCACGCTGGTAATCTGGGCAGCCCACTGAAAAAGGAAATGTGTGCCTGAGACCTCACAGCGAAGACCTGGAAAAGCCTTGGACCCTCCTGAGGTGCCAAGGACCCCAAGACCTGAGCCACGGGGCTGGATACAGGCTCCTCTGCTCATGCCAGGGGCTCCTGACACACTCGCGGAGTGAGATAAATTTCTGTGGGAGAGGTGGAGAAAGAAAGCAGAAATGAATCAAAAGAGGGTGAATTCAGGCCAGGAATCCCACCAGGAAACATCTCCACATGCAGGTGGATTTACTCCCTCTCTGGCAAGGCCATTTCTTCCACGATCAACAGCACCTGGAAGAAGGAGGGTCTTTTCCTGACACCCCTGGTGGGAAGTGGGATGGAGGGCAGCAGGATTTGAGAGACCCCTTCCAGCCAAGGGGCAGTTGCTGGGCACTCAAACAAAGATTTCAGCCTGGGACCTTCAAGTCCTGGGTGGCCGAAGACTATGAGATGCCTCCAGTGTGTGGCTCCCAAGGGACCTCAGTCACATCACGGCCACCACTGAAACGCCCCCAGAAGCAGATCCCGTAACATCTGGCCTGAACGAGACCTGCAGTATTTCCCTGCCTTTCTCTGGGAACCTCCAACTTTCTTGGTAGCTCCACAGCCCTGGGGAGCAGTCTCGGCTCCTGGAGTGGTGGGGAAGGCACCAGTGACTGCCAGCCCTGCTGCTGCACTCAGAATTGTGTTGTGCTGAACTAAACCAAGTCCCCAGGGTGCTGCCTGCAGCCGGCTGGATGGGCATGGGTGGGACCCGGCCCTTCCTGTTCCTCCCAAGCATGTTGTTTGGGGAAGTGCTGGAGGAACAGGCCTGGCAGGATCCTCATGGCACTGCACTGCCTGGCGCTGGGATAACCCCCTGCACACACTTCCAGGGCCAGACACTTGTGGACAAGCAGCCGGCAGTGCTTCTGGGAGTCCATCAGGAGCATGCCCTCTGGGTGGGCAAGGAGACCTCAGGCTCTTGCCACCCTGTTGGGGAAGAGCTGGCTGCTCAGGGGACTGAGGGGAGGAAGGACTGGTCCCACGGCTTGCAAGGTGAAGGTGCTGATGTCTGCCTGGGGCCAGGGCACTGCTACCTCGTAGGCCCTCTCCCAGCTCCTGGGAATCCACTGCAGAAGCAATCAAATCCTGGGAAAAAACCTTCCCTACGTTCCTGGGAGTCAATGACAGGGTCACTTCTGTGTGAGAACATGACCAGGAGCAGGGCCATGGCTGGGGTTTGTGCTTGTGAGGTCGCTGCTGCCTGAGTGCTGATAGGCCAGCAGTGGGCACATGGCTTCGATTTTTATTGTGAGGTCACTTATTCCTCTGGAGCTGACAAGCCAACAGGAGGCTCTTGGCTCATGTAGGTTCTTGTGATGTCACCTCAGTCCCTGGTGGTGATAGGCCAGAACCAGGCACATGGCTTGGATGTTCATTGTGAGGTCACTGCTGCCTGAGGACCTGATAGACCAAAAGTGGGGACAAGGCTCTGATGCTGATTGGGAGGTCACTTCCTTCTCTGTAGATTATAGGTCATCAGCAGGCTCTTGGTTGCTGTTGATTCATGTAAGGTCACCTCAGTCTCTACTGCTGATGATCCAGAAGCAGGTTGATGGCCTCCATGTAGGTTGTGAGGTCACTTCTGCCTGAGTCCCAGATAGGCCAGCAGCAGGAGTGGCATCAGCAAAGCAGCTGTGAGGTCACGTCAGCCTGAGCAGCTGAGCAGCAGCAACAGGGCTGTGAAATGGTTGGTGAGGCCACTTCTGTCTCTGGAGACGACAGGCCAGAAATGCGCTGGCCTTGAGGGCTGTTCCCTGCTGGGCTGGGGCTCTCCAGGGAGGCCTGAGCCACCCCCAGGCTGCGCTGGGCAGGGGGCTTGTGCCGGGCTCCCGCTGCCGTGGATCCAGCAGGGTGCCGGAGTCCACTGAATGGACTCATCACCGAGTTCATGCAAGCAGGGATTTGGTTGGCTTCTCTGGGGCTTTTTGGACACTGAAAGGAGGAGACTGCTGTTGCATTTAGAAACAAACACCTATCAGCTAGTACAAATGAACCGTGCACAGCACAGAGCTACAGAACCACAGATCCTGTGGTTGTGTGGGGAGTCTGTTGTTCTACACAAGTGCTCTGTCATGAAATATGTATATATATAATAAATACACATATACACACATATATGTGGATATATGTACATATGTATATACATTCTATATATCATTTAGGTGTCTAGGAACTACAGAAGGCAGTCCTGATCATCATCTTTTTTTTCTTTTTCTTGGGAGAAGAGGTGTTTTCACCTATACTGGAGAAATACACTGAGCCACATCAGGATAGTCAGGAGAGCTTTGCAGAGATTTGTACAGCCTCCTGTGCTGTGTGGTAGGAGGAAGACTTAAGAACATAGCGTGTTCCCATTAAATCACCAAACGCAGGAGAAGGTATTTATTTCAGCTGTACTTTGGAAGCTGCACTAGTGCAAGTGAGGCATATGGGCTCTTCAGGGAAGTTAACAAACGTCTCTTGTCTTTCAGATGATATAAATCATATGTTAACAAAAGATGCAGTCTGTAGTGATGAGGAATCACTTTCAGGGTGCTGAGACTGCATTGTCACATCAAATGCCTACTAGACAAGAGGAACCATTCCTTACCTGCCACAGGTGAATGTCTGTGTCCTTTGGATTCAAACTGCTGGGTCCTTGTAAACAGCCCTGGCTGTTGTAAGAGTGAGGGGAGGGAGAGGAGAGAGTAAAGAAGAGTTTGTCGGGGAGCGAGGCTTATATCAATACATGGAAGAAGTAAGCATGAAGGTGAAGCTCGGTACTAGAGTTCCAATAAAGCACATTGTTATTACCAAGTTCAAGGACAGAGCCTCCACCAAAAAGATCCACAGGCTCATAGTCATGTTGATTTGAAACACAGTATTCCTTAAGTGACTCAAAACTAAGGCAATGTGTTGTCCATCCTTTTAGGTTAAGAAAAAAAAAAAGTTATGTGATGGTTGCCTCTGTGGTCATCTACCAATAATGTCTAGTCAGTGCCCACATTTGCTGCCAGCACTTTACCCCTGGGGACCAGAACTGCCTGAGTGTTGATCATCTGATCAGACACACAGAGAAATGCATCCTGGGAAAGGATGCTTGCTGCTTTGGTCATGGGGTAGAGGCTTGTCTGCTTATGTGCTTGAGGTACCACCTGCAGGCAATGGCCTTTGATCTTCCTGAGTAAGGAACCTGGTCAGAAGGAGCCTCTGGAAATGAGACAGCAGCTGTGAGCTGGGGAGCTCTTCAGACAGGAGGGAGGTTGTCACCTCTTATAAAATGAACTTGGAAATTATGACTCGTAACCAGGCTGCTTTGACAGTGCCTGCCCTCAGCTTTCCTGCCTGCGTGGTGCTGCTGGTGCTCCAGACTGATGTGGACACCAGCATCCGGGAAGTCCAAAGGACAGCACCAACTATCATTTATATTCCACATGTCCGTGTATGGTGGGAGAACATTGCAGTCTCATTGAAAGCTACATTTACTACACTATTACAGAACAGTCCAGCATGGGCACCAGTTTTGCAGCTTGCAACACCAGCTGGATGCCATGCAAACCTCCCCAAAGAGCTCTTCCTATCAGTAGTTTTCCTTTTTTAGTTTCCTGTTCAGTTATGTATCCTTGAAGCACCTGAATGCTGTGCTTTCCCAAGCAAATGGATACCGTCATCACGAGGGCACCCTACCTGAATCTTCTAGAATTTGCCGTGGCAGAAAAGAACACTGAAAACATTTTTCCAGAAGGTTTTCTGAGTCAAGAGATTCACTCAGACCCGGCATTCCCCCCATTCTGCCCCCCACCCCAGCTTTTTAGACAGATGAATGATTTTGCCTGGAAGAATGATTCTGTTGATTTTGAGATAGTTATTTATACCCTGAGTCAAGTGTATTTGATATTTGCCATGTACAAGGCAATCAAGATCATTTCAATGCCTTATCTTCGGTATTGGTTCTTTCTTGGTATTCTTTCTTCAAAAGGGGCAAATCTCTACCAATTAGGAAGCTGAATTCCATCTTGTGTTTTGGTAACTTTGGGAAGACAACTACACCGATTTCCATAAGCAGACTTCAGTCGGAGTACGTCCTCCACTTCCTAGACTTCTGAGAGTTGGCATTGAAGGAAGGTGTTTAAAAAATGAAGCAGGTTTCTCTTCTGGTGATGTTTTCCTGGACACAGAAACAAAAATCTTAAACATATGTGTTTATGCCACGTCCTTTTCTGCAGAGCTGCTGCCCATCTGGGCACTCCCCAGCCTGTATCACTGCAGGGTGTTGGTCTGTCCCAGGGGCAAGACCTGGCATTTATTTCATTTTTGAATTTCACAGAGTTCCTGGCAGCCCATTCCTCCCTCCTGCTGAGATCCATCTGGAAGGCAGCCCTCAATCTTATTATGACCTACGAGGTGCCATCTGCAAATGTGATGAAACTTGTGTCCTCCAGGTCACGGATGAACCTGTTAGACAGGACAGGCACCAGTATAGAGCCCTGTGTACTCCACTTGTCACTGGCTTCCAGGTAAAGTACAATCCATTCATAAAAACCCTCTGAGCTTGATCATCCAACCAGCTTTTTACCCATATGGTTGTCTACCCAGTCTATTGCACTGCCTTACTTGTATGTAAGAATACAGTGTCAGAGAGTGTCAAGCACCTTGCTAAAATCATGGTAAATGACATCCACTACCTCTGCTCCTCCACAAGTGCTGGTCTTTTATTATAGAAGGCAATCAGGTTGGTCAGGAATGATTTACATTGAGTAAATCCATGCTGACTCTCCCCAGGTGCATTTTCTCATTTGTGTGCCCAAGAGTGTGATGCGAGAGGATTCACTCCATGAAACAGTCCTCACCAAAGTGAGGCTGAATGGCCTGCAGCTCCTTGGGTTGTCCTTGTGGCCATTTTTGAAGATGGGCACAACATATTCTTTTTTTCTGGCCATTGAGACCTCCCTTGTTCCCCACAACCTTTCAAAGGTGATAGAGAATGGCCTTGAGGTGACAGTGGCCAGCCCTCTCAGTGTCTTCTGATGCAGCCCATCCAGACCCATAGACTTATATGGGTTGCGTTCATGCAGGTCATCCCTCACTCAGTCATCACCCACCTGTGGTTGTTTTTTTTCCCCCTCAGGAGTCCTGACTCTACATACAACAGCCAGGGCGATCTTGTTGGCAAAGACAGAAGCCAAGAAGGCATGGAGCTCCTCAGACCTATCTGCATCTGCTGTTACTAGATCCCTGCCCGATTCATCAGTGAGCCCACATTTTCCTTTTTATTCTTTTACTGTAACTGAAGCAGCAGCAGCTCTTCTTCATGCCCTTGACATCTCCTGCAAGTGTCTACCCTTGGGGAGCTTTGGCTTCCCGAACACCATCCCTGCTTTGCTGGACAATGTTTCTGAAGTTCTCTATTGCAGCCTCTCCCTCCTCCTGCTTCCTCCATGCTGCCTTATTGCTCAGTCTGCACTCCCAGTGTAGCCAAGCTGATCTCCTGAGATGTCTGCAAGTTTTACTGACTATTGGGATGGACCATTTTTGTGCTTGGCAGGTGCTGAACTTACAGACCTCCTGGCTTTAGGGAGCCTCTGGGCCCTTCAGAGATGCTTCCCATGGCATCCCCCGCCACTCCCCTCACCAGGCGCAAGTCTGCTCCTCTCAAGTCCAGGGTCTGTGCTCCACTACTGTCCTTCCTCACTCTGCTCAGGATTTCGGACTCCACTTTTTCATGGTCACTGTAGGAAAGTATGACAATGACTATCCCACCACTGATCTGTTCCTCTCTTTTTGAAAATTTCAGATACAAGAAATCATCATGATTATTGGCCTATCAGGCAGCTGTGCTAAGAAGTTGTCCCTGATGCCCTCCAGAAACGTCCTGGCCTGCTTGCACTCTGCTGTTTGCCCTTCCAGTTCATGTCAGGGGGATTAAAGTCCCTCCTACAAGAACCAGGGCCTCTGATCCACAGTTGCTCACGTTGCTTAAAGGAGACTGCATCCACCTTCTCGCACTGATTGGGTGGTCTGTAGCTCTCATCATGATGTCAACTGTACTGTGATGCTCCCCCACAAGCATCCAACCAAACCCTTGCTTCCCCCATGTAAGTGCTCCACAAACCTGAGATGCCCCTCCACACAAAGGGCATGTCCCCTGCTCGTCTTCCCTGACAGTCTCTCCTGGAGAGCTTGTACCCTACCAGCACAGCCCTCCAGTCGCGTGAGTGGTCCCAACACATCTCAGTTATTCCAATGATGTTGCAGTCCTGTGACAGCTTGTGCTCCTGGCTGTGCCCCAGGCTGCATGCACTTGCATATATTTGGGCTACAGAGCCTCAGCTGTGGCAGAGAGAACAGGCTGATCATGGTGGAACTTGTTACCAAGAGCCAAGGCCAGTGTGTGTACAATGGTCCGACTTCAGAGCAGAGCCATGCTGGCCTAGATAGCAGGTGGCAATGTAATGGTGGAATGAGGTTCCCACTGAGAGGGCAGAGCCTGCAGTGCCCAAGGCCAGGGAGAAACAGAGCTGGGCTGAGCAAGAATGCCAGGAGAGGGGTGGACTGCCTGAGTTGACTGTGCGGCACCTTGGTGCCCTGTGACAGAGGTGAACCGATTTCCAGGCAGGACAAGGTGCCACTGAAGAAGTCCCTGGCACTGGGCAGCCTGTGATTTGGCACCCTGTGGACATTGTTAGCCCAGTCCCTGTTCATATCACTTGGTGGCGTGAGAAGAGGTTGAAGGCGAGGAAAGCTAGAAGGTTTTAAGAGTACAGAGACTAGAGCGGAGACCTTGGTGGGATGTGCCTCTCCTATTTATGAAGCACACTTGGCTGTAGGTTGGAAGGACTTGGCCTAAAGGCAGTGGTGGGATCCAGTTGTGGGGGCACTGGTAGGAAACCTCAGTTGCCCTGGGGCACTTGCCCAGCAACCACTCCAAAGGGGCCTTGTTTTCCTAGAGGTCCCATGGTGTCTCTGCTAGAGACATGTGGTTATGCTGGTCACCCCAGGCATCTGACATTGCCCTGCAGGCCTATTTCTGTGTCACTGAATCAAGTGCCAGCACTGGATGACATCAACTATTTGCAATGTTGGGATCTGCATGTATCTCAGCTTTCCAGTGAGCGGAGCTCTGGTAGCAGTGGGCATCTCGTATCATTGCAGGTGGCCAAGGCAATTCCCCTCCTGGACCCCACCTCATGCTCTAGAAGGATGTGCGTCTCACAGTTGCTCCATGAGAGCAAGCAGATACTGGCACATGCCTTGGAGCACCTCTGTCTCTTCCAGTGTCACCAGGTGTTTGTGTGTGAGCAACTGACTGCCACCCTCCATCTCCATTGATTATAATGGGAGCATAGACCAAGATCTCGCATGCAGACATCCATGCTGTGCTCACTTCTGCCTGGGACAGGGGAATCCCACCCCCTTTGTGTTTTTTATGGAGCTCACGAGAAGGTCTGAATCCCACACCAGCTCAGGGCCATCTAAAGCACCCTGAGAAGCCCAAAACGACTCATCTGAATCAACACCTGAACAATGGGACAATGAGCTCCCTTCTTGTACCCATCTAGGGGAGATGGGAACAGGGGCTTCCAGAGTGGGACAGTTCCACCTTTCCGAGATAGCCATCCTCTGATGAAATTATTTGCAGTGCTGGAGTCAGTCTCTATTCACTCTTTAGAAAAGGACAATAGCTGATTATTTTAGTCTACCTCAGTGAACATTTCCCAGGAGGAGGGAGCACAAGGGACAGAGAAAGTCATGAGCTCAGCTGGGCGTCTGCTCCTGAGTGGGGCCAGGCTCCGGGGATGGAGGGAGCTCATGGCAAGTGGGCAGCACTGCCCAGAGACAACTGTGTGCAGGAGCAGCTCCTCTGCAAAGAGCGGCAGGGCTCCAGGCACTGCCTGCTGCTGCTGAGATGAGAGGTGACAAGGCAGAGAGAAGTGCAAGGCAGTGTGGAGTGGGAGGAGAGAGGAGAGCTGCTTGTGGGAGAAATCTTCACAGCCCTTGACACGGTAAGTCTCTGGCTGCAGGGCAATGCTACTGAGGTTCCTGGAGGGCTCTTCTAAAAACAACCCATCCCATCCCATCTCACACCTGTTTTTTAAGGATGTCTCTCCCCCCCCCCCTTTTTTTTTTTCCTTTGCAGAGGAGGGAGAGATGCTTCAGAGCAGGGATTCCCTGCCACACTGTCCCAGGGACAGGGCATGCTGCTACCTTCTCCCAGGGATCCTGCAAGGGTGTGAAGCCGGGGTGTGCATAGAGGTCTGCTCAGTGCCATAATTCAGAGCAGTGTTCCTGTGTCCCAGGGTGCTGTGTGCCCAGAACAGAGACTCTGCGTCCTGCGAGGCTCAGCACTCAGCCTGCCCGAGAAGCTCCCCACAGCACTGCAGGATGAAACTCTGGGTGGTGGGAGAAACCCCTGGCAGGGCAGGTTCATCCTCCTCCTGAGAGGGTGCTGCGTGGGTCAGGGCTGCTCACAGCTCTAACTCTTGCACAGGAGATGTCCAAGGAACCTTTTTCAAGAGGAATATCAAGAGAAGGGCTGCTTGCAAGAGAAGGAGTTTTCCTTCTGGTATCTGCGCTTTCAGTTCGCTAATTTTGTCAGGGAGAAAAAAGGAACAAGATTTATGGTTTGGCAAGGAAGTGGGATTCCTAAACCTTCACTCTCAGACATTAATAGGTCAGTGAGAAACCTCAGGAAGCTGCTTCATCCCCACCTTAGCCTGCAGACAGCATCAACATCACCTTTGTGGCCTCATAGGAGTTTATGTGACCTGTTCCTTAGGACATGCATGCACAGAGATGCCCCGAGAGAGTGCCCTGATCCGGGAGGTTTCCTTAGGGCAGAACTGAACACAAAGAGGGTGGGATGTTGTCTGTGAGCACTGACCAGGAGAAGATGTTGTGACAGAGAAAGAGCTGCCAGCAGGGACAGCTCCAGACAACAGGGATGGGCAGGGAATGAGAGGGAACTGCAGGGCATGAGCCACCTCCTCTGCAGCCAGACCTCCAGCAGAGGAGAGGGGCTTCTCTCCTGCTACAGGCCCATTTCATCCTGCCTGACAAAGGGGTTGAGAGTGACTGCGCTGTGATGTCACCGTCTGCGAGGTGGCATGCCCAGCTGGGTAAGGGGAAGGCTTTCCAGAATGCCTCTCTGTCTCTCTCCTTGCCTCCCTTGGCAGAAGGATCATGGTGCTGCTCCTTGTTTCCCCTCCTGTCCATGCTGCTCCTGTTCTTGTTCTCGAGTTCTCTGGGGTTGGGTGTTTTCAGCTGCAGTTCAGACACTGATGCTGCAAGCTGTGCAGCAGAGGGGTCTGCATGGGAATGAGGTGGCCCCAGCCCCCTTCTAACCTGTGGAGCTCCAGGAAATGCAGTCTGTTGAGCTGGGAAATGAGCTGTGCCTCCTTTAAGGAGAGCCCATTTTCAATCCTAAAGGTCCTTTGAAGGTTTCCCTGTGGTGTCCTGCCAGGCTGTGTGCTGCCCTCTAGAAAGGCACTGCTGTCTCGTAGCACCTCTGTGAAACCTGAGAGCCCCATGAGGAAAGTGCAGAGATGGTGAGAGAATGGAGCTGGTGGTGGGAGGTTGTATGTGGGCATCTGCAAAGAGCCCTGTGTGTCCTTGGCTAGAAGGGAAGTGTGGAGAGCTCCCTCAGGTGCCTGGAGAAAGGGTGAGAAGTTTGGAGCTGTGCACTTTGAAACTGGACTTGTCTGCTCTCATCAGGGGCTGGTTTCTTTCTAGGGCAACATATGAGAGTGATCAACCTCCAGCTGAAAGAGAAAACTGCAACATTTGGGGGTTTCTTTGCTTGAAAAGTCTCTCCTAACTTCTCAATGTCTTTTCTTCTTTGCACAGTCCCCCATGCCCAGAGATAGCAAAATGTCCAACAGCAGCTCCTACACTGAGTTCCTTCTCCTGGCATTTGCAGACACGTGGGAGCTGCAGCTCTTGCACTTCTCACTCTTCCTGGGCATCTACCTGGCTGCCCTCCTGGGCAACGGCCTCATCATCACAGCCATAGCCTGTGACCACCACCTCCACACCCCCATGTACTTCTTCCTCCTCAGCCTCTCCTTCCTTGACCTTGGCTTCATCTCCACCATTGTCCCCAAATCCATGGCCAATTCCCTGTGGGACACCAGGGCCATTTCCTACTCAGGATGTGCTGCTCAAGTCTTTCTCTTTGTCTTCTTCTTTGGAGGAGAGTATTCTATTCTCACAGTCATGACCTATGACCGCTATTTTGCCATCTGCAAACCCCTGCACTATGGGACCATCATGGGCACCAGAGCTTGTGTCAAAATGGCAGCAGCTGCCTGGGCCAGTGGTTTTCTCCATTCTGCGCTCCACACTGGGAACACATTTTCAATACCACTCTGCCAAGGCAATGTCGTGGACCAGTTCTTCTGTGAAATCCCCCAGATCCTCAAGCTCTCCTGCTCAGACTCCTACCTCAGGGACGTTGGGCTTATTGTGGTTACTCTTTGTTTAGTTTTTCTGTGTTTCATTTTCATTGTGCTGTCCTATGTGCAGATCTTCACTGCTGTGCTGAGGATCCCCTCTGAGCAGGGCCGGCACAAAGCCTTTTCCATGTGCATCCCTCACCTCGCCGTGGTCTCCCTGTTCATCATCACTGACATGTTTGCCTACCTGAAGCCCCCCTCTGTCTCTGCCCCAACTCTGGATCTGGTGGTGGCTGTTCTGTACTCGGTGGTGCCTCCAGCAGTGAACCCTCTCATCTACAGCATGAGGAACAAGGAGCTCAAAGATGCCCTGAGGAAAGTGATTTCATGGACATTTTTCAGCAGTGGTAACATTGCCATTGCTCTCCACAAATGACTCTCCCTGTATCGCGTACGAGGACTGAGCTTTGTTTGTTCACTTTATTTTTATTATGACTATTATGACTGTTTTTATTATTATTTGTCACCATGTTGCTACACAAATGGTTGGAATCATTCCACCTTTCCTGAGACTGCTCTGTCTCACCTGGTGCCCCTATAAAGTTATGTCCAACACTGCGTCAGAGCTGACTCCCTCACAGTGTCTCTGTAATGAAGTAGGTTCTTGCAGGTGCAGTGCCTGAAGGCTGGACTCTTCCTCCAAAGCTGCTGTCCCTTATGCCGTGTCCCCAGCACATTTCTTTAATACAATCCTGTCCTCCCTGCGTGGTGGTCCTTACACCAAAAGTCAACCCCAAAGAAGGCTTCGGGCCCAGCTGGAGGACTGGATGTCCAGCTGTGAGCTCAGGGAGGACAAGTCCTCTGCTGAGTCCTCTGCAGGGCTGGCAGGGAGCATGCAGAGGAGGTCCTGGGGTCATCTGCTGGGCCTGTAGACCATCCTCCTCCCATGGGAGGCCTCAAGCAGGGTGCCTCAGTGCAAAGATCCAGCCCAGCTTGTTGCTGCATGTACAGAGAGGAGAAACTGCCCCAGGAAACTCCTCACACACCCAGCCTGTCATACAAGCTTTTTCCAGCACTGGCCATTCCCCCCGGTCCTGGAGAGGGAAGATCTCTGAGTGTAATCAGCTTGGTCTACCTGCTGGGCTCAGCATGTATATGGAGGGAACGGCCACCTTGCCTGGCCTCTCTGCAGGCTCAGACCTCAGCATACCCAAGAACATGGCCTTCTGCTAACCCTGGGGGGACAGAAATAGGGCTGGGCAGGGTCTAGGGACTGGTGGGAGGCTGCCAAGCAGGAGGGCCGTGGGGGAAGGGGCACCAAGGGCTGTCATGGGGACCATGGTGGGGGGATGTTTCTCCACCACGGAACACACCCTGTCCTGTGCAGTGCCTGCACAGTGGGGCTGTGAGGCCTCGTGAAGGGCAGCAGGGCTGGGTCAATGGAGGGATGAGGCACAGATAGGAGCCACAACACTTTAGAAGCTCCCAACAGTCATGGAGGGGACTCACTGCTGCTAGTAGGACTGGTGCTTTCTCAAGGGCAACAGGCACCAGCACCACCTTCCAGGACTCCCAGACCCAGCATAGATGGTTGGTGCCAAGCACTGCAACTCACAGTGCTCCCCCATCCTGTGTCACCATCCTCTCTCAGGAGCACCACCGAGTGTGTCACTCCCTGCCCAGCTGTGGAGAGGAGCTGCTGGAGGTCTTCTCTTCTCATGCCTGCTGCCCCCAGCTCTGCCCTGGTATCGGCCCACAGGCTCTGCCCTGGGTCATGTTATGTCTCCATACGTTCTCATCTGAAACCATGCAGGGACCTGCAGTGCATATCTCTGCTCGGAGGTGGCCACCACAGCCAGCCTGCGCGGTCCCAGGAGATCCCAGCCAGGCTGTGCTTGGAGGTGAGGAAGTGATTGTCCTGAGTCACAGTTGGTGGGATGGTCTGTCTGGGGTCCAAGGGGAGGAAAGGACAAGAGACGACAAGGAGAAGATGCAGTAGGGAAAATTTCAAATGAGTTGAAGGAAAAATAAAGAAATACCAATGGTACTTGAGCAGCACTGCAACAGGGGACAGAAGATTTTTAAAAACTCTCCTGGAGAAAGCACCTACCAGCGTGATCTAACTACAAATTTAGCCCAGCTCAGAGCACATCATGGACCTGGAGATCTCTGGTGGTCCCTCCCAAACCAAACCCTCTAGGAGGAAGGGGCTGGAAAGTAGAGTGAGGGTCAGGGGACACTGTTGTGGGGTTGAGGCCTTGCTGGCGTTTGTACTGCCTGGTCAAGCCTGTCCTCAGAGTCACACAGTGATCGAGTTCATCCTCAAAAGGAGTCTCTGCTCCATGGGCAACAGGAGTCAAAGCAGTGCTGGGAGACTACAGAGAAGTTCTCAGGAGCACACCAGGCATTCAGCCCCTTCAACTGCTGAGGTGTCCCCAGACCGGTGCTTTTCATCCTGAGTGTTAAGGGCTGAGAAATCTTTAGAGCCAGAGCAGATCGCAGTCCCATCTCCTGGACTCACAGGTTACAGGGCGTCAGCAGGGCTGTACTGGCTGCAGGGAGGGAATCACTGCCCAGGGCATGAGCAGATCCCCCTCTGCCCTCCCCTTTCTCTTCATACCCCAGAACAGAGCTCATGTTTCCCATGATGGCCCTCCCTGCCGGGCTGTATTCCCAGCTGGAGGGGACGCAGGCCTCACTGGGGAAATGCAGGAGAGGCCAGTATCACCTAGAGGAGCAGGGTCCCAGCACACCTGCTGGGTGGCCAGGGCTGCACACTGCAGACCCCACTCTGTTCCCCACAAACCTCCTGCCTGGGGCTGCAGGGTGCCCAGCAAGAAGGCAGGCATGCCTGGGGGTTGGGTGCCATTGGGGTGGTGGCCTTTGGACCAGCCTCTGTCTGTAAGGGACTCAGGAGATTCTCTGCCTCCATGTTAGTGGCAAAGTTCTTGTCCCAGCTTCTTCTCTCTGGAGAGCTGAGGATTTCATTCTCAGGAGAAGGGGAAGAAGGAAACCCTTTGTCCATGGGATCACCCCATCAACCCTCTACTATTTTCTCCTTCTCTGTCACCCCTGAAGTCCTTTGGCAGGAGCATTTTTTGGTTTCTGACCGTATATTTGACCCTGCTTTGAGCAGCACGTTGCACTACAGGCCTCCTGTGGTCCCTTCAACCTGAATTATCCTGAACGCCTATGATCTCAGGCCCCATTTCAAGCACAGAGCAAATGTCTCTGGGACAGGAGTCCTTTGTGCTTTATGTGACCATCTAAAAGAAGGCAGGTGAATACCACCTCCTCCTCCCTGTTGCCTGTAAGGGCAGCCTGGGAGGCACTGCCTCAGGCATATCTACATTACAGTGGAAATTCTTGGCATCCACCTTTAACCAACTGAAAGGCCATTGCCTGGATCCCCTCAGGGGTGAGGTGAAAACGACAGGCTTTTCTGCAGTGTGATTTCTGTACCTCTGTAGTTTGTGCCTCTAAGCAGATGGTGCCATCCTCCCCTTGGTTTCTTGCCTGAAGCTCAGGCTGGATGGGCATGTGAATGTGTAGATTGTCTGTCACAGCAGTGACTGTGAGATGGTGGAGAAGTAAGAGGAATAACGGAGTTACTGCCCTGGACTGCAGCAGAGAGGATTTCATCTTGTTTGGGATGGAGTTAGGCAAGCCAAAGCTCAGCTGGAGCGGGAGCTGGAGCTAGAGCTAGGAAGGGATGGGGAGGGTAACCTTAAGGGTTTCTGTAAGGACGTTGGCAGTACAAGGCAGCGACACAAGGAAAATGTGGTGTCCCTGCTCAGTGGGGCAGGGGACGTAGTGACAAAGAGAGGCGAAAGGCTGAGGAGCTCATTGCCTCTTTTACCTTGTCTTTTCCTGGTCTTGTCTACTGCCAGGCCTCCCTGGCCCCCGAGTCCTTTGGCAGCATCTGTGTCAGCAAAGCCTCACCCCTGGTAGAGAACAATGCATCTGGGGAGGACTTTTACCCAGTGGGCACACACAAGTCCATGGGACCAGATGGGAAGCACCCCAGGGTGCAGGGAGAGGTGGCTGGAGTCACTGCAACGCTGCTCCCAATTGTCTGTGAAATGTCAGGGTAATCAGGGAGGTTCCTGATGCCTGGGAAAAGGCAGACATCGCAGCCATTTTGCAGAAGGGCAAGAGGGAGGATCTGGGGAATGACAGGCTGGTCCTCTTCATCTCAGTCCCCAGGAAGGTGATGGAGCCAATCCTTCTGGAAACCGTCTCCAAGCATATGAAGGGCAAGGCCTGGAAGAGGCAGCATGTGTTGACCAAGGGGAAATGGAAACCATGCCTGACCAACCTGATTGCCTTCTACCATAAGATGAATGCCTGCGTGCACAAGGGGAAAGCAGGGGATTTTGTGAACCTTCACACAAGCAAAGCCTTTGGCACATTCCCCCAGAATCTTGTTATAGGCAAATTGATGAGCTCTGCCCTGGATCAATGGACCATAAGGCAGGTGGAAGTTTGGCTGGACCAAGAGTATCTCTTTTTCATTGTATTCAGTGCCTGCAGGATGAAGCCTGAGTTTAGTGTGAAAGATAAAAAATTAGGACTGAATGTGCTGAGGGTGACTATAAACTGATTGATGCCTTCTCTGCTCTTCAGTGATCCTTCCTCTGGTCCCACCTCAGTCTACCCTGAACTCCATTTTTCCCCTTCCGTAATAGATCAGGACTGTGGAGAAAGAGCTGAGGCCAGGGAAATGCCACGCTGGTAATCTGGGCAGCCCACTGAAAAAGGAAATGTGTGCCTGAGACCTCACAGCGAAGACCTGGAAAAGCCTTGGACCCTCCTGAGGTGCCAAGGACCCCAAGACCTGAGCCACGGGGCTGGATACAGGCTCCTCTGCTCATGCCAGGGGCTCCTGACACACTCGCGGAGTGAGATAAATTTCTGTGGGAGAGGTGGAGAAAGAAAGCAGAAATGAATCAAAAGAGGGTGAATTCAGGCCAGGAATCCCACCAGGAAACATCTCCACATGCAGGTGGATTTACTCCCTCTCTGGCAAGGCCATTTCTTCCACGATCAACAGCACCTGGAAGAAGGAGGGTCTTTTCCTGACACCCCTGGTGGGAAGTGGGATGGAGGGCAGCAGGATTTGAGAGACCCCTTCCAGCCAAGGGGCAGTTGCTGGGCACTCAAACAAAGATTTCAGCCTGGGACCTTCAAGTCCTGGGTGGCCGAAGACTATGAGATGCCTCCAGTGTGTGGCTCCCAAGGGACCTCAGTCACATCACGGCCACCACTGAAACGCCCCCAGAAGCAGATCCCGTAACATCTGGCCTGAACGAGACCTGCAGTATTTCCCTGCCTTTCTCTGGGAACCTCCAACTTTCTTGGTAGCTCCACAGCCCTGGGGAGCAGTCTCGGCTCCTGGAGTGGTGGGGAAGGCACCAGTGACTGCCAGCCCTGCTGCTGCACTCAGAATTGTGTTGTGCTGAACTAAACCAAGTCCCCAGGGTGCTGCCTGCAGCCGGCTGGATGGGCATGGGTGGGACCCGGCCCTTCCTGTTCCTCCCAAGCATGTTGTTTGGGGAAGTGCTGGAGGAACAGGCCTGGCAGGATCCTCATGGCACTGCACTGCCTGGCGCTGGGATAACCCCCTGCACACACTTCCAGGGCCAGACACTTGTGGACAAGCAGCCGGCAGTGCTTCTGGGAGTCCATCAGGAGCATGCCCTCTGGGTGGGCAAGGAGACCTCAGGCTCTTGCCACCCTGTTGGGGAAGAGCTGGCTGCTCAGGGGACTGAGGGGAGGAAGGACTGGTCCCACGGCTTGCAAGGTGAAGGTGCTGATGTCTGCCTGGGGCCAGGGCACTGCTACCTCGTAGGCCCTCTCCCAGCTCCTGGGAATCCACTGCAGAAGCAATCAAATCCTGGGAAAAAACCTTCCCTACGTTCCTGGGAGTCAATGACAGGGTCACTTCTGTGTGAGAACATGACCAGGAGCAGGGCCATGGCTGGGGTTTGTGCTTGTGAGGTCGCTGCTGCCTGAGTGCTGATAGGCCAGCAGTGGGCACATGGCTTCGATTTTTATTGTGAGGTCACTTATTCCTCTGGAGCTGACAAGCCAACAGGAGGCTCTTGGCTCATGTAGGTTCTTGTGATGTCACCTCAGTCCCTGGTGGTGATAGGCCAGAACCAGGCACATGGCTTGGATGTTCATTGTGAGGTCACTGCTGCCTGAGGACCTGATAGACCAAAAGTGGGGACAAGGCTCTGATGCTGATTGGGAGGTCACTTCCTTCTCTGTAGATTATAGGTCATCAGCAGGCTCTTGGTTGCTGTTGATTCATGTAAGGTCACCTCAGTCTCTACTGCTGATGATCCAGAAGCAGGTTGATGGCCTCCATGTAGGTTGTGAGGTCACTTCTGCCTGAGTCCCAGATAGGCCAGCAGCAGGAGTGGCATCAGCAAAGCAGCTGTGAGGTCACGTCAGCCTGAGCAGCTGAGCAGCAGCAACAGGGCTGTGAAATGGTTGGTGAGGCCACTTCTGTCTCTGGAGACGACAGGCCAGAAATGCGCTGGCCTTGAGGGCTGTTCCCTGCTGGGCTGGGGCTCTCCAGGGAGGCCTGAGCCACCCCCAGGCTGCGCTGGGCAGGGGGCTTGTGCCGGGCTCCCGCTGCCGTGGATCCAGCAGGGTGCCGGAGTCCACTGAATGGACTCATCACCGAGTTCATGCAAGCAGGGATTTGGTTGGCTTCTCTGGGGCTTTTTGGACACTGAAAGGAGGAGACTGCTGTTGCATTTAGAAACAAACACCTATCAGCTAGTACAAATGAACCGTGCACAGCACAGAGCTACAGAACCACAGATCCTGTGGTTGTGTGGGGAGTCTGTTGTTCTACACAAGTGCTCTGTCATGAAATATGTATATATATAATAAATACACATATACACACATATATGTGGATATATGTACATATGTATATACATTCTATATATCATTTAGGTGTCTAGGAACTACAGAAGGCAGTCCTGATCATCATCTTTTTTTTCTTTTTCTTGGGAGAAGAGGTGTTTTCACCTCTACTGGAGAAATACACTGAGCCACATCAGGATAGTCAGGAGAGCTTTGCAGAGATTTGTACAGCCTCCTGTGCTGTGTGGTAGGAGGAAGACTTAAGAACATAGCGTGTTCCCATTAAATCACCAAACGCAGGAGAAGGTATTTATTTCAGCTGTACTTTGGAAGCTGCACTAGTGCAAGTGAGGCATATGGGCTCTTCAGGGAAGTTAACAAACGTCTCTTGTCTTTCAGATGATATAAATCATATGTTAACAAAAGATGCAGTCTGTAGTGATGAGGAATCACTTTCAGGGTGCTGAGACTGCATTGTCACATCAAATGCCTACTAGACAAGAGGAACCATTCCTTACCTGCCACAGGTGAATGTCTGTGTCCTTTGGATTCAAACTGCTGGGTCCTTGTAAACAGCCCTGGCTGTTGTAAGAGTGAGGGGAGGGAGAGGAGAGAGTAAAGAAGAGTTTGTCGGGGAGCGAGGCTTATATCAATACATGGAAGAAGTAAGCATGAAGGTGAAGCTCGGTACTAGAGTTCCAATAAAGCACATTGTTATTACCAAGTTCAAGGACAGAGCCTCCACCAAAAAGATCCACAGGCTCATAGTCATGTTGATTTGAAACACAGTATTCCTTAAGTGACTCAAAACTAAGGCAATGTGTTGTCCATCCTTTTAGGTTAAGAAAAAAAAAAAGTTATGTGATGGTTGCCTCTGTGGTCATCTACCAATAATGTCTAGTCAGTGCCCACATTTGCTGCCAGCACTTTACCCCTGGGGACCAGAACTGCCTGAGTGTTGATCATCTGATCAGACACACAGAGAAATGCATCCTGGGAAAGGATGCTTGCTGCTTTGGTCATGGGGTAGAGGCTTGTCTGCTTATGTGCTTGAGGTACCACCTGCAGGCAATGGCCTTTGATCTTCCTGAGTAAGGAACCTGGTCAGAAGGAGCCTCTGGAAATGAGACAGCAGCTGTGAGCTGGGGAGCTCTTCAGACAGGAGGGAGGTTGTCACCTCTTATAAAATGAACTTGGAAATTATGACTCGTAACCAGGCTGCTTTGACAGTGCCTGCCCTCAGCTTTCCTGCCTGCGTGGTGCTGCTGGTGCTCCAGACTGATGTGGACACCAGCATCCGGGAAGTCCAAAGGACAGCACCAACTATCATTTATATTCCACATGTCCGTGTATGGTGGGAGAACATTGCAGTCTCATTGAAAGCTACATTTACTACACTATTACAGAACAGTCCAGCATGGGCACCAGTTTTGCAGCTTGCAACACCAGCTGGATGCCATGCAAACCTCCCCAAAGAGCTCTTCCTATCAGTAGTTTTCCTTTTTTAGTTTCCTGTTCAGTTATGTATCCTTGAAGCACCTGAATGCTGTGCTTTCCCAAGCAAATGGATACCGTCATCACGAGGGCACCCTACCTGAATCTTCTAGAATTTGCCGTGGCAGAAAAGAACACTGAAAACATTTTTCCAGAAGGTTTTCTGAGTCAAGAGATTCACTCAGACCCGGCATTCCCCCCATTCTGCCCCCCACCCCAGCTTTTTAGACAGATGAATGATTTTGCCTGGAAGAATGATTCTGTTGATTTTGAGATAGTTATTTATACCCTGAGTCAAGTGTATTTGATATTTGCCATGTACAAGGCAATCAAGATCATTTCAATGCCTTATCTTCGGTATTGGTTCTTTCTTGGTATTCTTTCTTCAAAAGGGGCAAATCTCTACCAATTAGGAAGCTGAATTCCATCTTGTGTTTTGGTAACTTTGGGAAGACAACTACACCGATTTCCATAAGCAGACTTCAGTCGGAGTACGTCCTCCACTTCCTAGACTTCTGAGAGTTGGCATTGAAGGAAGGTGTTTAAAAAATGAAGCAGGTTTCTCTTCTGGTGATGTTTTCCTGGACACAGAAACAAAAATCTTAAACATATGTGTTTATGCCACGTCCTTTTCTGCAGAGCTGCTGCCCATCTGGGCACTCCCCAGCCTGTATCACTGCAGGGTGTTGGTCTGTCCCAGGGGCAAGACCTGGCATTTATTTCATTTTTGAATTTCACAGAGTTCCTGGCAGCCCATTCCTCCCTCCTGCTGAGATCCATCTGGAAGGCAGCCCTCAATCTTATTATGACCTACGAGGTGCCATCTGCAAATGTGATGAAACTTGTGTCCTCCAGGTCACGGATGAACCTGTTAGACAGGACAGGCACCAGTATAGAGCCCTGTGTACTCCACTTGTCACTGGCTTCCAGGTAAAGTACAATCCATTCATAAAAACCCTCTGAGCTTGATCATCCAACCAGCTTTTTACCCATATGGTTGTCTACCCAGTCTATTGCACTGCCTTACTTGTATGTAAGAATACAGTGTCAGAGAGTGTCAAGCACCTTGCTAAAATCATGGTAAATGACATCCACTACCTCTGCTCCTCCACAAGTGCTGGTCTTTTATTATAGAAGGCAATCAGGTTGGTCAGGAATGATTTACATTGAGTAAATCCATGCTGACTCTCCCCAGGTGCATTTTCTCATTTGTGTGCCCAAGAGTGTGATGCGAGAGGATTCACTCCATGAAACAGTCCTCACCAAAGTGAGGCTGAATGGCCTGCAGCTCCTTGGGTTGTCCTTGTGGCCATTTTTGAAGATGGGCACAACATATTCTTTTTTTCTGGCCATTGAGACCTCCCTTGTTCCCCACAACCTTTCAAAGGTGATAGAGAATGGCCTTGAGGTGACAGTGGCCAGCCCTCTCAGTGTCTTCTGATGCAGCCCATCCAGACCCATAGACTTATATGGGTTGCGTTCATGCAGGTCATCCCTCACTCAGTCATCACCCACCTGTGGTTGTTTTTTTTCCCCCTCAGGAGTCCTGACTCTACATACAACAGCCAGGGCGATCTTGTTGGCAAAGACAGAAGCCAAGAAGGCATGGAGCTCCTCAGACCTATCTGCATCTGCTGTTACTAGATCCCTGCCCGATTCATCAGTGAGCCCACATTTTCCTTTTTATTCTTTTACTGTAACTGAAGCAGCAGCAGCTCTTCTTCATGCCCTTGACATCTCCTGCAAGTGTCTACCCTTGGGGAGCTTTGGCTTCCCGAACACCATCCCTGCTTTGCTGGACAATGTTTCTGAAGTTCTCTATTGCAGCCTCTCCCTCCTCCTGCTTCCTCCATGCTGCCTTATTGCTCAGTCTGCACTCCCAGTGTAGCCAAGCTGATCTCCTGAGATGTCTGCAAGTTTTACTGACTATTGGGATGGACCATTTTTGTGCTTGGCAGGTGCTGAACTTACAGACCTCCTGGCTTTAGGGAGCCTCTGGGCCCTTCAGAGATGCTTCCCATGGCATCCCCCGCCACTCCCCTCACCAGGCGCAAGTCTGCTCCTCTCAAGTCCAGGGTCTGTGCTCCACTACTGTCCTTCCTCACTCTGCTCAGGATTTCGGACTCCACTTTTTCATGGTCACTGTAGGAAAGTATGACAATGACTATCCCACCACTGATCTGTTCCTCTCTTTTTGAAAATTTCAGATACAAGAAATCATCATGATTATTGGCCTATCAGGCAGCTGTGCTAAGAAGTTGTCCCTGATGCCCTCCAGAAACGTCCTGGCCTGCTTGCACTCTGCTGTTTGCCCTTCCAGTTCATGTCAGGGGGATTAAAGTCCCTCCTACAAGAACCAGGGCCTCTGATCCACAGTTGCTCACGTTGCTTAAAGGAGACTGCATCCACCTTCTCGCACTGATTGGGTGGTCTGTAGCTCTCATCATGATGTCAACTGTACTGTGATGCTCCCCCACAAGCATCCAACCAAACCCTTGCTTCCCCCATGTAAGTGCTCCACAAACCTGAGATGCCCCTCCACACAAAGGGCATGTCCCCTGCTCGTCTTCCCTGACAGTCTCTCCTGGAGAGCTTGTACCCTACCAGCACAGCCCTCCAGTCGCGTGAGTGGTCCCAACACATCTCAGTTATTCCAATGATGTTGCAGTCCTGTGACAGCTTGTGCTCCTGGCTGTGCCCCAGGCTGCATGCACTTGCATATATTTGGGCTACAGAGCCTCAGCTGTGGCAGAGAGAACAGGCTGATCATGGTGGAACTTGTTACCAAGAGCCAAGGCCAGTGTGTGTACAATGGTCCGACTTCAGAGCAGAGCCATGCTGGCCTAGATAGCAGGTGGCAATGTAATGGTGGAATGAGGTTCCCACTGAGAGGGCAGAGCCTGCAGTGCCCAAGGCCAGGGAGAAACAGAGCTGGGCTGAGCAAGAATGCCAGGAGAGGGGTGGACTGCCTGAGTTGACTGTGCGGCACCTTGGTGCCCTGTGACAGAGGTGAACCGATTTCCAGGCAGGACAAGGTGCCACTGAAGAAGTCCCTGGCACTGGGCAGCCTGTGATTTGGCACCCTGTGGACATTGTTAGCCCAGTCCCTGTTCATATCACTTGGTGGCGTGAGAAGAGGTTGAAGGCGAGGAAAGCTAGAAGGTTTTAAGAGTACAGAGACTAGAGCGGAGACCTTGGTGGGATGTGCCTCTCCTATTTATGAAGCACACTTGGCTGTAGGTTGGAAGGACTTGGCCTAAAGGCAGTGGTGGGATCCAGTTGTGGGGGCACTGGTAGGAAACCTCAGTTGCCCTGGGGCACTTGCCCAGCAACCACTCCAAAGGGGCCTTGTTTTCCTAGAGGTCCCATGGTGTCTCTGCTAGAGACATGTGGTTATGCTGGTCACCCCAGGCATCTGACATTGCCCTGCAGGCCTATTTCTGTGTCACTGAATCAAGTGCCAGCACTGGATGACATCAACTATTTGCAATGTTGGGATCTGCATGTATCTCAGCTTTCCAGTGAGCGGAGCTCTGGTAGCAGTGGGCATCTCGTATCATTGCAGGTGGCCAAGGCAATTCCCCTCCTGGACCCCACCTCATGCTCTAGAAGGATGTGCGTCTCACAGTTGCTCCATGAGAGCAAGCAGATACTGGCACATGCCTTGGAGCACCTCTGTCTCTTCCAGTGTCACCAGGTGTTTGTGTGTGAGCAACTGACTGCCACCCTCCATCTCCATTGATTATAATGGGAGCATAGACCAAGATCTCGCATGCAGACATCCATGCTGTGCTCACTTCTGCCTGGGACAGGGGAATCCCACCCCCTTTGTGTTTTTTATGGAGCTCACGAGAAGGTCTGAATCCCACACCAGCTCAGGGCCATCTAAAGCACCCTGAGAAGCCCAAAACGACTCATCTGAATCAACACCTGAACAATGGGACAATGAGCTCCCTTCTTGTACCCATCTAGGGGAGATGGGAACAGGGGCTTCCAGAGTGGGACAGTTCCACCTTTCCGAGATAGCCATCCTCTGATGAAATTATTTGCAGTGCTGGAGTCAGTCTCTATTCACTCTTTAGAAAAGGACAATAGCTGATTATTTTAGTCTACCTCAGTGAACATTTCCCAGGAGGAGGGAGCACAAGGGACAGAGAAAGTCATGAGCTCAGCTGGGCGTCTGCTCCTGAGTGGGGCCAGGCTCCGGGGATGGAGGGAGCTCATGGCAAGTGGGCAGCACTGCCCAGAGACAACTGTGTGCAGGAGCAGCTCCTCTGCAAAGAGCGGCAGGGCTCCAGGCACTGCCTGCTGCTGCTGAGATGAGAGGTGACAAGGCAGAGAGAAGTGCAAGGCAGTGTGGAGTGGGAGGAGAGAGGAGAGCTGCTTGTGGGAGAAATCTTCACAGCCCTTGACACGGTAAGTCTCTGGCTGCAGGGCAATGCTACTGAGGTTCCTGGAGGGCTCTTCTAAAAACAACCCATCCCATCCCATCTCACACCTGTTTTTTAAGGATGTCTCTCCCCCCCCCCCTTTTTTTTTTTCCTTTGCAGAGGAGGGAGAGATGCTTCAGAGCAGGGATTCCCTGCCACACTGTCCCAGGGACAGGGCATGCTGCTACCTTCTCCCAGGGATCCTGCAAGGGTGTGAAGCCGGGGTGTGCATAGAGGTCTGCTCAGTGCCATAATTCAGAGCAGTGTTCCTGTGTCCCAGGGTGCTGTGTGCCCAGAACAGAGACTCTGCGTCCTGCGAGGCTCAGCACTCAGCCTGCCCGAGAAGCTCCCCACAGCACTGCAGGATGAAACTCTGGGTGGTAGGAGAAACCCCTGGCAGGGCAGGTTCATCCTCCTCCTGAGAGGGTGCTGCGTGGGTCAGGGCTGCTCACAGCTCTAACTCTTGCACAGGAGATGTCCAAGGAACCTTTTTCAAGAGGAATATCAAGAGAAGGGCTGCTTGCAAGAGAAGGAGTTTTCCTTCTGGTATCTGCGCTTTCAGTTCGCTAATTTTGTCAGGGAGAAAAAAGGAACAAGATTTATGGTTTGGCAAGGAAGTGGGATTCCTAAACCTTCACTCTCAGACATTAATAGGTCAGTGAGAAACCTCAGGAAGCTGCTTCATCCCCACCTTAGCCTGCAGACAGCATCAACATCACCTTTGTGGCCTCATAGGAGTTTATGTGACCTGTTCCTTAGGACATGCATGCACAGAGATGCCCCGAGAGAGTGCCCTGATCCGGGAGGTTTCCTTAGGGCAGAACTGAACACAAAGAGGGTGGGATGTTGTCTGTGAGCACTGACCAGGAGAAGATGTTGTGACAGAGAAAGAGCTGCCAGCAGGGACAGCTCCAGACAACAGGGATGGGCAGGGAATGAGAGGGAACTGCAGGGCATGAGCCACCTCCTCTGCAGCCAGACCTCCAGCAGAGGAGAGGGGCTTCTCTCCTGCTACAGGCCCATTTCATCCTGCCTGACAAAGGGGTTGAGAGTGACTGCGCTGTGATGTCACCGTCTGCGAGGTGGCATGCCCAGCTGGGTAAGGGGAAGGCTTTCCAGAATGCCTCTCTGTCTCTCTCCTTGCCTCCCTTGGCAGCAGGATCATGGTGTTGCTTCTTGTTTCCCCTCCTGTCCATGCTGCTCCTGTTCTTATTTTGGGTTTTTCTGGGGTTGGGTATTTTCAGCTGCAGTTCAGACACTGATTCTGCAAGTTGTGGAACAGAGGGGTCTGCATGGGAATGAGGTGGCCCCAGCCCCCTTCTGACTTGTGGTGCTCCAGGAAAACCAGGCTGTGGGGCTGGGAAATGCGCGGATACTCCTGTAAGGAGAGCCTATCTTCAGTCCTAAGGGTCCTTTGACTGTTTCCCTGTGGTGTCCTGCCAGGCTGCCACCTGCCCTCTAGAAAGGCACTGCTGTCTCATAGCACCTCTGTGATATCTGAGCGCCCCATGAGGAAAGTGCAGAGATGGTGAGAGTATGGAGATGGTGGTGGGAGGCTGTATGTGGGCATCCGAAAAGAGCCCTGTGTGTCCTTGTCTAGAAGGGGAGTGTGGAGAGCTCCCTCAGGTGCCCAGAGAAAGGGTGAGAAGTTTGGAGATGTGCACTTTGAAACTGGACTTGTCTGCTCTCATCAGGGGCTGGTTTCTTTCTAGGGCAACATATGAGAGTGATCATCCTCCAGCTCAAAGAGAGAATTGCAACATTTGGGGGTTTCTTTGCTTGAAAAGTCTGCGCTAACTTCTCAATGTCTTTTTTTCTTCGGACAGTCCCCCATGCCCGAAGATAGAAAAATGTCCAACAGCAGCTCCCTCCATGAGTTCCTTCTCCTGGCATTTGCAGACACATGGGAGCTGCAGCTCTTGCACTTCTCGCTCTTCCTGGGCATCTACCTGGCTGCCCTCCTGGGCAACGGCCTCATCATCACAGCTGTAGCCTGTGACCACCACCTCCACACCCCCATGTACTTCTTCCTCCTCAACCTTTCCCTCCTCGACCTTGGGTCCATCTCCACCACTGTCCCCAAATCTATGGCCAATTCTCTGTGGGACACCAGGGCCATTTCCTATTCAGGATGTGCTACCCAGGTCTTCCTGGTTTTCTTCTTGTTTGGAGGAGAGTATTTACTTCTCACTGTTATGGCCTATGACCGCTACGTTGCCATCTGTAGACTCCTGCACTACGGGACCCTCATGGGCAGCAGAGCCTGTGTCAGAATGGCAGCAGCTGCCTGGGCCGGTCGTCTTTTCAATGCTGTGCTGCACACTGCTAACACATTTTCAATACCACTCTGCCAAGGCAACACAGTGGACCAGTTCTTCTGTGAAATCCCCCAGATCCTCAAGCTCTCCTGCTCAGACTCCTACCTCAGGGAAGTTGGGCTTATGGTGTTTAGTCTTTGTTTAGTTTTTTTGTGCTTTGTTCTCATTGTGCTGTCCTATGTGCAGATCTTCACTGTTGTTCTGAGGATTCCCTCTGAGCAGGGCCGGCGCAAAACCTTTTCCACGTGCATCCCACACCTGGCTGTGGTCTCCCTGTTTGTCAGCACTATCATCTTTGCTCACCTGAAGCCCCCCTTCCTCTCCTCCCCAGCTCTGGATATGGTGGTGAGTGTTCTGTACGCTGTGGTGCCTCCAAGAGTGAACCCTCTCATCTACAGCATGAGGAACAAGGAGCTGAAAGATGCCCTGACGAAAGTGATTTCTTGGACATTTTTCAGCAGTGGTAACATTGCCATTGCTCTCCACAAATGACTCCCCCTGTGTCCCGTACCAGGACTGAGCTTTGTTTGTTCACTTTATTTGTATTATGAGTATTATTACTGTTGTTATTAATATTTGTCACCATGTTGCTACACAAATGGTTGGATTCATTCCACCTTCACTGAGACTGCTCTGTCTCACCTGGTGCCCATATAAAGCTGTGTCTAACACTGGGTCAGAGCTGACTCCCTCACAGTATCTTTGTAATGAAGTAGGTTCTTCCAGGTGCAGTGCCTGAAGGCTGCACTCTGCCGCCAAAGCTGCTGTCCCTCAGCACTGTCCCCAGCATATTTCCTTGAGACAATCTCTCCTACCCTGCGTGCTGGTCCTTACCCCAAACGTCTCCCCCAGACAAGGCTCCACACCAAGCTGAAGGACTGGGCATCCAGGTGTGATCCCTGGGAGGATCTGCCCACTGCTGGGTTCTGCAGGGTTGTCAGGGAGCATGCAGAGGAGGTCCTGGGGCCGTCTACTGGGCCTGTAGACCATTCTCCTCCCATGGGGGACCTCAAACAGGGTCTGTCAGAACACAGATTCAGCCGAGCTCGTTGTTGCATGAACGGAGAGGAGAAACTGCCCCATGAAACTCCTCACACACCCAGCTTCACATACCACCTATTTCCAGCACCGGCCATTCTCTGTGGTCCTGGTGAGGGGTCATCTTTGAATGTGACCCGCTCCGTCTTCCTGCTGGGCTCAGCAGCTGTATGGGGGGAATGGCCAGCCCTGCCTGGGTTCTCTCTGGGCCCAGACCTCATCAGACCCTGGAGCATGGCCTTCTGCTAACCCTGGGGGGACAGGGACAGGGCTGGGCAGGGTCTGGGGACTGGTGGGAGGCTGCCCCACAGAAGGCCTGAGGGGGACGGGGCACCAAGGGCTGTCATGGGGACCATGCCTGCAGGATGTTTCCCCACCCCAGAATGCATCCTGTCCTGTGGGGTGCCCACACAGTGGGGTCATGGGGCCACGTGCAGGGCATCAGGGCTGGGCCAGTGGAGGGATGAGGTGCTGATGGGAGCCACGGCACTCCAGAAGCTCCTGACGGTCATGGCGGGGACTCGCTGCTGCTAGCAGGGTTGGGGGTTCCTTGAGGGCTACTACCACCAGCACCACCTGCCAGGACTCCCAGACCCAGCACAGATGGTCGGTGCCCAGCAATGCAGCTCACAGTGCCGCCCATCCTGTGTCACCATCCTCTCTCAGGAGCACTGCCGGGTGCATCACTCCCTGCCCAGGTGTGGAGCGGAGCTGCTGGAGGTCTGCTCTTCTCATGCCAGCTGCCCCCACCTCTGCTGTTGCACTGGTCCACAGACTCTGCCCTGGGTCATGTTATGTCTCCATACATTCTCATCTGAGACAATGTAGGGACCTGAAGCACATAGCTCTGCTTAGAGCTGGCCACAACGACCTGCCTGTGTGTTCCCAGGAGATCCCAGCAAGGCTGTGCTTGGAGGTGAGGTTGGGATTGTCCTCAGTCAAAGTTGGTGGGACGGTCTGGCTGGGGGCCAAGGGGAGGAAAGGACAAGAGACAACAAGGAGAAGATGCAGAAAGGGAAATTTCAAATGAGTTGAAGGAAAAAATAAAGAAACATCCATGGCAGTTGAGCAGCACCGGGGCAGGGGGCAGGAAATCTTAAAAACCTCTCCTGGAGAAAGCACCTACCAGCCTGATCTAAGTGTCAGGTTAGTCCAGCTCAGAGCAGATCATGGTCCTGGAGATCTCTGGTGGTCCCTCCCAAACCAAACCCTCTAGGAGGAAGCGGCTGGAAGGCAGAGTGAGGGTCAGGGGACGCTGTTGTGGGGTTGAGGCCTTGCTGGCATTTGTACTGCCTGGTCAAGCCTGTCCTCAGAGTCACACAGTGAGTGAGTTCATCCTCAGAAGGAGTCTCTGCTCCATGGGCAACAGGAGTCAAACCAGTGCCAGGAGACTGCAGAAACATTCTCAGGAGCACTCCAGGCATTCAGGCCCTTTGACTGCTGAGGTGTCCCCAGACCAGTGCTTTGCATCCTGAGCGTTAAGGGCTGAGAAATCTTTAGAGCCAGAGCAGATCCAAGTCCCGTTACCTGGACTCGCAGGTTACAGGGCATCAGCAGGGCTGTACCAGCTGCAGGGAGGGAATCACTGCCCGGGGCATGAGCAGATCCCCCTCTGACCTCCCCTCTCTCTTCAAACCCCAGAACAGAGATCGTCTTTCCTGTGTTGTCCCTCCCTGCCGGGCTGTATTCCAACCGGAGGGGACACAGGCCCTCCCACTGGGGAAATGCAGGAGAGGCCAGTCTCATCTAGAGGAGTGGGGTCCCACCACACCTGCTGGGTGGCCAGGCCTGCAGGCTGCAGACCCCACTCTGTTCACTGCAGATCTCCTGCCTGGGGCTGCAGGGTGCCCAGCAACAAGACAGGCATGCTTGGGGGTCTGGTGCCATTGGGGTGGTGGCCTTTGGACCAGCCTCTGTCTGCAAGGGATTCAGGAGATTCTCTGGCTCCATGTTAGTGGCAAAGTAGTGGAGAAGGGGAAAAAGGAAACCCTTTGTCCATGAGATCGCCCGGTCAGACCTCTACTGCCTTCTCCTGCTGCATCAACCCCCCAAATCCTTTCACAGGAGCATTCTTTGTTTTCTGACCCTCTATCTGACCCTGCTTTGAGCAGCACGTTGCACTACAGGCCTCCTGTGGTCCCTTCAACCTGACTTATCCTGAACGCCTACGATCTCAGGCCCCATTTCAAGCACAGAGCAAATGTCTCTGGGACGTGAGAGATTTGTGCTTTATGTGACCATCTAAAAGAAGGCAGGTGACTCC
The DNA here is from genome assembly GCF_036417845.1 of Apteryx mantelli. Taxonomy (NCBI): domain Eukaryota; kingdom Metazoa; phylum Chordata; class Aves; order Apterygiformes; family Apterygidae; genus Apteryx; species Apteryx mantelli. Next base: position 15,193,176 of record NC_089988.1, read on the forward strand.
TCCCCCTTGACTCTAAGGGCAGCCTGGCAGGCACTACCTCAGACATATCTACATCACAGCGGAAATTCTTTGCATCCACCTTTAACCACCTGAAAGGCCATTGCCTGGATCCCCTCAGGGGTGAGGGGAGAAATGCAGGCTTTTATGCGGTGTGATTTCTGTACCTCTGTAGGTTGTGCCTCTAAGTAGATGGTGCCATCCTCCCCTTGGTTTCTTACCTGAAGCTCAGGCTGGATGGGGATGTGAACGTGTAGGTTGTCTGTCACTGCAGTGACCGTGAGATAGTGGAGAGGTAAGAGGAATAACAGAGTCACCACCCTGGACTGCAGCAGAGAGGATTTCATCTTGTTTGGGATGGAGTTATGCAAGTGAAAGCTCAGCTGGAGCTGGATCTAGGAAGGGATGGGGAGGGTAACCTGAAGGACTTCTGTAGGGACATTGGCAGTACAAGGCAGGCAGGCAAGGAAAATGTGTTCTCCCTGCTCAGTGGGGCAGGGGACGTAATGACAAAGACAGGGGAAAGGCTGAGGAGCTCATTGCCTCTTTTACCTTGTCTTTTCCTGGTCTTGTCTACTGTCAGGCCTCCCTGGCCCCCGAGTCCTGTGGCAGCATCTGTGGTAGCAAAGCCTCACCCATGGTAGAGGACAATGCATCTGGGGAGGACTTTTGCCCAGTGGGCACACAGAAGTGCATGGGACCAGATGGGAAGCACCCCAGGGTGCAGGGAGAGGTGGCTGGAGTCACTGCAATGCTGCTCCCAATTGTCTGTGAAATGTCAGTGTAATCAGGGCAGTTCCTGATGACTGGGAAAAGGCAGAAATTGTACCCATTTTCCAGAAGGGCAAGAGGGAGGATCTGGGGAATGAGAGGCTGGTCCTCTTCATCTTAGTCCCTGGGAAGGTGATGGAGCAAATCCTCCTGGAAACCATCTCCAAGCATAGGAAGGAGAAGGCCTGGAAGAGGCAGCATGCATTCACCAAGGGGAAATGGAAACCATGCCTGACCAATGTGATTGCCTTCTGCCATCAGATGAATGCCTGTGTGCACAATGAAAAGGGAGTGTGGCGAGATGTTTTAGGGACTCTTTTAAAACATCATGGTAACACAGGTATGTTGAGATTTGTGTAAATTTGGCCATCCAGAATTAGAGCATTTCCTTGAAGCTGGTCACCCTGCTTTCCTCACCAGTTGAGAGAGCCTGACACCTCAGAGTGCGATGTGCTCTGCGCAAAGAGTGAAGAGTGGCATGGACAGCTGTGGGCAGGGTGTGGTTTTCTGAGCCCTGGGCTCTGTGTGAGACACAAAAATATTTTGTTTAATGGTGTAAGGCTGATTATAACAGAAATGTTTAGAAAATGAATTAAAAATGAAACACGAAAGAAATTAAGAAATAGATTGAAAGCAAAGAATTTTTTTTTATCCTTTCCAGCTTTTAGTTTTTTTGTGTTCCTATTATCTTTCTTGAGTCATTTATTTATTTTTTCTTAATATAGTGGTCTTTCAGGGGAATGCTGTGTTTTTTCTTTTTTTTTAAAAAAAGGAAAGAGATTTTCAGAGCTGGGGTGGGATGCAGTCACAGGGTCATGGACAGCTGGTGCCTTTGCAGGTGCCCTGGTCCCCTCTGCCCAGCCTCCCTCTGCAGCTGCAAGGGGCTCCAGTCTCCCGAAGGTCCCCTGTGAGAGCTGCCAGGCCCAGGCAGGTCCCTCAGAGACACCGGGGCCTCTCCAAGTGCCCCTGGGTGCTTGTGGTTGGACACCTGAGCTCTGCCTGGAAAGGTGAAGAACTGTTTTCAACATGTCAAAAATAGGAGCACACTTTCATCAGCACAAAAGGTTGGTTAATTTTTAATGTCAATGTTTTCCTATGATGAAAGAGTGGAAATCTTCAGGAAGGGTATTAAAATGGGGAGAAGAAATATCGATCTGCCCATTAACTTGCATTACCACTGCTCTGTCTCTTATGCTGTGGGTTTAATCTCAGTAACCTTTTACATATTTCCATATATCCTGCTTAATTGATCATTTCTAAAGTCATCTTCGCGTCAGACTCTCTGGGCATGTGCACAGTTGAGGACTGTGTTTTCTTTCTTATGACACTGCATCAAGTTTATTTTTGGTTGTCTGCAATTAAGACAAATCCTTCTGCGTCTGTTTGCAGCTAGTTCTCGAAGGAAAGCAGGTGGGAATTGGTGCACACGAGCTGTAACATTCAGCTGCAGCCTTGAGTGGCAAAAGGTTCGATTTTCACAAGAGTGATGTGAAGTCCCCAGTGGTTGATGAGAGAACTGGTAGGGCTGGGAAGGTGGGAGGAATATTTTCCATGGATGTCTGACATCAAGGATGCTACTTTTTCTACATGTCCCGACATCATTAGGAGACACTCTGGATCCATATCAGTTGGAGAATGTGGATATCACCCTAATTTGAAAGCTGAAAACTAAGGAAAACTTCAAAAGCAGAAATCCTTTTTTTTTTCTTTTTTGTGCTCATTGAAATCTTCCTCTTTTAAATACACTCCTGAAACCTCCCAATTAGCCACACAAGAATTGAAGAAAATTATGGAAAGAGGCCTGGCTCCTTAGGGTTTTTTGCATATTAATGACCCCTCAAATATATTTGGTGCTGAGCCCATGAACCTCAGGTGCTGAGACTGAACAAACCTCTCAGGAAAGTCAGAAGAAAATCCCCAAGTTTCTTGGAGCGTTAATGGGTCCCACTGAGGGCCATTACCAAGAAAGGCTCCCCAGGGGCTGATTAGAGCAGAAAGTTGGAAGCCCTGATTGCAGGTAGGCAAAGGCGATGTGAGGGTGGCTGTGATGCCAAGTCAACCTTGATGTGTGTTATCAAGCAGAGTGACCAGGCACTGACAGCCAGCTCCTGGGTAGGGTGATGCTTTCCATCCCGCATTGCTCAGGCCTCTTCCTGGGGGCAGTGTGAGGTGAGGGTGCAAAATGCCGAGTGCAGGACAACATTACAACACCTCCTGGGATCCCCGGGGGTGAGGAGGCAACAAGGCCCAGTGGTGTAAGGAAGCATCATCTTCTTGCAGGCCCCGGTGGCAGACGCAGCAGCCATAGCAAAAGGAAAAAAAATCCTCAGTTCTTTTGGAGGCTTTTAGCCTTGACAGTGCCCTCCGTCGTCTCCACACAGGCTATCCTTAGCTGTCACAAACCTGCACCTGTGTCACTGCAGCCTGTACACACCCAACCTCCTTCCCCACCGTGCTCTCACTGCAGGATCTCCCCACCTTTACTGAAATCCCTCAGTCCTTGTTGGTGACTCCTTGAAACACAAAGCCAGGGGCTGATCACGCAGTCCCTCTGGGTGTCCAGTTGCACCACAGCACTACCTTACGAGTGACATCCTTTTAACATGAAGTTCAGTCTGAATGATTCAAAATGCAGTTTGGGGCTCTTTCTCCTTTGCATGCTGTTTCCCACTGCCAAGAAAAGCTCCCTCATCTCTGAAACCACTCTTCAAGCAGTCAGAGGTGACTACCATATTGGCCTTAGCCTTCACTTCAGCAGGCTAAAGAAGCCCAGGTTCCTCAGCTTCTCCGTATGGGCCATGTGCTTCAGGTCCCCAACCCCATCTGCGTAGACCTCCCCTGGACCCTCTCCAGTTGCTCCCCATTCCTCCAGCACTGGGTACCCCACACTGGGACACATTGTTCCAGACATGACCACACCAGTGCTGAGTGGAGAGAGTTAAGAACTGCCCTTGCCTGGATGGCCAGGCTCTTCCTAATGCAGTCCTATATGCAGCTGGCCTCATTTGTGGTGAGCATGCACCACACGCTCATATGGCATCCCCCGTAATGTGCAGGACCTTCACCTTGGGGTCCCTCCTCTGCCGGTCAAGTCTCTGCCTGTCCTGATGCATGGGTTGTCCTGCCCTGCTGATGAGCCTTTCAAACAGGACAGGATGTGGGGTATACCCCTGCATACCCCACCTTTACCTGGCTTCCTGGTAAAGCATGACCCATTCATGAAAACCCTCTGACCTTGATCATCCAAACAACTTTTTGCCCATCTGGATGTCTAGTGGACATCCACTACTCTTCTCTCCTCCACAGGTACTCGTCTTTTATCACAGAAGGAAATCAGATGGTTCAGGAATAATTTACTTTGGGTAAATCCATGCTGACTGTTCCCAGTCACCTTCATGATGTGCCCAGAACTGTGATCTGAGAGGACTGGCTCATGACACACTCCTCACCAACGTGAGGCTGAACAGCCTGCAGCTCCGCAGGTTGTCCATGTGGCTGTCTTTGAAGGTGGACACAACATATTCCTTCTGCTGCTCATTGGGACCTCCCCTGATCTCCACAACCTTTCAAAGACGACAGCAAGCAGCCCTGCTGTCACAGCAGCTAGCTCTGCTGCCAGCCATCCAATCCCATAGACTTGTATGGGTTGAGCTCTAGAGACTTAGGCACTGCAGGCTGGTTTTCTCCTTAGCAGTCCTGACTCTAGGCACAACAGCTCAGGAGAGCTTGCTGGTGAAGACTGAAGCCAGGGAGGACTTGACTTCCCCAAACTTATCTGCATTCACTTTTGCTAGAATCCCTGCCCCAGTCAGCAGTGACACCACATTTCCTTTTTTATTCTTCTACTGTTACTGAAGCAGCAGCAGCTCTTCTTCCTGTCCTTCACATCCCCTGAAAGTGTCTCTGTCCCAGGGGACCTTTGGCTTCCTTAACACCATCCCTACTTTGCTGGACAATATCTCTAAATTCCTCCTTTGCAGCCTCTGCCTTCTTCCCCTTTCTGTGTGCTGCCTTATTGCCCTGGAGCTCATGTGGGAGCTCCCTGTTTAGCCAAGCTGGGGTCCAGAGGTGTCTGCTAATTCTACAAACTGTTCATAAGGAGCATTCTTGTGCTTGATGGGTGCTTAATGACCTGCTGGCTTTCCTGAGCTCCTCTGCCCTTCAGAGTTGCCTCCCTTTGCCCATCCCATGGAAGAGCTCCATACATCCAAGTTACCCCTTCACACATAGGACATCCCCCTCCTCATCTTCCCTGGCTGTCTCTCCTGAAGAACTTGCACCCTGCCATTGAAGGACTCCATCATGCGACTGATCCCACCACATCTCAGTTATTCCAACCATGGGGCAGTCCCGGGACAGGCTCCATATGTTTGCATATATTTTGGCTTCAGCACCTCAGCTGTGGTGCTGAATGAAGATTTGCCACAGGGAAAACTTTTAGCAAGGACCTCAGGAATACAAAGGCTTTGATTGCAAGTGGTGACATGCTGGCCTAGACAGAAGGTGGCAATGTAATGGTGAAAGGAGATTTCCACTAAGAGAGCAAAGCCTGCAGTGTCCAAGGCCAGCGAGAAACAGAGCTGGGCCACAAAGGGGTGGCAGGAGAGGGGTTTCCTGCCTGAACTGACTCTGCAGCACCTTGGTGCCTGTGACAGGCTTGAACCAATCTCCAGGCAGGACAAGGTGCCACTGAAGAGGTCCCTGGTTCTGTGATCCAGCCACCCTGAGGACATCATTAGCCCTGTCCCTGTTCACATCATCTGGGGGGCGGAGGGGGAGGGGGAGGGTTGAGAAGAGGTTCAGAGGGCAGGGAGCAAGAAGGGTCTGAGAGTGCAGATGCTGGAGTGGAGACCTTGGTGTGATGTGCCTCCCATTTATGCAGCATGCTTGGATGTAGATGGGATGGACTTTGCCTAAAGGCAGTGGTGGGATTCAGTTGTTTGGGTACAGGTAGATAATCCAAGATGCCCTAGGGCACTTGCCCAGTGCTACTCCAAAGGGCCATGGCTTTCCTGGAGGTCCCATGCTGGAACTACTAGAAACATGTGGTTTTGCTGGACACCCCAGGCACTTGACATGGCCCTGCAGGCCTATTTCTATGTCATTAAATCACGTGTCTGCACTGAATTACATTAGCTGTTTGTAACATTGGGATCTTCCTATGTCTCAGCTTCATAGTGAGAGGAACACTAGTTGTAGAAGGCATCTAGGGTCATTTCAGATGGCCAAGGGAAATTCTCCACCTGGCCCCTAGCTGATGCTCCATAAGGACGTGGGTTTCCCAGTTGCTCCATCAGAGCAAGAAGACACTGGCACATGCCTTGGACCACCTCTGTCTCTTCCAAGGTCACCAGGTGTTTGCATGTGAGCAACTGACTCCCACCCTCCATCTAAAGCGATTATAACCGGAGCTTAGGCAAGGAGCTCCCATGCAGACATCTATGTTGTGCCCACTTCAGTTTTGGCAAGGGGAATCCCACCTCCTGTGTGTCTGTGGAGTTCACGGGAGTTAGCTGAATCCCATTGCATCCCAGGGGTTTCTAAACAGGCATGAGATGCCCAGATTGACTCATCTGCATCAAGACCTGAAGAATGGGAAAATGAACTGCCTTCCTGACCCCTTCTAGGTGTCCTGCCTAGTTGAAACATGGGAATATGGATTTCCAAAGTGGGACATTTCTAGCTCTTGTAGATAACCATCCTCTGATGAAACAAGCAACAATGCTGTGACTGGTCTCTCTGCATTGTTTCTAGAGGGACCATCAGTGATTATTTTGTTTTACCTCAGTGAACATTTCTCAGGAGAAGGGAGCACAAGGGACAGAGAAATTCATGAGCTCAGCTGGGCCTCTGTACCTGAGTGGGGCCAGGCTCCTGGGATGGAGGGAGCTCCTGGCAACCGGGCAGCACTGCCCAAAGACAGCTGTGTGCAGGAGCAGCTCCTCTGCAAAGAGCAACAGGGCTCCAGGCTCTGTCTGCAATTGCTGACAGAAGATGAGAGAAGACAGGGACAAGTAAAAGGCCATGTGGAGTGGGAGGAGAGAGGAGAGCTCCTTGTGGGAGAAATCTTCACAGCCCCTGACACGGTAAGTCTCTGGCTGTGGAGCAATGCTATAGAGGTTCCTGGAGGGCTCTTCTAAACCCAACCCATCCCATCAAATCCCATATCTGTTTTTTAAGGATGTCTCTCCTGGTTTTTCTTTTGCAGAGGAGGCAGAGACGCTTCAGAACAGGGATTTGCCTCCACATCATTAAAGGGACAGGGCATCCTGCTCCTTTTTCTTGGGGACAGCTGCAGGGGTGTGCAGCCAGTGTGTGCACACAGGTCTGTCCAGGGCTGTAATTCACAGCAGTGTCCTTGTGCTCCAGGGTGCTGTGTGCCTGGGGCAGTGACTCTGCCGCCTGCGAGGGTCAGCACTCAGCCTGCCTGGGGAGTTCCCTGCAGCACTGTGGGGAGAAGCTCTGGGTGGGAGGAGAGACGCCCTGGCAGGGCAGGTTCATTCTCTCCTGCTGTGAGGGTGCTGAACGGGTCATGGCTGCCCACAGCTCCAGCTCACTCCCAGGACATTTCTGGAGGAGACTTTCCAAAAGGAAGGTCAAGGCAGCAGATACATGAAAGGGAAGGAGCTGTCATGAGTCTGTGCTTTCACTTTGATTCTCTCTGGCTAGGGCGAAATGGGATTGGATCTGTCAGGTTTAGACAGGGGACTGAGACAGTGACACTGAGAGAGGAGCAGCTCTGGGAGGGACTCAGCAAATGCCTTCATGCACCCCTCAGCCTAAGGACAGAACCAGCATCACCTTTCCAGCCTCAGCAAGGTTTCTCTCCCCTGCTCCACAGCACCTCCAAACACGGAGGCGCCCTGGGCAGCGTCCTGCCCCCAGGAGGTTTCTGCAGGGCAGAGCTGAGCTCACAGCAGGTGGGATGGGGTGTGTGAGCACTGAGAGGGGAGAGACATGGGGACGGATAAACAGTTCCCCACAGGGGCGGCTCCAGGCAGCAGAGTCATGCTCAAAGTGTGAGAGGAAACTGTCAAGTCCAAGGCCTCCTCTCCTCTCCCAGGCAGCACAGCCCTCTGCTCTCAAGGCTGGGGGGTCCAGGGCAGGAGTCGTTTCCTCGCCTGAAAATCCCTTCAACATTATGAGTGGGTTAAATCTGACTGGAACTGTCAGTAATTTAAAATTTTAGTCCCCCCTGTTCCCATCTACGTAGTGCTGTAGGTCAGGGCTGACTCCTCTGGAGCCCATGGGCAGAGGCCCCTGCTCCGCATGGCAAAATCAGCCAGCACAAATCAGAGCTCAAGCCACAGAGATCAATGATGGTGCTACTGAGATGCGGAGAGGTAATGTGTGTGTGTTTGGTGTGTGTGTGTGGGGGGGGGGAGGGTGTTATGAGAAAGCTTTGCTCAGAGAAGCCTGTTCTAACTTGTCAATGTCTCTTCTTCCTCAGACAGTCCCCCTGTGTCGCAAAGGAGCAAATGTCCAACAGCAGCTCCCTCAATGAGTTCCTCCTCCTGGCATTTGCGGACACACGGGAGCTGCAGCTCTTGCACTTCTCACTCTTCCTGGGCATCTACCTGGCTGCCCTCCTGGGCAACGGCCTCATCATCACAGCTGTAGCCTGTGACCACCGCCTCCACACCCCCATGTACTTCTTCCTCCTCAGCCTCTCCCTCCTCGACCTTGGCATCATCTCCACAACTGTCCCCAAATCCATGGCCAATTCCCTGTGGGACACCAGGGCCATTTCCTACTCAGGATGTGCTGCCCAGGTCTTCCTGGTTCTCTTCTTTTTAGGAGGAGAGTGTTGTGTTCTCACAGTCATGGCCTATGACCGTTTTGTTGCCATCTGCAAACCCCTGCACTATGGGACCCTCATGGGCACCGGAGCTTGTGTCAGAATGGCAGCAGCTGCCTGGGCCAGTGGTTTTCTCAGTGCTCTCCTGCACACTGCTCACACATTTTCAATACCACTCTGCCAAGGCAACACAGTGGACCAGTTCTTCTGTGAAGTTCCCCAGATCCTCAAGCTCTCCTGCTTGGACTCCTACCTCAGGGAAGTTGGGCTTCTGGTGGTTAGTCTTTGTTTAGCCTTTGGGTGTTTCATTTTCATTGTGCTGTCCTACGTGCAGATCTTCACTGCTGTGCTGAGGATGCCCTCTGAGCAGGGACGACACAAAGCCTTTTCCATGTGCCTCCCGCACCTGGCAGTGGTCTCCCTGTTTATCAGTACCGGCTTGTTTGCCTACCTGAAGCCCCCTTCCATCTCCTCCCCAGCTCTGGATCTGGTGCTGGCTGTTCTGTACTCAGTGTTGCCTCCAACTCTGAACCCCCTCATCTACAGCATGAGGAACAAGGAGCTCAAGGATGCCCTGAGGAAAGTGATCCAATGGGTCCAATGTCAGCACCAATAACTGTCCATTGTGCATCCATTCCTCAGGGTATCTGGAATCAAGGCTGTGTGCTGTGCGTTTATTTCTTTCTTACTTTTCTTTTTTGCATCCATGTCAAAAAACAAACAACAACAAAAAAATCCAGTTTGTGTCATGTCTCGTCAGGAATCTCTCGTTTGAATCTGACCCAAAGTCCATGTTGAAGCAGGAAGCCAGGCTTCCCCTTTCATCAGCAGAGGTGGGAGAACCTCAGAGCCCCACTAGTCTGAGCTCCCATGGATGTCCTGAGTGCAATGCAAAGAGTTTCCCTTTGCAGGGTCCCTTTCGGCATTGTCTCTTTCAACACCAAGGGAGCTCAGGGGCACAGAGTCAGGCTCACATGAGCACAGGCAGGGGGAGGCCATGGGTCCTGTGTCCATTAGGAGAGCTCAGCTCCCCTGGCCACAGTCAGGGTGTGATCCCACACCCCTCTTCTGTGAGGGTGGCAGCCAGCTGTCACCATGGGCTGGTCACTTGCCTCTGCAGAGCTCCACCACCCAAAGCGAAGTGGGAGTGGAGGGGAGGAGATACTGGACAAAGCCTGTGGGAACAGACCTTCTGCTTCTCAGGACCATTCCCCCACTGCCACAGCAGGCATTTCCTGTGCAGCCTTTGTGTGGGGGCTGCAGCTTTCTTGGAGACGTGTCCACCAACAGCAGCAGGACTTTCTCTTTTCAGGGCCTTTCCAAATCTGCCCTTTCTTCAGAAGATGGAGTCAAAAATACACCCAAAGAAATTGCACCACAAAAGGGCCTGCTGCTCTGCTTGTGAACTCCATGGGATGCGGGGAACAAGCTCCGACTCTACATGTGGTCTGATAGGGACTGAGGGCTGGATCCAGGATTCATCTCTTGGTGACCAGTGCCAGTGGAGATGGGGAACGGTCTCTGAATTTTCTGCCTGGGACTGTCCTACAGGTGACAGTGCTGATGAGAGATGCCCATCCTTCTGGAGGGGAATCTGAGCCCCAGGAAAGTTCAGGGGATCTCCAGGGACAGCGTGTGGTGGGGGTGGGCAGTGAGTAGAGCCTCGCAAAATGAGGGATGGTCCACGGTGGAGTGACCAGAAGGTGAAGCACTAAATTTAGGCAAGCATGGGGAAAGGAGGGCTCTGCAATCCCCGGAGAGGCATTGGGGACCCAGGAGGCCCAGGGAAGGGGCACGGGAGAGTGATTCCTGCACCCTCAATGAAACACCACAGGCTGGAGCTAGTGCACAACCAAACACATCTGCTGCCATTGCAAATGCCCTGGGGTCACTCTGAGCACTGTCCATGAGCACAGAGATGTGTCAGCAGTATCAGTGGTGTTGATCCCTGTCCGGATGGGTCTGCTTCCTGCCGCGACCAGCATGGCCAGGGCTGAGGCAGTAGTCACCCCACGGCCTCATGACCCCACAACCTAATCGCTCTGCAGAGCAGCACCACCAGCCCAGGGCCCTGCAGGGAGCACAGGGCAGGGGTGCAGGAACAGCCAGGCCAGCATGGACACACTGACCTGGGGAAAGGCTCTCTGGGGAGCAGGGATGTCCCAGGAGAGAAGCAGAGCAGCGCTCAGAGATAGGAAATGAGAACAAGAAGCAGGTTTTCCTGTGCACCAGCTGGCGGCAGGCAGCTCTGTCCCCAAGGCAGCAGGAGCTGCCGGAGGGGCTGCAGGGCCGGAGCTCTCATGCTGTGCTGGGCAGCAGGGTGGGCATGAAGGGGCTGCAGGCAGACAGGGAGGGGGATGTGCTGGGCACAAGAGCAGGGGAGACAGAGAGTGAGCAGCCTCATTGAGGGGCCTCTTGCCCCTGCTGGGGGCCTTGGACCGTGCCTGTGATACACTGTGGACATGGCTGTGCCTGGCCCTGCACCTCTCGGGTCCTGACCTGCTCCTGTCCCCATCCTGCTGACCTGACTCCCCATTTCTACCTTGGAACAAAGTCAAGAAAGCCTTGGCAAGGGAAGCTGGGATCCAAGGAGATCCCAAAGAAGGCTGGAAATGCAAAAGGTGACCCTATATCCATAGCAGCAACTCCTGCCTGACAGGCAATTTAAAGGTGTCAGGAGAGCTTCAGCTTTGGACCCTCTACCCAGGAGACACTGCATGCGGTGTCTTAGCTGCATGAAGAAGCAAAAGCAGTCACTTGTTGTCTGATTTGATGATGCCCAGTTATGACAGCAGGTCTTTCTGTGTCACAGCTCGACTGTTTATGAACCATTTGTTATTGGGTTCCTGCTAGAAAGAGGATGTTGTTGGGAGCAGCAAGAGTGGGGCTGCTGCCTGCGGGAAGCGGAGCCGGGAGCTGAGGGTGCCGGGAAGGCAGGCAGGGCAGGGACCCACCGATGAGACGTGCCATCCCACAGTGCCCAGACAAGAAGAGCAGAGCAAGTTTGGGGATGGTAACTGGGGTCAGGCACAGTTCAGCAATTGCCAGACAAGACTGGAGGGCTCCCACTAGCCTTGGTTTGCACTGGAGCGTGGACTGGAGAGCTCCAGAGGTCCATTCCCACCAAAACTCCTCTGTGACTCCATGAATTCTTGCTCCTCAGTCTCTGCTCCGGCACAACTGGCAGGGAGATGAGAGCACGCAGGCAGGACAGAATGAGCCCCATTCTCAGCTGGGGTCTTCACCCCAATTTCCCTGCTCCTCCCCCTGCTCCTGGCACTTCTGCTGCTGTGCCCATGTCAAACCCTCCTGCCCCCAGACTGCCCTGGGCCCGAGGCAGCTCCAGCTCCCTCCAGGGCTGCGCTGGAGCCTTTCTGGGGTGGGCTGAGGTGGGGCTGGCACTGCCAGAGTGGGTCGGGAGAGGGCAGCTCTCCTCAGCCACACTGGGGCTGCAGCTGGGCATAGCATTTCCATGGGGAGCTCCCTGAGGAGCCGCTCCGGGGGATCCTCCACCTCTGCCCTGGCAGCAGCACCAGCGCTCAGGGTGCTGGGGTGGACGTGCACAGAGGGTGGAAAGGGGATGGGCTGCCCAGGGGGATAATGCAGATGTCTGTGCATGCAGAGATGGAGTGAGGAAAGGCAGAGCTCAGCTGGAGCTGGCACCAGAGACCTCAGACATGGAGAGGGCTGCGGTATTATTAAATGACTCTTAAATAATCCCCCAGAGTCTGGGGGGTCTGAGCAACTGCACCATGCACAGTCTGTGCTGCGCCCCACTTGGGTGTCAGCAAACAGCCGTGCTCCAGGATCTGCCGGGATCTGGTGCAGAAGAGAGGCCATGCAAGGCTGCCCTTTTCCCCTCCATCGGGATACAATGACCTGCAGGAGGACGCAGCTGGCCAAGCACCACCCCACAGCTGGGGTGAGCAGCCAGCACAGGAAAAGGGTGATGTGAGGGGCTGGTGTAGGATGATGGCCCTGGGCAGCTTCCCCAGTGTGTCCATGCATCACAGGGAACAACCTGGGCTCGTCTCTCCTGCGCCCGCCGTGTCCTGGTGCCCTTCCCAGGAGACCTGCATTTGCCCTGCAAGCACATGGCTCTGTGCTCTCACACTGCCATTGACACGCAGTAGCTGCCTGCTGGCATTTTTCCTCTCCTGGGCTCTTTCCAGTCCAGACCAGATCCTCCCCAGCTCTCCCCACCTCCCCTGCCCTCTCCCCAGCCCACACAGCAGAGCAGCCCAAGCTGGGGGCACACAGCAGCAGTACATATCACAGGGGGCTGCAGAGCTCTGGGCACTCACCCGACAGCCCCAGACCCTCTGAAGGACACAGCAGGTCCTGGGGGGCAGAGAGGGGTGTCAGCCTCCCCATCAGCTGCCAGGCTGGGGGCCAGCAATGGCACAAGGAAATGGAGGCCACTCACTCCATGTCTCCACTGCTCTCATCACCAGGAGATCCTTAACTCTGGCTGCCTGCAGCCCCTCTGGGTAGCCCCTCTCCCCAAGACGGCACACGAGTCCTAGCCCCGGGGCTCCTCAGGCAGCTCCAGTGACACAGCAGCCTGCCCTGAGCTGACACACACAGAAACAGGTTTTCATTTATTGCTCCCCACAAGCACACAGTTGCTCCTTTGCTCTTCTCCAGGGATGTCCCTGCTCCCCAGAGAGCCTTTCCCCAGGTCACTGTGTCCGTACTGGCCTGCCTGGCCATTCCTGCAGCCTTCCCCTGTGCTCCCCACAGGACCCCAGGCTGGCGGTGCTGCTCTGCCGGGCGAGTGGGCTGTGGGGCCATGGGGTGACTCCACCCTGGCTGTGCTGGTCCGGGCAGACCCTGCTGGCCCAGCATCACTGCACCTGACACCCCCCCCCCCCTCGCCAGGGTCTGAGGCTGTGGAGGATGCCTGGAGCGACCGCAGGGCATTTCACATTGCTCAGGATGGGGGGTCAGAGGTATCATTAGACCCAGCCCACTCCCTCTCCTGAGATTGCAAAGCCCTGATTTGGTGCATTCCTCAGTTTGGCCCTTTACATTTGGGTGACTCCACTTGGTTTTGGGAGTCTCCACTCACTGCCTGTCCCAGGCACACGCTGCCCCTGGAGATCCCCTGTGCTCACCTGGTGGCTCTGTGCACCCTTCCAGAAGGATAGGAGTCCGTCACCAGCCCTCTAATATGTGGGACAGTCCCTGGCAGATACCGCTTACCCCCTCCAGGGCCACTGGACACCCACCAGTGACAGCTGCATCCAGCCCTCATTCCCTAACACATCACCCTATGAGCACATCCTGCTTAGCCCATGGAAAACCCAGGCACAGCCACAGGGCCTTTTCAGGTGCAATTCCCTGAGTGCATTCTTGGCTCCTGCTTGGGAAGAAGAGCCCAACCTTCAGGCAGTGTACTGATGAAATCCCCTTTTATTACAGTGGTGCTACTTGGGAGGCCAGCTCTGACACAGTGCTCAGCAGATTTACAGAAGGCCTCTGGGTCAGATGGACAGGGTTCGTGCCTCTGGAGAGGTGGGATGAATTCAAACATTTGTGCACAAACATGGCTTTCACAGACAGAACTCTGAAAGCACAAGAGTTGCCTGACATAAACTGGAAATCACTTGTGAGGAGAGATGGGAAGCTCATTGCTGCTGAAATAGTAACAGCTGAAACAGTTTCTTCAATGAGTCCTTGAGCTCCTTGTTCCTCATGCTGTAGATGACAGGGTTCACTGTTGGAGGTACCACTTTGTACAGAACAGCCAGCACCAGATCCAGAGCTGGGGAGGAGAGGGAGGGGGGCTTCAGGTAGGCAGAAAATGTGGTGCTGATGAACAGGGAGATCACGGCCAGGTGAGGGTGGCACGTGGCTTTGTGACGACCCTGCTCAGAGGGCATCCTCAGAACAACAGTAAAGATCTGCACGTAGGACAGCACAATGAAAATGAAACATCCAAAGATTAAACAGCCACTAACCAGAAGAAGCCCAGCTTCTCTGAGGTAGGAGTCTGAGCAGGAGAGCTTGAGGATCTGCGGGATTTCACAGAAGAACTGGTCCACTGTGTTGCCTTGGCAGAGTGGTATGGAAAATGTTTGAGCAGTGTGCAGGAGAGCATGGAGAAAAACACTGCCCCAGGCAGCTGCTGCCATTTTGACACAAGCTCTGCTGCCCATGAGTTTCCCGTACCGCAAGGGTCTGCAGATGGCAACAAAATGGTCATAAGCCAAAACAGTGAGAAGAAAATACTCTGCCAACATAAAGAAGACCAAGAAAAAGACCTGGGCAGCAGATCCTGAGTAGGAAATGGCCCTGGTGTCCCTCAGGGAATTGGCCATGGATTTGGGGACAGTGGTGGAGATGGTGCCAAGGTCAAGGAGGGAAAGGTTGAGGAGGAAGAAGCACATGGGGGTACCAAACCAAAAAATGCTCCTGCCAAAGAACTTCTGGGATGATACAGCAGGACAAAGCAGTAGAGGGTTGACGGGGTGGTATAATTCCCATGGACAAAAGGCTTTCCTTTTTCCCCTTCTCCTGAGAATAAAATCCTCAGCTCTCCACAGAGAAGAAGCTGGGAAACAAACTTTGCCACTAACATGGAGGCAGAGAATCTCCTGAGTCCCTTACAGACAGAGGCTGCTCCAAAGGCCACCACCCCAATGGCACAAGACCACCAGGCATGCCTGCCTTGCTGCTGGGCACCCTGCAGCCCCAGCCAGGAGGTCTGTGAGAAACAGAGTGGGGTGTGCCGCCTGCAGCCCTGGCCACCCAGCAGGTGTGGTGGGACCCTGCTTCTCTAGATGAGATGAGACTGGGCTCTCCTGCATTTCCCCAGTGTGAAGCCTGTGTCCCCTCCAGCTGGGAATGCAGCCTGGCAGAGAGGGCCAACGTGGGAAACACGATCTCTGTTTTGGGGTGTGAAGAGAGAGGGGAGGGCAGAGGGGGATCTGCTCATGCCCTGGGCACTGATTCCCTCCCTGCAGCCAGTACAGCCCTGCTGATGCCCTGTAACCTGTGGGCCCAGGAGATGGGACTCCGATCTGCTCTGGCTCTAAAGACTTCTCAGCCCTTCAGACCCAGGATGCAAAGCACCGCTCTGGGGACACCTCAGCAGTCGAAGGGCCCAAATGCCTGCTGTGTTCCTGAGAACTTCTCTGTAGTCTCCCGGCACTGCTTTGACTCCTGTTGCCCATGAAGCAGAGACTCCTTTTGAGGATGAACTCACTCACTGTGTCACTCTGAGGACAGGCTTGACCAGGCAGTCCAAATGCCTGCAAGGCCTCAACCCCACAACACTGTCCCCTGACCCTTAATTTGCCTTCCAGCCCCTTTGTCCTAGAGGATTTGCATTTGGAGAGACCACCAGAGATCTCCAGGAGCATGATCTGCTCTGAGCTGGGCTAACTTGACAGTTAGATCAGGTTGGTAGGTGCTTTCTCCTGGAGAGTTTTTAAAAATCTCCTGGCACCTGCCCCAGTGCTGCTCAACTACCTTGGTTATTTCTTTATTTTTCCTTCAACTCATTTCAGATTTCCCTTTCTGCATCTTCTCCTTGTTGTCTCTTGTCCTTTCCTCCCCCTGGCCCCCAGACAGACCATCCCACCAACTTTGACTGAGGACAATCACAGCCTCGCCCCCAAGCACAGCCTTGCTGGGATCTTCTGGGACCACGCAGGCAGGCTGTGGTGGCCATCTCCAAGCTGAGCTATGTGCTGCAGATCCCTATGTGGTCTTAGACGAGAACGTATGGAGACATAACATGACCCAGGTCAGAGCCTGTGGGCTGATGCAAGGGCTGAGCCAGGGGCAGCAGGCATGAGAAGAGAAGACCTCCAGCAGCTCCTCTCCACACCTGGGCAGGCAGTGACACACTCGACAGTGCTCATGAGAGAGGAGAGTCACACAGGATGGGGGACATTGTGACCTGCTGTGCTTGGCACCAACCATTTGTGCTGGGTCTGGGAGTCCTGGCAGGTGGCGCTGGTGGCTGTAGCCCTTGAGAAACCCCCAGTCCTACTAGCAGCAGTGAGTCCCCTCCATGACTGTTGGGAGCTTCTGGAGTGTCATGGCTCCCATCAGCACCTCATGCCTTCACTGGACCAGCCCTGCTGCCCTGCATGTGTCCCCACGGCCCAACAGTGCAGGCACAGCACAGGGTTTGTTCTGGGGTGGGGAGACATCCCTCCAGCATGGTCCCCATGACAGCCCTTGGTGCCCTGTCCCCCATGGCCCTCCTGCCTGGCAGCCTCCCACCAGTCCCCAGACCCTGCCCAGTCCTGTTCCTGTCCCCCCAGGGTTAGCAGAAGGCCATGCTCTGTGGTCTGCTGAGGTCTGAGCCCGCAGAGAGGCCAGGCAGGGCTGGCCATTCCCCCCATACAGGTGCTCAGCCCAGCAGGCAGATGGAGCTGGTCACATTCAAAGATCACCCCTCACCAGGACCACAGGGAAAGGCCAGTGCTGGAAAAAGCGGGTATGAGAGGCTGGGTCTGGGAGGACTTTCCTGGGAAAGTTTCTCCTCTCTGTTCATGCAGTGACAAGCGGGGCTGGATCTGTGTTCTGACAGACTCTGTTTGAGGCCCACCATGGGAGGAGGATAGTCTACATGGCCCCAGGACCTCCTCTGCATGCTCCCTGCCAGCCCTGCAGAGCACCCAGAAGAGGGCTCGTCCTCCCAGGGATTACAGCTGGACATCCAGTCCTCCAGCTGAGTGTGGAGCCCTGTTTGGGGGTAACTTTTGGGGTAACGATCAGCATGCGGAGTGGGGGAGATTGTCTCAAAGAAATGTGCTGGGGACAGGGCGTGACAGAGAGCAGCTTTGGAGGAAGAGTAATCCTTCAAGCACTGCACTGGGTAGAACCTACTTTATTACAGAGATACTGTGATGGAGTCAGCTCTGACCCAGTGCTGGACACAACTTTATATGGGCACCAGGTGAGACAGAGCAGTCTCAGTAAAGGTGGAATGATTCCAAGCATTTGTGTAGCAACACAGATAACAAGTACTACTACTAATAGTAATAAAAGTCATAATGAAAATAAAGTTAACAAAAAAAGCTCAGTCTTGGTACAGGACGGAGGGGGAGTCATTTGTGGAGAGCAATGGCAATGTTACCACTGCTGGAAAAGGTCCATGAAATCACTTTCCTCAGGGCATCTTTGAGCTCCTTGTTCCTCATGCTGTAGATGAGGGGGTTCAATGTTGGAGGCACCACCGAGTACAGGACAGCCACCACCATATCCAGAGCTGGGAAGGACAGGGAGGGGGGCTTCAGGTAGGCAAACATGTCAGTGCTGACAAACAGGGAGACCACAACCAGGTGCGGGATGCACGTGGAAAAGGCTTTGTGACAACCCTGCTCAGAGAGCATCCTCAGCACAGCAGTGAAGATCTGCACGTAGGACAGCACAATAAAAACAAAACACCCAAAGGCTACACAGGCGCTAACTGCAAGAAGCCCAACTTCCCTGAGGTAGGAGTCTGAGCAGGAGAGCTTGAGGATCTGGGGGATTTCACAGAAGAACTGGTCCATTGTGTTGCCTTGGCAGAGCGGTATTGAAAAGGTGTTAGAAGTGTGCAGCACAGAATAGAGGAAACTAGTGCCCCAGGCAGCTGCTGCCATTTTGACACAAGCTCTGCTGCTCATGAGGGTCTCGTAGTGCAGGGGTTTGCAAATGGCAACATAGCGGTCATAGGCCATGACTGTGAGTAGAGAATATTCTCCTGCAAACAAGAAGACAAAGAGAAAGACTTGAGCAGCACATCCTGAGTAGGAAATGGCCCTGGTGTCCCACAGGGAATTGGCCATGGATTTGGGGACAATGGTGGAGATGAAGCCAAGGTCAAGGAGGGAGAGGTTGAGGAGGAAGAAGTACATGGGGGTGTGGAGGCGGTGGTCGCAGGCTACGGCTGTGATGATGAGGCCGTTGCCCAGGAGGGCAGCCAGGTAGATGCCCAGGAAGAGCGAGAAGTGCAAGAGCTGCAGCTCCCACGTGTCTGCAAATGCCAGGAGAAGGAACTTGTTGAAGGAGCTGCTGTTGGACATATTGCTATGTCCATTCATGGGGGACTGTGCAAAGAAGAAAAGACATTGAGAAGTTAGCAGAGACTTTTCAAGCAAAGAAACCCCCAAATGTTGCAGTTCTCTCTTTGAGCTAGGGGATGATCACACTCATATGTTGCCCTAGAAGTAACCAGCCCCTGCTGAGAGCACGAGTCCAGTTTCAAAGTGCACAGCTCCAAACTTCTCACCCTTCCTCCGGGCACCTGACAGAGCTCTCCACACTCGCCTTCTAGACAAGGACACACAGGGCTCTTTGCAGATACCCATTTACAGCCTCCCACCACCATCTCCATACTCTCACCATCTCTGCACCTTCCTCATGGGGCTCTCAGATATCATAGACGTGCTATGAGACAGCAGGGCCTTTCTAGAGGGCAGGTGGCAGCTTGGCAGGACACCATAAGGAAACGGTCAAAGGACTCTTAGGACTGGAGATGGGCTCTCCCTAAGGGAGAGTCAGCTCAATTTCCAGCCCCACAGACTGCATTTCCTGGAGCTCCACAAGTCAGAAGGGGGCTGGGGCAACCGCATTCCCATGCAGACCCCTCTGCTGCACAGTTTGTAGCATCCATGTCTGAACTGCAGCTGAACTCCCCCCCCCCACACCCCAAAACCAGAGAGCCCAAGAGCAGGAATAGGAGCAGAATGGACAGGAGGGGAAACAAGGAGCAGCACCATGATCCGGGTGCCAGGGGAGGCAAGGAGAGAGAGACAGATGGGAACTCAGGAAAGCCTTCACCTTACCAGCTGGGCATGCCACCTCACAGGCAGGGACATCGCAGGGCTGTCACTCTCAGTCCCTTTGTCAGGCACCTCTCCTCTGCCGGAGGTCTGGCTGCAGAGAAGGCAGCTCATGCCCTGCACCCCATGGCTGTCAGGGCAGAGGCTCTGCTGCGTGGCAGAGGAGACACAGGGAGCTTGCTTAGAGGAAGGTGTCTGCATCGGAGGGACTGACCACTGACCGTGACTTGCCCAAATCCATCCTCCCATGACGATTCTGTTGGCACTTCCCTCTCATTCCCTGCCCATCTCTGCTGCCTGGGGCTGCTCCTGCTGCCTGCAGCTTTCTCTCTCCCAACATCTTTTCCCAGTCAGTGCTCACAGACCCTGTCGCACCCTCTCTTTGTACAGTTCTGCCCTACAGAAACCTCCCGGATCAGGGCACTGTCCAGGGGCATCTCTGTGCTCACAGGTCCTAAGGAGCAGGTCGCATTAGCCCTGATAATTCCATAAAGGTGCTGCTGGTGCTGCTGTAGGTGGAGTTGAAAGGGTTTGCTGAGCTTTCTCACAGACCACCTGATCTCTGAGAGGGAAGGTTAGTGAGTCCCCATTCCTTGCCAAACCAGAAAACGCTTTCCTTTTTCCTCCCTGCCAACATTAGGAAACTGAAAGCCCTGGAGGGAAAGCTCCTTCCCTTTCAAGTAGCCTTTTTTGCACCTTCCTCTGTGGTGCAGCGACACTGCTCTGAATCACAGCCCTGCGCAGACCTAGGTGCATATCCCAGCTTCACAGCCCTGCAGCCGTCCTTGGGAGAAAGCAGCAGCATGCCCTGTTCCTGTGATGGTGTGGCAGGGGATCCCTGCTCTGAAGCATCTCCCCCTCCTCTGCAAAAGAGAGCGATCCTTAAAAAGACTATCAGTCATGGGATGGAAAAGGTTTGGAAGACCCCTCCAGGAACCTCAGTAGCATTGCCCTGCAGCCAGAGACTTACCATGCAAAGGGCTGTGAAGATTTCTCCCACAACGAGCTCTCCTCTGGCCTCCCACTCCACACTGCCTTGCACTTCCCACTGTCTTCTTTCCTCTCATGTCAGCAGCAGCAGGCAGTGCCCGGAGACCTGCTGCTCTTTGCAGAGGAGCTGCTCCTGCACACAGCTGTCTCTGGGCAGTGCTGCCCACTTGCCATGAGCTCCCTCCATCCCCAGAGCCTGGCCCCACTCAGGAGCAGAGGCCCAGCTGAAGATGTGACTTTCTCTGTCCCTTGTGCTCCCTCCTCCTGGGAAATGTTCACTGCAACAAACTAAAATAATCACTGGTGGTCCCTCTCTAAACAATACAGAGAGACCAGTTACAACACTGTCCCTTGTTTCATCAGAGGATGGTTTCATCAGAGGATGGTTATCTATGAGAGGTGGAAACATCACATTCTGGAAATCCATATTCCCATGTCTTAACTAGGCAGGACACCTAGAAGCGGACAAGAAGGGAGGTCATTCACCCATGGTTCAGGTTTTCATTCAGATGAGTCAGTCTGGGCATCGCATGCCCATTTAGAAGCCCCTGGGACTCAGTGGGATGCAGATCCTTCCTGTGAACTCCACAGACACACAGGAGGTAGGATTCCCCTTGCAAAAAAATGATATGGGCACAACAGAGGTGTCTGCATGGGAGCTCCTTGTCTAAGCTCCCATTATAATCACTGGAGATGGAGGGTGGGAGTCAGTTGCTCACACACAAACACCTGGTGACATTGGAAGAGACAGAGGTGGTCCAAGGCATGTGCCAGAGTCTTCTTGCTCTGATGGAGCAGCTATGACACCCCCATCCCTCTAGAGCATGAGTTGGGGGTCAGGTGGAGAATTCCCTTGGCCATCTGAAATGACACTAGATGCCTCCTACTACTAGGGCTCCACTCACTATAAAGCTGAGACATAGGAAGATCCCAATGTTACAAACAGCTAATGCAATTCAGTGCAGACACTTGATTTAATGACACAGAAATAGGCCTGCAGGGCCATGTCGGATGCCTGGGGTGTCCAGCACATCCACATGTCTCTAGTAGTTCCAGCATGGGACCTACAGGAAGTCATGGCCCTTTGGAGTGGCACTGGGCAAGTGCCCCAGGGCATCTTGGGTTCCCTACCTGTGCCCAAACAAATGAATCCCACTACTGCCTTTAGGCACAGTCTGCACTGTCTACATCCAAGCATGCTGCACAAATGGGAGGCACATCACACCAACGGCTCCACTCTAGTCTCTGCACTCTCAAACCGTTCTAGCTCTCCTCCTCCTGAACCCCTTCTCACCCCCCAGGATGATATGAACAGGGACAGGGCTAATGACGTCCTCAAGGTTGCTGGATCGCAGGCTTGGAGACTTCTTCAGTAGCACCTTGTCCTTCCTGGAGATTGGTTCAAGCCTGTCACAGGCCCCAAGGTGCTGCAAAGTCAGCTCAGGCAGCAATTTCCTCTCCTGCCATTTCTGCATGGCCCAGCTCTGTTTCTGCCTGGCCTTGGGGACTGCAGAGTTTGCTCTCTTAGTGGGAACCTTCTTTCACCATTACATTGCCACCTGCTATCCATGCCAGTATGTCACCACTTGCAATCAAAGCCTTTGCATCCATATGGTCCTTGGTAACAAGTTTCCCTGTGCCAGATCTTTAGTCAGTGCCACAGTTGATGCTGTGCTGCCCAAATGTATGCAAGTATATGCAGCCTGGGGTGCAGCCAGGAGCAGATGGAGATGCACAAGCTGTCAGAGGAGTGCCACATGGTTGGAATAACTGAGATGTGGTGGGATCACTTGCATGACTGCAGTTCTTCAAAGGCAGGGTACAAGTTCTTCAGGATACACCACCAGGGAAGATGAGGGGAATAACCTGTGTGTGAAGGGGTAGCTTGGATGTATGGAGCTCTTCCATGGGATGGACAAAAGGAGGCAGCTCTGAGGGGCAGAGGAGCTCAGGAAAGACAGCACGTAATTAAGGAAAGCACCCGTCAAGCACAGGAAAGCCCCATGCAAACAGTCTGTAAAATTAGTAGACACCTCTGGACCCCAGCTTGGCTAAATAGGGAGCTCCCACACGAGCTCCAGGGCAATAAGGTACCATACAGAATGGGGAAGAAGGCAGAGGATGCAAATGAGGCATTTAGAAATATTGTTCAGCAAAGTAGAGATGGTGTTAAGGAAGCCAAAGCTCCCCTGGGATAGAGACACTTGCAGAGGATGTGAAGGACAGGAAGAAGAGCTGCTGCTGCTTCAGTGACAGTAAAAGACTAAACAAGGAAATGTGGGCTCATGGCTGAATGGGGCAGAGATTCTAGTAGAAGCAGATGTAGATATGTCTGAGGAACTCAAGTCCTTCCTGGCTTCAGTCTTCACCAGCAAGGTCTCCTGAGCTGTTGTGCCTAGAGTCAGGACTCCTGAGGAGAAAAGCAACCTGCAGTGCCTAAGTCTTGAGTGAGGAATGACTTGCAAGAACTCAACCCCTACAAGTCTATGGGATTGGATGGCTGGCATCCATGGACATTGAGAGGGCTGGCTGCTGTGACAGCAAGGCTGCTCTCTATCATATTTGAAAGGTTGTGGAGATCGGGGGAGGTCCCAATGAACAGCAGAAGGAATATGTTGTGCCCATCTTCAAAAGCAGCCACAACGACAGCCTGGGGAGCTGCAGGCCATTCAGCCGCACGTTGATGAGGAGTGTGTCATGGAGCTGTACTTGTGGAGGAGAGGAGAGTAGTGGATGTCCAGTAGACATCCAGATGGGCAAAAAGCTGGTTGGATGGTTGAGCTCGGAGTGTTTTCATGAATGGGTCATGCTTGACCAGGAAGCCAGGTAAAGGTGGGGTATGCAGGGGTATACCTCACATCCTGTCCTCTTTGAAAGGCTCATCAGTGGGGCAGAACAGCCCGTGCATCAGGACAGGCAGAGACCTGACAGGCAGAGGAGGGACCCCAAGGAGAAGGAGAAGGCCCTGGACCTCACGGGAATGCCATATGAGTGCATGGTGCATGCTCACCACAAATGAGGCCAGCTGCATACAGGGCTGCGTTAACAAGAGCCTGGCCACCCAGGCAAGGGCAGTTCTTATCCCCCTTGACTCAGCACTGGTGCGGCAATGTCTGCAATAGCGTGTCCCAGTGTGGTACGCCCAGTGTTGTAGGAATGGGGAAGAACTGGAGAGGGTGCAGAGGAGGTCTGCCCAGATGGGTTTGGGGGCCTGAAGCACATGGCCAGTATGGAGAGGTTGAGGGACCTGGGCTTCTTTAGCCTGCTGAAGTGGAGGCTAAAGCCCATAGAATAGTCACCTGTGACTGCTTGTGACAGGGTGGTTTCAGATATGAGGGAACTTTTCTTGGTAGTGGGAAAAAGCATGAGAAGGGGAAAGAACCACAGACTGCATCTGGAGAGGTTCAGACTGCACTTCAGGTAAAAGGAACGTCACTCGTAGGGTAGTGCTGTGGTGCAACTGGACGCCCAGAGGAACTCTGATCAGTCCCGGGCTTTGTGTTTCAAGGAGCCACCAACAAGGACGGAGGGATTTCAGTAAAGGTGGGGAGATTGTGCAGTGAGAGCAAGGTGGGGAAGCAGGTTGGGTGTCTACAGGCTGCAGGGAAAGAGGTGCAGGTTTGGGACAGCTTAGGACAGCCTGTGTTGTAGACGACTGAGGGCACTGCCCAGGCTGAAAGCCTCTAAAAGAACGGAGGTCTTTTTCCATTTCCCTATGGCTGGTGCATCTGCCACCAAGGCCTCTACTTTTGGATGGCCGAATTTGCACAAATCTCAACATAGTTGTGTTACCATGGTCTTTTAAAGGAGTCCCTAAAACATCTCACTACACATCCTTTTCATTCCCTCCACGGTCAACGAAGTGACTTCATTTTGGGGGACAACAAGGAGGAGTCTGATCTCACCCCAGGCCACTCCCCGTCAGTGCAGACATCTTTGGCTAATCCAGTTCTCCAGACTTCCCTTTCCAGTCTACCAAGGGAAAAAGGTTGTCCAGCCCTTTTCTCCTAGAGGATTTGGGTTGGGAGGGACCACCAGAGATCTCCAGGACCAAGATCTCCTCTGAGCTGGGCTAACTTGAAAGTTAGATCAGGTTGGTAGGTGCTTTCTCCAGGAGAGTTTTTAAAGATTTCCTGTCCCCTGCCCCAGTGCTACTCAACTACCATGGTTGTTTCTTTATTTATCCTTCAACTCATCTGAAATTTCCCTTACTGCATCTTCTCCTTTTTGTCTCTTGTCCTTTCCTCCCCTTGGCCCCCAGTCAGACCACCCTACCAACTTTGACTGAGGACAATCACAGCCTCATCTCCAAGCGCAGCCTTGCTGGGATCTCCTGGGACTATGCAGGTCAGCCATGGTGGCCAGCTACAAGCAGAGCTATGTGCTGCAGATCTCTACATGGTCTCAGAGGAGAGCTAATGGAGACATAACATGACCCAGGGCAGAACCTGTGGGCCAGTGCCAGGGCAGAGCTGGGATCAGCAGGCATGAGAAGAGAAGACCTCCAGTAGCTCCTCTCCATACCTGGGCAGGGAGTGATGCACCTGGCAGTGCTCCTGCGAGAGGACAGTGACACAGAATGGGGGATACTGCGAGCTGCAGTGCTGGGCACCAACCGTCTGTGCTGGGTCTGGGAGTCCTGGCAGGTGGTGCTGGTGCCTGTAGCCCTTGAGAAACCCCTGATCCTGCTAGCAGCAGCGAGTCCCTTCCATAACCGTCGAGAGCTTCTGGAGTGTCGTGGCACCCATTTGCACCTCATCCCTCCACTGGCCCAGCCCTGATGCCCTGCACGTGGCCCCATGGTCCCACTGTGAAGGCACGGCACAGGACAGTGTGCGTTCTGGGGTGGGGAAATATCCCCCCACCATGGTCCCCAGGACAGCCCTTGATGCCCTGTCCCCCTCAGCCCTCCTGCCTGGCAGCCTCCCAGCAGTCCCCAACCCCTGCCCAGCCCTGTACCTGTTCGCCCCAGTGTTAGCAGAATGCCATGCTCTGTGGTCTGATGAGGTCTGAGCCCACAGAGAGGCCAGGCAGGGCTGGACATTGCCTCCACACACATACTGAGGCCAGCAGGCAGACAGAGCTAGTCACATTCAAAGATCACACCTCACCAGGACCATGGGGAATGGCCGGTGCTGGAAATAGCTGGTACGAGAGGCTGGGTGTGTGAGGAGTTTCCTGGAGCAGTTTCTCCTCCCTGTTCATGCAGCAACAAGCTGGGCTGCATCTTTGTTCTGACAGACCCTGTTTGAGTCCCGCCATGGGAGGAGGACGGTCTACAGGCCCAGTAGACCACCCCAGGACTTCTGCATGCTCCCTGCCAGCCCTGCAGAGGACCCAGCAGAGGGCTCATCCTCCAAGGGCTCACAGCTGGACATCCAGTCCTCCAGCTGGGCATGGAGCCTTGTCTGGCAGGATGACCTCTGGGGTAACGATCAGCATGCGGGGTGGGCAAGATTGTCTCAAGGAAATGTGCTGGGGACAGGGTGTGAGGGACAGCAGCTTTGGAGGAAGAGCCCAGCCTTCAGGCACTGCACCCGCAAGAACCTACTTTATTACAGACATACTGTGAGGGAGTCAGCTCTGACCCAGTGTTGGACACAACTTTATATGGGCACCAGGTGAGACAGAGCAGTCTCAGCGAAGGTGGAATGAATCCAAGCATTTGTGTAGCAACATGGTAACAAATAATAATAACATCAGTAATAAAAGCCACATAAAAATAAAGTGAGCAAACAAAGCTCAGTCCTGGTACAGGACACAGGGGGAGTCATTTGTGGAGAGCAAAGGCAATGTTACCACTGCTGGAAAATATCCATGAAATCACTTTCCTCAGGGCATCTTTGAACTCCTTGTTCCTCATGCTGTAGATGAGGGGGTTCAGTGCTGGAGGCACCACCATGTACAGAACAGTTACCACCATATCCAGAGCTGGGGAGGAGATGGAGGGGGGCTTCAGGTAGGCAAAAGCGTCAGTGCTGAGAAACAGGGAGACCACGGCGAGGTGAGGGAGGCATGTGGAAAAGGCTTTGTTTCGGCCCTGCTCAGAGGGGATCCTCAGCACAGCAGTGAAGATCTGCACGTAGGACAGCACAATGAAAATGAAACACCCAAATATTATAGAAGCACTAAATGCAATAAGCCCAACTTCACTGAGGTAGGAGTCTGAGCAGGAGAGCTTGAGGATCTGCGGAATCTCACAGAAGAACTGATCCACTGTGTTGCCTTGGCAGAGTGGTATGGAAAATGTGTTAACAGTGTGCAGGAGAGCATGGAGAAAAGCACTGCCCCAGGCACCTGTTGCCATTTTGACACAAGCTGTGCTGCCCATGAGTGTGCTGTAGTGCAGGGGTCTGCAGATGGCAACGTAGCGGTCATAGGCCATAACAGTGAGGAGAAAATACTCTCCTCCTAAGAAGAAGACAACCAGGAAGACTTGAGCAGCACATCCTGAGTAGGAAATGGCCCTGGTGTTCCAGAGGGAATTGGCCATGGATTTGGGGACTGTGGTGGACAAGGTGCCAAGGTCCAGAACAGAGAGGTTGAGGAGGAAGAAGTACATGGGGGTGTGGAGGTGGTGGTCGCAGACTATAGCTGTGATGATGAGGCCATTGCCCAGGAGGGCAGACAGATAGGTGCCCAGGAAGAGTGAGAAGTGCAAGAGCCGCAGCTCCCACGTATCCACAAATGCCAGGAGGAGGAACTCGTTGAGGGAGCTGCTGTTGGACATTTTGCGACCTCCAGGCATGGGGGACTGTGCAAAGAAGAAAAGACATTGAGAAGTTAGCAGAGACCTTTCAAGCAAAGAAATCCCAAATGATGCAGTTCTCTCTTGGAGCTGGAGGATGATCACACTCATATGTTGCCCTAGAAAGAAACCAGCCCCTGCTGAGAGCACACGAGTCCAGTTTCAAAGTGCACAGCTCCAAACTTCTCACCCTTTCTCTGGGCACCTGAGGGAGCTCTCCACACTCCCCTTCTAGCCAAAGACACACAGGGCTCTTTTCAGATGCCCACATACAGCCTCCCACCACCATCTCCATACTCTCACCATCTCTGCACCTTCCTCACGGGGCTCTCAGATATCATAGATGTGCTATGAGACAACGGTGCCTTTCTAGAGGGCAGGTTGCAGGCTGGCAGGACACCACAGGGAAACAGTGAAGGGACCGTTAGGACTGCAGATGGACTCTCCTGAAGGGAGAGTCAGCTCATTTCCCAGCCCCACAGACTACCTTTCCTGGAGCTCCACATGTTAGAAGGGAGCTGAGGCCACCTCATTCCTATGCAGACCCCTCTGTTCCACAACTTGCAGCATCAGTGTCTGAACTGCAGCTGAAAACACCCAACCCCAGAAAGCCCCAAAACAAGAAGAGGAGCAGCATGGACAGGAGGGGAAACAAGGAGCAGCACCATGATCCTGCTGCCAAGGGAGGCAAGGAGAGAGAGAGAGAGAGAGAGAGAGAGAGAGGCATTCTGGAAAGCCTTCCCCTTACCCAGCTGGGCATGCCACCTCGCAGACGGTGACATCACAGCGCAGTCACTCTCAACCCCTTTGTCAGGCAGCATGAAATAGGCCCATAGCAGGAGAGATGCCCCTTTCCTCTGCCAGAGGTCTGGCTGCAGAGGAGGTGGCTCATGCCCTGCAGTTCACTCTCATTCCCTTCCCATCCCTCCTGCCTGGAGCTGTCCCTGCTGGCAGCTCTTTCTCTGTCACAACATCTTCTCATGGTCAGTGCTCAGAGACCCCATCCCACCCACTGTGTGCTCAGTTCTGCCCTACAGAAACCTCCCAGATCAGGGCACTCTCTAGGGGCATCTCTGTGCATGCACGTCCTAAGCAGCAGGTCACATAAACTCCTATGAAGCCACAAAGGTAATGTTGATGCTGTCTGTAGGCTAAGGTGGGGATGAAGCGGCTTCCTGAGGTTTCTCACAGACCAATTAATCTCGGAGAGTGAAGGTTTAGTACTCCCACTTTCTTCCCAAAAAAGAAAACTTGTTCCTTCATTCTCCGTGTCAAAATTAGGAAACTGAAAATGCAGACATCTGAAGGAAAGCTCCTTCCCTTTCAAGCAGCCTTTCTCTTGATCTCCTCTTGAAAAGATCCCCTCGGACATCTCCTGTGCATGAGCTAGAGCTGTGAGCAACCGTGACCCACGCAGCACCCTCTCAGCAGGAGAATGAACCTGCCCTGCCGGGGGTTGCTCCTCTCACCCAGAGGTTCTCCCCATAGTGCTGTGGGGAGCTCCCTGGGCAGGTGGAGGGCTCATCCCCGCAGGCAGGAGAGTTACTGCCCCGGACACAGAGCACCCTGGAGCGCAGGGACACTGCTCTGAATCACAGCCCTACACAGGCCTGTATGTGCTTCCTGGCTTCACACCCCTGCAGCCACCTTCCCTGGCAGAATGGAGCTACACGCCCTGTCCCTGTGACAGTGTGGCTGGGAATCCCTGCTCTGACGCATCTCCTCCTCTGCCTATGCACTGGATGTGCCAGCAGAGCAATCCCTAAAAAGCCTATCAGTTATGGGAAGGGATGGGTTTAGAGGAGCACTCCAGGAACCTCAGTAGCATTGCCCTGCAGCCAGGGACTTACCGTGTCAGGGGCTGTGAAGATTTCTCCCACAAGGAGCTCTCCTCTCTCCTCCCACTCCACACTGCCTTGCACTTCTCTCTGCCTTGTCTCCTCTCATGTCAGCAGCAGCAGGCAGTGCCCAGTTGCCATGAGCTCCCTCCACCCCAGGAGCCTGGCCCCGCTCAGGAGCAGAGGCCCAGCTGAGCTCATGAATTTCTCTGTCCCTTGTGCTCCCTCCTCCTGGGAAATGTTCACTCCAATAAACTAAAATAATCACCAGTGGGCCCTCTCTAAGCACTGCAGGAAGACTCTATCCAGCATTACATATTGTTTCATCGGAAGATGGTTATCTGCAAGAGGTGGAAATGTCCCACTTTGGAAGCCCCTATTCCCATCTCTTAACTAGGCAGGACACATAGAAAGGAGCAAGAAGGGAGCTCATTGACACATGGTTCAGGTGTTGACTCAGATGAGTCAATGTGGGCACCTCATTCTGGTTTGGAAGGCCCTGGGCTGGAGGGGGATTCAGCAAACTCCTGTGAACGCCACAAACACACAGCAGGTGGGATTCCCCTTCCCAAGCTGAAGTGAGGACAACACAGATGTCTGCATGGGAGCTCTTTCTCTAAGCTCCCATTGTAATCACATGAAATGGGGGGTGGGAGTCAATTATCCGGTGACACTTGGTGACATTGGAAGAGACAGAGGTGGTCCCAGGCATGTGCCCGTGTCTGTTTGCTCTGATGGAGCAACTGGGAGACCCACATCCTTCTAGAGCATGAGCTGGGGGCAGGTGGAGAACTTCCTTGGCCATCTCAAATGACACTAGATGCTCACTACTGTTAGAGCACCCCTCACTATGATGCTGAGACACATGGAGATGCCTACAGTGCAAATTGCTAATGTAATTCAGTGCAGACACTTGATGTAATGACATAGAAACAGGCTGGCAAGGCCATGTCAGATGCCTGGGGTTTCTAGCACAACTGCATGGATGGGGCCTATGGGAAAACCATGCCCCTTTGGAGTGGTTGCTGGGCAGACAGCTCAGGTTATCTCAGGCTTTCCTACCTGTGCCCAGACAACTGAATCCCACCACTGCCTTTAGGGAAAGTCCATCCCGACTGCATCCAAGTGTGCTGCATAAATGGGAGGCACATCACACCAAGGGCTCCACTCCAGTCTCTGCACTCTCAAACGCTTCTTGCTCTTCTCTGCCTGAATCTCTTCTCACATCTGGACGACATGAACTGGGACTGGGCTAATGATGACCTCAGGGTGGCTGGATCACAGGCTGCCCAGTGCCAGGGACTTCTTCAGTGGCACCTTGTCCTGCCTGCAGATTGGTTCACCTCTGTCACAGGCCCAAGGTGCTACAAATCAGCTCAGGCAGCAAACCCCTCTCCTGCCATTTCTGCACAGCCCAGTTCTGTTTCTGCCTGGCCTTGGGCACTGCAGGCTTTGCTCTCTCAGTGGGAACCTCCTTTCACTATTACATTGCCACCTGCTATCTAGGCCAGCATGGCTCTGCTCTGAAGTGGGGCCACTGCACACATGTTGTCTTTGGCTCTTGGTAACAGGTTTCACCACAACCAGTCTGCTCTCTGTGCCACAGCTGATGCTCTGCAACACTAATATATGCAAATGTATTCAGCCTAGGGGAGAAGCAGGAGCAGATGGAGATGTACAAGCTGTCACAGGACTGAAACATCACTGGAATGACTGAGATGTGGTGGGATCACTCACATGACTGGAGGGCAATGCTTGTAGGGTACAATCTCTTCAGAGGAGGCTGTTAGAGAAGATGAGGAGGGAGGATGTCTTTTGTGTGAAGGGGCAGCTCGGATGTGCAGTGCTCTTGCATGGGAGAGGCAAGGGTTTGGGTGAGTGCTTGTGGGTGAGCATCACAGTAGGGGTGACATCATGGTGGGAGCTACAGACCACCCAATCAGGGTGAGGAGGTGGATGCAGTCTCCTTTAAGCAACCAGAGCAAGTCTGTGGATCACAGGCCCTGGTTCTTGTTGGGGGGACTTTAATCCCCCTGACATGAACTGGAAGGGCAAAGAGCAGAGTGCAAGCAGGCCAGGAGGTTTCTGGAGGGCATCAAGGACAACTTGTTCACACAGCTGCCAGATGGGCTGATATGGGTGATGCTTTCTTGTATCTGGAAATTTCAAAGAAGGAGGAACTGATCAGGGATGGGATAGTAGGAGAAAGGCAATAGTTACATCCATCTTCAGAAAAGACCACAAGGGCAACCTGGGGAGCTGCAGGCAGTTCAGCCTCCCTTTGGTGAGGAGTGAGTCATGGAACAAACCCTCTCAGATCACATTTCTGGGCACATGAAGGAAAAGAAGGTGCCTGGGAACAGTTAGCATGCATTTACCCAGGGTAAATTCTGACTCACCAACCTGATTGACCTCTATGAATAAATCACTGTATTTGTGGATGGAAAAGAGTAAATGTCCCTTACCTAGACTTTAGCAAGGTGTTTGACACTGTCTCCCACAATATTCTTGCATGAATGTTAGAACGTTACAGTCTAGAAGAGCAGACAGCCAGATAGGTAAAAACCTGCTTGGATGACCAGAGGCTCAGAGGGCAGTGGTGAATGGGTAGTACTCTTCCTGGAGGCCAGGGAGAAGTGGAGCACCACGGGTCTCTCCAGGAACTTGTCCTGCCCAACAACTGTATTAGTGACATGGAAGAGGCAATATTCATCACGCTTGTTGAGGACCCAAAACTGCAGAGGGGCCCAGCCATATGCTTGAGGGCTGCCATTGAGAGGGACCTAGACAGGCAGGAGGAATGGGCTGTCAGCAACCTCATGGAATTCAACAGGGACAAATTACAGGGCTTGCACCTGCGATAAACCAACACTCCACAGTGTCACTGGCTGGGGCCTGAGGGCCTGGGGAACAGCTCTGTGGAAAAGGACATGAGGGTGCTGGGGGACAGGAGGCAAAACATGAGCCACTAGCATTCCCTGGCAGCAAAGAAGGCCAGAAGCATCGTGGGCTGTATGAGCAGGAGCACAGCCAGGAGGTCAAGGAAAATGGTGATGGTCTTCTAGTCAGTATTCATTAGACACCATCTAGAACCCTGCATCCAGGTTTGGGTTCCCAGAACAAGAAAGAGGTTGATACCTGGGAGCGAGTTTGGCCGAGGGCCCTCACAACAGTCAGGGAGCTGGAGCACTTGCTTTGTGAGAAGATGGGTCTGGTTCCACTTGGAGAAGAGATCTCAACTTGGAGGAATCTCATAGCACCCTTCCAATGGCTACAGGGAGGTCATCAAGAAGGTGGAGGCAGGCCCTTCACCAGGGTGCATGGTGGGAGGACAAGAGACAATGGGCATAAGTTGGAAGAAGAGACGTTCGTGCAGGAGATAAGGAAAAGCTTTTCCATGACGAGGATGGTCAAGCATTGGAAGTGGTTGCCCAGAGAGGCTGTGCAGTCTCCTGCCTTAGAGGTTTCCAAGACCAGACTGGATGAAGCCCAGAGGAAACTGGTCTGACCCCAGAGTTGACCCTGCTGGGAGCAAGGAGATTGGGCTAGAGAACTCCTGAGGTCCCTTCCACCTGAAGGAGTTCATGGTTCTTCCCACTCTCAATGTTCACTTGCTGATGTCAGGGAAAGCACACAGGTGCCCTGTGACAGTGGAAGCAGGCCAGCTTTCTTGTCTTCCTCCAGTCAGAAGTATTCAGATGCAGGGCTTCTTGGCAGGAAGCCCCAAGAGAGCCCTGATCAATCCTTGGCTTCACTTTGAATTGCCTTGTTTTTTTTTCCCCATGTCTTCTAACTCTGTCCCTTTTATCGCCCTGACCCAGTACCATACAGCCCACCCCACCCCTGCTCATCCTGAACTCATTGGCACTCATGTGGTTTGTTTCGTTCGTTAGCTGGTTGGGTTTTTTTGTTGCTTTTGTTTTGTTTTTTTTGATTTGGACAACAAATACCTCATGAAGCTTTCCAAGAGAAGTGTCAAGTCCTGTGCCTAGGTGGAAATAAACCCATCCATGAGGAGAGGTTGGGGGACCTGGGATTCTTTAGCCTGCTGAAGTGGAGGCAAAGGGCAGTATAGGAGGAGCCTGTGACTGCTTGAAGGGTGCGTTCAGAGATGAGGGAGCTTTTCTTAGTATAGGGAAACAGCATGCGAAGGGGAAAGAGCCACAAACTGCATCTTGAGAGGTTCAGACTGGACTTCAGGTCAAAAGAATGTCACTCCTAGGGTAGCACTGTGGTGCAACAGGTCACCCAGAGGGAGTCTGTGATCAGCCCCTGCCTTTGTGTTTCATGGAAAAGCAAGTGAGGACAGGCAGATCTCAGGAGAGGTGGGGAGATCGCGGGGTGAGAGCAAGGTGGGGAAGCAGGTTGCGCGTGTACAGGCTGCAGGGAAAGAGGCACAGGCGTGGGAAAGCATAGGACAGCCTGGGGTGGAGATGGCCGAGGACACTGCCAAGGCTGAAAGCTCCCAACACAGCTAGGTCTTTGTCCTTTTGGCTATGGCTGGTGTCTCTGCCACTGAGGCCTATGAGGAGACGCTGTTTCCTTAAAGCACTGTGGCCCTGCTGCCTCCTTGTCCCTTGGGAGCCCAGGAGGTGCCATATCATGGTCCTGAACTTAACGTTGTACACCCCATGTGCACACTGCCCACAAGAAGAGCCCTGAGCAATGTGTGAGAGAAAGCATCAGCCTACCCAGGGGCTGGCTGTCAGGGCCTGGTCACTCTGCTTGATAACATACATCAAGGTTGACTTGGCATCACAGCCACCCTCACATTGCCTTTGCCTACCTGCAATCAGGGCCTCCAACTTTCTCCTCTAATCAGCCCCTGGGGAAAGTTTCTTGGTAATGGACCTCAGTGGGACTCATTATCTTTCCAAGAAACTTGTGATTTGCTTCTTGAGAGCTTGCTTCAGCCTCTTCTCAATATCCGAGCTTCATGGGTTCAGCACCAAATACACCCGAGGGGTCATTAAAATGCAAAAAAACCCCTAAGGAGTCATGCCTCTTTCCATAATTTTCTTCAGCTCTTCAATTCTTGTTTCGCTAATTGGAAAGTTTGCAGGAGTGTATTTACAAGAGAAAGAGGTCAATGAGCACCTGAAAAAGAAAGACGTCTGCTTCTTAAGCTTTCTTCATTCTTCAATCCTCAGAATAAGTCATACCCACATTCTCCAATTCACACTGACCCACAGTATCTCCTAATGAAGTCCGGACATGTAGGCAAAGCAGTATTTTGGAACGGAAACCTGTATGGAGAACCTTCCTCCCCAGCTCCCCAGCCCTGCCATTGCCCTCATCAGCCACTGGGGACTTCACATCACTCTTGTGAAAATCCAACCTTTTGCCACTCAAGTTTGTACCTGAATGTTATAGCTCATGTGCACTAGTTCCCACCTGCTTTCCTTTGAGAACTAGCTGCAAGCAGACACAGAAGGGTTTGTCTTAATAGCAAACAAACAAATTATAATTTGAAATAGTTTAATAAAAGATACAAAAAAACACTCCTCAACTGTATGGTAGAGTCCAAGCTGCCTCCAGTGAGGTCCACTGCCCACAAGACATAATCTGCCTTGAAATGTTTTCCACAGATAGATTGGAAGGGATAGACCAAAACACAACAAAGGAGCTGGCTAAAGAGACAAGGAGACTGCTGAAAGACGAGGCAAGCTTCAGACTCCCAGAATTCCTCCCAGAGAGGTACCTGAGTGGATAAAGAGCAAGGGGAGGAGGAAAACTGGGAAACTATGGAAAGTGCATATGCCCACAGAGTCTGATGCAAAGATGCCTTTAGAAATGACCAATTTAATCAGGACATGTGGAAATATGTGAGAGATCACTGAAATTACATCCACTAATAGACAGAACAGTGGAAACACTAGGTCAAGGGCAGATCGATATTTTTTCTCCCGCAATTAATACCCTTCCTGAAGTTTACCATTTTTTCATCAAAGGAAAACATTGACATTAAAATCAGCCAATCATTTGAGCTGATGAAAGTGTGCTCATATTTTTGAAATTTTGCTCTTCCCTTTTTCAGTCAAAGCTCAGCTGTCCAACCACAAGCACCCAGGGGCACTTGGAGAAGCCCCAGTGTCTCTGAGGCACCTGCCTGGGCCTGGCAGCTCTCACAGGGGACCTGTGGGAGACCGGAGCCCCTTGCAGCTGCAGAGGGAGGCTGGGCAGAGGGGACCAGGGCACCTGCAATGGTAACAGCCATCCATGACCCTGTGAGTGCATCCCACCCCAGCTCTGAAAATAACTCTCCCTTTCAAAAAAGGAAAGAAAAGAATCTCCCCAAAAGACCAGTGTATCAAAAAAGAACCAGACAAAAAAGATAAGTAGAAAAAGAAGAAAATAAGAACACAATGATAATAAGAAAAATAAGAACACAAAGAAGTTTGTAATGCTGAAAAGTCTAACAAATCTTTTTTTTTCTACTTTAGATAATTATCTAATTTCTTTCTTGTTTCTTTTTTATTGGCAGTTTCTAAAGATTTCTTCTATAATAAGGCCTACACTATTAAAAATGATATTTTTGTGTCTCGCACAAGTCCAGTGCCCTCAAACCACTCCCTGCCCAGGATCTTCCTTGCCACTCCTCAGTCTTTGCACACAGCGAGTCGCAAGATGAGATGTCGAGCTCTCACAACTGATAGAGGAAAGCAGCCTGATCAGCTTCAGTGAAAATGCTCTATTTATCGATGGCAAAAATGCACAAATCTCAACGTACCTGTGTTACAGTGATGCCTTAAAGGAGTCCCTACACATCTAGCCACAAACCCTTTTCATTCCCTGCATGGTCATGAAGCGCGACTCTATTTTAGGCAACAACAGGGATGGGAATTAGCTCACCCGATGCCAGACCCCTGCAGTGCAGATGTCTCTGGCTAACCCAGGTGTCTGCACTTCCCTTTCTAGTCAATGGAAAGAAAAAAGTTGTCCCACTGAGAGGTCTTGAGATGCTTCTCCTGCTGACCAGCCAATGCTCCAGAAACGTTCCCATAGTTCCTGGGTCACATTGCCCAGCGCCACATGGCAACACAGCTACACAGGGCATCTCAGGCAGCAGTGACCTCTATATGTGTCTATAAGAGCCTGAATGTAAAGTTCTCGTCATTGGGTGAAATCTATGCAAAAAATAGCTCTATGCAAGAACTGAAAAAAATATTTTTTTTCAGATCTTCCAACACTCTTTATCAATTCTAATGAACATTTTCTTTCTCTTTTATTGGCAGCCCCATATGCATGCACTACAGAAATCACTCTATGTGAGTTTATATGTTTACCTAGATGTATATGTTATTCTTCATGAGATGTTTCCTGCCAACACTCTGAATGGAGAAACTTGGTCCTGAGAAACTACTGTATTCAAACTGACGTCTCCTCTCTCTTCTTCTGCCTTCCTGTGCTCTCTTCCTCTGCCTAGTCTGTCTTTACAGAGGCCTCATGGCCCCTCTGCCCTCCAGGGAAGTCTCCTGTGGGATCCTGCAAAGCAGATCCTGAAGGAGCCGAAACCCCTACCAGAATGTCACCCAGACTGCTGTGTCCTCTTATCCTTACTACAAGGTCTCAACTGGCTCATCACCTGCTCCAAGGCAAAGCCCTGTGCACTCCAGCCACCCCTTTGCACAGAGCACACCTGCACCTCCTCACCATCCCATCCTGCCTTCCCCAGGAGCCCAGTTTCTCCCTGCCATGTGAGCTGTCCCACCATGTGTGTGTAATTCCACAGGAATAGGGGAGAGGGAGGTGCCAGTAAAGGGGACATGACTGGGATGTTGAATGTGGGGCCCAGAAGAGAGGACGACTCAGAAGAGGGGCAGGACAGAAAATCATAGAAGTGACACCTGTGCAGTGTTGATGGTGAGGTCACTTCTTGTACAGGAACCTCATGGGCTGGGTTCTGGTAGGAGCCATTCTGAGGAAAAGAAGAGAATCGCACCACCACTCATCCCACCACCAGAGATGATATACAGGCAGGAGGATGGGGAGAGGCAGGCAAAGGGGACATGGCTGCAGTGTTGATTGTGAGGTCACTTCCACTGCAGCTGCCTGATTGGCCCTCAGCACATGTGCTGGCCAGCAGGCTTTGGGATGTCACCCAGCGCCTCAGAGAGTCCACCCAGCAGAAATGACTGCCCTAGGGAGGGGAAGGGATGAAGCAGGTGACAGGGACCCATCTGTGCAGTGACTGCGAGGGCACCTCTGCTGCAGCCACCCCACCAGTCCACAGCGGGCAGGCAGGAAGGCATGGCTCATGGCCACCCTGCTCAGTACTAGCCCTCTGCAGCAGACCTGCCACCAAGCAGCACACAGATCCTCACCTAGGCCTCTTCGACACCAGCATGCTGCTCCTGTGGCCCAGAGACACCATGGACATTATCTGGAGGCTTCTCTGGCAGATCAATGTTTCCAAAGTAGCACGTGATGTATTATTACCAGCCATAAGGGTTTTTTTATAGTGTGATACCACTAAGAAATCATTCTGCAGGCTCCAATGTACACTTCGATGATGGGTGGGTGAGCTGGACTGTGCAAGGCCTGCTGGGACAGCCCTGCACCACCCTACAAGGAACTGACCATCACTTCCTTTTATCCACACCTCACTGCCAACAGGGGACCTTTCTCCAAATCAGCCTCGGATCCACACTTGCGATTTCATCTCAGAGGGGCCTCACTTGCAAAGAAGAGACCACAAGTTAGCTAATGCCCAGGCTGTGCCTGAGCTGATCAGGCAGGAGCTTCAGAACCTGCAGGCCTCAACCAGCTCAGGGACACAGTGCAAAAGGTGCTCAGCTGAGTTGGACACCTGACCTGTCAGGTCAGAAATGACTGCCTTAGAGAAGAGAGGAGCATGTGGGAAGGTGAGGGACATCATTCTGAGGGGGCTTGCAAGTTATCTGCATAAAACACCTTCAGCTTTGCAAGCTGATTCTCAGCTATGACCCATGAAGTATTTTCTGCTGACTTGCAGGCAAGTGCTTGAGCATCACTACTCACTGTAGTCACTGCACATCTGGGAGAAGTGGTTTCAAAGGCCAACTATTTTCTGAAGATATATTTTGTCTTTGGAAGTTTCCCTTATTTTGCCCATTTCAAAAGCTAATGACTGTGGCACTGCCGCTTGAAAGGGCACCTCTGAGTGCTCCACCTTGGCAAGACCATTTCCTTGTTAACTGTGTGGGTAGAAAAAGTCCCAGGTGATGGAAACTGCTCTCTGTGGCCTCCTGCTGGATGTCAGCCCCTGCATGTCTTGTGTCAGAGCCCAGGGGATGGTGCAGGGTTCAGGGTGCAGCAGGGAGCCCCAAAACAGCAAGGCCTTCAGCACAAAAAGCTCAAGACCCTCTCCAGAATTCACTGGATTGGAGGGGGGTTAATTGGATGGTTAAGTAAGGGCTAATTGGGGGATACTACTGCATTATAAGCAAAGAGTTTCTAGGGTCCTGCCACATGAGAAGAAAAGAGTGTCTGCACCAATTATGGATATGGGTAGTATCCCCATTAGCCTTTGCTCATAGGAAAGAGAGGCAACTGCCATGCCTCTAGCCTAAAAAACTTGCCTGCTATGCCTAAAAAAAATCTTGTGTTTGGACAGATCCCAGAAGTGTTAATGTCAAGAATCTCCAACAAGGAACCCTTTCTGAAAGATGACCTCTTCTACTCCAAATACTCTAAGCTGCATATTTGTATGTATTTCACAGTCTATGTGGGATATCTGGCTGCAGATCCTGGGAAGAGCTTTGGAAACTCAAGGCCTCAACCTCAGCACACACAAGGCAGCAGGCTGCCAGCAACCTTGGCTCACACCACCAGGGCAGCCTGGGCCCTGTGAGCCAAGGCACCTCCTCACCTCGCAGTGCTCCCTAGCTCCCCAGCCTGGCAGGGCTCCCCACGCACATCACTGCTCTCTCCAGACAGCTCTTCCTGCATGCAGCACCAAGACACTGGGGCCACCGCCTGTCCCCACCACAGGCCACCCCACCACTGGCACATGGTGGTGATGTGTGACTCCTATTTTATGCCCTGACAAATTGAGACATGGAGAAGGACTGCCTTCCAGTACATGAGGGGAAATCTCTCTGCTTTCTTCCTGGGTGCCGCATCTCCATGGTGGTGACCTGCTGAGCCCCCAGACAACACAAGCTGAGGTCACAGTGAGATGTGCTGCATCACAGGGAGGTCTCTTTGGTGCTTCCCTGCAATGCCCAGGCACTGCTGGGCACTGTTCACATGCTCCCCACCTCTGCCCTTCAGAGCTGCTCCACAGCATGGAGTGGGGACAGGAGGCAGCGGGACGATGCTGGGGCCCCTCACTGACAGGCAGAGGAGCAGGGACATGTTGGAGAGGAGTTTTACGGTAATGAGACGATAAGAGTGCCCTTCTTCCCCGGATGGACAGGTGAGCTGAGGGCAAGAGGGCAAGTGAGATAGATGGAGGACTGCTGGACTGAGACCATCACCCTGGACCACAGTTCCTTGTTCCCAATGCTCCTGCAGCTCTCCACCAAGGGGAAGGGCTTCGGGAGCTCCTTCCTGAGGTGTTGCACACAGAGTGCTAATTCCAAAAATGGCTGTGGGTCCTGGGATGTGGGGGTGACTGGACAGTGCTGGGGGCTGACACAAGAGCTCTGCCTGAGGGTCCCGCCTGGCTCAGGGGACAATGTGGCAGCCAGGAATTCTGGGTCCTGGAGCTGTGGCTGCCCTGAGCACCATGGCTCTTCTGGGGCCAGCTCCATCCCCTCATGGCAGGGAGAAATCCAGGTCGAGGTATCCCTGGGAGTGGGTCCCCCTTTGGGATCTGGCTCTGGCAGGAAAGGGGTCCTGTGTCCTGGAGGTTGGGGTGTCCTGCAGCTCCTGTGGGGCTTTCAAGAGCCTGCTGGAAATGCCGATGTTGGAAATGGTTCCTTCACTTGTAATAACCCCAAGGCAACTACTTGTTTGGGAGAACCTCTCTTCCTTCCCCCTGCATCATTTTATGCTTTCAATTTGGCAGAGCATGGTTTGGGCTCAGAGATGTTGTCCTCAGATGGCCACAGCCCCTGTCCTCCTGCAAATGGGAGTCAAAACTCTGCACCCAAAAGAAAGCCTGTTTGGGGAAGCAGCTTGGAAACAGGTGGGGGTGCCATGGCCACCCCACAAGTCCCTGCTGACACCAAGCATTTTCCTCTGAGCCGTAGGGGGCAGTGCTGGGGGGAGTCCAGCAGGGCCACCTGCCCCAGCCCCCTCCCAGCCACACACCTCCGCTGCCCAGCACCAGCAGGCCCAGAGTTGCTCTGCCCTGGCTGCCCTGTGCCCCCACGACTCCTCAGTCCTCCAGAGCAACCCCCAAGACCCAGCCCGGCCCCACAGAGAGCAGTCCCTGCCTGGCCGCGGCCC
Organism: Apteryx mantelli; assembly: GCF_036417845.1. Classification (NCBI taxonomy): domain Eukaryota; kingdom Metazoa; phylum Chordata; class Aves; order Apterygiformes; family Apterygidae; genus Apteryx; species Apteryx mantelli. The sequence continues at coordinate 15,233,481 of NC_089988.1, forward strand.
AGCCCTGCTGGGTGCAGTGCGAGGGCTGCCGAACTCCGGGGCTGCCGGGGCCCCAGGGGTGACAGGGCTCTGCCCTGCCCTGCACTGGGGGCAGCAGGACGCTGCCCGCTGGCTCTGGCGCCCCAGCCATGCCCAGGGCCCCCACGACAGCACCAGGGCCGGCACCAGCACAGGCCCCGGGGGGGGCTGCTCCCCCGCACCTGGCACAGCCCCAGGCGCAGGGCAGCCAGGATCCCCGCAGGGCCCCTGAGGCAGAGCCCAGCCCCGGCGGGGCAGCGGCCATGCCCCAGGGCCCCGCACTGCCCAGCCATACGGGGCCACGCTGCCCCCAGGCCCTGCAATGCCTCGTGCTGCCCTGTGCTGCCGCCCACAACATGGCGCCTCACCGCATGTGAGGGGGAGGGGGCTGCCCATGTGGTCACACAGGGCCGCAGTGTTGCCATGGCATCACCCCCAGTGCTGCCCTCCTATCGGCTAGCAAGGGGAGGAGGGCAGGGCAATATTTGACTGATGGCTCTGTCAGCCAATCAGAGTGCAGCAGGTGGAAAAACAGCTGTGAAAGCAGAGTGGGCGCCAAGAAGGAGGGAGGGAGCGGGCGAGAGCGGGTGTGAGCGGGGCTGGCGGGGCTGCGGGCGCCTTCAGCTGCCGGTGGGTGCCCACCCACCAGGGTGGGGGCAGCGGTGCTGGCCCTGGAGCTGCTTTCCTGCAGGAGCTGCAGCAGGGGCTGGTGGGGCCATGAGCACAGCACAGAGCGACCGGGGACAGAGCGGGGAGCTGTCCTGTAGCCAGACGTGGCGGCCTGCCCCAAGCAGCTGGGCCGGGGTGGCTGCTGGGGTTGGGGGCAGGAAGCTTTACCCCTGCTGGGGGTCGGAGACCCATTTGGAAGTGTTTCCCTGAGCTGCTGCTGCCACCACAGCCCCCAGGTGCTGCTCGGAGCTGTGTTTGCGAGCTGCTGGGCAGAGTGCGAGCAGGCTGCTGGTGTCCTCGTGAGCGGCCCTTCCCAATGGTCTCGTTTGTTCTGAAAATGGCATTTCTGAGTGGGTCAGAGAGGTCCTGGAGGTGGGAAGTGAGCAGGCCCTGGGCTGTGAGTGGCTGTTCAGAGGCAGTGCCTGTTGCAAGGCCTTGGAGGCCTAGAAGGGAATGGAAGGTCTGGGGGGTTGGGCTTTGTGTGTTGTGGGGTGCTTGGGGGTGCCCTGTGTGCTGCCATGTGTGGAGCTGTGGCCTGTGTGTCACTGATGCAGAGGTGCATGTTGGCTGCCAACCCTCTGTGAGGTGCAGGGGTAGTGGCGTGTTACAGTGCAGGGTGCCCTGTGGTGAAGCTGATTGGTGGCGCCAGTGTTTTGCTGCTCAGCATGGGAGGAGGTGGCTGGAGAGAGCAGTGCTCTGCTCCCAGAGCCCAGCCTGCCATCACGGTGTCCTTCTGGGAGACCTGGGTGAGGACTGTTGGTGACTGTGTTGCCTCCTTGGAGCATCGTGGTGCGAGGCAGGGCTGCTCGCAGTTTGGTGGTTTCTGTCAGCTGAGGTTCCGGCTTGCAGTTTCTGAAGGTCTTGATGCTTCCGTGAGTCTTTGGGCTTTTACTGACTGCCCTGGAGAAAGTCATCTTCTCCCTCCTTAAAGGCTTTCTGTTGCATCTGGACCCTCATTGCATCTTCCCATCCCAGACCCTAATCCACTCCAATCCCTCAGAGAGATGGGTAGTTAATCAAAGCAGTCAGAGCCATTTCTCCACTTTGTGCCTACACAGACCCTTGCAGACAGGGGAGATGCCACCTCACGAGAAGTCAGGTCTCTGAGGGCAATGGGTGGCTCTGAGACACCTGTCCTTGGTGAGCGGTGGAGGTGGCATCTCCAAAGCCGCTGGTGCCTTTGGCAAGAGTCTAAGTATAGCAGATTTCTTGAGGCTGCAATGGGGGAGACATGTGGAGGTAGGGATCCAACGGCCTGCTCAAGGCAGGTGCCAGTAGATGAGGTGTCTTGGGTCCTTTTCCAGGGAAGTTTTGATCAGGCTCTCACCAATACAGCTCAGCACAGAGGGGAGACATTTGCCCCTGCCTGTTGAGACTGTGTAAGGCCAGCAGAACTGACACTAACACTCCGGTTCTTTCTTTCTTTCTAGGTTGCTCCACTCCTGGAGGTTCCCAGTGCAGTCCTAGAGCCCCTGAGGGTGCAGGCAGGATGCCAGAGTGTGTCCCTGTGCCTGTCAACATCTTTGCCAAGATTGTGAGCCCTCTGTGAAAGCAGCTGCAAGTGAATGAGCTGAGGCTACATATGGATGTGAAGGCTTCCATAAATGTGCTTGGCTTCCGTGGGTGACTTGGGGTGTGGCTTCACCTCCTGGTACCTCTGCTGTGCTGCAAATTCTGCGTCCCACAACTGCTGTTACTGCCAGCCTGCTCAGCAAATGCTACTGTGCCCCCTCCTTATCCTAGGAGGTTGTGGTGCCATATAGGACGAGTCCAAGACCCTTATAATAAATGCCCACGTGTCTTGAGTGCCTTTGTGTGAAGGCCACAAAGCGTCCATAGCTTGACCTGAGGAAGTCTGACAGCTTTTGGGCTCGTGGCTCTGCGAGGGGTGAAGATGTGCCCAGGGCCAGGTTGCCCGTGGCACCCAGCCCTCAGTGCTCTGTGAAGGCAGCTGTGGAGCCTGGACTGCTGCTGCAGAGGCTGCACAGCCAGGACAGCTGGCATTTCAGCAGCCGTCCAGTGTGGGGCTGTCTCATTGCTTGGGCCTCATGTCAAAGCCTCTGCACCCTGTTTCCCTTCCCCGGGGCTCCTTGTCCAAGTAAGTAAAGGAAAGGACCCAAGGTGTCGCGGTCCGTGGGAGTGACGGGAAAGAATCATACGCACTCACAGAATGCAGATTCAATTCCAACTTTATTCAGCAATTTGCCCATCTTATATATGTTTGTGCAGTCGTACACTTTGCTAGGCCAGTCACCATGCAGATTATGTCACAGGTAGCCAATCATTGCACCGATCATGCACGCAGCGGTCATGCCTTGTACCTTGCTGCTTGTTTAGCAAAGCTGTCTAGCCCTTAACCTTGGTTCCCACTGGCTTCTGCTAGCTTATCTGTACTTTCTCAGGATGTATCATTCCCAGCTGCACCAGTGTCCTTGGTGGACTACTTCAAAGCACGTAGCAGCGGCTATAGCCTGAGGCCTAAGGCTTCAGCAAATTTAGCTACTAATGCTAAGCAAGTTGTGCTAAGCAATTAATCCTAAACAGTGTTAGTTCCATGCTCTATATCTCATATAGATTATTGTTCTGAAGTACCGCAAGGGCCCCAACAATCCACATGTCTCTAGTAGTTACAGCATGGGACCTACAGGAAGCCATGCCTTTTAGGAGTGGTTGCTGGGCAAGTGCCCCAGGGCATCTTGGCTTTCCTACCTGTGCCCAAACAAATGAATCCCACCACTGCCTTTAGGCACAGTCTGTACTGTCTACATCCAAGCATGCTGCACAAATGGGAGGCACATTACACCAAGGGCTCCACTCCAGTATCTGCACTCTCAGACTCTTGCTTTCTGCCCTCTGAACCTTTTCTCCGCCCCCAGATGATGTGAACAGGGACTGGGCTAATGATGACCTCAGGGTGGCTGGATCACAGGCTACCCACACCCAGGGACATCTTCAGTGGCACCTTGTCCTTCCTGGAGATCAGCTCACTTCTGTCACAGACCCTAAGGTGCTGCAGAGTCAGCTTAGGCAGTAAATCCCTCTCCTGCCATTCCTGTGTGGCCCAGCTGTGTTTCTGCCTGGCCTTGAGCACTGCAGAGTTTGCTCTCTTAGTGGGAACCTCCTTTCACCATTACATTGCCACCTGCTATCCATGCTAGAATATCACCACTTGCAATCAAAGCCTTTGCATACATGAGGTCCTTGCTAAAATGTTTCCCTATGACAAATCTTCAGTCGGCACCTCAGCTGAGGTGCTGAAGCCAAAATACCTGCAAACATATGCAGCCTGTCAGAGGACTGCCCCATGGTTGGAATAACTGAGATGTGGTGGGATCACACACATGACTGCAGTCCTTCAATGGCAGGGTTCAAGTTCTTCAGGAGACACCACCAGGGAAGATGAGGAGGGTGATACCCTATGTGTGAAGGGGTAGCTTGGATGTATGGAGCTATTCCATGGGATGGGCAAAGGGAGGCAACTCTGAAGGGCAGAGGAGCTCAGGAAAGACAGCAGGTCATTAAGCACCCATCAAGCACAAGAATGCTCCGTAACGTACATTTTGTAAAATTAGTAGACATCTCTGGACCCCAGCTTGGCTAAACAGGGAGCTCCCACGTGAGCTCCAGGGCAATAAGGCAGCATACGGAAAGGGGAAGAAGGCCGAGGCTGCAAAGGAGGAATTTAGAAATGTTGTCCAGCAAAATAGGGATGGTTTAAGGAAGCCATAGGTCCCCTGGGATAGAGACACTTGCAGGGGATGTGAAGGACAGGAAGAAGAGCTGTTTCTGCTTCAGTGACAGTAGGGGAATAAACAAGGAAATGTGGGCTCACGGCTGACTGGGGCAGGGATTCTAGCAAAAGCGGATGTAGATAGGCCTGGGGAAGTCAAGCCCTCCCTGGCTTCAGCCTTCACCAGCACATTGTCCTGAGCTGTTGTGCCTAGAGTCAGGACTGCTGAGGAGAAAACCAGCCTGCAGTGCCCAAGTCTCTAGAGCTCAACCCCTGCAAGTCTATGGGATTGGATGGCTGGCATCAGAGCTGGCTGCTGTGACAGCAGGGCTGCTTGCTGTCATCTTTGAAAGGTTGTGGAGATCAGGGGAGGTCCCAATGAACAGCAGAAGGAATATGTTGTGCCCATCTTCAAAAACGGCCACAAGGACAGCCTGGGGAGCTGCAGGCCATTCAGCCTCACATTGGTGAGGAGTGTGTCATGGAGCCAGTCCTCTCAGATCACAGTTCTGGGCAATTCATGAAGGTGCCTGGGAACAGTCAGCATGGATTTACCCAACGTAAATCATTCCTGACCCACCTGATTGCCTTCTGTGATAAAAGACGTGCACTTGTGGAGGAGAGGAGAGTAGTGGATATCCAGTAGACATCCAGATAGGCAAAAAGATGGTCGGATGATGAGCTCAGAGGGTTTTCATGAATGGGTCATGCTTTACGGGGAAGCCAGGCAAACGTGGGGTATGCAAGGGGTATACCCCACATCCTGCCCTGTTTGAAAGGCACAAGGGCCGAGGGGTCATTAAAATGCAAAAACCCCTAAGGAGCCATGCCTCTTTCCATAATTTTCTTCAATTCTTGTGTGGCTAATTGGGAGGTTTCAGGAGTGTATTTAAAAGAGGAAGATTTCAATGAGCAGAAAAAAGAAAAAAAAAAGGATTTCTGTTTTTAAATTTTTCCTTCTTTTTCAGCTTACAAACTAGAGTGATATCCACATTCTCCAACTGATATTGATCCCAAGTGTCTCCTAAGGAAGTCGGGACATATAAAAAAAGCAGCATCCTTGACGTCAGATATCCATGGAGAACCTTCCTCCCCACCTCCCCAGCCCTGCCATTTCCCTCATCAGCCACTGGGGACTTCACATCACTCTTGTGAAAATCCAACCTTTTGCCACTCAAGGCTGTAGCTGAATGTTACAGCTCATGTGCACCAATTCCCACCTGCTTTCCTTCGAGAACTAGCTGCAAGCAGACACAGAAGGGTTTGTCTTAATTGCAAAGAAACAAAAATAAACTTGATCCAGTGTCATAAGAAAGAAAACACAATATTCAACTGTGCACATGCCCAGAGAGTCTGATGCGAAGATGACTTTAGAAATGACCAATTAAGCAGGACATGTGGAAATACGTGAAAGGTTACTGAGATTAAATCCACAGCATAAGAGACAGAGCAGTGGTAATGCAAGTTAATGGGCAGATCGATATTTCTTCTCCTGAGACTAAAACCCTTCCTGAAGATTTCCACTCTTTCATCATAGGAAAACATTGACATTAAAATTAGCCAATCATTTGAACTGATGAAAGTGTGCTCCTATTTTTGACATGTTGAAAAGAGTTCTTCACCCTTACAGGCAGAGCTCAGGGGTCCAACCACAAGCACCCAGGGGCCCTTGGAGAGGTCCCGGTGTCTCTGAGGCACCTGCCTGGGCCTGGCAGCTCTCGCAGGGGACCTGCAGGAGACCGGAGCCCCTCTGAGCTGGAGAGGGAGGCTGGGCAGAGGGGACCAGGGCAGCTGCAATGGCACCAGCTGCCTGTGACCCTGTGACTGCATCCCACCCCAGCTCTGAAAAGCTCTTTCCTTTTTTAAAAAGAAGAAAAAACAAAACATTCCCCTAAAAGACCACTATATTAAGAAAAATAAATCAAGAAAGATAATCGGAGCACAAAAAAAAATTAAAAGATGGAAAGTTTAAAAAAAATATTTCTTTGCTTTCAATCTATTTGTTAATTTCTTTCGTGTTTCAATTTTACTGTCATTTTCTAAACATTTCTGTTATAATAGGGCCTGCACCACTAAACAAAATATTTTTGTGTCTCACACAGAGCCCCAACAGCTCAGAAGACCACTCCCTGCCCATGACTGTCCATGCCACTCCTCACTCTTTGTGCAGAGCATGTCACAATCTGAGGTGTTGGGTGCTCTTGACTGGTGAGGAAAGCAGCATGACCAGCTTCATCTATTTTTGGGTGGGCAAATTTGCACAAATTTCAACATACCTGTGTTACCATGCTGTTTTAAAGGAGTCCCTAAAACATCTTGCCACACTCCCTTTTCATTGTGCACACAGGCATTCAAGTTATGGCAGAAGGCAATCAGGTTGGTCAGGCATGGTTTCCATTTCCCCTTGGTCAACACATGCTGCTTCTTCCAGTCCTTCTCCATCATATGCTTGGAGATGGTTTCCAGGAGGATTTGCTCCATCACCTTCCCAGGAACTGAGATGAAGAGGACCAGCCTGTCGTTCCCCAGACCCTCCCTCTTGCCCTCCTGGAAAATGGCTGAGATGTCTGCCTTTTCCCAGTCATCAGGAACCTCCCTGATTGCCCAGCTGCATTGTCCTCTACCATGGGTGAGGCTTTGCTACCACAGATGCTGCCAAAGGACTTGGGGGCCAGGGAGGCCTGGCAGTAGACAAGACCAGGAAAACAAGAGGTAAAGAGGCAATGAGCTCCTCAGCCTTTCCCCTCTCTTTGTCACTACGTCCCCTGCCCAACTGAGCAGGGAGACCACATTTTCCTTGGATGGCTGCCCTGTGCTGCCAACATCCTTGCAGAAGCCCTTCAGGTTACCCTCCCCATCCTTTCCTAGATCCAGCTCCAGCTCCAGCTCCAGCTGAGCTTTTGCTTGCCTAACTCCATCCCAAAAAAGATGAAATCCTCTCTGCTGCAGTCCAGGGTGGTGACTCTGTTCTTCCTTTTACGTGTCCACCATCTCATGGTCACGGCAGCGACACCCAACCTCCACATTCACATCCCCATCCAGCCTGAGCTTCAGGCAAGAAACCAAGGGGAGGATGGCACCATCTACTTAGAGGCACAAACTACAGAGGTACAGAAATCACACCGCAGAAAAGCTTGCTGTTCTCCCCTCACCACTGAGGGGATCCAGGCAATGACCTTTCAGGTGGTTAAAAGTGAATGCAATGAATTTCCATTGTAATGTAGCTATGCCTGAGGCAGTGCCTCCCAGGCTGCCCTTACAGTCAACAGGGAGGAGGAGGTGGTGTTCACCTGCCTTCTTTTAGATGGTCACATAAAGCACAAAGGACTCCTGTCCCAGAGACATTTGCTCTGTGCTTGAAATGGGGCCTGAGATCATAGGCATTCAGGATAATTCAGGTTGAAGGGACCACAGGAGGCCTGTAGTGCAATGTGCTGCTCAAAGCAGGGACAGATAGAGGGTCAGAAACCAAAAAAATACTCCTGTCCAAGGATTTTGGGGGTGATAGAGAAAGAGAAGACAGTAGAGGGTTGACAGGGTGATGTCATGGACAAAATGGTTTTTCCCCTTCTTCGGTGAATGAAATCCTCAGCTCTCCAGAGAGAACAAGCTGGGACACGAACTTTGCCACTAACATGGAAGCAGAGAATCTCCTGAGTCCCTCACTGACAGAGGCTGCTCCAAAGGCCACCACCCCAATGGCACCAGACCCACAGGCATGCCTGCCTTGTTGCTGGGCACCCTCCAGCCCCAGGCAGGAGGTGTGCGGGGAACAGAGTGGGGTCTGCAGCCTGCAGCCCTGGCCACCCAGCAGGTGTGGTGGGACCCTGCTCCTCTAGATGAGACTGGGCTCTCCTGCATTTCCCTCGTGTGAAGCCCTCATCCCTTCCAGCTGGGAATACAGCCTGGCAGAGAGGGCCAACACAGGAAACACAATCTCTGTTCCACGGAGTAAAGAGAGAAGGGAGGTCAGAGGGGGATCTGCTCATGCCCTGGGCACTGATTCCCTCCCTGCACCCAGGACAACCCTGCTGATGCCCTGTAGTCTGTGAGTCCAGAAGATGGGACTGCAATCTGCTCTGGCTCTAAAGATTTCTCAGCCCTTCAGACCCAGGATGCAAAGCACCGGTCTGGGGACACCTCAGCAGTCAAAGGGCCTGAATGCCTGGTGTGTTCCTGAGAACGTTTCTGTAGTTTCCCAGCACTGGTTTGACTCCTGTTGCCCATGGAGCAGAGACTCCTTTTGAGGATGAACTCGCTCACTGTGTCACTCTGAGGACAGGCTTGACCAGGCAGTACAAATGCCAGCAAGGCCTCAACCCCACAACAGTGTCCCTTGACCCTCACTCTACCTCCCAGCCCCTTCCTCCCGGAGAATTTGGGTTGGGAGGGACCACCAGAGATCTCCAGGACCACGATCTGAGCTGGGCTAACTTGACAGTTATATCAGGTTGGTAGGTGCTTTCTCCAGGAGAGTTTTTAAAGATTTCCTGTCCCCTGCCCAGTGCTGCTCAACTACCATGGTTATTTCTTTATTTTTTTGTTAAACTCTTTTGAAATTTCCTGTACTGCATCTTCTCCTTGTTGTCTCTTGTCCTTTCCTCCCCTTGGTCCCTAGCCAGACCATCCCACCTACTCTGACTGAGGACAAACACAGCCTCACCTCCAAGCACAGCCTTGCTGAGATCTCCTGGGACTGTGCAGGCATGCCATGGTGGCCAGCTCTAAGAAGAGGTATGTGCTGCAGGTCCCTACATGTTATCAGATGAGGGCATATGGAGACATAATATGGCCCAGGGCAGAGCCTTTGAGCCTATGCCAGGGTAGAGCCAGGGGCAGCAGGCATGAGAAGAGAAAACCTCCAGCAGCTCCTCTCCACACCTGTGTAGGCAGTGATGTACGTGCATCCTGAGAGAGGATGGTGACACAGGATGGGGGGCACCATAAGCTGCATTGCTGGGCACCGACCATCTGTGCTGGGTCTGGGAGTCCTGGCAGGTGGTGCTGGTGGCTGTAGCCCTTGAGAAATGCCCAATCGTGCTAGCAGCAGTGAGTCATGCCATGACCCTCAGGAGCTTCTGGAGTGTTGTGGCTCTCATCAGCACCTCATCCCTCCACTGGCCCAGCCCTGCTGCCCTGCATGTGGCCCCACGGCCCCACTGTGCAGGCACTGCACAGGACAGGGTGTGTTCTGGGGTGGGGAAATATCCCCCCACCATGGTCCCCATGACAGCCCTTGGTGCCCCATCCCCCCCGCCCTCCTGCCTGGCAGCCTCCCCCAGCCCCTGCCGAGCCCTGTCCCTGTCCCCCCGGGGTTAGCAGAAGGCCGTGCTCCAGGGTCTGATGAGGTCTGAGCCCACAGAGAGGCCAAGCAGGGCTGGACATTGCCTCCATGCACCTGTTGAGCCCAAGAAAGAGATGGAGTTGGTGACATTCAAAGATTACCCCTCACCGGGACCACTGGGAATGGCCAGTGATGGAAATAGCTGGTACGAGAGGCTGGGGGTGTGAGGAGTTTCCTGGGGCAGTTTCTCCTCTCTGCTCATGCAGCAACAAGCTGGGCTGCATCTTTGCACTGCAGCACCCTGCTTGAGGCTTTCATGGAAGGAGGATGGTTGACAGGCACAGGAGATGGCCCCAGGACCTCCTCTGCATGCTCCATGACAGCCCTGCAGAGGACCCATTCCAGGGTTTGTCCTCCCAGGGCTCACAGCTGGACATCCGGTCCTCCAGCTGGGCATGGAGCCTTCTCTGGGGGAGACTTTTGGGGTAAGGATCAGCATGCAGGGTGGGTGAGATTGTCTCAAGGATATGTGCTGGGGACAGAGCGTGACAGACAGCAGCTTTGGAGGAACAGCCCAGCCTGCAGGCACTGCACCTGCAAGAACCAACTTTATTACAGAGCTACTGTGATGGGGTCAGCTCTGACCCACTGTTGGACACAATTTTATATGGGCACCAGGTGAGACAGAGCAGTCTCAGTGAAAGTGGAATGAATCCAACCATTTGTGTAGCAACATGGTGACAAATAATAATAGCAACAGTAACAGTAGTCATAATACAAATAAAGTGAACAAACAAAGCTCAGTCCTGGTACGGGACACAGGGGGAGTCATTTGTGCAGAGCAAAGGCAATGTTACCACTGCTGGAAAATGTCCATGAAATCACTTTCCTCAGGGCATCTTTGAGCTCCTTGTTCCTCATGCTGTAGATGAGAGGGTTCAGTGTTGGAGGCACCACCGAGTACAGAACAGTCACCACCAGATTCAGAGCTGGGGAGGAGAGGGAGGGGGGCTTCAGGTAGGCAATTGCGTCAGTGCTGACAAAGAGGGAGACTACGGCCAGGTGAGGGAGGCACGTGGAAAAGGCTTTGTGTCGTCCCTGCTCAGAGGGCATCCTCAGCACAACAGTGAAGATCTGCACATAGGACAGCACAATGGAAACAAAACACCCAAAGGCTAAACAGGCAATAAGCAAAATAAGCCCAACTTCACTGAGGTAGGAGTCTGAGCAGGACAGCTTGAGGATCTGGGGGATTTCACAGAATAACTGGTCCACTGTGTTGCCTTGGCAGAGTGGTATGGAAAATGTGTTCGCAGTGTGCAGGACAGCATGGAGAAAGCCACTGCCCCATGCAGCTGCTGCCATTTTGACACAAGCTCTGGTGCCCATGAGCGTCCCATAGTGCAGGGGTTTGCAGAAGGCAATGTAGCGGTCATAGGCCATGACTGTGAGGAGAGAATACTCCACTGAAAACAGGAAGACAACCAGGAAGACCTGGGCAGCACATCCTGAGTAGGAAATGGCCCTGGTGTCCCATAGGGAATTGGCCATGGATTTGGGGACAGTGGTGGAGATGGAGCCAAGGTCGAGGAGGGAGAGGTTGAGGAGGAAGAAGTACATGGGAGTGTGGAGGTGGTGGTCACAGGCTACGGCTGTGATGATGAGGCCGTTGCCCAGGAGGGCAGCCAGGTAGATGCCCAGGAAGAGCGAGAAGTGCAAGAGCTGCAGCTCCCGTGTGTCCGCAAATGCCAGGAGGAGGAACTCATTGAGGGAGCTGCTGTTGGACATTTTGCTATTTCTGGGCATGGGGGACTGTGCAAAGAAGAAAAGACATTGAGAAGTTAGCAGAGACTTTTCAAGCCAAGAAACCCCCAAATGTTGCAGTTCTCTCTTTGAGCTGGAGGATGATCACACTCATCTGTTGCCCTAGAAGGAAGCCAGCCCCTGCTGAGAGCACGCGAGTCCAGTTTCAAAGTGCAGATCTCAGAATTTTTCACCCTTTCTCAGGGCACATGACGGAGCTCTCCAGACTCAAATTCTAGTCAAGAACACACAGGGGTCTTTTCTGCTGCCCATATATAGCCTCCCACCACCATCTCTATACTTTCACCATCTCTGCAGCTTCTTCATTTGTCTCTCAGATAACACAGAGATGGTATAAGAAAGCTGTGCTTTTCTAGAGGGCAGCTTGCAGGCTGCCAGGATACCAAAGGGAAATGCTCAAAGGACCATTAAGACTGAAGATGGGCTCTCCTTAAAGGAGAGTCAGCTCATTTCCCAGCCCCACAGACTGCATTTTCTGGAGCTCCACAGGTGAAAAGGAGACTGGGGCCACCTCACTCCCATGCAGATCCGTCTGTTCCGCAACTTGCAGAATCAGTGTCTGAACTGCAGCTGAAAACACCCAACCCCAGAAAGCCCCCAAACAAGAACAGGAGCAGCATGGACAGGAGGGGAAACAAGGAGCAACACCATGATCCTGCTGCCAAGGGAAGCAAGGAGAGAGACAGAGAGGCATTCTGGAAAGCCTTCCCCTTACCCAGCTGGGCATGCCAACTCACAGACAGTGCCATCGCAGGGCAGTCACTCTCTGCCTCTTTGTCAGGTAGCATGAAATGGGCCCATAGCAGGAGACATGTCCCTATCCTCTGTCAGAGGTCTGGCTGCAGAGGAGGTGGCTCATGCCCTGCAGTTCCCTCTCATTCCCTGCCCATCTCTGCTGCCTGGAGCTGTCCCTGCTGGCAGCTCTTTCTCTGTCACAACATCTTCTCCCGGTCAGTGCTCACAGACCCCATCCCACGTGCTGTGTGCTCAGTTCTACCCTACAGAAACCTCCCAGATCAGGGCACTCTCTAGGGGTATCTCTGTGCATGCACGTCCTAAGGAGCAGGTCACATAAACTCCTATGAAGCCACAAAGGTGATGTTGATGCTGTCTGTAGGCTAAGGTGGGGATGAAGCGGCTTCCTGAGGTTTCTCACTGACCTATTAATCTCTCACAGAGAAGGTTTAAGAGTCCCAGTTACTTGCCAAAACAGAAAACTTGTTCCTTCATTCTCCCTGCCAAAATTAGGAAACTGAAAGTGCAGACACCTAAAGGAAAGCTCACAGAATCACAGAATCACTGCTGTTGGAAGGGACCTCTGGAGATCATCTAGTCCAACCCCCCTGCTCAAGCAGGGTCACCTAGAGCACATTGCACAGGATTGCATCCAGGCGGGTTTTGAAAATCTCCAGAGAAGGAGACTCCACAACCTCTCTGGGCAACCTGTTCCAGTGCGCTGTCACCCTCACAGTGAAAAAGTATTTCCTCATGTTCAGATGGCTCCTTCCCATTCTAGTAGCCCTTCTCCTGATCTCCTCTTGAAAAGACCCCTTGCATATCTCCTGCACATGAGCTAGAGCTGTGAGCAGCCCTGACCCATGCAGCACCCTCTCAGCAGGAGAATGAAACTGCCCTGCCGGGGGTCGCTCCTCTCACCCAGAGTTTCTCCCCATAGTGCTGTGGGGAGCTCCCCGGGCAGGCTGAGGGCTGACCCTCGCAGGTGCCAGAGTCACTGCCCCAGGCACACAGCACCCTGGGGTGCAGGGACACTGCTCTGAATCACAGCCCTGCACAGACCTGTGTGTGCTCCCTGGCTTCACACTCCAAAAGCCACGCCTGGCAGAATGGAGCTGCACGCCCTGTCCCTGTGACAGTGTGGCAGGGAGTGCCTGCTCTGAAGCATCTCCTCCTCTGCCTATGCACTGGAGGAGTCAGGAGAGTGATCCTTAAAAAGCTTGTCAGTTATGAGATGGAATGGAATGTGTTTAGAAGACCCCTCCAGGAACATCAGTAGCATTGCCCTGCAGCCAGAGACTTACCGTGTCAAGGGCTGTGAAGATTTCTCCCAAAAGGAGCTCTCCTCTCTCCTCCCACTCCACACTGCCTTGCACTTCTCTCTGTCTTGTCACTTCTCATGGCAGCAGCAGCAGGCAGTGCCCGGAGCCCTGCTGCTCTTTGCAGAGGAGCTGCTGCTGCACACAGCTGTCTCTCAGCAGTGATGCCAGGTTGCCATGAGCTCGCTCCATCTCAGGAGCCTGGCCCCACTCAGGAGCAGAGGCCCAGCTGAGCTCATGAATTTCTCTGTCCCTTGTGCTCCCTCCTCCTGGGAAATGTTCACTCCAATAAACTAAAATAATCATTGATGGTCCCTCTCTAAGCACTGAAGGAAGACTCATTCCAGCATTACAGATTGTTTCACCAGAGCATGGTTATCTGCAAGAGGTGGAAACGTCCTATTCTGGAAGCCCCTTTCCCATCTCTTAACTAGGCAGGACACGTAGAAAGGAGCAAGAAGGGAGCTGATTGACACCTGGTTCAGGTGCTGACTCAGATGAGTCAATCTGGGCATCTCATTCTGATTTGGAAGCCCCTGGAATGCAGTGGGATTCATCAGACTCCTGTGAACTCCACAAACACACAGCAGGTGGGACTCCCCTTGCCCAAGCTGAAGGGAGCATAACATAGATGTCTGCATGGGAGCTCCTTCTCTAAGCTCCCATTGTAATCACCTGAGATGGAGGGTGGGAGTCCGGTGCCCACACACAAACACCTGGTGACATTGGAAGAGACAGAGGTGGTCCCAGGCATGTGCCAGTGTCTGCTTGCTCTCATGGAGCAACTGGGAGACCCACATCCTTCTAGAGCCTGAGGTGGGGGCCAGGTGGAGAATTTCCTTGGCCATCTCAAATGACACTAGATGCCCACTACCGTTAGAGCACCCCTCACTATGATGCTGAGACACATGGAGATGCCTACAGTGCAAACTGCTAATGTAATTCCGTGCAGACATGTGATGTAATGACATAGAAACAGGCTGGCAAGGCCATGTCAGATGCCTGGGGTTTCTAGCACAACTGCATGGATGGGGCCTATGGGAAAACCATGCCCCTTTGGAGTGGTTGCTGGGCAGACAACCCAGGTTATCTCAGGCTTTCCTATCTGTGCCCAAACAAATGAATCCCACCACTGCCTTTAGGCAAAGTCCATCCCGACTGCATCCAAGTGTGCTGCATAAACAGGAGCCACATGACACCAAGGTCTCTGCTCTAGTCTCTACACTCTCAAACACTTCTTGCTCTTCTCTGCCTGAACCTCTTCTCACCACCAGATGATATGAAGAGGCACTGGGCTAATGATGACCTCAGGGTGCCACATCACAGGAAGTTCAGGCCCAGGGACTTCTTCAGTGGCACCTTGTCCTGCCTGGAGATTGCTTCACCTCTGTCATAGGCCCCAAGGTGCTACAAGCCCTTTCCTGCCATTCCTGCACAGCCCAGCTCTGTTTTTCGCTGGCCTTGGGCACTGCAGGCTTTGCTCTCTCAGTGGGAACCTCCTTTCACCATTACATTGCCACCTGCTATCTAGGCCAGCAAGGCTCTGCTCTGAAGTGAGGCCATTGTACACACAGTGTCCTTGGCTCTTGGTAACAGGTTTCACCACAACCAGTCTGCTCTCTGTGCCACAGCTGATGCTCTGCAACACTAATATATGCAAATGTATGCAGCCTGGGGTAGAAGCAGGAGCAGATGGAGATGTAGAAGCTTTAACAGGTGTGAAACTTCATTGGAATGACCGAGTTGTGGGGGGATCACTCACACGACTGGGGGGCAATGCTTGTAGGGTACCATCTCTTCAGGAGAGACTGTTAGAGAAGATGAGGAGAGAGGATGTCTTTAGTGGGAAGGGGCAGCTCGGATGTGTGGTAAATGTCCTTTACCTAGACTTCAGCAAGATATTTGACACTGTCTCCCACAATATTCTTGCATGCACATTAAAACTTTACAGTCTAGAAGAGCAGAAAAGCGGATGGGTAAAAAGCTGCTTGGATGACCAGAGGCTCAGAGGGCAGTAGTGAATGAGTAATATTCTTCCCGGAGGGCGGGGGGAAGTGGAACACCACAGGGTCTCTCCAGGAACTTGTCCTGTTTATCATCTGCATTAGTTACATGGAAGAGGCAACACTCATCATGCTTGTAGATGACCCCTAACTGGAGGTGGGGGTGGGGGGGGGTCACTCATATGCTTGAGGGCTGCCATTCAGAGGGAGCTAAACAGGCAGGAGGAATGGGCTGTCAGGAACCTCATGGAATTCAACAAGGACAAATGCCAGGGCTTGCACTTGCGATAAACCAACACCCCACAGTGTTACAGGCTGGGGCCTGAGGGCCTGGGGAACAGCTCTGTGGAAAAGTACGTGAGGGTGCTGGGGGACAGGAGGCAAAACATGAGCCAGCAGTGTTCCCTGGCAGCAAAGAAGGCCAGAAGCATCGTGGGCTGTATGAGCAGGAGCACAGGCAGGAGGTCGAGGGAAATGGTGATCGCTGTCTAGTCAGTATTCATTAAACCGCATGTAGAACACCGCATCCAGGTTTGGGTTCCCAGAAAAAAGAAAGAGGTTGATAACTAGGAGCGAGTTTGGCCGAGGGCCTTTGCAGTACTTCAAGAACTGGAGCACTTGCTCTGTGAGGAAATGGGGCTGGTACACTGTGGAGAAGAGATGGCTTTGGAGGGATCTCATAGCACCCTTCCAATGGCTATGAGGAGGTCCTCAAGAAGATGGAGCCAGGCTCTTCACCAGGGTGCAAGAGACAATGGGCATAATTTGGAAGAAGAGACGTTAGTGCAGGAGATAAGGGAAAGCTTTTCCACTACAAGGATGGTAAAGCTTTGGAAGTGGTTGCCCAGAGAGGCTGTGCAGTTTCCTCCCTTGCAGGTTTCCAAGACCAGACTGCATGAAGCCCAGAGCAACCTGGCCTGACCCCAGAGCTGACCCTGCCGTGAGTGAGGAGATTGGCCTACAGAACTCCTGAGGTCCCTTCCACCCTGAAGGAGTCCATGATTATTTCCACTATCAATCTTCTCTTGTGGATGTCAGGGAAAGCACGCAGGTGCCCTGTGACAGTGGAAGCAGGCCAGCTTTCTTGTCCTCCTGCAGTCAGAATTCTTCAGATGCAGGGCTTCTTGGCAGGAATCTCCAAGACAGACACAATCAGTCCTGGGCTTCACTTTTAACAGGCTTGCTTTTTTTCTTCCATGTCTTCTAAGTCTGTCCCTTTTACCACCCTGATCCTGTCCTATACAACCCACCCCACCCCTACTCATCCTTAACTCATTGGCACTGGTTTGGTTAGTTTCGTTCGTTACCTGTTTTTTTTTTGTTTTTTTTTTTTTAATTTGGACAACAGAAACGTCATGAAGATTTACAAGAGAAGTGTCAAGTTCTGTGCCTAGGTGGAAATAACCCCATCCATGAGGAGAGGTTAAGGGGCTTTGTTTCCTTTAGCCTGCTGAAGTGGAGGCAAAGGGCAGTAGAGTAGGAGCCTGTGACAGCTCGAAGGGTGGTTTCAGAGATGATGGAGCTTTTCTTAGTATCGGGAAACAGCATGCGAAGGGGAAAGATCCACAAACTGCATCTTGAGACATTCAGACTGGACTTCAGGTCAAAAGAATGTCACTCCTAGGGCAGTACTGTGATGCAACAGGTCACCCAGAGGGAGCCTGTGATCAGCCCCTGCCTTTGTGTTTCAAGGAAAAGCAAGCGAGGACAGGAAGACATTAGGAGAGGCAGGGAGATCCCAGGGTGAGAGCAAGGTGGGGAAGCAGCTTGGGTGTGTACAGTCTGCAGGGAAAGAGGCACAGGCGTGGGAAAGCATAGGACAGCCTGTGGTGGAGACGGCTGAGGGCACTGCCAAGGCTGAAAGCTCCCAACACAGCTAGGTCTTTGTCCTCTTGGCCATGGCTGGTGTCTCTGACAATGAGGCCTACAAGAAGACACCATTCCTTAAAGCACTGTGGCCTTGCTGCCTCCTTGTTCCTTGGGAGCCCAGGAGGTGCATTATCATGGTCCTGCACTTGGCATTGTGCACCTCCACCCTCACACTGCCCCCAGGAAGAGCCCTGAGCAATGCGTGATGGAAAGCATCACCCTACCCAGGGGCTGCCTGTCAGTGCCTGGTCACTCTGCTTGATAACACACATCAAGGTTGACTTGTCATCACAGCCACCCTCACATTGCCTTTGCCTACCTGCAATCAGGGCCTCCAACTTAATCCTCTAATCAGCCCCAGGGAGCCTTTGTTGATTATGGCCCTTGGTGGGACCTGTTAACACTCCAAGAAACTTGGGATTTGCTTCTGACTTTAACTTCTTGAGAGGTTGCTTCAGCCTCCTCTCACTATCTGAGGTTCATGGGCTCAGCACCAAATACACCCAGGGGTCATTAAAATACAAAACCCCCTAAGGAGTCATGCCTCTTTCCATAATTTTCTTCAGTTCATCAATTCTTGTGTGGTTAATTGGAAAGTTTGGAGGAGTGTATTGAAATTAGGCAGATTTCAATGAGCACCTGAAAAAGAAAGATGTCTGCTTCTTAAGCTTTCTTCATTCTTCAGCTTTCAGAATAAGTCATACCCACATTCCCCAATTCATACTGACCCACAGTGTCTCCTAATGAAGTCTGGACATGTAGGAAAAGCAGTATTTTTGATAGGAGACCTGTATGGAGAACCTTCCTCCCCAGCTCCCCAGCCCTGCCATTTCCCTCATCAGCCACTGGGCACTTCACATCACTCTTGTGAAAATCTAACCTTCTGCCACTCAAGGCTGTAGCTGAATGTTACAGCTAATGTGCACCAATTCCCACCTGCTTTCCTTTGAGAACTAGCTGCAGACAGACACAGAAGGGTTTTTTCTTAATTGCCAACAAACAAAGTATAATTTGGAACAGTTTATTAAGAAATAAGACACTCCTCAACTGTATGGTAAGGCCAAGCTGCCTCCAGTGAGGTCCACTGCCCACAAGGCATAACCTTCCTTGAAATTTTTTCCAGATAGATAGGAAAGGATAGACAAGAAACACAACAAAGGAGCTGGCTATAGAGACAAGGAGACTGCTGAAAGCCGAGGCAAGCTTGAGACTCCCAGCAGCTCAGAGCAGCAACTGGAGAGTTGAGAGGTACCTGAATGGATAAAGAGCAAGGGGAGGAGGAAAGCTGGGAAACTATGGGAAGTGCATATGCCCAGATCGTCTGATGCAAAGATGCCTTTAGAAATGACCAATTTAATCAGGACATGTGGAAATATGTGAGAGATCATTGAGATTTTATCCTCAGCCTAATAGACAGAGCAGTGGAAACACAAGGGCAAGAGCAGATCAATATTTCTTCTCCCCATTTTAATACCCTTCCTGAAGATTTCTACTCTTTCATCATAGGAAAACACTGACATTAAAATTGGCCAATCATTTGAGCTGATGAAAGTGTGCTCCTATTTTTGAAATGTTGAAAACAATTCTTCACCTTTCCAGGCAGAGCTCAGCTGTCCAACCACAAGCACCCAGTGGCACTTGGAGAGGCCGCGGTGTCTCTGAGGGACCTGCCTGGGCCTGGCAGCTCTCACAGGGGACCTATGGGAGACCGGAGCTCCTCGGAGCTGCAGAGGGAGGCTGGGCAGAGGGGAGCAGGGCACCTGCAATGGCACCAGGTGTCCATGACCCTGTGACTGCATCCCACCCCAGTTCTGAAAATGACTTCCCCTTTCAAAAAAAAGAAAGAAAGAAAGAAAGAAAGAAAAAGAATCTCCCCAAAAGACCAGTGTATCAAAAAAGAACCAAACAAAAAATATAATAAGCAAAAGAAAATAACAGCACAATTATAATAAGAATAATAAAATAAGAACACAAAGAAATTTCAAATGCTGAAAAAAGTAAAAAAGTATTTTTTGCTTTAGATAATTTAATTTCTTTCTTATTTCATTTTTATTAACAGTTTCTAAATAATTCTTTAATAATAAGGCCTACACTATTAAAAAGGATATTTTTGTGTCTCGCACAAGTCCAGTGCCCCTCAAACCACACCCTGCACAGGATCTTCCTTGCTGCCCCTCGCTCTTTGCACGCAACGAGTTGCACCATGAGGTGTTGAGCTCTTACAGCTGATAGAGGAAAGCAGCCTCATCAGCTTCAATGAAAACGCTCTATTTATCGATAGCCGAAATTGCACCAAACTCAACGTACCTGTGTTACAATGACGTCTTAAAAGAGTCCCTACACATCTAGCCACAAACCCTTTTCATTCCCTGCATGGTCATGAAGTGCAACTCCATTTGAGGTGACAACAGGGATGGGAATTAGCTTGCCCGATGCCAGACGCCTTCAGTGCAGATGTCTCTGGCTAACCCAGTCGTCTGGACTTCCCTTTCTAGTCAATGGAAAGAAAAAAGTTGTCCCACTGAGAGGTCTTGAGACGCTTCTCCTGGTGACCAGCCAATGCTCCAGAAACGTTCCTATAGTTCCTGGGTCACATTTCCTGGCACCACATGGGAACATAATTACACAGGGCATCTCAGGCAGCAATGGCCTCGATTTGTGTCTATAATGAATGTAAAGTTTTCTGAATGTAAGGTTTTCATCATTGGGTGAAATCTATGCAAAAAATAGCTCTATGCAAGAACTGAAAAAAAAAATCTTAATTTTCAGAATTTCAAACATTCTTTTTCAATTCTAATGGATATTTTCTTTTTCTTTTTTTATTGGCAGCACCATATGCATGCACTACGGAAATTACTCTATGTTAGTGTATATTTTTATATAGATGTACAGTTATTCAACTGGATATATTTCCTACCAACACTGTGAATGGAGAAACCTTGTTCTGAGAAACTACTGTATTCCAATTGACATGTCTCCTCTCTCTCCTTCTGCCTCTCTGTGCTCTATTCCTCTGCCTAGTCTGTCTTTACAGAGGCCTCATGGCCCCTCTGCCCTCCAGGGAAGTCTCCTGTGGGATCTTGCCAGGCAGATCCTGAATGAGCTGAAACACCTACCAGAATGTCACCCACACTGCTGTGTCCTGTTATCCTTACCACAAGGTCTCAACTGGCTCATCACCTGCTCCAAGGAAAAGCCCTGTGCACCCCTTTGCACAGAGCACACCTGCACCTTTTCACCATCCCATCCTGCCTTCCCCAGGAGCCCAGTTTCACCCTGCCATGTGAGCTGTCCCACCACGTGTGTGTAATTCCACAGGGATAGGGGAGAGGGAGGTGCCAGTAAAGGGGACATGACTGGGATGTTGAATGTGGGGTCCAGAAGAGAAGACGACTTGGAAGGGGGGCAGGACAGAAAAAGATAGAAGTGACACATGTGCAGTGTAGATGGTGAGGTCACCTCTGGTACAGGAACCTCATGGGCTGGGTTCTGGTAGGAGCCCTTCTGAGGACAAGAACAGAATCACACCACCTCTCATCCCACCAGAGATGCTATATGGGCAGGAGGATGGGGAGAGGCAGGCAAAGGGGACATGGCTGCAGTGATGATTGTGAGGTCACTTCCACTGCAGCTGCCTGATTGGCCCTCAGCAGATGTGCTGGCCAGCAGGCTTTGGGATGTCACCCAGCGCCTCAGAGGGCCCACCCAGCAGAAATGATTGCCCTGGGGAGGGGAGGGGGTGACACAGGCGACAGGGACCCATCTGGGTGCTGAATGAGAGGGCAAATCTGCTGCAGCCACCCCACCAGCCCATGGCCGGCAGGCAGGCAGGCAGGGCTCATGACCACCCTGATCAGGACTAGCCCTCTGGAGTCAAGCTGCCACCAAGATGCACACAGCTCCTCACCTAGGTCTCCTCCGAGCCCAGCGTGCTGCCCCTGTTGGCCAGAGACACCATGGACATTTATTTACACGAGTAGTATCCACACGTAGCCTTTGCTAATAGGAGAGGGAGGCAACTGCTATGCCTCTAGCCTAACAAATCTTGCGGTTGGACAGATCCCAGAAGTGTTAACTTCAGGAATCTCCACCAGGAACCCTTTCTGAAAGATGACCTCTTCTATTCCAAATACTCTAAGCTGCGTATTTATATGTATTTTACAGCATATGTGGGATATCTGGTGGAGACCCTGGCAAGAGCTGAGAAAAACGCAAGGCCTGAATCTCAGCAGGCTGCCAGCATCCCTGCCTCACGCCATCAGGGCAGCCTGGGCCCTGCCAGCCAAGGCACATCCTCACCTTGCAGCGCTCCCCAGCTCCCCAGCCTGGCAGGGCTCCCCACACACAGCACTGCTCTCTCCAGACACCTCCTCCTGTGTGCAGCACTAAGACACTGGGGCCACCCCCCATCCCCAACGCAGGCCATCCCCCACTAGGACACACCACACCCCCACCTCGTGCCTCATAGAGGGTTGTCAGGCAACATACAGCTATGCATCAGGGACACACAGGGCACACGAGCAGACATGGCAGCCACGAGGGCACCCCCAAGGTCTCTAAAACACTGGCCAAATCTCCAGGCCTTCCATGAGCTTCTGGTCCTCCAAGGCCTTGCAACAGGCACTTCCTCTCAAAAGCCAGGCACAGCCCTGCTCAGGCTCACTTCCCACCTCCAGGAAGCAAACCCACACTGCTCTCCCAGGGGCTCAGAGGCCAGCTCTTGCCTCTCGCTTTTGCCTCACATGCCCTCAAGGCACTCACCCAAACAGCCTCCCTACTGAGAGGCCCTTTGGGGCTTCAATGGAGTAGGACCGGTCCCTTCGGCACCACTCTCCCTCTCTCTCCATTTGCTCTGGCGGCTCACAAACGACCACATGGCAGCACACACACACACACACACACACACACACACACACACCCTGACCAGCATGCACAGGGCCAGGTCACCAGTCCCACACAGGCAGGCTTCCAACAAGGAAAATGGCACAAGGCTTCTGCTGCTCTCAAGCATTTGCATTCCCCTGTCTCAGCAAGGGCTGCCATTTCTCTCCCAGGCAAAGCCTTGAGACAAACCAGCAGGCTTCAGCAACGTCCGCGTGACACATGGACAAGCCAGCCAAGGCTCTGCCTCCAGGGTCCCACATGGCATGGCACAGAGAGAATCCGAGAGCACCAGCAAAGTCATCCACTGAAGGAGTTGGGGTGTGGCAGAGCAAAAGTTGTTTGTCCTCAGTTTTGGCACAAGGAGCTCTCCTCTAAACCAGCACCAGGGGGCAGGCTGCAGGAAGGACCACTTCTCTCTCTTTCCTCAGCAAGCAATAGACCCCCAACGCTCCACTTGTTGGCACCTGGATTTTTCAGGGCTGCAGGGAGACAATCCCATCAAGGCCTCAGGGGGCACGAGTCAGAGAAAAAAGAGTGGTCACAATGCAAAAGCTCTAGGAATCTCCCCTCTAAAAAAGGAGGGGAAACTCTAAAAGTGCTCAGGTAGAACATGCCAAGGGTCATGTGCTTCCAGCACACAGGGTCAGCAATGCCTGCCAAAAAGCCAGGAGCCTCACTGGAGGATGGCTGTGCTCACCACCACTCCCTTGGCTCCTGCTACTCAGAGCAATGCACATAGAGCTAAGTGGGGCTCCTCACACCCACCCAAAGATCACACAGAAAAAACACTCCTTGCCCGTGGCAGCAGTGCCAGCACCTAACGACACCACACCTAGCACACTCATGCCTGCACGTGGGCTGCTCTCTCACTGCCCTGCTGCAGCACAACAAGGTCATACCGCAACAGGACAGAGGGGGAACTTGCAGAGGCTGCAAGGGGAAGGAAGAGAGACCTGGGCTGTGCATCCCTTGCAGGGCACTCTGGCCTTGCCTTGCCTATTCAAAGGGACTCCTTGTCTAGGGAGATTCAGCACAGGAAGGCAGCAGCCTCCCTTAGAAATCATCTCTCAAGAACACATCTGCCCATCGCCAAAGGCCATCTCTTCACCAGGCCTTCACTCCTCCAAAGAGCTGCCAGCATGCTAACATGCAGCTGGCAACGAGGAACTCTCATGGACCCCTCCTCCCTCAGCAAACACTGCTGCAGAGGAAAGCTCTCATTAAGAAAAGCAAATGAGATGAAAGCAGGGAAAAAGCAGGCTTGGTTCGCATCTCGGAGCAAGCAGAAACACTCCTTCGCCTTTAATCAGCATCCTGCCTGCACATCCTGGCAAGAGCTGAGGAAACTCAAGGCCTGAACCTCAGCACACAGAATGTAATGGTGAAAGGAGGTTCCCACTGAGAGAGCAAAGCCTGCAGTGCCCAAGGCCAGCAAGAAACAGATGCGGTCTGTGCAGAAATGGCAGGAGAGGGGTTGTCTGCCTGAACTGACTTTGTAGCACCCTGGGGCCTGTGACTGAGGTGAACCAATCTCCAGGAAGGACAAGTGCCACTGAAACATTCCCTGGGCCTGGATGTCCTGTGATCCAACCAACCTGTGGACATCACCAGCACAGTCCCTGTTCACATGATCTGGGTTTGAGAAGTTGTTCTTGGAGAGAAAAGCTTGAAATGTTTGAGAGTACAGAGCCCAGAGCAGATGAGCCCTTGGTGTGATGTGCCTCCCATCTATGCCACACTGTTGTGTATAGACAGGATGGACTTTGCCTAAAGCTAAACGGTGGGATTCAGTTGTTTGGGCACTGGTAGGAAACCTGAGAGGCCCTGGGGCGCTTTGCCAGCAACCACTCCAAAAGGACATGGCTTTCCGGTAGGTCCTGTGCTGTATTTGCTAGAGACCTGTGGTTGTGCTGGACACTCCAGGCATCGGCCATGGCCCTGCCTATGACCTAACTTTATGTCACTGAATCTAGTGTCTGCACCAAATTTCATTCGCTGTTTGCATTGTACAGATCTGCTTGTGTCTCAGCTTCATAGTGAGTGGAGATCTAGCTGCAGGAGGCATCTAGGGTCATTTCAGATGGCCAGGGAAATTACCCATCTGGCCCCCACCTCATGCTCTAGATGAATGTGGGTGTTATAGTTGCTCCATCAGAACAAGCAGACACTGGCACATGCCTGGGACCACCTCTGTCTCTTCAACTGTCACCAGGCACTTGTGTGTGACCAGCTGACTCCCACCCTCCATCTCAGGTGATTACAATGGGAGCTTAGACAAGGAGCTCCAATGCAGACACCTCTGTTGTGCTCACTTCAGGTTTGGCAAAGGGAATCCCACCTCCTGTGTGTTTGTGGAGTTCATGGGAGGGATCTGAATCCCCCTCCAGCCCAGGGGTTTATAACCTGGCCTAAGGTGCCCAGACTGACTCATCTGAACCAACACCTGAAACATGGGTAAATGAACTCCCTTCTTGTACACTTCAAGGTGTCCTGCCTAGTGAAGAGATAGGAATAGGGGCTTCCAGAATGGGACGTTTCCACCTTTCATAGATAACCATCCTCTGATGAGACAAATTGCAATGCTGGAATCAGTCTTCCTGCAGTGCTTAGAGAGGGACCATCAGTGATTATTTTAGTTTATTCCAGTGAACATTTCCCAGGAGGAGGGAGCACAAGGGACAGAGAAATTCATGAGCTCAGCTGGGCCTCTGCTCCTGAGCAGGGCCAGGCTCCAGGAATGGAGAGAGCTCATGGTAACCTGACAGCACTGTTGAGAGACAGCTGTGTGCAGGAGCAGCTCCTCTGCAAAGAGCAGCAGGGCTCCGGGCACTGCCTGCTGCTGCTGCCATGAGAAGTGACAAGACAGAGAGAAGTGCAAGGCAGTGTGGAGTGGGAGGAGAGAGGAGAGCTCCTTGTGGGAGGAATCTTCACAGCCCTTGACACGGTAAGTCTCTGGCTGCAGGGCAATGCTACTGATGTTCCTGGAGGGGTCTTCTGACCCCATCCCATCCCACCACTCATAGGATTTTTAGCTTCTCTCTGCTGGCTTCTCCAGTGCAGAGGAGGAGGAGGTGCTTCAGAGCAGGCATTCTCTACCATATCATCTCAGGGCATCCTACTACCTTCTCCCTGGGAAGCTGCAGGGGTGTGAAGCTGGGGCGTGCACACAGGTTTGCCCAGTACTGTAACTCGGAGCACTGTCCCTGCACCCCAGGTTGCTGCCTTCCTGGCTAAGTGACTCTGCTGCCTGCGAGGGTCAGCACTCAGTCTGCCCGGGGAGCTCCCCATAGCACTGCCGGGAGAAGCTCTGGGTAGGAGGAATAACCTCTGTCAGGGCAGGTTCATTCTCCCATTGACAGGGTGCTGTGTGAGTCAGGGCTGCTCATAGCTCTAGCTCATGCACAGGACATTTCCGAGGGGACTTTTCAAAAGGAAAGTGAAGGCAGGGATTTCCTGAAAGAGAAGCCAATTTCCTGACATGGTGCTTTACATTTCCTACCACCTGGCAAGGGGAAAATGGAAAGGGAGCTGTCAGGCTTGGACAGCAGACCGAGACTCATGAACAGTTTCCAGGAGCAGCCAACATGTCTGCTAGGAACTTCTGAAAGTTCCTTCCTCCTTCCTTAGACCCCTTAGTCTATAGACAGCACCAGCTTCCCCTTTGCTGGCCTCATCTGGGTTTATGTGACCTGCTCCTTAGCACCTGCAAGCATGGGGATGGCCCTGGGCAGTGCCCTGCTACTGGGAGGTTTCTGCAGCAGAGACCTGAGCTCCCTGAGGGAGGTGTCGGCACTGCAGGGCCTGACCATGACTTGCTCAACTCCATCCACCCATAATGTTTCTGTTGGCACTTCCCTCTCACTGCCTGCCCATCTCCGCTGCCTGGAGCTGTCCCTGCTGGCAGCTCTTTCTCTGTCCCAATGCCTTTTCCTGGTCGGTGCTCACAGACCCCCTCCCACCCTCTGTGTGCTCATTCCTGCCCTCCACAAACCTCCCAAAGGCAGGGTCCTGTCCAGGGGCATCTCTGTGCTTGCAGGTTCTAAGGAGCAGGTCACACAAACCCTCACGAGGCCAAGAAGGTGATGGTGGTGCTGTCTGTAGGCTGAGGTGGGGATGAAGGGACTTGCTGAGGTTTCTCTCAGACCTTCTGGGGGTGTTCAGCTGCAGTTAAGACACCGGCCCTGAGTGTCCTGCATGGTGTTCCCTTGCTGGCAGTGAGAAGCCCCAATCCCCTTCCAACCTGTGAGGCTCCTGGCAATGCATGTCATCAGGTTGGGGAATGAGCTGACTCTCCTTTTAGGAGAGTCCATCTTTAGGACCCTTGACTGCTTCTCAGGGCTGTGCTGTCAAGCTGCAAGCTGCCCTCTGGAAAAGCACAGCTTCCCTGGAGCATTTCTGTAATATCTGAGAGTCCCTGTTCTGGTCATGTGAGTCAGAAACCTTGTCACACTCTTCATCACTCTCTCCATCTCGGGGCTGACAGCGAAGAATATGGAAATCTTCACTCTGACTCTGAACTCCTCCACTCCCAGCTCAGTCTCGTTTCTTTCTTAGAGGAACTTGGGAGTGTGGTTGTCCTTCCTCTGAGTGAGGTGCAAGTGCAGGGCAATGAGGGGCAAGATTTATGGACAGACCAGGTCCTGTGACCCTGTTCAAAGTGAAAGAGAGTCCTTTTTTGCTCTTGGGATGCACAAGGGCTCATGCTGAGAGCAATTGAAATGCCAAAGATTTCTGCCCCCTCAAAGAATGCTACCACTGGGAGATGGAGGCATCTAAAATACATATATACATATGTGTGTGTGTGTGTGTGTGTGTGTGTGTGTGTGTACACCATCATACATGTATATGTGTATATATATAATACATATATATGTGTGTGTGTGTATATATATACATACACATATATGTATATATTTATATGTATCCTCAGACTCCTCCACGGATCATTTTGCAGAGAAAAATGGGTTTCCAAATGTTGAACAGCCCTTCCACATACGCGGTGGACATAATCTGCTGCAGCATGTCTGCTAGTCGCTTCCCATTCTCTCTGCAGTGCCTGCAGGAAGGGCACAGATGGCAAACGGGCGTGACGGCAGGGTCTATCTCATTGGGACAGAGACATCTAGAAAGGGTCAGGTCACCCCCTGCCTTCACTTGACTGTTTCTCTGCCTTGCTGGAGTGGCAGCTGGTGTGACTGATTCAGATACAGACACCTCTGTTCAAGAGGGCAAGGCTGGGGGAGATGAATCCTTCACAAGGGTCTTCTCTTTCAGACATAGCCGTATTCAGCTCTCATCATGGCAAAGAGAGAAACTTCCCACTGGTACCTGGACCACGTCCCCTGCTCCCAGCTCCCAGCGCCCATCCCCAGGTATCCCACCACATAGCAGGGTCAGTTTGACACCTCCATTTACACCCCCCAGCAGAGCAGGACTGACTCCTCTGGAGCCCATGGGCAGAGGCCCCTGCTCCTCATGGCACCCTCAGCCAGTGTAAAGAGAGCTGCAGAAAGGGAGCTGAGCAAAGGTAAAGGGCAGAGGAAAGGTGGGGGTTTCCATGAGAAACAGAGTGGGTTTGGCTCAGAGAAGCCTGCTCTAACTTGCCCCTGTCTTTTCCTCCTTGGACAGTCCACAAAGCCCCGAGGAAGCAAATGTCCAACAGCAGCTCCCTCAATGAGTTCCTCCTCCTGGCATTTGCGGACACACGGGAGCTGCAGCTCTTGCACTTCGCACTCTTCCTGGGCATCTACCTGGCTGCCCTCCTGGGCAATGGCCTCATCATCACAGCTGTAGCCTGCGACCACCGCCTCCACACCCCCATGTACTTCTTCCTCCTCAACCTCTCCCTCCTCGACATTGGCACCGTCTCCACCACTGTCCCCAAATCCATGGCCAATTCCCTGTGGGACACCAGGGCCATTTCCTACTCAGGATGTGATGCCCAGCTATTTTTCTTCTTTTTCCTAATTTCAGCAGAGTATTATCTCCTCACTGTCATGGCCTATGACCGCTATGTTGCCATCTGCAGACCCCTGCACTATGGGACCATCTTGGGCAGCAGAGCTTGTGTCAAAATGGCAGCAGCTGCCTGGGCCAGTGGTTTTCTCAATGCTCTTCTGCACACTGGGAACGCATTTTCCATACCACTCTGCCAAGGCAACACAGTGGACCAGTTCTTCTGTGAAGTCCCCCAGATCATCAAGCTCTCCTGCTCAGACTCCTACCTCAGGGAAGTTGGGCTTATTGTGGTTAGTGGCTGTTTAGCCTTTGGGTGCTTTGTCTTCATTGTGCTGTCCTACGTGCAGATCTTCACTGCTGTGCTGAGGATCCCCTCTGAGCAGGGTCGGCACAAAGCCTTTTCCACGTGCCTCCCTCACCTGGCCGTGGTCTCCCTCTTTGTCTGCACTGGCATATTTGCCTACGTGAAGCCCGCCTCCCTCTCCTCCCCAGCTCTGAATCTGGTGGTGACTGTTCTGTACTCAGTGGTGCCTCCAACAATGAACCCTCTCTTCTACAGCATGAGGAAGAAGGAGCTCCAAGACACAGTGAGGAAACTGATTCACCTGTTAGTATTTCAGCATCAATAAGTTGCCCATCCCTCTTCACAAGTGATTTCCCATTCATCTCAGACAACTTGTATGCTTGGGGAATTCTCTCTGTGATAATCATGTTTCTGCTGAAGTGCTTGAATTCATCCCACTTCTGCAGAGGCATGAACCCAGTCTGTCTAACTGAGATACCTGCTGTGAATGTGTCTGTCACTGTGTCAGACCTGGCTTCACTCTAATTAAAGAGGAATTCTTCATTGCAATGCTTAAAGGTTGGGCCAGTCTTCCAAAGCAGGAGACAAGAATGCACTCAAGGCCTTTCACCTGGGAGGGGAATGTTGCTTTTCTGGGGCTTTCCTTGGGCTCAAGGCGATGAGCTCATAGGTGATGCGTTAGGGAAGGAGGGCTGGATTCAGCTCTCACTTGTGGGTGCCCAGTGCTCCTGGAGGTGGTGAATGGTCAAGTCGTATCTCCCAAATGTCATGGCTGGAGAGTGATGCCTGTCCTTCTCAAAAGGAGTATGGAGCCCCCAAGAGAGCACCAGGCATCTCCAAGGGCGCCATGTGCCTACGGGACAATGGTGCTTCACAAAGTCAAGTGGAGTCAGCCAAAGGTAAAGGGCAAAAGCAATGAATGTCCAGGGTAGTGAGAGCTCTGCATTCCAACGAGAGGCAGTGTGGACCCAGCAGGCAGAGGAAGGGAACCTGGAGAGTGGTTCATGTCAGCCTCAATGGAAGCCTTGGGCTGGATCTCGGGACACACCTGAACACAGCCTCAGGCATTGTAGATGCCCTGTGATTGCTCAGAGCATCAGTCATGGCCACAGACTCCTTGGTGGGGCTGTCAGGCACAATGATGTCCATCCGTCTGGGTCTGCTTCCCACCCTGGCCACCACAGCCAGTGTGGAGTCACCCCATGGCCCCAGGGTCCCACAACCTAATCGTTCCACAGAGCAGCACCAACAGCTTGTGGCCATGCGAGGAGCACCGGGCAGGGGTCCAGGAATGGCCAACCAGGCCAGCATGGATACACTCACCTGGGAAAAGGCTCTCTGGGGAGCAGGGATGTCCCTGGAGAAGAGGAAAGGAGCAGTTGTGTGCTGACCAGGAGGAATAAATGAGAAAGAGAAATCTGTTTCTAGACAGGTCAACTAAGGGCAGGCTGCTGTGCCCCAGGGACAGCAGGAGCTGCCGGAGGAGCCCCAGGGCAGGGACTCTTGTGCTGTCCTGGAGAGAGGGGCTGGCATGGGGGTCTGCAGGCAGCCTGGGGCTAGGGAGTCTCCTGGACACCAGAAGAAGGGACACAGAGAGTGTCACTGTGCTCTGCCTCTTTGTGCCACTGGGGCTGGTACCAGCTTGGAGGCTGATGGGGCAGCTGACATACATCCCCCTGATCCCCAGAGCTTCTGTGCCCTTCAGAGGGTCTGGGGCTGTGGAGTGAGTGCCCAGAGCTCTGCAACCCCTGCAGCAGGCACTGCTGGGGGCCACCGCCAGCCTGGGTTGCTCTTCTGGGTGGACTGGGGAGAGGGCAGGGGAGGTGGGGAGAGCCGGGGAGGGTCTGGGCTGGTCTGGAAAGGGGCCGGGAGAGGAAATCACCACTGTCAGCTCAGCTGTGTGAAGGGGCAGGGAGAGGATGCACACCAAGGCCTTGTGGTACAGAGCCAGGTCTCGTGGAGGGGAACCAAGACATGCCAGGTGTAGAAGAGAGGAGGTTGGTCTGTGCCCTTGTTTGACAAAGCAGGAGGGTTGTGGGGGGACGGGGCACCAAAGGCTGTCATGGGGACCGTGCCTGCAACCCTGAATGCACCCTACCCTGTGCGGTGCCTGCACAGCAGCTCCATGGGCCATGTGCGAACGCAGGGACAGGGCACAGATGGGAGCCCCGATGCTCCTCACCGCTCCACTGCAAAAGAGAAACTCCCAGGAGAGCTCTCCCAGCCCGGCCCCACGAGCTCTAGTCCATGCTCCAGCCATGCCACAGCAGAGCCAAGGACCAAGAGGTCCCTCAGGCAAAGCTGGGACAGCCTCATGGAGCTGGCCTCAGCACCAGGACAAGCAGAGGACCCTCCTCCTATGTCCCTGTGCTTCTGGGAGGATGGCACTGGCACCAGGGAAATGACCTGTTTCTGCCTGGGGTCAGTGCAGGACTTTTGCATGTGAGGTGAACGTGACAGCCGCTGTGCTGCAGAAACACTGGCCACGACCGCTTGCTGCAGCCCCCACTGCCCCCTGCCCCTGCCCTGCTGACCTGCTGCCACCCCCGTGCTGCCCTGTCTTCCGTTGCCTCTCCCCACTCCGCAGGGACCGGTGGTGCAGCAGGAGCTGGCACAGCCCCACAGGTGCTACCCGGCCCCCGGCCTTCCCCACCTCCCCCCCAAATATGACATCCACCTTCAAGGACAGGAAAGAGGATATGGGGAATGATAGACTGGTCAGTGTCACCTCAGTCCCTGGGAAGCAAATCTTCCTGGGAGCTAGTTCCAGCCACATGAAGGGATTGGAAACAGCCAGCATAAAGTCATGCCTGACCACCCATATTGCCTTCTGTGATGAGATGGGTGACTGTGCAGATAAGGAGAGTGCAGTGTATGTTGTACACCTTGAATTTCAGAAGGCCTTTGGCACGCTCTTCCATAACATCTTTGTAGCCAAAATGGGGAGATGTGGGATGGAGAAGGAAGCACTGGAGGGTGTGGGAAATTAGCTGGAAGCTGCCTGGCTCAAAGAATGGAGAACAGTGATACAAACTCCAACTGACTAATGGTTACCAGTGACGTTCTCCAGAGGTCCATACTGGAGCCAGTGCTGTTTGTCTTTATGAATAGTTTACATGATGGGATGAAGTGCACTCTCAGCCAGTTCATGGACAATACCAGATTGGGGTGAGTGGTGGACATGCTGGAGGGCAGGGCTGCTAAGCAGAGAGGCAGTGACAGGCTGTGAAACGGGCTGACAGGGACACGGGGAGTTCAACCAAGTCCTGTCCCTGGAATGCAATAACCCCATGCAGCTGGACACGCTGGGGCAGATTGGTTAGAAAGCAGCTTTGCAGGAAAGGACCTGGGGGTCCTGGTGGACATCAAGTTGACAAGGAGTCAGCAGGGTGCTCTTGTAGCAAAGACGGCCACCGTTATCCTGAGTTGTATTAGCAAGAGTGCAGGCAGCAGGGTGAGTGCAGTGGGACACGAAATATCCTGGCAGCCTCGACCAAAGAGAAGCAAAATAAAGAAAGGGAAGAACCAGAAGAATATCAGTCTTGGAGAGAGCGGTATAATCAATGTTGTGCCCAGGTACTGCAAACATTTTAAAGCAAAGAAACAAAAAAAGAAAAGCCAAGTGGCTGAAGCCAGATGTGCCCAGATTTGCTCATGGGGGAAGAGCTCCAGGGGGACTTCTGATTTACTCGACCTCTGATAGCACAGCCACGATTATGATTTTTAAGCGATAGAACATGTTTTTGCTAGTCTAACTCTTTAGTTAAAGCATTAGAAGTCATGCTCAAGCACACCCGTGTAGGGTACATTGGCTTTTCATTGGCTTCAGTGGCTGCGGGATGAAGCCTGATTTTAGTCTGAAAGAGAAAAGATTAGGACTGAATGTCCTGAGGGTGGCTATAAACTGATGCTTTCTCTGCTCTTCAGTGATACTTCATCTGGTCCCACCTCAGTCTACCCTGAACTCTGTTTTTCTCCTTGCATAATAGATCAGGACTATGGAGCAAGAACTGAGTCCAGGGAAATGCCACGCTGATAATCTGGGCAGCCTGGGGAGCCCACTGAAAGAGTAAGTATGTGCGTGAGACCTCACAGCACAAGCCTGGAAAAGCCAAGTGGCAGTGACCCTCCCGAGGTGCCAAGGATCCCAAGCCCTGAGCCACAGGGCTGGATACGGCCTCCTCTGCTCATGCCAGGGGCTCCTGACACACCTCGCAGAGTAAGATAAATTTCTGTGGGAGAGGTGGAGGAAGAAAGAAGAAATGAACCAAAAGGGAGGAAATTCAGGCCAGGAGTCCACCAGTAAACATCTCCAAATATGGGTGGATTTACCCCCTCTCTGGCAAGGCCGTTTCTTCCATGACCAGCAGCACCTGAGGGTGTGCTCCTGATGGACTCCCATAAGCACTCAAAGTGTTCCCTGTAGCCAGGTGGATGGGCATAGGTGGGAGCTGGCCCTTCCTGTTCCTCCCAAGCATGTTGTTTGAGGAAGTGCTGGAAGAACAGGCCTGGTGGGATCCTCATGGCACTGCACTGCCTGGCACTGGGATAACTCCCTGCACACACTTCCTGGCCAGGCACTTGTGGACAAGCAGGCAGCAGTGCTTCTAGGAGTCCATCAGGAGCATGCCCTCTGGGTGGCCAAGGAGACCTCAGGCTCTTGTCATCCTGTTGGAGAGCAGCTGGCCGCTCAGAGAACTGAGGGGAGGAGGGACAGGTCCCATGGCTTGCAAGGTGAAGGTGCTGACGTGTGCCTGGGGCCAGGGCACTGCTACTTCATAGGCCCTCTCCCAGCTCCTGGGAAGCCACTGCAGAAGCAAGCCAGTCCCAGAGAATAACTTTCCCCATGTTCCTGGGAGTCAATGACAGGGTCACTTCTGTGTGAGAACATGACAGGCCAGCAGCAGGGACATGGCAGGGGTTTGTGCTTGTGAGGTCACTGCTGCCTGAGTCCTGACAGGCAAGTAGCAGGAATGTGGCTTAGATCCATATTGTGAGGTCACTGCTCTCTCAGTACCTGATGGGCCATCAGCAGACTCTTGGCTCATGTAGCTTCTTTTCATGTCTCCTCTGTGTCTGCTGCTCAGAGGCCAGGAAGAGCCTTGTGGCTTCGATGCTAAGTGTGAGAAAATGTTTGTCCAAAAGGTTTTCTGAGTCAAGAGATTCACTCAGACCCAGCCTTCCCCGCATTCCAGACACACAGGCTTTTTAGACAGATGAATAATTTTGTCTGGGAGAATAATTCTGGCGATTTTGAGATAGTTATTTATATCCTGAGTCAAGCATATGGAATGTGTGCCATGTACAAGGCAATCAAGATCTGTTTGCCACTAGCATGCCTTCTGACAGTCTGCCATTGCAAAAGATAGAGGTTACAACATTTGTAATAGAAATGGATTTAGCATTTCAATGCCTTAACTACAGTATCAGTTCTTTCTTCATAAGGGACAAACCTTAACAAATAAGGAAGCTAAATTGCATCTTGTGTTTTGGTAACTTTGGGAAGACAACTACACCAATTTCCATCAGCAGACTTCAGTCGGAGTACGTCCTCCACTTTCTAGGCTTCTGGTAGTTGGCATTTAAGGAAGGCGCTTATAAGATGAAGCAGGTTGCTCTTCTGGTGATGGTGTTTTCCTGAGTACTGGCAACCCATTCCTCCCTCCTGCTGAGATTCATCTGGAGGGCAGTCCTCAACCTTATGACTGTTGTCCTGATTAGTTGCCATCTGCAAATGTGATGAGAGTTGTGTCCTCCAGGTCACTGATGAACGTGTTAAACAGTACAAGTCCCAGTATAGAGCCCTGCATCCTCCACTTGTCACTGGCTTCCAGGTAAAGCACAACCCATTCACAAAAGCCCTCTGAGCTTGATCATCCAACCAGATATTTACCCACACTATTGTCTACCCAGCCTATTGTAATGCCTTACTTGTATAGAAGGATATTCTTGGAGACAGTGTCAAACACCTTGCTAAAATCATGGCAAATGACATCCACTCCTCTCCTCTCCTCCACAAGTGTGGGCCTTTTATCATGAAGGCAATCAGGTTGCTCAGGAATGATTTACGTTCAGTAAATCCATGCTGACTGCTCCCAGGCACCTTCTTCTCCTCCGTGTGCCCAGGAGTGTGATGTGAGAGGATTCACTCCATGAAACACTCTTCACCAAAGTGCGGCTGAATGGCCTGCAGCTCCTTGGGTTGTCCTTGTGGCCTTTTTTGAGGATGGGCCCAACATATTCCTTCTTCTACTCATTCAGACCTCCCCTGATCTCCACAGTCTTTCTAAGATGATAGAGAATGGCCTTGTTATAGCGCGATAGTGGCGAGCCCCCTCAGTGTCTTCTGATGCAGCCCATCCAGACCCATAGACTTGTATGGGTTGAGTCCATGCAAGTCATCCCTCACTCAGTCATCACCCACCTGTGGCTGTTTTTCTTTCCCTCTGGAGGCCTGACTCTAGGCACAACAGTCTGGGAGACCCTTTTGGCAAAGACTGAAGCCAAGAAGGCACTGAGCTCCTCAGACCTACCCGTACCTGCTGTTACTAGATTCCCTGCCCAATCCAGCAGTGAGCCCACATTTTCCTTTTCACCCTTTTACTGCAACTGAAGCAGTAGCAGCTCTTCTTCATGCCCTTGACATCCCCTGCAAGTGTCTACCCTTGGGGAGCTTTACCTTCCCGAACACCATCCCCGCTTTGCTGGACAATGGTTCTGAATTTCTCCACTGCAGCGTCTCCCTCCTCCTGCTTCCTCCATGCTGCCTTCTTACCCTGGAGCTCATTCCTGAGCTCCCAGTGTAGCCAAGCCGATCTCCTGAGATGTCTGCAAGTTTTACTGAGTATTGGGATGGACCATTTTTGTGCTTGGCAGGTGCTGAACTTACAGACCTGCTGGCTTTAGGGAGCTTCTGGGCCCTCCAGAGCTGCCTCCCATAGCATCCCCCGCCACTCCCCTCACCAGGCCCAAGTCTGCTCCTCTGAAGTCCAGGGTCTGTGCTCCAGTACTGTCCTTCCTCACTCTGCTCAGGATCTGGGACTCCACTTTTTCATGGTCACTGTAGGAAAGTATGACACTGACTATCCCACCACTGATCATTTCCTCTCTTTTTGAAATTCTAGATAAAAGAAAGCATCACCCTTATCGGCCCATCATGCAGCTGTGCTAAGAAGTTGTCCTTGATGCCTTCCAGAAACCTCCTGGCCTGCTTGCACTCTGCTGTTTGCCCTTCCAGTTCATGTCAGGGGGATTAAAGTCCCTCCTACAAGAACCAGGGCCTCTGATCCACAGTTGCTCAGGCTGCTTAAAGGAGACTGCATCCACCTCCTCGCACTGATTGGGTGGTCTGTAGCTCTCATCATGATGTCAACTGTACTGTGATGCTCCCCCGCAAGCATCCAACCAAACCCTTGCCTCTCCCATGGAAGTGCTCCACAAACCTGAGATGCCCCTCCACACAAAGGTCATGTCCCCTGCTCGTCTTCCCGGACAGTCTCTCCTGGAGAGCTTGTACCCTACCAGCACAGCCCTCCAGTCATGTGAGTGGTCCCAACACACTCAGTTATTCCAATGATGTTGCAGTCCTGTGACAGCTTGTGCTCCTGGCTGTGCCCCAGGCTGCATGCACTTGCATATATTTGGGCTACAGAGCCTCAGCTGTGGCAGAGAGAACAGGCTGATCATGGTGGAACTTGTTACCAAGAGCAAAAGACACTGTGTGTACAGTGGTCCAACTTCAGAGCAGAGCCATGCTGGCCTAGATAGCTGGTGGCAATGTAATGGTGAAAGGAGGTTCCCACTGAGAGAGCAAAGCCTGCAGTGCCCAAGGCCAGGGAGAAATAGAGCTGGGCTGTGCAGAAATAGCAGGAGAGTGGTTGGCTTCCCGAGCTGACTGTGCGGCACCATTGTGCCTGTGACAGAGGTGAAGCGATCTCCAGGAAGGACAAGGTGCCACTGAAGAAGTCCCTGGGCCTGGGCAGCCTGTGTTCCAGGCACCCTGAGGTCATCATTAGCACAGTCCTGGTCCATATCATTTTGGGGGGTGAGAAGAGGTTCAGGGGGAGGAAAGCCAGAAGGTTTTAAGGGTGCAGAGACTAGAGCAGAGACCTTGGTGGGATGTGCCTCTCCCATTTATGAAACACGCTTGGCTGAAGATCAGCAGGACTTGGCCTAAAGGCAGTGGTGGGATCCAGTTGTTTGGGCACTGGTAGGAAACCTGAGTTGCCCTGGGGCACTTGCCCAGCAACCACTTCAAAAGGGCCATGGTTTTCCTAGAGGTCCCGTGGTGTATCTGCTAGAGACATGTGGTTGTGCTGGACACCCCCAGGCATGTGACATGGCCCTGCAGGCCTATTTCTATGTCACTGAGTCAAGTGCCTGCACTGGATGACATCAACTGTTTGCAATGTCAGGATCTGCATGTGTCTCAGCTTCCTAGTGAGTGCAGCTCTGGTCGCAGTGGGCATCTCGTATCATTGCAATGGCCAAAGCAATACCCAGCCTGACCCCACCTCATGGTCTAGAAGGATGTGGGTCTCCCACTTGCTCCATCAGAGCAAGCAGTCACTGGCACATGTTCTCCAGCATCTCTGTCTCTTCCAATGTCACCAGGTGTTTGTGTGCGAGCAACTGACTCCCACCCTCTATCTCCATTGATTATAATAGGAGCATAGACCAAGATCTCGCATGCAGACATCCGTGCTGTGCTCACTTCTGCCTGGGCAAGGGGAATGCCACCTCCTCTGTGTTTTTTGTGGAGCTCACGGGAAGGACCTGAATGCTATGTCAGCCCAGGGCCTTCTAAACCAGACTGAGAAGCCCAAACTGAGTCATCTGAATCAATTCCTAAACCATGGGAAAATGAGCTCTATTCTTGTCTTCATCTAGGTGTCCTGCCTAGTTAAGAGGTGGGAATAAGGGCTTCCAGAATGGGACGTTTCCACCTTTCATAGATAACCATCCTCTGATGAGACAAACTGCAATGCTGGAATCAGTCTTCCTTCAGTGTTTAGACAGGGACCATCAATGATTATTTTAGTCTACTTCAGTGAACATTTCCCAGGAGGAGGCAGCAGAAGGGACAGAAAAATTCATGCCTTTAGCTGGGCCTCTGCTCCCGAGTGGGGCCAGGCTGCAGGGATGGAGGGAGCTCATGGCAACCAGGCAGCACTGCTGAGACACAGCGCTGTCAGGAGCAGCTCCTCTGCAAAGAGCAGCAGGGCTCCAGGCACTGCCTGCAGTTTCTGCCAGAAGATGAGACAAGATAGGGAGAAGCGAAAGGCAGCATGCAGCGTAAGGAGAGAGGAGAGCTCCTTGTGGGAGAAATCTTCACAGCCCCTGACACAGTAAGTCTCTGGCTGCAGGGCAGTGCTACTGCAGTTCCTGGCAAGGTCTAGAAACCCATCCAGTCACACGACTGGATTTTTAAGGATCGCTCTATCGGTTTCACCTTTACAGAGGAG
This sequence comes from Apteryx mantelli, assembly GCF_036417845.1. Lineage (NCBI taxonomy): Eukaryota > Metazoa > Chordata > Aves > Apterygiformes > Apterygidae > Apteryx > Apteryx mantelli. The sequence goes on from NC_089988.1 coordinate 15,271,542, forward strand.
GAGGAGATGCTTCAGAGCAGGGATTCCCAGTCACAGTGCCACAGGGACAGGGCATGCTGCTACCTTCTCCCAGGGACGCTGCAGGGGAGTGAAACTTGGGTGTGCTCACAGATCTGTCCAGGACTGTAATTCAGAGCAGTGCCCTGTGCCCCAGGGTGCTATGTGCCCAGAGCAGTGACTCTGCTGCCTGCGAGGGTCACCATTCAGCCTGCGCGGGGAGCTCACCACGGGGAGCAGCTCTGGGTGGGAGGAGAGGCCCCCGGCAGGGCAGCTTGACCCTCCTGTCAAGAGGATGCTGCATGGGTCAGGGCTGCCCACAGCTCCAGCTCACTCCCAGGATATTTCTGGAGGGGACTTTCCAAATGGAAGGTCAGGGCAGGGGATACATGAAAGGGAAGGAGCTGTCATGAGTCTGTGCTTTCAGTTTGATTCTCTTTGGGTGGGGTGAGATGGGATTGAATCTGTCAGCTTTAGACAGGGAACCGAGGCTCCAGAAAAGTGACACTGAGAGAGGAGCAGTTCTGGGAGGGACTCAGCAAATGCCTTCATCCACCCCTCAGCCTAAGGACAGAGCCAGCATCACCTTTCCAGCCTCAGCAAGGTTTGTCTCCCCTGCTCCATAGCACCGGCAAACCCAGAGGTGCCCTGGGCAGCGTTCTGCCCCCAGGAGGTTTCTGCAGGGCAGAGCTGAGCACCCAGCGGGTGGGATGGGGTGTGTGAGCAGTGAGAGGGGAGAGACGTGGGGACAGAGAAACTGCTCCCCGCAGGTACAGCTCCAGGCAGCAGAGTCATGCTCAAAGTGGGAGAGGAACCATCAACTCCAAGGCCTCCTCTCCTCTCCCAGCCAGCAGAGCCCTCTGCTCTCAAGGCTGGGGGGTCCAGGGCAGGAGTCGTTTCCTCGGCAGCCGGACATGCAGGAGAGGAGACACTCCTGAGTGCCCCTCTGCCCCTCCCTGGCCCTGCCTCCCTCTGCACATATATCATGGTATTGCTCCATGTTTCCCACCTGCACATGCTGCCCTCGTCCTTCCCCTTTGGACTCTCTGGGCAGGGGGGTTTCTGATGCAGTTCAGACACTGAGATCCTGCGGGTGCTGCTATGCAAATGTGTCCTTGACAGTGAGGTGCCCAAGTCCTCCCCTAACCTGTGGGACTTTGGGCAATGCAGTGTGGGAGTCTGGGAATGAGCCAACTCTCTCGCCAGGACACCCCATCCTTAGGACATTCCGCCATTTCCCTGGGGTGTCTGGCTGGGCTGCAAGCTGCCCTCCACAAGGACACAGCTCTCCCATTGCAGCTGCGTGTTATCGAGGTGCCCCAGGCAGAAGCCACCTAGATCCTGAGGCCACGGACATGCTGGTGGGAGTCTGGATGTGGGCAGCTGGAAGGAGGCCGATGTGTTGCTGGCTAGAAGGGGAGGGCTGAGACCTGCCTCACATCCCCTCAGAAACAGTGCTGATGGGCACTTTGCAAGTGCATTCCTCTGCTCTCCGCGGTGTTGTTTCTTTTTTGGGTAACAGGAGTGCAACTGTCCTCCACCTCCGAGGTGGGAGCACAGGGCAGCTGGGAACAGGGCAGATGGACAGGTCAGCTCTGCTCCCTCTGCACTCAAGCCAGAGTGAATCCTTTTGCCTCTCCAGAATCACAGCTGCTCACTCTGAGTGCAGCAGCAATGCTGAGGATTTCTACCCGCAGGAATGCTCCTCAGGTGTGACAGGGTCAGCTAAAAAAAAACAAAGAAGCCTTAAAACTATTAATGCACATTATTTAGAAGTGGGAATGAAGATGCTGAAAATGCCTTCAACATTATGTGTGGATGAAATATGACTGGAACTGGGAATATAAATTTTAGTCACCTGCTTCCATGTACACAGTGCTGTCGGTCAGGGCTGGCTACTCTGAAGCCCACGGGCAGAGGCCTCTGCTCCTCACAGCAAACTCAGCCAGCACAAAGCAGAGCTCATGCCACGGAGCTCAATGATGGTGCTGCTGAAGTCGGGAGAGGTAATGTGTGTTTGTGGGAGGTTATGAGAAAGTTTGCTCAGAGAAGTCTGCCCTAACTTGTCAATTTGTCTTCTTCATCACACAGTCCCCCGTGCCCTAAAGGAGCAAAATGTCCAACAGCAGCTCCCTCAATGAATTCCTCCTCCTGGCATTCACAGACACACGGGAGCTGCAGCTCTCGCACTTCTCGCTCTTCCTGGGCATCTACCTGGCTGCCCTCCTGGGCAACGGCCTCATCATCACAGCTGTAGCCTGTGACCACCGTCTCCACACCCCCATGTACTTCTTCCTTCTCAACCTCTCCCTCCTTGACCTTGGCACCATCTCTGTCACTGTCCCCAAATCCATGGCCAATTCCCTCTGGAACACCAGGGCCATTTCCTACTCAGGATGTGCTGCCCAGCTCTTTTTCATTGTCTTTTTAATGTTGGCTGAGTATTGTCTTCTCACAGTCATGTCCTATGACCGCTATGTCGCCATCTGCAAACCCCTGCACTACGGGAACCTCATGGACAAGAGAGCTTGTGTGAGAATGGCAGCAGCTGCCTGGGCCAGTGGTTTTCTCCATGCTCTCCTGCACACTGGGAACACATTTTCCATACCACTGTGCCAAGGCAACACAGTGGACCAGTTCTTCTGTGAGATTCCCCAGATCCTCAAGCTCTCCTGCTCAGACTCCTACCTCAGGGAAGTTGGTCTTCTTGTGGTTAGTGTCTGTTTAGGCTTTGGGTGTTTCATTTTCATTGTGCTGTCCTACGTTCAGATCTTCACTGCTGTGCTAAGGATCCCTTCTGAGCAAGGCAGGCACAAAGCCTTTTCCACATGCATTCCCCACCTGGCTGTGGTCTCCCTGTTTGCCAGCACTATAATATATGCCTCCCTGAAGCCCCCCTCCCTCTCCTCCCCAGCTCTGGATCTGGTGGTGGCCGTTCTGTACTCAGTGGTGCCTCCAACACTGAACCCCCTCATCTACAGCATGAGGAACAAGGAGCTCAAGGATGCTGTCAGGAGACTTTTTCAATGGGTGCAATGTCAGCATCAATAACTGTCCCATGTGCATTTCCTCTGTATTTCCAGGGTATTTGGCATCATAGCTGTGTGTTGGTCAAGTCTTTATTTCTTATTTTTCTCTGTTATATTCTTGTAAAAGAAAAGCTACTTTGCTTTGGGCCACTTTTCCTAAGGAATCTCTCATTTGAATCTGACCCAGAGGCCATGTTGAAGCAGGAAGCCAGGCTTCCCCCTTCATCAGCAGAGATGGGGGAACCTCAGAGCCCACTAGTCTGAGCTCCCACAGATGTCCCCAGTGCAATGAGCAGAGTTTCCCTTTGCAGGGTCTCTTTCGGCATTGTCTCTTTTGACATCAAGGGAGCTCAGGGGCACAGAGTCAGGCTCAGACGAGTACAGGTAGGGTGAGACCATGTGTCCCGTGTCCATTAGGAGAGCTCAGCTCTCCTGGCCACAGTCATTGTGTGTTCTCAAACCCCTCTCCTTTGAGGGTGGCATCCAAATGTCACCATGGGCTGGTCCCTTCCCTCTCCAGCACTACAACACTACAAGTGGAGGGGAGGAGCAGCTTCTGGGGACAGACGCTGTGCTTGACAGCATCATCCCCCTACTGCCACAGCAGGCATTTCCTCACTGCAGCCTTTGCAGCTTTCCTTGAGACATGTCCCCACACAGCAGTAGGACTTTCTCCTTTCAGAGTTGTTCCTCCTGTTCATTTCCATGCTGGCCTTCTGGGCTCCATTCTGTGGATATGGCCCCAGAGTTCTCATAACCTGGTGGTGGTAGGGTTGTGTTTCCATGTGCATGTGTCCTGTGAGCACAGGCAGGACCAGGCATTGGGCACCCTTATGTCAGACCTGGCCTCTGGAGTAACGTTTCCATAATAAAGGGGGATCTCCCTTGTGACGTGCCTGAAGTCTGGTCTTTCTTCAGAAGATGGAGTCAAAAATACACCCAAGGGATTGCACCAGAAAAGGGCCTGCTCTTCTGCTTGTGAACTCCTTGGGATCCAGGGGATGAGCTCAGGGTCCCTGGGTCTGCTAGGGACTGAGGGCTGGATTCTGGGATCATCTGTTGGTGAGCAGTGAAGATGGTGAATGGTCTCTGAATTGCCTGCCCTGGGCAGTCCCACAGGTGACAGTGCTGATGAGAGATGCCCATTCTTCTGGAGGGGAATCGGAGCCCCCAGGAGAGCTCAGGGGATCTCCAGGGACAGCGTGCGCCTGGGGTGGACAGTGAGTGGAGCCTCACTAAGTGAGGAACGGTCCATGGTGGAGTGACCGGAAGGTAAAGCACTAAATCCAGGTATGCATGGGGAAATGAGGGCTCTGCAATCCCCGGAGAGGCAGTGGGGACCCAGGAGGCCCAGGGAAGGGGCACGGGACAGTGATTCCTGCACCCTCAGTGAAACAACACAAGCTGGAGCTAGTGCACGCCCAAACACATCTCCTGCCATTGCAAATGCCCTGGGGTCACTCTGAGCACCATCCATGAGCAGAGACAGGTGCCAGCAGTATCAGCAGTGGTGATCCCTGTCCAGCTGGGTCTGCTTCCTGCCCCGACCAGCATGGTCTGTAGCCCCACAGCAGGGCTGCTCTGTGTGAAAGAGGAGGTGGGAGCTGAGGGTGCTGGCAAGGCAGGCAGGGCAGGGACCCACCGATGAGAGGTGCCGTCCCGCAGTGCCTGGACGAGAAGAGCAGAGGTCTGGGAATGGTAACAAGGTTCAGGCACAGTCCAGCAATGGCCAGACAAGACTGGAGGGCTCCAACCAGACCTGTTTTGCATGGGAGTTTGGATGGGAGACTTCCAGAGGTCCCTTTCCACCAAAACTCCTCTGTGACTCCATGAATTCTTGTTTCTCAGCCTCTGTTCTGGAACACCTGGAAGCTCACTCTGCCCTGGAAGCCCATGAAAGTCCCAGTGCTCCTACCCTCGAGCTGGTATCCATCCCGAACCTGAAGCCTGGCCAGTGTCGTGACCGTGCAGCTGAAGGCAGGGGTCTTCGCCTCAACTTCCCTGCTTCTCCCCTGCTCCCGGCACTGCTGCTGCTGTGCCAGTGTCAAATCCTCCTGCCGACAGACTGCCCCGGGGCCTGAGGCAGCTCCAGCTCCCTCCAGGGCTCTGCTGGAGCCTTTCAGGAGCAGGCTGAGGTGGGACTGACACTACCAGGGCGGATGGGGCGAAGGCTCCCCTCTGCCATGCTGGGGCTGGGGCTGAGGCTGGGGCTGGGCACAGCGTTTTCCTGGGGAGCTCCCTGAGGAGTCGCTCTGGGACTGGTTGCCCTCCTGGGCAACAGCCTCATCATCACAGTGGTAGCCTGCGACCACCACCTCCACACCCCCATGTACTTCTTCCTCCTCAACCTCTCCTTCCTTGACCTTGGCTCCATCTCCACCACTCTCCCCAAATCCATGACTAATTCCCTCTGGAACACCATGACCATTTCCTATTCAGGATGTTCTGTGCAACTCTTTCTATTTGTCTTCTTGTTAGGAGGAGAGTTTTCTGTTCTCACAGTCATGGCCTATGACCGCTTTGTTGCCATCTGCAGGCTCCTGCACTACGGGAACCTCATGGGCAGCAGAGCTTGCATCAAAATGGCAGCAGCTGCTTGGGCCAGTGGTTTTCTCTGTGCTCTCCTTCACACTGGGAACACATTTTCAATACCACTCTGCCAAGGCAACACAGTGGACCAGTTCTTCTGTGAAGTTCCCCAGATCCTCAAGCTCTCCTGCTCAGACTCCTACCTCAGGGAAGTTGGACTTATTGTGGTTGGTGTCTGTTTAGGCTTTGGGTGTTTTGTTTTCATTGTGCTGTCCTATGTGCAGATCTTCACTGCTGTGCTGAGGATCCCTTCTGAGCAGGGACGACACAAAGCCTTTTCCATGTGCCTCCTCACCTGGCCGTGGTCTCCCTTTTTGTCAGCACTGTCATGTTTGCCTACCTGAAGCCCCCCTCCCTCTCCTCACCAGCTCTGGATTTGGTGGTGGCTGTCCTGTACTCAGTGGTGCCTCCAGCAGTGAACCCCCTCATCTACAGCTTGAGGAACAAGGAACTCAAGGTGGCACTGAAGAAACTGGTTCGGCTGGTACTAGTTCAGCAGCAATAAGCTCCCCATCACTCTTCATTAGTGGTTTCCAATTCATCTTAGACAACTCTTACGCTTTGGGCATTCTCTCTGTGATAATCATGTTTGTGTAGAAGTGTTTGAACTCATCCCACTTCTCAAGCAACATGAACCCAGTCTATCTGATCCAGAGGCCTTCTGTGAATGTGTCTGTCACTGTGTCAGTGCTGGCCTCCCAAATAGCATCACAGTAATAAAAGGGGATCTCCTCAGCACAGTACCTGAAGGTTGGGCTCCTCTTCCAAAACGGGAGCCAAGAATGCCCTCAGGGAATTGCACCTGAAAATGCCCTGTTGCCGTGCCTGGGTTTTCCATGGGCTAAGCAGGATGTGCTCATAGGGTGATGTGTGAGGGAATGAGGGCTGGATTCAGCTGTCACTGGTGGGTGCCCAGTGGCCCTGGAGGGGGTGAGCGGTATCTTGCAGGGACTGTTCCACATATTAGAGGGCTGGTGACGGACTCCTATCCTTCTGGAAGGGAGCATGGAGCCACCAGAAGAGCACAGGGGATCTCCAGGGGCAGCGTGGGACAGGCAGTGAGTGGAGACTCCCAAAACCAAGTGGAGTCATCCAAATGTAAAGGGCCAAACTGAGGAATGCACCAAATCAGGGCTTTGCAATCTCAGGAGAGGCAGTGGGCTGGGTCTAAAGACACCTCTGACCCCATCTTGAGCAATGTGAACTGCCCTGTGATTGCTCCATGCATCCTCCACAGGCACAGATGCTGGGGAGGGGGGGTGTCAGGTGCAATGATGCTGGGCCAGCTGACTCTTCCCTGACCAGCACGGCCAGGGTGGAGTCACCTCCATGGCCCCACAGCCCGCACGCCCTGCAGAGCAGCACCACCAGCCCGGATCTCTGCGGGGAGCACAGGGGAGGGCTGCAGGAATGGCCAGCAAGGCCAGCACGGACACACTGACCTGGGGAAAGGCTCTCTGGGGAGCAGGGATGTCTCCAGAGAAGAGCAAAGGAGCAATTGTGTGCTTGTGGGGAAGAATAAATAAAAACCTGTTTGTGTGTGTGTCAGCTCGGGGCAGGCTGCCCTGTCACTGGAGCTGCCTGAGGAGCTCCGGGGCCAGAACTGTGTGCTGTCGTGGGGAGAGGGGCTGCCCAGAGGGGCTGCAGGCAGCCAGGGTTAAGGATCTCCTGGTGATGAGAGCAGTGGAGACATGGAGTGAGTGGCCTCCATTTCCTTGGGCCATTGCTGGCCCCCAGCCCTGGGGCTGATGGGCTCACACCTCTCTCTGCCCCCCAGGACCTGCTGTGCCCTTCAGAGGGGCTGTGGCTGAGGAGTGAGTGCCCAGAGCTCTGCAGCCCCCTGCAGCAGGCACTGCTGGGGGCCACAGCCAGCTTGGGCTTCTCTGGTGGGTGGTCTGGGAGAGGGCAGGGGAGGTGGGGAGAGCTGGGGAGGGTCTGGGCTGGACTGGAAAGGGGCCGGGAGAGGAAAAATGCCATCAGGCAGCTACTGCGTGTAAATGGCAGTGTGGGAGCACATGGCCGTGTGCTTGGAGGGCAAATGCAGGTCTCCTGGGAAAGGCACCAGGACGGGGCGGGCGCAGGAGAGATGAGCCCAGGTTGTTCCCTGTGTTGCATGGACACGCTGGGGAAGCTGCCCAGGGCCATTGTCTCAGAGCAGCCCCTCACATCACCCCTTTCCCATGCTGGCTACTGACCCCAGCTGTGGAGTTGTCCATGGCCACCTCCATCCTGCTGCAGGTCTGTCTGTCCCAGTGGAGGGGAAAAGGTCAGCCTTGCATGGCCTCTCTTCTGCACCAGACTCTGGCAGATCCAGGAGCACGGCTGTTTGCTGACCACCACGTGGAGCACAGCCCCGGTTGGGTAAGGATATTTTTGCATTTGCTAAAGACCTTAGGCACATTAGAGTGCCATCACCCTCATGCCATGACTTTTTGTTTGTGCCATACTCATTTGGTATCATGTTGTAATGTACAGGAGTTGTAGGCTGTGAGCAGGGCCCATTCTGGACAAGCAGTCGCTCATAATGAAACCTTGAACTGAAAACCTTCCAGGCCCAAGAGGCAACCTCACACCACTAGGAGGGGCTGGCTCTGGGGAGGCCATGTTAGGTGCTAACCCACATGCAGAAAAGGACTTCCTGCCTGCAGGAATTGCAGTGCCTATCACCAGAGAGGACAGAATCACAGAACCATTCAGGCTGGAAGGGACCTTGGGACGACTCTAGCCCAACCTCCTGCTCACTTCGGGATCAACACTGAATTCACACCAAGTTCCTCAGGCCTTTGTCCAGCTGCATCCTGAAAGCCTCCAAGAAGAGTCCACAATCCCTCTGGACTCCACTTCAAATGCTTCGGGATCCTCATCGATTTTTCTCCCTTATATACAATTTTAACAGTGCTTGTGTCAGCTTTGAACTCTTTCCTCTCATTTTCCTGCCATGAATTCCTTTAAAAACCTGGTTCATTATCAGTGGCAACCTTGAGCTGGGAAGCTGCTATGATTTCCCCCAGAAACCTCTTCTCTGTGCTGAATAAACCTATTCCCTCAGCCTCTCCTCACCAGGAAAGTGCTCCAGCCCCCGACCACCTTGGGGGCCTGCCACTGAGCTCACTCCATGTGATCAACAGTGTTGTTCTACAGGGAGTCCCAACTGGATGCAGTATCTAGATGGGCTCTAACGAGTGTTGAGTAGAGGGAGATAATCACTTCCCTCCATCTCCTGGCTGTGCTCCTGTTCATGCAGCCCAAGACGCTGTGGCCTGCTTTGCTGCCAGGGCACGCTGCTGGCTGATGTTCAGCTCGCTGCCCACAAAGACTGCCAGGTCCTTTTTCTGCAGAGCTGCTGCCCAGCTGGGCACTCCCCAGCCCATATCACTGCAGAGTGTTGGTCTACCCCAGGGGTAGGACCTGCATTTGTCCTTGTTGAATTTCCTGACAGTCCGTTCCTCCTGCCTGCTGAGGCCCACCTGAATGGCAGCCCTCAAACATATGACTCTTCCTGCTGATGAGGTGTCATCTGCAAACGTGATGAGAATTGCATCCTCCAGGTCACTGGTGAACCTGATTGTTAGACAGGACAGGTCCCAGTATAAACCCCTGCATACTCCACCTTTACCTGGCTTCCTGGCAAAGTATGACCCATTCAAAAAAACCCCACCCCCTGAGCTCCATCATCCAGCCAGCTTTTTACCCACCTGTGTGTCTACCCATCTTGTCATAATGCCTTATTCTCCTTCCTCACTGCCCTCACGATCTGGGACTCCACTATTTCACAGTCACTGCAGCCAAGGTTGCCACAGATTATCACAGCCCTGATCCATGCTTCCTTATGTGTGAGTACCAGATCCAGGTGAGCATCACCCTTACTGGCCCATCAGGGAGCTGTGCTTGGAAGCTGTCCCTGACACCCTCCAGAAATCTCCTGGACTGCTTGCACCCTGCTCTTTGCCCTTCCAATGAATACTGGGGAGTTAAAGTCCCCCCAGAAGAACCAGGCCCTGTAACCACTGACTTCCTCAGGTTGCTTAAAGGAGACTGCATCCACCTCCTCAGACCCATCAGGGGATCTGTAACCCCCATCACAATGTCACCTTTACTCTGATGCTCACCATAAGCTCTCACACAAGCTCTTGTCCATCCCATGCAAGAGCTCCATCCATCTGAGCTGTCCCTTCACACCAGGGGCATCCCCCCTGCTCATCTTCCCTAATGGTCTTGCCTGCAAAGCTTGTACCCTGCCATCACAGCCCTCCAGTCATGGTAGTGGTCCCACTACATTTCAATTATTCCAACCATGTTTCAGTCCTGTGACAGCTTGTGCATTTCCATCTGCTCCTCTCTGTGCCTCTAAGGCTGCATGCACTTGTGTATATTTGGGTTGCAGAGCATCAGCTGTGGCACAGAGAGCAGACTGGTCGTGGTGAAACCTGTTACCATGAGCCAGACACTGTGTGTGCAATGGCCCCACTTCAGAGCAGAGACAGGCTGGCCTAGATAGCAGGTGGCAATGTAATGGTGGAATGAGGTTCCCACTAAGAGAGCAAAGCCTGCAGTGCCCAAGGCCAGCGAGAAACAGAGCTGGGCTGTGCAGGAATGCCAGTAGAGGGGCTGGCTGCCTGAGCTGACTCTGCAGCAGGTTGGTGCCCTGTGACAGAGGTGAACCAATTTCCAGGCAGGACAAGTTGCCACTGAAGAAGTCCCTAGGCTGGGCAGCCTGTGATTTGGCACACTGAGGTCATCATTAGCCCAGTTCCTCTTCATATCACCTGGTGGTGAGAAGAGGTTCAGGAGGAGGAAAGCTAGAAGGTTTTAAAGGTGCAGAGACTAGAGCAGAGACCTTGGTGGGATGTACCTCTCCGATTTATGATGCATGCTTGGCTGTAGATCGGAAGGACTTGGCCTAAAGGCAATGCTGGGATCCAGTTGTTTGGGCACTGGTAGGAAACCTTAGTTGCCCTGGGGCACTTGGCCAGCAACCACTCCAAAGGGGCATGGTTTTCTTAGAGGTCCCATGGTGTATCTGGTAGAGACACGTGGTTGTGCTGGAGATCCCCAGGCATGTGACATGGCCCTGCAGGCCTATTTCTGTGTCACTGAATCAAGTGCCTGCACTGGATGACATCAACTGTTTGCAATGTTTGGGTCTGAATGTACCTCAGCTTCCTAGTGAGTGGAGCTCTGGTAGCAGGGCGCATCTAGTATCACTGCAGGTGGCCAAGGCAATTCCCTGCCTAACCCCACCTCATGCTCTAGAAGGATGTACGTGTCACACTTGCTCCATCAGAGCAAGCAGACACTGGCACATGCCTTCGAGAACCTCTGTGTTTCCCAATATCACCAGTCATTTGGGTGTGAGCAACTGACTGCCACCCTCCATCTCCACTGATTATGCTGGGAGCATAGACCAAGATCTCATATGCAGACATCCATGCTGTGCTCACTTCTGCCTGCGACAGGAGACTCCCACCCCCTTTGTGTTTTTTATGGAGTTCACGAGAAGGATCTGAATCCCACACCAGTCCAGGGCCTTCTAAACACCCTGAGAAGCCCAAACTGATTCATCTGAATCAACACCTGAACCATGTGTGAATGAGCTCCCTTCTTGTCCCCATCTAGGTGTCCTGCCTAGTTAAGAGATGGGAATAGGAGCTTCCAGAGTGGGACATTTCCAGCTATCATAGATAGCCATTCTCTGATGAAATAAATTGCAGGGCTGGAATCAGTTTCTCTCCACTCTTTAGCAAAGGACAATAGGTGATTATTTTAGTCTACCTCAGTGAACATTTCCCTTGAGGATAGAGTATAAGACCTGCATGGTCATGCACAGACCAAGATCTCGCATGCAGACATCCATGCTGTGCTCACTTCTGCCTGGGACAGGGCAATGCCACCTACACTGTATTTTTAGTGGAGCTCACAGGAGAATCTGAATCCTATGCCAGCCCAGGGCCTTCCAAACCAGCCTGAGAAACCCAGACTGACTCATCTGAATCAATACCTGAACAATGGGAAAAGGAGCTCTCTTCTTGTCCCCATCTAGGTGTGCTGCCTAGCTAAGAGATGGGAATAGGGGCTTCCTGAGTGGGACATTTCCACTTTTCATAGACAAACATCCTCTGATGAGACAAATTTCAATGCTGGAATCAGCCTTCTTTCAGTGCTTAGAGAGGGACCATCAGTGATTATTTTAGTCTACTTCAGTGAACATTTCCCAGGAGGAGGCAGCAGAAGGGACAGAAAAAATCATGCCTTCAGCTGGGCCTTTGGTCCTGAGTGGGGCCAGGCTCCAGGGATGGAGGGAGCTCATAGCTACCAGGCAGCACTGCTGAGACACAGCGCTGTCAGGAGCAGCTCCTCTGCAAAGAGCAGCAGGGCTCCAGGCTCTGCCTGCAATTTCTGCCAGAAGATGAGACAAGATAGGGAGAAGCGAAAGGCAGTGTGCAGCGTAAGGACAGAAGAGAGCTTCTTGTGGGAGAAATCTTCACAGCCCCTGACACAGTAAGTCTCTGGCTGCAGGGCAATGCTACTGCAGTTCCTGGCAAGGTCTTGAAACCCATCCAGTCACACGATGGATTTTTAAGGATCGCTCTATCGGTTTCACCTTTACAGAGGAGGAGGAGATGCTTCAGAGCAGGGATTCCCAGTCACAGCATCACAGGGACAGGGCATGCTGCTACCTTCTCCCAGGGATGCTGCAGGGGAGTGAAACCTGGGTGTGCTCGCAGATCTGTCCAGGACTGTGATTCAGAGCATTGTCCCTGCACCCTAGGGTGCTGTTTGCCCAGGGCAGTGACTCTGCTGCCCACAAGGGTCAGCACTCAGCCTGCCCAGGGAGCTCCCCACGGCAATGTGGGGAGAAGCTCTGGGTGGTAGGAGAGATCCCTGGCAGGGCAGCTTGAGTCTCCTGTCAAGAGGGTGCTGCATGGGTCAGGGCTGCCCACAGCTCCAGCTCACTCCCAGGACATTTCTGGAGGACACTTTCCAAAAGGAAGGTCAGTGCAGGGCATACATGAAAGGGAAGGAGCTGTCATGAGTCTGTGCTTTCAGTTATTTTCTGTTAGGGTGGGGTGAAATGGGAATAGATCTGTCAGGTTTAGACAGGGGACTGAGACAGTGACACTGAGAGAGGAGCAGTTCTGGGAGGGACTCAGCAAATGCCTTCATCCACCCCTCAGCCTAAGGACAGAGCCAGCATCACCTTTCCAGCCTCAGCAAGGTTTCTCTCACCTGCTCTGTAGCACCTGCAAACACGGAGGTGCCCTGGGCAGCGTCCTGCCCCCGGGAGGTTTCTGCAGGGCAGAGCTGAGCACCCAGCGGGTGGGATGGGGTGTGTGAGCACTGAGAGGGGAGAGACATGGGGAGAGAGAAACAGGTCCCCACAGGGACGGCTCCAGGCAGCAGAGTCAGGCTCAAAGTGTGAGAGGAAACTGTCAACTCCAACGCCTCCTCTCCTCTCCCAGCCAGCAGAGCCCTCTGCTCTCAAGGCTGGGGATCCAGGGCAGGAGTCGTTTCCTCGGCAGCCGGACATGCAGGAGAGGAGACACTCCTGAGTGCCCCTCTGTCCCTCCCTGGCCCTGCCTCCCTCACCACAAATATCATAGTATTGCTGCATGTTTCCCACCTGTCCATGCTGCCCTTCTCCTTCCCCTTGGATTCTCTGGGCAGGGGGGTTTCTGATGCAGTTCAGACACTGAGACCCTGCGGGTGCTGCCCTGCAGACGTGTCCTTGACAGTGAGTTGCCCAAGTGCCCCTCTAACCTGTGGGGCTTTGGGCAATGCAGTGTGGGGAGCTGGGAACGAGCCAACTCTCTTGCCAGGACACCCCATCCATAGGACATTCCGCCATTTCCCTGGGGTGTCTGGCTGGGCTGCAAGCTGCCCTCCACAAGGACACAGCTCTCCCATTGCAGCTGCGTGTTATCTAGGTGCCCCAGGCAGAAGCCACATACATACTGAGGCCACGCTGAGACATGCTGGTGGGAGGGTGGGTGTGGGCAGCTGGAAGGAGCCCGATGCGTTGCTGGCTAGAAGGGGAGGGCTGAGACCTGCCTCACATTCCCTCAGAAACAGTGCTGATGGGCACTTTGCAAGTGCATTCCTCTGCTCTCCGCGGTGTTGTTTCTTTTTCGAGTAACAGGAGTGCAACTGTCCTCCACCTCTGAGGTGGGAACACAAGGCAGCTGGGAACAGGGCAGGTGGACAGGCAGCTCTGCTCCCTCTGCACTCAAGCCAGAGTGAAGCCTTTTGCCTCTCCAGAATCACAGCTGCTCACTCTGAGTGCAGCAGCAATGCTGAGGATTTCTACCTGCAGGAATGCTCCTCAGGTGTGACAGGGTCAGCTAAAGGAAACAAAAGAAGCTTTAAAACTATGAATATACCCACATTATTTAGAAGTGGGAGTGAAAATGCCTTCAATATTATGAATGGATGAAATCTGGCTGGAACTAGGAATATAATATTTTAGTCACCACTGTTCCCATGTACACAGTGCTGTAGGTCAGGGCTGACTCCTCTGGAGCCCATGGGCAGAGGCCCCTGTGCTGCACGGCAAAGCTGGTGAGCACAAATCAGAGCTCAAGCAACGCAGCTCAGTGATGGTGCTGCTGATTTGGGGAGAGGTAATGTGTGTGTGTTTGGGACGGTTTTATGAGAAAGTTCTGCTCAGAGAAGTCTGTCCTCATTTGTCTCTGTATCTTCTTCCTCAGACAGTCCCGAATGCCTGCAGTGAGCGAAATGTCCAATAGCAGCTCCCTCAACGAGTTCCTCCTCCTGGCATTTGCGGACACACGGGAGCTGCAGCTCTTGCACTTCTCGCTCTTCCTGGGCATCTACCTGGCTGCCCTCCTGGGCAATGGCCTCATCATCACAGCCATAGCCTGTGACTACCGCCTCCACACCCCCATGTACTTCTTCCTCCTCAACCTCTCCCTCCTTGACCTCAGCTTAATCTCCACCACTGTCCCCAAATCCATGACTAATTCCCTGTGGGACACCAGGGCCATTTCCTACTCAGGATGTGCTGCTCAAGTCTTTCTATTCATCTTCTTGTTAGCAGGAGAGTATTCTGTTCTCACAGTGATGGCCTATGACCGCTATGTTGCCATCTGCAGACCCCTCCACTATGGGACCCTCATGGGCAGCAGAGCTTGTGTCAAAATGGCAGCAGCTGCCTGGGCCAGTGGTTTTCTCCATGCTGTCCTGCACACTGGGAACACATTTTCAATACCACTCTGCCAAGGCAACAGAGTGGACCAGTTCTTCTGTGAAATCCCCCAGATCCTCAAGCTCTCCTGCTCAGACTCCTACCTCAGGAAAGCTGGGCTTCTTGCGGTTAGTGCCTTTTTAGGCTTTGGGTGCTTTGTTTTCATTGTGCTGTCCTATGTGCAGATCTTCACTGCTGTGCTGAGGATCCCCTCTGAGCAGGGACGACACAAAGCCTTTTCCATGTGCATTCCCCACCTGGCCGTGGTCTCCCTGTTTGTCAGCACTGACATCTTTGCCTACCTGAAGCCCCCTTCCCTCTCCTCCCCAGCTCTGGATCTGCTGGTGGCTGTTCTGTACTCCGTGGTGCCTCCAACTCTGAACCCTCTCATTTACAGCATGAGGAACAAGGAGCTGAAAGATGCCCTGAGGAAAGTGATTTCATGGACATTTTTCAGCAGTGGTAAAATTGCCATTGCTCTCCACAAATGACTCCCACTGTGTCCCGTACCAGGACTGAGCTCTGTTTGTTCACGTTATTTTTATTATTTCTAGTATTACTGTTGTTATTATTTGTCACCATGTTGCTACATGAATGCTTGGATTCATTCCACCTTCACTGAGACTGCTCTGTCTCACCTGGTGCCCATATAAAGTTGTGTCCAACACTGGGTCAGAGCTGACTCCCTCACAGTATCTCCGTAATAAAGTAGGTTCTTGCAGGTGCAGTGCCTGAAGGCTGGGCTCTTCCTCCAAAGCTGATGTCCCTTTTGCCATATCCCCAGCACATTTCCTTGAGACAATCTTGCCCACCCTGCCCAGCACTGCAGCACACAGTGTCCCCTCTCCTGTGTCACTATCCTCTCTCTGGAGCATTGCCAGGTGCATCACTCCCTGCTCAGGTGTGGAGAGGAGCTCCTGGAGGTCTTCTCTTCTCATGCCTGCTGCCCCTGGCTCCGCCCTGGCAACGGCCCTCAGGCTCTGCCCTGGCTCATGCTATGTCTCCATACGTTCTCATCTGAAAACAAGTAGGGACCTGCAGCACACAGCTCTGCTTAGAGCTGGCCACCACGACATGCCTGTGTGGTCCCAGGAGATCCCAGAAAGGCTGTGCTTGGAGGTGAGGCTGTGATTGTCCTCCATCAAAGTTGGTGGGATGGTCTGTCTGGGGGCCAAGGGGAAGAAAGGTCAAGAGACAACAAGGAGAAGATGCAGTACAGGAAATTTCAAAAGAGTTTAACAAAAAAATAAAGAAATAACCATGGTAGTTGAGCAGCACCAGGGCAGGGGCCAGGAGATCTTCAAAAACTCTCCTGGAGAAATCACCTACCAACCTGATCTGTCAAGTTAGCCCAGCTCAGAGCAAATTGTGGTCCTGGAGATCTCTGGTGGTCTCTTCCAACCCAAATCCTCTAGGAGGAAGGGGCTGGAGGACAGAGTGAGGGGCAGGGCACACTGTTGTGGGGTTGAAGCCTTGCTGGCATTTGTACTGCCTGGTCAAGCCTGTCCTCAGAATGACACAGTGAGCGAGTTCATCCTCAAAAGGAGTCTCTGATCCATGGGCAACAGGAGTCAAAACAGTGCTGGGACACTACAGAAAAGTTCTAGACAACACGCCAGGCATTCAGGCCCTTCGACTGCTGAGGTGTCCCCAGACCGGTGCTTTGCATCCTGAGTGTTAAGGGCTGAGAAATCTTTAGAGCCAGAGCAGACTGGAGTCCCATTACCTGGACTCACAGGTTACAGGGCATCAGCAGGGCTGTACTGGGTGCAGGGAGGGAATCACTGCCCAGGGCATGAGCAGATCCCCCTCTGCCCTCCCCTCTCTCTTCACACCCCGGAACAGAGATTGTGTTTCCTGTGTTGGCCCTCTCTGCCAGGCTGTATTCCCAGCTGGAGGGGGCACAGGCTTCACACTGGGGAAATGCAGGAGAGCCCAGTGTCATCTAGAGGAGCAGGGTCCCACCACACCTGCTGGGTGGTCAGGGCTGCAGGCTGCAGACCCCACTCTGTTTCTCGCACACCTCCTGCCTGGGGCTGGACGGTGCCCAGCAGCAAGGCAGGCATGCCTGGGGGTCTGGTGCCATTGGGGTGGTGGCCTTTGCACCAGCCTCTGTCTGTAAGGGAGTCAGGAGATTCTCTGCCTCCATGTTAGTGGCAAAGTTCGTGTCCCAGCTTCTTCTCTGTGGAGAGCTGAGGATTTCATTCTCGGGAGAAGGTGAAAGGGAAACCCTTTTGTGCCTGGGACTTGTATCACCCCATCAACCCTCTACTGCCTTCCCCTGCTCTATCACCCCCAGAAGTCCTTTGGCAGGGGCATTTTTTGGTTTCTGGTGCTCTATCTGACCCTGCTTTGAGCAGCACGTTGCACTACAGGCCTCCTGTGGTCCCTTCAACCTGAATTACCCTAAAAGCCAATGATCTCAGGCCCCATTTCAAGCACAGAGCAAATGTCTCTGGGACAGGTGTCCTTTGTGCTTTATGTGACCATCTAAAAGAAGGCAGGTGAACACCTCCTCCTCCCCTTTGACTGTAAGGACAGCCTGGGAGGCACTGCCTCAGGCATAGCTACATTACAATGGAAATTCTTTGCATCCACCTTTAACCACCTGAAAGGCCATTGCCTGGATGCCCTCAGGGGTGAGGGGAGAAATGCAGGCTTTTCTGCAGTGTGATTTCTGTACCTCTGTAGTTTGCGCCTCTAAGTAGCTGGTGCCATCCTCCCCTTGGTTTCTTGCCTGAAGCTCAGGCTGGATGGGGATGTGAATGTGGAGGTTGTCTGTCACTGTAGTGACCATGAGATGGTGGAGGGGTAAGAGGAATAAGAGAGTCACCACCCTGGACTGCAGGAGAGAGGATTTCATCTCGTTTGGGATGGAGTGAGGCAAGCCAAAGCACAGCTGGAGCTGGGCTGAAGCTGGATCTAGGAAGGGATGGGGAGGGTAACCTGAAGGGCTTCTGCAAGGATGTTGGCAGCACAAGGCAGGCAGCCAGGGAAAATGTGTTCTCCCTGCTAGTGGGGCAGGGGACATAGTGGCAAAGAGAGGGGAAAGGCTGAGAAGGTCATTGCCTCTTTTCCCTTGTCTTCCTGGTCTTGTCTACTGCCAGGCCTCCCTGGTCCCCGAGTCCTTTGGCAGCATCCGTCTTAGCAAAGCCTCACCCCTGGTAGAGGACGATGCATCTGGGGAGGACTTTTGCCCAGTGGGCACACACAAGTCCACAGGACCAGACGGGAAGCACCCCAGGGTGCAGGGAGAGGTGGCTGGAGTCACTGCAACGCTGCTCCCAATTGTCTATGAAATGTCAGGGTAATCAGGGAGGTTCCTGATGACTGGGAAAAGGCACACATCACACCCATTTTGCAGGAGGGCAGGAGGGAGGGTCTGGGGAATGACAGGCTGGTCCTCTTCATCTCAGTCCCTGGGAAGGTGGTGCAGCAAATCCTCCTGGAAACCATCTCCAAGCATAGGAAGGAGAAGGCCTGGAAGAGGCAGCATGCGTTGACCAAGGGGAAATGGAAAGCATGCCTGACCAACCTGATTGCCTTCTACCATAAGATGAATGCCTGCGTGCACAAGGGGGATTTTGCAGGGATTCTGTGAACCTTCCCTTTAGCAAAGCCTTTGGCACAGTCCCCCAGAGTCTCCTTAGAGGCAAATTGTTGAGCTCTGCCCTGGATCAATGGACCATAAGGCAGGTGGAAGATTGGAGGGACCATCAGGCTGAAACGCTGTCATCAGTGGTACAACTTCCATGTGGCAGCCGGTTACTAGCGACATCCCTCAGTGATCAACATGTGAGGCAGGACTGTTTAACATCTTTATGAATGTCCTGCACAGTGGATGGAGCGCACTCTCAGCACCCTTGTGGCCAATGCATAAGTGGGGGGAGCCCCTGGGCAACCTCATCTAGTTCCCTCTGCATTGACCAGGGTGGCTGGGACTAGGTGACCTCCAGAGGTCTTGTCCACCCTAAGTGCTGTGATTCAGTGCACCATTCCCTGGAGAGCTCTGTAAAGAGAGAAGAGTCAGAGGAAGAGGAAAGAACAGAGAGGCAGAAGAAGAGAGCTGAAACATGACAGTTTAAATAAAGTAGTTCCTCCGAACAAAGTTTCTCCATTCAGAGTGTTGGTAGCAAATGTATTTTGATGAATAATGTGTGTCTATATGCATGTACACTTGAATTGACAGGTTAATTCCTGTAGTGCAGGAACATGGTGCTGCCAATTAATAAGAAAGAAAAAATATCTGGCAATGGTAAAAACTGTGTGAAGTTTTGGAAACGAGGATTTCTTGTCAGTTGTTGCAGTGAGTTATTTTTTGAGAAGATCTCAACTTATGACTAGGATCCACTTTTGGGGCTTGATTCATTTGACCACATAGAGAGGCTCTGGCTGCCTGAGATGCCCTGGGGCAGCTGTGTTGCCATGTGGTGCTGGAAATTTTGGAGGCAGCTCCTGCGGGACCTGAGCTTGTCATTAGGAAATGTATCTCAAAACAGATCAGTTGAGACAACTTAGTTCCCTCTTTTGACGAGAAAGGGAAGTGCAGAGAACTGGATTTGGCAGAGACATCTGCACTGATGGGGTCTGGCCTGGGGTGAGATCAGCCTCCTCCTTTTTGTCCCCAAAAATGAAGTCACACTTTGTTCACCGTGCAGGGAATGAAAAGGAAGTGTGGCGAGATGTCAATGAGCTCCCGTTTTGCCCAGTTCTATGTGTCCTGCCTTGTTAAGAGATGGGAATCGGGGCTTCCAGAGCAAAACATTTCCACCTCTTGCACATAACCATCCTCCGATGAGACAGTTGGTAATGCTGGAATCAGTCTTCCTTCAGTGCTTAGAGAGGGCCCATTGGTGATTATTTTAGTCTACTTCAATGAACATGATGAAAGAGTGGAAATCTTCAGGAAGGGTATTAATCTGGGGAGAAGAAATATTAATCTGCCCTTGACCTTGTGTTTCCACTGCTCTGTCTATTAGGCTGTGGATGTAATCTCAGGGATCTCTCACATATTTCCACATGTCCTAGTTAAATTGGTCATTTCTAAAGGCATCTTTGCATCAGACTCTCTGGGCACATTCCCTTTCCGTAGTTTCCCAGTTTTCCTCCTCCCCTTGCTGTTTGTCCTTTCAGGTACCTCTCAACTCTCCAGGTGCTGCTCTGAGCTGCTGGGAGTCTGAAGCTTGCCTCGTCTTTCAGCAGTCTCCTTGTCTCTTTAGCCAGCTCCTTTGTTGTGTTTCTTGTCTATCCTTTCCAATCTATCTGTGGAAAACATTTCAAGGCAGGTTATGCCTTGTGGGCAGTGGACCTCACTGGAGGCAGCTTGGATTTGACATACAGTTGCGGAGTGTTTTTTTGTATCTTTTATTAAAAGGTTCCAAATTATTATTTGTTTGTTTGCAATTAAGACAAACCCTTCTGTGTCTGTTTGCAGCTAGTTCTCGATGAAAAGCAGGTGGGAATTGGTGCACATGAGCTGTAACATTCAGCTACAGCCTTGAGAGGAAAAAGGTTCGATTTTTTACAAGAGTGATGTGAAGTCCCCAGTGGCTGATGAGGGCAATGGCAGGGCTGGGGAGCTGGGGAGGAAGGTTCTCCATACAGGTCTCCTATCAAAAATACTGCTTTGCCTACATGTGCAGACTTTATTAGGAGACACTGTGGGTCAGTATGAATTGGAGAATGTGGGTGTGACTTATTCTGAAAAGTGAAGAATCAAGAAAGCTTAAGAAGCAGACATCTTTCTTTTTCAGGTGCTCATTGAAATCTGCCTAATTTCAATACACTGCTGCAAACTTTACAATTAACCCCACAAGAATTGAAGAGCTGAAGAAAGTTATGGAAAGAGGCATGGCTCCTTAGGGTTTTTTTTTTGCATTTTAATGACCCCTTGGTGTATTTGGTGCTGAGCCCATGAACTTCAGATGCTGAGAAGTAACTGAAGCAACTTCTCAAAAAGTTAAATTCAGAAGAAAATCCCAAGTTTCTTGGAGCATTAACAGGTCCCACAGAGGGCCATTACCAAGAAACTTTCCTCAGGGGCTGATTAGAGCCAAAATTTGGAGGCATTGATTGCAGGTAGGCAAAGGCAATGTGAGGGTGGCTGTGATGCCAAGTCAACCTTGATGTGTGTTATCAAGCAGAGTGACCAGGCCCTGACAGACAGCCCCTGGGTAGGGTGATGCTTTCCATCACGCATTGCTCAGGGCTCTTCCTGGGGGCAGTGTGAGGGTGAGGGTACACAATGCCAAGTTAAGGACCACGATACGGCACTTCCTTGGCTCTCAAGGGACAAGGAGGCAGCAAGGCCACAGTGCTTTAGGGAATGGTGCCTTCTCATGGGCCTCGGTGGCAGAGAGACCAGCCATAGCCAAGAGGACAAAGACCTAGCTGTGTTGGGAGCTTTCAGCCTTGGCAGTGCCCTTGGCCATCTCCACCACAGGCTGTCCTATGCTTTTCCATGCCTGTGCCTCTTTCCCTGCAGCCTGTACACACCCAAGCTGCTTCCCCACCTTGCTCTCACCGTGGGATCTCCCCACCTCTCCTGATGTCTTCCTGTCCTCCCTTGCTCTTCCTTGAAAAACAAAGCCAGGGCTGATCACAGAGTCCCTCTGGTTGACCTGTTGCACCTCAGCACTACCCTAGGAGTGACGTTCTTTTGACCTGAAGTCCAGTCTGAACCTCTCAAGATTCAGTTTGTGGCTCTTTCCCCTTCTCATGCTGTTTCCCTATGCTAAGAAAAGCTCCATCATCTCTGAAACCACCCTTCGAGCTGTCACAGGCTCCTACTCTACTGCCCTTTGCCTCCACTTCAGCAGGCTAAAGGAAACAAAGCCCCTTAACCTCTCCTCATGGATGGGGTTATTTCCACCTAGGCACAGCACTTGACTCTTCACTTGTAAACCTTCATGAGGTACTTGTTGTCTAAATTACCCAAACTTCTCAAGTTCCTTCAGGACTGAAGCTCCTCTGTGTCAAAATAAAACAAAACAAAAGAAAACAAATAATAAACAAACAAACCATCCAGTGCCAATGAGTTAAGGGTGAGCAGGGGTGGGGTGTGCTGTATGGGACGGGATCAGAATGGTAAAGGAGACCCACTTAGGAGGGGTGGAAGAACAAAACAAGGAAATTAAAAGTGAAGCCAAGGATAGATCAGGGCTGTCTTGGCGATTCCTGCCAAGAAGCCCTGCGTCTGAAGAATTCTGCCTCGAGGAGGACAAGAAAGCTGGCCTGCTTCCACGGTCACAGGGCACCTGCGTGCTTTCCTTGACATCCACAAGAGAAGACTGAAAGTAGGAAGAACCATGGACTCCTTCAGGGCAGAAGGGACCTCAGGGGGGACTCCAGCCCAATCTCCTTGCTTCTGACAAGCTGTAGCAGGGTCAGATCTGGGGTCAGAGCAGTTTGCTGTGGCCTTCATCGAGTCTGGTCTTGGCAACCTCCAAAGGAGGAGACTGCACAGCACTGTCTGGACAACAAGTTCCAATGCTTCCTCACAAAGCAAGTGCTACAGCTCCCTGACTGTTCTGAGGGCCCTGGGCCAAACTCGCTCCCAGTTGTCAACCTCTGCCTTCTTCTGGGAACCCAAACCTGGATGCAGGGTTCTACATGTGGTCTAGTAAATACTGACTAGAAGGCGATCACCTGTAACACTGTGGGGTGCTGGTTTATTGCAGGTGCAAGACCTGTCATTTGTCCTTGTTGAATTCCATGAGGTTCTTGACAGCTCATTCCTCCTGCCTGTCTAGGTCCCTCTCAATGGCAGCCCTCATCTACAGGCATGATGAGTGTTGCCTCCTCCATGTCACTGATACAGATGATACAGAGGACAAGTTCCTGGAGAGACCCTGTGGTGCTCCACTTCTCCCTGGCCTCCAGGATGAGTACTACCCATTCACCACTGCCCTCTCAGCCTCTGATCATCCAAGCAGCTTTTTACCCATCCGTTTGTCTACTCTTCTAGACTGAAATGTTCTAACGTGCATGCAATAGGTCTGGCTGCAGAGGAGGTGGCTCATGCCCTGGACTCCAGGTATTGACAGCCCATTCCTCCTGCCTCTCTAGGGCCCTCTGAATGGCAGCCCTCAAGCATATGGCTGGGGCCCCCTGCAGTCCTTTTGTCCTCAATGAGCATAGTAAGTATTGCCTCTTCCATGTCGCTAATAAAGTCATCTGGTTGTCCACCCATCTAGGCGGTAAATTTCTACATTGTATTCCACAAGGTTATTGTGGGAGACAGTGTCAAACACCTTGCTCAAATCAAGCTGAAAGGCATTTTCTGCTCTCCAAACACAAATAGAGCTGTGGAATCCTAGAAGGCAATCGGGTTGGTGAGGCACAGTTTACCCTGGGTAAATCCATGCTGCCTCTTCCCTATCACCTTCTTCTCCCTCATGTGCCCAGAAATGAGTGGACTCACTCCATGACACACTCCTCAACCAGTTGAGGCTGAACGGCCTGTTGTTCCCTGGGTTGCCCTCTGGGCCTTTATTGAGAGTGGATGTAACATTTGCCCTTCTGCAGTTATTGGGACCTCACCCCATCTCCACGACCTTTCGAAGATGACAGAGGGCGGCCTTGCTATGACAGCAGCCAGCTCTCTCAATGTCCTTTGGTGCAGCTGTTCCAATCCCACTGACTTGTAGGGGTTGATTTCTTGCAAGTCATCCCTCACTCAGCCCTTACGCACTGTTGGTTGCTTTTCTCATCTGGAGCCCTGACTTGAGGCACAACAGCCCAGGAGGCCTTGTTGGTGAAGACGGAAGCCAAAAAGGCACTGAGCTCCTCAGACCTACCTACATCTGCTCTTACTAGATTCTCCTCCCCCTTCAGCAGGGAGCCAACATTTTCCTTTTATTCTTTACCATTCCTGAAGCAGTAGCAGCTCTTCTTCATGCCTTTGATGTCCACTGCCAGTGTGTACCCTCTGAGAGCTTTGGCTTCCCTAACACCATCCCATCTTTACTGGACAATATTTTTGAATTCCTCCTTTGCTGCATATCCCTCCTTCCACCTCTCGTATGCTGCCTTATTGCCCTGAGTTGTGAGTTGCCGTTTTAGCCTGGTTTCTCCTTCTCATGCTGTTTCCTTCTACCAAGAAAAGATCCATGATCTCTTCAAGCACTCAGAGGCTTCTACTGTACTGCCCTTTGCCTCCATTTCACCAGGCTGAAGAAGCCCAGGTCCCTCAACCTCGCCATACAGGCGCTGTGCTTCAGGACACTAACCCCATCTTGGAAGACCCCTCTGGACCCTCTCCAGTTGCTCCCCATTCCTCCAGCACTGGGCAGCCCACACTGGGACACGCTATTCCAGATGCAGCCACACCAGGGCTGAGTCAAGGAGGATAATAATTCCACTTGTCTGGGTGGCCACACGCTTCCTGAAGCAGCCTCGTATGCAGCTGGCCTCATTTGCAGTGAGTGCACCACTGGCTCATATGGCATCCCTTGTAATGTCCAGGCCCTTCTCCTCAGAGTCATTCCTCTGACGGTCAGGTGACAACCTGTCCTGCTGCATGGGCTGTTCTGTCCCCCAATGCAGGACTTGCCAGTTCTCCTTGTACAACAGCATGAGGTTTCTGTTGGCCAAATCGCCAAGTTTCTCAGGGCCCCTCTTGACTAAAGCTCCTTTGTGTCAGCTGTAAATGAGTGTGTGCAGATGGCTCATCCTGTCCTGTGGTTCCTCTGACAGGATAACAGGAGGAGGACCTGCAAGACACTATGCATGATGAAAGCAGGTAGTCGTTTAAAGGGACTGCTGGCAAAGGTAGGGATCAACATGGCAAGCATCTCAGAAAAGCTGCATGAAGAGTGCAAAACCAGGGCCAATGGAGATAGAATAAACAGAGGTTGGCTGACTGCATGGGAGGGTATCTAAAAAGAAGAACTTGGAAGTTGGAAAAGAGGTAAAATGCAATAAAAGTTGAAGCAAAAAAAAAAAAAGAAAAAAAAAGCTATTTGGGTGCAGCTGCCAAGCAGTCCGGAGCCTGACTGACTCTGACTGGAGCATGAGAAGGAACATGCAGTTGATCTGATACTTTTGGGAGATTTGCTTCCATGATCACAGGCAAGCTGAATGTTTTCCCAAGGTCAAGAGAAGACTTGCGCTGGAACAAAATGCAGAATCATTCCATCTGGAAGGAACCTCAGGATGTCTCTGGCCCAACCTCCTTCCCACAGCAGGGTCAGCTAACAGGTCTGATCAGGTTGCTCAGGACTTTACTCATTTTGGACTTGAAAACCTCTGAGGATGGAGATGGCACAGCCTCTCAGGGCAACCTGCCCCAGTGTTTGACTCTCTGGATGGGTCAAAAGTTTCCCCTTACACCCAGCCTGAACCTCTCCTCTTTCAGCTAATTCCCATTGGCCTTCACCCTCACATCATGCACAACGGTGAAGAGCCTGGCTCCATCTCCTTGGTGACATCCTGTTAGGTATGTGGAGGCTGCTATTAGGTGTCCCCAAAGCCTTCTCTTCTCCAGGCAGAACAAACCCAGCTCCCTCACCTCCCAGAGGGACAAAGTCAACATTACCTAGGTGTGACTAGGAGGTTTAAGGCTTTTTCAGTCCTTCTGGATATTGTTGGATCAGCAAAGGACCTCATGGATGTTAGAGTGCAATCACCCTCATGCCATGACATTCTGCATATGTCACACTCATTTGGCATCATGTTGTAATGTACAGGTGTTGTAGGCTGTGAAGAGGACTCACTCTGGACAAGCAGTCACTCATAATGAAACCTTGAACTGAAAACCTTTCAGGCCAAAGGGGCAACCTCACACCACTAGGAGGGGCTGGCTCTGGGGAGGCCATGTCGGGTGCTAACCCACGTGCACAAAAGGATTTCCTTCCTGCAAGAATTGCAGTGGCTATCACCAGAGAGGACAAAATCACCAAATCATTCAGGCTGGAAGGGTCCCTGGGGGGACTGTCATCCAACCTCCTGCTCACTTAGGAATCAACACTGAGTTCACACCAAGTTCCTCAGGCCTTTGTCCAGCTGCATCCTGCAAGCCTCCCAGAAGATAGAGTCCCTAACCCCTCTGGACCCCACCTCAAATGCTTCAGAATCCTCACTGATTTTTCTTCCCTATACACAATTTTAAGTGCACTTGTTTCAGCTTATAACCTTTGCCTCTCATTCTCCTGCCATGAATTCCTGTAAAAACCTGGTTTATTATCAGTGGCACCCTTGAGTTGGGAAACTATTATGAGTCCTCCCCCAAACCTTCACTTTTCTGCGCTGAACAAACCCATTCCCTCAGCCACTCCTTACAGGGCAAGTGCTGCAGCCCCCAGCCACCTTGGAGGCCTGCCACTGGACTCACTCCATGTGATCAACAGCATTCTTCTACAGGCAGCCCCAACTAGACACATTATCCAGATGTGCTCTAACGAGTGTTGAGTAGAGGGGAATAATCACTTCCCTCCATCTCCTGGCTGTGCTGCTGTTCATGCAGCCCAAGATGCTGTGGCCTGCTTTGCTGCCAGGGCACGCTGCTGGCTGATGTTCAGCTCACTGCCCACAAGGACTCCCAGGTCCTTTTTCTGCAGAGCTGCTGCCCAGCTGAGCAGTCCCCAGCCCATATCACTGCAGGGTGTTGGTCTACCTCAGGCTCAGGATCTACATTTGTCCCTGTTGAATTTCCTGACAGTCCGTTCCTCCTGCCTGCAGAGGCCCACCTGAATGGCAGCCCTCAAACATATGACTCTTCCTCCTGAGTAAGTGTCATCTACAAATATGATGAGAGTTGCATCCTCCAGGTCACTGATGAACTGGTTAGACAGGACAGGTCGTAGTATAGACCCCTGCATACTCCACCTTTACCTGGCTTCCTGGTAAAGCATAACCCATTCAAATAAACCCTCTGAGCGCGATCATCCAACCAGCTTTTTACCCACCTGTGTGTCTACCCATCTTATCATAATGCCTTATTGTATTGCTCATTGCCCTCATGATCTGGGACTCCACTATTCCACAGTCACTGCAGCCAAGGTTGCCACAGATTATCACAGCCCTGATCAATTCTTCCTTGTGTGTGAGTACCAGGTCCATGTGAGTGTCACCTTACAGGCCCATCAGGAAGCTGTGCTTAGAAGCAGTCCCTGACACCCTCCAGAAATCTCCTGGACTGCTTGCACCCTGCTGTTTGCCTTTCCACTGAATTTCAGAGAGATTAAAGCCTCCCCATAAGAACCAGGCCCTGTGACCCACTGACTTCCTCAGGTTGCTTAAAGGAGACTGTATCCACCTCCTCACCCTCATCAGGTGGTTTGTGACTCCCATCACAATGTCACCTTTTCTCTGATGCTCATGCACATGCACAATCTCTCACCCAAACCCATGTCCATCCCATGCAAGAGCTCCATCCATCTGAGCTGTCCCTTCACACCAAGGGCATCCCCCCCTGCTCATCTTCCCTAACGGTCTTGCCTGCAGAGCTTGTACCCTGCCATCACAGCCCTCCAGTCATGCTAGTGGTACCACCACATCTTGATTATTCCAACCATATTCAGTCCTGTGACAGCTTGTGCATCTCCATCTGCTCCTCTCTGTGCCTCTCAGGCTGCATGCACTTGTGTATATTTGGGTTGAAGAGCCTCAGCTGTGGCACAGTGCATGGTGAAACCTGTTACCATGAGCCAAGGACACTGTGTGTGCAATGGCCCCACCTCAGAGCAGAGCCATGCTGGCCTAGACAGCAGGTGGCAATGTGATGGTGGAACGAGGTTCCCCCTAAGAGAGCAAACCCTGCAGTGCCCAAGGCCAGCGAGAAACAGAGCTGGGCTGTGCAGGAATGGCAGGAAATGGTTTGGCTGCCTGAGCTGACTCTGTGGCACCATTGGTCTTGTGACAGAGATGAACTGATGTCCAGGCAGGACAAGGTGCCACTGAAGAAATCCCTGGGCCTGGGCAGCCTGTGATCCAGGCACCCTGAGGTCATCTTTAGCAAAGTTCCTGTTCATATTATCTGGGGGTGAGAAGAGGTTCAGGGGGAGGAAAGCTAGAAGGTTTTAAGGGTACAGAGACTAGAGTGGAGACCTTGGTGTGATGTGCCTCTCCCATTTATGAAGCACACTTGGCTGTAGATCGGAGGGACTTGGCCTGAAGGCAGTGGTGGGATTCATTTCTTTCGGTACTGGTAGGAACCCCAAGATGCCCTGGGGCACTTACCCAGCAAACACTCCAAAGGGCCATGGTTTTCCTAGAGGTCCCATGGTGTGTCTGCTAGAGACATGTGGTTGTGCTGGACCCCCCAGGCATCCAACATGGCTCTGCAGGCCTATTTCCATGTCACTGAATCAAGTGCCTGCACTGGATGACGTCAACTGTTTGCACTGTCGGGATCTGCATGTGTCTCAGCTTCCTAGTGAGTGGAGCTCTGGTCACAGTGGGCATCTAATATCATTGCAGGTGGCCAAGGCAATCCCCTCCTGACCCCAGCTCATGCTCTAGAAGGATGTAGGTGTCACACTTGCTCCATCAGAGGAAGCAGACACAGGCACGTGCCTTGGACCACCTCTGTGTCTTCCAGTGTCACCAGGTGTTTGCATGTGAGCAACTGATCGCGCCCTCCATCTCTAGTGATTAAAATGGGAGCATAGACCAAGATCATTCATGCAGACATCCATGCTGTGCTCACTTCTGCCTGGACAAGGGGAATGCCACCTCCTGTGTGTTTTTTTGTTGGAGCTCAAGAGAAGGATCTGAATCCTATGCCAGCCCAGGGCCTTCTAAACCAGACTGACAAGCCCAAACTGACTCATCTGAACCAATTCCTGAACAATGGGAAAACAAATTATATTCTTGTCCCTGTCTAGGTGTCCTGCCTAGCTAAGAGATGGGACTAGGGGCTTCCTGAGTGGGACACTTCCACTTTTTGTAGATAACCTTTCTCTGATAAGATAAATTGCAATGCTGGAATCAGTCTCTCTCCACTCTTTAGCAAAGGAAAATAACTGACTATTTTAGTTTATTGCAGTGAACATTTCCCAGGGGGAGGGAGCACAAGGGACAGAGAAATTCATGAACTCAGCTGGGCCTCTGCTCCTGAGCAGGGACAGGGTCCGGGGATGGAGGGAGATTATGGCAACTGGGCAGCACTGCTGAGAGACAGCTGTGTGCAGGAGCAGCTCCTCTGCAAAGAGCAGCAGGGCTCTGGGCACTGCCTGCTGATGCTGCCAGAAGATGAGAGAAGATAGGGACAAGTGAAAAACAGTGTGGAGTGGGAGGAGAGAGGAGAGCTCCTTGTAGGAGAAATCTTCACAGCCCTTAACACGGTAATTCTCTGGCTGCAGGGCAATGGTACTGACATTCCTGGAAAGGCCTTGAAATCATTCCAGTCTCATGATTAGATTTTTAAGGATGTTTCTACTGGCTTCTCGTTTGCAGAGGAGGGGGAGATGCTTCAGAGCAGGGATTCCCTGCCACACGGTCACAGGGACAGAGCATCTTGCTACCTTCTCCCAGGGATCCTGCAGGGTGGTGAAGCCTGTGTGTGCACACAGGTCTACCCAGGGCTGTGATTTAGTGCAGTGTCCCTGTGCCTTAGGGTGATGTGTGCCTGGGGCAGTGACTCTGCTGCCTGCGATGATCAGCACTCAACCTGCCCAGGGAGCTCCCCACAGCAACGTGGGGAGAAGCTCTCGGTGAGAAAACAGACCCCTGGCAGGGCAGGTTCATTCTGCTGCTGAGAACGTGCTGCATGGGTCGGGGCTGCTCACAGCTCCAGCTCACTCCCAGGACATTTCTGGAGGGGACTTTCCAAGTGGAAGGTCAAGGCAGGGGATACATGAAAGAGAAGGAGCTGTCATGAGTCTGTGCTTTCAGTTTCATTCTGTTTGCGTGCGGTGAAATGGGATTGGATATGTCAGCTTTAGACACGGGACTGAGACAGTGACACTGAGAGAGGAGCAGTTCTGGGTGGGACTCAGCAAATGCCTCCATCCACCCCTCCGCCTAAGGACAGAACCAGCATCACCTTTCCAGCCTCAGCAAGGTTTCTCTCCCCTGCTCCATAGCACCTGCAAACACAGAGGTGCCCTGGGCAGTGTCCTGCCCCCGGGAGGTTTCTGCAGGGCAGAGCTGAGCTCTCAGCAGGTGGGATGGGGTGTGTGAGCACTGAGAGGGGAGAGGCATGGGGACAGGGAAACAGGTCCCCACAGGGACGGCTCCAGGCAGCAGAGTCATGGTCAGAGTGTGAGAGGAAACTGTCAACTCCAAGGTCTCCTCTCCTCTCCCAGCCAGCACAGCCCTCTGCTCTCAAGGCTAGGGAGTCCAGGGAGGGAGTCGTTTCCTCAGCAGCTGGACATGCAGGAGAGGAGAAACTCCTGAGTGCCCCTCTGT
The DNA here is from genome assembly GCF_036417845.1 of Apteryx mantelli. NCBI lineage: Eukaryota > Metazoa > Chordata > Aves > Apterygiformes > Apterygidae > Apteryx > Apteryx mantelli. The sequence continues at coordinate 15,301,710 of NC_089988.1, forward strand.
CCCTCCCTGACCCTGCCTCCCTCACCACAAATATCATAGTATTGCTGCACGTTTCCCACCTGCCCGTGCTGCCCTTGTGCTTCCCCTTGGACTCTCTGGGCAGGGGGGTTTCCGATGCAGTTCAGACACTGACCCTGCAGGTCCTGCCACGCAAATGTGTCCTTGACAGTGAGGTGCCCAAGTGCCCCTCTAACCCGTGGGTCTATGGGCAATGCAGTGTAGGGGTCTGGGAATGAGCCAACTCTCTCATCTGGACACCCCATCCTTAGGACATTCTGCCATTTCCCTGGGGTGTCTGGCTGGGCTGCAAGCTGCCCTCCACAAGGACACAGCTCTCCCATTGCAGCTGCGTGTTATCTAGGTGCCCCAGGCAGAAGCCACATACATACTGAGGCAATGGACATGCTGGTGGGAGTCTGGATGTGGGCAGCTGGAAGGAGCCCGATGTGCTGCTGGCTAGAAGGGGAGGGCTGAGACCTGCCTCACATCCCCTCAGAAAGAGTGCTGATGGGCACTTTGCAAGTGCATTCCTCTGCTCTCCGCGGTGTTGTTTCTTTTTTGGGTAACAGGAGTGCAACTGTCCTCCACCTCCGATGTGGGAGCACAGGGCATCCGAGAAGAAGGTAGATGGACAGGCCAGCTCTGCTCCCTCTGCACTCAAGCCAGAGTGAATCCTTTTGCCTCTGAGGAGTCATAGCTGGTCACTCTGAGTGCAGCAGCAATGCTGAGGATTTCTACCTCCAGGAATGCTCCTCAGGTGTGACAGAGTCAGCTAAAGAAAACAAAAGAAGCCTTAAAAATATGAATGACCCCACATTATGTAGATGTGGGAATGAAGATGCTGAAAATGCCTTCAACATTATGAGTGGATTAAATCTGACTGGAACTGGGAGTATAACATTTTAGTCACCCCTGTTCCCATGTCTGCAGTGTTGTCAGTCAGGGCTGACTGCTCTGGAGCCCATGAGCAGAGGTCCCTGCTCCTTACAGGAAACCCAGCCAGCACAAACCAAAGCTCAAGCGCCAGAGGTCCACGATGGTACTGCTGATATGGGGAGAGGTAATGTGTGTGTTTTTGGGAGGGCTTTATGAGAAATTTTTGCCCACAGAAGTCTGTCCTAACTTGTTTCTACCTGTTCTTCCTTGGACAGTCACCACAGCCGAGAAGGAGCAAAATGTCCAACAGCAGCTCCTTCAACCAGTTCCTCCTCCTGACATTTGTAGACACACAGGAGCTGCAGCTCTTGCACTTCCTGTTCTTCCTGGGCATCTACCTGGCTGCCCTCCTGGGCAACGGCCTCATTATCACAGCCATAGCCTGCGACCACCATCTCCACACCCCCATGTACTTCTTCCTCCTCAACCTCTCCCTCCTCGACCTTGGCACCATCTCCACAACTGTCCCCAAATCCATGGCCAATTCCCTGTGGGACACCAGGGCCATTTCCTACTCAGGATGTGCTGCTCAAGTCTTTCTATTCATCTTCTTCTTAGCAGGAGAGTATTTTCTTCTCACTGTCATGGCCTATGACCGCTATGTTGCCATCTGCAGACCCCTCCACTATGGGACCCTCATGGGCAGCAGAGCTTGTGTCAAAATGGCAGCAGCTGCCTGGGCCAGTGGTTTTCTCTATTCTGCACTGCACACTGGGAACACATTTTCAATACCACTCTGCCAAGGCAACACAGTGGACCAGTTCTTCTGTGAAGTTCCCCAGATCCTCAAGCTCTCCTGCTCAGACTCCTACCGCAGGGAAGCTGGGCTTCTTGTAGTTAGTGCCTGTGTAGCCCTTGGGTGTTTCATTTTCATTGTGCTGTCCTACGTGCAGATCTTCACTGTTGTGCTGAGGATCCCCTCTGAGCAGGGCCGAAACAAAGCCTTTTCCATGTGCATCCCTCACCTGGCTGTGGTCTCCCTTTTTGTCAGCACTAACATGTTTGCCTACCTGAAGCCCTCCTCCCTCTCCTTCCCATCTGTGGATATTGTGGTGGCTGTCCTGTACTCAGTGGTACCTCCAGCAGTGAACCCCCTCATCTACAGCATGAGGAACAAGGAGCTCAAAGATGCCCTGACGAAAGTGATTTCAGGGACATTTTGCAGCACTGGTAACGTTGCCACTGCTCTCCACAAATGACTTCCCCTGTGTCCCGTACCAGGACTGAGCTTTGTTTATTCACCTTATTTGTATCATTATTACTATTATTGTTGATATTATTATTTGTCACCCTGTTGCTACAGAAATGCTTGGATTCATTCCACCTTCACTGAGACTGCTCTGTCTCACCTGGTGCCCATATAAAGCTGTGTCTAACACTGGGTCAGAGCTGACTCCCTCACAGTATCTCTGTAATAAAGTAGGTTCTTCCAAGTGCAGTGCCTGAAAGCTGGGCTCTTCCTCCAAAGCTGCTGTTCCTCACACCCTGTCCCCATCACATTTCCTTGAGACAATCTCACCCACCCTGCATGCTGGTCCTCACTCCAAAATTCACCCCCCGACAAGGCTCCATGTCCAGCTGGAGGACCGGATGTCCAGCTGTGAGCCCTGGGAGGACGAGGCCTCTGCTGGGTCCTCTGCAGGGCTGTCAGGGAGCATGCAGAGGAGGTCCTGGGGCCATCTCCTGGGCCTGTAGACCATCCTCCTCCCATGGGGGCCCTCAAGCAGGGTGCCTCAGTGCAAAGATCCAGCCCAGCTTGTTGCTGCATGAGCAGAGGGGAGAAACTGCCCCAGGAAACTCCTCCCAGACCCAGACCCAGACCCTCATACCAGCCATTTCCAGCACTGGCCATTCCCCACAGTCCTGGTGAGGGGTGATCTTTGAATGTGACCAGCTTTGTCTGCCTGCTGACCTCAGCACCTGTCTTAGGGGAATGGCCATCCCTGCCTGGCTTCTCTGTGGCCTCAGACCTCATCAGACACCAGAGCACGCCCTTCTGCTAACCCCGGGGGGACAGAGACAGGGCTGGGCAGGGTCTGGGGACTGTTGGGTGGCTGCCAGGCAGGAGGGCCGTAGTGGCCAGGGCACCGAGGGCTGTCATGGGGACCATGCTGGATGGATGTTTCCCCTCCCTAGAACGCTCCCTGTCCTGTGTCATGCCTACACAGTGGGGTCATGGGACTGCATGCAAGGCAGCAGGGCTGGGCCAGTGGAGGGCTGAGGCACAGATGGGAGCCACAGCATTCCAGAAGCTCCTGACAGGCACGGAAGTGACTCACTGCTGCTAGCAGGACTGGAGGGTTTCTTAAGGGCTACAGACACCAGCACCACCCGTCAGGACTCCCAGACCCAGCACAGATAGCTGGTTCCCAGCACTGCACTGTGCCTCCTGTCCTGTGTCACTGTCCTCTCTCAGGAGCACCGCCAGGTGCATCACTGCCTGCCCAGGTGTGGAGAGGAGCTGCTGGAGGTCTTCTCTTCTCATGCCAGCTGCCCCTGGCTCAGCCCTGGCATCGGCCCACAGGCTCTGCCATGGGTCATGTTATGTCTCCATACGTTCTCATCTGAGACAATGTAGGGACCTTTTGGGCATAGCTCTGCTTGGAGATGGTCCTGATGGCCTGCCTTTTATTGCCAGGAGATCCCAGCAAGGCTGTGCTTGGGGGTGAGCTGTGATTGTCCTCAGTCAAAGTACATGGGATGGTCTGGGTGGGGGCCAAAGGGAGGAAAGGACAAGAGACAACAAGGAGAAGATGCAGTAAGGGAAATTTCAAATGAGTTGAAGGAAAAAATAAAGAAATAACCATGGTAGTTGAGCAGCACTGGGGCAGGGGACAGGAGATTTTTCAAAACTCTCCTGGAGAAAGCACCTACCAACCTGATCTAACTGTCAAGTTAGCCCAGCTCAGAGCAGATCATGGTCCTGGAGATCTCTGGTGGTCCCTCCCAACCCAAATCCTCTAGGAGGAAGGGGCTGGAAGGCAGAGTGAGGGGCAGGGGACACTATTGTGGGGTTGAGGCCTTGCAGGCATTTGTACTGCCTGGTCAAGCCTGTCCTCAGAGTCACACAGTGAGTGAGTTCATCCTCAGAAGGAGTCTCTGCTCCATGGACAACAGGAGTCAAACCAGTGCAGGAGAGTGCAGAAATGTTCTCAGGAACACGCCAGGCATTCATGCCCTTTGACTGCTGAGGTGTCCCCAGAGCGGTGCTTTGCATCCTGGGTCTGAAGGGCTGAGAAATCTTTAGAGCCAGAGCAGATTGGAGTCCCATCTCCTGGACTCACAGGTTACAGTGCATCAGCAGGGCTGTACTGGCTGCAGGGAGGGAATCAGTGCCTCGGGGCATGAGCAGATCCCCCTCTGCCCTCCCCTCTCTCTTCACACCCCGGAACAGAGATTGTGTTTCCTGTGTTGGCCCTCTCTGCCAGGCTGTATTCCCAGCTGGAGGGGGCACAGGCTTCACACTGGGGAAATGCAGGAGAGCCCAGTGTCATCTAGAGGAGCAGGGTCCCACCACACCTGCTGGGTGGTCAGGGCTGCAGGCTGCAGACCCCACTCTGTTTCTCGCACACCTCCTGCCTGGGGCTGGACGGTGCCCAGCAGCAAGGCAGGCATGCCTGGGGGTCTGGTGCCATTGGGGTGGTGGCCTTTGCACCAGCCTCTGTCTGTAAGGGAGTCAGGAGATTCTCTGCCTCCATGTTAGTGGCAAAGTTCGTGTCCCAGCTTCTTCTCCCTGTAGAGCTGAGGATTTCGTTCTTGGGAGAAGGGGGAAAAGGACAGCCTCTTGTCCGTGGGATCACCCCGTCAACCCTCTACTGCCTTCTCCTGCTCTATCACCCCCAGAGGTTCCTTGGCAGGAGCATTTTTTGGTTTCTGACCCTCTACCTGACCCTGCTTTGAGCAGCAGGTTGCGCTACAGGCCTCCTGTGGTCCCTAAAACCTGAATTACCCTAAAAGCCAATGATCTCAGGCCCCATTTCAAGCACAGAGTAAATGTCTCTGGGACAGGAGTCCTTTGTGCTTTATGTGACCATCTAAAAGAAGGCAGGTGAACACCTCCTCCTCCCCTTTGACTGTAAGGGCAGCCTGGGAGGCACTGCCTCAAGCACAGCTACATTACAATGGAAATTCTTTGCATCCACCTTTAACCACCTGAAAGGCCATTGCCTGGACCCCCTCAGGGGTGAGGGGAGAAGAGCAAGATTTTCTGTGGCGTTTTCTGTACCTCTGTAGTTTGCGGCTCTAAGTAGATGGTGCCATCCTCCCCTTGGTTTCTTGCCTGAAGCTCAGGCTGGATGGGGGTGTGAATGTGGAGACTGGCTGTCACTACTGTGCCCCTGAGATGGTGGAGAAGTAAGAGGAATAACAGAGTCACCACCCTGGACTGCAGCAGAGAGGATTTCATCTTCTTTGGGCTGGAGTTAGGCAAGCGAAAACTCAGCTGGAGCTGGAGCTGGATCTGGATCGAGGAAGGGATTGGGAGGGTTACCTAAATGGCTTCTGTAAGGCCATTGGCAGTACAAGGCAGGCATCCAAGGGAAATGTGGTGTCCCTGCTCAGTGCGGCAGGGGACGTAGTGACAAAGAGAGGGGAAAGGCTGAGGAGCTCATTGCCTCTTTCACCTGGTCTTTTCCTGGTCCTGTCTACTGCCAGGCCTCTGAGTCCTCTGGCAGCATCTGTGTTAGCAAAGCCTCACCCATGGTAGAGGACGATGCATCTGGGGAGGACTTTTGCCCAGTGGGCACACACAAGTCCACAGAACCAGACGGGAAGCACCCCAGGGGGCAGGGAGAGGTGTCCGGAGTCATTGCAATGCTGCTGTTGATCATCTTCTAAAGGTTATGGTAATCAGGAAGGTTCCTGATGACTGGGAAAAGGCAGACATCACAGCCATTTTCCAGAAGGGCAAGAGGGAGGATCTGGGGAATGACAGCCTGGTCATCTTCATCTCAGTGCCTGGGAAGGTGATGGAGCAAATCCTCCTGGAAACCATCTCCAAGCATATGAAGGAGAAGGCATGGAAGAGGCAGCATGCTTTGACCAAGGGGAAATGGAAAGCATGCCTGACCAACCTGATTGCCTTCTACCATAAGATGAATGCCTGCGTGCACAAGGGGAAAGCAGGGGATTTTGTGAACTTTCACTTTAGCAAGGCCTTGGGCACAGTCCCCCAGAGTCTCCTTACAGGCAAATTGTTGAGCTCTGCCCTGGATCAACGGACCATAAGGCAGGTGGAAGATTGGCTGGACCATCAGGCTGAAACGCTGTCATCAGTGGTACAAGTTCCAAGTGGCAGCCGGTTACTAGTGACATCCCTCAGTGATCACCATGTGGGGCAGGACTCTTTAACACCTTGATGAATGGCCTGCACAGTGCATGGAGTGCACTCTCAGCACCCTTGTGGACAATGCATAAGTGGGGGGAGGCCCTGGGCAACCTCCTCTAGTTCCCTCTGCATTGACCAGGGCGGCTAGGACCAGGTGATGTCCAGAGGTCTTGTCCACCCTAAGTGCTGTGATTCAGTGAATCTTTCCCTGGAGAGCTCTGTAAAGAGAGAAGAGGCCGAGGGAGTAGAAAGGCCAGAGAGGCAGAAGAAGAGAGCTGAAACATGACAGTTTAAATAAAGCAATTCCTCCGAAAAAAGTTTCTCCATTCTGAAGTGCTGGTAGCAAATGTATTTTGATGAATAATGTGTGTATATGTGCATAAATACATGCATACATACATGTATATACACACACACACATTATACATATCTACTCACACATACACACACACACACACACACTCGCATAGATAGGCTAATTCCTGTAGTGCAGGAACATGGTGCTGTCAATTCATAAGAAAGAAAAAAATATAGGCAATGGTAAAAATTGTGTGAAGTTTTGGAAACGAGGCTTTCTTGTCAATTGTTGCAGTGAGTTATTTTTTGAGAAGATCTCAACTTAGGACTAGGATCTCCTTTTTGGGCTTGATTCATTTGACCACAGAGAGAGGCTATTGCTGCCTGAGATGCCCTGGGGTAGCTGTGTTGCCATGTGGTGCTGGAAATTATGGAGGTGGCTCCTGTAGGGCCTGAGCTTGTCATTAGGAAAGGTATCTCAAAACAACTCAGTTGAGACAACTTAGAAAGGGAAGTGCAGAGACCTGGATTTGACAGAGACATCTGCACTGATAGGGTCTGGCCTGGGGTGAGATCAGCCTCCTCCTTGTTGTCAATGAGCTCCCTTCTTCCCCCATTCTCTGTGTCCTGCCTAGTTAAGAGATGGGAATCGGGGCTTCCAGAGCCACATTCCACCTCTTGCACATAACCATCCTCTGATGCGACAATTTGTAATGCTGGAATCAGTGTTCCTTCAGTGCTTAGAGAGGGCCTATTGGTGATTATTTTAGTCTACTTCAATGAACATGATGAAATGGTGGAAATCTTCAGGAGGGGTATTAATCGTGGGAGGAGAAATCTTGATCTGCCCTTGACCTTGTGTTTCCACTGCTCTGTCTATTAGGCTGTGGATGTAATCTCAGGGATCTCTCACATATTTCCACATGTCCTGATTAAATTGGTCATTTCTAAAGGCATCTTTGCATCAGACTCCATGGGCACATGCACTTTCCGTAGTTTCCCAGTTTTCCTCCTCTCCTTGCACTTTATCCTTTCAGGTACCTCTCAACTCTCCAGGTGCTGCTCTGAGCTGCTGGGAGTCTGAAGCTTGCCTCGTCTTTCAGCAGTCTCCTTGTCTCTTTAGCCAGCTCCTTTGTTGTGTTTCTTGTCTATCCTTTCCAATCTATCTGTGGAAAACATTTCAAGGAAGGTTATGCCTTGTGGGCAGTGGACCTCACTGGAGGCAGCTTGGAATTACCATAAAGTTGATGACTGTCTTGTATCTTTTATTAAACTGTTCCAAATTTTATTTTTCTTTGTTTGCTCTTTAAACAAACCCTTCTGTGTCTGTTTGCAGCTAGTTCTCAAAGGAAAGCAGGTGGGAACTTGTGCACATGAGCTGTAACATTCAGCTACAGACTTGAGTGGCAAAAGGTTCGATTTTTTACAAGAGTGATGTGAAGTCCCCAGTGGCTGATGAGGGCAATGGCAGGGCTGGGGAGCTGGGGAGGAAGGTTCTCCATACAGGTCTCTTATCAGAAATACTGCTTTGCCTACATGTCCTGACTTCATTAGGAGACACTGTGGGTCAGTATGAATTGGGGAATGTGGGTATGACTTATTCTGAGAACTGAAGAATCAAGAAAGCCTAAGAAGCAGATATCTTTCTTTTCAGGTGCTAATTGAAATCTGCCTAATTTCAATACACTGCTGCAGACTTTCAAATTAACCCCACAAGAATTGAAGAGCTGAAGAAAGTTATGGAAAGAGGCATGGCTCCTTAGGGTTTTTTTGCATTTTAATGACCCCTCGGCTGTATTTGGGGCTGAGCCCATGAACCTCAGATGCTGAGACTGAAGAAACCTCTCAAGAAGCAAATCCCAGGTTTCTTGAAAAGATAATGGGTGCCACTGAGGGCCATTACCAACAAAGGTTCCCCAGGGGCTGATTAGAGCTGAAAGTTGGAGGCCCTGATTCCAGGTAGGCAAAGGCAATGTGAGGGTGGCTGTGATGCCGAGTCAGCCTTGATGTGTGTTATCAAGCAGAGTGACCAGGCCCTGACAGCCATCCCCTGGGTAGGGTGGTGCTTTCCATCCCGCATTGCTCAGGGCTCTTCCTGGAGAAAGTTTGTGGGTGTGGGAGTGCTCAATGCCAAGTTCAGGACCATGATACGGCACTTTCCGGGCTCCCAAGGGACAAGGAGGCAGCAAGGCCACAGTGCTTTAAGGAATGGCATCTTCTCGGGGGCCTCAGTGGCAGAAACACCAGCCATAAACAGAAGGTAAAAAACCTAGCTGTGTTGGAGCTTTCAGCCCTGGCAGTGCCCTCAGCCATCTCCACCGCAGACTGTCCTATGCTTTCCCACGCCTGTGCCTCTTTCCCTGCAGCCTGTACACACCCAAGCTGCTTCCCCACCTTGCTCTCACCCTGGGATCTCCCCACCTCTTCTGAGATCTGCCTGTCCTCACTTGCTTTTCCTTGAAACACAAAGGCAGGGGCTGATCCCAGACTCCCTCTGGGTGACCTGTTGCACCTCAGCTCTACCCTAGGAGTGACATTCTTTTGACCTGAAGTCCAGTCTGAACCTCTCAAGATGCAGTTTGTGGCTCTTTCCCCTTCTCCTGCTGTTTCCCTACACTAAGAAAAGCTCTGTTATCTCTGAAACCACCCTTCAAGCAGTCACAGGCTCCTATCCTACTGCCTCCGCTTCATCAGGCTAAAAAAGCCCAGGTCCCTCAACCTCTCCTCATGGATGGGGTTATTCCCACCTAGGCACAGGACTTGACACTTCTCTTGGAAATCTTCATGATGTATCTGTTGTCTGAATCTCCTGAGTTTCTCAAGATCCTTCGCGACCAAAGCTCCTCTGGGTCAAAAAAAAAAAAAACAACCAAACAAACAAACAAACAAACCAACCAAAACAGCGCCAATGAGTTAAGGGTAAGCAGGGGTGGGGTGGGCTGTATGGGACAGGATCAGGGTGGTGAAAGAGACAGACTTGGAGTAAAAGGAAATTCAAAGTGAAGACAAGGATTGATCAGGGCTGTCTTGGGGATTCCTGCCAAGGAGCTCTGAATCTGAATAATTCTGACTGGAGGAGGAGAAGAAAGCTGGCCTGCTTCAACTGTCACAGGACACCTGCATGCTTTCCCTGACATCCACAGGAGAAGATTGAGAGTGGGAAGAACCATGGACACCTTCAGGGTGGAAGGGACCTCAGGAGGTCTCTATCCCTTCATGTGCCCAGTAATGTGATCTGAGAGGATTCACCTCATGACTCACTCCTCACCCAAGTGAGGCTGAATTGCCTGCAGCTCCCCAGGTTGCCCTTGTGGCCTTCTTGGAAGATGGATGTAACTATTGCCTTTCTCCCACTGCCCCATCCCTGATCAGTTCCTCCTTCTTTGAAATTTCCAGATACAAGAAAGCATCACCCTTATTGGACCATCCGGCAGCTGTGCAAAGAAGTTGTCCTTGATGCCCTCCAGAAACTCCTGGCCTGCTTGCACTCTGCTGTTTGCCCTTCCAGTTCATGTCAGAAAGATAAAAGTCCCCGCAACAAGAACCAGTGCCTGTGATCCACAGACTTGCTCACGTTGCTTAAAGGAGACTGCATCCACCTCCCTACCCTCATTAGGTGGTCTGTAGCTCCCACCATGATGTCACCCCTACTGTGGTGCTCATCCACAGGCACTCACCCAAACCTTTGCCTCTCCCAAGGAAGAGCTCCACACATCTGAGCTGCCCCTTCACACAAAAGGCATCCTCCCTCCTCATCTTCTCTGACAGTCTCTCTTGAAGAGATTGTACCCCACAAGCATTGCCCTCCAGTCATGTGAGTGATCCCACCACACTTTAGTCATTCCAGTGATGTTTCAGTCCTGTGAAAGCTTGTACATCTCCATCTGCTCCTGTCTCTACCCCAGGCTGCATACATTTGCATATATTAGGGTCGCAGAACACCAGCTGTGGCACAGAGAGCAGACTGGTCATGGTGAAACCTGTTACCAAGAGCCAAAGACACTGTGTGTGCAATGGCCCCACTTCAGAGCAGAGACATGCTGGCATAGATAGCAGGTGGCAATGTAATGGTGAAAGGAGGTTCCCACTGAGAGAGCAAAGCCTGCAGTGCCCAAGGCCAGCGAGAAACAGAGCAGGACTGTGCAGGAATGACAGGAGAGGGTTTGGTTGCCTGAGCTGATTTGTAGCACCTTGGAGCCTGTGGCAGAAGTGAACCGATCTCCAGGCAGGACAAGGTGCCACTGAAGAAGTCCCTGGCACTGGGCAGCCTGTGATTTGGCACCCTGAGGTCATCATTAGCCCAGTCCTGGTCCATATCGTCCTGGTGTGAGAAGAGGTTCAGGCAGAGAGGAGCAAGAAGGGTTTGAGAGTGCAGAGACTAGAGCGGAGACCTTGGTGTGATGTGCCTCACATTTATGCAGCACACTTGAATGCAGTCGGGATGGACTTTCCCTAAAGGCAGCAGTGGGATCCAGTTGTCTGGACACAGGTAGGAAAGCCTGAGATAACCTGGGTTGTCTGCCCAGCAACCACTCCAGAGGGGCATGGTTTTCCCACAGGTCCCAGGTGGTTGTGCTAGAAACCCCAGGCATCTGGCATGGCCCTGCCAGCCTATTTCTATGTCATTACATCAAGTGTCTGCACTGAATTGCATTAGCAGTTTGCACTGTAGGCATCTCCATGTGTCTCAGCATCATAGTGAGGGGTGCTCTAACAGTAGTGGGCATCTAGTGTCATTTGAGATGGCCAAGGAAATTCTCCAGCTGGCCCCCACCTCATGCTCTAGAAGGATGTGGGTCTCCCAGTTGCTCCATGAGAGCAAAGAGACACTGGCACATGCCTTGGATCACCTCTGTCTCTTCCAATGTCATCAGATGTTTGTGTGTGGGGAATTGACTCCCACCCTCCATCTCCAGGGATTATAGCCAGAGCTTAGAGAAGGAGCTTGTGTGCAGACATCTATGTTATGCTCACTTCAGCTTGGGAAGGGGAATCCCACCTCCTGTGTGTTTGTGAAGTTCACAGGAGGGATCTGAATCCCCCTCCAGCCCAGGACCGTCCCAACCAGAATGAGGTGCCCACATTGACTCATCTGAGTCAGCACCTGAACCACGTGTCAATCAGCTCCCTTCTTGCTTCTTTCTAAAAGGCCTGCCTAGTTAAGAGATGGGAATAGGGGCTTCTAGAGTGGGACATTTCCACCTCTTGCAGATAACCATGCTCTGATGAAACAATCTGTAATGCTGGAATCAGTCTTCCTGCAGTGCTTAGAGAGGGCCCATTGGTGATTATTTTAGTTTACTGGAGTGAACATTTCCCAGGAGGAGGGAGCACAAGGGACAGAGAAAGTCATGAGCTCAGCTGGGCCTCTGATCCTGAGCAGGGCCAGGCTCTGGGGACGGAGGGAGCTCATGGCAACCAGGCAGCACTGCCCAGAGACAGCTGTGTGCAGGAGCAGCTCCTCTGCAAAGAGCAGCAGGGCTCCGGGCACTGCCTGCTGCTGCTGACATGAAAGGTGACAAGGCAGAGAGAAGTGGAAGGCAGTGTGGAGTCGGAGGACAGAGGAAATCTCATTGTGGGAGAAATCTTCATAGCCCTTGACACTGTAAGTCTCTGGCTGCAGGGCAATGCTACTGAGCTTCCTGCAGGGGTCTTCTGAACCCCTCCCATCCCATAACTGATAGGCTTTTTAAGGATCGCTCTCCCGGCACATTCAGTGCATAGGCAGAAGAGAAGATGCTTCAGAGCAGGGATTCCCTGCCACAGCATCACAGGGACAGGGCGTGCAGCTCCCTTCTGCCAGGGGTGGCTGCAGGAGTGTGAAGCCAGGGAGGACACACAGGTCTGTGCAGTGCTGTGTTTCAGAGCAGTGTTGCTGTGCCCCAGGGTGCTGTGTGCCCAGGGCAGTGACTCTGCTGCCGGCGAGGGTCAGCCCTCAGCCTGCCCAGGGAGCTCCCCACAGCACTATGGGGAGAAACTCTGGGTGAGAGGAGAGACCCTCAGCAGGGCAGGTTCATTCTCCCCTGCTGAGAGGGTGCTGCGTGTGTCAGGGCTGCTCACAGCTCTAGCTCATGCGCAGGAGATGTGCAAGGGGTCTTTTCAAGAGGAGATCAAGACAAGGGCTGCTTGAAAGGGAAGGAGCTTTCCTTCAGGTGTCTGCACTTTCAGTTTCCTAATTTTGACAGGGAGAATGAAGGAACGAGGTTTCTGTTTTGGCAAGGAAGTGGGAGTCCTAAATCTTCACTCTCAGAGATTAACAGGTCTGTGAGAAACCTCAGGAAGCCACTTAATCCCCACCTTAGCCTACAGACAGCATCAACATCACCTTTGTGGCCTCATAGGAGTTTATGTGACCTGCTCCTTAGGACGTGCATGCACAGAGATGCCCCTAGGGAGTGCCCTGATGCGGGAGGATTCTGTAGGGCAGAACTGAGCACACAGAGGGTGGGATGGGGTCTGTGAGCGCTGACCGGGAGAAGATGTTGTGACAGAGGAAGAGCTGGCAGCAGGGACAGCTCCAGGAAGCAGGGATGGGCAGGGAATGAGAGAGAACTCCAGGGCATGAGGCACCCCCTCTGCAGCCAGACTTCTGACAGAGGAGAGGGGCATCTCTCCTGCTATGGGCCCATTTCGGGCTGCCTGACAAAGGGTCTGAGAGCGACTGTGCTGCAATGTCACCATCTGCGAGGTGGCATGCCCAGCTGGGTAAGGGGAAGGCTTTCCAGAATGCCTCTCTGTCTCTCTTCTTGCCTCGCTTAGCAGCAGGATCATGGTGTTGCTCCTTGTTTCCCCTCCTGTCCATGCTGCTCCTGTTCTTGCTCTTGGGCTTTCTGGGATTGGATGTTTTCAGCTGGAGGTCAGACATTGATGCTGCGAGTTGTGGAACAGAGGGGTCTGCATGGGAATGCGGTTGTCCCAGCCCCCTTCTGACTTCTGGAGCTCCAGAAAATGCAGTCAGTGGGGCCGGGAAATGAGCTGACTCTCCCTTAGGGAGAGCCCATCTCCAGTCCTAACAGTCCTTTGACCGTTTCCTTATAGTGTCCTGGCAGCCTGCGTGCTGCCCTCTAGAAAGGCACTGCTGTCTCATAGCACCTCTGTGATATCTGAGAGCCCCATGAAGAAGGTGCAGAGATGCTGAGAGTATGGAGCTGGCGGTGGGAGGCAGCTGAAAAGAGTCCTGTGTGTCCTTGGCTACAAGGGGAGTGTGGAGAGCTCCCTCAGGTGCCCGGAGAAAGGGTGAGAAGTTTGGAGCTGTGCACTTTGAAACTGGACTCGTGTGCTCTCAGCAGGGGCTGGTTTCTTTCTAGGGCAACATGTGAGTGTGATCATCCTCCAGCTCAAAGAGGTGGAAGCACTGGCCAGCTGGGAACGAGACTCTTAGACAGACTAGCTGTCCTCACTCTGCAACAAGGGACAGTGCATCTTTTTTTCTCAGGACTCATAGTGGAAGTGCCAAGGATTTCTACCTTTGAGAAAAACTCCCCAGCGGTAAAAAGACCATCTGAAAGAAAATAAAAAGTCCCTGAAACTCTCTTCCTCAAACCTCATTCTTTAGAATTCACAGTGAAGATGCTGAAAAGCCCTTCTACACGATGAGTGGATTTCACCTGACCAAAATTTGACTGTCAGAACTAATCATCCCCATTCTGTGCCCACAGCTTTACAGAAGGATTGAATCCTGTTCGGCCCATGGGATCTCTGCTCCTCACAGCACACTCAGCCAGTGCAAAGCAGAGCTCCAGCACGGGAGCTGCACAAAACTCCTCTCAGGAAAGAGAGAGGCAATGTGGGGGCTTGAATGAGGACTGCAACATTTGGGGGTTTCTTTGCTTGAAAAGTCTCTCCTAACTTCTCAATGTCTTTTCTTCTTTGCATAGTTCCCCATGCCTGGAGATAGAAAAATGTCTAACAGCAGCTCCCTCCATGATTTCCTCCTCCTGGCATTTGCAGACACACGGGAGCTGCAGCTCTTGCACTTCTCGCTCTTCCTGGGCCTCTACCTGGCTGCCCTCATGGGCAACGGCCTCATCATCACAGCCATAGTCTGCAACAACCGCCTGCACACCCCCATGTACTTCTTCCTCCTCAACCTCTCTGTTCTGGACCTTGGCACCATCTCCACCACTGTCCCCAAATCCATGGCCAATTCTCTGAGGGACACCAGGGCCATTTCCTACTCAGGATGTGCTGTTCAAGTCTTTCTGTTTGTCTTCTTGTTAGGAGGAGAGTATTCTCTTCTCACAGTCATGGCCTATGACCGCTTTGTTGCCATCTGCAGACCCCTGCACTATGGTACCATCATGGGCAGCAGAGCTTGTGTCAAAATGGCAGCAGCTGCTTGGGCCAGTGGATTTCTCCATGCTCTCCTGCACACTGCTAACACATTTTCCATACCACTCTGCCAAGGCAACACAGTGGACCAGTTCTTCTGTGAAGTTCCCCAGATCCTCAAGCTCTCCTGCTCAGACGCCTACCTCAGGGAAGTTGGGCTTATTGTGGTTAGTTTTTGTCTAGCTTTCGGGTGTTTCATTTTCATTGTGCTGTCCTATGTACAGATCTTCAATGCTGTGTTGAGGATGCCCTCTGAGCAGGGCCAGCGTAAAGCCTTTTCCACGTGCCTCCCTCACCTGGCCGTGGTCTCCCTGTTTGTCAGCACTGATGCGTTTGCCTACCTGAAGCCCCCCTCCCTCTCTTCCCCAACTCTGAATCTGGTGGTGAGTGTTCTGTACGCAGTGGTGCCTCCAGCAGTGAACCCCCTCATCTACAGCATGAGGAACAAGGAGCTCAAGGATGCCCTGAGGAAAGTGATTTCTTGGACATTTTTCAGCAGTAGTAACATTGCCATTGCTCTCCACAAATGACTTCGCCTGTGTCCTGTACTAGGACTGAGCTTTGTTTGTTCACTTTATTTTTATTATGACTATTATTACTGTTGTTATTATTATTTGTCACCATGTTGCTACATAAATGGTTGAATTCATTCCAACTTTCCTGAGACTGCTCTGTCTCACCTGGTGCCCCTATAAAGTTGTGTCCAACACTGGGTCAGAGCTGACTCCATCACGGTATCTGTTTAATAAAGTAGGTTCTTGCAGGTGCAGTGCCTGAAGACTGGGCTGTTCCTCCAAAGCTGCTGTCTGTCAGGCCCTGTCCCCAGCACATTTCCTTGAGACAATGTCCCCCACCCCGTATGCTGATCGTTACCCCAAAAGTTACCCCCAAACAAGGCTCCATGCCCAGCTGCAGGACTGGATGTCCAGCTGTAATCCCTGGGAGGATGAGCCCTCTTCTGGCTCCTCTGCAGGGCTGGCAGCAAGCATGCAGGGGAGGTCCTGGGGCCATCTCCTGGACCTGTAGACCATCCTCCTCCCATGGGGGCCCTCAAACAGGGTCTGTCAGAATACAGATCCAGCCCAGCCTGTCACTGCATGAACAAGGAGGTGAAACTGTCCCAGGAAACTCCTCACACACCCAGCCTCTCATACCCGCTATTTCCATCACTGGCCATTCCCCGTGGTCCTGGTGAGGGGTGATCTTTGTATGTGACCAGCTCTGTTTGCCTGCTGGCCTGAGCAGCAGGAAATGGTCAGCCGTGCCTGGCCTCTCTGTGGGCTCAGACCTCAGCAGACCCCAGAGCATGGCCTTCTGCTAATCCCAAGGGGACAGGATCAGGGCTGAGCAGGGGTTGGGGACTGGTGGGAGGCTGCCAGGCAGGAGGGCGAAAGGGGACGGGGCACCAAGGGCTGTCATGGGGACCATGATGGTGGGATATTTCCCCACCCTAGAATGCACCCTGTCCTGTGCAGTGCCTGCACTGTGGGGCCATGGGGACACATGCAGGGCAGCAGGGCTGGGCCAGTGAAGGCATGAGGTGCTGATGGGAGCCACGACACTCCAGAAGCTCCGAACAGCCACGGAGGGGACTCACTGCTGTTAGCAGGATAGGAGTTTTCTCTAGGGCTGCAGCCACCAGCACCACCTGCCAGGACTCCCAGACCCAGCACAGATGGTCAGTGACCAGCACTGCAGATCACAGAGACCCCCGTCCTGTCTCACTGTCCTCTCTCAGGAGCACTGTCGAGTGCATCACTCCCTGCCCAGGTGTGGAGAGGAGCTGCTGGAGGTCTTCTCACCCCTGATGCTCCCAGTTCTGCCCTCGTGTCAGCCCACAGGCTCTGCCTGGGTCATGTTATGCCTCCATACACTCTCCTCTGAGACTACATAGGGACCTGCAGCGCATAGCTGTGCTTGGAGATGGCCATCTTGGCCTGCCTATGTGGTCCCAGGAGATCCCAGGAAGGCTGTGCTTGGAGATGAGGCTGTGATTGTCCTCAGTCAAAGTTGGTGGGATGGTCTGTCTGGGGGCCAAGGGGAGGAAAGGACAAGAGACAACAAGCAGAAGATGCAGTAAGGGAAATTTCAAAAGAGTTGAAGGAAGAAACAAAGAAATAACCATGGTAGTTGAGCAGCACTGGGCAGGGGCCAGGAGATTTTTCAAAATTCTCCTGGAGAAAGCACCTAGCAACCTGATCTAAGTGTCAAGTTAGCCCAGCTCAGAGCAGATCGTGGTCCTGGAGATCTCTGGTGCTCCCTCCCAACCCAAATCCTCTAGGAGGAAGGGGCTGGAAGGTAGAGTCCTGGGCAAGGGACCCTGTTGTGGGATTGAGGCCTTGCTGGCATTTGGACTGCCTGGTCAAGCCTGTCCTCAGAATGACACAGTGAGCGAGTTGATCCTCAGAAGGAGTCTCTGCTCCATGGACAACAGGAGTCAAACCAGTGCCGGGAGACTGCAGAGAAGTTCTCAGGAACACACCAGGCATTCAGGCCCTTCGACTGCTGAGGTGTCCCCAGAGCGGTGCTTTGCATCCTGGGTCTGAAGGGCTGAGAAATCTTTAGAGCCAGAGCAGATCAGAGTCCCATCTCCTGGGCTCACAGGTTACAGGGCATCAGCAGGGCTGTCCTGGCTGCAGGGAGGGAATCAGTGCCCAGGGCATGAGCAGATCCCCCTCTGCCCTCCCCTCTCTCTTCACACCCCAGAACAGAGATCGTGTTTCCTGTGTTGGCCCTCTCTGCCAGGCTGTATTCCCAGCTGGAGGGGGCACAGGCTCCACACTGGGGAAATGCAGGAGAGCCCAGTGTCATCTAGAGAAGCAGGGTCCCACCACACCTGCTGGGTGGCCAGGCCTGCAGGCTGCAGACCCCCACTCTCTTCCCCGCAAACCTCCTGCCTGGGGGTGGAGGGTGCCCAGCAACAAGGCAGGCATGCCTGGGGGTCTAGTGTCATTGGGGTGGTGGCCTTTGGACCAGCCTCTGTCTGCAAGGGACTCAGGAGCTTCTCTGGCTCCATGTTAGTGGCAAAGTTCATGTCCCAGCTTGTTCTCTCTGGAGAGTTGAGGATTTCATTCTCAGGAGAAGGGGAAAAAGGAAAGCCTTTTGTCCATGGGACTTGTATCACCCCGTCAATCCCCTACTGACTTCTCCATCACTATCACCCCCAGAAGTCCTTTGGCAGGGGCATTTTTTGCTTTCTGACCCTCTATCTGGCTCTGCTTTGAGCAGCACGTTGCACTACAGGCCGCCTGTGGTCCCTTCAACCTGAATTATCCTGAACACCTATGATCTCAGGCCCCATTTCAAGCACAGAGCAGATGTCTGGGACAGGAGTGCTTTGTGCTTTATGTGACCATCTAAAAGCAGGCAGGTGATCACCTTCTCCTTTCTATTGTCTGTAAGGGCAGCCTGGGAGGCACTGCCTCAGGCATAGCTACATTACAATGGAAATTCTTTGAATGCACCTTTAACCACCTGAAAGTCCATTGCCTGGATCCCCTCAGGGGTGAGGGGAGAAGAGCAGGCTTTTCTGCGGTGTGATTTCTCTACCTCTGTAGTTTGCACCTCTAAGTAGATGGTGCCATCCTCCCCTTGGTTTCTTGCCTGAAGCTCAGGCTGGATGGGGATGTGAATGTGGAGGTTGGCTGTCACTGCAGTGACTGTGAGATGGTGGAGAAGTAAGAGGAATAACAGAGTCACCACCTTGGATTGCAGCAGAGAGGGTTTCATCCTCTTTAGGATGGAGTTAGACAAACGAAATCTCAGCTGGAGCTGGAGCTGGAGCTGGAGCTGGAGCTGGAGCTAGAGCTAGGAAAGGATGGGGAGATAACCTGAAGGGCTTCTGTAAGGACAGTGGCAGCACAAGGCAGGCAGCCAAGGAAAATGTATTCTCCCTGCTCAGTGGGGCAGAGGACGTAGTGACAAAGGCAGGGGAAAGGCAGAGGAGCTCATTGCCTCTTTTACCTTGTCTTTTCCTGGTCCTGTCTACTGCCAGGCCTCCCTGGCCCCCGAGTCCTTTGGCAGCATCTGTGTTAGCAAAGCCTCACCCCTGGTAGAGGATGATGCATCTGGGGAGGACTTTTGCCCAGTGGTCACACACAAGTCCATGGGACAAGACAGGAAACACCCCAGGGTGCAGGGAGATAGCTGGAGTCACTGCATTGCTGCTCCCAATTCTCTATGAAATGTCAGGGTAATCAGGGAGGTTCCTGATGACTGGGAAAAGGCAGACATCACACCCATTTTGGAGGAGGGCAAGTGGGAGGATCTGGGGAATGACAGGCTGGTCCTCTTCATCTCAGTCCCTGGGAAGGGGATGGAGCAAATCCTCCTGGAAACCATCTCCAAGCGTATGAAGGAGAAGGCCTGGAAGAGGCAGCATGCGTTGACCAAGGGGAAATGGAAAGCATGCCTGACCAACCTGATTGCCTTCTACCATCAGATGAATGCCCGTGTGCACAAGGGGGATTTTGCAGGGATTTTGTGAACCTTCACTTTAGCAAAGCCTTTGGCACAGTTCCCCATAGTCTCCTTATAGGCAAATTGTTGAGCTCTGCCCTGGATCAACGGACCATAAGGCAGGTGGAAGATTGGCTGGACCATCAGGCTGAAACGCTGTCATCAGTGGTACAAGTTCCAAGTGGCAGCCGGTTACTAGTGACATCCCTCAGTGATCAACATTTGGGGCAGGACTCTTTAACACCTTGATGAATGGCCTGCACAGTGGATGGAGCGCACTCTCAGCACCCTTGTGGCCAATGCATAAGTGGGGGGAGCCCCTGGGCAACCTCATCTACTTCCCTCTGCATTGACCGGGGTGCTGGGACTAGATGATGTCCAGAGGTCTCGTCCACCCTAAGTGCTGTGATTCAGTGAACCGTTCCCTGGAGAGCTCTGTAAAGAGAGAAGAGGCCGAGGGAGTAGAAAGGCCAGAGAGGCAGAAGAAGAGAGCTGAAACATGACTTTTTAAATAAAGTAGTTCCTCAGAACAAAGTTTCTCCATTCCAAGTGTTGGTTGCAAATGTATTTTGAAGAATAATGTGTGTATATACATACATACATACATATATATATACTCGCATAGACAGGCTAATTCCTGTAGTGCATGAACATGGTGCTGCCAATTCATAAGAAAGAAAAAAATATTTGGCAATGGTAAAAACTGTGTAAAGTTCTGGAAACAAGGATTTCTTGTCAATTGTTTCATTGAGTTATTTTTTGAGAAGATCTCAATTTAGGACTAGGATCTCCTTTTGGGGCTTGATTCATTTGACCACAGAGAGAGGCTATTGCTGCCTGAGATGCCCTGAGGTAGCTGTGTTGCCATGTGGTGCTGGAAATTTTGGCGGTGGCTCCTGCGGGACCTTAGCTTGTCATTAGGAAGAGTATCTCTTTTTCATTGTATTCAGTGTCTGCGGGATGAAGCCTGAGTTTAGTCTGAAAGATAAAAGATTAGGACTGACTGTCCTGAGGGTGACTATAAACTACTTGATGCCTTCTCTGCTCTTCAGTGATCCTTCCTCTGGTCCCACCTCAGTCTACCCTGAACTCCATTTTTCCCTTTCCGTAATAGATCAGGACTGTGGAGAAAGAGCTGAGGCCAGGGAAATGCCACGCTGGTAATCTGGGGAGCCCACTGAAAAAGGAAATGTGTGCCTGAGACCTCACAGCGAAGACCTGGAAAAGCCTTGGACCCTCCTGAGGCGCCAAGGACCCCAAGCCCTGAGCCACGGGGCTGGATACGGCCTCCTCTGCTCATGCCATGGGCTCCTGACACACTCGCGGAGTGAGATAAATTTCTGTGGGAGAGGTGGAGAAAGAAAGCAGAAATGAATCAAAAGAGGGTGAATTCAGGCCAGGAATCCCACCAGGAAACATCTCCACATGCAGGTGGATTTACCCCCTCTCTGGCAAGGCCATTTCTTCCACGATCAACAGCACCTGGGAGCAGGAGGATGTTTTCCCGACACCCCTGGTGGGAAGTGGGATGGAGGGCAGCAGGATTTGAGAGACCCCTTCCAGCCAAGGGGCAGTTGCTGGGCACTCAAGCAAAGATTTCAGCCCGAGACCTTGAAGTCCTGGGTGGCCGAAGACTACGGGATGCCTCCAATGTGTGGCTCACAAGGGACCTCAGTCACATCACGGCCACCAATGAAATGACCCCGGAAGCAGATCCCGTAACATCTGGCCTGAACGAGACCTGCAGTATTTCCCTGCCTTTCTCTGGGCACCTCCAACTTTCTTGGTAGCTCCTCAGCACTGGGGAGCAGTCTTGGCTCCTGGAGTGGTGGGGAAGGCACCAGTGACTGCCAGCCCTGCCGCTGCACTCAGAATTGTGTTGTGCTGAACTAAACCAAGTCCCCAGGGTGCTGCCTGCAGCCGGCTGGATGGGCACGGGTGGGACCTGGCCCTTCCTGTTCCTCCCAAGCATGTTGTTTGAGGAAGTGCTGGAAGAACAGGCCTGGCGGGATCCTCATGGCACTGCACTGCCTGGCGCTGGGATAACCCCCTGCACACCCTTCCTGGGCCAGGTGCTTGGGGACAAGCAGGCAGCAGTGCTTCTGGGAGTCCATCAGGAGCATGCCCTCTGGGTGGGCAAGGAGACCTCAGGCTCTTGTCAACCTGTTGGGGAGGAGCTGGCTGCTCAGAGGACTGAGGGGAGGAGGGACAGGTCCCATGGATTGCAAGGTGAAGGTGCTGACGCGTGCCTGGGGCCAGGGCACTGCTACCTCGTAGGCCCTCTGCCAGCTCCTGGGAAGCCACTGCAGAAGCAAGAAAATCCTGGGAAAAAACCTTCCCCATGTTCCTGGGAGTCAATGACAGGGTCACTTCTGTGTGAGAACATGACCAGGAGCAGGCAGAAGACTGAAGTTTGTGCTTGTGAGGTCACTGCTGCCTGAGCACCTGATAGACCAAAAGTGGGGACGTGGCTCTCATGCTGACTGGGAGGTCACTTCCTTCTCTGTAGACTCTATGTCATCAGCAGGCCCTTGGTTGCTGTTGGTTCATGTAAGGTCACCTCTGTCTCTGCTGCTGACAGGCCAGAAGCAGGTTTACGGCTTCAGTGTAGGCTGTGAGGTCACTTCTGCCTGAGTCCCGGATAGGCCAGCAGCAGGAAGGGCATCAGCAAAGCAGCTGTGAGGTCACGTCAGCCTGAGCAGCTGAGCAGCAGCAACAGGGCTGTGAAATGGCTGGTGAGGCCACTTCTGTCTCTGGAGACGACAGGCCAGGAACGCGTTGGCCTTGCAGGGCTGTTCCCTTCTGGGCTGGGGCTCTCCAGGGAGGCCTGAGCCGCCCCCAGGCTGCACTGGGCAGGGGGCTTGTGCTGGGCTCCCGCTGCCGTGGATCCAGCAGGGTGCCGGAGTCAACTGAATGGACTCATCACCGAGTTCATGCAAGAAGGGATTTGATTGGCTTCTCTGGGGCTTTTTGGACACTGGAAGAAAGAGACTGCTGCTGCATTTAGAAAGAAACACTTATCAGCTGGTACAAATGAACCGTGCACAGCACAGAGCTATGAAACCACAGTTCCTGCGGTTGTGTGGGGAGTCTGTTGTTCTACACAAGTGCTCTGTCATGAAAGATATATATATATGTATATATATATATATGTGCATATTTAGAAATATATATACACACACACATATGTATATACATATATACATTCTATATATCATTTAGGAGTCTAGGAACTACAGAAGGCATTCCTGATCATCATCTTTTTTTTTTTTTTTTTTTCTTGGGAGAAGAGGTGTTTTCACCTATACTGGAGAAATACACTGAGCCACATCAGGATATTCAGGAGAGCTTTGCAGAGATTTGTGCAGCCTCCTGTGATATGTGGTAGGAAGAAGACTTAAGAACATAGTGTGTTCCCGTTAAATCACCAAATGCAAGAGAATGTATTTCAGCTCTACTTTGGAAGCTGCACTAGTGCAAGTGAGACATATGGGCTCTTCAGGGGAGTTAGCAATCATCTCTTGTCTTTCAGATGATATAAATCATATGTTAAGAGAAGATGCAATGTGTAGTGATTAGGAATCACCTTCAGGGTTCTGAGGCTGAACTGTCACGTCAAATGCCTACTAGACAAGAGGAACCATTCCTTAACTGCCACAGGTGAATGTCTGTGTCCTTTGGCTTCAAACTGCTTCGTCCTTGTAAACAGCCCTGGGTGTTGTAAGCGTGAGGGGAGGGAGAGGAGAGAGTAAAGAAAAGTTTGTCGGGGAGGGAGGCTTATATCAATACATGGAAGAAGCAAGCATGAAGCTGAAACTTGGTACTAGAGTTCCAATAAAGCACGTTGTTATTATTGATCAAGTTCAAGGACAGAGCCTCCACCAAAAAGGTCCACAGACTCATAGTCATGTTGATTTGAAACACAGTATTCCTTAAGTGGCTCTAGACCAAGAAAATGTGTTGTCCATCCTTTTAGGTTAAAAAAAAGAAAAAAAAGTTATGTGATGGTTGCCTCTGTGGTCATCTACCAATAATGTCTAGTCAGTGCCCACATTTGCTGCCAGCACTTTCCCCCTGGGGACCAGAACTGCCTGAGTGTTGATCATCTGATCAGACACCCAGAGAAATGCATCCTGGGAAAGGATGCTTGCCGCTTGGTTCATGGGGTAGAGGCTTGTCTGCTTATGTGCTTGAGGTACCACCTGCAGGCAATGGCCTTTGATCTTCCCCAGCAAGGAACCTGGTCAGAAGGAGCCTCTGGAAATGAGACAGCAGCTGTGGGCTGGGAAGCTCTTCAGACGGGCGGAAGGTTGTCACCTCTTATAAAATGAACTTTGAAATTATGATTCATAACCAGGCTCCTTTGACAGTGCCTGCCCTCAGCTTTCCTGCCTGTGTGGTGCTGCTGGTGATCCAGACTGACTTGGACACCAGCATCCGGGAAGCCCAAAGGACAGCACCAACTATCATTTATATTCCACATGTCCGTGTATGGTGGAAGAATATTGGAGTGTCATTGAAAGCTACATTTACTACACTATTACAGAACGGTCCAGCATGGGCACCAGTTTTGCAGCTTGCAACACCAGCTGGATGCCATGCAAACCTCCCCAAAGAGCTCTTCCTATCAGTAGTTCTCCTTTTTCAGTTTCCTATTCAGTTATGTATCCTTGAAGCACCTCAGTGCTGTGCTTTCCCAAGCAAATGGATACCGTCATCACAAGAGTACCCTACCTGAACCTTCTAGAATTTGCTGTGGCAGAAAACAACATGGAAAATGTTTGTCCAAAAGGTTTTCTGAGTCAAGAGATTCACTCAGACCCAGCCACCCCCCCATTCCCACGCACAGGCTTTTCAGACAGATGAATAATTTTGCCTGAGAGAATAATTCTGGCAATTCTGAGATAGTTATTTGTATCCTGAGTCAAGTGTATGCAACGTTTGCAATGTAAGAGGCAATCAAGATCTGTTTGCCACTAGCATCCCTTCTGACAGTCTGCCATTGCAAAAGATAGGGGTTACAGCATTCGTAATAGTAATGGATTTAGCATTTCAATGCCTTAACTACAATATCAGGTCTTTCTTCATAAGGGACAAATCTTGACAAACGAGGAGGCTAAATTCCATCATGCTTCAGCAACTTTGGGAAGACAACTACACTGATTTCCATCAGCGGACTTCAGTAGGAGTACGTCCTCCACTTTCTAGACTTTTTTGTTTGTTTGTTTGTTCCCACCCCCCTGGACTCCTGACTATAGGCACAATGGCCTGGGAGATCTTGTTGGTGAAGATGAAAGCCGAGAAGGCCCTGAGCTCCTCCGACCTATCTGCATCTGCTATGACTAGATTCCCTGCCCAATCTAGCAGTGAGACCACATTTTCCTTTTTGTTCTTTTACTGCAACTGAAGCAGTAGTAGCTCTTCTTCATGCTCTTGACATCTCCTGCAAGTGTCTACCCTTGGGGAGCTTTGGCTTCCCAAACATCATCCCTGCTTTGCTGGACAATGGTTCTGAATTTCTCCATTGCAGCCTCTCCCTCCTCCTGCTTCCTCCATGCTACCTTATTGCTCAGTCTGCGCTCCCATGAAGCCAAGCCGATCTCCTGAGACATCTGCAAGTTTTACTGAGTATTGGGATGGACCATCCTTCTGCTTGGCAGGTCTGTCCTTAAAGACTTGCTGGCTTTCTGGAGCTCCTGGGCCCTTCAGAGCTGCCTTCTATGGGATCCCCCAACAGTCCCCTCAACAGGCCCAAGTCTGCTCCTCTGAAGCCCAGGGTCTGTGCTCCGCTACTATCCTTCCTCACTCCGCTCAGGATCTGGGACTCCACTTCTCGTGATCACTATAGGAAAGTATGACACTGACTCTCCCACCACTGATCAGTTCCTCCTTGTTTGAAACTTCCAGATACAAGAAAGCATCATGAGTACTGGCCCATCAGGCAGCTGTGCTAAGAAGTTGTCCCTGATGCCCTCCAGAAGCCTCCTGGCCTGCTTCCATCTGCTGTTTGCCCTTCCAGTTCATGTCAGAGGGATTAAAGTCCCCCCAACAAGAACCAGGGCCTGGGATCCACAGACTTGTTCAGGTTGCTTAAAGGAGACTGCATCCACCTCCGTACCCTCGTTAGGTGGTCTGTAGCTCCCACCATGATGTCACCCCTACTGTGATGCTCACCCACAAGCACTCACCCAAACCCTTGCCTCTCCCATGGAAGAGCTCCACACATCCGAGGTGCCCCTTCACACAAAAGGCATCCTCCCTCCTCCTCTTCTCTGACAGTCTCTCCTGAAGACATTGTACCCCACAAGCATTGCCCTCCAGTCATGTGAGCGATCCCAACACATCTCAGTCATTCCAATGATGTTTCACAACTGTGAAAGCTTGTACATCTCCATCTGCTCCTGTCTCTCCCCCAGGCTGCATGCATTTGCATATATTAGGGTTGCAGAGCATCAGCTGTGGCACAGAGAGCAGACTGGTTGTGGTGAAAGCTGTTACCAAGAGCCAAAGACACTGTGTGTGCAATGGCCCCATCTCAGAGCAGAGCCATGCTGGCCTAGATAGCAGGTGGCAATGTAATGGTGGAATGAGGTTCCCACTGAGAGGGCAAACCCTGCAGTACCCAAGGCTGGGGAGAAACAGAGCTGAGCGGTGCCAAAATGGCAGGAGAGGGCTGGCTGCCTGAGCTGACTCTGCAGCAGGTTTGTGCCCTGTGACAGAGGTGAAGCGATCTCCAGGAAGGACAAGGTGCCCCTGAAGAAGTCCCTGGGCCTGGACAGCCTGCAATTTAAGCCACCCTGAGGTCATCATTAGCCCATTCCCTGTTCATATGATCTGGGGTTGAGAAGAGTTTCTAGGGGAGGAGAGCAAGATGGGTTTTAGTGTGCAGAGACTAGAGCAGAGACCTTGGTGTGCTGTGTGGCCTGTTTATGAAGCACGATTCAATGCAGACAGTACAAACTTTGCCTGAAGGCAGTGGCGGGATCCACTTGTTTGGGCACAGGTGGGAAACCTGGGTTGCCCTGGGGCACTTGACCAGCACCCACTACAAAGGGGCATGGTTCTCCTAGAGGTCCCATGTTCTGTCTGCTAGAAACATGTGGATGTCCTGGACACACCAGGCATCTGACATGGCCCTGCAGGCCTATTTCTATGTCACTGAATCAAGTGCCAGCACTGAATGACATCAGCTGTTTGCAATATTGAGATCTGCATGTGCCTCAGCTTCCTAGTGAGTGGAGCTCTGGTAGCAGTTGGCATCTAGTATCATTGCAGGTGGCCAAAGAAATTCTCCACCTGGCCCCCAACTCATGCTCTGGAAGGATGTGGGTCTCCCAGTTGCTCCATCAGAGCAAGCAGACACTGGCACATGCCTTGGACCACCTCTGTGTCTCGCAATGTCACCAGGTGTGTGAGCAACTGACTCCCACCCTCAATCTCCAGTGATTATGCTGGGAGCATAGACCAAGATCTTGTATGCAGGCATCCCTGCTGTGTTCACTTCTGCCTGGGCAAGGGGTATGCCACCTCCTGTGTGCTTTTTGTGGAGCTCACAGGAAGGATCTGAATCCTGTGTCAGCCCAGGGCCTTCTAAAGTACCCTTAGAAGCGCAGCTGACACATCTGAATCAACATGGCAGAATGAGCTCTGTTCTTGTCCCCATCTAGGTGTCCTGCCCAGCTAAGAGATGGGAACAGGGGCTTCCTGAGTGGGACATTTCCACCTCTTATAGATAACCATCCTCTGATGAGATAAATTGCAATGCTGGAATCAGTCTTCCTTCAGTGCTTAGAGAGGGACCATCAGTGATTATTTTAGTTTATTGCAGTGAACATTTCCCAGGAGGAGGCAGCAGAAGGGAGAGAGAAAGTCACGCCTTCAGCTACGCCTCTGCTCCTGAGTGGGGCCAGGCTCTTCGGACAGAGGGAACTCATGGCAAACTGGCAGCACTGCCCAGAGACTGCTGTGTGCAGGAGCAGCTCCCCTGCAAAGAGCAGCAGGGCTCCGGGCACTGCCTGCTGCTGCTGACATGAGAGGAGACAAGACAGTGAGAAGTGCAAGGCAGTGTGGAGTGGGAGGAGAGAGGAGAGCTCCTTGTGGGAGAAATCTTCATAGCCCCTGACACAGTAAGTCTCTGGATGTAGGGCAATGCTACTGAGGTTCCTGCAGGGGTCTTCTGAACCCATCCCATCCCATCACCGATAGGACTTTTAGCTTCTCTCTCCTGGCTTCTCCAGTGCAGAGGAGGGGGAGGTGCTTCAGAGCAGGGATTCTCTACCATATCATCTCAGGGACAGGGCATCCTATTACCTTCTGCCAAGGAAGCTGCAGGGGTGTGAAGCTGGGGTTTGCACACAGGTCTGCCCAGGGCTGTAATTCGGAGCAGTGATTCTGCGCCCCAGGGTGCTGCATTCCTAACTAAGTGACTCAGTCGCCTGCGAGGGTCAGCACTCAGCCTGCCCGGGGAGCTCCCCATGGCACTGCGGGGAGAAGCTCTGGGTGGGAGGAGAGAGCCTGTCAGGGCAGGTTGAGTGTGCTGTGGAGAGGGTGCTGTGTGGGTCAGGGCTGCTCATAGCTCTAGCTCATGCACAGGACATTTCCAAGGGGACTTTTCAAAAGGAAAGTGAAGGCAGGGATTTCCTGAAAGAGAAACCAATTTCCTGAGATGGTGCTTTACATTTCCTACCACCTGGCAAGAGGAAAATGAAAGGGAGCTGTCAGGCTTGGACAACAGACTGAGACTCAGTAACAGTTTCCAGGAGCAGACAACGTGTCTGCTAGGAACTTCTGAAAGTCCCTCCAGCCACCCCTTAGTCTACAGAGAGCACCAGCTTCCCCTTTGCTGGCCTCATCTGGGTTTGTCTGACCTGCTCCTTAGCACCTGCAAACACGGGGATGGCCCTGGGCAGTGTCCTGCTGCTGGGAGGTTTCTGCAGGGCAGATCTGAGCTCCCTGAGGGAGGTGTCGGCACTGCAGGGCCTGACCATGACTTGCTCAACTCCATCCACCCATAATGTTTCTGATTGCACTTCCCTCTCATTGCCTGCCCATCTCCGCTGCCTGGAGCTGTCCCTGCTGGCAGCTCTTTCTCTGTCCCAATGCCTTTTCCTGGTCAGTGCTCACAGACCCCCTCCCACCCTCTGTGTGCTCATTCCTGCCCTCCACAAACCTCCCAAAGGCAGGGTCCTGTCCAGGGGCATCTCTGTGCTTGCAGGTTCTAAGGAGCAGGTCACACAAACCCTCACGAGGCCAAGAAGGTGATGGTGGTGCTGTCTGTAGGCTGAGGTGGGGATGAAGGGACTTGCTGAGGTTTCTCTCAGACCTTCTGGGGGTGTTCAGCTGCAGTTAAGACACCGGCCCTGTGTGTCCTGCATGGTGTTCCCTTCCTGGCAGTGAGAAGCCCCAATCCCCTTCCAACCTGTGAGGCTCCTGGCAATGCATTTCATGAGGTTGGGGAATGAGCTGACTCTCCTTTTAGGAGAGTTCATCTTTAGGACCCTTGACTGCTTCTCGGGGCTGTGCTGTCAAGCTGCAAGCTGCCCTCCGGAAAAGCACAGCTTCCCTGGAGCATTTCTGTAAGATCTGAGAGTCCTTGGTCTGGTCATGTGAGTCAGAAACCTTGTCACACTCTTCATCACTCTCTCCATCTCGGGGCTGAGAGCATAGAATTTGGAAATCTTCACTGTGAATCTGAACTCCTCCGCTCCCAGCTCACTCCAGTGTCCAGTTTCTTTCTTAGAGGAATTTGCGAATTTGGTTGTCCTTCCTCTGAGTGAGGTGTAAGTTCAGGGCAGTGAGGGGCAAGACTCATGGACAGACCAGGTCCCATGACCCTATTCAAAGTCACAGCGAGTCCTTTTTTCCTCTTGGGATGCACAAGGGCTCGTGCTGAGAGCAATTGAAATGCCAAAGATTTCTACCCTGTCCAAGAATGCTCCCATGATGAGAAAGAGGCATCTAAAATACATATATACATATATATGTGTGTGTGTGTGTGTGTACACCACCATATATATATGTGTATATATAATACATATATATATATCTCTGTGTGTGTGTATATATACACACATATATACATACACACATATATATATATATGTATCCTCAAACTCCTCCAGCGATCATTTTGCAGAGAAAAAGGGGTTTCGAAATGTTGAACAGCCCTTCCACATAACTCGGTGGACATAACCTGCTGCAGGATGTGTGCATCAGAGCTAGTCACTTCCCATTCTCTCTGAAGTGCCTGCAGGAAGGGTGCAGATGGTAAACTGACATAAGGGTAGGGTCTATCCCATTGGGAGAGAGACATCTAGAAAGGGTCAGGTCACCCCCTGCCTTCACTTGACTGTTTCTCTGCCTTGCTGGAGTGGCAGCTGGTGTGGCTGATTCAGATACAGACACCTCTGTTGAAGAGGGCAAGGCTGGGTCAGATGAATCCCTCACAAGGGTCTTCTCCTTCAGACATGGCTGCCACGAGAGCTGTATTCAGCTCTCATCATGGGAAACAGAGAAACTTCCCACTGGTACCTGGACCAAGTCCCCTGCTCCCACCTCCCAATGCCCACCCCCAGGTATCCCACCACATTGCAGGGTCAGTTTGACACCTCCATTTACACCCCCCAGCAGAGCAGGACTTGACTCCTCTGGAGCCCATGGGCAGAGGTCCCTGCTCCGCATGGCACCCTCAGCCAGTGTAAAGAGAGCTGCAGAAAGGGAGCTGAGCAAAGGTAAAGGGCAGAGGAAAGGTGGGGGTTTCTATGAGACACAGAGTGGGTTTCGCTCAGGGAAGCCTGCTCTAACTTGCCCCTGTCTTTTCCTCCTTGGACAGTCCACAAAGCCCCGAGGAAGCAAATGTCCAACAGCAGTTCCCTCAACGAGTTCCTCCTCCTGGCATTTGCGGACACAAGGGAGCTGCAGCTCTTGCACTTCTTGCTCTTCCTGGGCATCTACCTGGCTGCCCTCCTGGGAAACGGCCTCATCATCACAGCTGTAGCCTGCGACCACTGCCTCCACACCCCCATGTACTTCTTCCTCCTCAACCTCTCTCTTCTGGACCTTGGCAACATCTCCACGACTGTCCCCAAATCCATGGCCAATTCCCTTTGGGACACCAAAGTCATTTCCTACTCAGGATGTGCTGCCCAGGTCTTTTTCTCCTTTTTTTCATTTGCAGTAGAGTTTTATCTCCTCACTGTCATGGCCTATGACCGCTATGTTGCCATCTGCAGACCCCTGCACTATGGGACCCTCATGAGCAGCAGAGCTTGTGTCAAAATGGCAGCAGCTGCCTGGGCCAGTGGTTTTCTCAATGCTCTTCTGCACACTGGGAACACATTTTCAATACCACTCTGCCAAGGCAACACAGTGGACCAGTTCTTCTGTGAAGTTCCACAGATCCTCAAGCTCTCCTGCTCAGACTCCTACCTCACAGAAGTTGGGCTTATTGTGGTTGGTGCCTGTTTAGGCTTTGGGTGTTTTGTTTTCATTGTGCTGTCCTACGTGCAGATCTTCACTGCTGTGTTGAGGATCCCCTCTGAGCAGGGACGACACAAAGCCTTTTCCACGTGCCTCCCTCACCTGGCCGTGGTCTCCCTGTTTATTAGCACTGCAGTTTTTGCCTACCTGAAGCCCCCCTCCATCTCCTCCCCAGCTCTCGATCTCGTGCTGGCCATGCTGTACGCGGTGCTGCCTCCAGCAGTAAACCCTCTCATCTACAGCATGAGGAACAAGGAGCTCAAGGAGGCACTGAAGAAACTGGTTCAGTTGGTGCTGTTTCAGCAGCAATAAGATGCCCATCTCTCCTCACAAGTGATTTCCAAGCCATTTCAGGGAACATTTCCGGTTGGGGCATTCTATCTGTGATAAGCGTGTTTGTACACAACTGTCTGAATTCATCTCTCTTCTCCAGAGGCACAAACCCCGTCTGTCTGACCCAGAGGCTTTGTGTAAATCTGCTGACCACTGTGTCAGAGCTGGCCTCCCTTGCAGCACCTCTGTAATAAAAGGGGATCTCCTCAGCACAGTGCCTGAAGTTTGGGCTCTTCTTCCCAAGCTGGAGGCAAGAATTTGCTCAGGGATTTGCACTCGAAAAGGCCTTGTTGCCGTGCCTGGGTTTTCCATGGGCTAAGGACAATGCGCTCATAGGGTGATGTGTTAGGGTGCCCAGTTGGTGCCCAGGGCCCCTGGAGAGGGTGAGTGTTCAAGTGGTATCTGCCAGGGACTGTCCCACATATCACTAGGTTTGTCACAGATGCCCATCCTTCTGGAAGGGAGTATGGAGCCACCCGGAGAGCAGAGGGGATCTCCAGAGCAGCGTGTGCCTGGCATGGGCAGTGAGTGGAGACTCCCAAAACCAAGTGGAGTCACCCAAAGGTAAAGGGCCAAACTGAGGAATGTACCAAATCTCAGGAGAGGGAATGGGCTGGGTCTAACGACACCTCTGAACACATCCTGAACAATATGAAATGCCCTGTGAGTGTTCCAAGCATCCTCCACAGCCACAGATCCTGGGGAGGGGGGTGTCAGGTGCAATGATGCTGGGCCAGCTGGCTCTGTCCTGACCATCACGACCAGTGTGGAGTCACCCCAGTGTGGGCCCGCTAACCGTGCAGAGCCCCACCGCCAGCCCACGGCCCTGTGGGAACACAGGGGAGGGCTGCAGGAATAACTGGCCAGGACAGCACGGACACACTGACCTGGGGAAAGGCTCTCTGGGGAGCAGGGACATCCCTGGAGAAAAGCAAAGGTGCAATTGTTTGCTTCTGTGGGGGGGAATAAATGAAAACCTGTTTCTGAGTGTGTCAGCTCAGGGCAG
This sequence comes from Apteryx mantelli, assembly GCF_036417845.1. Taxonomy (NCBI): domain Eukaryota; kingdom Metazoa; phylum Chordata; class Aves; order Apterygiformes; family Apterygidae; genus Apteryx; species Apteryx mantelli. The sequence goes on from NC_089988.1 coordinate 15,333,875, forward strand.
GCTGCTCTGTCACTGGCGCTGCCTGAGGAGCCCTGGGGCCAGGACTCGTGTGCCGTCTTGGGGAGAGGGGTTGCCCAGAGGGGCTCCAGGCAGCTACGGTTAAGGATCTCCTGGTCACGACAGTAGTGGAGACATGGAGTGAGGGGCCTCCATTTCCTTGGGCCATTCCTGGCCCCCAGCCCTGGGGCTGATGGGCAGTCTGGCAGCCCTCCCTGCCCCCCAGGACCTGCTGTGCCCTTCAGAGGGTCTGGGGCTGTGGAGTGAGTGCCTAGAGCTCTGCAGCCCTCTATGGTGGGCACTGCTGTCAGCCACCGCCAGCATGGGCTGCTGTGCTGGGTGAGCTGGGGAGAGGGCAGGGGAGTTGGGGAGAGCCAGGGAGGATCTGGTCTGGTCTGGGAAGGGCCCAGGAGGTGAAAAATGCCATCAGGCAGCTACTCTGTGTGAACGGCAGTGTGGGAGCACAGAGCTGTGTGCTTGGAGGGCAAATGCAGGTCTCCTGGGAAAGGCACCAAGACATGGCAGGTGCAGGAGAGAAGAGCCCAGGTGGTTCCCTGTGTTGCACGGACACACTGGGGAAGCTGCCCCAGGGCCATCGTCCCACACCAGCCCCTCACATCACCCCTTTGCAGTGCTGGCTGCTCACCCCAGCTGTGGGGTTGTCCGTGGCCACCTCCATCCTGCTGCAGGTTTCTCTATCCCAATGGAGGAGAAAAGGCCAGCCTTGCATGACCTCTCTTCTGCACCAGATCGTGGAAGATCCCGGAGCACGGCTGTTTGCTGACCACCACATAGAGCACAGCCCCGGCTGGGTAGAGGATATTTTTTCATTTGCTAAAGACCTTAGGCACATTAGAGTGCCATCACCCTCATGCCATGACTTTTTGTTTGTGTTATGGTCATTTGGTATCATGTTGTATCATACAGGTGTTGTAGGCTGTGAGCAGGGCCCATTCTGGATAAGCAGTCACTCATAAGGAAACCTTGAACTGAAAACCTTTCAGGCCCAAGAGGCAACCTCCCACCACTAGGAGGGGCTGGTTCTGGGGAGGCCATGTTAGGTGCTAACCCACATGCACAAAAGGATTTTTCTGCCTGCAAGAATTGCAGTGCCGATCACCAGAGATGACAGAATCACAGAACCATTCAGGCTAGAAGGGACCTTGGGACGACTCTAGCCCAACCTCCTGCTCACTTTGGGATCCACACTGAATTCACACCAAGTTCCTCAGGGCTTTGTCCAGCTGCGTCCTGAAAGCCTCCAAGAAGAGTCCACAGTCCCTCTGGATGCCACTTCAAATGCTTCAGGATCCTCATCGATTTTTCTCCCTTATATACAATTTTAACAGCACTTGTGTCAGCTTTGAACTCTTTCCTCTCATTCTCCTGCCATGAATGCCTGTAAAAACCTGGTTCATTATCAGTGGCAACTTTCACTTGGGAAGCTGCTATGAGTTCCCCCAGAAACCTTCCCTTCTCTGTGCTGAACAAGCCCTGTTCCCTCAGCCTCTCCTCACAGGGCAAGTGCTCCAGCCCTGAACCACCTTGGGGGCCTGCCACTGAGCTCACTCCATGTGATCAACAGTGTTCTTCTACAGGCAGCCCCAACTGGACACAGTCTCTGGATGGGCTCTAATGAGTGGTGAGTAGAGGGAGATAATCACTTCCCTCCATCTCCTGGCTGTGCTCCTGTTCATGCAGCCCAAGATGCTGTGGCCTCCTTTGTTGCTAGGGCACACTGCTGGCTCATGTTCAGCTCCCTGCCCACAAAGACTCCCCAGCCCATATTATTGCAGGGTGTTGGTCTACCCCAGGTGCAGGACCTGCATTTGTCCTTGTTGAATTTCACAAAGTTGGTGACAGATTGTTCCTCCCGTCTGCTGAGGTCCCTCTGAATGGCAGCCCTCAAACATGTGACTCTTCCTCCTGATGAGGTGTCATCTACAAACGTGATGAGAGTTGCATCCTCCAGGTCACTGGTGAACCTGTCAGACAAGACAGGTCCGAGTATAGACCCCTGCATACTCCACCTTTACCTGGCTTCCTGGTAAAGCATGACCCATTCAAAAAACCCTCGGAGCTCAATCATCGCACCAGCTTTTTAACCACTTGGTTGTCTACCCATCTTATCATGATGCCTTATTGTATTCAAGAATATTCATGGAGACTGTGTCCAACACCTTGCTAAAATCATGGTAAATGACATCTAGTACTTTCGGGTCCTCCACAATCACAGGTCTTTTATCACAGAAAGCAATCAGGCTGTGCAGGAATGATTTCATGACACTGTCCTCACCAAAGTGAGGCTGAAGGGCCTGCAGCTCCCTGGGTTTTCCTTGTGGCCTTTCTTGAAGATGGGCAGAACCTATTCCTTTTTTCTGGTCATTGGGACCTCCCCTGATCTACACAACCTTTCCAAAGGTGATAGAGACTGGCCTTGTTACGACGTTGTCCAGCCCTCTCAGTGTCCTTGGATGCAGCCCATCGCATCCCAGAGACTTGCATGGGCTGAGTACTTACAAGCAATCCCTCACTCAACCCTCATCCCCTGCTGGCTGTTTTTCTCTTCTGGAGCCCTGACTTCAGGCACAATGGCTCAGGAGACCTTGCTGGTGAAGACTGAAGCCAAGAAGGCACTGAGTTCCTCAGACCCATCTGCATCTGTTATTACTAGAGTCACTGCCCCATTCAGCAGTGAGACCAGGTGTTCTTTGCTCAGTCTTTCTGTGTTAGTGGAGTAGTAGCAGCTCTTCTTCGTGCCCTTGACGTCCCCTGAAAGTCTCTAGTCTCTGGGAGCTTTGGTTTCACCATCCCTACTTTGGTGGACAACAGTATCCTGTTGAACCAAGCCGATCTCCCAGGATTTCTCCTAGTTCTAATGGGTATTGCTATGGACCATCCTTGTGCTTGGTGGCTGCTGTCCTTAAAGACCCGCTGGCTTTCCTCAGCTCCATTGCCCCTCAGAGCTGCCTCCAATGGGATAACCCACCAGTCCCCTGGAGAGGACAAAGTTTCCTCCTTTGATGGCTGGAGTCTGTACACTACTATTGTCCTTCCTCACTTCCCTCACAATCTGGGACTCCACTATTTCACAGTCACTGCAGACAAGGTTGCCACAGATTATCACAGCCCTCATCAGTGCTTCCTTGTGTGTGAGTACCAGATCCAGGTGAGCGTCACCCTTACTGGCCCATCAGGGAGCTGTGCTTGGAAGCTGTCCCTGACACCTTCCAGAAATCTCCTGGACTGCTTGCACCCTGCTTTTTGTCCTTCCAATGAATATCGGGGAGATTAAAGTCCCCCCAGAAGAACCAGGCCCTGTGACCCACTGACTTGCTCAGGTTGCTTAAAGGAGACTGCATCCACCTCCTCACCCTCATTGGGTGGTCTGTAACTCCCATCACAACGTCACCTTTACTCTGATGCTCATGCACAAGCTCTCACCCAAACCCTTGTCCATCCCATGCAAGAGCTCCATCCATCCGAGCTTTCCCTTCACACCAAGGGCATCCCCCCTGCTCATCTTCCCTAACGGTCTTGCCTGCAGAGCTTGTATCCTGCCATCACAGCCCTCTGGTCATGCTAGCGGTCTGACCGCATCTCAGTTATTCCAACCATGTTTCAGTCCTGTGACAGCTTGTGCAGCTCCATCTGCTCCTCTCTGTGCCCCAGGCTACATTCACTTGTGCATATTTCAGTTGCAGAGCCTCAGCTGTGGCACAGAGAACAGACTGGTCATGGTGAAACCTGTTACCATGAGCCAAGGACACCGTGTGTGCAATGGCCCCACCTCAGAGCAGAGCCATGCTGGCCTAGACAGCAGGTGGCAATGTAATGGTGGAATGAGGTTCCCACTAAGAGAGCAAAGCCTGCAGTGCCCAAGGCCAGCGAGAAACAGAGCTGGGCTGTGCAGGAATGGCAGGAGAGAAGATTGCTGCCTGAACTGATTTGTAGTACTTTGGGGCCCGTGACAGAGGTGAACCAAACTCCAGGAAGGAGAAGGTGCCACTGAAGAAGTCCCTGGCCCTAGGCAGCCTGTGATCCAGGCACCCTGAGGTCATCATTAGCCCAGTCCCTGTTTATATCATCTTGGGTTGAGAAGAGGTTCAGGAGGAGGAAAGCTAGAAGGTTTTAAGGGTGCAGAGACTAGAGCAGAGACCTTGGTGGGATGTGCCTCTCCCATTTATGAAACAGTCTTGGCTGTAGATCAGAGGGACTTTGCTAAAGGCAATGGCGGGATCCAGTTGTTTGGGTGCTGGTAGGAAACCTGAGATGCCTTGGGGCACTTGTCCAGCAACCACTCCAAAGGGCCATGGTTTTCCTAGAGGTCCTGTGGTGTATCTGCTAGAGACATGTGGATGGGCTGGATACCCCCAGGCATGTGACATGGCCCTGCAGGCCTATTTCTGTGTCACTGAATCAAGTGCCTGCACTGGATGACATCAACTGTTTGCAATTTTTGGGTCTGCATGTGTCTCAGCTTCCTAGTGAGTGGAGCTCTGGTAGCAGTGGGCATCTAGTATCATTGCAGGTGGCCAAGGCAGTTCCCTACCTGACCCCAACTCATGCTCTAGAAGGATGTGTGTCTCCCACTTGCTCCATCAGAGCAAGCAGACACTAGCACATGTCCTCCAGCACCTCTGTGTCTCCCAACGTCACCAGGTGTGTGAGCAACTGACTCTCACCCTCATCTCCATTGATTATAACGGGAGCATGGACTAAGATCTCGCATGCAGACATCTGTGCTGTGCTCACTTCTGCCTGGGCAAGGGGAATGCCACCCCCTTTGTGGTTTTTATGGAGCTCACGAGAAGGATCTGAATCCCACACCAGCCCAGGGCCTTCTAAAGCACCCTGAGAAGCCCAAAGCGACTCCTCTGAATCAACACCTGAACCATGTGTCAATGAGCTCTATTCTTGTCCCCATCTAGGTGTCCTGCCTAGTTAAGAGATGGGAATAGGAGCTTCCAGAGTGGGACATTTCCAGCTATCATAGATAGCCATTCTCTGATGAAATAAATTGCAGTGCTGGAATCAGTCTCTCTCCACTCTTTAGCAAAGGACAATAGCTGATTATTTTAGTCTACCTCAGTGAACATTTCCCAGGAGGATGGAGCAGAAGACCTGCACGGTCATGCATAGACCAAGATCTTTCATGCAGACATCCATGCTGTGCTCACTTCTGCCTGGGACAGGGGAATCCCACCTCCTCTGTGTTTTTTGTGGAGCTCACGGGAGAATCTGAATCCTATGCCAGCCGAGGGCCTTCTAAACCATCCTGACAAGCCCAAATTGACTCAACTGAATCCATACCTGAACAATGGGAAAAGGAGCTCTATTCTTATACCCATCTAGCTGTGCTGCCTAGCTAAGAGATGGGAATGGGGGCTTCCTGAGTGGGACGTTTCCACCTTTCGTAGACAACCATCCTCTGATGAGACAAATTGCAATGCTGGAATCAGCCTTCTTTCAGTGCTTAGAGAGGGACCATCAGTGATTATTTTAGTCTACTTCAGTGAACATTTCCCAGGAGGAGGCAGCAGAAGGGACAGAAAAAATCATGCCTTCAGCTGGGCCTTTGGTCCTGAGTGGGGCCAGACTCCTGGGATGGAGGGAGCTCATGGCAACCAGGCAGCACTGCTGAGACACAGCGCTGTCAGGAGCAGCTCCTCTGCAAAGAGCAGCAGGGCTCCAGGCTCTGCCTGCAGTTTCTGCCAGAAGATGAGACAAGATAGGGACAAGCGAAAGGCAGCATGCAGCGTAAGGAGAGAGGAGAGCTCCTTGTGGGAGAAATCTTCACAGCCCCTGACACAGTAAGTCTCTGGCTGCAGGGCAGTGCTACTGCAGTTCCTGGCAAGGTCTAGAAACCCATCCAGTCACACGACTGGATTTTTAAGGATCGCTCTATCGGTTTCACCTTTACAGAGGAGGAGGAGATGCTTCGGAGCAGGGATTCCCAGTCACAGTGCCACAGGGACAGGGCATGCTGCTACCTTCTCCCAGGGACGCTGCAGGGGGGTGAAGCCTGGGTGTGCTCGCAGATCTGTCCAGGACTGTAATTCAGAGCAGTATCTCTGCGCCCCAGGGTGCTGTGTGCCCAGCGCAGTGACTCTGCTGCCCACAAGGGTCAGCACTCAGCCTTCCCGGGGACCTTCCCACAGGGTGAAGCTCTGGGCAGGAGGAGAGATTCCTGGCAGGGCAGCTTGAGTCTCCTGTCAAGAGGATGCTGCATGGGTCAGGGCTGCCTGCATCTCCATCTCACTCCGAGGACATTTCTAGAGGGGACTTTCCAAAAGGAAGGTCAGGGCAGGGGATACATGAAAGGCAAGAAGCTGTCATGAGTCTGTACTTTCAGTTTGATTCTCTTTGGGTGGGGTGAAATGGGATTGGATCTGTCAGCTTTAGACAGGGGACTGAGACAGTAACACTGAGAGAGGAGCAGTTCTGGGAGGGACTCAGCAAATGCCTTCATCCATCCCTCTGCCTAAGGACAGAACCAGCATCACCTTTCCAGCCTCAGCAAGGTTTCTCTCACCTGCTCCATAGCACCAGCAAACACGGAGGTGCCCTGGGCAGTGTCCTGCCCCCGGGAGATTTCTGCAGGGCAGAGTAGAGCTCACAGCAGGTGGGATGGGGTGTGTGAGCACTGAGAGGGGAGAGACGTGGGCACAGAAAAACAGCTCCCCACGGGGATGGCTCCAGGCAGCAGAGTCATGCTCAAAGTGGGAGAGGAAACTGTCAACTCCAACATCTCCTCTCCTCTCCCAGCCAGCACAGCCCTCTGCTCTCAAGGTTATGGGGTCCAGCTAAAGGAAACAAAAGAAGCCTTAAAACTCTTAATGAACCCACATTATTTAGAAGTGCGAGTGAAGATGCTGAAAATCCCTTCAACAGTATGGGTGGATGAAGTCTGACTCGAACTGGGAATATAGATTTTAGTCACCCCTCTTCCCATTTACACAGTGCTCTAGGTCAGGGCTGACTCCTCTGGAGCTCATGGGCAGAAGTCCCTACTCCTTGTGTCAAACTCGGCCAGCACAAACCAGAGCTCAAGCCATGGAGCTCAGTGACACTGCTGCTGAGATGGGGAGAGGTAATGTGTGTGTGTTTGGGGGAAGTTACGAGAAAGTTGCTCAGAGAAGTCTGTCCTAACTTGTCAATGTGTCTCCTTCCTCAGACAGTCCCCCTGTGCCCCAAAGGAGCAAATGTCCAACAGCAGCTCCACCAACGAGTTCCTCCTCCTAGCATTTGTGGACACACAGGAGCTGCAGCTCTTGCACTTCTCACTCTTCCTGGGCATCTACCTGGCTGCCCTCCTGGGCAACGGCCTCATCATCACAGCTGTAGCCTGTGACCACCGCCTCCACACCCCCATGTACTTCTTCCTCCTCAACCTCTCTGTTCTGGACCTTGGCACCATCTCCACGACAGTCCCCAAATCCATGGCCAATTCCCTGTGGGACACCAGGGCCATTTCCTACTCAGGATGTGCTGCTCAAGTCTTTTTCTTCCTTTTCTTAATTTCAGCAGAGTTTTATCTCCTCACTGTCATGGCCTATGACCGCTATGTTGCCATCTGCAGACCCCTGCACTATGGGACCCTCATGGGCACGAGAGCTTGTGCCAAAATGACAGCAGCTGCCTGGGCCAGTGGTTTTCTCCATGCTGTCCTGCACACTGGGAACACATTTTCAATACCACTCTGCCAAGGCAACAGAGTGGACCAGTTCTTCTGTGAAATCCCCCAGATCCTCAAGCTCTCCTGCTCAGACTCCTACCTCAGGGAAGTTGGGCTTATTGTGGTTAGTGGCTGTTTAAGCTTTGGGTGTTTCATTTTCATTGTGCTGTCCTATGTGCAGATCTTCACTGCTGTGCTGAGGATCCCCTCTGAGCAGGGACGACACAAAGCCTTTTCCATGTGCCTCCCTCACCTGGCTGTGGTCTGCCTCTTTGTGACCACTGGCCTGTTTGCATACCTGAGGCCCGCCTCCATCTCCTCCCCAGCTCTGAATCTGGTGGTGGCCGTTCTGTACGCGGTGGTGCCTCCAGCAATGAATCCTGTCATCTACAGCATGAGGAACAAGGAGCTCAAGGAGGCACTGAAGAAACTGGTTCAACTTCTTCTAGTTCAGCAGCAATAAGCTGCCCATCTCTCCTCACAACCAGCTCCCAGTTTATCTCAGGCAACTCTTGTGCTTTGGGAGTTCTGTCTGCGATAGTCACGTTTGTGAACAAATATTTGAATTCATCCCACCTCTCCAGAGGCACAAACCCTGTCCGTCTGACCCAGGGGCTTTGTGTAAATCTGCTGACCACTGTGTCAGAGCTGGCCTCCCTTGCAGCATCTCTGTAACAAAAGGGGATTTCATCAGTACACTGCCTGAAGCCTGGGCTCTTCTTCCAAAGCGGGGGCCAAGAATGCGCTCGGGGAATTGCACCCAAAATGGCCCTGTTGTCATGCCTGGGTTTTCCATGGGCTAAGGAGGATGTGCTCATAGGGTGATGTGTGAGGGAATGAGGGCTGGATTCAGCCCTCACTTGTGGGTTCCCAGTGGCCCTGGGGAGTGTGAGTGCTCAAGAGGTATCTGCTGGGGGCTGTCTCAAATATTAGAGGGGTGGTGAGAGAGGCCCATACTCTGGAAGGCAATATGGAGCCACCAGGTGAGCAGAGGGGGTCTGCAGGGACAGCATGTGCCTGGGATGGGCAGTGAGTGGATATTCACAAAACTAAGTGGAGTCACCCAAAGTCAAGGGCCAAACCAAGGTATGCACCAAATCAGGGCTCTGCAATCTCAGGAGAGGCAGTGGGGACTCATCAGGCACAGGGAAGGCAGCCTCAAGGGTGGTTCATGTCACCAGCAATGAAAACCATGGCTGGATCTAATGACCCACCTGGCCCCATCCTGAGCCATTGGAAATGCCTTGTGATTGCTCTGAGCATCTTCCACAGCCACAGATCCCTGGGGAGGGGGTCATCAGGTGCAGGGCAGCTGGGCCAGCTGGCTCTACCCTGACCAGCACAGCCAGTATGGAGTCGCCCTGGGGGCCCCACAGCCTGCTCGCCCTGCAGAGCAGCACCGCCAGCCCGGGGAGCACAGTGGAGGGGTTCAGAAATGGCTGGGCAGGCCAGCATGGACACGCTGACTTGGGGAAAGGCTCTCTTGGGAGCAGAGACGTTTCTTGAGAAGAGCAAAGGAACAATTGGGTGCTTGCAGAGAGGAAGAAATGAAAACCTGTTTCTATGTTTGTCAACTCAGGGCAGGCTGCTCTTTTGCTGGACACTTTCACTAACTGAATCTGTTCATTGTATCATATATCATCATTCCTTCCCTTTCCTCTAAGCGTTTTCCAGTTTCCAACCGATGTTGAGGAACCTTGGTGTTGTGTTTGAGAAAGCTGTCAAGTTGATGCAAGGTTACTCCAAGTGATACTGATGGATTAAATGGTGCAAAAAAAGACATTGTTTGTTCAGTCATATGAGAAGTTAACCAGAAGTTTGCGTGGTGATTTGGTCAAAAACATACGTCACGTTACAACGGCTTTTGTTGCCGTCCATGTCTGGAGTACTCATCTCACTCTGCTGTCATAACCATGTGCAGCTTCCCATCCAGTGCGTCATTACATAGAGCGACATTTAGACTAACTTTAGATCTTAGGGTTAGTGTAACATTATTGCCTACTATCAGTCACTGACCTCGTGCTATTACAGATGGTGTTTCTCTTGTAACTATAGTTTTGAAGATGGGTTGTGACTGATCTTCAATACCCAAGTTGTCCCATGGGCAGCATGAAAAGGCAGAACCTGTTAGAGACACATTTTGGATGTTTTTTTTTTCCAGTTATCAGTGTTCCCACGGTCAGCAGGTAACACCCCATCTCCCTGCAAGAGAAGACACCCAGGTCTTGGACATAACTCAGGCCTCACTTACAGTTAACTTACTCTCTTCATTGTCTACAGCATCCCATGCTCCTTTTCCATGGGAAAAGAGCAGAGTCACCCAGATTGATCCCTGAGCTGATGTTTAACCACAGCCTCACCTCCAGGACTTTGATGGGGTTTTATTTCTGTTTTAACAGGAATTCATGCAGCCACTGACACAAACCCCTTATCTATGGGCCTTCCCATAAGAGTATGTCACTTATTTAGCCACCTTACAAATTCTCACAAGTGGGATCCCCACTTCGAAGTATTCTATGAGAGAAGAGTCACTTTTGTGCAGCTGTTGTTTCTGTTGGCCACTCCATCTTTCTATTACCCCATTACTTGGAGATTGATACCATAGGCGAAAGGTCTGCTGATCTTTGTTTGAAGCACACCGCGTTTGCAGTTCTTTGTTCTTCAAATGTGTTCCATTACCAAATTGCATTTCTCTGGGAAAGTAGCAAACCAGTGGTTCAAACCAGCAAGGCTTGCTAGTCCAGTTGCAGCTCAGGTGGGGTGCACATTCCCTCTACCGATAAATATTTCTGCTCTGGCAAGAATTTATTTCCAGCCTTCAGGTGTTTGCATGAGTCTGGAGGGTGGCCTAAAACAAAGGTCACCCTCTGGTTCCCTTTGTGCTGAGATAAATTCCGCTTTTTTTGCAGCAGCTGTGGTCCATCACAGCCTATGTTCTTCCCTGAACCTTCTTCCATTGCAGGAATTGATTGGTCGGTAACAATACAAGATGCAAGTAGAGTTCAGTTTCTCAGAAGATGTTCTAGGCTACCAGACTAGAATGCACATAGGTGCCTTTGTCAAAATAACCACCTGTAGGTATGAAAAGAGGCTCCTAGGCTTAAATAGGGTCAAGTATGAAATTCAAAGAACACAAAGCTCAAGGGTTTGAAAAAGAAGGATTGCTTCTACCCTAAAAAAAATTCTAAATTTTAATAGTCACCCCAGAGAAATTTCTGTTTGAATTCACATGAGACAAGCTGTTTTGCTTTTGTAAAGCATAGGTAATTTTTTTTAAGTTTTACAACAATTTTTGTAGGCAATGGATAGGCATCTTCTTCCAATTCTAACCATGCAGGGCCAGGTACAGCCCTTTCCACCCTGCTCTCCCCCAGCACCTCTTCCCTGAATTCGGGGTGCCCTGCACAATGTCCTTCCTTGTGGGTGAAGGGGAACCCCAGCTCTCCAAGAAAGAGGCTGCAGCCTCAGCACTTGTGGCAAGGGGTCGCACAGCAAAATGGCCGTGGGAGCTCCCTGCCCCGTTGTTGCTCATCTTTGAGAGCTGCTGGGGGAGCATTTGGTGTTAGAAGCTGTGGGAGAGGGTCCCTCGCATGAGTGGTCACCTCACAGAGAGCTGGAGTGCCCTCCTGTGGGGCCTGGACTCCCATCACAGAGAGCATTGGGGACCATCTGCCTGCAGCGCCACCAAGGACAAAGCCCCAGGAAAGGTGCAAGATGCACAGAAGAACACGGGAAGGGCCCAGGGGGACAGGAATCCAAAGGGGTCAGGAAAGGGGATGTGTGGGAAGGCCATGACTTCCAGGTAGGAAGGGTGTTTCTCTGGTCTCCCACCAAAAGGAACCTGATGATGACTGACCCTGGCTTTCCAATGCCAAAGTGTGGTAGGGAAAGAGCAGCCTCCATGAGCAAATGCCACCGGCTGCTGTAGCTGCGTGCCAAGTGCTGTGTGCCAAGCACTGTCTTGGCCTGCCTTGCCCTGTGCTGGGGGGAAATGGCTAGAGGGGGCAGAGCAATCCCAGAGGAGGTTTGCCTGCTCAGCTGAGGACCAACAGTGCCTTCTTCCTGCTGCCAGACTGGTGAGGGGGGCTCCGAGACACCGGTGTCGCTGGATCTTGCACCAGCTGGCAAGGCTGCTGAGAAGGGAGGACTAGTTTTGTCAGATGCCCACCAGGGCTTTCTTCGTTGAGGTGGGCCTCAAGGCAAGAGGTGGCGCTCTGGAGGTGCCTCTAAATGCTCTGCTGGCTCATGCACATGGCTGTGGGGTGATGTTGGTCAATGGAGCTGGGGCGATGGAGCTGGGGCACTCCTCTTAGTCGCCCTGACTTTGGCTCATTTCTGCTGGGCTGCCACTTGCAAACACTTGGATTTCGTGCCTCCTTTGTGGCAGCTCTGTGTTCAATTGCTCCTCCAAGGGATGGGAACCAGAGGCTGCAGAGGGTTCAGAGGACGGGAGGAGGAGGGGAGTGGTGTGTGCAGGGTGCTGTGAGGCCCAGGGCTGGGAGCAGGGCCTGGGGGTGTCCCCACAATCCCCGCTGCCTGTGCGCTGAGCTTTGTCAGGGCCTGGTGCCCTTGCCCTGAAAGGTGGGTGGGATCCAGGGCTGCCTGGTGCAGGCAGTCCTGCCAGCTCAGCCAGTCTTTCATTGCTATGTGCATTTCAGCTGCTGGATTGCCCTGACCTTGCCCATGTGGATGATGCTGTCCTGCCGCTCCTCCAGAGCTATGTCCAAAGTCAGAGCCTGAAGATGTGCGGGCTGGCATTCAGAGGCCTCATGACCTGTCGCAGAGACCTGAGATGGTGAGCAGGGGGCAGCTGGGTGAAGCCATGCTGGCAGCCTGGGGCTTGACAGGAGGTGTTCATCTGCCCTGCGTCTTTCATGCCAGGCACTTGGCTGGGCTGCACAAGCAGAAAGGCGCCAATGCCCTCCAGGAAGATCTCCTGCTGCTGGCACATCTCGGCTGTGCTAGGCAGAGATCCAGGCCCAGCACCAAGCAAGCCAGCTCCAAACGACCTCAGTCATGGGAGCGCTGCGGCCAAAGTCACACTACAAGAGGGACGATGAGGCAGAGTACAGGGTCAGGCTAAGGTAGCCGGCTGCTCCTGGGCCTCAAGGCAGCAGCCTTCCTCCAAATAGAGGCCATAGCGTGCTGAGGGCCCCCTGGGAGATCTCTGCCCCGCACTGCAGCCTCTGTGCCGTGGGTGTGTGCAGAGCCCTGGCCCCGCACACTGAGCCCTGATGGGGAGTCAGCATCCAGAGCACTTTTGGCAGGGGGGTCTGGCCTTGCTTCACCAAAAGGAAGTTGTGTGTTTCACACAGGCAAGGAGAATTCAGAGCCTGCTCCAGACATCATGCAGTGGCTGCAGGATGCTGGCAGGGACATGCGTGTGGGAAGCCTGATGTTGCTGAGAAACATCCTCAGCCGCCTGCACCAGAAGGGCTCCAGCCCCATTGCTCTGCAGTTGGCTGAGAAGCTTCTGCCAGCTTTGATGATGGACGGCTGGTGGGAGAGTCAGGGGCTCTCCTGGTGTGTCCAGGGGTCTGTATGTGTGGCTATTGGTGCCGTGTGTCCCTCTGACATTCCCTGTGACATTCCCTGTGCTGGCCTTGGTGTCCTGGGCTGTGGGACTAGATCAAACCAGCCCCCTCCCTGCCCTCGGCTGCTCTGTCTCATGCTTGACTCCCTGTGGTGCTTGCCTGGCCTGGGGCAGAGAATAGCAAAGAGGCAGGAGCAGGCTAGAGAGTGAGGGAGAGGCCATGTCCCGGGGCTGTCCCCTTCTGTCATCCTCTCCTGCAAGAGGGCCCTGATGGAGTCTTAGGGAAATCCAGAAAGTTCCCTCCAGAGGCAGAGGGAGACAGAGCCCAGGGAAGCTTGCCCTGCTGCTGCCGACAACCCTCATTCTCCAGGCTGCCTCTGCCGTGGCTTGTCCCCAGCTCTGACCTCCGGCTGGGATGGGGGACAGTTGTGCCTGGAGAGGGTGAGGCCTCACAATGGCAAACCCTCTTCTCATGCCCGCTTCCTGGAGTCATTGCTGAGGCCTCCCCTCCTCTCCTCCCTGCCCACAGGAAGACAGCCCCGTGCGAGAGCTCTCCATCCTCCTCTGCAAAGACCTGATGGAGATTGTGGTGGGGAAGAACAAACAGGGCATGAAGCAGCATGTGCAGAGGAGCCTGGTCCCACTCTTCCTCCACATGAGTGACCAGATGCAAGGAGTGGCCCAGGTTTGGACCAGCGATTTTGGGAAGCAATGGTGACATCCCTTGGGTGGGCTGGAGCATCAGGGCAAGGGCTGCTGACAAGTGTCCCTTTGAATGCATGTCACTGTGAGGCCCAACTTCCTGAGTCCCCAAGGACAAGGCAGAGCTGCCTCTGCCTTCAGCGAGGGACAGACCCAAGCTGCATCTCCTCATTTTGGGCTGGGAAAGGCTCGGGGCCTTGCCAAGATGAGGGGGACACAGGGTGTCCTGACCCGGCTGTGGTGGCATCTCCCAGTCTCTGCTGCTCTGCAGGTCTCTCAGAACACCCACACCTTGTCCTCTGCTCCCTCTGAACCTCGGTACCACACAGCTTCTAGCTGGCAGTCATGAACAGGAAGGAAGAGGAGGCTGGTCCTGGAGGAGGGACAGGCCTGGCCTTCTGGGGAGGCTTGGTACCAGCCCCCTGGCCTTGTGCTGTCTCCAGCTGCTGAGGGACAGCAGCGGAGCAGAGCGGTACCTGCACCAGAGCCTGCTGTACTTGGAGAACCTTGAGGCATCCTTGCAGGAGGCAGCCATGAGGTTCATTGGTGAGCCACAACCCCAGACCCATTCCTGCCCACAAAGATGGGTTGAGAGGTGGTTCTTCAGTTCCTCACACCACCTCTGGATCCTGCACCCTGGGGACCATGCTTGGCCTCATAGGCAAGCTCAGGAAGTGTGGGCTAGATGAGCAGACAGTGAGGTGGACTGAGAATTGGCTGAATGGCAGAGCTCAGAGAGTTGTGATCAGCGGCGCAGAGTCTAGTTGGAGGCCTGTAGCTAGCAGTGTCCCCCAGGGGTCAGGACTGGGTCCAGTCCTGTTCACCTTCTTCATCAGTGACCTGGATGAAGGGACAGAGTGCACCCTCAGCAAGTCGGCTGACAATACAAAACTGGGAGGAGTGGCTGATACGCCAGAGGGCTGTGCTGCCATTCAGAGGGACCTGGACAGGCTGGAGAGGTGGGCGGAGAGGAACCTCATGAACTTCAACAAAGACAAGTGCAGGGTCCTGCACCTAGGGAGGAATAACCCCATGCACCAGTACAGGTTGGGGGTTGACCTGCTGGAAAGCAGCTCTGCTGAGAAGGACCTGGGAGTGCTGGTGGACACCAAGTTAAGCATGAGGCAGCAATGTGCCCTTGTGGCCAAGAAGGCCAATGGTATGCTGGGGTGCATGAGGAAGAGTGTTGCCAGCAGGTCGAGGGCGATTATTCTCCCCCTCTCCTCAGCCCTGCTGAGGCCCCATCTGGAGTACTGCATCCAGTTCTGGGCTCCCCAGTACAAGAGGGATGTGGCACTACTGGAGCAAGTCCAGCGAAGGGTCACAAAGATGATTAGGGGACTGGAGCATCTCTCTTATGAGGAAAGGCTGAGAGCGCTGGGCCTGTTTAGCTTGGAGAAGAGAAGGCTGAGAGGAGATCTTATCAACGTGTACAAGTATCTGAAGGGAGGGTGTCGAGAGGATGGGACCAGACTCTTTTCAGTGGTGCCCAGCAACAGGACGCGAGGCAACAGGCACAAACTGAAACACAGACACTTCCATCTGAACATGAGGAAAAACTTTTTCACTGTGAGGGTGACAGAGCACTGGAACAGGTTGCCCCGAGAGGTGGTGGAGTCTCCTTCTCTGGAGATATTCAAAACGTGCCTGGATGCAATCCTGTGCAATGTGCTCTAGGTGACCCTGCTTGAGCAGGGGGGTTGGACTAGATGATCTCCAGAGGTCCCTTCCAACCTCAGCGATTCTGTGATTCTGTGACTCTGTGTAGGGATCACCATGGCAAGCAGCTCAGAAAAGCCAAGTGAATGTACAAAGAAAGCAAATCCAGGGTCAAGGTGAAGGGTTAAACAGGGGTCGGCTGACTTCATGGGAGGGTATCAGGTTGGTAAAAGAAAAACAACTTGAAAGGTTTGAAAAGAGGAAAAAATGCAGTAAAAGGTGGGGGGGGGAGGGGGAAAGGCTATTTGGGGGTAGGTGCCAAGCAACACTGAACCTGAATGTCTCTGCAGCAGGAGAAGGCTCAACATGCAGTTGATCTGGTCATACTTTTGTGAGATCTGCTTCCATGATCACAAGCAAGCGGAATGTTTTCCCAAGGTCAAGAGAAGACTTGCACTGGAAGGAAATGCAGAATCGTTCCATCTTGAAGGGACCTCAGGATGTCTGTGGCCCAACTTCCTTCCTACAGCAGGGTCAGCTATCAGGTCCAATCAGGTTGCTCAGGACTTTACTCATTTCGGACTTGAAAACCTCTGAAGATAGAGATGCCACAGCGTCTCAGGGCAACCTGACCCAGTGCTTGACTCTCTGGATGGGTCAAAAGTTTCCCCTTACACCTAGCCTGAACCTCACTTCTTTCCGCTAATGCCCATTGGCCTTCACCCTCACATCATGCACAACAGTGAAGAGCCTGCCTCCATCCCCTTGATGACATCCTGGTGGGCATGGGGAGGCTGCTATTAGGTGTCCCCAAGTCCTTCTCTTCTCCAGGCTGAATAAACACAGTTCCCTCACCTCCCAGAGTGACAAAGTCAACATTACCTCGGTGTGCCTAGCAGGTTTAAGGTTCTTTCAGTCCTTCTGGATATTGTTGGATCAGCAAAGGACCTCATGGATGTTAGAGTGCAATCACCCTCATACCATGACTTTCTGCATTTGTCACACTCATTTGGCATCGTGTGGTAATGTACAGGTGTTGTAGGCTGTGAAGAGGACTCACTCTGGACAAGCAGTTGCTCATAATGAAACCTTGAACTGAAAACCTTTCAGGCCCAAGAGGCAACCTCACACCACTAGGAGGGGCTGGCTCTGGGGAGGCCATGGCAGGTACTAACCCATGTGCACAAAAGGATTTCCTTCCTGCAAGAATTGCAGTGGCTATCTCCAGAGAGGACAAAATCACCAGATCATTCAGGCTGGAAGGGAACTTGGGAGGTCTCGAGTCCAGCCTCCTGCTCACATGGGGATCAACACTGAATTCACACCAAGTTCTTGAGTGCTTTGTCCAGCTGCATCCTGCAAGCCTCCCAGAACAGAGAGTCCATAACCCCTCTGAACCCCACTTCAAATGCTTCATGGTCCTCATTGATTTTTCTTCCTCATATACAGTTTTGACTGCACTTGTTTTAGCTTATACCCTTTGCCTCTCATTCTCCTGCCATGAATTCCTGTAAAAACCTGGTTCATTATCAATGGCAACCTTGAGTTGGGAAGCTGCTATGAGTCCTCCCCAAAACCTTCCCTTTTCTGCACTGAACAAACCCTCTTCCCTCAGCCTCTCCTCACCGGGCAAGTGCTCCAGGCCTCAACCACCTTGGGGGCCTGCCACTGGACTCACTCCCTGTGATCAACAGCGTTGTTCTACAGGGAGCCCCAACTGGACGCAGTATCTAGATGGGCTCTAAGGAGTGTTGAGTAGAGGGGCATAAACACTTCCCTCCATCTCCTTGCTGTGCTCCTGTTCATGCAGCCCAAGATGCTGTGGCCTGCTTTGCTGCCAGGGCACACTGCTGGCTGATGTTCAGCTCGCTGCAAACAAAGACACCCAGGTCCTTTTTCTGCAGAGCTGCTGCCCAGCCGGGCACTCTCCAGCCTGTATCACTGAAGGGTGTTGGTCTGTCCCAGGGGCAGGACCTGCATTTCTCCTTGTTGAATTTCACTAAGTTCCTGACAGCCCATTCCTCCTGCCTGCTGAGGTTGCTCTGAATGGCAGCCCTCAAACATATGACTCTTCCTCCTGATGAGGTGTCATCTACAAATGTGATGAGAGTTACATCCTCCAGGTCACTGGTGAACCTGTCAGACAAGACAGGTCCCAGTATAGACCCCTGCATACTCCACCTTTACCTGCCTTCCTGGTAAAGCATGACCCATTCAAAAAACCCTCGGAGCTCCATCATCCAACCCGGGTGTCTACCCATAATATCGTAATGCCTTATTGTATTCAAGAATATTCATGGAGACCGTGTCCAACACCTTGCTAAAATCATGGTAAATGACAACCAGTAAATTCTGCTCCTCCACAATCACAGGCCTTTTATCACAGAAAGCAATCAGGTTGTGCAGGAATGATTTACCTTCTTTAAATCCAGGCTGACTGTTCCCAGGCACATTCTTCATGTGCCCAGAAATGTGATCCAAGAAGATTCGCTCCATGACACACTCTTCATCAAAGTGAGGCTGCAGGGCCTGCAGCTCCCCGGGTTGTCCTTGTGCCCTTTCTTGAAGATGGGCACAGCACATTCCTTTTTCTGGTCATTGGGACCTCCCTTGATCTACACAACCTTTCAAAAGGTGATAGAGACTGGCCTTGTTATGATGTTGTCCAGCCCTCTCAGTGTCCTTGGATGCAGCCCATCGCATCCCAGAGACTTGCATGGGCTGAGTACTTACAAGCAATCCCTCACTCAACCCTCATCCCCTGCTGGCTGTTTTTCTCTTCTGGAGCCCTGACTCGAGGCACAATGGCTTAGGAGACCTTGCTGGTGAAGACTGAAGCCAAGAAGGCACTGAGTTCCTCAGACCCATCTGCATCTGTTATTACTAGAGTCACTGCCCCATTCAGCAGTGAGACCAGGTGTTCTTTGATTATTCTTTCTGTGTTAGTGGAGTAGTAGCAGCTCTTCTTCATGCCCTAACGTCCCCTGCAAGTCTCTAGTCTCTGGGAGCTTTGGTTTCACCATCCCTACTTTGGTGGACAACAGCATCCTGTTGAACCAAGCCGATCTCCCAAGATGTCTCCTAGTTCTAATGGGTATCGCTATGGACCGTCCTTGTGCTTGGTGGCTGCTCTCCTTAAAGACCTGCTGGCTTTCCCAAGCTCCATTTCCCCTCAGAGCTGCCTCCACAGGGATCCCCCACCAGTACCCTGGAGAGGACAAAGTTTCCTCCTTTAATGGCTGGAGTCTGTACACTACTATTGTCCTTCCTCACTGCCCTCACAATCTGGGACTCTACTCTTCCATAGTCACTGCAGCCAAGATTTCCACAGATTATCACAGCCCTCATCAGTGCTTCCTTGTGTGAGTACCAGATCCAGGTGAGCGTCACCCTTACTGGCCCATCAGGGAGCTGTGCTTGGAAGCTGTCCCTGACACCTTCCAGAAATCTCCTGGACTGCTTGCACCCTGCTTTTTGTCCTTCCAATGAATATCGGGGAGATTAAAGTCCCCCCAGAAGAACCAGGCCCTGTGACCCACTGACTTGCTCAGGTTGCTTAAAGGAGACTGCATCCACCTCCTCACCCTCATTGGGTGGTCTGTAACTCCCATCACAACGTCACCTTTACTCTGATGCTCATGCACAAGCTCTCACCCAAACCCTTGTCCATCCCATGCAAGAGCTCCATCCATCCGAGCTTTCCCTTCACACCAAGGGCATCCCCCCTGCTCATCTTCCCTAACGGTCTTGCCTGCAGAGCTTGTACCCTGCCATCACAGCCCTCCAGTCATGCTAGTGGTCCCTCCGCATCTCAGTTATTCCAACCAAGTTTCAGTCCTGTGACAGCCTGTGCATCTCCATCTGCTCCTCTGTGTGCCCCAGGCTGCATGCACTTGTGTATATTGGAGTTGCAGAGCCTCAGCTGTGACACAGAGAGCAGATTTGTAATGGTGCAACCTGTTAGCAAGGGCCAAGGACACTGTGTGTGCTATGGCCCCACTTCAGAGCAGAGCCATGCTGGCCTAGATAGCAGGTGGCAATGTAATGGTGAAAGGAGGTTCCCACTGAGAGAGCAAAGCCTGCAGTGCCCAAGGCCAAGGAGAAACAGAGCTGGGCTGTGAAGCCATGGCAGGAGAGGGTTTTGCTACCTGAGCTGACTCTGCAGCACCTTGTGGCATTTGACAGAGGTGAACCAATTTCCAGGAAGGACAAGGTGCCACTGAAGAAGTCCCTGGGCCTGGGCAGCCTGTGATCCAGGCACCCTGAGGTCATCTTTAGCCCAATCCCTGTTCATATCCTCTTGGGGGATGGGAAGAGGTTCAGGAGGAGGAAAGCTAGAAGGTTTTAAGGGTGCAGAGACTAGAGCAGAGACCTTGGTGGGATGTGCCTCTCCCATTTATGAAGCACGCTTGGCTGTACATCGGAAGGACTTGGCCTAAAGGCAGTGGTGCGATTCAGTTGTTTGGACACAGGTAGGAACCCCAAGATGCCCTGGGGCACTTGCCCAGCAACCACTCCAAAGGGCCATGGTTTTCCTAGAGGTCCCATGGTGTATCTGCTAGAGACATGTGGTTGTGCCAGACCCCCCAGGCATGTGACACGGCCCTGCAGGCCTATTTCTGTGTCACTGAATCAAGTGCCTGCACTGGATGACATCAACTCTTTGCAATGTCGGGATCTGTATGTGTCTCAGCATCATAATGAGTGGAGCTCTGGCAGCCGTGAGCATCTAGTAGCATTGCAGGTGGGCAAGGCAATTCCCCTCCTGGCCCCCACCTCATGCTCTAGAAGGATGTGGGTCTCCCAGTTGCTCCATCAGAGCAAGAAGACACTGGCACATGCCTTTGACCACCTCTGTCTCTTCCAATGTCACCAGGTGTTTGTGTGTGGGCAACTGACTCTCACCCTCCATCTCAGGTGATTACAACTGCAGCTTAGAGAAAGAGCTCCCATGCAGACATCTATGTTATGCTCAGTTCAGCTTGGGCAAGGGGAATCCCACCTGCTGTGTGTTTGTGGAGTTCACAGGAGTTTGCTGAATCCCCCTCCAGCCCAGAGCCTTCCAAACCAGAATGAGATGCCCAGATTGACTCATCTGAGTCAGCACCTGAACCAGGTGTCAATGAGCTCCCTTCTTGCTCTTTTCTGCCTGTCCTGCCTACTTAAGAGATGGAAATAGGGATTTTTAGATTGGGACTTTTCCAGCTCTTGCAGATAACCATGCTCTGATGAAACAATCTGTAATGCTGGAATGAGTCTTCCTCCAGTGCTTACAGAGGGACCATTCGTGATTATTTTAGTTTATTGGAGTGAACATTTCCCAGGAGGAGAGAGCACAAGGGACAGAGAAATTCATGAGCTCAGCTGGGCCTCTGCTCCTGAGTGGGGGCAGGCTCCAGGAATGGAGGGAGCTCATGGCAACCTGGCAGCACTGCCCAGAAACAGCTGTGTGCAGGAGCAGCTCATCTACAAAGAGCAGCAGGTCTCCGGGCACTGCCTGCTGCTGCTGACATGAGAGGAGAGAAGGCAGAGAGAAGTGCAAGGCAGTGTGGAGTGGGAGGACAGAGGAGAGCTCCTTGTGGGAGAAATCTTCACAGCCCTTGACACGGTAAGTCTCTGGCTGCAGGGCAATGCTACTGAGGTTCCTGGAGGGCTCTTCTAAACCCAGCCCATCCCATAACTGATAGGCTTTTTAAGGATTGCTCTGCTGGCACATCCAGTGCATAGGCAGAGGAGGAGATGCTTCAGAGCAGGGATTCCCTGCCACACTGTCGCAAGGACAGGGCGTGCAGCTCCATTCTGCCAGGGGTGGCTGCAGGGTTATGAAGCCAGGGAGCACACCCAGGTCTGCGCAGGGCTGTAATTCAGAGCAGTGTCCCTGCATCCCAGGGTGCTGTGTGCCTGGGGCAGTGACTCTGCTGCCTGCGATGGTCAGCACTCAGCCTGCCCAGGGAGCTCCCCACAGCATTATGGGTAGAAACTCTTAGTGAGAGGAGCGACCCCCTGCAGGGCAGGTCATTCTCCTGCTGAGAGGGTGCTGTGTGGGTCAGGGCTGCTCACAGCTCTAGCTCATGTGCAGGAGATGTCTGAGGGGTCTTTTCAAGAGGAGATCAAGAGAAGGGTACTTGAAGGGGAAGGATCTTTCCTTCAGGTGTCTGCACTTTCAGTTTCCTAATTTTGGCAGGGAGAATGAAGGAAGGAGTTTTCTGTTTTGTCAAGGAAGTGGGACTCCTAAACCTTCACTCTCAGAGATTAATAGGTCAGTGAGAAACCTCAGGAAGTCACTTCATCCCCACCTTAGCCTACAGACAGTATCAACATCACCTTTGTGGCCTCATAGGAGTTTACGTGACCTGCTGCTTAGGATGTGCATGCACAGAGATGCCCCTAGAGAGTGCCCTGATCCAGGAGGTTTCTGTAGGGCAGAACTGAGCACCCAGCAAGTGGATGGTGTCTGTGAGCAATGAGCGGGAAAAGCTGCTGGGACAGAGAAAGTGCTGGCAGCAGGGACAGCTCCAGGCAGTAGAGATGGGCAGGGAATGAGAGGGAACTGCAGGGCATGAGCCACCTTCTCTGCAGCCAGACCTCTGGCAGAGGAGAGGGGCATCTCTCCTGCTCTGCCCCTATTTCATGCTGCCTGACAAAGGGGCTGAGAGTGACTGTCCTGCAAGGTTGCTGTCTGCAAGGCGGCATGCCCAGCTGCATAAGGGGAAGGCTTTTCAGAATGCTTCTCTGTCTCTCTTTGCCTCCCTTGGCAGCAGGATCATGGTGTTGCTCCTTGTTTCCCCTCCTGTCCATGCTGCTCTTGTTCTTCCTCTTGGGCTCTCTGGTTTTGGGGGTTTTCAGCTGCAGTTCAGACATTGATGCTGCACGTTGTGGAACAGAGGCGTCTGCATGGGAATGAGGTTGCCCCAGCCCCCTTCTGACTTGTGGAGCTCCAGAAAATGCAGTCTGTGGGGCTGGGAAATGAGCTGACTCTTCCTCAAGGAGAGCCCATTTTTAGTCCTAATGGTCCTTTGACTGATTCCCTGTGGTGTCCTGCCCGGCTGCCACCTGCCCTCCAGAAAGGCACAGCTGTCTCATAGCATCACTGTGATATCTGAGAGCCCCATGAGGAAGGTGCAGAGATGGTGAGAGTATGGAGATGGTGGTGGGAGGCTGTATGTGGGCATCTGAAAAGAGACCTGTGTGTCCTCGTCTAGAAGGGGAGTGTGGAGAGCTCCCTCAGGTGCCTGGAGAAAGGGTGAGAAGTTTGGAGCTGTGCACTTTGAAAGTGGACTCGTGTGCTCTCATCAGGGGCTGGTTTCTCTCCAGGGCAACATATGAGTGTGATCATCCTCCAGGTCCAATAGTGGCAAGCACAAGGCAGCTGGGAACGAGACTAATAGACAGACTAGCTGTCCTCACTGTGCAACAAGGGACAGTGAATCCTTTTTTCTCAGGACTCAGTACAAATCCCAAGGATTTCTACCTTTGAGGAATACTCCCCAGCAGTTACAAGATCATCTGAAATAAAATAAAATAAAATATCCCTGAAACACTGTTCTTCAAAACTAATTCTTTAAAATTCGGACTGACGATGCTGAAAGCCCTTCTACATGATGAGTGGATTTCACCTGACAGAAATTGTGAATGTCAGAGCTGGTCACCCCCATTCCCCTGTGTCCACTGCTTTACAGCAGGACTGACTCCTCTGGAGCCCATGGGCAGAGGTCCCTGCTCCTCACAGCACACTCAGCCAGTGCAAAGCAGAGCCCAAGCAAGGGAGCTGCACAAAGGTCCTCTCAGGAAAGAGAGAGGCAAAGTGGGGGTTTGTATGAGAACTGCAACATTTGGGGGGGGTTTTGCTTGAAAAGCCTCCGCTAACTTCTCAATGTCTTTTCTCCTTTGCACAGTCCCCCATGCCTGGAGATAGCAAAATGTCCAACAGCAGCACCTTCAACGAGTTCCTCCTCCTGGCATTTGCGGACACGCGGGAGCTGCAGCTCTTGCACTTCTCACTCTTCCTGGGCATCTACCTGGCTGCCCTCCTGGGCAACGGCCTCATCATCACAGCCGTAGCTTGCAACCACCGTCTCCACACTCCCATGTACTTCTTCCTCCTCAACCTCTCCCTCCTCGACCTTGGCTCCATCTCCACCACTGTCCCCAAATCCATGGCCAATTCTCTGAGGGACACCAGGGCCATTTCCTACTCAGGATGTGCTGCTCAAGTCTTTCTGGTTGGCTTCTTGTTAGGAGGAGAGTATTTTCTCCTCACTGTCATGGCCTATGACCGCTACGTTGCCATCTGTAGACCCCTGCACTATGGAACCCTCATGGGCCACAGGGCTTGTGTCAGAATGGCAGCAGCTGCCTGGGCCAGTGGTTTTCTCTATGCTCTCGTACACACTGCTAACACATTTTCCATACCACTCTGCCAAGGCAACACAGTGGACCAGTTCTTCTGTGAAGTTCCCCAGATCCTCAAGCTCTCCTGCTCAGAATCCTACCTCAGCGAAGTTGGGCTTCTTGTGGTTAGTGCCTGTTTATTCTTTGGGTGTTTTGTTTTCATTGTGCTGTCCTATGTGTGGATCTTCACTGCTGTGCTGAGGATTCCCTCTGAGCAGGGACGACACAAAGCCTTTTCCATGTGCCTCCCGCACCTGGCCGTGGCCTCCCTGTTTATAAGCACTGCAGTGTTTGTCTACCTGAAGCCCCCTTCCCTCTCCTCACCAGCTCTGGATCTGGTGGTGGCTGTTCTGTACGCGGTGGTGCCTCCAACTCTGAATCCTCTCATCTACAGCATGAGGAACAAGGACCTCAAAGATGCCCTGAGGAAAGTGATTTCATGGACATTTTTCAGCACTGGTAGCATTGCCATTGCTCTCCACAGATGACTCCCCCTGTGTCCCATACCAGGACTGAGCTTTGTTTGTTCACTTTATTTGTATTGTTACTAGTATTGCTGTTGTTATTATTAATTGTCACCCCATTGCTACAGAAATGGTTGGGTTCATTCTGCCTTCACTGAGACTGCTCTGTCTCACCTGGTGCCCATATAAAGTTGTGTCCAACACTGGGTCAGAGCTGACTCCATCACAGTATCTCTGTAATAAAGTTGGTTCTTCCAGGTGCAGTGCTTCCAGTTGCTGGGCTTTTCTTCCAAAGCTGATGTCAAGAATAGGCCCAAGGAATTGCACCCCAGAAGGGTCTACTGCACAGGGTTGCCCATGGGTCTAGGAACAAAAAGCTCATTATCATGTTATGATCTCTTAGAGACCAAGGGCTGGATTTAGAACTCACCCATCGGTGTCCAGTGACAGTGGAGAGGATGAATGGTCATGGATTTACAAATCCACAGGTGTCCCACATGTTAAGGCCCAGTGTCTGATGGCCGTCTTTCTGGAGGGGAATCTGGAGGTGCCAGGAGAGCACAGGGCATCTCCTGGGACAGCATGTGCCTGGGGTGGGCAGTGAGTGGAGCCTCACAAAGGGAGAGGTCCTCCAAGGTGGAGTCACTTAAAGAACTCAGCCCAGGTATCCATGGACAAAGGAGGACTCTGCAATCCCAGGAGAGGCAGTGGGAACCCAGATGACATGGGGAAGGGAGACCGGACAGTGATTCATGTCATCGTAAATGAAATACCAGGGGCAGGATCTAGAGATGCAGCTAGACACAACTAGTAGCTTTGGAAATGCTCCATAGTCCCTCCAAGCACCTGCCACATCTGCAGTCCCCTGGAGGGATTAGAGGCCGTGATCCCCATTTGGTTGGATCTGCCTCCCACCCTGACCAGCACAGCCAGTGCAGAGTCACCCTGTGGTCCTGTGGCCCCGAAGCCTGCTCACTCTGCAGAGCAGCACTCTGAGCTCAGGGCCCTGCAGGAGAACAGGGGAGGGGGTGTGGGAATGGCCAGCAAGATCAGAGGAGGGATTGGGAGAGATGAGAACAAAGTGGAACTGGGCTTGACAGTATCCTGGAGAGAAAAATGCCAACTTTTAATCCAATGCAATGATGATCAGAGTGTGGGTACACTAAAGCGAGCTCATGGTGCAGAGCCAGAGGTCCTTGTTGTCCTGGCCCTCCACATGGCCTGGGAAGTGGTTGAAGAAGGATTAATGCTTCCCACCCTCCCAGCTCCTAGTGCCATCATCCCTCCTGAAGGGAGGCACCAAAAAGAAGGCTGGGACCCCTTGTGGGAGCTTGTGTTGAAGGAAGCAGGACCTGGGAGCCATATCAGTTTGCTGCTGTCCCTCAGGCCCTGTCCACAGCACATGTCCTTCAGACAATCTCACCCATCCTGCATGCTGATCCTCATCCCAAAAGTCACCCCCAGACAAGGCTCCATGCCCAGCTGGAGGACTGGATGTCCAGCTGTGAGCCCTGGGAGGATGTGCCCTCTGCTGAGTCCTTTGCAGGGCTGGCAGGGAGCATGTAGAGGAGTTCCTGAGGACATCTGGTGGGTCTGTAGACCATCGTCCTCCCATGGGGGCCCTCAAGCAGGGTGCCTCAGTGCAAAGGTCCAGCCCAGTTTGTTGCTGCATGAACAGAGAGGAGAAAGTGCCCCAGGAAACTCCTCACACACCCAGACCCTTGTATCAGTCAATTCCAGTACTGGCCATTCCCCACGGTCCTGTTGAGGGGTGATCTTTGAATGTGACCAGTTCTGTCTGCCTGCTGGGCTCAGCACATGTATGGACGGAATGGCCATCCCTGCCTGGCCTCTCTGCAGGCTCAGAGCTCAGCAGATTCCAGAGCATGCCTTCTGCTAACCCCGGGGAGACAGGGACAGGGCTGGGCAGGGGCTGGGGGCTGGTGGGAAGCTGCAGAGCACGAGGGCCATGGTGGCCAAGGCAGCAAGGGCTGTCATGGGGACCATGCTGGGGGGATGTTTCCCCACCCCAGGACGCACCCTGTCCTGTGCAGTGCCTGCACAGTGGGGCTGTGGGGCACTTGTGCTTATGTGACCATCTAAAAGAAGGCAGGTGAACACCTCCTCCTCCTCCCTGTTGCCTGTAAGGGCAGCCTGGGAGGCACTGCCTCAGGCATATCTACATTACAACGGAAATTCTTTGCATCACATTCAACCATCCATTGCCTGGATCCCCTCAGGGGTGAGGGGGGAAGAGCAGGCCTTCCTGCATTGTGAATTCTCTACCTCTGTAGTTTGCACCTCTAAGTAGATGGTGCCACCCTCCCCTTGGCTTCTTGCCTGAAGCTCAGGCTGGATGGGGATGTGAATGTGGAGGTTGTCTGTCACTGCCGTGACCGTGAGATGGTGGAGTGGTAAGAGGAATAACAGAGTCACCACCCTGCACTGCAGCAGAGAAGATTTCATCCTATTTGGGTTGTAGTTAGGCAAGCCAAAGCTCGGGTGGAGCTGGAGCTGGAGGTAGAGCTAGGAATGGATGGGGAGGGTAACCTGAAGGGCTTCTGTAAGTACATGGTAGCACAAGGCAGCCATCCAAGGAAAATGTGGTGTCCCTCCTCAGTGGGGTAGGGGACACAGTGACAAAGACAGGGGAAAGGCAGAGGAGTTCATTGCCTCTTTTCCCTTGTCTTTTCCTAGTCTTGTCTACTGCCAGGCCTCCCTGGTCCCTGAGTCCTTTAGCAGCATCTCTGTTAGCAAAGCCTCACCCCTGGCAGAGGAAGATGCAGCTGGGAAGGACTTTTGCCCAGTGGGCACACACAGGTCCACAGGATCAGACGGAAAGCACCCCAGGGTGCAGGGAGAGGTGGCTGGGGTCACTGCAATGCTGATCCCAATTGTCTGTGAAATGTCATGGTAATCAGGGAGGTTCCTGATGACTGGGAAAAGGCAGACATCGCAGCCATTTTGCAGGAGGGCAGGAGGGAGAATCTGGGGAACGTCATCTTCATCTCAGTCCCTTGGGAAGGGGATGGAGCAAATCCTCCTGGAAACCATCTCCAAGCATAGGAAGGGCAAGGACTGGAAGAGGCATCATGCGTTGACCAAGGGGAAATGGAAAGCATGCCTGACCAACCTGGTTGCCTTCTACCATCAGATGAATGCCTACGTGAACAAGGGGAAAGTAGGGATTCTGTGAACCTTCCCTTTAGCAAGCCTTGGACACAGTCCCACAGAGTCTCCTTAGAGGCAAATTGTTGAGCTCTGCCCTGGATCAATGGACCATAAGGCAGGTGGAAGATTGGCTGGGCCATCAGGCTGAAACACTGTGACCAGTGGTGCAAGTTCCAAGTGGCAGCCAGTTACTAGTGGCATCCCTCAGTGATCACCATGTGGGGCAGGACTGTTTAACACCTTTATGAATGGCCTGCACAGTGGATGGAGTGCACTCTCAGCACCCTTGTGGACAATGCATAAGTGGGGGGAGCCCCTGGGCAACCTCATCTAGTTCCCTCTGCATTGACCCAGGGGACTGGGACTAGGTGATGTCCAGAGGTCTTGTCCACCCTAAGTGCTGTGATTCAGTGAATCGTTCCCTGGAGAGCTCTGTAAAGAGAGAAGAAACTGAGGAAGAAGAAAGGCCAGAGAGGCAGAAGAAGAGAGCTGAAACATGACAGTTTAAATAAAGCAGTTCCTCGAATAAAGTTTCTCCCTTCAGAGTGTTGGTAGCAAATGTATTTTGATGAATAATGTGTGTATACACATACATACATACATACATATATATATATACTTGCATAGAAAGGCTCATTCCTGTAGTGCATGAACATGGTGCTGCCAATTAATAAGAAAGAAAAAAAATATGTGGCAATGGTAAAAACTGTGTGATGTTTTGGAAACAAGGATTTCTTCTCAATTGTTGCACTGAGTTATTTTTTGAGAAGATCTCAACTTATGACTAGGATCCACTTTTGGGGCTTGATTCATTTGACCACATAGGGAGGCTATTGCTGCCTGAGATGCCCTGGGGTAGCTGTGTCGCCATGTGGTGCTGGAAATTTTGGAGGTGGCTCGTATGGGACGTTAGCTTGTCATTTGGAAATGTATCTTGAAACAACTCTGTTGAGGCAACTTAGTTCCCTCCATAGAGGAGAAAGGGAAGTGCAGAGAACTGTATTTGACAGAGACATCTGCACTGTCGGGGTCTGGCCTGGTGAGATCAGCCTCCTCCTAGTTGTCAATGAGCTCCCTTCTTGCCCAGTTCTATGTATCCTGCCTAGTTAAGAGATGGGAATCGGGGCTGCCAGAGCTGGACATTTCCACCTCTTGCACAAGACTATCCCCTGATGCGACAATTTGTAATGCTGGAATCAGTCTTCCTTCAGTGCTTAAAGAAGGCCCATTGGTGATTATTTTAGTCTACTTCAATGAACATGATGAAAGAGTGGAAATCTTCAGGAGTGGTATTAATCGCGGGAGAAGAAATATCGATGTGCCCTTGCCCTTGTGTTTCCACTGCTCTGTCTATTAGGCTGTGGATTTAATCTCAGTGGTCTCTCACATATTTCCACATGTCCTGATTAAATTGGTCATTTCTGAAGTCATCTTTGCATCAGACTCTCTGGGCATATGCACTTTCCATAGTTTCCCAGTTTTCCTTTTCCCCTTGCTCTTTATCCATTCAGGTACCTCTCAACTCGCCAGTTGCTGCTCTGAGCTGCTGGGAGTCTGAAGCTTGCCTCGTCTTTCAGCAGCCTCGTTGTCTCTTTAGCCAGCACCTTTGTTGTGTTTCTCTCTATCCTTTCCTATCTATCTGTCAAATACATTTCAAGGCAGGTTATGCCTTGTGGGCAGTGGACCTCACTGGAGGCAGCTTGGACTTGACATACAGTTGACGAGAGTCTTGTATCTTTTATTAAACTGTTCCAAATTTTATTTTTGTTTGTTTGCTCTTAAGACAAACCCTTCTGTGTCTCTCTGCAGCTAGTTCTCGAAGGAAAGCAGGTGGGAATTGGTGCACATGAGCTGTACCATTCAGCTACAGCCTTGAGTGGCAAAAGGTTCGATTTTCACAAGAGTGATGTGTAGTCCGCAGTGGCTGATGAGGGAAATGGCAGGGCTGGGAAGCTGGGGAGGAAGGTTGTCCATACATGTCTCCTATTAAATATATTGCTTTGTCTACAGGTCCAGACTTCATTAGGAGACACTGTAGGTCAGTATGAATTGGAGAATGTTGGTGTGACTTATTCTGAGAGCTGAAGAATCAAGAAAGCTTAAGAAGCAGACATCTTTCTTTTCAGGTGCTCATGGAAATCTGCCTAATTTCAATACACTCCTGCAAACTTTCCAATTAACCCCACAAAAATTTATGAACTGAAGAAAATCATTGAAAGAGGCATGGCTCCTTAGGGATTTTTGTATTTTAATGACCGCTTGGGTGTATTTGGTGCTAAGCCCATGAACTTCAGATGCTGAGAGGAGGCTGAAGCAACTTCTCAAGAAGTTAAAGTTAGAAGAAATGGGTCCCACTGAGGGCCATTACCAACAAAAGCTCCCCAGGGCCTGAGTAGAGCCGAAAGTTGGAGGCCCTGATTGCAGGTAGGCAAAGGCAATGTGAGGGTGGCTGTGATGCCAAGTCAACCTTGACGTGTGTTATTAAGCAGAGTGACCAGGCCCTGACAGCCAGCCCCTGGGTAGGGTGATGCTTTCCATCACGCATTGGTCAGGGCTCTTCCTGGGGTCAATGTTTGGGTGGGGTGCACAATGCCAAGTGCAGGACAGTGATAGGGCATTTAGTGGGCTCCCAAGGGACAAGGAGGCAGCAAGGCCACAGTGCTTTAAGGAATGGCATCTTCTCGGGGGCCTCGGTGTCAGGGACACCAGCCATAGCCAAAAGGACAAAGACCTAGCTGTGTTGGGAGCTTTCAGCCTTGGCAGTGCCCTTGGCCATCCCCACCACAGGCTGTCCTATGCTTTCCCACGCCTGTGCCTCTTTCCCTGCAGCCTGTACACACCCAAGCTGCTTCCCCACGTTGCTCTCACCCCGCGATCTCCCCACCTCTCCTGATGTCTTCCTGTCCTCACTTGCTTTTCCTTGAAACACAAAGGCAGGGGCTGATCCCAGACTCCCTCTGGGTGACGTGTTGCACCTCAGCACTACCCTACGAGTGACATTCTTTTGACCTGAAGTCCAGTCTGAACCTCTCAAGATGCAATTTGTGGATCTTTCTCCTCCTCATGCTGTTTCCCACTGCCAAGAAAAGCTCCATCATCTCTGAACCCACCCTTCGAGCAGTCACAGGCTAATAGACTACTGCCCTTTGCCTCCTGGCTAAAGAAAACCAGGTCCCTCAAACCTCTCCTCATGGATGTGGTTATTCCCACGTAGGCACAGGAATTAACACTTCTCTTGTAGATCTTCAAGAGATATTTGTTGTCCAAATCACACGGATTTCTCAAGTTCCTTCAGCAGTGAAGCTCCCCTGTGTCAAAATAAAACAAAACAAAAGAAAACAAACAAATAAACAAACAAACCAGTGCCACTGAGTTAAGGGTGAACAGGGGTGGGGTGTGCTGTATGGGATGGGATCAGAATGGTAAAAGAGACAGACTTAGGAGGGGTGGAAGAAAAAAAACAAGGAAAATAAAAGTAAAGGCAAGGACTGATCAGGGCTGCCTTAAGGATTCCTGCCAAGAAGCCCTGCATCTGAATAACTCTGACTGGACGAGGACAGGAAAGCTGGCCTGCTTCCACTGTCACAGGGCACCTGCATGCTTTCCCTGACATCCGCAGGAGAAGATTGAGAGTGGGAAGAATCATGGACTCCTTCAGGGTGGAAGGAACCTGAGGAGGTCTCTAGCCCAATCTCCTTGCTCACAGCAGTGTCAGCTCTGGGGTCAGAGCAGGTTGCTCTGGGCTTCATCCAGTCTGGTCTTGGCAGCCTCCAAATGAGGAGACTGTACAGCACTGTCTGGACAACAAGTTCCAATGCTTCCTCCCAAACAAGTGCTCCAGCTCCGTGACTGTTGTGAGGGTCCTGGGCCAGACTCCCTCCCAGTTATCAACCTCTTTCTTTTCCTGGAAACCCAAACCTGGATGCAGGGTTCTAGATGTTCTCTAATGAATACTGACTAGAAGACGATCACCATTTCCCTCCACCTCCTGCCTGTGCTCCTGCTCATACAGCCCACGATGCTTCTGGCCTTCTTTGCTGCCAGGGAACGCTGCTGCCTCATGTTCTGCCTCCTGTCCCCCAGCACCCTCACGTCCTTTTCCACAGAGCTGCTCCCCAGGCCCTCAGGCCCCAGCCTGTAACACAGTGGGGTGTTGGTTTATCGCAGGTACAAGCCCTGGCATTTGTCCTTGTTGAATTCCATGAGGTTCCTGACAGCCCATTCCTCCTGCCTGTTTAGCTCCCTCTGAATGGCAGCCCTCAAGCATAGGACTGCCCCCCACACCCCCACCTCCAGTTAGGGGTCATCTACAAACATGATGAGTGTTGCTTCCTCAGTGCAACCAATACAGATGATAAAGAGGACAAATTCCTGGAGAGACCCTCTGGTGCTCCACTTCTCCCTGGCCTCCAGGAAGAGTACTACCCATTCACCACTGCCCTCTGAGCCTCTGGTCATCCAAGGAGCTTTTCACACATCTGGTTGTCTACTCTTCTAGACTCTAATGTTCTAACGTGCATGCAAGAATATTGTGGGAGACAGTGTCAAACACCTTGCTAAAGTCTAGGCAAAGGACATTTACTCTTCTCCATCCACAAATAGAATTTTTTTAATCATAGAAGTCAATCATCAGGTTGGTTAGGCAGAATTTACCCTGAGTAACTCCCTGCTAACTGTTCCCAGGCACCTGCTTCTCCTTCATGTGCCCAGAAATGTGATCTGAGAGGATTCACTGCATGATTCACTCCTCACCAAAGTGTGGCTAAACTGTCTGCAGCTCCCCAGGCTGTCTTTGTGGCCTTTTTGGAAGATGGATGTAACAATTGCCTCTCTGCAGTCATTGGGACTTCACCCCATCTCCACAACCTTTCAAAGATGATAGCGAGTGGACTTGCAGGGACTGCAGTCAGCTCTCACAGTATCCCTGGCTGCAGCCCATCCAACCCCCTTGACTTGTATCGTCTGAGTTCTCACAAGTAATCCCTCACAAACCTCGTCCACTGGTGGCTGCTCTTCTCCTCTGGAGTCCTGACTCAAGGCACAACACTCCGGGAGACCTTGCTTGTGGAAACGGAAGCTAGTAAGGGGTTGAGTTGCTCAGACCTATCTGCATCTGCTGCTACAAGATTCCCTGTCCCATTTAGCAGTGAGGCCACATTTTCCTTTCTATTCGTTCATTCTTATGGAAGCAGTAGCAACTCATCTTCATGCCCTTGACATCCCCTGCGAGTGTCAGTGCCAGGGGAGCTTTTCCTTCCCTAACACCAAGCCTATGACCCTGGACAATAGTTCTAAATGCCTCCTTGGCCTCTCTCTTCTTGCCCCTTCTCTATGCTGCCCTATCACGCTGGAGCTAAGGTGCGAGGTCCCTCTTTAGCCAAGTTGGTCCCCTGAGATATCTGCTAGTTTTACTGAGTATCAGGATGGTCCATCCTTGGGCTTTACCTGTGCTGTCCTTAAAGACCTGCTGGCTTTCCTGAGCTCCTGGGCCCTTGACAGCTGCCTCCCATGAGTTCCCCCCCAGCAGTCCCCTGAAGAGGCCAAAATCTGCTCTTCTCAAGTCCAGGGTCTGTATTCTGCTCCTGCCCTTCCTCACTCTCCTCAGGATCTGGAAATCCACATTTTCATGATCACAGTAGAGAAGGGTGACGCTTACTATCCCATCCCTGATCAGTTCCTCCTTGTTTGAAATTTTCAGATACAAGAAAGCATCATGCTTCTCATCCCATCTGGCAGCTATGCGAAGAAGTTGTCCCAAGAGCAAGAAGAGGAGCAGCATGGACAGGAGGGGAAATAAGGAGCAACACCATGATACTGGTTCCGAAGGAGACAAGGAGAAAGAGACAGAGGGGGACTTAGGAAAGCCTTCAGCTTACCCAGCTGGGCATGCTGCCTCACAGACAACAACATTGCAGGGCAGCCACTCTCAGCCCCCTTGTCAGGCAGCATGAAATGGGCCTGTGGCAGGAGAGATGCCCCTCTCCTCTGGCAGAGGTCTGGATGCAGAGGAGGTGGCTCATGCCCTGGACTCCATGTATTGACAGCCCATTCCTCCTGCCTGTCCAGGGCCCTCTGAATAGCAGCCCTCAAGCACATGGTGGGGTCCCCTGCAGTTTTTTTGTCCTCAGCAAGCATAGTGAGTATTGCCTCTTCCATGTCACTAATCAAGTCATCTGGTTGTCCACCCATCTAGGTGGTAAATTTCTGAATTGTATTCCACAAGGCTATTGTGGGAGACAGTGTCAAACACCTTGCTCAAATCAAGTTGAAAGGCATTTTCTGCTCTCCAGCCACAAATAGAGCTATGCAATCCTAGAAGCCAGTCAGGCTGGTGAGGCACAATTTACCCTGGGAACATCCGTGCTGACTCTTCCCTATCACCTTCTTCTCCCTCATGTGCCCAGAAATGAGTGGACTCACTCCATAACACACTCCTCAACCAGTTGAGGCTGAATGGCCTGTCATTCCATGGCTTGCCCTCTGGGCCTTTCTTGAAGATGGATGTAACATTTGCCTTTCTGCAGTTATTGGGACCTCACCCCATCTCCACAACCTCTCAAGGATGACAGAGGGCAGCCTTGCTATGACAGCAGCCAGATCTCTCAGTGTCCTTGGGTGCAGCCATTCCAAGCGCACTGACTTGTAGGGGTGGAGTTCTTGCAAGTCATCCCTCACTCAGCCCTCATGCACTGTTGGTTGCTTTTCTCCTTTGGAGCCCTGACTCTAGGCACAACAGCCTGAGAGACCTTGCTGGAGAAGACAGAAGCAAAAAAGTCACTGAGCTCCCACCATTCAGCAGAGAGCCAACATTTTCCCTTCTATTCTTTACCATAGCTGAAGCAGTAGCAGCCCTTCTTCATGCCTTTGATGTCGCCTGCCAGTGTGCACCCTCTGAGAGCTTTGGCTTTCCTAACACCATCCCTATTTCGGTGGACAATATTTTTGAATTCCTCCTTTGCTGCATATCCCTCCTTCCGCTTTGTCTTTGCTGTCATATTGCCCTGGAGTTGAGCTGTGAGTTCCCGTTTTAGCCTGGTTTCCCCTTCTCATGCTGTTTCCCACTACCAAGAAGAGATCCATGATCTCTTCAAGCACTTGGAGGCTACTGCTGTACTGCCCTTCGCCTCCATTTCACCAGGCTGAAGAAGCCCAGGTCCCTCAACCTCTCCTTGAGGCCCCCAACCCCATCTTGGAAGACTCCTCTGGACCCTCTCCAGTTGCTTCCCATTCCTCCAGCACTGGGCAGCCCACACTGGGATGCGCTATTCCAGATGCGGCCACACCAGGGCTGAGTTGAGGGGGATGATAATTCCACTTGTCTGGGTGGCCACACGCTTCCTGAAACAGCCTTGTATGCAGCTGGCCTCATTTGCAGTGAGCAATGCACCACTGGCTCATATGGCATCCCTCGTAACATCCAGGTCCTTCTCCTCAGGGTCACTCCTCTGATGGTCAGGTGCCAGCCTGTCCTGATACATGGGCTGTTCTGTCCCCCAATGCAGGACCTACCACTTCTCTTTGTACAACACCATGAGGTTTCTGTTGGCCAAATCCCCAAGTTTCTCAAGGCCCCTCTCGACTGAAGCTCCTTTGTGTCAGCTGTAAATGAGTGTGTGCAGATGGCTCATCCTGTCTCGTGGTGCCTCTGACAGGATAACAGCAGGAGGACCTGCAGGACACAACACATAATAAAAGGAGGTAGTCATTTAAAGGGACTGCTGGCAAAGGTAGGCATCACCATGGCAAGCATCTCAGAGAAGCCAAGTGAATGTACTAAGAAAGCAAATCCAGGGTCAAGGGGGAAAGGGTAAAGAGGGGTCAGCTGACTTCATGGGAGGGTATCAGGATGTTAAAAGAGAAGAACTAGGAAGGTGAAAAAGAGGTAAAAGTTCAATAAAAGGTGAAGCAAAAGAAAAACCATGGCTATTTGGGGGTAGCTGCCAAGCAGTCCGGAACCTGAATGACTCTGATTGGAGCAGGACAAGGAACATGCAGTTGATCTGATCATACTTTTGTGAGATCTGCTTCCACAATCACAGGGAAGCTGAATGTTTTCTCAAGGTCAAGAGAAGACTTGAGGTGGAAGGAGATGCACAATCATTCCATCTGGAAGGGATCCCAGGATGTCTCTGGCCCAACCTCCTTCCCACAGCAGGCTCAGCTAACAGGTCCAATCAGGCTGCTCAGGGCTTTACTCATTTCGGACTTGAAAACCTCTGAGGATGGAGATGGCACAGTCTCTCAGGGCAACCTGCCCCCGTGCTTGACTCTCTGGATGGGTCAAAGGTTGCTTCTTACACCTAGCCTGAACCTCTCTTGTTTCATTTAATGCCCATTGGCCTTCACCCTTGCATCATGTACAACAGTGAAGAGCCTGCCTCCATTTTCTTGGTGACATCCTGGTGGGTATGGGGAGGCTGTTATTAGGTGTCCCCAAAGCCTTCATTTCTCCAGGCTGAACAAACACAGCTCCCTCACCTCCCAGAGGGACAAAGTCAACATTACCTGTGCGTGCCTAGGAGCTTTAAGGTTCTTTCAGTCCTTCTGGCTATTCTTGGATCAGCAAAGGACCTCATGGATGTTAGAGTGCAATCACCCTCATGCCATGACTTTCTGCATTTGTCACACTCATTTGGCATCGTGTTGTAATGTACAGGTGTTGTAGGCTGTGAAGAGGACTCACTCTGGACAAGCAGTCACTCATAATGAAACCTTGAACTGGAAACCTTTCAGGCCCAAGAGGCAACCTCACACCACTAGGAGGGGCTGGTTCTCAGGAGGCCATGTCAGGTGCTAACCCACGTGCAGCAAAGGACTTTCGGCCTACAACAATTGCAGTGGCTATCACCAGAGATGACAGAATTACAGAACCATTCAGGCTGGAAGGGACCTTTGGAGCTCTCTAGTCCAACCTCTTGCTCACTTAGGGATTAACATCAAATTCACACCAAGTTCCTCAGGCCTTTGTCCAGCTGCATCCTGCAAGCCTCCCAGAAGAGAGAGTCCACAATCCCTCTAGAGCCCACTTCAAATGCTTCAGGATCCTCATTGATTTTTCTTCCTCATATACAATTTTAACTTCACTTGTTTCAGCTTATAACCATTGACTCTCATTCTCCTGCCATGAATTCCTCTAAAAACCTGGTTCATTATCAGTGGCAACCTTGAGTTGGGAACCTGCTATGATTCCTCCCCAAAACCTTCCCTTTTCTGTGCTGAACAAAACCATTCCCTCAGCCTCTCCTCACCGGGCAAGTGCTCCAGGCCTCAAGCACTTTGGTGGCCTGCCACTGAACTCACACCAAGTGACAAACAGCGTTCTTCTACAGGGGGCCCGACTGGACGCAGTATCTAGATGGGCTCTAATGATGCTGAGTAGAGGGGGATAATCACCTCCTTCGGTCTCCTGGCTATGCAGCCCAGCACACTGTGGCCTCCTTTGATGCCAGGACACGCTGCTGGCTGATGTTCAGGTCCCTGCCCACAAAGAATCCCAGGTCCTTTTTCTGCAGAGCAGCTGCCCAGCTGGGCACTCCCCAGCACCTGTCACTGCAGGGTGTTGCTCTAGTCCAGGTGCAGGACCTGGCATTTGTCCTTGTTGACCCTCACAGTGTTCCTGACAGTCCATTCTTCCTGCCTGCTGAGGTCCCTCTGAATGGCAGCCCTCAAACATATGACTTTTCCACCCAATTAGGTGTCATCTACAGCTGCGATGGGATTTCCATTCTGCAGGTCACTGATGAACCTCTCAAACAGGACAGGATGTGGAGTGTAGACCCCTGCATACCCCACCTTTACCTGGCTTCCTGGTAAAGCATGACCCATTCATGAAAACCCTCTGATCTCGATCATCCAAGCAGTTTTTTTCCCATCTGGATGCCTCCTGGACATCCACTACACCCCTCTCCTCCACAAGCACTGGTCTTTTATCACAGAAGACAATCAGGTTGCTGAGGAATGATTTACCTTGCGTAACTCCATGCTGACTGTTCCCAGACACCTTCTTCTCCCTCATGTGCCCAGAAATGAGATCGGAGAGGACTGGCTCCATGACACACCCCTCACCAACATGAGGCTGAATGGCCTGCAGCTCCCTGGTGTGTCCTTGGGGACTTTTTTTTGAAGATGAGCACAACATATTCCTTCTTCTGGTCTTTGGGACTCCCCCCATCCCTGATCTCCACAACCTTTCAAAGATGATAGAGAGCAGCCTTGCTGTCACAGCAGCCAGCTCTCTCAGTGTCCATGGATGTCAGCCATCCAATCCCATAGACTTGTAGGGGTTGAGTTCTAGAGACGGGCATTACAGGTTGCTTTTCTCCTCAGCAGTCCTGAATCTAGGCACAACAGCTCAGAAGACCTTGTTGGCGAAGACTGAAGCCAGGGAGGACTTGACTTCCCCAGTCCTATCTACATCCACTTTTGCTAGAATCCCTGCCAGTCAGCAGTGCCACCACATTTCCTGTTGTATTCTTTTACTGTTACTGAAGCAGAAGCAGCTCTTCTTCCTGTCCTTGACATCCCCTGCAAGTGTCTCTATCGCAGAGGAGCTTTGGCTTCCTTAACACCATCCCTACTTTGCTGGACAATATTTCTAAATGCCTCCTTTGCAGCATCTCCCTACTTCCCCTTTCCGTATGCTGCCTGATTGCCCTGGAGCTCACGTGGGAGCTCCCTGTTTAGCCATGCTGGGATCCGCAGGTCTCTACTAATTTTAAAAAGTGTTTGTTATGGAGCATTCTTCTGCTTGAAAGGTGTTTAATGACCTGCTGGCTTTCCTGAGCTCCTCTGCCCTTCAGAGCTGCCTCCCTTTGTCCATCCCATGGAAAAGCTCCATACATCCAAGCTACCCCTTCACATAGAGGGCATCCCCCCCACACACACATCTTCCCTGATGGTGTCTCCTGAAGAACTTGCACCCTGCCTTTGAAGGACTCCAGTTGTACTAGTGATCCCACCACATCTCAGTTATTCCAACCATGTGGCACTCCTCTCACAGCTTGTGTATCTCCATCTGCTCCTGGCTGCACCCCAGGTTGCATATACTTGCATAAATTTGGGCGGCAGAGCATCAGCTGTGGTACTGACTGAAGATTTGTCACAAGGAAACATTTTAGCAGGGACCTCATGTCTGCAAAGGCTTTGATTGCAAGTGGTGACATGCTGGCCTGGATAGCAGGTGGCAATGTAATGGTGAAAGGAGGTTCCCACTAAGGGATCAAACCCTGCAGTGCCCAAGGCCATGGAGAAACAGAGCTGGGCCATACAGGAGTGGCAGGAGAGGGGTTTGCTGCCTGAGCTGACTCTGCAGCACCTTGGGGCCTGTGACAGAGGTGAACCAGTCTCCAGGAAGGACAAGGTGCCACTGAAGAAGTCCCTGGTTCTGTGATCCAGCAACCTTGAGGACATCATTAGCACAGTCCCTGTTCATATCATCCTGGGGGGTGAGAAGGGATTGAGGAGGAGGAGAGCTAGAAGGATTTGAAAGTGCAGAGACTAGAGTGGAGCCCTTGGTGTCATGTGCCTCCCATTTGTGCAGCATGCTTGGATGTAGACAGTGCAGAGAGTGCCTAAAGGCAGAGGTGGGATTCACTTGTTTGGGCACAGGTAGGGAACCCAAGATGCCCTGGGGCACGTGCCCAGCAAGCACTCCAAAAAGGCATGGCTTCCTGTAGGTCCCATGCTGGAACTACTAGAGACATGTGGATGTGCTGGACACCCCGGGCATCTGACATGGCCCTGCCAGCCTATTTCTATGTCATTAAATCAAGTGTCTGCACTGAATTGCATTAGCTGTTTGTAACACTGGGATCTTCCTATGTCTCAGCTTCATAGTGAGTGGAGCCCTAGTAGTAGGAGGCATCTAGTGTCATTTCAGATGGCCAAGGGAATTCCCCACCTGGCCCCCACCTCATGCTCTAGAAGGATGGGGGTGTCATAGCTGCTCCATCAGAGCAAGAAGACTCTGGCACATGCCTTGGTCCATCTCTGTCTCTTCCAATGTCACCAGGTCTTTGTGTGTTGAGCAACTGACTCCCACCCTCCATCTCCAGTGATTACAGTGGGAGCTTAGACAAGGAGCTCCCATGCAGACACCTCTGTTGTGCCCACTTCATTTTTTCGCAAGGGGAATCCCACCTCCTGTGTGTTTTTTGTGGAGTTCACAGGAGGGATCTGCATCCCACTGCATCCCAGGGACTTCTAAATGGGCATGCAATGTCCAGACTGACTCATCAGAATGAAAACCTGAACCATGGGTGAATGACCTCTCTTCTTGTCCGCTTCTAGGTGTCCTGCCTAGTTAAGAGAAGGGATATATGGATTTCCAGGGTGGTATGTGGGATCCAGAGCACCGGAACAGGTTGCCCCGAGAGGTGGTGGAGTCTCCTTCTCTGGAGATATTCAAAAGCCGCCTGGATGCAATCCTGTGCAATGTGCTCTAGGTGACCCTGCTCGAGCAGGGGGGTTGGACTAGATGATCTCCAGAGGTCCCTTCCAACCGCAGTTGATTCTGTGATTCTGTGATGTTTCCACCTGTCATAGAAAACCATCCTCTGATGAAACCATCCTCTGATGAAACAAGGGACAATGTCGTGACTGGTCTCTCTGCATTGTTTCTAGAGGGACCATCAGTTATTATTTTAGCTTGTTGCAGTGAACATTTCCCAGGAGGAGGGAGCACAAGGGACAGAGAAATTCGTGAGCTCAGCTGGGCCTCTGCTCCTGAGTGAGGCCAGTCTCTGGGGATGGAGGGAGCTCATGGCAACTGGGCAGCACTGCCCAGAGACAGCTGTGTGCAGGAGCAGCTCCTCTGCAAAGAGCAGCAGGGCTCTGGGCACTGCCTGCTGCTGCTGACATGAGAGGAGAGAAGGCAGAGAGAAGTGCAAGGCAGTGTGGAGTGGGAGGACAGAGGAGAGCTTATTGTGAGAGAAGTCTTCACAGCCCTGAACACAGTAAGTCTCTGGCTGCAGGGCAATGCTACTGAGGTTCCTGGAAGGGTCTTCTACACCTATTTCATCCCATGACTGATAGGCTTTTAAAGGATCGCTCTCCTTTGCAGAGGAGGGGGAGATGCTTCAGAGCAGGGATCCCCTGCCAAATCGTCACAGGGACAGGGCATGCTGCTACTTTCTCCCAAGGATGGTGCAGGGCTGTGAAGCTGGGATATGCACACAGGTCTGTGCAGGGCTGTGATTCAGAGCAGTGTCGCTGCACTGCAGAGGAAGGTGTAAAAAAAGGCTACTTGAAAGGGAAGGAACTTTCCTTCCAGGGCTTCCAGGTTCCTAATGTTGGCAGGGAGGAAAAAGGAAAGAGTTTTGTGGTTTGGCAAGGAACTGGGACTCACTGACCTTCCCTCTCAGAGATCAGTAGGTCTGTGAGAAAGCTCGGCAAACCCTTTCAACCCCACCTCCACCTACAGCAGCACCAGCAGCACCTTCATGGTCTTATTAGGGCTAATGTGACCTGCTCCTTAGGACCTGTGAGCACAGAGATGGCCTGGACAGTGTCCGGTCACAGGAGGTTTCTGTAGGGCAGAGGTGTGCACAGAGAGGGTGGGACAGGGTCTGAGAGTACCGACAGGGAAAAGATGTTGGGAGAGAGAAAGCTGCAGGCAGCAGGAGCAGCTGCAGGCAGCAGAGCTGGGCAGGGAGTGAGACAGAACTGCCAACAGAATCGTCATGGGAGGATGGATTTGGGCAAGTCGTGGTCAGTGCCTCTGATGCAGACACCTTCCTCTGAGCAAGCTCCCTGTGTCTCCTCTCCCACGCAGCAGAGCCTCTGCCCTGACAGCCATGGGGTCCAGGGCATGAGCTGCCTTCTCTGCAGCCATCCCTCTGGCAGAGGAGAGGTACCCGACAAAGGGACTGAGAGTGACTGCCCTGCAATGTCACTGCCTGTGAGGCGGCATGCCTAGGTGGTAAGGTGAAGGCTTTCCTGAGTTCCCATCTGTCTCTCTCTTCTTGCCTCCCTTGGCGGAAGGATCATGGTGCTGCTCCTTGTTTCCCCTCCTGTCCATGCTGCTCCTGTTCTTGCTCTTGGGCTCTCTGGGGTGGGAAGTGTAAGCTGCAGTTCAGACATGGATGCTACAAGTTGTGCAGCAGAGGTGTCTGCATGGGAATGAGATTGCCCCAGCCCCTTTCTGACTTGTGGAGCTCCAGAAAATGCAGTCCATGGGGCTGGGAACTGAGCTGACTCTCCCTTAAGGCAAGCCCATCTCCAGTCCTAAGAGTCCTTTGACCGTTTCCTTATAGTGTCCTGGAAGACTGTGTGCTGCCCTCTAGAAAGGCACAGCTGTCTTGTAGCGCCTCTGTGATATCTGAGAGCCCCATGAGGAAGGTGCCGAGATGCTGAGAGTATGGAGCTGGTGGTGGGAGGCTGTATGTGGGCATCTGCCAAGAGCCCTGTGTGTCCTTGGCTACAAGGGGAGTGTGGAGAGCTCCGTCAGGTGCCCGGAGAAAGGGTGAAAAGTTTGGAGATGTGCACTTTGAAACTGGACTGGTCTACTCTCAGCAGAGTCTGTTTTCCTTCTAGGGCAACATATGAGTGTGATCATCCTCCACCTCAAAGAGGTTGCGAGCGCAGGAGAGCTGGGAATGAGACTAATAGACAGACTAGCTGTCCTCACTGTGCAACAAGGGACAGTGAATCCCTTTTTCTCAGGACTCAGTAGAAATGCCAAGGATTTCTACCTTTGAGGAACACTCCCCAGTGGTGACAAGGACATCTGAAAGAAAATAAAAAACCCCTGAAACTCTGTTCCTCA
Organism: Apteryx mantelli; assembly: GCF_036417845.1. NCBI lineage: Eukaryota > Metazoa > Chordata > Aves > Apterygiformes > Apterygidae > Apteryx > Apteryx mantelli. The sequence continues at coordinate 15,376,234 of NC_089988.1, forward strand.
AACCTCATTCTTTAGAATTCAGGGTGAAGATGCTGAAAAGCCCTTCTACACAATGAGTGGATTTCAACTGACAGAAAGTGTAAATCCCGAGCGGGTCACCCCTGATCCCCCATGCCCACTGCTTTACAGTAGGACTGACTCCTCTGGAGCCCAAGGGCAGAGGACCCTGCTCCTCATAGAATGCTCAGCCAGTGCAAAGCGGAGCTCAAGGAAGGGACCTGCACAAAGATCGTCTCAGTAAAGAGAGAGGCAATGTGGGGGCTTGTATGAGAACTGCAACATTTGGGGGTTTCTTTGCTTTAAAAGTCTCTCCTAACTTCTCAATGTCTGTTCTTCTTTGCACAGTCCCCCATGCCCAGAGATAGTAAAATGTCCAACAGCAGCACCTTCAACGAGTTCCTCCTCCTGGCCTTTGCGGACACACAGGAGCTGCAGCTCTTGCACTTCTCGCTCTTCCTGGGCATCTACCTGGCTGCCCTCCTGGGCAACGGCCTCATCATCACAGCCGTAGCCTATGACCACCGCCTCCACACCCCCATGTACTTCTTCCTCCTCAACCTCTCTGTTCTGGACCTTGGCACCGTCTCCAACACTGTCCCCAAATCCATGGCCAATTCCCTGTGGGACACCAGGGCCATTTCCTACTTGGGATGTGCTGCCCAGGTCTTTTTCTTCTTTTTTTTATGCTCAGCAGAGTATTATCTCCTCACTGTCATGGCCTATGACCGCTTTGTTGCCATCTGCAAACCCCTGCACTATGGTACCATCATGGGCAGCAGAGCTTGTGTCAAAATGGCAGCAGCTGCTTGGGCCAGTGGTTTTCTCCATGCTGTGCTGCACACTGCTAACACATTTTCAATACCACTCTGCCAAGGCAACACAGTGGACCAGTTCTTCTGTGAAGTCCCCCAGATCCTCAAGCTCTCCTGCTCAGAATCCTACCTCAGCGAAGTTGGGCTTATAGTGGTTGGTGCCTGTGTAGCCTTTGGGTGTTTCATTTTCATTGTGCTGTCCTACGTGCAGATCTTCACTGTTGTGCTGAGGATCCCCTCTGAGCAGGGACGACACAAAGCCTTTTCCATGTGCATCCCTCACCTGACTGTGGTCTCCCTGTTTGCCAGCACTATCATCTTTGCCTACCTAAAGCCCCCCTCCATATCCTCCCCAGTTCTGGATCTAGTGGTGGCTGTTCTGTACTCGGTGGTGCCTCCAACACTGAATCCCCTCATCTACAGCATGAGGAACAAGGACCTCAAAGATGCCCTGAGGAAAGTGATTTCCTGGACATTTTTCAGCACTGGTAACATTGCCATTGCTCTCCACAAATGAGTCCCACTGTGTCCCGTACCAGGACTGAGCTTTGTTTGTTCACTTTATTTTTATTATTACAGTTGTTACTATCATTATTAGTATTTATAATCATGTTGCTACACAAATGCTTGGGTTCATTCCACCTTCACTGAGCCTGCTCTGTCTCACTTGGTGCCCATATAAAGTTGTGTCTAACAGTGGATCAGAGCTGACTCCCTCACAGTATCTCTTTAATAAAGTAGGTTCTACCCAGTGCAGTGCCTGAAGGCTGGACTTCCTCTAAAGCTAGTGTCAAGAATCGCCCCAAGGAGTTGCAGTCCAGGAGGGCCTGTTGCACAGGGTTCTCCATGGGTCCAGGAGCAAAACGCTCATAATCATTTTATGATCTCTTTAGAGATGAAGGGCTGGATTTAGGACTCACCCATCGGTGTCCAGTGACAGTGGAGGGGATGAATGGTCATGGATTTACATATCCACAGCTGTCCCACATTTTAAGGCCCAGTGTCAGATGTCCATCCTTCTGGAGGGGAATCTGAGGTGCCAGGAGAGCACAGGGGATCTCCTGGGACAGCATGTGCCTGGCATGGGCGGTGAGTGGAACCTTACAAAGGGAGAGATCCTCCAAGGTGGAGTCACTTAAAGGTAAAGCACTAAACGCAGCGATCTAAAGGCAAAAGGGGACTTTGCAATCCCAGGAGAGGCAGTTGGGACCTAGCTGGTATGGGGAAGGGAGACTGGAGAGTGACATGTCACCCTCTGTGAAATACCAGGGGCAAGATCTAGAGGTGCACCTGGACACAACTAGTAGCTTTGGAAATACTCCACAGCCCCTCCAAGCACTTACCACATCTGCAGACCCCTGGAGGGATTAGAGGCCGTGATCCCCATTTGGTTGGATCTGCCTCCCACCCTGACCAGCACAGCCAGTGCAGAGTCACCCTGTGGTCCTGTGGCCCCCCAGCCTGCTCACTCTGCAGAACAGCACTGTCAGCTTGGTGCCCAGTGGGGAGAGCAGGGAAGGACATGCAGAAATGGCCAGCGAGATCAGAGGAGGGATTGGGAGAGATGAGAAGGAAGTGGAACTGGCCTTGAAATTGTCTTGGAGAGAGAAATGCCAACTTTTAATCCAAGACAATGTTCAGAGTGTGGGTACATTAAAGCAAGCTCATGGTGCAGAGCCAGAAGTCCTTGTTGTCCTAGCTCTCCACATGGCCTCAGAAGTGGCTGAAGAAGGATGAATGCTCCCCACCCTCCCAGCTCCTAGTGCCATCATCCCTCCTGAAGGGAGGCACCAAAAAGAAGGCTGGGACCCCTTGTGGGAGCTTGCGTTGAAGGAAGCAGGACCTGGGAGCCATATCAGTTTGCTGCTGTCCCTCACGCCCTGTCCCCAGCACATCTCCTTCACACAATCTATCTCCCCCACCCTGTGTGCTGGTCCTTACCCCAAAAGTCACCCCCACACAAGGCTCCATGTCCAGCTGGAGGACCGGATGTCCAGCTGTGAGCCCTCGGAGGACGAGCCCTCTGCTGGGTTCTCTGCAGGGCTGGCAGGGAGCATGCAGAGGAGGTCCTGGGGCCATCTCCTGGGCCTGTAGACCATCCTCCTCCCATGGGGGCCCTCAAGCAGGGTGCCTCAGTGCAAAGATCCAGCCCAGCTTGTTGCTGCATGAACAGAGGGGAGAAACTGCCCCAGGAAACTCCTCCCAGACCCAGACCCAGACCCTCATACCAGCCATTTCCAGCACTGGCCATTCCCCACAGTCCTGGTGAGGGGTGATCTTTGAATGTGACCAGCTCTGTGTGCCTGCTGGCCGCAGTACCTGTATGGGGGTAATGGCCAGTCCTGCCTGGCCCTTCCCTTTGGGCTTAGATCTCAGCAGACCTTGGAGCATGGCCTTCTGCTAACCCCGAGAGGACAGGATCAGGACTGAGCAGGACCTGGGGACTGGTGGGAGGCTGCAAGGCAGGAGGGCCATGGGGGACAGGGCACCAAGGGCTGCCATGCAGACCATGCCTGGAGGACATTTCCCCACCCCTGAATGTACCTTGTCCTGTGCAGTGTCAGTGCAGTGGGGCCATGGGGCCACATGGAGGGCAGCAGGGCTGAGTCAGCACAGGGACAGGAGGGAGATGGGAGCCATGACACCCCAGAAGCTCCCACCAGTCATGGAGGGGACTCACTGCTGCTAGCAGGGTCGGGGGTTTCTCAGGGTCTGCAGGCACTGGCACCGCCTGCCAGGACTCCCAGACCCATCACAGATGGTCAGTGCCCAACACTGCAGTTCACAGGGCCCCCCCGTCCTGTTTCACCATCCTCTCTCAAGAGCACCACCGGGTGCATCACTCCCTGCTCAGGTGCGGAGAGTAGCTGCTGGAGGGCTTCTCTTCTCATGCCTGCTGCCCCAGCGCTACCCTGGCATTGGCTCACAGGCTCTGCCCTGGGTAATGTTATATCTCCATACACTCTACTCTGAGACCATGTAGGGATCTGCAGTGCATAGCTCTGCTTGGAGGTGGCCACCACAGCCTGCCTGTGTGGTCCCAGGAGATCCCAGCAAGGCTGTGCTTGGAGGTGAGGCTGTGACTGTCCTCAGTCAAAGTAGATGGGATGGTCTGTCTGGGGCCAAGGGGAGGAAAGGACAAGAGACAACAAGGAGAAAAGGCAATAAAGCAAATATCAAAGGAGTTTAAGGAAAAAATAAAGAAATAACCATGGTAGTTGAGCAGCACTGGAGCAGGGGACAGGAAATCTCTAAAAACTCTCCTGGAGAAAGCACCTACCAACCTGATCTAACTGTCAAGTTAGTCCAGCTCAGAGCAGACCGTGATCCTGGAGATCTCTGGTGGTCCCTCCCAACCCAAATCCCCTAGGAGGAAGGGGCTGGAAGGCAGAGTCCTGGGCGGGGGACACTGTTGTGATTTTGAGGCCTTGCTGGCCTTTGTACTGCCTGGTCAAGCTTTTCCTCAGAGTCACAGTGAGCGAGTTGATCCTCAAAAGGAGTCTCTGCTCCATGGGCAACAGGAGTCAAAACAGTGCTGGGAAACTACAGAGAAGTTCTTAGTAACACGCCAGGCATTCAGGCCCTTTGACTGCTGAGGTGTCCCCAGACCAGTGCTTTGCATCCTGGGTCTGAAAGGCTGAGAAATCTTTAGAGCCAGAGCAGATCAGAGTCCCATCTCCTGGACTCACGAGTTACAGGCCATCAGCAGGGCTGTAGCGACTGCAACAAGGGAATCACTGCCCAGGGCATGAGCAGATCCCCCTCTGACCTCCCCTCTCTCTTCACACCCCGGAACAGACATGGTGTTTCCCGTGTTGTCCCTCTCTGCCAGGCTGTATTCCCAGCTGGAGGGGACGCAGCCTTAATACTGGGGAAATGCAGGAGAGACCAGTCTCATCTAGAGGAGCAGGATCGCACCACACCTGCTTGGTGGCCAGGGCTGCAAGCTGCAGACCCCACTCTCTTCCCCGCACATCTCCTGCCTGGGTCTGCAGGGTGCCCAGCAGCAAGGCAGGCATGCCTGGGTGTCTGGTGCCATTGGGTGGTGGCCTTTGGACCAGCCTCTGTCAGTGAGGGACTCAGGAGCTTCTTTGGCTCCATGTTAGTGGCAAAGTTTGTGTCCCAGCTTCTTCTTTCTGGATAGCCGAGGATTTCATTCTCGGAAGAAGGGGAAAAACCCTTTTGTCCTTGGGATCACCCCATCAACCCTCTACTGTCTTCTTCTCTATCACCCCCAAAATCCTTTGACAGGAGTATTTTTTTGCTTTCTGACCCTCTATCTGACCCTGCTTTGAGCAGCAGGTTGCACTACAGGTCTCCTGTGGTCTCTTCAACCTGAATTATCCTGAACACCTATGATCTCAGGCACCATTCCAAGCACAGAGCAAATGTCTCTGGGACAGGAGTCCTTTGTGCTTTATGTGACCATCTAAAAGAAGGCAGGTGAACAACTTCTCCTCCCCGTTGACTGCAAGGGCAGCCTGGCAGGCACTGCCTCAGGCATAGCTACGTTACTCCGTTAATTCTTTGAATGCACCTTTAACCACCTGAAAGGCCATTGCCTGGATCCCCTCAGTGGTGAGGGGAGAAGAGCAAGTTTTTCTGCAGTGTGATTTCTGTACCTCTGTAGTTCGTGCCTCTAAGTAGATGGTGCCATCCTCCCCTTGGTTTCTTGCCTGAAGCTCAGGCTGGATGGGGATGTGAACGTGGAGGTTGCCTGTCACTGCAGTGCCTGTGAGATGGTGGAGAGGTAGGAGGAAGAACAGAATGACCACCCTGGACTGCAGCAGAGAGGATTTCATCTTGTTTGGGATGGAGATAGGCAAGCCAAAGCTCAGCTGGAGCTAGAGCTAGGAAAGGATGGGGAGGGTAACCTGAAGGGCTTCTGCAGTTATGTTGTCAGCACAAAGCAGGCAGCCAAGGAAAATGTGGTGTCCCTGCTCAGTGGGACAGGGGACGTAGTGACAAAGAGAGGGGAAAGGCTGAGGAGCTCATTGCCTCTTTTACCTTGTCTTTTCCTGGTCTTGTCTACTGCCAGGCCTCCCTGGCCCTCGAGTCCTTTAGCAGCACCCGGGTTGGCAAAGCCTCACCCATGGTAGAGGAAGACGTAGCTGGGGAGAACTTTTGCCCAGTGGTCACACACAAGTCCAGGGGACCAGACGGGAAGCACCCCAGGGTGCAGGGAGAGGTGCCTGGAGTCACTGCAACGCTGCTCCCAATTGTCTATGAAATGTCATGGTAATCAGGGAGGTTCCTGATGACTGGGAAAAGGCAGACATCTCAGCCATTTTGCAGGAGGGCAGGAGGGAGGGTCTGGGGAACAACAGGCTGGTCCTCTTCATCTCAGTCCCTGGGAAGATGGTGGAGCAAATCCTCCTGGAAACCATCTCCAAGCATAGGAAGGAGAAGGCCTGGAAGAGGCAGCATGCTTTGACCAAGGGGAAATGGAAAGCATGCCTGACCAACCTGATTGCCTTCCACCGTCAGATGAATGTCTGCGTGCACAAGGGGAAAGCAGGGGATTTTGTGAACTTTCACTTTAGCAAAGCCTTTGGCACAGTCCCCCAGAGTCTCCTTAGAGGCAAATTGTTGAGCTCTGCCCTGGATCAATGGACCATAAGGCCAGTGGAAGATTGGTTGGACCAGCAGGCTGAAACGCTGTTATCAGTGGTACAAGTTCCAAGTGGCAGCCGGTTACCAGCAGCATCCCTCAGTGATCAACCTGTGGGGCAGGACTGTTAACATCTTGATGAATGGCCTGCACAGTGGATGGAGCGCACTCTCAGCACCCTTGTGGACAATGCATAAGTGGGGGGAGCCCCTGGGCAACCTCATCCAGTTGCCTCTGCATTGACCAGTGCGGCTGGGACTAGGTGACCTCCAGAGGTCTCGTCCACCGCAAGTGCTGTGATTCAGTGCACTGTTCCCTGGAGAGCTCTGTAAAGAGAGAAGAGGCCGAGGAAGAAGAAAGGCCAGAGAGGCAGAAGAAGAGAGCTGAAACATTACAGTTTAAATAAAGTAGTTCCTCCGAACAAAGTTTCTCCATTCAGAGTGCTGGTAGCAAAGGTATTTTGATGAATAATGTGTATATATATATATATATATATATATATATATATTCACTCGCATAGACAGGCTAATTCCTGTAGGGCGTGAACATGGTGCTGCCAATTAATAAGAAAGAAAAAAATATATGGCAATGGTAAAAACTGTGTGAAATTCTGGAAACGAGGATTTCTTGTCAATTGTTGCAGTGAGTTATTTTTTGAGATCTCAACTTATGACTAGGATCCACTTTTGGGGCTTGATTCATTTGACCACAGAGAGAGGCTATTGCTGCCTGAGATGCCCTGGGGTAGCTGTGTTGCCATGTGGTGCTGGAAATTTTGGAGGCAGCTCCTGCAGTACCTGAGGTTTTCATTAGGAAAGGTATCTCAAAACCACTCAGTTGAGACAACTTAGTTCCCTCCATAGAGTAGAAAGGAAGTGCAGAGAACTGGATTTGACAGAGACATCTGCACTGATGTGGTCTGGCCTGGGGTGAGATCAGCGTCTTCCTTGTTCTCAAGGAGCTCTCTTCTTGCCCTGTTCTATGTGTCCTGCCTAGTTAAGAGATGGGAATCGGGGCTTCCAGAGCCAGACATTTCCATGTCTTCCACATAACCATCCTCTGATGCTACAGTTTGTAATGCTGGAATCAGTCTTCCTTCAGTGCTTAGAGAGGGCCCATTGGTGATTATTTTAGTCTACTTCAATGAACATGATTAAAGAGTGGACATCTTCAGGAAGGGTATTAATCTGGGTCGAAGAAATCTTGATCTGCCCTTGACCTTGTGTTTCCACTGCTCTGTCTGTTAGGCTGTGGATAAAATCTTAGTGATCTCTCACAAATCTCCACATGTCCTGATTAAATTGGTCATTTCTAAAGGCATCTTTGCATCAGACTCTCTGGACATATGCACTTCCCATACTTTCCCAGTTATCCTCCTCCCCTTGCTCTTTATCCTTTCAAGTACCTCTCAACTCTCCAGGTGCTGCTCTGAGCTGCTGGGAGTCTGAAGCTTGCCTCGTCTTTCAGCAGTCTCCTTGTCTCTTTAGCCACCTCCTTTGTTGTGTTTCTTGCCTATCCTTTCCTATCTATCTGTGGAGAACATTTCAAGGCAGGTTATGCCTTGTGGGCAGTGGACCTCACTGGAGGCAGCTTGGACTTGACATACAGTGGACGAGTTGTTTTTTTGTATCTTTTATTAACTGTTCCGAATTATAATTTGTTTGTTTCCAATTAAGAAAAACCCTTCTGTTTCTGCTTGCAACTACTTCTCTGAGGAAAGCAGGTGGGAATTGGTGCACATGAGCTGTAACATTCTGCTGCAGACTTGAGAGGAAAAAGATTTGATTTTCACAAGAGTGATGTGAAGTCCCCAGTGGCTGATGAGGGAAATGGCAGGGTTGGGGAGCTGGGGAGGAAGGTTCTCCATACAGGTCTCCTGCCAAAAATACTTCTTTGCCTACATGCCCTGACTTCATTAGGAGACACTGTGGGTCAGTATGAATTGGGGAATGTGGGTATGACTTATTCTGAAAGCTGAAGAATGAAGAAAGCTTAAGAAGCAGACATCTTTCTGTTCAGGTGCTCATTGAAATCTTCCTAATTTCAATACTCTCCTGAAAACTTTCCAATTAGTGACACAAGAATTGAAGAGCTGAAGAAAGTTATGGAAAGAGGCATGGCTCCTTTGGAATTTTTGCATTTGAATGACCCCTCGGGTATATTTGGTGCTGAGCCCATGAACTTCAGATCCTGAGAGGAGGCTGAAGCAACCTCTCAAGCAGTTAAAGTTAGAAGAAGATTCCAATTTTCTTGGAGCATTAATGGGTTCCACTGAGGGCCATTACCAACAAAGGCTCCCCAGGGGCTGATTAGAGCCGAAAGTTGGAGGCCCTGATTGCAGGTAGGCAAAGGCAATGTGAGGGTGGCTGTGATGCCAGGTCAACCTTGATGTGTGTTATCAAGCAGAGTGACCAGGCCCTGACAGACAGCCCCTGGGTAGGGTGATGCTTTCCATCACGCATTGCTCAGGGCTCTTCCTGGGGGCAGTGTGCAGGTGGGGGTGCACAATGCCAAGTGCAGAAGCATGATAGGGCACCTGCTGGGCTCCCAAGGGACAAGGAGGCAGCAAGGCCACAGTGCTTTATGGAAACAGCATCTTCTCGGGGGCCTCGGTGTCAGAGACACCAGCCATAGCCAAGAGGACAAAGATCTAGCTGTGCTGGGATCTTTCAGCCTTGGCAGTGACCTCAGCTATCTCCACCACAGGCTGTCCTATGCTTTCCCATGCCTGTGCCTGTTTCCCTGCAGACTGTACACACCCAAGCTGCTTCCCCACCTTGCTCTCAGTCTGGGATCTCCCCAGCTCTCCTGATGTCTTCCTGTCCTCACTTGCTTTTCCTTGAAACAGAAAGCCAGGGGCTGATCACAGACTCCCTCCGGGTGACCTGTTGCACCTCAGCACCTCCCTAGGAGTGACATTCTTTTGACCTGGAGTCCAGTCTGAACCTCCCAAGATGCAGTTTGTGGCTCTTTCTCCTTCTCATCCTGTTTCCCACTCCCAAGAAGAGATCCAAGATCTTTTCAAGCACTTGGAGGCTACTACTGTACTGCCCTTCGCCTCCATTTCACCAGGCTGAAGAAACCCAGGTCCCTCAGCCTCTCCATACAGTCCATGTGCTTCAGCACACTAACCCCATCTTGGAAGACTCCTCTGGACCCTCTCCAGTTGCTCCCCATTCCTCCAGCACTGGGCAGCCCACACTGGGACACACTATTCCAGACATGGCCACACCAGGGCTGAGTCGAGGGACATAACAATTCCACTTGTCTGGGTGGCCACACGCTTCCTGCAGCAGCCTCATATGAAGCTGGCCTCATTTGCAGTGAGCGTGCACCACTGGCTCATATGGCATCCCTCGTAACATCCAGGTCCTTCTCCTCAGGGTCACTCCTCTGATGGTCAGGTGCCAGCCTGTCCTGATACATGGGCTGTTCTGTCCCCCAATGCAGGACCTACCAGTGCTCCTTATACAACAAAATGAGGTTTCTCTTGCCCAAATCCCCAAGTTTCTCAAGGCCCCTCTGGACTGAAGCTCCCTTGCGTCAGCTGTAAATGAGTGTGTGCAGATGGCTCATCCTGTCTTGCGGTGCCTCTGACAGGATAACAGCAGGAGGACCTGCAGGACACTACGCATAATAAAAGGAGGTAGTTGTTTAAAGGGACTGCTGGCAAAGGTAGGCATCACCATGGCAAGCATCTCAGAAAAGCTCCATGAAGAAAGCAGAGCCAGGGTCAATGGAGAAAGGGTAAAGAGGGGTCAGCTGCCTGCATGGGAGGATATCAGGATGTTAGAAGAACCTGGAAGGTGGAAAAGAGGGAAAAATGCAATAAAAGGTGAAACAAAAGAACAATCAGGGCTATTTGGGGGTAGCTGCCAAGCAGTCCTGAATCTGAATGACACTAACCGGAGCAGGAGAAGGAACATGCAGTTGATCTGATCATACTTTTGTGAGATCTGCTTCCACAATCACAGGCAAGCTGAATGTTTTCCCAAGGTCAAGAGAAGACTTGCGCTGGAAGGAAATGCAGAATCATTCCATCTGGAAGGAACCCAAGGATGTCTCTGGCCCAACCTCCTTCCCACAGCAGGGTCAGCTATCAGGTCCGATCAGGCTGCTCAGGGCTTTACTCATTTCGGACTTGAAAACCTCTGAGGATGGAGATGGCACAGTCTCTCAGGGCAACCTGCCCCCGTGCTTGACTTTCTGGATGGGTCAAAAGTTTCTCCTTACACCCAGCCTGAATCTCTCTTCTTTCAGCTAATGCCCATCGGCCTTCACCCTCGCATCATGCACAGCAGTGAAGAGTCTGGCTCCATCTCCTTGATGACGTCCTGGTAGCTATGGCGAGACTACTATTAGGTGTCCCCAAAGCCATCCCTTCTCCAGGCTGAACAAACGCAGCTCCCTCACCTCCCAGAGTGACAAAGTCAACATTACCTGTGTGTGCCTAGGAGCTTTAAGGCTCTTTCAGTCCTTCTGGCTATTCTTGGATCAGCAAAGGACCTCATGGATGTTAGAGTGTAATCACCCTTACACCATGACTTTCTGCATATGTCACACTCATTTGGAATCGTGTTGTAATGTTCAGGTGTTGTAGGCTGTGAGGAGGACTCACTCTGGACAAGCAGTCACTCATAATGAAACCTTGACTGAAAACCTTTCAGGTCCAAGAGGCAACCTCACACCACTAGGAGGGGCTGGCTCTGGGGAGGCCATGTCAGAAAAGGATTTGCTGCCTGCAAGAATTGCAGTGGCTATCGGTAGAGAGGACAAAATCACCAGATCATTCAGGCTGGAAGGGACCTTGGGAGGACACTAGTCCAACCTCCTGCTCACTTAGGTATCAACACTGAATTCAGAACATGTTCCTCAGGGCTTTGTCCAGCTGTGTCCTGCAAGCCTCCTAGAAGAGAGAGTCCCTAACCACTCTGGACCCCACTTCAAATGCTTCAGGATCCTCATTGATTTTTCTAGCTTCTATACAATTTTAACTGCACTTGTTTCAGCTTATAGCTGTTTCATCTCATTCTCCTGCCGTGAATTCCTGTAAAAACCTGGTTCATTATCAGTGGCAACCTTGAGCTGGGAAGCTGCTATGAGTCCTCCCCAAAACCTTCCCTTCTCTGTGCTGAACAAGCCCTGTTCCCTCAGCCTCTCCTCACCGGGCAAGTGCTCCAGCCCCCAACCACCTTGGGGGCCTGCCACTGGACTCACTCCATGTGATCAACAGTGTTCTTCTGCAGGCAGCCCCAACTGGACACAGTATCTAGATGGGCTCTAACGAGCGTTGAGTAGAGGGAGATAATAACTTCCCTGAATCTCCTGGCTGTGCTCCTGTTCATGCCACCCAGGACACTGTGGCCTCCTTTGTTGCTAGGGCAAGCTGCTGGCTGATGTTCAGCTCCCTGCCCACAGACTCCCCAGCCCGTATTATTGCAGGGTGTTGGTCTACCCCAGGTGCAGGACCTGCATTTCTCCTTGTTGAATTTCACAAAATTCCTGACAGATTGTTCCTCCTGCGTGTTGAGGTCCCTCTGAATGGCAGCCCTCAAACATATGACTCTTCCTCCTGATGAGGTGTCATCTACAAACGTGATGAGAGTTGCATCCTCCAGGTCACTGGTGAACCTGTCAGACAAGACAGGTCCGAGTATAGACCCCTGCATACTCCACCTTTACCTGGCTTCCTGGTAAAGCATGACCCATTCAAAAAACCCTCTGAGCTCCATCATCCAAACAGCTTTTTATCCACCCGAGTGTCTACCCATCTCATCATGATGCCTTATTGAATTCAAGAATATTCATGGTGACAGTATCCAACACCTTGCTAAAATCATGGTAAATGACATCCACTACTTTTGGGTCCTCCACAATCACAGGCCTTTTATCACAGAAGGCACTCAGGTTGTGCAGGAATGATTTACCTTCAGTGAATCCAGTCTGACTGTTCCCAGGCACATTCTTCATGTGCCCAGAAATGTTTTCCAAGAGGATTTGCTCCATAACACACTCCTCACCAAAGTGAGGCTGCAGGGCCTGCAGCTCCCCAGGTTGTCCTTGTGGCCTTTCTTGAAGATGGGCACAACACATTCCTTTTTCTGGTCATTGGGACCTCCCCTGATCTACACAACCTTTCAAAAGGTGATAGAGACTGGCCTTGTTATGATGTTGGCCAGCCCTCTCAGTGTCCTCATGTGCAGCTCATCGCATCCCAGAGACTTGCATGGGCTGAGTACTTACAAGCAATCCCTCACTCAACCCTCATCCCCTGCTGGCTGTTTTTCTCTTCTGGAGTCCTGACTCGAGGCACAACAGCTCAGGAGACCTTGCTGGTGAAGACTGAAGCCAAGAACGCACCGAGCTGCTCAGACCCATCTGTATCTGCTATTACTAGAGCCCCTGCCCCATTCAGCAGTGAGACCAGGTGTTCTTTGATTATTCTTTCTGTGTTAGCGGAGTAGTAGCAGCTCTTCTTCATGCCCTTGACATCTTCTGCAAGTGTCTACCCTCGGGGAGCTTTGGTTTCACCATTCCTACTTTGGTGGACAACAGCATCCTGTTGAACCAAGCCGATCTCCCAAGATGTCTCCTAGTTCTAATGGGTATCGCTATGGACCATCCTTGTGCTTCGTGGCTGCTCTCCTTAAAGACCTGCTGGCTTTCCCAAGCTCCATTGCCCCTCGGAGCTGCCTCCACAGGGATCCCCCACCAGTCCCCTGGAGAGGAGTTTCCCCCTTTCATGGCTGGAGTCTGTACACTACTATTGTCCTTCCTCACTGCCCTCACGATCTGGGACTCCACTATTCCATAGTCACTGCAGCCAAGGTTTCCACAGATTATCACAGCCCTGGTTTGTGTTTCCTTGTGTGAGTACCAGATCCAGGTGAGCATCACCCTTCCTGGCCCATCAGGGAGCTTTGCTTGGAAGCTGTCGTTGACAGCCTCCAGAGATCTCCCGGACTGCTTGCACCCTGCTGTTTGCCCTTCCAGTGAATGTCAGTGAGATTAAAGTCCCCCCATAAGAACCAGGCCCTGTGACCCACTGACTTGCTCAGGCTGCTTAAAGGAGACTGCATCCACCTCCTCACCCTCATCGGGTGGTCTGTAACTCCCATCACAACATCACCTTTACTCTGATGCTCATGCACAAGCTCTCACCCAAACTCATGTCCATCCCATGCAAGAGCTCCATCCATCTGAGCTGTCCCTTCACACCAGGGGCATCCCCCCTGCTCATCTTCCCTAACGGTCTTGCCTGCAGAGCTTGTACCCTGCCATCACAGCCCTCCAGTCATGGTAGTGGTCCCACCACATCTCAGTTATTCCAACCATGTTTCAGTCCTGTGACAGCTTGTGCATCTCCATCTGCTCCTCTCTGTGCCTCTCAGGCTGCATGCACTTGTGTATATTTGGGTTGCAGAGCCTCAGCTGTGGCACAGAGAACAGACTGGTCATGGTGAAACCTGTTACCAAGAGCCAAGGACACTGTGTGTGCAATAGCCCCACTTCAGAGCAGAGCCATGCTGGCCTAGATAGCAGGTGGCAATGTAATGGTGAAAGGAGGTTCCCACTAAGAGAGCAAAGCCTGCAGTGCCCAAGGCCAGCGAGAAACAGAACTGGGCTGAGCAGGAATGCCAGGAGAGGCGTTGGCTGCCTGAACTGATTTGTAGCACCTTGGGGCCTGTGACAGAGGTGAAGTGATTTCCAGGCAGGAGAAGGTGCCACTGAAGAAGTCCCTGGGCCTGTGTGGCCTGTGATCCAGGCACCCTGAGGTCATCTTTAGCCCAATCCCTGTTCATATCATCTGCTGGTGAGAAGAGGTTCAGGCAGAGAAAAGCAAGAAGGGTTTGAGAGTGCAGAGACTAGAGCAGAGGCCTTGGTGGGATGTGCCTCTCTCATTTATGCAGCACACTTGAATGCAGTCAGGATGGACTTTCCCTAAAGGCAGTGGTGGGATCCAGTTGTTTGGGCACTGGTAGGAAACCTGAATTACCCTGGGGAACTTGCCCAGCAGCCACTCCAAAGGAGCCATGGTTTTCCTTTAGACCCCATTGTGTATCTGCTAGAGACATGCGGATGGGCTGAACACCCCCAGGCATCTGACATGGCCCTGCAGGCCTATTTCTGTGTCATGGAATCAAGTGTCAGCACTGTGTTTGCAATGTTTGCAGCTGTTTGTAATGTTGGGATCTGCATGTGTCTCAGCTTCCCAGTGAGTCGAGCTCTGGTAGCAGTGGGCATCTAGTATCATTTCAGGTAGCCAAGGCAGTTCCCCTCCTGGCCCCCACCTCATGCTCTAGAAGGATGTGGGTGTCACACTTGCTCCATCAGAGGAAGCAGACACTGGCACATGTTTTTGACCACCTCTGTCTCTTCCAATGTCACCAGGTGTTTGTGTGTGAGCAACTGACTCCCACCCTCCATCTCCATTGATTGCGATAGGAGCATGGACCAAGATCTCATATGCAGACATCCATGCTGTGCTCCCTTCTGCCTGGGCAAGGGGACTCCCACCACCTTTGTGGTTTTTATGGAGCTCACGAGAAGGATCTGAATCCCACACCAGTCCAGGGCCTTCTAAAGCACCCTGAGAAGCCCAAAATGACTCATCTGAATCAACATCTGAACCACGTGTCAGTGAGCTGCCTTCTTGTCCCCATCTAGGTGTCCTGCCTAGTTAAGAGATGGGAATAGGAGCTTCCAGAGTGGGACATTTCCAGCTATCATAGATATAGCCATTCTCTGATGAAATAAATTGCAGTGTTGGAATCAGTGTCTCTCCACTCTTTAGCAAAGGACAATAGCTGATTATTTTAGTCTACCTCAGTGAACATTTCCCAGGAGGATGGAGCAGAAGACCTGCATGGTCATGCATAGACCAAGATCTCGCATGCAGACATCCATGCTGTGCTCACTTCTGCCTGGGACAGGGGAATCCCACCTCCTGTGTGCTTTTTGTGGAGCTCACAGGAGAATCTGAATCCTATGCCAGCCCAGGGCCTTCCAAACCAGCCTGAGAAGCCCAAACTGACTCATGTGAATCAATACCTGAACAATGGGAAAAGGAGCTCTATTCTTATACCCATCTAGCTGTGCTGCCTAGCTAAGAGATGGGAATGGGGGCTTCTTGAGTGGGACTTTCCACCTCTCATAGATAACCATCCTCTGATGAGACAAATTGCAATGCTGGAATCAGTCTTCTTTCAGTGCTTAGAGAGGGACCATCAGTGATTATTTTAGTCTACTTCAGTGAACATTTCCCAGGAGGAGGCAGCAGAAGGGACAGAAAAAATCATGCCTTCAGCTGGGCCTTTGGTCCTGAGTGAGGCCAGGCTCCAGGGATGGAGGGAGCTCATGGCAACCAGGCAGCACTGCTGAGACACAGCGCTGTCAGGAGCAGCTCCTCTGCAAAGAGCAGCAGGGCTCCGGGCACTGCCTGCAATTTCTGCCAGAAGATGAGACAAGACAGGGAGAAGTGAAAGGCAGTGTGCAGCGTAAGGACAGAAGAGAGCTTCTTGTGGGAGAAATCTTCACAGCCCCTGACACAGTAAGTCTCTGGCTTCAGGGCAATGCTACTGCAGTTCCTGGCAAGGTCTTGAAACCCATCCAGTCACATGATTGGATTTTTAAGGATCGCTGTATCAGTTTCAGCTTTACAGAGGAGGAGGAGATGCTTCAGAGCAGGGATTCCCAGTCACAGTGCCACAGGGACAGGGCATGCTGCTACCTTCTCCCAGGGACGCTGCAGGGGGGTAAAGTCTGGGTGTGCTCACAGATCTGTCCAGGACTGTAATTCAGAGCAGTGTCTCTGTGCCCCAGGGTGCTGTGTGCCTGGAGCAGTGACTCTGCTGCCCACAAGGGTCAGCACTCAGCCTGCCCGGGGAGCTCCCCGCAGCACTGTGGGGAGAAGCTCTGGGTGGGAGGAGAGACCCGTGGCAGGGCAGCTTGAGCCTCCTGTCAAGAGGATGCTGCATGGGTCAGGGCTGCTCGCAGCTCCATCTCACTCGCAGGACATTTCTAGAGGGGACTTTCCAAAAGGATATACAAGGCAGGGAATACATGAAAGGGAGGGAGCTGTCATGAGTCTGTGCTTTCAGTTTGATTCTCTCTGGCTGGGGTAAAATGGGATTGGATCTGTCAGCTTTAGACAGGGGACGGAGGCTCCAAAGCAGTGACACTGAGAGAGGAACAGTTCTGGGAGGGACTCAGCAAATGCCTTCATGCACCCCTCAGCCTAAGGACAGAACCAGCATCACCTTTCCAGCCTCAGCAAGGTTTCTCTCACCTGCTCCACAGCACCTGCAGACACGGAGGTGCCCTGGGCAGCGTCCTGCCCCCGGGAGGTTTCTGCAGGGCAGAGCTGAGCACCCAGCGGGTGGGATGGGGTGTGTGAGCACTGAGAGGGGAGAGATGTGGGGATGGAGAAACAGGTCCCCACAGGGACGGCTCCAGGCAGCAGAGTCATGCTCCAAGTGTGAGAGGAAACTGTCACCTCCAAGGCCTCCCCTCCTCTCCCAGCCAGCACAGCCCTCTGCTCTCAAGGCTGTGGGGTCCAGGGCAGGAGTCGTTTCCTCAGCAGCCGGACATGCAGGAGAGGAGACACTCGTGAGTGCCCCTCTGTCCCTCCCTGGCCCTGCCTCCCTCACCACAAATATCATGGTATGGCTGCATGTTTCCCATCTGCCCATGCTGCCCTTGTGCTTCCCCTTGGACTCTCTGGGCAGGGGGGTTTCTGATGCAGTTCAGACACTGACCCTGTGGGTCCTGCCATACAGACAAGTCCTTGACAGTGAGATGCCCAAGTGTCCCTCTCACCTGTGGGGCTCTGAGCAATGCAGTGTGGGGGTCTGGGAATGAGCCAACTCTCTTGCCAGGACACCCCATCCTTAGGACATTCCGCCATTTCCTTGGGGTGTCTGGCTGGGCTGCAAGCTGCCCTCCACAAGGACACAGCTCTCCCATTGCAGCTGCGTGTTATCTAGGTGCCCCAGGGAGAAACCACCTAGATATGGAGGCCACGCTGAGACATGCTGGTGGGAGGGTGGATGTGGGCAGCTGGAAGGAGCCCAATGTGCTGCTGGCTAGAAGGGGAGGGCTGAGACCTGCCTCACATCCCCTCAGAAAGAGTGCTGATGGGCACTTTGCAAGTGCATTCCTTTGCTCTCTGCGGTGTCGTTTCTTTTTGGGGTAACACGAGTGCAACTGTCCTCCACCTCCGAGGTGCGAGCACACGGCAGCTGGGCAGAAGGCAGATGGACAGACCAGCTCTGCTCCCTCTGCACTCAAGCCAGAGTGAATCCTTTTGCCTCCGAGGAGTCACAGCTGCTCACTCTGAGTGCAGCAGCAATGCTGAGGATTTCTACCTCCAGGAATGCTCCTCAGGTGTGACAGGGTCAGCTAAAGGAAACAAAAGAAGCCTTAAAACCCTTAATGCACCCACATTATTTAGAGGGGGGGAATGAAGATGCTGAAAATGCCTTCAGCATTATCAGTGGATGAAATCTGGCTGGAACTGGGAATACAACATTTTAGTCTCCCCTGTTCCCATGTACTTACTGCTGTAGGTCAGGGCTTACTCCCCTGGAGCCCATGGGCAGAGGCCCCTGCTCATCATGTCAAACTCAGCCAGCACAAATCAGACCTCAAGCGATGGAGCTCAGTGATGGTGTTGCTGAGATGGGGAGAGGTAATGTGTGTGTTTGGGAGGGTTTTATGAGAATGTTTTGCTCAGAGAAGTCTGCCCTAATTTGTCAATGTGTCTTCTTCCTCAGACAAACCCCTTGTGCCCCATTGGAGCAAATGTCCAACAGCAGCTCCCTCAACGAGTTCCTCCTCCTGGCATTTGCGGACAAGCGGGAGCTGCAGCTCTTGCACTTCTCACTCTTCCTGGGCATCTACCTGGCTGCCCTCCCGGGCAACGGCCTCATCATCACAGCGGTAGCCTGCAACCACCACCTCCACACCCCCATGTACTTCTTCCTCTTCAGCCTCTCCCTTCTTGACCTTGGCAACATCTCCGTCACTGTCCCCAAATCCATGGCCAATTCTCTGAGGGACACCAGGGCCATTTCCTACTCAGGATGTGCTGCCCAGGTCTTTTTCTCCTTTTTTTTATTTGCAGCAGAGTATTATCTCCTCACAGTCATGGCCTATGACCGCTATGTTGCCATCTGCAGACCCCTGCACTATGGGACCCTCATGGGCACGAGAGCTTGTGTCAAAATGGCAGCAGCTGCCTGGGCCAGTGGTTTTCTCATTGCTCTTCTGCACACCAGAAACACATTTTCCATACCACTCTGCCAAGGCAACACAGTGGACCAGTTCTTCTGTGAAGTCCCCCAGATCCTCAAGCTCTCCTGCTCAGACTCCTACCTCAGGGAAGTTGGGCTTCTTGTGGTTACTGCCTGTTTATCTTTGGGGTGTTTCATTTTCATTGTGCTGTCCTACGTGCAGATCTTCACTGCTGTGCTGAGGATCCCCTCCGAGCAGGGACGACACAAAGCCTTTTCCATGTGCCTCCCTCACCTGGCCGTGGTTTCCCTGTTTGTCAGCACTGGCTCCTTTGCCTACCTGAAGCCCCCCTCCCTCTCATCCCCAGTTCTGGATCTGGTGCTGGCCATGCTGTACGCAGTGGTGCCTCCAACAGTGAACCCTCTCATCTACAGCATGAGGAACAAGGAGCTCAAGGAGGCACTGAAGAAACTGGTTCAGTTCGTCCTGTTTCAGCAGCAATAAGCTGCCCATCTCTCCTCACAAGTGATTTCCAAGCCATCTCAGGGAACATTTGTAGTTTGGGCATTCTACCTGTTATAAGCATGTTTGTACACCAATGTCTGAATTCATCTCTCTTCTCCAGTGTCACAAACCCCATCTGTCTGACTCAGAGGCCTTCTATAAATCTGCTGACCACTGTGTCAGAGCTGGCCTCCCTTGCAGCATCTGCGAAATAAAAGGGGGTTTCATCAGTACACGGCCTGAAGGCTGGGCTCTTCTTCCCAAACTGGAGCCAAGAATGTGCTCAGGGAATTGCCGCCGAGAAGGCCCTGTTGCCATGCCTGGGTTTTCCATGTTCTGAGGAGGATATGGTCATAGGGTGATGTGTGAGGGAATGAGGGCTGGATTCAGCTGTCACTGGTGGGTGCCCAGTGGCCCTGGAGAGGGTGAGTGCTCAGGAGTTTTCTGCTGGGGACTGTCTCAAATATTAGAGGGCTGGTAACAGATGCCCATCCTTCTGGAAGGCAATATGGGGCCACCAGGTGAGCAGAGGGGGTCTGCAGGGACAGCATGTGCCTGGGATGGGCAGTGAGTGGAGACTCACAAAACCAAGTGGAGTCACCCAAAGGTAAAAGGCCAAACCGAGGAATGCACCAAATCAGGACTCTGCAACCTCAGGAGAGGCAGTGGGGACTCATCAGGCACAGGGAAGGCAGCCTCAACGGTGCTTCATGTCACCTACAATGAAAACCATAGCTGGATCTAATGACCCACCTGACCCCATCCTGAGCCATTGGAAATGCCTTGTGATTGCTCTGAGCATCTTCCACAGCCACAGATGACTGGAGAGGGGTTGTCAGGTGCAGTGATGCTGGGTCAGCCGGGTCTACCCTGACCAGCACGGCCAGGGTGGAGTCACCCCAGGGCCCCACAGCCTGCTCGCCCTGCAGAGCAGCACCACCAGCCTGGGGAGCAGAGTGGAGGGGTGCAGGAATGGCTGGGCAGGCCAGCATGGACACACTGACCTGGGGAAAGGCTCTCTGGGGAGCAGGGACATCCCTGGAGAAGAGCAAAGGAGCCATTGGTTGCTTGTGGGGAAGAATAAATGAAAACCTGTTTCTGAGTGTGTCAGCTCAGGGTAGGCTGCCCTGTCACTGGAGCTGCCTGAGGAGCCCTGGGGCAGGACTCTTGTGCTGTCCTGGGGAGAGGGGCTGCCCAGAGGGGCTGCAGGCAGCCACAGTTAAGGATCTCCTGGTGATGAGAGCAGTGGAGACACAGTGTGACTACCTTCCATTTCCTTGTGCCATTGCTGGCCCCCAGCCCTGGTGCTGATGGGGAGGCTGACACCCCTCTGTGCCTCCCAGGACCTGCTGTGCCCTTCAGAGGGGCTGTGACTGTGGAGTGAGTGCCCAGAGCTCTGCAGCACCCTACAGCAGGCACTGCTGCGGGACCACCCCAGCCTGGGCTGCTCTGCTGGGTGGTCTGGGGAGAGGGCACGGGAGGTGGCGAGTGTCAGGGAGGATCTGGGTTTGGCTGGAAAGGGGCCAGGAGAGGAAGAATGCCAGCAGGCAGCTGCTCTGTGTGAAGGCATTGTGGGAGCACATGGCCGTGTGCTTGCAGGGCAAATGCAGGTCTCCTGGGAAAGGCACCAGGACATGGTGGGTGCAGGAGAGAAGAGCCCAGGTTGTTCCCTGTGTTGCACAGACACACTGGGGAAGCTGCCCCAGGGCCATCGTCCGAGACCAGCCCCTCACATCACCCCTTTCCCATGCTGGCTGCTCACCCCAGCTGTGGGGTTGTCCATGGCCAGCTGCGTCCTGCTGCAGGTTTCTCTGTCCCAACGGAGGGGAAAAGGGCAGCCTTGCATAACCTCTCTTCTGCACCAGATCCTGGCAGATCCTTGGAGCATGGCTGTTTGCTGACCCCCACGTGGGGCACAAGTCAGGCTGAGTAGGGGCCCTCCAGACTCCAGGGGAATTTTTAAGAGTCATTTAATAGTCCGCCAGCCCTTTCCATGTCCAAGGTCTCTGGTTGCACCTCCAGCTGTGCTCTGGCTTTCCTCACTCCATCCCTACGTGCACAGACAATGTCTGCATGATCCCTCTGGGCAGCCCGTCCCCTTTCCACCCTCTGTGCACGTCCACCCCAACACCCTGAGTGCTGGTGCTGCTGCCAGGGAAGAGGTGGAGGATCCCTGCAGCCGTTCCTCAGGGATCTCCCCAGGGAAACGCTGTGCCCAGTCGCAGACTCAGCCCCAGCCCCAGCAGGGCAGAGGGGAGCTGCCCTCTCCTGACCCCCCTGCATGTGCCAACCCCACCTCAGCCCACTCCTGAAAGTCTTCAGCGCCGCCCTCAGGGGAGCTGCAGGTGCCTCTCCTAACCATGCATCGTAAAATCTGACCCAACTGAGTAGGGGTCCAAATCTGAAGCTCTCCTTACACCTTTACATTGGCTGTCAGGCAAGTGTTGCTGTGGATATATGGTCATCTTTTGCATCTAAAACCTTCTCTGGGTGCTGCTCAGGTCCCAGCATCCCTTTCTAAGGCTTTCTTGACTGTAGTGCAGAGACTGGTTCAAGGCAGAGATGAGGAGTCAGGTCAGCAGGATGGGCACAGGGACAGGTCTGGACGTGAGACGTGCAGGGCCAGGAACAGGCACATCCACAGCATAACTCAGGCAAGGCTCCAGCCTGTGGTGTTTCACTGAGGATGCAGGAATCACTCCAGTGCCCCTTCCCTGGGCCTCCTGGGTCCCCACTGCCTCTCTGGGGATTGCAGAGCCCTCATTTCCCCATGTGTGCCTGGATTTAGTGCTCTACCTTCTGGTCACTCCACCGTGGACTATCCCTCACTTTGTGAGGCTCCACTCACTGCCCACCCCAGGCACATGCTGTCCCTGGAGATCCCCTGAGCTCTCCTGGGGGCCCAGATTCCCCTCCAGAAGGATGGGCATCTCTCATCAGCACTGTCACCTGTGGGACAGCCTCGGGCAGAAAATTCAGAGACCATTCACCAGCTCCACTGGCACTGGTCACCAACAGATGAACCCTGGATCCAGCCCTCAGTCCCTAACAGATCACATGGAGACTCTGAGCTTGTCCCCCGCATCCCATGGAGTTCACAAGCAGAGCAGCAGGCCCTTTTGTGGTGCAATTTGTTTGGGTGTATTTTTGACTCCATCTTCTGAAGAAAGGGCAGACTTGGAAAGGCCTTAAGAAGAGAAAGTCTTGCTGTTGTTGGTGGATGTGTCTCCGAGAAAGCTGCAGCCCCCACGCAAAGGCTGCAGCAAGGAAATGCCTGCTGTGGCAGTGGAGGAAGAGTCCTGAGGAGCAGAGGGTCTGTTCCCACATGTTCTGTCCAGAATCTCCTCCCCTCCACTCCCACTCCACTTGGAGTGTTGGAGCTCTGTAGAGGGAAGGAACCAGCCCACAGTGACAGCCGGCTGCCACCCTCGCAGAAGAGGGGTGTGGGATCACACCCTGAATGTGGCCAGGGGAGCTGAGCTCTCCTAATGGACACCGGAGTCATGGTCTCACCCTGCCTGTGCTCATCTGAGCCTGACTCTGTGCCCCTGAGCTCCCTTGGTGTCAAAAGAGACAGTGCTGAAAGAGACCGTGCAAAGGGAAACCCTGCTCATTGCACTGGGGGCATTGGAGGGAGCTCAGACTAGTGGGCTCTGAGGTTCCCCCATCTCTGCTGATGAAGGGGGAAGCCTGGCTTCCTGCTTCAACACGGCCTCTGGGTCAGATTCAAATGAGACATTCCTGAGGACAAGTGGCACAAAGCAGAATATCTTTTCTTTTACAAGAATATAACAGAAAAATAAGAAAGAAAGAAAGACACGAGCAACACATAGCTATGATGCAAAATATGCCCTGGAAATGAGGAGCAAATGTTCATGGGATTGTTACTGGTGCTGACATTGTACCCATTGAATGAGTTTCCTCATGGCATCTTTGAGCTCCTTGTTCCTCATGCTGTAGATAAGGGGGTTCATTGCTGGAGGCACCACCGCATACAGAACAGCCACCACCAGATCCACAGATGCCAAGGAGAAGGAGGGGGGCTTCAGGGTGGCATATATTACAGTGCTGACAAAGAGGGAGACAACAGCCGGGTGAGGGAGGCACATGGAAAAGGCTTTGTGCCGGCCCTGCTCAGAAGGGATCCTCAGCACAGCAGTGAAGATCTGCACGTAGGACAGCACAATGAAAAGAAAACACCCAAAGCCTAAACAGGCACTGCCCACAAGAACCCCAGCTTCCCTGAGGTAGGAGTCTGAGCAGGAGAGCTTGAGGATCTGGGGAATCTCACAAAAGAACTGGTCCACTCTGTTGCCTTGGCAGAGTGGTATTGAAAATGTGTTAGCAGTGTGCAGGAGAGCATTGAGAAAACCACTGGCCCAGGCAGCTGCTGCCATTCTGACACAAGCTCTGCTGTCCATGAGGGTCCCATAGTGTAGGGGTTTGCAGATGGCAACGTAGCGGTCATAGGCCATGATAGTGAGAAGAGAATACTCAGCCAACATGAAAAAGACAATGAAAAATATCTGTGCAGCACATCCTGAATAGGAAATGGCTGTGGTGTCCCACAGGGAATTGGCCATGGATTTGGGGACAGTGGAACAGATGGAGCCAAGGTCGATGAGGGAGAGGTTGAGGAGGAAGAAGTACATGGGGGTGTGGAGGCGGTGGTCGCAGACTATAGCTGTGATGATGAGGCCATTGCCCAGGAGGGCAGCCAGGTAGATGCCCAGGAAGAGCGAGAAGTGCAGGAGCTGCAGCTCCCGTGTGTCCGCAAATGCCAGGAGGAGGAATTCATTGAGGGAGCTGCTGTTGGACATTGGCTCATTTAGGGCAGAGGGGGACTGTCTGATGAAGAAGACACATTGACAAATTAGGACAGACTTCTCTGAGCAAAACTTTCTCATAACCTCCCCCAACACACACATTACCTCTCCCTATCACAGCAGCAATGTCACTGACCTCCATCGTTTGAGCTCTGGTTTGTGCTTGTTGAGTTTGACATGAGGAGCAGGGGCCTGTGCTGGTGGGCTCCAAAGGAGCCAGCCCTGACCAACAGCACTGCAGACATGGGAACAGGGGTGAATAAACTGTTATATTCCCAGATCCAGTCAGAGTTAATCCACTCCTAATGCTGAAGGGATTTTCAGCATCTTCACTGCAACTTCTAAATAATGTGGGTACATTAGTAGTTTTAAGGCTTCTTTTGTTTTTTTTAGCTGACCCTGTCACTCCTGAGGAGCATGCCTGGAGGTAGAAATCCTCAGCATTGAGCATTGCTGCTGCACTCAGAGTGAGCAGCTGTGATTCCAGAGAGGCAAAAGGCTTCACTCTGGCTTGAGTGCAGAGGGAGCAGAGCTGGCCTGTCCATCTGCCTTCTTCCCAGATGCCCTGTGCTCCCACCTCGGAGGTAGAGGACAGTTGCACTCCTGTTACCCAAAAAAGAAACGACACCGTGGAGAGCAGAGGAATGCACTTGCAAAGTGTCCATCGGCACTCTCTCTGAGGGAATGTGAGGCAGGTCTCAGCCCTCCCCTTCTAGCCAGCAACGCATCGGGCTCCTTCCAGCTGCCCACACCCACCCTCCCACCAGCATGTCTCAGCGTGGCCTCAGTATCTAGGTGGCTTCTGCCTGGGGCACCTAGATAACACGCAGCTGCAATGGGAGAGCTGTGTCCTTGTGGAGGGCAGCTTGCAGCCCAGCCAGACACCCCAGGGAAATGGCGGAATGTCCTATGGATGGGGTGTCCTGGCAAGAGAGTTGGCTCATTCCCAGCTCCCCACACTGCATTGCCCAAAGCCCCACAGGTTAGAGGGGCACTTGGGCAACTCACTGTCAAGGATACGTCTGCAGGGCAGCACCCACAGGGTCTCAGTGTCTGAACTGCATCAGAATCCCCCCTGCCCAGAGAATCCAAGGGAAAGGACAAGGGCAGCACAGGCAGGTGGGAAACATCGAGCAATAGCATGATATTTGTGGTGAGGGAGGCAGGGCCAGGGAGGGACAGAGGGGCACTCAGGAGTGTCTCCTCTCCTGCATGTCCGGCTGCCGAGGAAACGATTCCTGCCCTGGACCCCACAGCCTTGAGAGCAGAGGGCTGTGCTGCCTGGGGGAGGAGAGGAGGCGTTGGAGTTGACAGTTTCCTCTCACACTCCGACCATGACTCTGCTGCCTGGAGCCATCCCTGTGGGGAGCTGTTTTTCTGTGCCCACGTCTCTCCCCTCTCAGTGCTCACACACCCCATCCCACCTGCTGTGAGCTCAGCTCTGCCCTGCAGAAACCTCCCGGGGGCAGGACGCTGCCCAGGGCACCTCTGTGTCTGCAGGTGCTATGGAGCAGGTGAGACAAACCTTGCTGAGGCTGGAAAGGTGATGCTGGTTCTGTCCTTAGGCTGAGGGGTGCATGAAGGCATTTGCTGAGTCCCTCCCAGAACTGCTCCTCTCGCAATGTCACTGTTCTGGAGCCTCCGTCCCCTGTCTAAACCTGACAGATCCAATCCCATTTCACCCCACCCAAAGAGAATCAGACTGAAAGCACAGACTCATGACAGCTCCTTCCCTTTCATGTATCCCCTGCCTTGACCTTCCTTTTGGAAAGTCTCCTTCAGAAATGTCCTGGGAGTGAGCTGGAGCTGCGAGCAGCCCTGACGCACGCAGCACCCTCTCAAAGGAAGAATGAACCTGCCCTGCCAGTGGTCGCTCCTCCCACTCAGAGCTTCTCCCCACATTATCGTTATGAGCTCCCTGGGCAGGTTGAGCGCTGACCCTCGCAGGCAGCAGGGTCATTGCCCCAGGCACACAGCACCATAGGGCACAGGAACACTGCTCTGAATCACAGCCCTGGGTGAACCTGTGTGCACACCCAGGCTTCACCCCCCCTGCAGGATCCCTGGGAGAAGGTAGCAAGATGCCCTGTCCCTGTGACGGTGTGGCAGGGAATCCCTGCTCTGAAGCATCTCCCCCTCCTCTGCAAAGGAGAAGCCGGGAGAGACTTCCTTAAAAATGTAATGGTGAGACTGGAATGATTTCAAGACCTTTCCAGGAACGTCAGTAGCATTGACCTGCAGCCAGAGACTTACTGTGTCAGGGGCTGTGAAGATTTCTCCCACAAGGAGCACTCCTCTGTCCTCCCACTCCACACTGCCTTGCACTTCTGTCTGCCTTCTCTCCTCTCATGGCAGCAGCAGCAGGCAGTGCCCGGAGCCCTGCTGCTCTTTGCAGAGGAGCTGCTCCTGCACACAGCTGTCTCTGGGCAGTGCTGCCCAGTTGCCATAAACTCCCTCCATCCCTGGATCCTGGCCCCACTCAGGACCAAAGGCCCAGCTGAGCTCATGACTTTCTCTGTCCCTTGTGCTCCATCCTCCTGGGAAATGTTCACTGAAGTAGACTAAAATAATCACTGATGGTCCCTCTCTAAGCACTGAAGGAAGACTGATTCCAGCATTGCAATTTGTCTCATCAGAGGATGGTTATCTATGAAAAGTGGAAATGTCCCACTCAGGAAGCCCCTAGTCCCATCTCTTAGCTAGGCAGCAAACCTAGATGGGCAGAAGAATAGAGTTCCTTTTCCCAGAGTTTAGGGAATAATTCAGATGAGTCAGTTTGGGCTTCTCAGGCTGCTTTAGAAGGCCCTGGAATGGCATAGGATTCAGATTCTCCTGTGAGCTCCACTAAAAACACACAGGAGGTGGGATTCCCCTTGCCCAGGCAGAAGTGAGCACAGCATGGATGTCTGCATGCGAGATCTTGGTCTATGCATGACCATGCCGGTCTTCTGCTCCATCCTCCTGGGAAATGTTCACTGAGGTAGACTAAAATAATCAGCTATTGTCCTTTGCTAAAGAGTGGAGAGACACTGATTCCAGCATTGCAATTTATTTCATCAGAGGATGGCTATCTTGGAAAGGTGGAACTGTCCCACTCTGGAAGCTCCTATTCCCATCTCTTAAGTAGGCAGGACACCTAGGTGGGGACAAGAAGGGAGTTCATTGACACATGGTTCAGGTGTTGATTCAGATGACTCGGTTTGGGCCTCTCAGGATGCTTTAGAAGTCCCTGGGCTGGTGTGGGATTCAGATCCTTCTCATCAGCTCCATAAAAAACACAAAGGGGGTGGGAGTCCCCTTGCCCAGGCAGAAGTGAGAACAGCATGGATGTCTGCAAGCAAGATCTTGGTCTATGCTCCCATTATAATCAATGGAGATGAAGGGTAGAAGTCAGTTGCTCACACACAAACACCTGATGACATTGGAAGAGAGAGAGGTGGTCCAAGGCATGTGCCAGTGTCTGCTTGCTCTGATGGAGCAAGTGTGACACCTACATCCTTCTAGAGCATGAGTTGGGGTCAGGTAAGGAATTTCCTTGGCCACCTGCAATGATATTAGATGCCCACTGCTACCAGAGCTCCACTCACTAGGAAGCTGAGACACATGCAGATCCCAACATTGCAAACAGTTGATGTCATCCAGTTCAGGCACTTGATTCAGTAACACAGAAATAGGCCTGCAGGGCCATGTCGGATGCCTGGGGGTGTCCAGCACATCCACATGTCTCTAGAGATACACTATGGGACCTCTAGGAAAACCATGCCCCTTTGGGGTGGTTGCTGGGCAAGTGACCCAGGGCAACTTGGGGTTCCTACCAGTGCCCAAACAACTGGATCCCACCACTGCCTTTAGGCCAAGTCCTGTTGATCTGCAGCCAAGTCTGCTTCAAAAATGGGAGAGGTACATCACACCAAGGTCTCTGCTCTAGTCTCTGCACCCTTAAAACCTTCTAGCTTTCCTCCCCCTGAAACTCTTCTCACCCCTCAAGAGGATATGAACCAGGACTGGGCTAATGATGACCTCAGGGTGCCTGGATCACAGGCTGCCCAGTGCCAGGGACTTCTTCAGTGTCACCTTGTCCTGCCTGGAGATTGGTTCACCTCTGTCACAGGCCACAAGGTGCTGCAGAGTCAGCTCAGGCAGCACAGAATCACAGAATCACAGAATCGCTGAGGTTGGAAGGGACCTCTGGAGATCATCTAGTCCAACCCCCCTGCTCAAGCAGGGTCACCTAGAGCACATTGCACAGGATTGCATCCAGGCGGCTTTTGAATATCTCCAGAGAAGGAGACTCCACCACCTCTCGGGGCAACCTGTTCCAGTGCTCTGTCACCCTCACAGTGAAAAAGTTTTTCCTCATGTTCAGATGGAAGTGTCTGTGTTTCAGTTTGTGCCCATTGCCTCGCGTCCTGTCGCTCGGCACCACTGAAAAGAGTCTGGTCCCATCCTCTTGACACCCTCCCTTCAGATACTTGTACACGTTGATAAGATCTCCTCTCAGTCTTCTCTTCTCCAGGCTGAACAGGCCCAGCTCTCTCAGCCTTTCCTCATAAGAGAGATGCTCCAGTCCCCTAATCATCTTTGTGGCCCTTCGCTGGACTTGCTCCAGTAGTGCCACATCCCTCTTGTACTGGGGAGCCCAGAACTGGACGCAGTACTCCAGATGTGGCCTCACCAGGGCTGAGTAGAGGGGGAGAATCACCTCTCTCCACCTGCTGGCAACACTCTTCCTCATGCAGCCCAGGATACCATTGGCCTTCTTGGCCACAAGGGCACATTGCTGCCTCATGCTTAACTTGGTGTCCACCAGCACTCCCAGGTCCTTCTCAGCAGAGCTGCTTTCCAGCAGGTCAACCCCCAACCTGTACTGGTGCATGGGGTTATTCCTCCCCAGGTGCAGGACCCTGCACTTGCCTTTGTTGAACTTCATGAGGTTCCTCTCTGCCCACCTCTCCAGCCTGTCCAAGTCTCTCTGAATGGCAGCACAGCCCTCTGGGGTATCAGCCACTCCTCCCAGTTTTGTATCGTCAGCAAACTTGTTGAGGGTGCACTCTGTGCCTTCATCCAGGTCACTGATGAAGAAGTTGAACAAGACTGGACCCAGTACTGACCCCTGGGGGACACTGCTAGCTACAGGCCTCCAATTAGACTCTGCACCACTGATCACAACTCTCTGAGCTCTACCATTCAGCCAGTTCAGTTCAGCCACTCACAGACATGGCTCCATGCCCAGCTGGAGGACTGGATGTCCAGCTGTGAGCCCTGGGAGGACGAGCCCTCTGCTGGGTCCTCTGCAGGGCTCGCAGGGAGCATTCAGAGGAGGTCCTGAGGCCATCTACTGGGCCTGTAGACCATCTTCCTCCCATGGGGGCCCTCAAGCAGGGTGCCTCAGTGCAAAGATCCATCCCATCTTTTTGCTGCATGAACAGAGAGGAGAAACTGCCCCAGGAAACTCCTCCCAGACCCAGTCTCTCATACCATCTATTTCCAGCACTGGCCATTCCCCATGGTCCTGGTGAGGTGTGATCTTTGAATGTGACCTGCTATGTCTCCCTGCTGGGCTCAGCACCTGTATGGGGGGAAATGGTCAGCCCTCTCTGGCCTCTCTCGCTGGGCCCAGACCCCAGCAGACCCCAGACAATGGCCTCCTGCTAACCCCAGGGGGACAGGGACAGGGCTGGGCAGGTTCTGGGGGCTGGTGGGAGGCTGCCAGGCAGGAGGGCCATGGGCAACGGGGCACCGCAGGCCCCCACCATGGTGTGGGGATGTTTCCCCACCCCAGAATGCACCATGTCCTGGGCAGTTCCTGCACAGTGAGGCCTTGGGGTCACATGGAGGTTAGCAGGGCTGGGCCAGTGGAGGCATGAGGTGCAGATGGGTGCCATGGCACTCCAGAAGCTCCTGACAGTCATGGAGGGGACTCACTGCTGCTAGTAGGATCGAGGGTTCTCGAGGGCTACAGGCACTAGCATCACTTGCCAGGACTCCCAGACCCAGCACAGATGGTCAGTGCCCAACACTGCACTGTGCCCCTTGTCCTGTGTCACCATCCTCTCTCAGGAGCACTGCTGGGTGCATCACTCCCTGCCCAGGTGTGGAGAGGAGCTGCTGGAGGTCTTCTCTTCTCAAGCCTGCTTCCACTGGCTCAGCCTTGACATCGGCCCACAGGCTCTACCCTGGGTCATATTATGTCTCCATTAGCTCTCATCTGAGAAAATGTAGGGACCTGCAGTGCATAGCTCTGCTTGGAGCTGGCCACCATGGCCTGCCTGCACAGTCCCAGGAGATCCCAGCAAGGCTGTGCTTGGAGGTGAAGCTGTGATTGTCCTAAGTCAAAGTTGATGGCATGACCTGGCTGGGGGCCAAGGGGAGGAAAGGACAACAGAGAACAAGGAGAAGATGCAGTAAGGGAAATTTCAAATGAGTTGAGGGAAAAAATAAAGAAATAACCATGGTAGTTGAGCAGCACTGGGACAGGGGAGAGGAAAGCTTTGAAAACTCTCCTGGAGAAAGCACCTACCAACCTGATCTAACTGTCAAGTTAGTCCAGCTTAGAGCAGACCGTGATCCTGGAGATCTCTGGTGGTCCCTCCCAACCCAAACCGTCTAGGAGAAAGTGGCTGGAAGGCAGAGTCCTGGGCAGGGGACACTGTTGTGGGGTTGAGGCCTTGCTGGCATTTATACTGCCTGGTCAAGCCTGTCCTCAGAGGGACACAGTGAGCGAGTTCATCCTCAAAAGGAGTCTCTGCTCCAGGGAAAACAGGAGTCAAAGCAGTGCTGGGAGACTACATAGAAGTTCTCAGGAACACACCACGAATTCAGGCCCTTTGACTGCTGAGGTGTCCCCAGACCGGTGCTTTGCATCCTGGGTCTTAAGGGCTGAGAAAATCTTTAGAGCCAGAGCAGATTGCAGTCCCATCTCCTGGGCTCACAGGTTACAGGGCATCAGCAGGGCTGTCCTGGGTGCAGGGAGGGAAACAGTGCCCAGGGCATGAGCAGATCCCCCTCTGCCCTCCCCTCTCTCTTCACACCCCAGAACAGAGATCTTGTTTCCCACGTTGGTCCTCCCTGCCAGGCTGCATTCCCAGCTGGAGGGGATGCAGTCTTCCCACTGGGGAAATGCAGGAGAGCCCAGTGTCATCTAGAGGAGCAGGGTCCCACCACACCTGCTGGGTGGCCACGGCTGCAGGCTGCAGGCCCCACTCTGTTTCCTGCAGACCTCCTGCCTGGGGCTGGAGGGTGCCCAGCAGCAAGGCAGGCATGCCTGGGGGTCGAGTGCCATTGGGGTGGTGGCCTTTGGACCAGCCACTGCCTTTAAGGGACTCAGGAGCTTCTCCGCCTCCATGTTAGTGGCAAAGTTCTTGTCCCAGCTTCTTCCCTCTGGAGAGCTGGGAATTTCATTCTCGGGAGAAGGGGAAATAGGAAACCATTTTATCCACGTGATCACCCCGTCAACCCTCTACTGTCTTCTTCTTCTCTATCACCCCCAGAAGTTCTTTGGCAGGGGCATTCTTTGGTTTCTGATCTTTCTATCTGACCCTGCTTTGAGCAGCAGGTTGCACTACAGGCCTCCTGTGGTCCCTTCAACCAGAATTACCCTAAAAGCCAATGATCTCAGGACCCATTTCAAGCACAGACCAAATGTCTCTGGGACAGGAGTCCTTTGTGCTTATTGTGACCACCTAAAAGAAGGCAGGTGAACACCTCCTCCTCCCTGTTGAATGTAAGGGCAGCCTGGAAGGCACTGCCTCAGGCATATCTACATTACAATGGAAATTCTTTGCATCTACCTTTAACCACCTGAAAGGCCATTGCCTGGATCCCCTCAGGGGTGAGGGGAGAAGAGCAAGCTTTTCTGCGGTGTGATTTCTCTACCTCTGTAGTTTGTGCCTCTGAGTAGACGGTGCCACCCTCCCCTTGGTTTCTTGCCAGAGGCTCAGGCTGTATGGGGATGTGAATGTGGAGGTTGTCTTTCACTCCGTGATCGTGAGATGGTGGAGAAGTGAGAGGAATAAGAGAGTCACCGCCCCGGACTGCAGCAGAGAGGATTTCATCTTGTTTGGGATGGAATTAGGCAAGCCAAAGCTCAGATGGAGGTGGGCTGGAGCTGGATCTAGAAAGGGATGGGGAGGGTAACCTGAAGGGCTTCTGCAAGGATGTCGGCAGCACAAGGCAGCGACACAAGGAAAATGTGTTCTCCCTGCTCAGTGGAACAGGGGATGTAGTGACAAATACAGGGGAAAGGCTGAGGAGCTCATTGCCTCTTTCACCTTGTCTTTTCCTGGTCTTGTCTACTGCCAGGCCTCCCTGGCCCCCAAGTCCTTTGGCAGCATCTGTGTTATCAAAGCCTCAGCTGTGGTAGAGGACGATGCAGCTGGGGAGGACTTTTGCCCAGTGGGCACACACAAGTCCACGGGAGCAGACATGAAGCACCCCAGGGTGCAGAGAGAGGTGGCTGGAGTCACTGCAACGCTGCTCCCAGTTGTCTATGAAATGTCAGGGCAATCAGGGAGGTTCCTGATGACTGGGAAAAGGCAGACAATGCACCCATTTTGCAGGAGAGCAAGAGGGAGGATCTGGGGAATGACAGGCTGGTCCTCTTCATCTCAGTCCCTGGGAAGGTGATGGAGCAAATCCTCCTGGAAACCATCTCCAAGCATAGGAAGGAGAAGGCCTGGAAGAGGCAGCATGCGTTGACCAAGAGGAAATGGAAACCATGCCTGACCAACCTGATTGCCTTCTACCATCAGATGAATACCTGCATGCACAAGGGGAAAGCAGGGGATCTTGTGAACCTTCAGTTTAACAAAGCCTTGGACACAATCCCCCAGAGTCTCCTTATGGGCAAATTGTTGAGCTCTGCCCTGGATCAGTGGATCATAAGGCAGGTAGAAGATTGGCTGGACCATGAGGCTGAAACGCTGTGATCAGTGGTACAAGTTCCAAGTGGCAGCTGGTTACTAGCAGCATCCCTCAGTGATCACCATGTGGGGCAGGACTGTTTAACATCTTGATGAATGGCCCGCACAATTGATGGAGTGTATTCTCAGGACCCTTGTGGACAATGCATAAGTGGGGGGAGCCCCTGGGCAACCTCCTCTAGTTCCCTCTGCATTGACCAGGGGAGTTGGGACTAGGTGATGTCCAGAGGTCTCGTCCACCCTAAGTGCTGGGATTCAGTGAATCTTTTCCTGGAGAGCTCTGTAAAGAGAGAAGAGGCCGAGGAAGAAGGAAGGACATAGAGGCAGAAGAAGGGAGCTGAAACATGTTGATTTAAATAAAGTCGTTCCTCCGAACAAAGTTTCTCCATTCCGAGTGTTGGTAGCAAATGTATTTTGATGAATAATGTGTGTGTGTATATATATATACATTTGCATAGACAGGCTAATTCCTGTAGTGCATGAACATGGTGCTGCCAATTAAGAAGAAAGAAAAAAAAAATATGGCAATGGTAATAACTGTGTGAAGCTTTGGAAACGAGGATTTTTATCAATTATTGTACTGAGTTATTTTCTGAGAAGATTTCAACTTCTGACTAGAATCCACTTTGGGGGCTTGATTCATTTGACCACATAGAGAGGCTATTGCTGCCTGAGGTGCCCTGGGGTAGTTGTGTTGTCATGTGGTGCTGGAAATTTTGGAGGCGGCTCCTGTGGGACATGAGCTTGTCATTAGGAAAGGTATCTCAAAACAACTCAGTTGAGACAACTTAGTTCCCTCTTTGGACGAGAAAGGGAAGTCCAGAGAATTGGATTTGACAGAGACATCTGCACTGAGGGGGTCTGGCCTGGAGTGAGATCAGTCTCCTCCTTGTTGTCCCCAAAAATGAAGTCACACTTCATTGACCATGCAGGGAATGAAAAGGGAGTGTGGCAAGATGTCAATGAGCTCCCTTCTTGCCCCATTCTCTGTGTCCTGCCTAGTTAAGAGATGGGAATCGGGGCTCCAGATCCAGACATTTCCACCTCTTGCACATAACCATCCTCCGATGAGACAGTTTGTAATGCTGGAATCAGTCTCCCTTCAGTGCTCAGAGAGGGCCCATTGGTGATTGTTTTAGTCTACTTCAATGAACATGATGAAAGAGTGGAAATCTTCAGGAAGGGTATTAATGGCGGGAGAAGAAATATCGATTTGCCCTTGACCTTGTGTTTCCACTGCTCTGTCTATTAGGCTGTGGTTAAAATCTCAGTGCTCTCTCACATATTTCCACATGTCCTGATTAAATTGGTCATTTCCAAAGGAATCTTTGCATCAGACTCTCTGGGCATATGCACTTTCCATAGTTTCCCAGTTTCCTCCTCCCCTTCCTCTTTATCTATTCA
This sequence comes from Apteryx mantelli, assembly GCF_036417845.1. NCBI lineage: Eukaryota > Metazoa > Chordata > Aves > Apterygiformes > Apterygidae > Apteryx > Apteryx mantelli. The sequence continues at coordinate 15,410,546 of NC_089988.1, forward strand.
GATACCACTCAGCTCTCCAGTTGCTGCTCTGAGCTGCTGGGAGTCTGAAGCTTGCCTCGTCTTTCAGAAGTCTCATTGTCTCTTTAGCCAGCTCCTTTGTTTTTTTTCCTGTCTATCCTTTCCTATCTATCTGTGGAGAACATTTCAAGGAAGGTTATGCCTTGTGGGCAGTGGACCTCACTGGAGGCAGCTTGGACTTGGCATACACTTGAGGACTGTCTTGTATCTTTTATTAAACGGTTCCAAAATATAATTTCTTTGTTTGCTTTTAAGACAAAATCTTCTGTGCCTGTTAGCAGCTAGTTCTCATAGGAAAGCAGGTGGGAATTGCTGCACATGAGCTGTACCATTCAGCTACAGCCTTGAGTGGCAAAAGGTTCGATTTTCACAAGAGTGATGTGAAGTCCCCAGTGGCTGATGAGGGCAATGGCAGGGCTGGGGAGCTGGGGAGGAAGGTTCTCCATACAGGTCTCCTATCAAAAATACTCCTTTGCCTACATGTCCAGATTTCATTAGGAGACACTGTGGGTCGGTAGGAATTGGAGAATGTGGGTGTGACTTATTCTGAAAAGTGAAGAATCAAGAAAGCTTAAGAAGCAGACATCTTTCTTTTTCAGGTGCTCATTGAAATTTGCCTAATCTCAATACACTGCTGCAAACTTTCCAATTAACCACACAAGAATTGAAGAGCTGAAGAAAATTATGGAAAGAGGCATGGCTCCTTAGGGATTTTTGTATTTTAATGACCACTTGGGTGTATTTGGGGCGGAGCCCATGAACTTCAGATACTGAGAGGAGGCTGAAGCAACCTCTCAAGAAGCAAATCCCAAGCTTTTTGGAAAGATAATGAGTCCCACTGAGGGCCATTACCAACAAAGTCTCCCCAGGGGCTCATTAGAGCAGAAAGTTGGAGGCCCTGATTGCAGGTAGGCAAAAGCAATGTGCGGGTGCCTGTGATGCCAAGTCAACCTCAATGTAAGTTATCAAGCAGAGTGACCAGGCACTGACAGCCAGCTCCTGGGAAGGCTGATGCTTTCCATCCTGCATTGCTCAGGGCTCTTCCTGGGGCCAGTGTGAGGGTGGGGGTGTTCAACACCAACTGCAGGACCATGATACAGTACCTCCTGGGCTCCCAAGGGACAAGGATGCAGCAAGGCCACAGTGCTTTAAGGAATGGCGTCTTCTCGGGGGCCTCGGTGTCAGAGACACCAGCCATAGCCAAAAGGACAAAGACCTAGCTGTGCTGGGAGCTTTCAGCCTTGGCAGTGCCCTCAGCCATCTCCACCACAGGCTGTCCTATGCTTTCCCACGCCTGTGCCTCTTTCCCTGCAGACTGTACACACCCAAGCTGCTTCCCCACCTTGCTCTCACCCCGCGATCTCCCTGCCTCTCCTGATGTCTTCCAGTCCTCACTTGCTTTTCCTTGAAACACAAAGCCAGGGGCTGATCACAGACTCCCTCTGGGTGACCTGTAGCACCAGAGCACTGCCTTACAAGTGACATTCTTTTGACCTGAAGTGCAGTCTGAACCTCTCAAGATGCAGTTTGTGGCTCTTTCCCCTTCCCATGCTGTTTCCCGATACTAAGAAAAGCTCCATCATCTCTGAAACCACCCTTCCAGCAGTCACAGGCTCCTATTCTACTGTTCTTTGCCTCCACTTCAGCAGGCTAAAGAAAACCAGGTCCCTCAACCTCTCCTCATGGATGGGTTTATTCCCACCTAGGCACAGCACTTGACACTACTCTTGTAAATATTCATGATGTATCTGTTGTCTGAATCACTCGAGTTTCGCAAGATGCTTTGGGACTGAAGCTCCTCAGTGTCAAAGTAAAGCAAAACAAAAACAAACAAACAAACAAAAAGCAGTCTAAACCAGTGCCAATGAGCTAAGGGTGAGCAGGTGTGGTGTGGTCTCTATGGGATGGGATCAGATTGGTAAAAGAGACAGACTTAGAAGGGGGGAAAGAAAAATAAAAATAAAATTAAAAGTGAAGCCAAGGATTGATCAGGGCTGTCTTGGGGATTCCTGCCAAGAAGCCCTGCATCTGAGCAATTCTGAGTGGAGGAGGACAAGAAGGCTGGCCTGCTTCTACTGTCACAGGGCACCTGCATGCTTTCCCTGACATCCACAAGAGAAGATTGAGAGTGGGAAGAATCATGGACTCCTTTGGAGTTCAAGGGACCTCAAGAGGTTTCTGTCCCTTCATGCGCCAAAAATGTGATCTGAGAGGGTTCACTGCATGACTCACTCTTCATCAAAGGGAGGCTGAACTGCCTGCAGCTCCCCAGGTTGCCCTTGTGGCCTTTTTGGAAGATGGATGTAACTATCGCCTTTCTCCTACTATCCCATCCCTGATCAGTTCCTCCTTCTTTGAAATTTCCAGACACAAGAAAGCATCACCCACATCGGCCCATCTGGCAGCTGTGCAAAGAAGTTGTCCTTGATGCCCTCCAGAAACCTCCTGGCCTGCTTGCACTCTGCTGTTTGCCCTTCCAGTTCAGGCCAGGGGGATTAAAGTCCCCATGACAAGAACCAGGGCCTGTGATCCACAGACTTGCTCACGTTGCTTAAAGGAGACTGCATCCACCTCCCTACCCTCACTAGGTGGTCTGTAGCTCCCACCATGATGTCACCCCTGCTGTGATGCTCACCCACAACCACTCACCCAAACCCTTGCCTCTCCCAAGGAAGAGCTCCAAACATCCAAACTGCCCCTTCACACAAAAGACATCCTCCCTCCTCATCTTTCCTGACAGTCTCTCCTGAAGACATTGTACCCCACCAGCATTGCCCTCCAATCATTTGAGGATCCCACCACACCTCGGTCATTCCAATGATGTTTCACACCTGTGAAAGCTTGTACATCTCTATCTGCTCCTGCTTCTCCCCCAGGCTGCATACATTTGCATATATTAGTGTTGCAGAGCATCAGCTGTGGCACAGAGCAGACTGCTTGTGGTGCAACCTATTAGCAAGAGCCAAGAACACTGGGTGTGCAATGGCCCCACTTCAGAGCAGAGCCATGCTGGCCTAGATAGCAGGTGGCAATGTAATGGTGGAAGGAGGTTCCCACTGAGAGAGCAAAGCCTGCAATGCCCAAGGCCAGCGAGAAACAGAGCTGGGCTGTGCAGGAATGCCAGGAGAGGGGTTGGCTGGCTGAGCTGATTTGTAGCACCTTGGGGCCTGTGACAGAGGTGAAGTGATCTCCAGGCAGGACAAGGTGCCACTGAAGAAGTCCCTGGACCTGGACAGCCTGTTATCCAGCCACCCTGAGGTCATCATTAGCCCAGTTCCTGCTCATATCACCTGGTGGTGAGAAGAGCTTCAGGCAGAGAAGGGCAAGAAGGGTTTGAGAGTGCATTGACTAGGGCAGAGACCTTGGTGTGATGTGCCTCCCATTTATGCAGCACACTTGAATGCAGACAGGATGGACTTTGCCTAAAGGCAGTGGTGGGATTCAGTTGTCTGGGCACAGGTAGAAAAGTCTGAGATAACCTGGGTTGTCTGCCCAGCAGCCACTCCAAAGGGGCATGGTTTTCCCATAAGTCCCATCCATACAGTTGTGCTAGAAACCCCAGGCATCTGACATGGCCTTGCCAGCCTGTTTCTATGTCATTACATCAAGTGTGTGCACTGAATTACATTAGCAGTTTGCACTGTAGGCATCTCCATGTGTCTCAGCACCATAGTGAGGGGTGCTCTAACAGTAGTGGGCATCTAGTGTCATTTGAGATGGCCAAGGGAATTCTCCACCCGGCCCCCAACTCATGCTCTAGAAGGATTTGGGTCTCCCAGTTGCTCCATCAGAGCAAGCAGATACTGGCACATGCCTTAGACCACCTCTCTCTCCTCAAATGTCACCCGGTGTTTGTGTGTGGGCAACTGACTCCCATCCTCCATCTCAGGTGATTACAATGGGAGATTAGAGAAGGAGCTCCCATGCAGATTTCTGTGTTGTACTCACTTCACCTTGGGAAAGGGAATCCCACCTGCTGTGTGTTTGTGGAGTTCATGGGAGTTTGGTGAATCCCACTCCAGCCCAGGGCCTTCCAAACCAGAATGAAATGCCCACATTGACTCATCTGAGTCAGCACCTGAACCATGGGTCAATCAGCTCCCTTCTTGCCCCTTTCTATGTGTCCTGCCTAGTTAAGAGATGGGAATCGGGGCTTCCAGAGTGGGAAATTTCCACCTCTTGCCGATAATCATGCTCTGATGAAACAATCTGTAATGCTGGAATGAGTCTTCCTGCTGTGCTTAGAGAGGGCCCATTGGTGATTATTTTAGTTTATTGGAGTGAACATTTCCCAGGAGGAGGAAGCACAAGGGACAGAGAAATTCATGAGCTCAGCTGGGCCTCTGCTCCTGAGTAGGGCCAGGCTCTGGGGATGGAGGGAGCTCATGGCAATCGGGCAGCACTGCCCAGACACAGCTGTGTGCAGGAGCAGCTCCTCTGCAAAGAGCAGCAGGGCTCCGGGCACTGCCTGCTGCTGCTGAGATGAGAGGTGACATGACAGAGAGAAGTGCAAGGCAGTGTGGAGTGTGAGGACAGAGGAGAGCTCCTTGTGGGAGAAATCTTCCCAGCCCTTGACACGGTAAGTCCCTGGCTGCAGGGCAATGCTACTGACGTTCCTGGAGGGGTCCTCTAAACCCAGCCCGTCCCATAACTGATAGGCTTTCTAGGGATTGCTCTGCTGGCACATCCAGTGCATAGGCAGAGGAGGAGATGCTTCAGAGCAGGGATTCCCTGCCACACTGTCACAGGGACAGGGTGTGTAGCTCCATTCTGCCAGGGAAGGTGGCTGCAGGGGTGTGAAGCCAGGGAGCACACACAGGTCTGCGCAGGGCTGTGATTCAGAGCAGTCTCCCTGCGCTCCAGGGTGCTCTGTGCCCGGGGCAGTAACTCTCCTGCCTGCGAGGATGAGCCCTCCACCTGCCCAGGGAGCTCCCCACAGCACTATGGGGAGAAACTCTTAGTGAGAGGAGCGACCCCCGGCAGGGCAGGTTCATTCTCCTGCTGAGAGGGTGCTGCGTGGGTCACGGTTGCTCACAGCTCCAGCTCATGCACAGGAGATGTCCGAGGGGGTCTTTTCAAGAGGAGATCAAGAGAAGGGCTGCTTGAAAGGGAAGGAGCTTTCCTTCAGATGTCTGCATTTTCAGTTTCCTAATTTTGACACGGAGAATGAAGGAACAAGTTTTCTTTTTTGGGAAGAAAGTGGGAGTACTAAACCTTCACTCTCCGAGATTAATTGGTCTGTGAGAAACCTCAGGAAGCCGCTTCATCCCAACCTTAGCCTACAGACAGCATCAACATCACCCTTGTGGCCTCATAGGAGTTTATGTGACCTGCTGCTTGGGCTGTGCATGCCCAGAGATGCCCCTAGAGAATGCCCTGATCCGGGAAGTTTCTGTAGGGCAGAAGTGAGCACCCAGCGGGTGGGATGGTGTCTGTGAGCACTGACTGGGAGATGTTGGGACAGAGAGAGAGCTGCCAGCAGGGACAGCTCCAGGCAGCAGAGATGGGCAGGGAATGAGAGGGAAGTGCAGGGCATGAGCCACCTTCTCTGCAGCCAGAGCTCTGGCAGAGGAGAGGGGCATCTCTCCTGCTATGGGCCCATTTTGGGCTGCCTGACAAAGGGGCTGAGAGTGACTGTCCTGCAATGTCACCATCTGTGAGGTGGCATGCCCAGCTGGGTAAGGGGAAGGCCTTCCAGAATGCCTCGCTATCTCTCTCCCTGCCACCCTTGGCAGCAGGATCATGGTGCTGCTCCTTGTTTCCCCTCCTGTCCATGCTGTTCATATTCTTGTTCTTGGGCTTTCTGGGGTTGGATGTTTTCAGCTGCAGTTCAGACATTGATGCTGCAAGTTGTAGAACAGAGGAGTCTGAATGGGAATGAGGCTGCCCCAGCCCCCTTCTAAACTGTGGAGCTCCCAGAAATGCAGTCAGTGGGGCTGGGAATTGAGCTGACTCTCCCTTAAGGAGAGCCCATCTTCAGTCCTAAGAGTCCTTTGACCATTTCCTTATAGTGTCCTGGCAGACTGCGTGATGCCCTCTAGAAAGGCACAGCTGTCTCATAGCACCTCTGTGATATCTGAGAGCCCCATGAGGAAGGTGCAGAGATGGTGAGAGTATGGAGATGGTGGTGGGAGGCTCTAAATGGGTATCTGCAAAGAGCCCTGTGTGTCCTTGTCTAGAAGGCGAGTGTGGAGAGCTCCGTCAGGTGCCCGGAGGAAGGGTGAGAAGTTTGGAGATGTGCACTTTGAAACTGGACTCGTGCTCTCAGCAGGGGCTGGTTACTTCTAGGGCAACATATGAGTGTGATCATCCCCTAGCTCAAAGAGAGAACTGCAACATTTGGGGGTTTCTTTGCTTGAAAAGTCTCTGTTAACTTCTCAAAGTCTTTTCTTCTTTGCACAGTCCCCCATGAATGGACATAGCAATATGTCCAACAGCAGCTCCTTCAACAAGTTCCTTCTCCTGGCATTTGCAGACACGTGGGAGCTGCAGCTCTTGCACTTCTCGCTCTTCCTGGGCATCTACCTGGCTGCCCTCCTGGGCAACGGCCTCATCATCACAGCCGTAGCCTGCGACCACCGCCTCCACACCCCCATGTACTTCTTCCTCCTCAACCTCTCTGTTCTGGACCTTGGCTTCATCTCCACCATTGTCCCCAAATCCATGGCCAATTCCCTGTGGGACACCAGGGCCATTTCCTACTCAGGATGTGCTGCTCAAGTCTTTGTGTTTGTCTTCTTGTTTGCAGGAGAATATTCTCTACTCACAGTCATGGCCTATGACCGCTACGTTGCCATCTGCAAACCCCTGCACTACGAGACCCTCATGGGCAGCAGAGCTTGTGTCAAAATGGCAGCAGCTGCCTGGGGCACTAGTTTTCTCTATTCTGTGATGCACACTGCTAACACATTTTCCATACCACTCTGCCAAGGCCACACAGTGGACCAGTTCTTCTGTGAAGTCCCCCAGATCCTCAAGCTCTCCTGCTCAGACTCCTACCTCAGGGAAGTGGGGCTTATTGTGGCTAGTGGCTGTTTAGTCTTTGGGTGTTTCATTTTCATTGTGCTGTCCTATGTGCAGATCTTCACTGTTGTGCTGAGGATCCCCTCTGAGCAGGGCCGGCACAAAGCCTTTTCCATGTGCCTCCCTCACCTGGCCGTGTTCTTCCTGTTTGTCAGCACTGACATGTTTGCCTACCTGAAGCCCCCCTCCCTGTCCTTCCCAGCTCTGGATATGGTGGTGGCTGTCCTGTACTCGGTGGTGCCTCCAACATTGAACCCCCTCATCTGCAGCATGAGGAACAAGGAGCTCAAAGATGCCCTGAGGAAAGTGATTTCATGGACCTTTTCCAGCAGTGGTAACATTGCCATTGCTCTCCACAAATGACTCCCCCTCCGTCCTGTACCAAGACTGAGCTTTTTTTGTTAACTTTATTTTCATTATGACTTTTATTACTATTAGTAGTAGCACTTGTTATCTGTGTTGCTACACAAATGGTTGGAATCATTCCACCTTTACTGAGACTGCTCTGTCTCACCTGGTGCCCATATAAAGTTGTGTCCAGCACTGGTTCAGAGCTGACTCCATCACAGTATCTCTGTAATAAAGTAGGTTCTACCCAGTGCAGTGCTTGAAGGATTACTCTTCCTCCAAAGCTGCTCTCTGTCACGCCCTGTCCCCAGCACATTTCTTTGAGACAATCTCCCCCACTCCGCATGCTGATCGTTACCCCAAAAGTTACCCCCAAACAGGGCTCCACACTCAGCTGGAGGACTGGATGTCCAGCTGTAATCCCTGGGAGGACGAGCCCTCTTCTGGGTGCTCTGCAGGGCTGGCAGGGAGCATGCAGAGGAGGTCCTGGGGCCATGTAGACTATCCTCCTCCCATGGTGGGCCTCAAACAGAGTCTGTCAGAACACAGATCCAGCCCCGCTTGTCACTGCATGAACAGAGAGGAGAAACTTTCCCAGGAAAGTCCTCCCAGACCCAGCCTCTCATACCCGCTTTTTCCAGCACTGGCCTTTCCCTGTGGTCCTGGTGAGGGGTGATCTTTGAATGTGACCAGCTCCATCTGCCTGCTGGGCTGAGCACCTGTATGGGGGGAATGGCCAGCCCTGCCTGGCCTCTCTGCGGGCTCAGACCTCAGCAGACCACAGAGCATGGCCTTCTGCTAACCCTGGGGGGACAGGAACAGGACTGGGCAGGGTCTGGGGACTGGTGGGAGGCTGCCAGGCAGGAGGGCCATGGGGGACAGGGCACCAAGGGCTGTCATGGGGACCATGCTGGAGGGATGTCTCCCCACCCCAGAACAAACCCTGTGCTGTGCCTGCACTGTTGGGCCGTGGGGACACATGCAGGGCAGCAGGGCTGGTCCAGTGAAGGCATGAGGTGCTGATGGGAGCCATAACACTCCAGAAGCTCCCAAAAGTCATGGAGGGGACTCACTGCTGCTAGTAGGACTGGCAGTTTCTCAAGGGCTACAGCCACCAGCACCACCTGCCAGGACTCCCAGACCCAGCACAGATGGTTGGTGCCAAGCACCGCAGGTCACAATGCCCCCCATCCTGTGTGACTATCCTCTCTCATGAGCACTGTCGAGTGTGTCACTCCCTGCCCAGGTGTGGAGAGGAGCTGCTGGAGGTCTTCTCTTCTCATGCTTGCTGCCCCTGGCTCAGCCCTTGCATCGGCCCACAGGCTCTGCCCTGGGTCATGTTATGTCTCCATACGTTCTCATCTAAGACCACATAGGGATCTGCAGCACATAGCTCTGCTTGGAGATGGCCACCACGGCCTGCCTGCTTGGTCCCAGGAGATCCGAGCAACGCTGTGCTTGGAGGTGAGGCTGTGATCGTCCTAAGTCAAAGCTGGTGGGATGGTCTGGGTGGGGGCCAAGGGGAAGAAAGAACAAGAGACAACAAGGAGAAGATGCAGTAAGGGAAATTTCAAAAGAGTTTAACAAAAAAATACAGAAATATCCATGGTAGTTGAGCAGTACTGGGGCAGGGGACAGGAGAATTTAAGAAATTCTTCTGGAGAAAAAACCTACCAACCTGATCTGTCAAGTTAGCCCAGCTTAGAGCAGATCATGGTCCTGGAGAACTCTGGTGGTCCCTCCCAAACCAAATCCTCTAGGAGGAAGGGGCTGGAAGGCAGAGTGAGGGGCAGGGGACACTGTTGTGGGGTTGAGGCCTTGCTGGCATTTGGACTGCCTGGTCAAGCCTGTCCTCAGAGGGACACAGTGAGCAAGTTCATCCTCAAAAGGAGTCTCTGCTCCATGGGCAACAGGAGTCAAAGCAGTGCCGGGAGACTACATAGAAGTTCTCAGGAACACACCAGGCATTCAGGCCCTTCGACTGCTGAGGTGTCCCCAGACCGGTGCTTTGCATCCTGGGTCTTAAGGACTGAGAAATCTTTAGAGCCAGAGCAGATCGGAGTCCCATTTCCCAGACTCACAGGTTACAGGGCATCAGCAGGGCTGTACAGGCTGCAAGGAGGGAATCACTGCCCAGGGCATGAGCAGATCCCCCTCTGACCTCCCCTCTCTCTTCACAACCCAGAACAAGATTGTGTTTCCCATGTTGGCCCTCTCTGCCGGGCTGTATTCCCAGCTTCAGGGGACGCACGCCTCACATTGGGGAAATGCAGGAGAGCCCAGTCTCATCTAGAGGAGCAGGGTCCCACCACACCTGCTGGGTGGCCAGGTCTGCAGGCTGCAGACCCCACTCTGTTCCCTGCACACCTCCTGCGCTGGGCTGGAGGATGCCCAGCAACAAGGCAGGCATGCCTGGTGGTCTGGTGCCATTGGGTTGGTGGCCTTTGCACCAGCCTCTGTCTGTAAGGGACTCAGGAGATTCTCCACCTCCATGTTAGTGGCAAAGTTAGTGTACCAGCTTCTTCTCTTTGGAGAGCTGAGGATTTCATTCTCAGGAGAAGGAGAAAAACCCTTTCGTCTATGGTATCACCCGTCAACCCTCTACTGCCTTCTCCTTCTCTATTACCCCCAGAAGTCCTTTGGCAGTGGCATTTTTTGGTTTCTGACCCTCTATCTAACTCTCCTTTGAGCAGCAGGTTCCACCACAGGCCTCTGTGGTCCCTTCAACCTGAATTATCCTGAACGCCTATGATCTCAGGCCCCATTTCAAGCACAGACCAAATGTCTCTGGGACAGGAGTCCTTTGTGCTTTATGTGACCATCTAAAAGAAGGCAGGTGAACACCACCTCCTCCTCCCTGTTGACTGTAAGGCAGCCTGGGAGGCACTGCCTCAGGCAAATCAACATTACTCCGGAAATTCTTTGCATCCACCTTTAACCACCTGAAAGGCCATTGCCTGGATCCCCTCAGTGGTGAAGGGAGAACAGCAAGCTTTTCTGAGGTGTGATTTCTGTACCTCTGTAGTTTGTGCCTCTAAGTAGATGGTGCCACCCTCCCCTTGGTTTCTTGCCTGAAGCTCAGGCTGGATGGGCATGTGAACGTGGAGGTTGTCTGTCACAGCACTGACTGTGAGATGGTGGGGAAGTAAGAGGAATAACAGAGTCACCACCCTGGACTGCAGCAGAGAGGATTTCATCTTGTTTGGGATGGAGTTAGGCAAGGCAAAGCACAGCTGGAGCTGGGCTGGAGCTGGAGCTAGGAAGGGATGGGGAGGGTAACCTGAAGGACTTCTGTAGGGACATTGGCAGTACAAGGCAGGCAGGCAAGGAAAATGTGTTCTCCCTGCTCAGTGGGGCAGGGGACGTAGTGACAAAGAGAGGGGAAAGGCTGAGGAGCTCATTGCCTCTTTCACCTTGTCTTTTCCTGGTCTTGTCTACTGCCAGGCCTCCCTGGCCCACGAGTCCTTTGGCAGCATCTGTGTTAGCAAAGCCTCAGCTGTGGTAGAGGACGATGCAGCTGGGGAGGACTTTTGCCCAGTGGGCACACAGAAGTGCATGGGACCTGACGGGAAGCACCCCAGGGTGCAGGGAGAGGTGGCTGGAGTCACTGCAACGCTGCTCCCAATTGTCTATGAAATGTCAGGGTAATCAGGGAGGTTCCTAATGCCTGGGAAAAGGCAGACATCGCACCCATTTTGCAGAAGGGCAAGAGGGAGGGTCTGGGCAATGACAGGCTGCTCACCTTCCTCTCAGTCCCTGGGAAGGTGATGGAGCAAATCCTCCTTCCTGGACAGAAAACCATCTCCAAGCATAGGAAGGAGAAGGCCTGGAAGAGGCAGCATGCGTTGACCAAGGGGAAATGGAAAGCATGCCTGACCAACCTGATTGCCTTCCACCATAAGATAAATGCCTGCATGCACAAGGGGAAAGCAGGGGATTCTGTGAACCTTCACTTTAGCAAAACCTTTTGCACAGTCCCCCCAAGTCTCCTTATAGGCAAATTGTTGAGCTCTGCCCTGGATCAATGGACCAGAAGGCAGGTGGAAGACTGGATGGACCATCAGGCTGAAACACTGACATCAGTGGTACAAGTTCCAAGTGGCAGCCAGTTACTAGCGGCATCCCTCAGTGATCAACATGTGGGGCAGGACTGTTTAACATCTTGATGAATGGCCTACACAGTGGATGGAGCGCACTCTCAGCACCCTTGTGGCCAATGCATAAGTGGGGGAAGCCCCTGGGCAACCTCATCTAGTTCCCTCTGCATTGACCATGGCAGCTGGGACTAGGTAATGTCCAGAGGTCTCCCCCACCCTAAGTGCTGTGATTCAGTGAATCTTTCCCTGGAGAGCTCTGTAAAGGGAGAATAGTGAGAGGAAGAAGGAAGGACATAGAGGCAGAAGAAGAGAGCTGGAACATGTTGATTTAAATAAAGTCGTTCCTCTGAACAAAGTTTCTCCATTCAGAGTGCTGGTAGCAAATGTATTTTGATGAATAATGTGTGTGTGTGTGTGTGTGTATATATGTATATATATATATATACACACTTGCATAGACAGGCTAATTCCTGTAGTGCATGAACATGGTGCTGCCAATTAATGAGAAAGAAAAAATATCTGGCAATGGTAAAAACTGTGTGAAGTTTTGGAAAAGAGGATTTCTTGTCAATTGTTGCATTGAGTTATTTTTTGAGAAGATCTCAACTTAGGACTAGGATCCACTTTTGGGGCTTGATTCATTTGACCACATAGAGAGGCTATTGGTGCCTGAGATGACCTGGGGTAGCTGTGTTGCCATGTGGTGCTGGAAATTTTGGAGGCGGCTCCTGTGGGACCTGAGCTTGGCATTAGGAAAGGTATCTCAAAGCAACTCAGCTGAGACAACTTAGTTCCCTCTTTGGACGAGAAAGGGAAGTGCAGAGAACTGGATTTGACAGAGACATCTGCACTGATGGGGTCTGGCCTGGAGTGAGATCAGCCTCCTCCTTGTTGTCCCCAAAAATGAAGTCACACTTTGTTCACTCTGAAGGGAATGAAAAGGGAGTGTGGCAAGATGTCAATGAGCTCCCTTCTTGCCCCTTTCTGTGTGTCCTGCCTAGTTAAGAGATGGGAATCGGGGCTTCCAGAGCCGGACATTTCCACCTCTTGCACATAACCATGCTCCGATGAGACAATCTGTAATGCTGGAATGAGTCTTCCTTCAGTGCTTAGAGAGGGCCCAATCGGTGATTATTTTAGACTACTTCAATGAACATGATGAAATGGTGGAAATCTTCAGGAATGGTGTTAATCTGGAGAGGAGAAATATTGATCTGTCCTTGACCTTGTGTTTCCACTGCTCTGTCTATTAGGCTGAGGATAAAATCTCAGTGATCTCTCACATATTTCCACATGTCCTGATTAAATTGGTCATTTCTAAAGGCATCTTTGCATCAGACTCTCTGGACATATGCACTTTCCATAGTTTCCCAGTTTTCCTCCTACACTTGCTCTTTATCCTTTCAGGTACCTCTCAACTCTCCAGTTGGTGCTCTGAGCTTCTGGGAGTCTGAAGCTTGCCTCATCTTTCAGCAGTCTCCTTGTCTCTTTAGCCAGCTCCTTTGTTGTGTTTCTTGTCTATCCTTTCCTATCTACGTGTGGAAAACATTTCAAGGAAGGTTATGCCTTGTGGGCAGTGGACCTCACTGGAGGCAGCGTGGACTTACCATAATGTTGAGGAGTGCTTTTTTGTATCTTTTATTAAACTGTTCCAAATTATAATTTGCTTGTTTGCTGTTAAGACAAACCCTTCTGTGTCTGCTTGCAGCTAGTTCTCGAAGGAAAGCAAGTGGGAATTGGTGCACATGAGCTGTACCAGTCAGCTACAGCCTTGAGTGGCAAAAGGTTCACTTTTCACCGGAGTGATGTGAAGTCCCCAGTGGCTGCTGAGGGAAATGGCAGGGCTGGGGAGCTGGGGAGGAAGGTTCTCCATACAGGTCTCCTGTCAAAAATACTGTTTTGCCTACATGCCCTGACTTCATTAGGAGACACTCCGAATCAATATCAGTTGGAGAATGTGTGTATGACTTATTCTGAGAACTGAAGAATGAAAAAGCTTAAGAAGCAGACATCTTTCTTTTCGCGTGCTCATTGAAATCTGCCTAATTTCAATACACTCCTGAAAACTTTCCAGTTAACCACACAATAATTGACAAACTGAAGAAAGTTATGGAAAGAGGTCTTAGGGTTTTTTTTTTTGTATTTTAATGACCCCACGGTGTATTTGTGGCTGAGTCCATGAACTTCAGATACTGACAGGAGGCTGAAGCAACTTCTCAAGAAGTTAAAGTCAGAAGAAAATTCTAAGTTTCTTGGAGCATAATGGGTCCCACCAAGGGCCATAATCAACAAAGGCTCCCTGGGGCTGATTAGAGCTGAAAGTTGGAGGCCCTGATTGCAGGTAGGCAAAGGCAATGTGAGGGTGTCTGTGATGCCAAGTCAACCTTGATGTGTGTTATGAAGCAGAGTGACCAGGCACTGATAGCCAGTCCCTGGGCAGGGTGATGCTTTCCATCCCACATTGCTCAGGGCTCTTCCTGGGGGCAGTTTGAGGGTGGAGGTGCACAATGCTAGATGTAGGACCATGATATGGCACTTTCTGGTCTCCCAAGGGACAAGGAGGCAGCAAGGCCACAGTGCTTTAAGGAATGGCATCTTCTCGGGGGCCTCAGTGTCAGAGACACCAGCCATAGCCAAAAGGACAAAGACCTAGCTGTGTTGGGAGCTTTCAGCCCTGGCAGTGCCCTCGACCGTCTCCACCACAGGCTGTCCTGTGCTTTCGCACACCTGTGCCTGTTTCCCTGCAGAATGTACACACCCAAGCTGCTTCCCCACCTTGCTCTCACCCTGGGATCTCCCTGCCTCTCCTGATGTCTTCCTGTCCTCACTTGCTTCTCCTTGAAACACCGAGCCAGGGGCTGATCACAGACTCCCTCTGGGTGACGTTTTGCACCTCAGCACTGCCCTAGGAGTGACATTCTTTTGACCTGAAGTCCACTCTGAACCTCTCAAGATGCAGTATGCAGCTCTTTCCCCTTCTCATGCTCTTTCCCCCTAACAAGAAAAGCTCCATCATCTCTGAAACCACCCTTCATGCAATCAGGCTCCTACTCTACTGCCCTTTGCCTCCACTTCAGTGGGATAAAGAAAAGCAGGTCCCTCAACCTCTCCTCATGGACAGGAGAATTCCCACTTGGGCACAGGAGTTAACACTTCTCTTGTAAATCTTCAAGAGCTATTTGGTGTCCAAATCACCTGAATTTCTCAAGTTTCTTCTGGACTGAAGCTCCTCTGTGTCAAAATAAAACAAAATAAAACAAAACAAACAATAAACAAACAAACCAAACCAGGGCCAATGAGCTAAGGGTGAGCAGGGGTGGTGTGGGCAGTAGGGGACGGGATCAGAATGGTAAAAGAGACAGACTTAGGAGCAGGGAAAGAAAAAAAAAAAGGAAACTAAAAGTGAAGCCAAGGAGTGATCAGGGCTGTCTTGGGGATTCCTGCCAAGAAGCCCTGCATCTGAACAATTCTGAGTGGAGGAGGACAAGAAAGCTGGCCTGCTTCCACTGTCACAGGGCACCTGCGCGCTTTCCCTGACATCCACAGGAGAAGATTGAGAGTGGAAAGAACCATGGACTCCTTCAGGGTGGAAGGAACCTCAGGAGTTCTCCAGCCCAATCTCCTTGCTCCCAGCAAGGTCAACTCTGGGGTCAGAGCAGGTTGCTCTGGGCTTCATTCAGTCTAGTGTTGGCAACCTCCAAAGGAGGAGACTGCACAGCGCTGTCTGGGCAACAAGTTCCAATGCTTCCTCACAAAGCAAGTGCTGCAGCTCCCTGACTGTTGTGAGGGCCCTCGGCCAGACTCGCTCCCAGTTATCAACCTCTTTCTTGTTCTGGGAACCCAAACCTGGATGCAGGGTTCTAGATGGTGTCTAATGAATACTGACTAGAAGGCGATCACCATTTCCCTCCACCTCCTGCCTGTGCTCCTGCTCATACAGCCCACGATGCTTCTGGCCTTCTTTGCTGCCAGGGAATGCTGCTGGCTCATGTTTTGCCTCCTGTCCCCCAGCACCCTCAGGTCCTTTTCCACAGAGCTGCTCCCCAGGCCCTCAGGCCCCAGCCTGTAACACAGTGGTTTATAGCAGGTTCAAGCCCTGGCATTTGTCCTTGTTGAATTCCATGAGGTTGCTGACAGCCCATTCCTCCTGCCTGTCTAGGTCCCTCTGAATGGCAGCCCTCAAGCATATTACTGCCCCCCTCCACACCCCCACCTCCAGTTAGGCGTCATCTACAAGGAGGATGATTGTTGCATCCTCCATGTAACTAATAAGAGTTGATAAACAGGACAAGTTCCTGGAGAGACCCTGTGGTGCTCCACTTTTCCCTGGCCTCCAGGAAGAGTACTACCCATTCACCACTGCCCTCCCACCCTCTGGTCATTCAAGCAGCTTTTTACCTATTCAGTTGTCTGCTCATCTAGTCTGTAATGTTCTGACGTGCATACAAGAATATTGTGGGAGATGATATCTAACACCTTGCAAAGTCTAGGTAAAGGACATTTACTCTTCTCCATCTGCAAATACAATTTTTTTTAATGATAGAGGTAAACTGGGTTGGTTAGGCAGAATTTACCCTTGGTAAATCCATGCTAACTGTTCCCAGGCACCTGCTTCTCCTTCATGTGTCCACAAATGTGATCTGAGAGGATTCATTCCATGACTCTCTCCTCACCAAAGGGAGGCTGAACTGCCTGCAGCTCCCCAGGTTGCCTTTGTGGCCTTTTTTCGAAGATGGATGTAACAATTGCCTTTCTGCCGTCATTGCGACTTCACCCCATCTCCACAACCTTTCAAAGATGAGAGCGAGTGGCCTTGCAGGGACAGCAGTCAACTCTCACAGCATTCTTAGCTGCAGCCCATCCGACCTCATTGACTTGTATAGTTTGAGTTCTCACAAGTAATCCCTCACTAGCCTTGTCCACTGCTGGCTGCTTTTCTCCTCTGGAGTCCCCACTCAACACACAGCCCAGGAGACCTTGCTTGTGGCAACAGAAGCTAGTAAGGGGTTGATTTGCTCAAACCTATCTGCAGCTGCTGCTGTGAGATTCCCTGTCCCATTTAGCAGTGAGGCCACATTTTCTTTTTTTATTCTTTGATTCTTACGGAAGCAGTAGCAGCTCATCTTCATGCCCATGACATCCCCTGCAAGTGTCAGTGCTAGGGGAGCTTTTTCTTCCCTAACACCAAGCCTATGACCTTGGACAATATTTCCAAATGCCTCCTTTGCCTCTCCCTCCTTGCCCCTTCTGTATGCTGCCCTATCACCCTGGAGCTAAGGTGTGAGGTCCCTGTTTAGCCAAGCTAGTCCCCTGAGATATCTGTTAGTTTTACTGAGAAACGGGATGGACCATCCTTGTGCTTGGCAGGTACTGTCTTTAAAGTCCTGCTGGCTTTCCTGAGTTCCTGGGCCCTTGACAGCTGCCTCCTGTGGGATCCCCCATCACTCCTTTGAACAGGTCAAAGTCTGCTCCTCTCAAGTCCAGGGTCTGTACTCTGCTAGTGTCCTTCCTCACTCCCCTCAGGATTTGGGACTCTACTTTCTCATGATCACTGTAGGCAAGGCTGACACTACCCCATCCCTGATCAGTTCCTCCTCATTTACAGTTTCCAGATCCAGGAAAGCATCACCCTTATCCTGTTTCTGCATCTCCATCTGCCAAGCCTATGCCCCAGGCTGCATGCACTTGTGTATATTTTGGTTGCAGAGCCTCAACTGTGGCACAGAGAGCAGACCGGTCATGGTGAAACATGTTACCAAGGGCCAAGGACACCGTGTGTGCAGTGGCCCTACTCCAGAGCAGAGACACACTGGCATAGATAGCAGGTGGCAACGTAATAGTGGAATGAGCTTCCCACTAAGAGAGGAAAGCCTGCAGTGCCCAAGGCCAGGCAGAAACAGTGCTGGGCTGGCAGAAATGGCAGGAGAGGCGTTTGCTGCCTGAACTGACTTTGAGGCACCATGGGGCCTGTGACAGAGGTGAACCAATCTCCAGCAAGGACAAGTGCTGCTGAAAAAATCCCTGGGCCTGGATGTCCTGGGATCCAACCAACCTGTGGACTCCACTAGCACAGTCCCTGTTCACATGATCTGGGGGTGAGAAGTTGTTCATGGAGAGAATAGCTGGAAGTGTTTGAGAGTGCAGAGACTAGAGTAGAGACCTTGGTGTGATGTGCCTCCCATTTATGCAACACTGTTGGATGTAGACGGGATGGACTTTGCCTGAAGGCAGTGGTGGGATTCAGTTGTTTGGGCCCTGGTAGGAAACCTGAGAGGCCTTCAGGTGCTTTCCCAGCAACCACTCCAAAAGGACACGGTTTTCCTGTAGGTCCTATGCTGTATTTGCTAGAGACCTGTGGTTGTGCTGGACACCACAGGCATCGGCCATGGCCCTGCCTATGGCCTATCTTTATGATACTGAATCTAGAGTCTGCACTGAACTATATTCACTGTTTGCATTGTACAGATCTGCTTGTGTCTCAGCTTCATAGTGAGTGGAGCTCTAGTAGCAGTAGGCATCTAGGGCCATTTCAGATGGCCAAGGCAATTTCCCACCTGGCCCCCACCTCAGGCTCTAGAAGGATGTGGGTGTCATAATTGCTCCATCAGAACAAGCAGACACTGGCACATGCCTTAGACCACCTCTGTCTCTTCAGCTGTCACCAGGTGTTTGTGTGTGACCAGCTGACTCCCACCCTCCATCTCCAGTGATTACAACGGGAGCTTAGACAAGGAGCTCCCATGCAGACACACCTCTGTTGTGCTCACTAATTCAGAGCACTGTCCCTGTGCCCCAGGTTGCTGTGTTCCTGTCTAAGTGACTGCAAGTGACCGCCTGCGAGGGTCAGCACTCAGCCTGCCCGGGGAGCTCATCATGGCACTGTTAGGAGAAGCTCTGGGTGGGAGGAGTGACCTCTGTCAGGGCAGGTTCATTCTCCCATTGAGAGGGTGTTGCATGGGTCAGGGCTGCTCATAGCTCTAGCTCATGCACAGGACTTTTCCGAGGGGACTTTTCAAAAGGAAAGTGAAGGCAGGGATTTCCTGAAAGAGAAGCCAATTTCCTGGCATGGTGCTTTACATTTCCTAGCACCTGGCAAGGGGAAAATGGAAATGGAGCTGTCAGGCTTGGACAACAGACTGAGACTCTTTAACAGTTTCCAGGAGCAGCCAATGTGTCAGCTAGGAACTTCTGAAAGTCCCTCCAGCCACCCCTTAGTCTATAGAGAGCATCAGCTTCCCCTTTGCTGGCCTCCTCAGGGTTTATGTGACCTGCTCCTTAGCACCTTCAAGCACAGAGATATCCTGGGGCAGTGCCCTGCTACTGGGAGGTTTCTGCAGGGGAGACCTGAGCTCCCTGAGGGAGGTGTCGGCACTGCAGGGCCTGACCATGACTTGCTCAGCTCCATCCACCCATAATGTTTCTGTTGGCACTTCCCTCTCACTGCCTGCCCATCTCCACTGCCTGGAGCTGTCCCTGCTGGCAGCTCTTTCTCTGTCCCAATGTCTTTTCCTGGTCGGTGTTCACAGACCCCCTCCCACCCTCCGTGTGCTCATTCCTGCCCTCTACAAACCCCCCACAGGCAGGGTCCTTTCCAGGGGCATCTCTGTGCTTGCAGGTTCTAAGGAACAGGTCACACAAACCCTCACGAGGCCAAGAAGGTGGTGGTGGTGCTGTCTGTAGACTGAGGAGGGGATGAAGAGACTTGCTGAGGTTTCTCTCAGACCTTCTGGGGGTGTTCAGCTGCAGTTAAGACACCAGCCCTGTGTGTCCTGCATGGTGTTCCCTTCCTGGCAGTGAGAAGCCCCAATCCCCTTCCAACCTGTGAGGCTCCTGGCAATGCATTTCATCAGGTTGGGGAATGAGCTGACTCTCCTTTTGGGAGAGTCCGTCTTTAGGACCCTTGACTGCTTCTCGGGGCTGTGCTGTCAAGCTGCAAGCTGCCCTCCGGAAAAGCACAGCTTCCCTGGAGCGTTTTTGTAATATCTGAGAGTCCCTGGTCTGGTCA
Organism: Apteryx mantelli; assembly: GCF_036417845.1. Lineage (NCBI taxonomy): Eukaryota > Metazoa > Chordata > Aves > Apterygiformes > Apterygidae > Apteryx > Apteryx mantelli. The sequence goes on from NC_089988.1 coordinate 15,430,037, forward strand.
TGTGAGTCAGAAACCTTGTCACACTCTTCATCACTCTCTCCATGTTGGGAAAGAGAGCGAAGAATTTGGAAATCTTCACTGTGAAACTGAACTCCTCTGCTCCCAGCTCAGTCCAGTGTCCAGTTTCTTTCTTAGAGGAATTTGTGAGTGTGGTTGTCCTTCCCCTGAGTGAGGTGCAAGTGCAGGGCAGTGAGGGGCAAGACTCATGGACAGACCAGGTCCCGTGACCCTATTCAAAGTAACAGCGAGTCCTTTTTTCCTCTTGGGATGTACAAGGGCTCATGCTGAGAGCAATTGAAATGCCAAAGATTTCTACCCCCTCAAAGAATGCTCCCACTGGGAGATGGAGTCATCTAAAATATAAACATACGTGTGTGTGTGTGTGTGTGTGTGTGTGTGTGTTTGTGTGTGTATGTATATCCTCAGACTCTTCCAGTGATCATTTTGCAGAGAAAAATGGGTTTCCAAAAGTTGAACAGCCCTTCCACATACGTGGTGGACATAATCTGCTGCAGGATGTGTGCATCAGAGCTAGTCACTTCCCATTCTCTCTGCAGTGCCTGCAGGAAGGGCGCACATGGCAAACTGGTGTGAGGACAGGGTCTATCTCATTGGGACAGAGACATCTAGAAAGGGTCAGGTCACCCCCTGCCTTCCCTTGACTGTTTCTCTGCCTTGCTGGAGTGGCAGCTGGTGTGGCTGATTCAGATACAGACACCTCTGTTGAAGAGGGCAAGGCTGGGGGAGATGAATCCCTCACAAGGGTCTTCTCTTGCAGACACAGCTGCCACGAGAGCTGTATTCAGCTCTCATCATGGGAAACAGGGAAACTTCCCACTGGTACCTGGACCAAGTCCCCTGCTCCCAGTTCCCAGCGCCCATCCCCAGGTATCCCACCACATTGCAGGGTCAGTTTGACACCTCCATTTATAACCCCCAGCAGAGCAGGAATGACTCCTCTGGAGCCCATGGGCAGAGGCCCCTGCTCCACATGGCACCCTCAGTCACTGTAAACAGAACTGCAGAGAGGGAGCTGAGCAAAGGTAAAGGTCAGAGGAAAGGTGGGGGTTTCTATGAGAAACAGAGTGGGTTTGGCTCAGGGAAGCCTCCTCTAACTTGCCCCTGTCTTTTCCTCCTTGGACAGTCCACAAAGCCCTGAGGAAGCAAATGTCCAACAGCAGCTCATTCAACGAGTTCCTCCTCCTGGCATTTGCGGACACACGGGAGTTGCAGCTCTTGCACTTCTCGCTCTTCCTGGGCATCTACCTGGCTGCCCTCCTGGGCAACGGCCTCATCATCACAGCCATAGCCTGCGACCACCGCCTCCACACCCCCATGTACTTCTTCCTCCTCAACCTCTCCCTCGTTGACATTGGTAACATCTCCACCACTGTCCCCAAATCCACAGCCAATTCCCTTTGGGGCACCAAAGCCATTTCCTACTTGGGATGTGCTGCCCAGGTCTTTTTCTCCTTTTTTTTATTTACAGCAGAGTTTTATCTCCTCACTGTCATGGCATATGACCGCTATGTTGCCATCTGTAGACCTCTGCACTATGGGACCCTCATGAGCCACAGTGCTTGTGTCAAAATGGCAGCAGCTGCCTGGGCCAGTGCTTTTCTCAATGCTGTGCTGCAAACTGGGAACACATTTTCCATACCACTCTGCCAAAGCAACAGAGTGGACCAATTCTTCTGTGAGATTCCCCAGATCCTCAAGCTCTCCTGCTCAGACACCTACCTCAGGGAAATTGGGCTTATTGTGTTTGCTGCCTGTTTAGTCTTTGCGTGTTTCATTTTCGTTGTGCTGTCGTACGTGCAAATCTTCACAGTTGTGCTGAGGATGCCCTCTGAGCAGGGACGACACAAAGCCTTTTCCATGTGCCTCCCTCACCTGACCGTGGTCTCCCTGTTTGTCAGCACTGGTTTCTTTGCCTACATGTAGCACCCCTCCATCTCCTCCCCGGCTCTGGATCTGGTGCTGGCCATTCTGTACGCGGTGGTGCCTCCAACAGTAAACCCTCTCATCTACAGCATGAGGAACAAGGAGCTCAAGGAGGCACTGAAGAAACTGGTTCAGTTGGTGCTGTTTCAGCAGCAATAAGATGCCCATCTCTCCTCACAGGTGATTTCCAAGTGATTTCAAGCAACATTTGTGGTTGGGGCATTCTATCTGTGATAAGCGTGTTTGTACACAAGTGTCTGAATTCATCTCTCTTCTCCAGAGGCACAAACCCCATCTGTCTCACCCAGAGGCTTTGTGTAAATCTGCTGACCACTGTGTCAGAGCTGGCCTCCCAAGTAGCATCTCTGTAATAAAAGGGGATCTCCTCAGCACAGTGTCTGAAGTTTGGGCTCTTCTTCCCAAGCTGGAGCCAAGAATGTGCTCAGGGATTTGCACTCGAAAAGGCCCTGTGGCCGTGCCTGGGTTTTCCATGGGCTAAGGACAATGCGCCCATGGAGTGATGTGTTAGGGTGCCCACTGTGTGCCCAGGGCCCCTGGAGAGGGTGAGTGGTCAAGTGGTATCTGCTGGGTACTGTCCCACATATCACTAGGTTGCTCACAGATGCCCATCCTTCTGGAAGGGAGTATGAAACCACCCGGAGAGAAGAGGGGATCTCCAGGGCAGTGTGTGCCTGGCATGGGCAGTGAGTGGAGACTCCCAAAACCATGTGGAGTCACCAAAGGTAAAGGGCCAAACTGAGGAACGTACCAAATCTCAGGAGAGGGAGTGGGCTGGGTCTAATGACACCTCTGAACACATCCTGAACAAAGTGAAATGCCCTGTGATTGTTCCAAGCATCTTCCACAGCCACAGATCCTGGGAAGGGGTTTGTCAGGTGCAATGATGCTGGGCCAGCTGGGCCTGCCCGGACCAGCAGGGCCATTGTGGAGTCACTCCATGGCCCCACAGCCTGCTCGCCCTGCAGAGCAGCACCGCCAGCCCGGATCCCTGCGGAGAGCACAGGGGAGGGCTGCAGGAATAGCCAGGCAGGCCATCACGGACACACTGACCTGGGGAAAGGCTCTCTGGGGAGCAGGAACATCCCTGGAGAAGAGCAAAGGAGCAATTGTGTGCTTGTGGGGAGGAATAAATGAAAATCTGTTTCTGTGTGTGTCAGCTCGGGGCAGGCTGCTCTGTCACTGGAGCTGCCTGAGGAGCCCCGGGGCCAGGACTCATGTGCTGTCCCGGGGAGAGGAGCTGCCCAGAGGGGCTGCAGGTAGCCAGGTTTAAGGATGTCCTGGTGATGAGAGCAGTGGAGACATGGAGTGACTGGCCTCCATTTCCTTGTACCATTGCTGGCCTCCAGCTCGGGAGCTGATGGGGAGGCTGACACCCCTCTCTGCCCACCAGGACCTGCTGTGCCCTTCAGAGGGTCTGGGGCTGAGGAGTGAGTGCCCAGAGCTCTGAAGCCCCCTGTAACAGGTACTGCTGCTGGGCCACCGCCAGCATGGGCTGCTCTGGTGGGTGAGCTGGGGAGAGGGCAGGGGAGTTGGGGAGAGGTGGGGAGGGTCTGGGCTGGTCTGGAAAGGGCCCAGGAGAGGAAAAATGCCAGCAGGCAGCTACTGCGTGTCAATGGCAGTGTGAGAGCACACAGCCAGGTGCTTGCAGGGCAAATGCAGGTCTGCTGGGAAAGGCACCAGGACATGGCGGGTGCAGGAGAGAAGAGCCCAGGTTGTTCCCTGTGTTGCACGGCCACACTGGGGAAGCTGCCCCAGGGCCATTGTCCCAGAGCAGCCCCTCACATCACCCCTTTCCAGCACTGGCTGCTCACCCCAGCTGTGGGGTTGTCCATGGCTAGCTCCATCCACCTGCAGGTCTCTCTGTCCTGACAGAGGGGAAAAGGCCAGCCTTGCATGACTGATCTTCTGCACCAGAGCCTGGCAGATCCCAGAGCACGGCTGTTTGCTGACCACCACGTGGAGCACAGCCCCGGCTGGGTAAGGATATTTTTGCATTTGCTAAAGACCTTAGGCACATTAGAGTGCCATCACCCTCATGCCATGACTTTTTGTTTGTGCCATACTCATTTGGTATCATGTTGTAATGTGCAGGAGTTGTAGGCTGTGAGCAGGGCCCATTCTGGACAAGCAGTCACTCGTAAAGAAACCTTGAACTGGAAACCTTTCAGGCCCAAGAGGCAACCTCACACCACTAGGAGGGGCTGGTTCTGGGGAGGCCATGTTAGGTGCTAACCCACGTGCAGAAAAGGACTTGCTGCCTGCAAGAATTGCAGTGCCTGTCACCAGAGAGGACAGAATCACAGAACCATTCAGGCTGGAAGGGACCTTGGGAGGACTCTAGTCCAACCTCCTGCTAGCTTAGGGATCAACACTGAATTCACACCAAGTTCCTCAGGGCTTTCTCCAGCTGCATCCTGAAAGCCTCCAAGAAGAGTCCACAATCCCTCTGGACTCCACTTCAAATGCTTCAGGATCTTCACTGATTTTTCTCCCTTATATACAATTTTAACAGCACTTGTGTCAGCTTTGAACTCTTTCCTCTCATTCTCCCGCCACGAATTCCTTTAAAAACTTTGTTCATTGTCAGTGGCAACTTTGAGCTGGGAAGCTGCTATGAGTCCCCCCAGAAACCTTCCCTTCTCTGTGCTGAACCAACCCATTCCCTCAGCCTCTCCTCACAGGGCAAGTGCTCCAGCCCCCAACCACCTTGGGGGCCTGACACTGGACTCACTCCATGTGAACAACAGTGTTCTTCTACAGGGAGCCCCAACTGGACACAGTCTCTGGATGAGCTCTAACGAGTGTTGAGTAGAGGGAGATAATCACTTCCCTCCATCTCCTGGCTGTGCTCCTGTTCATGCCACCCAGGACACTGTGGCCTCCTTTGTTGCTAGGGCAAGCTGCTGGCTGATGTTCAGCTCCCTGCCCACAAAGACTCCCCAGCCCGTATTATTGCAGGGTGTTGGTCTACCCCAGGTGCAGGACCTGCATTTGTCCTTGTTGAATTTCACAAAATTCCTGACAGATTGTTCCTCCTGCGTGTTGAGGTCCCTCTGAATGGCAGCCCTCAAACATATGACTCTTCCTCCTGATGAGGTGTCATCTACAAACGTGATGAGAGTTGCATCCTCCAGGTCACTGGTGAACCTGTCAGACAAGACAGGTCCGAGTATAGACCCCTGCATACTCCACCTTTACCTGGCTTCCTGGTAAAGCATGACCTATTCAAAAAGTCCTCTGAGCTCAATCATCCAACCCGGGTGTCCACCCATCATATTTTAATGCCTTATTGTATTCTAGAATATTCATGGAGACAGCGTCCAACACCTTGCTAAAATCATGGTAAATGACATCCAGATCTTTCTGCTCCTCCACAATCACAGGTCTTTTGTCACAGAAAGCAATCAGGTTGTGCAGGAATGATTTACCTTCAGTGAATCCATGCTAACTGTTCCCAGGCACCTTCTTCCTGTGCCCAGAAATGTGATCCAAGAGGATTTGCTCCATGACACACTCTTCACCAAAGTGAGGCTGAAGGGCCTGCAGCTCCCCAGGTTGTCCTTGTGGCCTTTCCTGAAGATGGGCACAACACATTCCTTTTTCTGGTCATTGGGACCTCCCTTGATCTACACAACCTTTCAAAAGGTGATAGAGACTGGCCTTGTTATGATGTTGGCCAGCCCTCTCAGTGTCCTCATGTGCAGCTCATCGCATCCCAGAGACTTGCATGGGCTGAGTACTTACAAGCAATCCCTCACTCAACCCTCATCCCCTGCTGGCTGTTTTTCTCTTCTGGAGTCCTGACTCGAGGCACAACAGCTCAGGAGACCTTGCTGGTGAAGACTGAAGCCAAGAACGCACCGAGCTGCTCAGACCCATCTGCATCTGCTATTACTAGAGCCCCTGCCCCATTCAGCAGTGAGACCAGGTGTTCTTTGATTATTCTTTCTGTGTTAGTGGAGTAGTAGCAGCTCTTCTTCATGCCCTTGACATCTTCTGCAAGTGTCTACCCTCGGGGAGCTTTGGTTTCACCATTCCTACTTTGGTGGACAACAGCATCCTGTTGAACCAAGCCGATCTCCCAAGATGTCTCCTAGTTCTAATGGGTATCGCTATGGACCATCCTTGTGCTTCGTGGCTGCTCTCCTTAAAGACCTGCTGGCTTTCACAAGCTCCATTGCCCCTCATAGCTGCCTCCAATTGCATCCCCCACCAGTCCCCTGGAGAGGAGTTTCCTCCTTTGATGGCTGGAGTCTGTACACTACTATTGTCCTTCCTCACTGCCCTCACGATCTGGGACTCCACTATTCCATAGTCACTGCAGCCAAGGTTTCCACAGATTATCACAGCCCTGGTTTGTGTTTCCTTGTGTGAGTACCAGATCCAGGTGAGCATCACCCTTCCTGGCCCATCAGGGAGCTTTGCTTGGAAGCTGTCGTTGACAGCCTCCAGAGATCTCCCGGACTGCTTGCACCCTGCTGTTTGCCCTTCCAGTGAATGTCAGTGAGATTAAAGTCCCCCCATAAGAACCAGGCCCTGTGACCCACTGACTTGCTCAGGCTGCTTAAAGGAGACTGCATCCACCTCCTCACCCTCATCGGGTGGTCTGTAACTCCCATCACAACATCACCTTTACTCTGATGCTCATGCACAAGCTCTCACCCAAACTCATGTCCATCCCATGCAAGAGCTCCATCCATCTGAGCTGTCCCTTCACACCAGGGGCATCCCCCCTGCTCATCTTCCCTAACGGTCTTGCCTGCAGAGCTTGTACCCTGCCATCACAGCCCTCCAGTCATGGTAGTGGTCCCACCACATCTCAGTTATTCCAACCATGTTTCAGTCCTGTGACAGCTTGTGCATCTCCATCTGCTCCTCTCTGTGCCTCTCAGGCTGCATGCACTTGTGTATATTTGGGTTGCAGAGCCTCAGCTGTGGCACAGAGAACAGACTGGTCATGGTGAAACCTGTTACCAAGAGCCAAGGACACTGTGTGTGCAATAGCCCCACTTCAGAGCAGAGCCATGCTGGCCTAGATAGCAGGTGGCAATGTAATGGTGAAAGGAGGTTCCCACTAAGAGAGCAAAGCCTGCAGTGCCCAAGGCCAGCGAGAAACAGAACTGGGCTGAGCAGGAATGCCAGGAGAGGCGTTGGCTGCCTGAACTGATTTGTAGCACCTTGGGGCCTGTGACAGAGGTGAAGTGATTTCCAGGCAGGAGAAGGTGCCACTGAAGAAGTCCCTGGGCCTGTGTGGCCTGTGATCCAGGCACCCTGAGGTCATCATTAGCCCAATCCCTGTTCATATCATCTGCTGGTGAGAAGAGGTTCAGGCAGAGAAAAGCAAGAAGGGTTTGAGAGTGCAGAGACTAGAGCAGAGACCTTGGTGGGATGTGCCTCTCCCATTTATGCAGCACACTTGAATGCAGTCAGGATGGACTTTCCCTAAAGGCAGTGGTGGGATCCAGTTGTTTGGGCGCTGGTAGGAAACCTGAATTACCCTGGGTTGTCTGCCCAGCAGCCACTCCAAAGGGGCACAGTTTTCCTTTAGACCCCATGGTGTATCTGCTAGAGATATGCGGATGGGCTGAACACCCCCAGGCATCTGACATGGCCCTGCAGGCCTATTTCTATGTCATGGAATCAAGTGTCAGCACTGTACGACATCAGCTGTTTGCAATGTTGGGATCTGCATGTGTCTCAGCTTCCCAGTGAGTCGAGCTCTGGTAGCAGTGGGCATCTAGTAGCATTTCAGGTAGCCAAGGCAGTTCCCCTCCTGGCCCCCACCTCATGCTCTAGAAGGATGTGGGTGTCACACTTGCTCCATCAGAGCAAGCAGACACTGGCACGTGTTTTTGACCACCTCTGTCTCTTCCAATGTCACCAGGTATTTCTGTGTGACCAACTGACTCCCACCCTCTATCTCCATTGATTGCAATAGGAGCATGGACCAAGATCTCATATGGAGACATCCATGCTGTGCTCCCTTCTGCCTGGGACAGGGGACTCCCACCCCCTTTGTGTTTTTACGGAGCTCACGGGAAGGCTCTGAATCCTATGTCAGCCCAGGGCCTTCTAAACCAGCCTGATAAACCCAGGCTGACTCATGTGAATCAATACCTGAACAATGGGAAAATCAGCTCTGTTCTTGTCCCCATCTAGGTGTGCTGCCTAGCTAAGAGATGGGAATAGGGGCTTCCTCAGTGGGACATTTCCACTTTTCATAGACAAACATCCTCTGATGAGACAAATTTCAATGCTGGAATCAGTCTTCCTTCAGTGTTTGGAGAGGGACCATCAATGATTATTTTAGTCTACTTCATTTCCCAGGAGGAGGGAGCAGAAGGGACAGAGAAAGTCACGTCTTCAGCTGGGCCTCTGCTCCTGAGTGGGGCCAGGCTGCAGGAATGGAGGGAGGTCATGGCAACCGGGCAGCACTGCTGAGACACAGCGCTGTCAGGATCAGCTCCTCTGCAAAGAGCAGCAGGGCTCCAGGCACTGCCTGCAATTTCTGCCAGAAGATGAGACAAGACAGGGAGAAGTGAAAGGCAGTGTGCAGCGTAAGGAGAGAGGAGAGCTCCTTGTGGGAGAAATCTTCACAGCCCCTGACACAGTAAGTCTCTGGCTGCAGGGCAATGCTACTGCAGTTCCTGGCAAGGTCTAGAAACCCATCCAGTCACACGACTGGATTTTTAAGGATCGCTCTATTGGTTTCACCTTTACAGAGGAGGAGGAGATGCTTCGGAGCAGGGATTCCCAGTCACAGTGCCACAGGGACAGGGCATGCTGCTACCTTCTCCCAGGGACGCTGCAGGGGAGTGAAACTTGGGTGTGCTCACAGATCTGTCCAGGACTGTAATTCAGAGCAGTGCCCTGTGCCCCAGGGTGCTATGTGCCCAGAGCAGTGACTCTGCTGCCTGCGAGGGTCACCATTCAGCCTGCGTGGGGAGCTCACCACAGGGAGCAGCTCTGGGCGGGAGGAGAGGCCCCCGGCAGGGCAGCTTGACCCTCCTGTCAAGAGGATGCTGCATGGGTCAGGGCTGCCCACAGCTCCAGCTCACTCCCAGGACATTTCTGGAGGACACTTTCCAAAAGGAAGGTCAGTGCAGGGCATACATGAAAGGGAAGGAGCTGTCATGAGTCTGTGCTTTCAGTTATTTTCTGTTAGGGTGGGGTGAAATGGGAATAGATCTGTCAGGTTTAGACAGGGGACTGAGACAGTGACACTGAGAGAGGAGCAGTTCTGGGAGGGACTCAGCAAATGCCTTCATCCACCCCTCAGCCTAAGGACAGAACCAGCATCACCTTTACAGCCTCAGCAAGGTTTCTCTCACCTGCTCTGTAGCACCTGCAAACACGGAGGTGCCCTGGGCAGCGTCCTGCCCCCGGGAGGTTTCTGCAGGGCAGAGCTGAGCACCCAGCGGGTGGGATGGGGTGTGTGAGCACTGAGAGGGGAGAGACGTGGGGATAGAGAAACAGGTCCCCACAGGGACGGCTCCAGGCAGCAGAGTCATGCTCAAAGTGTGAGAGGAAACCGTCAACTCCAAGGCCTCCTCTCCTCTCCCAGCCAGCACAGCCCTCTGCTCTCAAGGCTGGGGATCCAGGGCAGGAGTCGTTTCCTCGGCAGCCGGACATGCAGGAGAGGAGACACTCCTGAGTGCCCCTCTGTCCCTCCCTGGCCCTGCCTCCTTCACCACAAATATCATAGTATTGCTGCATGTTTCCCACCTGTCCATGCTGCCCTTCTCCTTCCCCTTAGATTCTCTGGGCAGGGGGGATTCTGATGCAGTTCAGACACTGAGACCCTGCGGGTGCTGCCCTGCAGATGTATCCTTGACAGTGAGGTGCCCAAGTGCCCCTCTAACCTGTGGGGCTTTGGGCAATGCAGTGTGGGGAGCTGGGAACGAGCCAACTCTCTTGCCAGGACACCCCATCCATAGGACATTCCGCCATTTCCCTGGGGTGTCTGGCTGGGCTGCAAGCTGCCCTCCACAAGGACACAGCTCTCCCATTGCAGCTGCGTGTTATCTAGGTGCCCCAGGCAGAAGCCACCTAGATACTGAGGCCATGCTGAGACATGCTGGTGGGAGGGTGGGTGTGGGCAGCTGGAAGGAGCCCGATGCGTTGCTGGCTAGAAGGGGAGGGCTGAGACCTGCCTCACATCCCCCCAGAAAGAGTGCTGATGGGCACTTTGCAAGTGCATTCCTCTGCTCTCCGCGGTGTTGTTTCTTTTTTGGGTAACAGGAGTGCAACTGTCCTCCACCTCTGAGGTGGGAACACAGGGCAGCTGGGAACAGGGCAGGTGGACAGGCAGCTCTGCTCCCTCTGCACTCAAGCCAGAGTGCAGCCTTTTGCCTCTGAGGAGTCACAGCTGCTCACTCTGAGTGCAGCAGCAATGCTGAGGATTTCTACCTGCAGGAATGCTCCTCAGGTGTGACAGGGTCAGCTAAAGGAAACAAAAGAAGCTTTAAAACTATGAATATACCCACATTATTTAGAAGTGGGAGTGAAAATGCCTTCAATATTATGAATGGATGAAATCTGGCTGGAACTAGGAATATAATATTTTAGTCACCACTGTTCCCATGTACACAGTGCTTTAGGTCAGGGCTGACTCCTCTGGAGCCCATGGGCAGAGGCTGCACGGCAAAGTCGGTGAGCACAAGTCAGAGCTCAAGCAACGCAGCTCAGTGATGGTGCTGCTGGTTTGGGGAGAGGTAATGTGTGTGTGTTTGGGACGGTTTTATGAGAAAGTTCTGCTCAGAGAAGTCTGTCCTCATTTGTCTCTGTATCTTCTTCCTCAGACAGTCCCGAATGCCTGCAGTGAGCGAAATGTCCAACAGCAGCTCCCTCAACGAGTTCCTCCTCCTGGCATTTGCAGACATGCGGGAGCTGCAGCTCTTGCACTTCGCGCTCTTCCTGGGCATCTACCTGGCTGCCCTCCTGGGCAACGGCCTCATCATCACAGCTGTAGCCTGTGACCACCACCTCCACACCCCCATGTACTTCTTCCTCCTCAACCTCTCCCTCCTTGACCTCAGCTTAATCTCCACCACTGTCCCCAAATCCATGGCCAATTCCCTGTGGGACACCAGGGCCATTTCCTTCTCAGGATGTGCTGCACAAGTCTTTCTATTCATCTTCTTCTTAGCAGGAGAGTATTTTCTTCTCACTGTCATGGCCTATGACCGCTATGTTGCCATCTGCAGACCCCTCCACTATGGGACCCTCATGGGCAGCAGAGCTTGTGTCAGAATGGCAGCAGCTGCCTGGGCCAGTGGTTTTCTCCATGCTGTCCTGCACACTGGGAACACATTTTCAATACCACTCTGCCAAGGCAACAGAGTGGACCAGTTCTTCTGTGAAGTTCCCCAGATCCTCAAGCTCTCCTGCTCAGACTCCTACCTCAGGAAAGCTGGGCTTCTTGCGGTTAGTGCCTTTTTAGGCTTTGGGTGCTTTGTTTTCATTGTGCTGTCCTACGTGCAGATCTTCACTGCTGTGCTGAGGATCCCTTCTGAGCAGGGCTGGCACAAAGCCTTTTCCATGTGCATTCCCCACCTGGCCGTGGTCTCCCTGTTTGTCAGCACTGACATCTTTGCCTACCTGAAGCCCCCTTCCCTCTCCTCCCCAGCTCTGGATCTGCTGGTGGCTGTTCTGTACTCCGTGGTGCCTCCAACTCTGAACCCTCTCATTTACAGCATGAGGAACAAGGAGCTGAAAGATGCCCTGAGGAAAGTGATTTCATGGACATTTTTCAGCAGTGGTAAAATTGCCATTGCTCTCCACAAATGACTCCCACTGTGTCCCGTACCAGGACTGAGCTCTGTTTGTTCACGTTATTTTTATTATTTCTAGTATTACTGTTGTTATTATTTGTCACCATGTTGCTACATGAATGCTTGGATTCATTCCACCTTCACTGAGACTGCTCTGTCTCACCTGGTGCCCATATAAAGTTGTGTCCAACACTGGGTCAGAGCTGACTCCCTCACAGTATGTCTGTAATAAAGTAGGTTCTTGCAGGTGCAGTGCCTGAAGGCTGGGCTCTTCCTCCAAAGCTGATGTCCCTTCTGCCATATCCCCAGCACATTTCCTTGAGACAATCTTGCCCACCCTGCCCAGCACTGCAGCTCACAGTGTCCCCTCTCCTGTGTCACTATCCTCTCTCTGGAGCACTGCCAGGTGCATCACTCCCTGCTCAGGTGTGGAGAGGAGCTCCTGGAGGTCTTCTCTTCTCATGCCTGCTGCCCCTGGCTCTGCCCTGGCAACGGCCCTCAGGCTCTGCCCTGGCTCATGCTATGTCTCCATACGTTCTCATCTGAAAACATGTAGGGACCTGCAGCACACAGCTCTGCTTAGAGCTGGCCACCACGACATGCCTGTGTGGTCCCAGGAGATCCCAGCAAGGCTGTGCTTGGAGGTGAGGCTGTGATTGTCCTCAGTCAAAGTTGGTGGGATGGTCTGTCTGGGGCCAAGGGGAAGAAAGGTCAAGAGACAACAAGGAGAAGATGCAGTAAGGGAAATTTCAAATGAGTTGAAGGAAAAAATAAAGAAATAACCATGGTAGTTGAGCAGCACCAGGGCAGGGGCCAGGAGATCTTCAAAAACTCTCCTGGAGAAATCACCTACCAACCTGATCTAACTGTCAAGGTAGCCCAGCTCAGAGCAGATAATGGTCCTGGAGATCTCTGGTGGTCTCTTCCAACCCAAATCCTCTAGGAGGAAGGGGCTGGAGGACAGAGTGAGGGGCAGGGCACACTGTTGTGGGGTTGAGGCCTTGCTGGCATTTATACTGCCTGGTCAAGCCTGTCCTCAGAGCCACACAGTGAGTGAGTTCATCCTCAGAAGGAGTCTCTGCTCCATGGACAACAGGAGTCAAACCAGTGCAGGAGACTGCAGAAAAGTTCTCAGGAACACACCAGGCATTCAGGCCCTTCGACTGCTGAGGTGTCCCCAGACCGGTGCTTTGCATCCTGGGTCTTAAGGGCTGAGAAATCTTTAGAGCCAGAGCAGATCGGAGTCACCCATCCTGGGCCCACAGGTTACAGGGCATCAGCAGGGCTGTACAGGCTGCAAGGAGGGAATCACTGCCCAGGGCATGAGCAGATCCCCCTCTGCCCTCCCCTCTCTCTTCACACCCCGGAACAGAGATCGTGTTTCCTGTGTTGGCCCTCTCTGCCAGGCTGTATTCCCAGCCACAGGGGACGCAGGCTTCCCACTGGGGAAATGCAGGAGAGCCCGGTCTCATCTAGAGGAGAAGGGTCCCACCACACCTGCTGGGTGGTCAGGCCTGCAGGCTGCACACCCCACTCTGTTCCCCGCACACCTCCTGGCTGGGGCTGGAGGGTGCCCAGCAGCAAGGCAGGCATGCCTGGGCATCTTGTGCCATTGGGGTGGTGGCCTTTGGACCAGCCTCTGTCTATAAGCGACTCAGCAGCTTCTCTGCTTCCATGTTAGTGGCAAAGTTCGTGTCCCAGCTTCTTCTCTGTGGGGAGCTGAGGATTTCATTCTCTGGAGAAAGGGAAAAAGGAAAGCCTTTTGTCCATGGGATCACCCCGTCAACCCTCTACTGCCTTCTCCTGCTGTGTCACCCCCAGAAGTCCTTTGGCAGGGGCATTTTTTGGTTTCTGACCCTCTATGTGACTCTGCTTTGAGCAGCACGTTGCACTACAGGCCTCCTGTGGTCCCTTCAACCTGAATTATCCTGAACACCTATGATCTCAGGCCCCATTTCAAGCACAGAGTAAATGTCTCTGGGACAGGAGTCCTTTGTGCTTTATGTGACCACCTAAAAGAAGGCAGGTGAGCAACCTCTCCTTCCTGTTGACTGTAAGGGCAGCCTGGGAGGCACTGCCTCAGGCATAGCTACATTACAATGGAAATTCTTGGCATCCCCCTTCAACCACCTGAAAGTCCATTGCCTGGATCCCCTCAGGGGTGAGGGGAGAAGAGCAAACTTTTCTACTGTGTCGATTCTCTACCTCTGTAGTTTGTGCCTCTAAGTAGATGGTGCCACCCTCCCCTTGGTTTCTTGCCTAAAGCTCAGGCTGAATGGGGATGTGAATGTGGAGGTTGGCTGTCACTGCAGTGACCGTGAGATGGTGCAGAAGTAAGAGGAATAAGAGACTGTAGGAGAGACTGTAGGAGACTGTAGGAGAGAAGATTTCATCTTGTTTGGGATGCAGTTAGGCAAACCAAAGCTCAGGTGCAGCTGGAGATGGAGCTAGAGCTAGAGCTAAGAAGGGATGGGGAGGGTAACCTGAAGGGCTTCTGCAAGGACGCTGGCAGTACAAGGCAGCGACACAAGGAAAATGTGTTCTCCCTGCTAGTGGGGCAGGGGACATAGTGACAAAGAGAGGGGAAAGGCTGAGGAGCTCATTGCCTCTTTTACCTTGTCTTTTCCTCATCTTGTCTGCTGCCAGGCCTCCCTGGCCCCCAAGTCCTTTGGCAGCATCTGTGTTAGCAAAGCCTCAGCCGTGGTAGAGGACCATGCAGCTGGGGAGGACTTTTCCCCAGTGGGCACACACAAGTCCATGGGACCAGATGGGAAGCACCCCGGGATGCAGGGAGAGGTGGCTGGAGTCACTGCAACGCTGCTGCCAATTGTCTATGAAATGTCAGGGTAATCAGGGAGGTTCCTGATGACTGGGAGAAGGCAGACATCGCACCCATTTTGCAGAAGGGCAAGAGGGAGGATCTGGACAACAACAGGCTGGTCCTCTTCATCTCAGTCCCTGGGAAGGTGATGGAGCAAATCCTCCTGGAAACCATCTCCAAGCATAGGAAGGACGAGGTCTGGAAGAGGCAGCATGCGTTGACCAAGGAGAAATGGAAACCATGCCTGACCAACCTGATTGCCTTCTACCATCAGATGAATGCGTGTGTGCACAAGGGGAAAGCAGGGGATTTTGTGAACCTTCACTTTAGCAAGGCCTTGGACACAGTCCCCCAGAGTCTCCTTAGAGGCAAATTGTTGAGCTCAGCCCTGGATCAACGGACCATAAGGCAGGTGGAAGATTGGCTGGACCATCAGACTGAAATGCTTTCATCAGTGGTACAAGTTCCAAGTGGCAGCCAGTTCATAGTGGCATCCCTCAGTGATCAACATGTGGGGCAGGACTGTTTAACATCTTGATGAATGGCCTGCACAGTGGATGGAGCGCACTCTCAGCACCCTTGTGGCCAATGCATAAGTGGGGGGATCCCCTGGGCAACCTCATCTACTTCCCTCTCCATTGACCGGGGTGCTGGGACTACATGATGTCCAGAGGTCTCGTCCACCGCAAGTGCTGTGATTCAGTGAATCTTTCCATGGAGCGCTCTGTAAAAAGAGAAGAGACCGAGGAAGAAGAAAGGCCAGAGAGGCAGAAGAAGAGAGCTGAAACATGACAGTTTAAATAAAGTAGTTCCTCCGAACAAAGTTTCCCCATTCAGAGTGTTGGTAGCAAATGTTTTTTGATGAATAATGTGTGTATATATGCATGTACACTCACATAGACAGGCTAATTCACAGAATCGCGGAATCACAGAATGGTAGAGGTTGGAAGGGACCTCTGGAGATCATCTAGTCCAACCCCCCCTGCTCAAGCAGGGTCACCTAGAGCACGTTGCTCAGGATTGCATCCAGGCACGTTTTGAATACCTCCAGAGAAGGAGACTCCACCACCTCTCGGGGCAACCTGTTCCAGTGCTCTGTCACCCTCACAGTGAAAAAGTTCTTCCTCATGTTCAGATGGAAGTGTCTGTGTTTCAGTTTGTGCCCGTTGCCTCGTGTCCTGTTGCTGGGCACCACTGAAAAGAGTCTGGTCCCATCCTCTCAACACCCTCCCTTCAGATACTTGTACACGTTGATAAGATCTCCTCTCAGCCTTCTCTTCTCCAAGCTAAACAGGCCCAGCTCTCTCAGCCTTTCCTCATAAGAGAGATGCTCCAGTCCCCTAATCATCTTTGTAGCCCTTCGCTGGACTTGCTCCAGTAGTGCCACATCCCTCTTGTACTGGGGAGCCCAGAACTGGACGCAGTACTCCAGATGTGGCCTCACCAGGGCTGAGTAGAGGGGGAGAATCACCTCCCTCGACCTGCTGGCAACACTCTTCCTGATGCACCCCAGCATACCATTGGCCTTCTTGGCCACAAGGGCACATTGCTGCCTCATGCTTAACTTGGTGTCCACCAGCACTCCCAGGTCCTTCTCTGCAGAGCTGCTTTCCAGCAGGTCAACCCCCAACCTGTACTGGTGCATGGGGTTATTCCTCCCCAGGTGCAGGACCCTGCACTTGCCTTCTTGAACTTCATAAGGTTCCTCTCCGCCCACCTCTCCAGCCTGTCCAGGTCTCTCTGAATGGCAGCACAGCCCTCTGGTGTATCAGCCACTCCTCCCAGTTTTGTATCGTCAGCAAACTTGCTGAGGGTGCACTCTGTGCCTTCATCCAGGTCACTGATGACTAAGTTGAACAAGACTGGACCAAGTCCTGACCCCTGGGGGACACCACTAGCTACAGGCCTCCAACTAGACTCTGCGCCGCTGAGCACAATGCTCTGAGCTCTGCCATTCAGCCAGTTCTCCAGCCACCTCACTGTCTGCTCATCTCTCCCACACTTCCTGAGCTTGCCTATGAGGCCAAGCACAGTCCCCAGGGTGCAAGATCCAGAGATGGTGTGAGGCACTGAAGAACCTCCTGTCAGCCCATCTGTGTGGGCAGGGATGGGTCTGGGGTTGTGGCTCACCAATGAACCTCACGGCTGCCTCCGGCAAGGATGCCTCAGGATTCTCCAAGTACAGCAGGCTCTGGTGCAGGTACTGCTCTGCTGCTGTCCCTCAGCAGCTGGAGACAGCACAAGGCCAGGGGGTTGTAACCGAGTCTCCCCAGAAGGCCAGGCCTGTCCCTCCTCACAGGACCAGCCTCCTCTTCCTTCCTGTTCATGACTGTCAGCTAGAAACTGTGTGGTACCGAGGTTCAGAGGGAGCAGAGGACAGAGTGCGTGTTTCCTGAGAGGCCTGCAGAGCAGCAGAGACCAGGAGATGCCACCACAGCCAGGGCAGGACACCCTGTGTGCCCCTCATCTTGGCAAGGCCCCAAGCCTTTCCCAGCCGGAAATGAGGAGATGCAGCTTGGGTCTGTCCCTCGCTGAAGGCAGAGGCAGCTCTGCCTTGTCCTTGGGGACTCAGGAAGTTGGGCCTCACAGTGACATGCATTCAAAGGGACACTTGTCAGCAGCCCTTGCCCTGATGCTCCGGCCCACCCAAGGGATGTCACCATTGCTTCCCAAAATCCCTGGTCCAAACCTGGGCCACTCCTTGCATCTGGTCACTCATGTGGAGGAAGAGTGGGACCAGGCTCCTCTGCATGTGCTGCTTCATGCCCTGTTTGTTCTTCCCCATCACAATCTCCATCAGGTCTTTGCAGAGGAGGATGGAGAGCTCTCGCACGGGGCTGTCTTCCTGTGGGCAGGGAGGAGAGGAGGGGAGGCCTCAGCAATGACTCCAGGAAGCGGGCATGAGAAGAGGGTTTGCCATTGTGAGGCCTCACCCTCTCCAGGCACAACTGTCCCCCATCCCAGCCAGAGGTCAGAACTGGGGACAAACCTCTGCGGAGGCAGCCTGGAGAATGAGGGTTGTCGGCAGCAGCAGGGCAAGCTTCCCTGGGCTCTGTCTCCCTCTGCCTCTGGAGGGAACTTTCTGGATTTCTCTAAGACTCCATCAGGGCCCCCTTGCAGGAGAGGATGACAGAAGGGGACAGCCCTGGGACACAGCCTCTCCCTCACAATGCTCTCAGGGTTGGGAGTCCAGGCCTCACAGGAGGGCACTCCACCTCTCTGGGAAGGACCACTCCTGCGAAGGACCCCCTCCCACAACTCCTAACACCAACTGCCCCCCCCCCCCCAGCAGCTCTCAAAGATGAGCAGCAACGGGGCAGGGAGCTCCCATGGCCATTTTGCTGTGTGACCCCTTGCCACAAGTGCTGAGGCTGCAGCCTCTTTCTTGGAGAACTGGGGTCCCCCTTCACCCACAAGGAAGGACATTGTGCAGGGTGCCCCGAATTCAGGGAAGAGGTGCTGGGGGAGAGCAGGGTGGAAAGGGCTGTACCTGGCCCTGCATGGCTAGAATTGGAAGAAGATGCCTATCCATTGCCTGCAAAAATTGTTGTAAAACTTAAAAAATTTTACCTGTGCTTTACAAAAGCAAAACAGCTAGTCTCATGCGAACTCAAACAAAAATTTCTCTGAGGTGACTATTAAAATTAAGAGGTTTTTTTAGGGTAGAAGCAATCCTTCTTTTTCAAACCCTTGAGCTTTGTGTTCTTTGAATTTCATACTTGACCCTATTTAAGCCTAGAAGCCTCTTTTCATACCTACAGGTGTTTATTTTGACAAAGGCACCTATGTGCATTCTAGCCTGGTAGCCTAGAACATCTTCTGAGAAATTGAACTCTACTTGCATCTTGTACTGTGACCAACCAACCAATTCCTACCATGGAAGAAGGTTCAGGGAAGAACGTAGGCTGTGATGGACCACAGCTGTCGCAAAGCAAGCAGAATTTATCTATCTCAGCACAAAGAGAACCAGAGGGTGGCCTTTGTTTTAGGCCACCCTCCAGACTCATGCAAACACCTGAAGGCTGGAAATAAATCCTTGCCAGAGCAGAAATAATTATCGGCAGAGGGAACGTGCACCCCACCTGAGCTGCAACTGGACTAGCAAGCCTTGCTGGTTTAAACCACTGGTTTGCTACTTTCCCCTTTCCCAGAGAAATGCCATCTGATAATGGAACACATTTGAAGAATAAAGAACTGAAAACGTGGTGTGCTTCAGACAGAGGTCAGTAGACTTTTCACCTATGGTATCAACCTCCAAGTAATGGGGTAGTAGAAAGACGGAGTGGACAGCAGAAACAACAGCTGCACAAGAGTGACTCTTCTCTCATAGAACACTCCTAGAGTGGGGATCCCACTTGTGAGAAGTTGTAAGGTGGCTAAATAAGTGACAAACTCTTATGGGAAGGCCCATAGATAAGGGGTTTGTGTCAGTAGCTGCATGAATTCCTGTTAAAACAGAAATAAAACCCTATCAAACTCCTGGAGGTGAGGCTGTGATTAAACATCCAGCTCAGGGATCAGACTGGGTGACTCTGCTCTTTTCCCATGGAAAAGGAGCATGGGATGCTGTCGACACTGAAGGCAGTAAGTTAACCATTAGTGAGGTCTGGGTTATGTCCAAGACCTGGGTGTCTTCTCTTGCAGGGAGATGTGGTGTTACCTGCTAACTGTGGGAACACTGATAACTGGAAAACACACCTGAAACGTGTCTCTAACACGTTCTGCCTTTTCACATTGCCCATGGGACAACTCAGGTATTGAAGATCAGTCACAACCCATCTTCAAAACTGTAGTTACAAGAGAAACACCATCTGTAATAGCACAAGGTCAAGGACTGATAGTAGGCAAAAATGTTACATTAACCCTAAGATCTAAAGTTATTCTAAATGTAGGAGCGATGAAATGTGGTACAATGAACGTGTTCATTTAGTGAAAATGTCCCATGACAGAGCAGCCTGCCCTGAGCTGACACACAGAGAAAAAGGTTTTCATTTATTCCTCCCTGCAAGCATGCAATTGTTCTTTTGCTCTTCTCTGGAGGCCTCCTCGTTCTCCAGAGAGCCTTTCCCCAGGTCAGTGTGTCCATGCTGGCCTGCCCAGCCATTCCAGCACCCCTCCGCTGTGCATTCCTCAGTTTGGCCCTTTACCTTTGGGTGACCCCACTTGGTTTTGGGAGTCTCCACTCACTGCCCATCCCAGGCACATGCTGTCCATGGAGATACCCTGCGCTCAACTGGTGGCTCCATATTGCCTTCCAGAAGGATGGCATCTCTCATCAGCCCTCTAAAATTTGAGACAGCCCCCAGCAGATACCGCTTGAGCACTCATCCTCTCCAGTGCCACTGGGCACCCCCAAGTGAAGGCTGAATCCATCCCTCATTCCCTCACACATCACCCTATGAGTGCATCCCCCTTACACCATGGAAAACCCAGGCATGGCAAAAGGGGCTTTTTAGGGGCAATTCCCTGAGCACATTCTTGGCTCCAGCTTGGGAAGAAGAGCCCAGTCTTCAGGCAGTGTACTGATGAAATCCCCTTTAATACAGAGATGCTGTAAGGGAGGCCAGCCCTGACACAGTGATCAGCAGATTTACACAAAGCCTCCGGGTCAGATAAACAGGTTTTGTGCCTCTGGAGAAGAGAGATGAATTCAGATGTTTGTGTACAAACACGCTTATCACAGATAGAATGCCCCAACCACAACTGTTGCCTGAAATCGCTTGGAAATCACTTGTGAGGAGAGATGGGCAGCTTATTGCTGCTGAAACAGTACCAACTGAAACAGTTTCTTCAGTGCCTCCTTAAGCTCCTTGTTCCTCATGCTGTAGATGAGAGGGTTCACTGCTGGAGGCACCACCGCATACAGAACAGTCACCACCAGATCCACAGCTGGGGAGGAGATGGAGGGGGGCTTCAGGTAGGCAAATAGATCAGTGCTGACAAACAGGGAGACAACAGCAAGGTGAGGGAGGCACGTGGAAAAGGCTTTGTGTCGTCCCTGCTCAGAGGGGATCCTCAGCACAGCAGTGAAGATCCGCACATAGGACAGCACAATGAAAATGAAACACTCAAAGAATAAACAGGCAGCAACCACAAGAAGCCCAGCTTCCCTGAGGTAGGAGTCTGAGCAGGAGAGCTTGAGGATCTGGGGGATTTCACAGAAGAACTGGTCCACTGTGTTGCCTTGGCAGAGTGGTATTGAAAATGTGTTCCCAGTGTGCAGGAGAGCATTGAAAAACACCACTGGCCCAGGCAGCTGCTGCCATTTTGACACAAGCTCTGCTGCCCATGAGTGTGCTGTAGTGCAGGGGTCTGCAGATGGCAACATAGCGGTCATAGGCCATGACAGTGAGAAGAAAATACTCTGCTGAAAACAGGAAGACAACCAGGAAGACCTGGGCAGCACATCCTGAGTAGGAAATGGCCCTGGTGTCCCACAGGGAATTGGCCATGGATTTGGGGACAGTGGTGGAGATGGAGCCAAGGTCGAGGAGGGAGAGGTTGAGGAGGAAGAAGTACATCGGAGTGTGGAGGCGGTGGTCGCAGACTACGGCAGTGATGATGAGGCCGTTGCCCAGGAGGGCAGCCAGGGAGATGCCCAAGAAGAGCGAGAAGTGCAAGAGCTGCAGCTCCCGTGTGTCCACAAATGCCAGGAGGAGGAACTCGTTGAGGGAGCTGCTGTTGGACATTTCACTCCTTCTGGGCTTTCGGGATTGTGCAAAGGAGAACAGACATTGAGAAGTTAGGAGAGACTTTTCAAGGAAAAGAAATCCAAATGTTGCAGTTCTCATCTAAGCCCCCACATTGCCTCTCTCTTTACTGAAAGGGTCTTTCTGCAGCTCCCTTGCTTGAGCTCTGCTTTGCACTGTCTGAGTGTGCTGTGAGGAGCAGGGACCTCTGCCCATGGGCTCCAGAGAAATCAATCCTGCTGTCAAGCAGTGGGTACAGGGGAACGGGGGTGACCCGCTCTGACATTCACAATTTCTGTCAGATGAAAGCCACTCATCGTGTAGAAGGGCTTTCAGCATCATCATTCCCAAATTTAAAGAACGAGGTTTGAAGAACAGAGTTTCAGGGATATTTTATTTTCTTTTAGATGTTGTTGTCACCCCTGGGGAGGGTTCCTCCAAGGTAGAAATCCTTGGCATTTCTACTAACTCCGGAGAAAAAAGGATTCACTGTCCCTTGTTGCAGAGTGAGGACAGCTAGTCTGTCTATTAGTCTCATTCCCAGCTGTCCTGTGCTTAAACCTCTTTGAGTTGGAGGATGATCACACTCATATCTTGCCCTAGAAAGAAAGCAGCCCCTGCTGAGAGCAGACGAGTCCACTTTCAAAGTGCACATCTCCAAACTTCTCACCCTTTCTCCAGGCACCTGACGGAGCTCTCCACATTCGCCTTCCAGCCAAGGACACATAGGGCTGTTTTCAGATGCCCACATACAACCTTCCACCACCATCTCCATACTCTCAGCATCTCTGCACTTTCCTCATGGGGCTCTCAGATATCACAGAAATGCTATGAGACAGCAGGGCCTTTCTAGAGGGCAGGTGGCAGCCTGGCAGGACACCACAGGGAAACGGTCAAAGGGCTGTTAGGACTGAAGATGGGCTCTCCCTAAGGGAGACTCAGCTCATTTCCCAGCCCCACAGACTGCATTTTCTGGAGCTCCACAGGTTAGAAGGGGGCTGGGACAACCTCATTCCCATGCAGACCCCTCTGCTGCACAACTTGCAGCATCCATGTCTGAACTGCAGCTGAAACTTCCCACCCCAGAGAGCCCGAGAGCAAGAACAGGAGCAGCATGGACAGGAGGGAAAACAAGGAGCAGCACCACGATCCTGCTGCCAAGGGAGGCAAGAAGAGAGAGACAGACAGGAACTCAGGAAAGCCTTCACCTTAACAGCTAGGCATGCCGCCTTGCAGGCAGTGACATTGCAGGGCAGTCACTCTCAGTCCCTTTGTCAGGCACCTCTCCTCTGCCAGAGGGCTGGCTGCAGAGAAGGCAGCTCAAGCCCTGGACCCCATGGCTGTCAGGGCAGAGGCTCTGCTGGTGGGGAGAGGAGACACAGGGAGCTTGCTCAGAGGAAGGTGTCTGCATCGGAGGGTCTGACCACTGACCATGACCTGCCCAAATCCATCCTCCCATGACGATTCTGTTGGCACTTCCCTCTCATTCCCTGCCCATCTCTACTGCCTGGAGCTGTTCCTGCTGCCTGGAGCTTTCTCTCTCCCAACATCTTTTCCCTGTTGGTACTCACAGACCCTGTCCCACCCTCTCTGTGTGCGCAGTTCTGCCCTACAGAAACCTCCCGGATCAGGGCACTGTCCAGGGCATCTCTGTCCTCACAGGTCCTAAGGAGCAGGTCACATTAGCCCTGATAAGACCATGAAGGTGCTGCTGGTGCTGCTGTAGGTGGAGGTGGGGTTGAAAGGGTTTGCCGAGCTTTCTCACAGACCTCCTGATCTCTGAGAGGGAAGGTCAGTGAGTCCCAGTTCCTTGCCAAACCACAAAACTCTTTCCTTTTTGCTCCCTGCCAACATTAGGAAACTGAAAGCCCTGGAAGGAAAGCTCCTTCCCTTTCAAGTAGCCTTTTTTACACCTTCCTCTGCAGTGCAGGGACACTGCTCTGAATCACAGCCCTGGGCAGATCTGTGTGCATATCC
This sequence comes from Apteryx mantelli, assembly GCF_036417845.1. Taxonomy (NCBI): domain Eukaryota; kingdom Metazoa; phylum Chordata; class Aves; order Apterygiformes; family Apterygidae; genus Apteryx; species Apteryx mantelli. Next base: position 15,453,262 of record NC_089988.1, read on the forward strand.
CAGCATCAGAGCCCTGCAGCTGTCCTTGGGAGAAAGCAGCAGCATGCCCTGTCCCTGTGACGGTGTAGTAGGGAATGCCTGCTCTGAAGCGTCTCCCCCTCCTCTTTAAAGGAGAGCGATCCTTAAAAAAACTATCAGTCATGGGATGGCCTGGGTTTAGAAGACCCTTCCAGGAACCTCAGTAGCATTGCCCTGCAGCCAGAGACTTACTGTGTCAAGGGCTGTGAAGGCTTCTCTCACAATAATCTCTGCTCTGTCCTCCCACTCCACACTGCCTTTCACTTCTCTCTGCCTTCTCTCCTCTCATGTCAGCAGCAGCAGGCAGTGCCCGGAGCCCTGCTGCTCTTTGCAGAGGAGCTGCTCCTGCACACAGCTGTCTCTGGGCAGTGCTGCCCCGTTGCCATGAGCTCCCTCCATTCCTGGAGCCTGGCCCCGCTCAGGATCAGAGGCCCAGCTGAGCTCATGAATTTCTCTGTCCCTTGTGCTCCCTCCTCCTGGGAAATGTTCACTGCAACAAACTGAAATAATCACTGATGGCCCTTCTCTGAACAATACAGAGAGACCAGTTACAGCATTGTCCCTCGTTTCATCAGAGGACGATTTCATCAGAGGATGGTTATCTACAAGAGGTGGAAACATTGCACCCTGGCAATCCATATTCCCATGTCTTAACTACACAGGACACGTAGAAGCGGACAAGAAGGGAGGTCATTCACCCATGGTTCAGGTGCTGACTCAGATGAGTTGGTCTGGGCATCACACACCCGTTTAGAAGTCCCTGGGATGCCGTGGGATGCAGATCCCTCCTGTGAACTCCACAAAAAACACACACAGGAGGTGGGATTCCCCTTGCAAAAAACGGAAGTGAGCACAACAGAGGTTTCTGCATGGGAGCTCCTTGTCTAAGCTCCCATTGTAATCACTGGAGATGGAGGGTGGGAGACAGTTGCTCACATACAAACGCCTGGTGACATTGGAAGAGACAGAGACGGACCAAGGCATGTGCCAGAGTCTTCTTGCTCTGATGGAGCAGCTATGACACCCCCATCCTTCTAGAGCATGAGGTGGGGGCCAGGTGGAGAATTCCCTTGGCCCTCTCAAATGACCCTAGATGCCTCCTACTACTAGGGCTCCACTCACTGTGAAGCTGAAACATAGGAAGATCCCAATGTTACAAACAGCTAATGCAATTCAGTGCAGACACTTGATTTAATGACACAGAAATAGGCCTGCAGGGCCATGTCGGATGCCTGTGGTGTCCAGCACATCCACATGTCTCTAGCTGTTCCAGCATGGGACCTACAGGAAGCCATGCCTTTTTGCAGTGGTTGCTGGGAAGTACCGCAGGGCATCTTGGGCTTCCTCTGTGTGCCCAAACAAATGAACCCCACCTCTGCCTTTAGGCACAGTCTGCACTGTCTACATCCAAGCATGCTGCACAAATGCAGAGGAGCAGAGGAGCTCAGGAAAGCCAACAGGTCATTAAGCACCCATCAAGCACAAGAATGCTCCATAACAAACAGTTTGGAAAATTAGTAGACATCTCTGGACCCCAGCTTGGATAAACAGGGAGCTCCCACGTGAGCTCCAGGGCAATAAGGCAGCATACGGAAAGGGGAAAAAGCGCAGAGGCTACAAAGGAGGATTTTAGAAATGTTGTCCAGCAAAGTCAGGATGGTTTAAGGAAGCCAAAGCTCCCCTGGGATAGAGACACTTGTGGGAATGTGGACAGGAAGAAGAGCCGCTACTGCTTCGGTGACAGTAAAGGAATAAAAAAGGAAATGTGGGCTCACTGCTGAATGGGGCAGAGATGTAGAGGTAGATAGGTTTGGGGAAGTCAAGTCCTTCCTGGCTTCAGTCTTCACCAGCAAGCTCTCCTGAGCTGTTGTGCCTAGAGTCAGGACTCCTGAGGAGAAAAACAACCTGCAGTGCCTAAGTCTTGAGTGAGGAATGACTTGCAAGAGCTCAACCCAGAGAAGTCTATGGGATTGGATGGCTGGCATCCATGGACATGCAGAGAGCTGGCTGCTGTGACAGCAAGGCTGCTCTCTATCACCTTTGAAAGGTTGGGGAGATCGGGCGGTGGGGGAAGTTCCAAAGACCAAAAGAAGGAATGTGTTGTGCCCATCTTCAAAAAAAGGTGCCCAGGACAAACCAGGGAGCTCCAGGCCATCCAGCCTCATGTTGGTGAGGGGTGTGTCATGGAGCCAGTCCTCTCAGATCACATTTCTGGGCACATGAGGGAGAAGAAGTTGTCTGGGAACAGTCAGCATGGAGTTACTGAAGGCAAATCATTCCTGACCATCCTGATTGATTGCCTACTGTGATAAAAGATGAGTACTTGTGGAGGAGAGGAGAGTAGTGGATGCCCAGTAGACATCCAGATGGGAAAAAAACTGCTTGGATGATGAACTCAGAGGCTTTTCATGAATGGATCGTGCTTTACCAGGAAGCCAGGTAAAGGTGGGGTATGCAGGGGTCTATACTCCACATCCTGTCCTGTTTGAGAGGTTCATCAGTGACCTGCAGAATGGAAATCCCATCACAGCTGTAGATGACACCTGATTGGGTGGAACAGTCATAAGCTCAAGGGCTGCCATTCAGAGGGACCTCAGCAGGCAGTAAGAATGGGCTGTCAGGAACTTTGTGAAGGTCAACAAGGACAAATGCCAGGTCCTGTGCCTGGGACAGAGCAACACCCTGCAGCGATAGGGGCTGGGGAGTGCCCAGCTGGCAGCAGCTCTGTGCAGAAAAAGGACCTGGGAGTCTTTGTGGGCAGCATGATGAACATCATCCAGCAGCATGCCCTGGCAGCAAAGGAGGCCACAGTGTCCTGGGCTGCATAGCCAGGAGATTGAAGGAGGTGATTATCCCCCTCTCCTCAGCATCGTTAGAGCCCCTCTAGATACTGCGTACAGTTGGGGTTCCCTGTAGAAGAACGCTGTTTATCACTTGGCGTGAGTTCAGTGGCAGGCCCCCAAGATGGCTGGGGACTGGAACACTTGCCGTGTGAGGAGAGGCTGAGGGAACAGGCCTTGTTCAGAGCAGAGAAGGGAAGGTTTTGGGGAGGACTCGTAGCAGCTTCCCAACTCAAGGTTGTCACTGATAACGAACCAGGCTTTTACAGGAATTCACGGCAGGAGAATGACAGGCAAAGGTTATAAGCTGAAACAAGTGCAGTCAAAATTGTATATGAGGAAGAAAAATCAGTGAGGATCCTGCAGCATTTGAAGTGGGGTCCAGAGGGGTTATGGACTCTCATTTCTTGGAGGCTTGCAGGACGCAGCCGGACAAAAGCCTGAGGAACTTGGTGTGAATTCGATGTTGATCCTGATGTGAGCAGGCAGTTTGGCTAGAGTCCTCCCAACGTCCCTTCCAGCCTGAATGGTTCTGTGATTTTGTCATCTCTGGTGATCGGCACTGCACTTCTTGCAGGCAGCAAATCCTTTTCTGCACGTGGGTTAGCACCTAACATGGCCTCCCCAGAACCAGCCCCTCCAAGTGGTGTGAGGTTGCCTCTTGGGCCTGAAAGGTTTCCAGTTCAAGGTTTCATTAGGAGTGACTGCTTATCCAGAATGGGCCCTGCTCACAGCCTACAACTCCTGTACATTACAACATGATGCCAAATGAGCATGACATAAACAAAAAGTCATGGCATGAGGGTGATGGCACTCTAATGTGCCTAAGGTCTTTAGCAAATACAAAAATATCCTTACCCAGCCATGGCTGTGCCCCACATGGGGGTCAGCAAACAGCCATGCTCCTGGATCTGCCAGGATCTGGTGCAGAAGGGAGGCCATGCAAGGCTGTTCTTATCCCCTCTGTCAGGACAGAGAGACTTGCAGGAGGATGCAGGTGGCCATGGACAACCCCACAGCTGCGGTGAGCAGCCAGCACAGGAACGGGGTGATGTGAGGGGCTGGTGTGGGACGATGGCCCTGGGGCAGCTTCCCCAGTGTGTCCATGCAACACAGGGAACCACCTGGGCTCTTCTCTCCTGCACCTGCCATGTCTTGGTGACTTTCTCAGGAGACCTGCATTTGCCCTGCAAGCACACGGCCATGTGCTCCCACACTGCCATTCACATGCAGTAGCTGCCTGCTGGCATTTTTCCTCTCCTGGGCCCTTTCCAGCCCAGCCCAGACCGTCCCCAGCTCTCCCCACCTCCCCTGCCCTCTCCCCAGCTCACCCAGCAGAGAAGCCCAGGCTGGTGATGGCCCAGCAGCAGTGCCTGTTACAGGGGGCTTTAAAGCTCTGGGCACTCACTCCTCGGCCCCAGACCCCCTGAAGGGCACAGCAGGTCCTGGGGGGCAGAGAGGGGTGTCAGCCTCCCCATCAGCTCCAGGGCTGGAGGCCAGCAATGTCACAGGAAATGGAGGCCACTCACTCCATGTCTCCACTTCTCTCATCACCAGGAGATCCTTACCTCTGGCTGCCTGCAGCCCATCTGGGCAGCCCCTCTCCCCAGCACAGCACAAGAGTCCTGGCCCCGGGGCTCTTCAGGCAGCTCCAGTGACAGGGCAGCCTGCCCTGAGCTGACACACATAGAAACAGGTTTTCATTTATTCCCCCCTACAGAAGCAATCAATTGCGCCTTTGCTTTTCTCCAGAGATGTCCCTGCTCCCCAGAGAGCCTTTCCCCAGGTCAGTATGTCCATGCTGTCCTGGCCAGCTATTCCTGCAGCCCTCCCCTGTGCTCCCTGCAGGGCCCTGGGCTGGTGGTGCTGCTCTGCAGGGCAAGTGGGCTGTGGGGCCATGGAGTGACTCCATACTGGCTGTGCTGGTCAGGGCAGACCCAGCTGTCCCAAAATCATTGCACCAGACATCCCCCTCCCCAGGGTCTGTGTATGTGGACGATACTTGGAGCAATCACAGAGCATTTCACATTGCTCAGGGTGTGGTCAGGTGTGTCATTAGACCCAGCCCACTACCTATCCTGAGATTGCAGAGTCCTGATTTGGTGCATTCCTCAGTTTGGCCCTTTGCTTTGTGTGATTCCACTTGGTTTTGAGAGCCTCCGCTCACTGCCTGTCCCAGGCACATGCTGTCCCTGGAGATCCCCTCTGCTCACCTGGTGGCTCCATATGGCCTTCCAGAAGGATGGACATCTGTCACCAGCCCTCTAATATTTGAGACGGTCCCCAGCAGAAACCTCCTGAGCACTCACCCTCTCCTGGGCCAGTGGGCACCCACAAGTGAAGGCTGAATCCAGCCCTCATTCCCTCACACATTCACCCTGTGAGCACAGCCTCCTTAGCCCATGGAAAAACCAGGCACGGCAACAGGGCCTTTTCAGGGGCAATTCCCTGAGCGCATTCTTGGCTCCAGCTTGGGAAGAAAAGCCCAGTCTTCAGGCAGTGTACTGATGAAATCCCCTTTTATTACAGAGATGCTGACACAGTGATAGACACATTCGCAGAAGGCCTCTGGGTCAGATATTCTGGCTTTGTGTTGCTGGAGAAGTGGGATGAACTCAAACACTTCTACACAAACATGATTATCACGGAGAGAATGCCCAAAGCATAAAAGTTTTCTGAGATGAATGGGAAATCACTTATGAACAGTGATGGGGAGCTTATTGCTGCTGAACTAGTACCAGCTGAATCAGTTTCTTCATTGAGTCCTTGAGTTCCTTGTTCCTCATGTTATAGAAGAGGGGGTTCATTGCTGGAGGCACCACTGCGTACAGAACACCCACGATCAGATCCAGAGCTGGCAAGGAGATGGAGGGGGGCTTCAGGTAGGCAAAAAACGAGGTGCTGAGAAACAGGGAGACCACAGCCAGGTGAGGCAGGCACATGGAAAAGGCTTTGTGCCGACCCTGCTCAGAGGGCATCCTCAGCACAACTGTGAAGACCTGCACGTAGGACAGCACAATGAAAATGAAACACCCAAAGGCTAAACAAAGACTAACCACCAGAAGCCCAACTTCCCTGAGGTAGGAGTCCAAGCAGGAGAGCTTGAGGATCTGGGGAACTTCACAGAAGAACTGGTCCACTGTGTTGCCTTAGCAGAGTGGTATGGAAAATGTGTTAGCAGTGTGCAGGAGAGCATGGAGAAAAGCACTGGCCCAGGCAGCTGCTGCCATTTTGACACAAGCTTTGGTGCCCATGAGGGTCCCATAGTGCAGGGGTTTGCAGATGGCAACAAAGCGGTCATAAGCCATGACTGTGAGAAGAGAATACTCTCCTCCAAACAAGAAGAAAAACAGAAAGACCTGGGCAGCACATCCTGAGAAGGAAATGGCCCTGGTGTCCCACAGGGAATTGGCCATGGATTTGGGGACAGTGACAGAGAGAGTGCCAAGGTCAAGGAGGGAGAGGTTGAGGAGGAGGAAGTACATGGGGGTGTGAAGCCGGTGGTCACAGGCTACAGCTGTGATGATGAGGCCGTTGCCCAGGAGGGCAGCCAGGTAGATGCCCAGGAAGAGTGAGAAGTGCAAGAGCTGCAGCTCCCGTGTGTCTGTGAATGCCAGGAGGAGGAACTCATTGAGGGAGCTGCTGTTGGACATTTTGCTATTTCTGGGCTTTGGGGACTCTGCAAGGATGAAAAGACACTGAGGTTCCGAAAGACTTTTAAAGCCAAGAAACCCCCAAATGTTGCAGTTCTCTCTTTGAACTGGAGGATGATCACACTCATATGTAGCCCTAGAAGTAACCAGCCCCTGCTGAGAGCAGACGAGTTCAGCTTCAAATTGCAGGTCTCCAAACTTTTCACCTTCTCCAGGCATCAGAGCGAGCTCTCCAGACTCAAATTCTAATCAAGGACACACAGGGCTCTTTTCAGATGCCCACATACAGCCTCCCACCACCAGCTCCATACTCTCTCCATCTCTGCACCTTCCTCATGGGGCTCTCAGATATCACAGAGGTGCTATGAGACAGCAGTGCCTTTCTAGAGGGCAGCTCAAAGCCTGGAAGGACACCACAGGGAAACAGTCGAAGGACCGTTAGGTCTGAAGATGGGCTCTCCTTAGGGGAGAGTCAGCTCATTTCCCAGCCCCACGGACTGCATTTCCTGGAGCTCCACAAGTCAGAAGGGGGCTGGGGCAACCTCATTCCCATGCAGACACCTCTGCTGCACAACTTGTAGCACCCATGTCTGAACTGCAGCTGAAACTTCCCACCCCACAATGCCCAAGAGCAAGAAGAGGAGTATCATGGACAGGAGGGGAAACAAGGAGCAGCACCATGATCCTTCTGCCAAGGGAGGCAAGAAGAGAGAGACAGACGGGAACTCAGGAAAGCCTTCACCTTACCAGCTAGGCATGCAGCCTCACAGACAGTGGCATCGCAGGGCAGTCACTCTCAGTCCCTTCTTCAGGCACCTCTCCTCTGCCGGAGGGCTGGCTGCAGAGAAGGCAGCTCATGCCCTGGACCCCATGGCTGTCAGGGCAGAGGCTCTGCTGGGTGGCAGAGGAGACACAGGGAGCTTGCTCAGAGGAAGGTGTCTGCATCGGAGGGTCTGACCACTGACCATGACTTGCCCAAATCCATCCTCCCATGATGATTCTGTTGGCACTTCCCTCTCATTCCCTGCCCATCTCTGCTGCCTGGAGCTTTCTCTGTCCCAACATCTCTTCCCTGTCCGTACTCACAGACCCTGTCCCACCCTCTCTGTGCACAGTTCTGCCCTACAGAAACCTCCCGGATCAGGGCACTGTCCAGGGCATCTCTGTGCTCTACAGGTCCTAAGCAGCAGGTCACATAAACCCTGATAAGTCCATAAAGGTGCTGCTGGTGCTGCTGTAGGTGGAGGTGGGGTTGAGAGGGTTTGCTGAGCTTTCTCACAGACCTACTGATCTCTGAGAGGGAAGGTCAGTGAGTCCCAGTTCCTTGCCAAGCCAGAAAACTCTTTCCTTTTTTCTCCCTGCCAACATTAGGAAACTGAAAGCCCTGGAAGGAAAGCTCCTTGCCTTTCAAGTAGCCTTTTTTTAAACCTTCCTCTGCAGTGCAGGGACACTGCTCTGAATCACAGCCATGGGAAGACCTGTGTGCATATCCCAGCTTCACAGCCCTGCACCATCCTTGGGAGAAAGTAGCAGCAAGCCCTGTCCCTGTGATGGTGTGGCAGGGAATGCCTGCTCTGAAGCATCTCCCCCTCCTCCGCAAAGGAGAGCAATCCTTAAAAAAAACAATCATGGGATGGTATGGGTTTAGAAGATCCTTCCAGGAAACTCAGTAGCATTGCCCTGCAGCCAGAGACTTACCATGTCAAGGGCTGGGAAGATTTCTCCCACAAGGAGCTCTCCTCTGGCCTCCCACTCCACACTGCCTTGCACTTCTCTCTGTCATGTCACCTCTCATGTCAGCAGCAGCAGGCAGTGCCCAGAGCCCTGCTGCTCTTTGCAGAGGAGCTGCTCCTGCACACAGCTGTCTCTGGGCAGTGCTGCCCAGTTGCCATGAGCTTCCTCCATCCGCAGAGACTGGCTTCACTCAGGTACAGAGGCCCAGCTGAGCTCATGAATTTCTCTGTCCCTTGTGCTCCCTCCTCCTGGGAAATGTTCACTGCAGCAAACTAAAATAATCACTGATGGTCCCTCTCTAAACAATACAGAGAGACCAGTCACAACAGTGTCCCTTGTTTCATCAGAGGATGGTTGCATCAGAGGATGGTTATCTACGAGAGGTGGAAACATTGCACCCTGGAAATGCATATTCCCATGTCTTAACTAGGCAGGACACCTAGAAGCGGACAAGAAGGGAGGTCATTCACCCATGATTCAGGTGCTGACTCACATGATTCGGTCTGGGCATCACACGCCCGTTTAGAAGCCCCTGGGCTGGAGTAGAATTCAGATTCCCTCCTGTGAACTCCACAAAAAACCACACAGGAGTTTGGATTCCCCTTGGAAAAAAATGAAGTGTGCACAACAGAGGTGTCTGCATGGGAGCTCCTTCTCTACGCTCCAATTATAATCACTGGAGATGGAGGGTGGGAGTCATTTGCTCAACACAAAAACACCTGGTGACATTGGAAGAGAAAGAGGTGGACCAAGGCATGTGCCAGAGTCTTCTTGCTCTGATGGAGCAGCTATGACAACCCCATCCTTCTAGAGCATGAGTTGGGGGCCAGGTGGAGAATTCCCTTGGCCATCTGAAATGACACTAGATGCCTCCTACTACTAGGGCTCCACTCACTGTGAAGCTGAGACATAGGAAGATCCCAATGCTACAAACAGCTAATGCAATTCAGTGCAGACACTTGATTTAATGACATAGAAATAGGCCTGCAGGGCCATGTCGGATACCTGTGGTGTCCAGCACATCCACATGTCTCTAGTAGTTCCAGCATGGGACCTACAGGAAGCCATGCCTTTCTGGAGTGCTTGCTGGGCAAGTGCCCCAGAGCATCTTGGGTTCCCTACCTGTGCTCAAACAAATGAATCCCACCACTGCCTTTAGGCACAGTCTGCACTGTCTACATCCAAGCATGCTGCACAAATGGGAGGCACATCACACCAAGGGCTCCACTCTAGTCTCTGCACTTTCAAATCCTTCTAGTTCTCCTCCTCCTCAATCCCTTCTCACCCCCCAGGATGATCTGAACAGGGACTGGGCTAATGATGTCCTCAAGGTGGCTGGATCACAGAACCAGGGTCTTCTTCAGTGGCACCTTGTCCTTCCTGGAGATTGGTTCAAGTCTGTCACAGGCCCAAAGGTGCTGCAAAGTCAGCTCAGGCAGCAAACCCCTCTCCTGCCATTCCTGCACAGCCCAGCTCTGTTTCTCCCCGGCTTTGGGCACTGCAGGCTTTGCTCTCTTAGTGGGAACCTCCTTTCACCATTACATTGCCACCTGCTATCTATGCCAGCATGTCACCACTTGCAGTCAAAGCCTTTGCATCCATATGGTCCTTGGTAGCATGTTTCCTTGTGGCAGATCTTCAGTCAGTGCCACAGCTGATGCTCTGCCGCCCAAATGTATGCAAACATATGCAGCCTGGGATGCAGCCAGGAGCAAATGGAGATACACAAGCTGTCAGAGGACTGCCACAAGGTTGGAATAACTGAGATGTGGTGGGATCACTCGCATGACTGGAGTCCTTCAAAGGCAGGGTGCAAGTTCTTCAGGAGACACCACCAGGGAAGATGAGGAGGGGAATAACCTGTGTGTGAAGAGGTAGCTTGGATGTATGGGATGGGCCAAGGGAGGTAGCTCTGAAGGGCAGAGTAGCTCAGGAAAGCCAACGGGTCATTTAGGACAGCACTCATCAAGCACAAGAATGCTCCCTGTGAACAGTTTGTAAAATTAGTAGCCATCTCTGGACCCCAGCTTGGCTAAACAGGGAGATCCCACGTGAGATCCAGGGCAATAAGGCAGCATACAGAAAGGGGAAGTAGGGAGAGGCTGCAAAGGAGGCATTTAGAAATATTGTCCAGTAAGTTCGGGATGGTGTTAAAGAAGCCAAAGCTCCTCTGCAATAGGGACGCTTGCAGGGGATGTGAAGGACAGGAAGAATAGATGTTCTGGCTTCAGTAACTGTAAAAGAATAAACAAGAAAATGTGGGCTCACAGCTGAATGGAGCAGAGATTCCAGTAAAAGCAGATGTAGATAGGTCTGGGGAAGTCAAGTCCTTCCTGGCTTCAGTCTTCAGCAGCAAGGTCTCCTGAGCTGTTCTGCCTAAAGTCAGGACTCCTGAGGAGAAAAACAACGCGCAGTGCCTAAGTCTTGAGCGAGCAATGACTTTCAAGAACTCAACCCCTACAAGTCTATGGGATTGGATGGCTGGCATCCATGGACATTGAGAGAGCTGGCTGCTGTGAAAGAAAGGCTGCTCACTATCATCTTTGAAAGGTTGTGGAGATTGGGGGCGGAGGGGGTTGGTCCCAATGATCAAAAATAGGAGTATGTTGTGCTCATCTTCTAAAAAGTCCACAAGGACACACCAGGGAGCTGCAGGACATTCAGCCTCACATTGGTGAGGGGTGTGTCATGGAACCAGTCATCTCAGATCACATTTCTGGGCACATGAGGGAGAAGAAGTTGTCTGGGAACAGTCAGCATGGAGTTACTGAAGGCAAATCATTCCTGACCATCCTGATTGATTGCCTACTGTGATAAAAGATGAGTACTTGTGGAGGAGAGGAGAGTAGTGGATGCCCAGTAGACATCCAGATGGGAAAAAAACTGCTTGGATGATGAACTCAGAGGCTTTTCATGAATGGATCGTGCTTTACCAGGAAGCCAGGTAAAGGTGGGGTATGCAGGGGTCTATACTCCACATCCTGTCCTGTTTGAAAGGCTCATCGGTGACCTGCAGAATGGAAATCCCCTCACATTTGTAGATGACACCTGATTGGGTGGAACAGTCATAAGCTCAAGGGCTGCCATTCAGAGGGACCTCAGCAGGCAATAGGAATGGGCTGTCAGGAATTTTGTGAAGTTCAGCTAGGACAAATGCCAGGTCCTGCACCTGGACTAGAGCAACACCCTGCAGCGATAGGGGCTGGGGAGTGCCCAGCTGGCAGCAGCTCTGTGCAGAAAAAGGACGTGGGAATCTTTGTGGGCAGGGAGCTGAACATCAGCCAGCAGCGTGCCCTGGCAGCAAAGGAGGCTGCAGTGTCCTGAACTGCATAGCCAGGAGATCAAAGGAGGTGATTATGCCCCTTTACTCAGCATCGTTAGAGCCCATCTAGATACCACGTCCAGTTGGGGTCCCTGTAGAAGAACGCTGTTTGTCACTTGGTGTGAGTTCAGTGGCAGGCCCCCAAGGTGGTTGAGGCCTGGAGCACTTGCCCGGTGAGGAGAGGCTGAGGGAGCAGGGCTTTTTCAGCGCAGAAAAGGGAAGGTTTTGGGGAGGACTCATAGCAGCTTCCTAACTCAAGGTTGCCACTGAGAATGAACCAGGTTTTTACAGGAATTCACGGCAGGAGAATGAGAGTCAACGGTTATAAGCTGAAACAAGTGAAGTTAAAACTGTATATGAGGAAGAAAAATTAATAAGGATCCTGAAGCATTTGAAGTGGGGTCCAGAGTGGTTATGGACTCTCTCTTCTTGGAGTTTTGCAGGACTCAGCTGGACAAAGCCCTCAAGAACTTGGTGTGAATTTGATGTTGATCCTGATGTGAGCAGGGAGTTGGACTAGAAACCTCCCAAGGTCCCTTCCAGCCTGAGCGATTTGGCGATTTTGTCCTCTCTGGCGATAGCCACTGCAATTCTTGCAGGCAGCAAATCCTTTGCTGCATGTGGGTTAGCACCTGACATGGCCTCCTGAGAACCAGCCCCTCCTAGTGGTGTGAGGTTGCCTCTTGGACCTGAAAGGTTTTCAGTTCAAGGTTTCATTATGAGTGACTGCTTGTCCAGAGTGAGTCCTCTTCACAGCCTACAACACCTGTACATTACAACATTGCCAAATGAGTATGGCAAATGCAGAAAGTCATGGTGTGAGGGTGATTGCACTCTAACATCCATGAGGTCCTTTGCTGATCCAAGAATATCCAGAAGGACTGAAAGAGCCTTAAAGCTCCTAGGCACACACAGGTAATGTTGACTTTGTCACTCTTGGAGGTGAGGGAGCTGCGTTTGTTCAGCCTGGAGAAGAGAAGGATTTGGGGACACCTAATAACAGCCTCGCCATACATACCAGAACGTCATCAAGGAGATGGAGCCAGACTCTTCACTGTTGTGCATGATGTGAGGGTGAAGGCCGATGGGCATTAGGTGAAAGAAGAGAGGTTCAGTTTGGGTGTAAGGAGAAACTTTTGACCCATCCTGGCAGCCAAGCACTGGGGCAGGTTGCCCTGGGAGACTGTGCCATCTCCATCCTCAGAGGTTTTCAAGTCTGAAATGAGTAAAGCCCTGAGCAACCTGATTTGACCTGTTAACTGACCCTGCTGTGGGAAGGAGGTTGGGCTAGAGACATCCTGGGGTTCCTTCCAGATGGAAGGATTCTGCATTTCCTTCCGCCCCAAGTCTTCTCTTGACCTTGGGAAAACATTCTGCTTGCTTGTGATTGTGGAAGCAGATCTCACAAAAGTAAGACCAGATCAACTGCATGTTCCTTCTCCTGCTCCAGAGTAGTTCAAATTCAGGACTGCTTGGCAGGTACCCCCAAATAGCCTCTTTTTTTTTTTCTTCTTCTTCACTTTTTATTGCATTTTTCCCTCTTTTCCACATTCCAAGTTGTTTTCTTTTACCAACCCGATACCTTCCCATGAAGTCAGCCAACCCTTGTTTAGCCTTTCCTCTTTGACCCTGGATTTGCTTTCTTTGTACTTTCACATGGCTTTTCTGAGATGCTTGCCATGGTGATGCCTACCTTTGCCAGCAGTCCCTTTAAATGACGACCTCCTTTTATTATGTGCAGTGTCCTGCAGGTCCTCCTGCTGTTATCCTGTCAGAGGCACCACAAGACAGGATGAGCCATCTGCAAACACTCATTTACAGCTGACATAAGGGAGCTTCAGTCCAGAGGGACCTTGAGAAACTTGGGGATTTGGCCAACAGAAACCTCATGCTGTTGTACAAGGAGCAGTGGTAGGTCCTGCATCGGGGACAGACCAGCCCATGCATCAGGAGAGGCTGGCACCTGACTGTCAGAGGAGTGACCCTGAGGAGAAGGGCCTGGACATTATGAGGGATGCCATATGAGCCAGTGGTGCACACTCACTGCAAATGAGGCCCGCTGCATACAAGGCTGCTTCAGGAAGCATGTGGCCACCCAGACAAGTGGAAATATCATCGCCCTCGACTCAGCCCTGGTGTGGCTGCATCTGGAATAGCGTGTCCAAGCGTGTGTACTGCCCAGTGCTGGAGGAATGGGGAGCAACTGGAGAGGGTCCAGAGGAGTCTTCCAAGATGGGGTTGGGGGCCTGAAGGAGAGGCTGAGGGACCTGGGCTTCTTCAGCCTGGTGAAATGGAGGCGAAGGGCAGTACAGTAGTAGCCTCCGAGTGCTTGAAGAGATCACGGATCTTTTCTTGGTAGAGGTAAATAACATGAGAAGGGGAAACCAGGCTAAAACGGGAACTCACAACTCAGTTCCAGGGCAATAAGGCAGCATAGAAGAAGCGGAAAGGGGGAGAGGCTGAAAAGGAGGAATTCAAAAATATTGTCCAGTAAAGTAGGGATGGTGTTAGGGAAGCCAAAGTTCTCAGAGGGTACACACTGGCAGTGGACATCAAAGGCAAGGAGAAGAGCTGCTACTGCTCCAGAAACGATAAAGAATAAAAGGAAAATGTTGGCTCTTTGCTGAAGGGGGCAGAGAACCTAGTAAGAGCAGATGTAGGTAGGTCTGAGGAGCTCAGTGCCTTTTTGGCTTCTGTCTTCTCCAGCAAGGTCTCCCAGGCTGTTGTGCCTCGATTCAGGGCTCCAGGCAAGAAAAGCAACCAGCAGGGGATGAGGGCTCAGTGAGGGATGACTTGCAAGAACTCCACCCCTACAAGCCAGTGGGTTTGGAACGGCTGCACCCATGGACACTGAGAGAGCTGGCTGCAGTTGTAGCAAGGCCGCCCTCTGTCATCTTTGAAAGGTCGTGGAGATGGGGTGAGGTCCCAATAACTGCAGAAAGGCAAATGTTACATCCACTCTCAAGAAAGGCCCGGAGGGCAACCCAGGGAGCAACAGGCCGTTCAGCCTCAATTGGTTGAGGAGTGTGTCATGGAGTGAGTCCACTCATTTCTGGGCACATGAGGGAGAAGAAGGTGATAGGGAAGAGGCAGCATGGATTTACCATGGGTAAACTGTGCCTCACCAGCCTGATTGCCTTCTAGGATTGCATAGCTCTATTTGTGTTTGGAGAGCAGAAAATGTCTTTCAGCTTGATTTGAGCAAGGGGTTTGACACTGTCTCCCACAATAGCCTTGTGGAATACAATTTAGAAATGTACCGCCTAGATGGGTGGACCACCAGATGGTTGATTAGTGACATGGAAGAGGCAATACTCACTATGCTTGTTGAGGACAAAGAAACTGCGGGGGGCCCAGCCATATGCTTGAGGGCTGCCATTCAGAGAGACCTAGGCAGGCAGGAGGAATGGGCTGTCAATACATGGAGTCCAGGGCATGAGCCACCTCCTCTGCATCCAGACCTCTGCCAGAGGAGAGGGGCATCTCTCCTGCCACAGGCCCATTTCATGCTGCCTGACAAGGGGGCTGAGGGTGACTGCCCTGCCATGTCATTGTCTGTGAGGCGGCATGCCCAGCTGGGTAAGGTGAAGGCTTTCCCAAGGCCCTCTGTCTCTCCCTACTTGCCTCCTTCAGCACCAGGATCATGGTCTTGCTCCTTGTTTCCCCTCCTGTCCATGCTGCTCCTCTTCTTGCTCTTGGGACAATTTCTTTACACTGCCAGATGGGATGAGAAGTGTAATGCTTTCTTGTACCTGAAAATTTCAAGCAAGGAGGAACTGATCAGGGATGGGATAGTAAGCGTCACCCTTCTCTACTGTGACCATGAAAATGTGCATTCCCAGAACCTGAGGAGAGTGAGGAAGGACAGTAGCAGAATACAGAGCCTGGACTTGAGAAGAGCAGATTTTGGCCTCTTCAGGGGACTGCTGGGGGGGAACCCATGGGAGGCAGCTGTCAAGGGCCAGGAGCTCAGGAAAGCCATCAGGTCTTTAAGGACAGCACCTGCCAAGCACAAGGATGGTCCATCCCTACTCTCAGTAAAACTATCAGATTTCTCAGGGGACCAACTTGGCTAAACAGGGACCTCACACATTAGCTCCAGGGTGATAGGGCAGCATACAGAAGGGGGAAGAAGAGAGAGGCAAAGGAGGCATTTAGAAATATTGTCCAGGGTCATAGGCTTGGTGTTAGGGAAGAAAAAGCTCCCCGAGGACTGACACTTGCAGGGGATGTCAAGGGCATGAAGATGACCTGCTACTGCTTCAAGTAAGAATCAAAGAATAAAAAAAGAAAATGTGGCCTCACTGCTAAATGGGACAGGGAATCTTGTAGCGGCAGATGCAGATAGGCTTGAGTAGCTCCACCCTTTGTCAGCTCTGTTTCCACAAGGAAGGTCTCCTGGGCTGTTGTGCCTTGAGTCAGGACTCCAGAGGAGAAAAACAGCCAACAGTGGATGAGGTTAGTGAGGGATTACTTGTGAGAATTCAAACGATACAAGTCAAAGAGGTTGGATGGGCTGCAGATGAGGACATTGGACAAGGACATTGAGAGAGCTGACTGCAGTCCCTGCAAGGCCACTTGCTATCATATTTGAAAGGTTGTGGAGATGGGGTGAAGTCCCAATGACTGCAGAAAGGCAATTGTTACATCCATCTTCCAAAAAGGCCACAAGGGCAACCTGGGGAGCTGCAGGCAGTTCAGCCACACTTTGGTTAGCAGCGAGTCACGGAATGAATCCTCTCAGATCACATTTCTGGGCACATGAAGGAGAAGCAGGTGCCTGGGAACAGTTAGCATGCATTTACCAAGGGTAAATTCTGCCTCACCAACCTGATTGCCTGCTATGAATAAATAACTGTATTTGTGGATGGAGAAGAGTAAATGTCCTTTACCTAGACTTTAGCAAGGTCTTTGACACTGTCTCCCACAATATTCTTGCATGCACGTTAGAACGTTGGAGTCTAGAAGAGCAGACAACTGGATGGGTTGTAGATGAGGGCTGCCATTCAGAGAGACCTAGAGAGGCAGGAGGAATGGGTTGTCAGGAACCTCATGGAATTCAACAAGGACTGTCAAGTGAGTTAAGAGTTAACAGGACTGAAAAAGTCTGCCAACTGATATGCTCAAGGCTGCAGACTAGAAGAGTTAACAGGACTAAAGAACTCTGCCACCTGACAAGGCCGAGGAATCTGCATGGACCCGCAGGGAGGGGAGAAGCGATACAGAGGTGTTGTGGTCTTGCCTCGCTTGCAGGGTCCTTCCAAGCAAACAGTCCTGTGATTGTGAAACTCGCAGAGGTCAGCAAAAGCAGTGTTTGTCCAGAGCCCCAGCCGTATAAAGAGAGACTTGGCAGCTAAGAGAGTTTGAGCAGGGACGGGAACATGACCTGACCATCCTCTCCGGCTGGACTATGAGTATCCCCCCCCCTCCCCTTTTCCTGGGACACTGGGTTAAGGTAACTCCTCGAGGTTGAGAGTCCTCTCACTAAGAGCGTGAACAAGAAAGCTTTGAAGTAGGGATAAGCAGTGCTTCCAATTACTAGCGCAGTAACTGACGGTTTCGGGTTATCCTTTCTAAAGCAGTAATTGCATTATTTCGGGCTATCCTTTCTAAATCAATAATCGATGATTTCGGGCTATCCTTTTTCAGGCTATCCTTTCTAAATTGGTAATCGCATTATTTTAACGGATGTTACTAATCTAAGAGCTTGCGTGAGGAAGTAAACGTAGTTTTTTATTACTTTACTGTCTCAGTCGTTACTATCAGATCTTCGTAGCGTGACATCAGGTCACTTATCTCACAGTGCCTGATAGTTCAGTTGTGGTCCTGTGGTTGCTGTTTGTGGTTGTGAGGTCACTTGGGCCTCAATGCCTGATAGGGGACAGGGCAGAGAAAGAAGACCATCCTAGTAGGGAAACCAACCATTGTGACATCTGTGTCATTCTGCTTACATGGAATCAACGCCTACAAGAGTTTTCCACCAGGATGGGCTGGCACCTGCACCATTGGACGCCTGGTCCCTTATGCCTATCAAAACGCCTCAATGTCTCAAAAAATCTACAAATTGAAGTGAACTCTCTCTCTCAATTTGCCGTCCAGAATCTATGGGCTTTAGATTGCCTGTTGGCCGCACAGGGAGGAGTGTGTGTGCTGGTAAACACCGCCTGTTGTTTTCATGCAGACATATCAAAACAAATTGAATATGCTGTAAACGTCATTCAACAATATGTTCGTACCTTCCATCGAATACCCAAAGAGCAGGCCCTGTCTAATGCTCTAGCGGCAGACTGGTCATGGTTGTGGTCATGGCTACAGGAACTGGGAGTGTGGACCAGATGTGTTTGAATAATTTGAATGTTAATTCTGGCATTAGGAACTGTGCTTTTCTGTTGTGTCTCCTGCATGCGTCTAATATGTTCCACTTGCGTCTCGTGTGTAAGGGGACATAAGTCTAGACCAGCATAACATTGAAGGCAGGTATGCATAAAAATAAAAGGAGGGAATGTTAAGAAAATGTCCACTATACTCGAGCTTCTGCAGAGGAAGAACATGCAAAGTCACGGTGCCCTGCAAGCAGAACATCTTATCTGACCTTGTCTTAGCCCTGGTTTTCGTGCGAAGCTGAAGACCTGCAAAGAAGCCAGTTTAACCCAGGCAGCTGTACAAAAGTCGTTCAAAGGTACCACCAGAAGAGGTGCAAATCAGCTAATGAGCAGTTATAAGATGGACCATAAAGGCTGGCATGGATCTACATCGTACAATAACACGGCAAGGGGATTGGTAGAAATAAGAGTCGTGGATAGATGTGGTAGTTATGTTAACTGAAGTACTGAATATGTAACAACTTACTATTCTTTAAAAGGTGTAACAAAAAACTGCTTGGGGTCCCTCCTTGTGCTCCAAACAGGAGGCACCATATCGCTACCAAAAAATTACAACAACAACAACAAAAAAAGAATTTAACTGCTTCTGCTCATTACCAGTGCCAGAGAATGAACAAAAGAGAAAAGATAGTTTAATATAAGACAAAGAGCCACAAATGACCTCAAAATAGAAAAGGGCAGGCACATGACCAGCACTGGCCGAGCAGGCACTGAGCCACCACTGACCTCATAACCGCCAACAGCAGCCACGCACCTAGCACTGGCCTAGCAGGCACTGAGCCACCACTGACCTCACAACCACAAACAGCAGCCACGCACCTAGCACTGGCCTAGCAGGCACTGAGCCACCACTGACCTCACAATTGAAAACAGCACCCACGCACCTAGCACTGGCCTAGCAGGCACTGAGCCACCACTGACCTCACAACCACAAACAGCAGCCACGCACCTAGCACTGGCCTAACAGGCACTGAGCACCACTGACCTCACAACCACCAACAGCACCCACGCACCTAGCACTGGCCTAGCAGGCACTGAGCCACCACTGACCTCACAATTGAAAACAGCACCCACGCACCTAGCACTGGCCTAGCAGGCACTGAGCCACCACTGACCTCACAACCACAAACAGCACCCATGCACCTAGCACTGGCCTAGCAGGCACTGAGCCACCACTGACCTCACAACCACAAAGAGCAGCCACGCACCTAGCACTGGCCTAGCAGGCACTGAGCCACCACTGACCTCACAACCACAAACAGCACCCACGCACCTAGCACTGGCCTAGCAGGCACTGAGCCACCACTGACCTCACAACCACAAACAGCAGCCACGCACCTAGCACTGGCCTAGCAGGCACTGAGCCACCACTGACCTCACAACCACAAACAGCACCCATGCACCTAGCACTGGCCTAGCAGGCACTGAGCCACCACTGACCTCACAAGCACAAACAGCACCCATGGGCCTAGCACTGGCCTAGCAGGCATTAAGGCAGATATGACCTCACAAGCAGAAAGAGTAATAATGTGTCTCTTTGTTGCCTGTCACTTACAGATGCACAAGTGGCCTAACAATGTGCATCGAAGGAAGTTGCTTGCTACTTGCCTATCTGATTCTGAGGAAGTGGTGTCTTCACATGCTTCATCAAAGCCATGTGCCATCTGCTGGCCTATCAGACAGTAAGGCAATAGTGGCCTCGCAAACAAAAACAGCAGCCATGGGCCTGCCACTGGCCTCTCAATACTCAAAGAAAAGCGACCTCACAGTCTACGATGAAGCCATGTGCAAGCCTCCAAGAAGAGAGAGTCCGTAGCCTCTCTGCACCCAACTTCAAATGCTTTGTTACCTTCTTTGATTTTTCTTCCTTATAGCTAATTTTAACTGCACTTCTGTCAGCTTATAGCCATTGCCTCTCATTCTCCTGCCATGAGTCACTGCAAAAAACAGGTTCTTTATTGGTGGTAACCTTGTATTGGGAAGATGCTGTGAGTGCCCCACAAAGCCTTTCCCTTCTCTGTGCTGAACAAGGCCCATTCCCTCAGCCTCTCCTCACCGGACAAGTGCTCCAGCCCCCAACCACCTTGGGGCCTGCCACTGAACTCACTCCAAGTGACAAACAGCGTTCCTCTAAAGGGGGGATCCAACTGGATGCAGTACCTAGATGGGCTATAACAATGCTGAGTAGAGGGGGATAATCACCTCTGATCTCCTGGCTATGCAGCCCAGGACACTGTGGCCTCCTTTGCTGCCAGGGCATGCTGCTGGATGATGTTCATCATGCTGCCCACAAAGACTCCCAGGTCCTTTTTCTGCACAGAGCTGCTGCCAGCTGGGCACTCCCCAGCCCCTATCGCTGCAGGGTGTTGCTCTGTCCCAGGCACAGGACCTGGCATTTGTCCTTGTTGACCTTCACAAAGTTCCTGACAGCCCATTCTTACTGCCTGCTGAGGTCCCTCTGAATGGCAGCCCTTGAGCTTATGACTGTTCCACCCAATCAGGTGTCATCTACAGCTGTGATGGGATTTCCATTCTGCAGGTCACTGATGAACCTCTCAAACAGGACAGGATGTGGAGTATAGACCTCTGCATACCCCACCTTTACCTGGCTTCCCATTAAAGCATGACCCATTCATGAAAACCCTCTGATCTCCATCATCCAAGCAGTTTTTTGCCCATCTGGATGTCTACTGGACAGCTACTACACCCCTCTCCTCCACAAGTACTGGTCTTTTATCACAGAAGGCAATCAGGATGGTCAGGAATGATTTACCTCAGGTAACTCCGTGCTGACTGTTCCCAGACACCTTCTTCTCTGTCATAGAATCACAGAATCACAGAATCGCTGAGGTTGGAAGGGACCTCTGGAGATCATCTAGTCCAACCCCCCTGCTCAAGCAGGGTCACCTAGAGCACGTTGCACAGGATTGCATCCAGGCGGTTTTTGAATATCTCCAGAGAAGGAGACTCCACAACCTCTCTGGGCAACCTGTTCCACTGCTCTGTCACCCTCACAGTGAAAAAGTATTTCCTCATGTTCGGATGGAATTGTCTGTGTTTCAGTTTGTGCCCGTTGCCTCGCGTCCTGTCACTGGGCACCACTGAAAATAGTCTGGCCATCTTTCCTTGCATATATTTGGGCGGCAGAGCATCAGCTGTGGTGCCGACTGAAGATTTGTCACAGGGAAACATTTTAGCAAGGACCTCATGTATGCAAAGGCTTTGATTGCAAGTGGTGACATGCTGGCATAGATAGCAGGTGGCAATGTAATGGTGAAAGGAGGTTCCCACTAAGAGAGCAAAGCCTGCAGTGCCCAAGGCCAGGCAGAAAAAGAGCTGGGCCACAAAGGAGTGGCAGGAGAGGGGTTTGCTGCCTGAGCTGACTCTGCAGCACCTTGGGGCCTGTGACAGAGGTGAACCAATCTCCAGGGAGGACAAGGTGCCACTGAAGAGGTCCCTGGTTCTGTGATCCAGCCACCTTGAGGACATCATTAGCCCAGTCCCTGTTCATATCATACCAGGGGGCGAGAAGGGGTTCAGGAGGAGGAGAGCTAGAAGGGTTTGATAGTGGGGAGACACGAGTGGAGCCCTTGGTGTGATGTGCCTCCCATTTGTGCACCATGCTTGGATGTAGACAGTGCAGACTGTGCCTAAAGGCAGTGGTGGGATTCATTTGTTTGGGCACAGGTAGGGAACCCAAGATGCCCTGGGGCACTTGCCCAGCAAGCACTCCAAAAAGGCATGGCTTCCTGTAGGTCCCATGCTGGAACTACTAGAGACATGTGGATGTGCTGGACACCCCGGGCATCCAACATGGCCCTGCAGGCCTATTTCTATGTCATTACATCACATGTCTGCACTGAATTGCATTAGCAATTTGCACTGTAGGCATCTCCATGTGTCTCAGCATCATAGTGAGGGGTGCTCTAACAGTAGTGGGCATCTAGTGTCATTTGAGATGGCCAAGGGAATTCTCCACCTGGCTCCAACTCATGCTCTAGAAGGACAGGGGCGTCATGGCTGCTCCATCAGAACAAGAAGACTCTGGCACATGCCTTGGTCCACCTCTGTCTCTTCCAATGTCTCCAGGTGTTTGTGTCTTGAGCAACTGACTCCCACCCTCCATCTCCAGTGATTACAATGGGAGCTTAGATAAGGAGCTCCCATGCAGACACCTCTGTTGGGCTCACTTCAGTTTTTTCAAGGGGAATCCCACCTCCTGTGTGTCTGTGGAGTTCACGGGAGGTAGCTGAATCCCACTGCAACCCAGGGGCTTCTAAACGGGCATGATATGCCCAGACTAACTCATCTGAATGAAAACCTGAACCATGGGTGAATGACCTCCCTTCTTGTCCACTTCTAGGTGTCCTGCCTAGTTAAGACATGGGAATATGGATTTCCAGGGTGGGATGTTTCCACCTCTCATAGATAACCATCCTCTGATGAAACCATCCTCTGATGAAACAAGTGACAATGCTGTAACTGGTCTCTCTGTGTTGTTTCGAGAGGGACCATCAGTGATTATTTCAGTTTGTTGCAGTGAACATTTCCCAGGAGGAGGGAGCACAAGGGACAGAGAAAATCACGTCTTCACCTGGGCCTCTGCTCCTGAGCAGGGTCAGGCTCTGGGGATGGAGGGAGCTCATGGCAACCGGGCAGCACTGCTGAGAGACAGATTTGTGCAGGAGCAGCTCCTCTGCAAAGAGCAGCAGGGCTCTGGGCACTGCCTGCTGCTGGTGCCAGAAGATGAGAGAAGATAGGGACAAGTGAAAAGCAGTGTGGAGTGTGAGGACAGAGGAGAGCTCCTTGTGGGAGGAAAGTAAGTCTCTGACTGCAGGGCAATGCCACTGAGGTTCCTGGAAGGATCTTCTACACCTATTTCATTGCATGACTGATAGGTTTTTCAAGAATCGCTCTCAATTGCAGTGGAGGGGGAGATGCTTCAGAGCAGGGATCCCCTGCCACACCATCACAGGAACAGGGCATGCTGCTGCTTTCTCTCAAGGACAGCTGCAGGGCTTTGAAGCTGGGATATGCACACAGGTCTGCCCAGGGCTGTGATTCAGAGCAGTGTCCCTGCACTGCAGAGGAAGGTGTAAAAAAGGCTACTTGAAAGGGAAGGAGCTTTCCTTCCAGGGCTTTCAGTTTCCTAATGTTGGCAGGGAGCAAAAAGGAAAGAGTTTTGTGGTTTGGCAAGGAATTGGGACTCACTGACCTTCCCTCTCAGAGATCAGGAGGTCTGTGGGAAAGCTCAGCAAACCCTTCCAACCCCACCTCCACCTACAGCAGCACCAGCATCACCTTTATGGACTTATCAGGGTTTATGTGACCTGCTGCTTAGGACCTGTGAGCACAGAGATGCCCTGGACAGTGCCCTGATCCGGGAGGTTTCTGTAGGGCAGAACTGCGCACACAGAGAGGGGGGGACAGGGTCTGTGAGTACGGACAGGGAAAAGATGTTGGGAAAGAGAAAGCTCCAGGCAGCAGGAACAGCTCCAGGCAGTAGAGATGGGCAGGGAATGAGAGGGAAGTGCCAACAGAATCGTCATGGGAGGATGGATTTGGGCAGGTCATGGTCAGTGGTCAGACCCTCCGATGCAGACACCTTCCTCTGAGCAAGCTCCCTGTGTCTCCTCTCCCCACCAGCAGAGCCTCTGCCCTGACAGCCATGGGGTCCAGGGCTTGAGCTGCCTTCTCTGCAGCCAGCCCTCTGGCAGAGGAGAGGTGCCTGACAAAGGGACTGAGAGTGACTGCCCTGCAATGTCACTGCCTGCAAGGCGGCATGCCTAGCTGGTAAGGTGAAGGCTTTCCTGAGTTCCCATCTATCTCGGTCTTCTTGCCTCCCTTGGCAGAAGGATCATGGTGCTGCTCCTTGTTTCCCCTCCTTTCCATACTGCTCCTCTTCTTGCTCTTGGGCTCTCTGGGGTGGGAAGTTTCAGCTGCAGTTCAGACATGGGTGCTACAAGTTGTGCAGCAGAGGTGTCTGCATGGGAATGAGGTTGCCCCAGCCCCCTTCTGACTTGTGGAGCTCCAGGAAATGCAGTCCGTGGGGCTGGGAAATGAGCTGACTCTCTCTTAAGGAGAGCCCATCTCCAGTCCTAAGAGTCTTTTGACCATTTCCTTATAGTGTCCTGTCAGCCTGCATGCTGCCCTCAGGAAAGGCACTGCTGTCTCATAGCACCTCTGTGATATCTGAGAGACCCATGAGGAAGGTGCATAGATGCTGAGAGTATGGAGATGGTGGTGGGAGGCTGTATGTGGGCATCTGCAAAGAGCCCTGTGTGTCCTTGTCTAGAAGGGGAGTGTGCAGAGCTCCCTCTGGTGCCCGGAGAAAGGGAGAAAAGTTTGGAGATGTGCACTTTGAAAGTGGACTTGTCTGCTCTCATCAGGGGCTGGTTTCCTTCTAGGGCAACATATGAGTGTGATCATCCTCCAGCACCAAGAGGTGGAAGCACAGGACAGCTGGGAATAAGACTAATAGACAGACTAGCTGCCCTCACTCTGCAACAGGGACAGTGAATCCTTTTCTCTCATGACTCAGTAGAAATGCCAAGGATTTCTACCTTTGAGGAACACTCCACAGGGATCACAAGGACATCTAAAGAAAATAAAAAGTACCTGAAGCTCTGTTCCTCAAACCTCATTCTTTAGAATTCAGAGTTGAAGACGCTGAAAAGCCCTTCTACATGATGAGTGGATTTCACCTGACAGAAAGTGTGAATGTTAGAGCTGGTCACCCCCGTTCCCCTGTGCCCACAGCTTTACAGCAGGACTGACTCCTGTGGAGCCCATGGGCAGACGTCCCTCCTCCTCATAGCACAGTCAGGCAGTGCGAAGCGGAGCTCAAGCATGGAAGCTGCAGAAAGAGCCTCTCATTAGAGAGACAGGCATTGTGGGGGGTTGTATGAGACCTGCAACGTTTGGGGGTTTCTTTGCTTGAAAAGTCTCTCCTAACTTCTCAATGTCTGTTCTTCTTTGGACAGTCCCCCATGCCCGGAGATAGCAAAATGTTGAACGGCAGCTCCTTCAAGGAATTCCTCCTCCTGGCATTTGCAGACACACGGGAGCTGCAGCTATTTCACTTCTTGCTGTTCCTGGGCATCTACCTGGCTGCTCTCCTGGACAACGGCCTCATCATCACAGCTGTAGCCTGTGACCACCGCCTCCACACCCCCATGTACTTCTTCCTCCTCAACCTCTCCCTCCTCGACCTTGGCACCATCTCCACCACTGTCCCCAAATCCATGGCTAATTCCCTGTGGGACACCAGGGCCATTTCCTACTCGGGATGTGCTGTCCAGGTGGTTTTTTTTGTTTTTTTTATTTGCAGGAGAGTTTTATATCCTCACTGTCATGGCCTATGACCGCTTTGTTGCCATCTGCAGACCTCTGCACTACGGGACCCTCATGGGCAGCAGAGCTTGTGTCAAAATGGCAGCTGCTGCCTGGGCCAGTGGTTTTCTCAATGCTCTCCTGCACACTGGGAACACATTTTCAATACCACTCTGCCAAGGTAATGTCGTGGAGCAGTTCTTCTGTGAAATCCCCCAGATCCTCAAGCTCTCCTGCTCAGACTCCTACCTCAGGGAAGTTGGGTTTATTGTGGTTGGTGCCTGCTTAGGCTTTGGGTGCTTTGTTTTCATTGTGCTGTCCTGTGTGCAGATCTTCTCTGCTGTGCTGAGGATGCCCTCTGAGCAGGGACAACACAAAGCCTTTTCCATGTGCCTCCCTCACCTGGCCGTGGTCTCCCTGTTCATCAGCACTGACCTGTTTGCCTACCTGAAGCCCCCCTCCCACTCCTCCCCAGCTCTGGATCTGGTGGTGGCTGTTCTGTACTCAGTGGTGCCTCCAGCAATGAACCCTCTCATCTACAGCATGAGGAACAAGGAGCTCAAGGAGGCACTGAAGAAACTGGTTCAACTTCTAGTTCAGCAGCAATAAGCTACCCATCTCTCCTCACAGCCAGCTCCCAGTTTATCTCAGACAAGTCTTGTGCTTTGGGAGTTCTGTCTGCAATAGTAATGTTTGTGAACAAATGTTTGAATTCATCCCTCCTCTGCAGAGGCGCAAACCCCATCTGTCTGACTCAGAGGCTTTCTGTAAATCTGCTGACCACTTTCAGAGCTGGCCTCCCTTGCAGCATCTCTGTAATAAAAGGGGATTCCATCAGTACACTGCCTGAAGACTTGTGACGGATGAATGGCACAGACTCAGGAGGATTTGCGTCCTGAGACATTTATTGTTTATTCTGACACATATTTATACTAAAAAGTTAGCTACTTCAGCAACTCACAGATACACTTTGCTAAGCCAATCATTATGCAGATTATGTCACAGGTAGCCAGTCATTACACCGATCACGCACGCAGCAATCATGTCTTGTTTGCTTCTTTGTTGGAGAAACTCTGACTTGTTCTTAGCCTTGGTTCCCACTGGCTTTTGCTGGTTTATCTGTACTTTCTCAAGATGTATCATTCCCAGCTGCACCGGTGTCCTTGGGCATACTTGTTCCTGTTGAGACTCTTCTTTGTTCGAGCTAGCAACAGTTTCCCCTGTTCCCTTTTCCCATGGTGTGCAACTTTCCTCCAACTTAACCCTGTCATGACCCTCCACAAACACTGGGCTTTTCCTCCCAAGCGGGAGCCAAGAATGTACTCAGGGAATTGCACTCAAAAAGACCCTGTTGCCGTGCCTGGGTTTTCCAAGGACTAAGGACAATGTGCTCATAGGGTGATGTGTTAGGGTGCCCAGTGGGTGTCCAGTGCCCTGGAGAGTGTGAGTGGTCAAGTGGTATCTGCCAGGGACTGTCTCACATATCACTAGGTTGCTCACAGATGCCCGTCCTTCTGGAAGGAAATATGGAGCCACCCGGAGAGCAGAGGGGATCTCCAGGGTGGTGTGTGCCTGGGATGGGCAGTGAGTGGAGACTCTGAAAACCATGTGGAGTCACCCAAAGGTAAAGGGCCAAACTGAGGAACGTACCAAATCTCAGGAGAGGGAATGGGCTGGGTCTAATGACACCTCTGAACACATCCTGAGCTATGTGAAATGCCCTGTGATTGCTCCAAGCATCTTCCACAGCCACAGATCCTGGGGAGGGGGTTGTCAGGTGCAGTGATGCTGGTCCAGCTGGCTCTGTCCTGACCATCACGACCAGTGTGGAGTCACCCCAGGGTCTCATGGCCCGCTAACCATGCAGAGCAGCACCGCCAGCCCACGGCCCTGCGGGAACACAGGGGAGGGCTGCAGGAAAAGCTGGCCAGGACAACACGGACACACTGACCTGGGGAAAGGCTCTCTGGGGAGCAGGGACATCCCTGGAGAAAAGCAAAGGTGCAGTTGTTTGCTTCTATGGGGGGGAATAAATGAAAACCTGTTTCTGAGTGTGTCAGCTCAGGGCAGGCTGCCCTGTCACTGGAGCTGCCTGAGGAGCCCCGGGGCCAGGACTCTTGTGCTGTCCTGGGCAGAGGGGCTGCCCAGAGGGGCTGCTGGCAGTCCAAGTTAAGGATCTCCTGGTCACGAGAGCAGTGGAGACATGGAGTGAGCAGCCTCCCTTTCCTTGTGACATTGTTGGCCCCCAGCCCTGGTGCTGATGGGGAGGCTGACACCCCTCTCTGTCCCCCAGGACCTGCTGTGCCCTTCAGAGGGTCTGGGGCTGAGGAGTGAGTGCCCAGAGCTCTGAAGCCCCCTGTGACAGGCACTGCTGCTGGGCCACCGCCACCGTGGGCTGCTGTGCTGGGTGCTCTGGGGAGAGGGCAGGGGAGGTGGGGAGAGCCAGGGAGGGTCTGGGCTGGGCTGGAAAGGGCCCAGGAGAAGAAAAATGCCATCAGGCAGCTACTGCATGTGAATGGCAGTGTGGGAGCACAGAGCTGTGTGCTTGCAGGGCAAATGCAGGTCTCCTGGGAAAGGCACCAAGACATGGCAGGTGCAGGAGAGAAGATCCCAGGTTGTTCCCTGTGTTGCATGGACACACTGGGGAAGCTGCCCCAGGGCCATCGTCCCACACCAGCCCCTCACATCACCCCTTTCCCATGCTGACTGCTCACCCCAGCTGTGGGGTTGTCCATGGCCACCTGCGTCCCCCTGCAGGTTTCTCTATCCCAGTGGAAGGGAAAAGGCCAACCTTGCATGGCCTCTCTTCTGCACCAGATCCTGGCAGATCCAGGAGCATGGCTGTTTGCTGACCCCCACGTGGGGCACAGCCTGGGCTGCGTAGGTGCTCCCCAGACTCTGGGGGATTATTTAAGAGTCATTTAATAATAGCACAGCCCTCTCCATGTCTGAGGTCTCTGGTGCCAGCTTCTGCTGAGCTCTGGCTTTCCTCACTCCATCCTTGTGTGCACAGACAAGGTCTCGATGTTCCCCCTGGGCAGCCCGTGCTCCTTCCACCCTCTGTGCACATCCACCCCAGCACCCTGAGCATGGATGCTGCTGCCAGGGCAGAGGTGAAGGATCCCCTGGAGCGGCTCCTCAGGGAGCTCCCCAGGGAAAAGCTGTGCCCAGCCCCAGCCCCAGCCCCAGCGTGGCAGAGGGGAGCTGCCCTCTCCCAACCAAAGGTGGCGGTGCCAGCCCCACCTCAGCCCACTCCTGAAAGCCTCCAGTGCAGCCCTGGAGGGAGCTGGAGCTGCCTCAGGCCCAGGGCAGTCTGGTGGCAGGAGGGTTTGACATGGGCACAGCAGCAGCAGTGCTGGGAGCAGGAGAAATTGGGGCGAAGACCCCTGCCCTTGGCTGCACGGCCGGGGCACTGGACGGGTGATGCTTTTGTGGCCAGCCAGGCTCCAGGTTCTGGGTGGATGCCCACTCGAGGGTAGGAGCACTGGGATTTTCATGGGCTTCTGGGCAGCTGTGACTGTGGAGAAGGCAAGTGGACAGACCCAGGCACACACAACGGCAAAGGCCAGGGTGGAAAAGGCAGTGTGGGGCTGGTGAAGTCTCTTCTTCTCCTCCCCGTGGGGAAGAGAGTCCCCAGGCAATGGTGGCCACCACTTTGTCTGATGGGAGGGGAGCACAGGGCAGGGTGGAAGAGGCAGATGGAGCCTCTCAGGGTGCACAACAGGCTTTGCCAAAGGCCAGGGCTGACCCATGGACCATTGGATCTTCTTCATGACGCTCTCCCAGCCAGACTCGTTGTGCCCTGCCCTAGGTACACTCATCCCCCTACCAGCCGTGCCAGAGCAGAGGCTGAGGAGTAAGAATTCATGGAATTGCAGAGGAGTTTTGGTGGGAAAGGACCTCTGGAGGTCTCCAGTCCAAGCTCCCACACAAAGCAGGGCTGGTTGGAGACCTCCAGTCTTGTCTGGCCATCACTTGACTGTGCCTGATCCCAGTTACCATCCCCAAACCTGCTCTGCTCTTCTTGTA
The DNA here is from genome assembly GCF_036417845.1 of Apteryx mantelli. Classification (NCBI taxonomy): domain Eukaryota; kingdom Metazoa; phylum Chordata; class Aves; order Apterygiformes; family Apterygidae; genus Apteryx; species Apteryx mantelli. The sequence continues at coordinate 15,482,573 of NC_089988.1, forward strand.
CGGGCATTGTGGGACAGCACCTCTTATTGGTGGGTCCCTGCCCTGTCTGCCTTGCAGGCACCCTCAGCTCCCAGCTCCACTTTCCGCACGGCGCAGCCCCGCTCTTGCTTTTCCCAACAACATCCTCTTTGTAGCAGGAACCCAGTCACAAATGGTTCATAAACTGTCAAGCTGTGACACAGAAAGACCTGTTGTCATAACTGGGTATCATCAGATCAGACCCCAAGTGACTGCTTTTGCTTCTTCATGCAGCTAAGACTCTGCATGCAGTGTTCCCTGGGTAGAGGGTCCAAATCTGAAGCTCTCCTGACACCTTTAAATTGCCTGTCAGGCAAGAGTTGCTGCTATGGATATAGGGTCACCTTTTGCATTTACAGCCTTCTTTGGGATCTGCTTGGATGCCAGCTTCCCTTGCCAGGGCTTTCTTGACTTTATTCCAAGGTAGAGATGTGGAGTCAGGTCAGCAGGATGGGGACAGGGACAGGTCAGGACCTGAGAGGTGCAGGACCAGGCACAGCCATGTCCACAGTGTAACTCAGGCACAGCCCAAGGCCCCCAGCAGGGGCAAGAGGCCCCACAATGAGGCCCATCACTCTCTGTCTGCCCTGCTCTTGTGCCCAGCACATCCCCCTCCCTGTCTGCCTGCAGCCCCTCCATGCCCACCCTGCTGCCCAGCACAGCACGGGAGCCCTGGCCCTGCAGCCCCTCCAGCAGCTCCTGCTGCCTTGGGGACAGAGCTGCCTGCCACCAGCTGGTGCACAGGGAAACCTGCTTCTCGTTCTCATTTCCTATCTCTGAGTGCTGCCCTGCTTCTCTCCTGGGACATCCCTGCTCCCCAGAGAGCCTTTCCCCAGGTCACTGTGTTTGTGCTGGCCTGGCTGTTCCTGCAGCCCTGCTCTCTGCTCCCCAGCCTGGCGGTGCCGCTCTGCAGAGTGAGTGGCTGTGGGGTCATGAGGTCATGGGGTGACTCCTGGCTCAGCTCTGGCCATGCTGGTCGTGGCAGGAAGCAGACCCAGCTGGACAGGGATCAACATCACTGCTGATACTGCTGGCACCTGTCTCTGCTCATGGATGGTGCTCAGAGTGACCCCAGGGCGTTCGCAATGGCAGGAGATGTATTTGGGCGTGCACTAACTCCAGCCTGTGGTGTTTCACTGAGGGTGCAGGAATCACTCTCCCGTGCCCCTTCCCTGACCCTCCTGGGTTCCCACTGCCTCTCTGGGGATTGCAGAGTCCTCATTTCCCCATGCGTACCTGGATTTAGTGCTTTACCTTCTGGTTATTCCATCATGGACCGTCTCTCACTTTGTGAGGCTCCACTCACTGCCCACCCCTGGCACATGCTGTCCCTGGAGATCCCCTGAGCTCTCCTGGGGCTCAGATTTCCCTCCAGAAGGATGGGCATCTCTCATCAGCACTGTCACCTGTGGTACAGCCCAGGGCAGGCAATTCAGAGACCATTCCCCATCTTCACTGGTCACCAACAGATGATCCCAGAATCCAGCCCTCAGTCCCTAGCAGACCCAGGGACCCTGAGCTCATCCCCTGGATCCCAAGGAGTTCACAAGCAGAGCAGCAGGCCCTTTTCTGGTGCAATCCCTTTGGAGTATTTTTCACTCCAGCTTCTGAAGAAAGGCCAGACTTCAGGCATGTCACAAGGGAGATCCTTCTTTATTATTGAAATGTTATTCTGGAGGGCAGGTGTGGCATAAGGGTGCCCAGTGCCTGGTCCTGCCTGTACTTCCAGGACACATGCACATGGAAACACAACCCTACCACCACCAGGTTATGAGAACTCCTGGGCCATATCCACAGGATAGAGCACAGAAAGACAGCATGGAAATGAACAGGAGGAACAACTCTAAAAAGAGAAAGTCCTACTGCTGCGTGGGGATGTGTCTCCAGGAAAGCTGCAGCCCCCACGGGAAGGCTGCAGTGAGGAAATGCTTGCTGTGGCAGTGGGGGGGATCAAGCACAGGGTCTGTCCCCACAAGCTGCTGCCTGACTCCCTTCCCCTCCACTCCTCCTCCACTTGTAGTGTTGGAGCGCTGGAGAGGGAAGGGACCAGCCCACGGTGACACTTGCCTGCCACCCTCAAAGGAGAGGGGTTTGAGATCACACCCTGACTGTGGCCAGGGGTGCTGAGCTGTCCTAATGGACACGGGACCCATGGCCTCACCCCACCTGTACTAGTCTGAGCCTGACTCTGTGCCCCTGAGATCCCTTGGTGTCAGTGCCAAAAGGGACCCTGCAAAGGGAAACTCTCCGCATTTCCATGGGGGCATCTCAGGGAGCTCAGATTAGTGAGCTTTGAGATTCCCCCATGTCTGCTGATGAAGGGGGAAGCCTGGCTTCCTGCTTCAACATGGCCTCTGCATCAGATTCAAATGAGAGATTACTGAGAAGTGGCACAAACCAAAACTTTTTTTTTCTTCTTTTTACAAGAATGTACCAGAGAAAAGTAAGAAAAAAGAGAAATGAATAACACAGAGTCTTGATGCCAGATGCCCTGTAAATGATGAGTGCACGCACATGGGACAGTTATTAGTGCTGATCATGGACCCATTGGATAAGTATCCTCAGGGCATCTTTGAGCTCCTTGTTCCTCATGCTGTAGATGAGGGGGTTCACTGCTGGAGGCACCACTGAGTACAGAACAGTCACCACCAGATTCAGAGCTGGGGAGGAGATGGAGGGGGGCTTCAGGTAGGCAAACAGGCCAGTGCTAATAAACAGAGAGACCACAGCCAGGTGAGGGATGCATGTGGAAAAGGCTTTGTGTCGTCCCTGCTGAGAGGGGATCCTCAGCACAGCAGTGAAGATCTGCACGTAGGACAGCACAATGAAAACAAAACACCCAGAGAATAAACAGGCACTAACCACAAGAAGCCCAACTTCCCTGAGGTAGGAGTCTGAGCAGGAGAGCTTGAGGATCTGGGGAACTTCACAGAAGAACTGCTCTACAGTGTTGCCTTGGCAGAGTGGTATTAAAAATGTGTTCCCAGTGTGCAGCACAGCATTGAGAAAACCACTGGCCCAGGCAGCTGCTGCCACTTTGACACAAGCTCTGCTGCTCATGATGGTCCCGTAGTGCAGGGGTCTGCAGATGGCAACATAGCGGTCATAAGCCATGACAGTAAGGAGAGAATACTCTGCTGAAATTAAGGAAAAGAAGAAAAAGACCTGGGCAGCACATCCTGAGTAGGAAATGGCCCTGGTGTCCCACAGGGAATTGACCATGGATTTGGGGACAGTGGTGGAGATGGTGCCAAGGTCGAGGAGGGAGAGGTTGAGGAGGAAGAAGTACATGGGGGTGTGGAGGCGGTGGTCACAGGCTACAGCTGTGATGATGAGGCCGTTGCCCAGGAGGGCAGCCAGGTAGATGCCCAGGAAGAGCAAGAAGTGCAAGAGCTGCAGCTCCCGCGTGTCCGCAAATGCCAGGAGGAGAAACTCATTGAGGGAGCTGCTGTTGGACATTGGCTCCTTCCAGGAACGGGGGACTGTCTGGGGAAGAAGAGACATTGAAATGTTAGGACAGACTTCTGTGAGCAAAGCTTTCTCATAAAACCCTCTCAAACACTCACTCATTACCTCTACCCAACTAAGCAGCACTGTCATCGAGCTCTGTCACTTGAGCTCTGTATTATGCCAGCTGGGTTTGCTGTGAGGAGCAGAGGACTCTGCCCGTGGGCTCCAGAAGAGTCAGCCCTGACCTACAGCACTGTGTACATGAGAACAGGGGTGACTAAACTTTTAAACTTCTGACAGTTCCAGTCAGATTTAATCCATTCATAATGCTGAAGGGATTTTCAGCATCTTCACTCCCACTTCTAAATAATGTGGGGTCATTAAGAGTTTTAAGGTTTCTTTTGTTTGTTTTAGCTGACCCTGTCACACCTGAGGAGCATTCCTGGAGGTAGAAATCCTCAGCATTGCTGCTGCACTCAGAGTGAGCAGCTGTGACTCCTCAGAGGCAAAAGGATTCACTCTGGCTTGAGTGCAGAGGGAGCAGAGCTGGTCTGTCCATCTGCCTTCTTCCCAGCTGCCCTGTGCTCCCACCTCAGAGGTGGAGGACAGTTGCACTCGTGTTACCCCAAAAAGAAACAACACTGAGGAGAGCAGAGGAATGCACTTGCAAAGTGTCCATCAGCACTCTTTCTGAGGGGACGTGAGGCAGGTCTCAGCCCTCCCTTTCTAGCCAGCAACACTTTGGGCTCCTTCCAGCTGCCCACATCCACCCTCCCACCAGCATGTCCCAGGGTGGCCTCAGTATCTAGGTGGCTTCTGCCTGGGGCACCTAGATATCACGCAGCTGCAATGGGAGAGCTGTGTCCTTGTGGAGGGCAGCTTGCAGCCCAGCCAGACACCCCAGGGAAATGGTGGAATCTCCTAAGGATGGGGTGTCCTGACAAGAGAGTTGGCTCATTCCCAGACCCCCACACTGCATTGCCCAGAGTCCCACAGGCTTGAGGGGGACTTGCGCACCTCACTGTGAAGGACTCGTCTGCGTGGCAGCACCCGCAGGGTCAGTGTCTGAACTGCATCAGAAAGCCCCCTGCCAAGAGAGTCCAAGGGGAAGCACAAGAGCAGCATGGACAGGTGCGAAACATGCAGCAATACCATGATATTTGTGTGGAGGGAGGCAGGGCCAGGGATGGACAGAGGGGCACTCAGGAGTGTCTCCTCTCCTGCATGTCCGGCTGCTGAGGAAACGACTCCTGCCCTGGACCCCACAGCCTTGAGAGCAGAGGGCTGTGCTGGCTGGGAGAGGAGAGGAGGCCTTGGAGTTGACGGTTTCCTCTCACACTTTGAGCCTGACTCTGCTGCCTGGAGCCGTCCCTGTGGGGACCTGTTTGTCCGTCCCCACGTCTCTCCCCTCTCAGTGCTCACTGACCCCATCCCACCCGCTGAGAGTTCAGCTCTGCCCTGCAGAAACCTCCTGGGGGCAGAACGGTGCCCAGGGCACCTCCGTGTTTGCAGGTGCTATGGAGCAGGGGAGACAAACCTTGCTGAGGCTGGAAAGGTGAGGCTCTGTCCTTAGATGGAGGGGTGGATGAAGGCATTTGCTGAGTCCCTCCCAGAAGTGCTCCTCTCGCAATGTCACTGTTTTGGAACTTCCGTCCCCTGTCTAAAAGCTGACAGATCCAATCCCATTTCACCCCACCCAAACAGAAAATAACTGAAAGCACAGACTCATGACAGCTCCTTCCCTTTTATGCATCTCCTGCCTTGACCTTCCTTTTGGAAACTCTCCTTCAGAAATGTCCTGGGAATGAGCTGGAGCTGTGGGCAGCCCTGACCCACGCAGCACATTCTCAGCAGCAGAATGAACCTGTCCTTCCGGGGGTCGCTCCTCCCACCCAGAGCTTCTCCCCACATTGCCGTGGGGAGCTCCCTGGGCAGGTTGAGTGCTGATCATCGCAGGCAGCAGAGTCACTGCCCCCGGCACACAGCACCCTGGGGCACAGGGACACTGCTCTAAATCACAGCCCTGGGCAGACCAGTGTGCACACACAGGCTTCACACCTCTGCAGCATCCCTGGGAGAAGGTAGCAAGATGCTCTGTCCCTATGACTGTGTGGCAGGGAATCCCTGCTCTGAAGCATATCCCCCTCCTGTGCAAACGAGAAGCCAGTAGAAACATCCTTAAAAATCTAATCATGAGACTGGAATGATTTCAAGACCTTTCCAGGAACATCAGTAGCATTGCCCTGCAGCCAGAGACTTACCGTGTCAGGGGCTGTGAAGATTTCTCCCACAAGGAGCTCTTCTCTCTCCTCCCACTCCACACTGTTTTTCACTTGTCCCTATCTTCTCTCCTCTCATGTCAGCAGCAGCAGGCAGTGCCCTGAGCCCTGCTGCTCTTTGCAGAGGAGCTGCTCCTGCACACAGCTGTCTCTCAGCAGTGATGCCAGGTTGCCATGAGCTCCCTCCATCCCAATAGCCTGGCCCCACTCAGGAGCAGAGGCCCAGCTGAGCTCATGACTTTCTCTGTCCCTTGTGCTCCCTCCTCCTGGGAAATGTTCACTGAAATAAACTGAAATAATCACTCACAGTCCCTCTCTAAGCAGTGCAGGAAGACTGATTCCAGCATTGCAATTTGTCTCATCAGAAGATGGTTATCTATGAAAGTGGAAACGTCCCACTCTGGAAGTTCCTATTCACACCTCTTAACTAGGCAGGATGCCTAGATGGGGACAAGAAGGGAGCTCATTGACATATGGTTCAGGTGTTGATTCAGATGACTCGGTTTGGGCTTCTCAGGGTGCTTTAGAAGATCCTGGGATGCAGTGGGAACGAGATCCTTCCTGAGAGCTCCACAGACACACAGGAGTTGCGATTCCCCTTGCCCAGACAGAAGTGAGCACAGCACAGATGTCTGCATGCAAGATCTTAGTCTATGCTCCCAGTACAATCACTGGAGATGGAGGGTGGGAGTCAGTTGCTCACACACAAACACCTGATGACTTTGGAAGAGACAGAGGTGCTGGAGCACATGTGCCAGTGTCTGCTTGCTCTGATGGAGCAAGCGTGACACCTACATCCTTCTAGAGCATGAGGTGGGGGTCAAGAGGGGAACTGCCTTGGCTACCTGAAATGATATTAAATGCCCACTACTACCAGAGCACCACTCACTAGGAAGCTGAGACACATGCAGATCCCAACATTGCAAACAGTTGATGTCATCCAGTGCAGGCACTTGATTCAGTGACATAGAAATAGGCCTGCAGGGCCATGTTGAATGCCTCAGGGGTCCAGCACAACCACATGTCTCTAGCAGATACACCATGGGACCTCTAGGAAAACCATGGCCCTTTGGAGTGGTTGCTGGGCAAGTGACCCAGGGCAATTCAGGTTTCCTACCAGTGCCCGAACAACTGGATCCCACCACTGCCTTTAGGCCAAGTCCTTCTGATCTACAGCCAAGCGTGCTTCATAAATGGGAGAGGCACATCACACCAAGGTCTCTGCTCTAGTCTCTGCACCATTAAAACCTTCTAGCTTTCCTCCCCCGAACCTCTTCTCACCCCCAGGTGATATGAACAGGAACTGGGCTAATGATGACCTCAGGGTGCCAAATCACAGGCTGCCCAGTGCCAGGGACTTCCTCAGTGGCACCTTGTCCTGCCTGGAGATCAGTTCTCCTCTGTCACAAGACCAACGGTGCCACAGAGTCAGCTCAGGCAGCCAAACCATTTCCTGCCATTTCTGCAGAGCCCAGCTCTGTTTCTCGCTGGCCTTGGGCACTGCAGGCTTTGCTCTCTTAGTGGGAACCTCCTTGCACCATTACATTGCCACCTGCTGTCTAGGCCAGCATGGCTCTGCTCTGAGGTGGGGCCATTGCACACAGTATCCTTGGCTCACAGTAATGTGTTTCACCATGAACAATCTGTTCTCTGTGCCACAGCTGAGGCTCTGCAACCCCAATACACACAAGTGCATGCAGCCTGGGGCACAGAAAGGAACAGATGGAGATGCACAAGCTGTCACAGGACTGAAACATGGTTGGAATAACTGAGAAGCGGTGGGACCGCTACCATGGCTGGAGGGCTGTGATGGCAGGGTACAATCTCTGCAGGCAAGACCATTAGGAAAGGTGAGCAGGGGGGATGCACTTTGTGTGAAGGGACAGCTCAGGTGGATGGAGCTCTTGCATGGGATGGACATGGGTTTGGGTGAGAGCTTGTGCGTGAGCATCAGAGTAAAGGCATTGCTGTGATGGGAGTTACAGACCACCCGATGAGGGTGAGGAGGTGGATGCAGTCTCCTTTAAGCAACCTGAGCAAGTCAGTGGTTACAGGGCCTGGTTCTTCTGGGGGGACTTTAATCTCACTGACATTCACTGGAAGGGCAAACCGCAGGGTGCAAGCAGTCCAGGAGATTTCTGGAGGGTGTCAGGGACAGCTTCCAAGCACAGCTCCCTGATGGGCCAGTAAGGGTGATGCTCACCTGGATCTGGTACTCACACAAGGAAGCACGGATCAGGTCTGTGATAATCTGTGGAAACATTGTCTGCAGTGACTATGGAATAGTGGAGTCCCAGATCATGAGGGCAGTGAGGAAGGACAATAGTAGTGTACAGACACTGGCCTTCAGAGGAGGAAACTTTGTCCTCTCCAGGGGACTGGTGGGGGATCCCATTGGAGGCAGCTCTGAGGGGCAATGGAGCTTGGGAAAGCCAGCAGGTCTTTAAGGACAGCAGCCACCAAGCACAAGGATGGTCCATAGCGATACCCATTAGAACTAGGAGAAATCCTGGGAGATCGGCTTGGTTAAACAGGATACTGTTGTCCACCAAAGTAGGAATGGTGAAACGAAAGCTCCCTGATGGTAGACACTTGCAGCAGATGTCAAGGGCATGAAGAAGAGCTGCTACTACTCCACTAACACAGAAAGAATAAGGAAGAAACACCGGGTCTCACTGCTGAATGGGGCAGGGGCTCTAGTAATAGCAGGTGCAGATAGGTCTGAGGAGCTCAGTGCCTTCTTGGCTTCAGTCTTCACCAGCAAGGTCTCCTGAGCTGTTGTGCCTCAAGTCAGGGCTCCAGAGGAGAAAAAGAGCCAGCAGGGGATGAGGGTTGAGTGAAGGATTGCTTGTAAGTACTCAGCCCATGCAAGTCTCTGGGATGCGATGGGCTGCATCGAAGGACACTGAGAGGGCTGGCCAACATCATAACAAGGCCAGTCTCTATCACCTTTTGAAAGGTTGTGTAGATCAAGGGAGGTCCCAATGACCAGAAAAAGGAATGTGTTGTACCCATCTTCAAGAAAGGCCACAAGGACAACCTGGGGAGCTGCAGGCCCTTCAGCCTCACTTTGGAGAAGAGTGTGTCATGCAGCAAATGCTCTCAGATCATATTTCTGGGCACATGAAGAATGTGCCTGGGAACAGTCAGCATGGATTTACTGAAGGTAAATCATTCCTGCACAACCTGATAGCCTTCTGTGATAAAAGACCTGTGATTGTGGAGGAGCAGAAAGTACTGGATGTTATTTACCATGATTTTAGCAAGGTGTTGGACACTGTCCCCATGAATATTCTTGAATACAATAAGGCATCATGTTAAGATGGGTAGACACTCAGGTGGGTAAAAAGCTGGTTGGATGATGGAGCTCAGAGGGTTTTTTGAATGGGTCATGCTTTACCAGGAAGCCAGGTAAAGGTGGAGTATGCAGGGGTCTATACTCGGACCTGTCCTGTCTAACAGATTCACCAGTGACCTGGAGGATGCAACTCTCATCACATTTGTAGATGACACCTCATCAGGAGGAAGAGTCATATGTTTAAGGGCTGCCATTCAGAGGGACCTCAGCAGGCAGGAGGAATGGGCTGTCAGGAACTTAGTGAAATTCAACAAGGAGAAATGCAGGTCCTGTACCTGGGGTAGACCAACACCCTGCAGTAATATGGGCTGGGGAGTCTTTGTGGGCAGGGAGCTGAACATCAGCCAGCAGCTTGCCCTAGCAACAAAGGAGGCCACAGTGTCCTGGGCGGCGTGAACAGGAGCACAGCCAGGAGATGGAGGGAAGTATTTCCCTCTACTCGCCACTCATTAGAGCCCATCCAGAGACTGTGTCCAGTTGGGGCTGCCTGTAGAAGAACACTGTTGATCTCATGGAGTGAGTCCAGTGGAAGGCCCCCAAGGTGGTTGGGGGCTGGAGCACTTGCCCTGTGAGGAGAGGCTGAGGGAACAGGGCTTGTTCAGCACAGAGAAGGGAAGGTTTGGGGGAGGAATCATAGAAGGTTCCCAACTCAAGATTGTCACTGATAATGAACCAGGTTTTTACAGGAATTCATGGCAGGAGAATGAGAGGAAAGAGTTCAAAGCTGACACAAGTGCAGTTAAAATTGTATATAAGGGAGAAAAATCAATGAAGATCCTGAAGCATTTGAAGTGGTGTCCAGAGGGGTTATGGACTCTCTGTTCTGGGAGGCTTGCAGGATGCAGCTGGACAAAGCACTCAAGAACTTGGTGTGAATTCAGTGTTGATCCCTAAGTGAGCAAGAGGTTGGACTAGAGCGCTCCCAAGGTCCCTTCCAGCCTGAATGGTTCTGTAATTCTGTCATCTCTGGTGATAGCCACTGCAATTGTTGCAGGCAGAAAGTCCTTTGCTGCACGTGGGTTAGCACCTGACATGGCCTCCTGAGAGCCAGCCCCTCCAAGTGGTGTGTGGTTGCCTCTTGGGCCTGAAAGGTTTTCAGTTCAAGGTTTCATTATGAGCGACTGCTTCTCCAGAATGGGCCCTGCTCACAGCCTACAACACCTGTACATTACAACACGATGCCAAATGAGTATGGCAAATGCAGAAAGTCATGGTGTGAGGGTGATTGCACTCTAACATCCATGAGGTCCTTTGCTGATCCAAGAATATCCATAAGGACTGAAAGAGCCTTAAAGCTCCTAGGCACACACAGGTAATGTTGACTTTGTCACTCTGGGAGGTGAGGGAGCTGTGTTTGTTCAGCCTGGAGAAGAGAAGGACCTGGGGACACCTAATAGCAGTCTTGCCATAGCTACCAGGACGTCATCAAGAAGTTGGAGCAAGACTCTTCACTTTTGTATATGAGGCAAGGGGTGAAGGCCGATGGGCATTAGCTGAAAAAAGAGAGGTTCAGTTTGGGTGTAAGGAGAAACTTTTGACCCATCCAGAGAGTCAAACACTGGGTCCGGTTGCCCTGAGAGGCTGTACCATCTCCATCCTCAGAGGTTTTCAAGTCTGAAATGAGTAAAGCCCTGAGCAACCTGATCGGACCTGTTAGCTGATCCTGCTGTGGGAAGGAGGTTGGGCCAGAGACATCTTGAGGTCCCTTCCAGATGGAATGATTCTCCATTTTGTTCCAGCGCAAGTCTTCTCCTGACCTTGGGAAAACATTCAGCTTGCCTGTGATCATGGAAGCAAATCTCCCAAAAGTATCAGATCAACTGCATGTTCCTTCTCATGCTCCAGTCAGAGTCATTCAGGCTCTGGACTGCTTGGCAGCTGCACCCAAATAGCTTTTTTTTTCCTTTTTTTTTTTTATGCTTCACCTTTTATTTCATTTTCCCTCTTTTCCAACTTCCAAGTTATTCTTTTTAGATACCCTCCCATGAAGTCAGTCAACCCCTGTTTAGCCTATCTCCATTGGCCCTGGTTTTGCTCTCTTCATGCAGCTTTTCTGAGCTGCTTGCCATGGTGATCCCTACCTTTGCCAGCAGTCCCTTTAAACGACTACCTCCTTTCATTATGCATAGTGTCCTGCAGGTCCTCCTGCTGTTATCCTGTCAGAGGCACCACAAGACAGGATGAGCCATCTGCACACACTCATTTACAGCTGACATAAGGGAGCTTCAGTTCAGAGGGGCCCTGAGAAACTTGGGGATTTGGCCAACAGAAACCTCATGCTGTTGTATAAGGAGCAGTGGTAGGTCCTGCATCAGGGGACAGAACAGCCCATGCATCAGGGCAGGCTGGCACCTGACCGTCAGAGGAGTGACCCTGAGGAGAAGCGCCTGGACATCACGAGGGATGCCATATGAGCCAATGATGCACTTTCACTGCAGATGTGGCCAGCTTCATACGAGGCTACTCCAGGAAGCGTGTGGCCACCCAGACAAGTGGAAATATCATCCCCCTCAACTCAGCACTAGTGTGGCCGCATCTGGAATAGTGTGTCCCAGTGTGGGCTGCCCAGTGCTGGAGGAATGGGGAGCAACTGGAGAGGGTCCAGAGGAGTCTTCCAAGATGGGGTTAGTGTCCTGAAGCACATGGCATGTATGGAGAAGCTGAGGGACCTGGGCTTCTTCAGCCTGGTGAAATGGAGGCGAAGGGCAGTAGAGTAGTAGCCTCCGAGTGCTTGAAGAGATCATGGATCTTTTCTTGGTAGTGGGAAACAGCATGAGGAGGGGAAACCAGGCTAAAACAGGAACTCACAGCTCAACTCCAGGGCAATATGACACCAAAAACGAAGCGGAAGGAGGGATATGCAGCAAAGGAGGAATTCAAAAATTGTGTTTACTGGAGTAGTGATGGTGTTATGAAAGCCAAAACTCTCAGAGGGTGCACACTGGCAGGGGACATCAAAGGCATGAAGAAGAGCTGCTACTGCTTCAGGAACGGTAAAGAATAAAAGGGAAAATGTTGGCTCTTTGCTGAAAGGGGCAGAGAATCTAGTAAGAGCAGATGTAGGGAGGTCTGAGGAGCTCAGGGCCTTTTTGGCTTCTGTCTTCTCCAGCAAGGTCTCCCGGGCTGTTGTGCCTAGAGTCAGGGCTCCAGAGGAGAAAAGCAACCAACAGTGCATGAGGCTTGAGTGAGGGATGACTTGCAAGAACTCCACCCCTACAAGTCAGTGGGATTGGAACGGCTGCATCCAAGGACACTGAGAGCTGGCCGCTATCATAGAAAGGCTGCCCTCTGTCATCTTTGAAAGGTCATGGAGATGGGGTGAGGTCCCAATAACTGCAGAAAGGCAATCGTTACATCCACTCTCAAGAAAGGCCCAGAGGGCAAGCCATGGAACGACAGGCCATTCAGCCTCAACTGCTTGAGGAGTGTGTCATGGAGTGAGTCCACTCATTTCTGGGCACATGAGGGAGAAGAAGGTGATAGGGAAGAGGCAGCATGGATTTACCATGGGTAAACTGTGCCTCACCAACCTGATTGCCTTCTAGGATTGCATAGCTCTATTTGTGTTTGGAGAGCAGAAAATGTCCTTCAACTTGATTTGAGCAAGATGTTTGACACTGTCTCCCACAATAACCTTGTGGAATACAGTTTAGAAATTTACCACCTAGATGGGCGGACAACCAGATGAGTTGATTAGTGACATGGAAGAGGCAATACTCACTATGCTTGTTGAGGACAAAAGAACTGCAGGGGACCCCAGCCATATGCTTGAGGGCTGCTATTCAGAGGGCCCTAGACAGGCAGGAGGAATGGGCTGTCAATACATGGAGTCCAGGGCATGAGTCACCTCTTCTGCATCCAGACCTCTTGCAGGCACATTAGAATATTAGAGTCTAGAAAAGCAGAGAGGTGGATGGGTAAAAAGCTGCTTGGAGGATCAGAGGCTCAGAGGGCAGTGGTGAATGGTCAGTACTCTTCCTGGAGGCCAGGGAGAAGTGGAGCACCACAGGGCCTCTCCAGGAACTTGTCCTCTTTATCATCTGTATCAGTGACATGGAAGAGGCAACACTCATCATGCCTGTAGATGAGAGCTGCCATTCAGAGGGAGCTAGACAGGCAGGAGGAATGGGCTGTCAGCAACCTCATGGAATTCAAGAAGGACAAATGCCAGGGCTTGCACCTGTGATAAACCATCACCCCACTGTGTCACAGGCTGGGCCCTGAGTGCCTGGGGAGCAGCTCTGTGGAAAAGGACATGAGGGTGCCGGGGGACAGGTGGCAAAACATGAGGCAGCAGTGTTCCCTGGCAGCAAAGAAGGCCAGAAGCATCGTGGGCTGTATGAGCAGGAGCACAGCCAGGAGGTCAAGGGAAATGGTGATTGCCTTCTAGTCAGTATTCATTAGACCATATCTAGAACACTGCATCCAGGTTTGGGTTCCCAGAAGAAGAAAGAGGTTGATAACTGGGAGCGAGTCTGGCCGAGGGCCCTCACAGTAGTCAGGGAGCTGCAGCACTTGCTTTTTGAGGAAGCATTGGAACTTGCTGCCCAGACAGTGCTGTGCAGTCTCCTCCTTTGGAGGTTGCCAAGACCATACTCAATGAAGGGCACAGCAACCTGCTCTGACCCCAGAGCTGACCCTGCTACAGCTTGTCAGGAGCAAGGAGATTGGGCTTGAGACCCCCTGAGGTCCCTTCCGCCCTGAAGGAGTCCATGGTTCTTCCCACTCTCAGTCTTCTCTTGTGGATGTCAGGGAAAGCACACAGGTGCCCTGTGACCGTGGAAGCAGGCTGCCTTTCCTGTCCTCCTCGAGGCAGAATTGTTCAGATGCAGGGCTTCTTGGCAGGAATCCCCAAGACAGTCCTGATCAGTCCTTTTTTGTTCCACCCCTCCTAAGTCTGTCTCTTTTACCATTCTGATCCCATCCCATACAGCACACCCCACCCCTTCTCACACTTACCTCATTGGCACTGGATGGTTTGTTTACTTGTTTGTTTGTTCTCTTTTGTTTTGTTTTATTTTGACACAGAGGAGCTTCAGTCCAGAAGGAACTTGAGAAGTTTGGGTGATTTGGACAACGGATACCTCATGAAGGTTTACAAGTGAAGAGTCAAGTGCTGTGCCTAGGTGGGAATAATCCCATCCATGAGGAGAAGCTGAGGGACCCAGGCTTCTTTAGCCTGCTGAAGTGGAGGTAAAGGGCAGCAGAGTAGCTGTCTGTGTCTACTTGAAGGGTGTTTTCAGAGATGATGGAGCTTTTCTTGGCAGTCGGAAACAGCATGAGAAGGGGAAAGAGCCACAAACTGCATCTTGAGAGGTTCCCACTGGACTTCAGGTCAAAAGATTGTCACTCATAGCGTAGTGCTGAGGTTCAAGAGGTCACCCAGAGGGAGTCTGTGATCAGCCCCTGCCTTTGTGTTTCAAGGAAAAGCAAGTGAGGACAGGAAGACATCAGGAGAGGTGGGGAGATCGCGGGGTGAGAGCAAGGTGGGGAAGCAGCTTGGGTGTGTACAGTCTGCAGGGAAACAGGCACAGGTGTGGGAAAGCACAGGACAGCCTGTGGTGGAGATGGCCAAGGGCACTGCCAAGGCTGAAAGCTCCCAACACATCTAGGTCTTTATCCTCTTGGCTATGGCTGCTCTCTCTGCCACCGAGGCCCACGAGAAGGTACCATTCCCTAAAGCACTGTGGCCTTGCTGCCTGCTTGTCCCTTGAGAGCCAAGGAAGTGCCTTATCATGGTCCTTAACTTGGCATTTTGCACCCTCACCCTCACACTGCCCCCAGGAAGAGCCCTGAGCAATGCGTGATGGAAAGCATCACCCTTTCCCGGAGCTGGCTGTCAGTGCCTGGTCACTCTGCCTGATAACACACATCAAGGTGGACTTGGCATCAGAGCCACCCTCACATTGCCTTTGCCTACCTGCAATCAGGGCCTCCAAATTTTGGCTCTAATCAGCCCCTGAGGAAAGTTTCTTGGTAATGGCCCTCTGTGGGACCTGTTAATGCTCCAAGGAACTTGGGATTTTCTTCTGAATTTAACTTTTTGAGAAGTTGCTTCAGTTACTTCTCAGCATCTGAAGTTCATGGGCTCAGCACCAAATACAGCCAAGGGGCCATTAAAATGCAAACCCCCCTAAGGAGCCATGCCTCTTCCCATAACTTTCTTCAGTTTGTCAATTCCTGTGTGGTTAATTGGAAAGTTTGCAGGAGTGTATTGAAATTAGGCAGATTTCAATGAGCACCTGAAAAAGAAACATGTCTGCTTCTTAAGCTTTCTTGAGTCTTCAGTTTTCAGAATAAGTCATACCCACATTCCCCAATTCACACTGATCCACAGTGTCTCCTAATGAAGTCTGGACATGTAGGCAAAGCAGTATTTTTGATAGGAGGCATGTATGGACAACCTTCCTCCCCAGCTCCACAGCCCTGCCATTTCCCTCAGCAGCCACTGGGGACTTCACATCACTCTTGTGAAAATCTAAACTTTTTCCACTCAAGTCTGTAGCTGAATGTTACAGCTCATGTGCACCAATTCCCACCTGCTTTCCTTCAAGAACTAGCTGCAAGCAGACACAGAACGGTTTGTCTTAATAGCAAACAAACAAATTATAAATTGGGAAAAGTTTAATAAAAGATACAAGACGCTTTGTCAACTGTATGTCAAGTCCAAGCTGCCTCCACTGAGGTCCACTGCCCACAAAGCATAACCTTCCTTGAAATGTTTTCCACAGATAGATAGGAAAGGAAAGACAAGAAACACAACAAAGGAGCTGGCTAAAAAGACAACAATGAGACTGCTGAAAGACGAGGCAAGCTTCAGACTCCCAGCAGCTCAGAGCAGCAACTGGAGAGCTGAGAGGTACCTGAGTGGATGAAAAGTAAAGGGAGGAGGAAAACTGGGAAACTATGGGAAGTGCATATGTCCAGAGAGTCTGATGCAAAGATGCCTTTAAAATGACCAATATAACTAGGACATGTGGAAATATGTGAGAGATCACTGAGATTACATCCACAGCCTAATAGACAGAGCAGGGGAAACACAAGGTCAAGGGCAGATTGCTATTTCTTCTCCCCAGATTAACACCCTTCCTGAAGATTTCCACTCTTTCAGCATGTTCATTGAAGTAGACTAAAATAATCACCAATGGGCCCTCTCTAAGCACTGAAGGAAGACTGATTCCAGCATTACCAACTGTCGCATCAGAGGATGGTTATGTGCAAGAGGTGGAAATGTTTTGCTCTGGAAGCCCCGATTCCCATCTCTTAACTAGGCAGGACACACAGAACGGGACAAGAGGGGAACTCATTGACAACAAGGAGGAGGCTGATCTCACCCCAGGCCAGACCCTGTCAGTGCAGATGTCTCTGTCAAATCCAGTTCTCTGCACCTCCCTTTCTCATCTATGGAGGGAACTAAGTTGTCTCAGCTGAGTTGTTTTGAGATACATTTCCTAATGACAAGCTAAGGTCCTGCAGGAGCCACCTCCAAAATTTCCAGCACCGCATGGCAACACAGCTACCCCAGGGCATCTCAGGCACCAATAGCCTCTCTCTGTGGTCAAATGAATCAAGCCCAAAAAGTAGATCCTAGTCATAAGTTGAAATCTTCTCAAAAAATAACTCACTGCAACAATTGACAAGAAATCCTTGTTTCCAAGACTTCACACAGTTTTTAACATTATCATTTATTTTTTTCTTTCTTATTAATTGGCAGCACCATGTTCATGCACTACAGGAATTAGCCTGTCTATGTGAATGTATATATATATATATATATATATATATACACAGACATATCATTCATCAAAATATATTTGCTACCAACACTCTGAATGGAGAAACCTTGTTCTCAGGAACTGCTTTATATAAACTTTCATGTTTCAGCTCTCTTCTTCTACCTCTCTGGCCTTTCTTCTTCCTCTAAATATTCTTTCTTTACAGACCCCTCCAGGGAAAGATTCACTGAATCACAGCACTTAGGGTGGGGGAGACCTCTGGACGTCACCTAGTCCCAGCCGCCCTGGTCAATGTGGAGGGAACTAGATGAGGTTGCCCAGGGGCTCCCCCCACTTATGCATTGGCCACAAGGGTGCTGAGAGTGCGCTCCATCCACTGTGCAGGCCATTCATAAAGGTGTTAAACAGTCCTGCCCCACATGCTGATCACTGAGGGATGCCGCTAGTAACCGGCTGCCACTTGGAACTTGTACCACTGATGACAGCGTTTCAGCCTGATGACCCAGCCAATCTTCCGCCTGCCTTATGGTCCATTGATCCAAGGCAGAGCTCAACAATTTGCCTGTAAGGAGACTCTGGGGGACTGTGCCAAAGGCCTGGCTAAAGGGAAGGTTCACAAAATCCCCTGCAAAATCTCCCTTGTGCACGCAGGCAGTCACCTTATGGTAGAAGGCAATCAGGTTGGTCAGGCATGGTTTCCATTTCCTCCTGGTCATCGCATGCTGCCTCTTCCAGGCCTTCTCCTTCCTATGCTTAGAGATGGTTTCCAGGAGGATTTGCTCCATCACCTTCCCAGGGACTGAGACGAAGATGACCAGCCTGTCGTTCCCCAGATCCTCCCTCTTGCCCTTCTGGAAAATGGGTGTGATGTGTGCCTTTTCCCAGTCATCAGGAACCTCCCTGATTACCATGACATTTCACAGACAATTGGGAGCAGCGTTGCAGTGACCCCAGCCACCTCTCCCTGCACCCTGGGGTGCTTCCCATCTGGTCCCGTGGACTTGTGTGTGCCCACTGGGCAAAAGTCCACCCAAGCTGCATTGTCCTCTACCAGGGGAGAGGCTTTGCTAACACGGATGCTGCCAAAGGACTCGGGGACCAGGGAGGCCTGGCAGTAGACAAGACCAGGAAAAGACAAGGTAAAAGAGGCAATGAGCTCCTCAGCCTTTCCCCTCTCTTTGTCATTATGTCCCCTGCCCCACTGAGCAGGGAGAACACATTTTCCTTGTGTTGCTGCTTTGTGCTGCCAACATCCTTACAGAAGCCCTTCAGGTTACCCTCCCTATCCCTTCCCAGCTCTAGCTCCAGCTCCAGCTCCAGCTCCAGCTGAGCTTTGGCTTGCCTAACTCCATCCCAAACAAGATGAAATCCTCTCTGCTGCAGTCTGGTGTGGTGACTCTCTTACTCCTCTTACCTCTCCACCATCTCACAGTCACTGCAGTGACAGACAACCTCCACATTCACATCCCCATCTTATTTTGTTATTGCTTCAGGCAAGAAACCAAGGGGAGGATGGCATCATCTGCTTAGAGGCACAAACTACAGAGGTACAGAAATCACACCGCAGAAAAGCCTGCATTTCTCCCCTCACCACTGAGGGGACCTAGCCAATGGACTTTCAGGTGGTTAAAGGTGGATGCAAAGAATTTCCATTGTAATGTAGCTACGCCTGGGGCAGTGCCTCCCAGGCTGCCCTTACGATCAATGGGGAGGAGGAGGTGTTCCCCTGCCTTCTTTTAGGTAGTCACATAAAGCACAAAGGACTCCTGTCGTGGAGACATTTGCTCTGTGCTTGAAATGGGGCCTGAGATCATAGGCGTTCAGGATAATTCAGGTTGAAGGGACCACAGGAGGCCTGTAGTGCAATGTGCTGCTCAAAGCAGGGACAGATAGAGGGTCAGAAACAAAAAAAAATACTCCTGTCAAAGGATTTTGGGGGTGATAGAGAAGGAAAAGACAGTAGAGGGTTGACAGGGTGATCTCATGGACAAAATTTTTTTTCCCCTTCTTCCGTGAATGAAATGCTCAGCTCTCCAGAGAGAAGAAACTGGGACATAAATTTTGCCACTAACATGGGGACAGAGAAGCTCCTGAGTCCCCTGCAGACAGAGGCTGGTCCAAAGGCCACCACCCCAATGGCACGAGAGCCCCAGGCATGCTTGCCATGTTGCTGGGCACCCTGCAGCCGGTACAGCCCTGCTGATGCCCTGTAACCCGTAAGCCCAGGAGATGGGACTCCGATCTGCTCTGGCTCTAAAGATTTCTCAGCCCTTCAGACCCAGCATGCAAAGCACTGGTCTGGGGACACCTCAGCAGTCGAAGGGCCTGAATGCCTGGTGTGTTCCTGAGAACTTCTCTGTAGACTCCCAGCACTGGTTTGACTCCTGTTGCCCATGGAGCAGAGACTCCTTTTGAGGATGAACTCACTCACTGTGTAACTCTGAGGACAGGCTTAACCAGGCAGTCCAAATACCAGCAAGGCCTCAACCCCACAACAGTGTCCCCTGCCTAGGACTCCTCTTTCCAGGCCCTTCCTCCTAGAGGATTTGGGTTGGGAGGGACCACCAGAGATCTCCAGGACCATGATCTGCTCTGAGCTGGGCTAACTTGACAGTTAGATCAGGTTGGTAGGTGCTTTCTCCAGAAGAGTTTTTATAGATCTCCTGTCCCCTGCCCCAGTGCTACTCAACTACCATGGTTATTTCTTTATTTTTCCTTCAACTCATTTGAAATTTCCCTTCCTGCATCTTCTCCTTGTTGTCTCTTGTCCCTTCCTCCCCTTGGACCCCAGCCAGACCATCCCACCAACTTTGACTGAAGACAAACACAGCCTCACCTCCAAGCACAGCCTTCCTGGGATCTCCTGGGACCATATAGGCAGTCTGTGGTGGCCAGCTCCAAGCACAGCTATGCACTGCAGGTTCCTACGTGGTCTTAGACGAGAACGTATGTAGACCTAACATGACCCAGGGCAGAGCCTGTGTGCCGATGCCAGGGCAGAGTTGGGGGAAGCAGGCATGAGAAGAGAAGACCTCCAGCAGCTTCTCTCCACACCTGGGCAGGGAGTGATGCACCCGGCGGTTCTCCTGCGAGAGGACAGTGACACAGGACGGGGGGCACTGTGAGCTGCAGTGCTGGTTACTGACCATCTGTTCTGGGTCTGGGAGTCCTGGCAGGTGGTGCTGGTGATAGTAGCCCTCAAGAAGCCCCCAACCCTGCTAGCAGCAGTGAGTCACCTCCATGACCACCGGAAGCTTCTGGAGAGTTGTGGCTCCCATCTGCACGTCATCCCTCCACTGACTCAGCCCTGCTGCCTTGCATGCATTCCCACATTGTGGGCATCACACAGGACAGGGTGCGTTCTGGTGTGGGGAAACATCCCCCCAGCATGGTCCCCATGACAGCCCTTGGTGCCCTGGCCACCACAGCACACGTGCCTGGCAGACTCCCGCCAGCCCCCAGACCCTACCCAGCCCTGATCCTCTCCCCTCCGGAGTTAGAAGAAGGCAATTCCAGGGTCTGCTGGGGTCTGGAGCACAGAGAGAACCCAGGCAGTGCTGGTCATTCCCCCCATACAGGTGCTTAGCCCAGCAGTCGGATGGAGCTGGTCACATTCAGAGATCACCCCTCACCGGGACCATGGGGAAAGGCCAGTGCTGGAAATAGCTGGTGTGAGAGGCTGGGTGTGTGAGGAGTTTCCTGGGGCAGCTTCTCCTCTCTGTTCATGCAGCAACAAGCTGGGCTCAATCTGTGTTCTGACAGACCCTGTCTGAGGCCCCCCATAGGAGGAGGATGGTCTACAGACCCAGTAGATGGCCCCAGGACTTCCTCTGCATGCTCCCTGCCAGCCCTGTAGAGGAAGCAGCAGAGGGCTCGTCCTCTCAGAGCTCACAGCTGGACATCCGGTCCTCCAGCTGGGCATGGAGCCTTGTCTGGGGGTGACTTTTGGGGTAAGGACCAGCACGCAGGGTGGGAGAGATTATCTCAAGGAAATGTGCTTGGGACAGGGCATAAGTGACAGCAGCTTTGGAGGAAGAGCCCAGCCTTCAGGCACTGCAACTGCAAGAACCTACTTTATTACAAAGATACTATGATGGAGTCAGCTCCGACCCATTGTTGGACGCAATCTAAAATAGGCACCAGGTGAGACAGAACAGTCTCAGTGAAGGTGAAATAAATCCAACCATTTGTGCAGCAACATGGTGACAAATAATAATCACAACAGTAATATTAGTAATGATACAAATAAAGTGAACAAACAAAACTTAGTCCTGGTACAGGACACAGGGGGAGTCATTTGTGGAGAGCAATGGCAATGTTACCTCTGCTGAAAAATGTCCATGAAATCAGTTTCCTCAGGGCATCTTTGAGCTCCTTGTTCCTCATGCTGTAGATGAGGGGGTTCACTGCTGGAGGCACCACCGCATACAGAACAGCCACCACCAGATCCACAACTGGCGACGAGACAGAGTGAGGCTTCAGGTAGGCAAACATGACAGTGCTGAGAAAGAGGGAGACCACGGCCAGGTGAGGGAGGCACATGGAAAAGGCTTTGTGCCGGCCCTGCTCAGAGGGGATCCTCAGCACAGCAGTGAAGATCTGCACGTAGGACAGCACAATGAAAATGAAACACCCAAAGCCTAAAAAGGCAGTAACCACAATAAACCCAACTTCTGTGAAGTAGGAGTCTGAGCAGGAGAGCTTGAGGATCTGGGGGATTTCACAGAAGAACTGCTCCACTGTGTTTCCTTGGCAGAGTGGTATGGAAAATGTGTTCCCAGTGTGCAAGACAGCATTGAGAAAACCACTGGCCCAGGCAGCTGCTGTCATTTTGGCACAAGCTCTCGTGCCCATGAGGGTCCCATAGTGCAGGGGTCTGCAGATGGCAACATAGCGATCATAGGCCATGACTGTGAGAAGATAATACTCTCCTCCTAACAAGAAGGCAAAGAGAAAGACCTGGGCAGCACATCCTGAGTAGGAAATGGCCCTGGTGTCCCACAGGGAATTGGCCATGGATTTGGGGACAGTGGTGGAGACAGTGCCAAGGTCGAGGAGAGAGAGGTTGAGGAGGAAGAAGTACATGGGGGTGTGGAGGCGGTGGTCGCAGGCTATGGCTGTGATGATGAGGCCGTTGCCCAGGAGGGCAGCCAGGTAGATGCCCAGGAAGAGCGAGAAGTGCAGGAGCTGCAGCTCCCGTGTGTCTGCAAATGCCAGGAGGAGGAACTCATTGAGGGAGCTGCTGTTGGACATTTGCTATCTCCGCGCATGGGGGACTGTGCAAAGGAGAAGAGACATTGAGAAGTTAGGAGAGACTTTTCAAGCAAATAAACCCCCAAATGTTGCAGTTCTCATACAACCCCACACATTGCCTCTTTCTTTACTGAGAGGATCTTTGTGCAGCTCCCATGCTTGGGCTCCGCTTTGCACTGGCTGAGTGTGCTGTGAGGAGCAGGGACCTCTGCCCATGGGCTCCACAGGAGTCAGTCCTGCCGTAAAGCAGAGGGCACAGGGGAATGGGGGTGACCAGCTCTGACAGTCACACTTTCTGTCAGTTGCAATCCAATCATCGTGTAGAAGGGCTTTTAAGCATCTTCACTCTGAATCCTAAAGAAGGAGGGTTGAGGAACAGAGTTTTAAGGATTTTTAAATAGTGTTTATTTTCTTTGAAATGTCCTTGTCACCCCTGGGGAGTGTTCCTCAAAGGTAGAAATTCTCAGCATTTCTGCTGAGAGTCCTGAGAAGATTGAATTCATTGTCACCTACTGCAGAGTGAGGACAGCTTGTCTGTCTATTAGCCTTGTTCCCAGCTGTCCTTTGCTCTCGCCTGTTTGAGTGAAGGTTAATGTTGCCCTAGAAAAAAAAACAGCCCCTGCTGAGAGCAGACGAGTCCAGTTTCAAAGTGCACAGCTCCAAACTTCTCACCCTTTCTCAGGGCACCTGAGGGAGCTCTCCACACTCCCCTTCTAGCCAAGCACACACAGGGCTCTTTTCAGATGCCCACATACAGCCTCCCACCACCATCTCCATACTCTCAGCATCTCTGCACTTTCCTCATGGGTCTCTCAGATATCCCAGAGATGCTATGAGACAGCAGTGCCTTTCTAGAGGGCAGCTCAAAGCCTGGCAGGACACCACAGGGAAACAGCTGAAGGACAGTTAGGACTCAAGATGGGCTCTCCTTAAGAGAGTCAGCTCATTTCCCAGCCCCACAGACTGCATTTTGTGGAGCTCCACAAGTCAGGAGGAGGCTGGGGCAACCTCATTCCCATGCAGACGCCTCTGCTGCACAATTTGTGTCATCCATGTCTGAACAGCAGCTGAAACCCCACAA
The DNA here is from genome assembly GCF_036417845.1 of Apteryx mantelli. NCBI lineage: Eukaryota > Metazoa > Chordata > Aves > Apterygiformes > Apterygidae > Apteryx > Apteryx mantelli. Next base: position 15,505,748 of record NC_089988.1, read on the forward strand.
TCCCAGGGAGCCTGAGAGAAGAACAGGAGCAGCATGGGCAGGAGGGGAAACAAGAAGCGTCATGATCTTGCTGCCAAGGGAGGCAAGAAGAGAAAGACAGACAGGAACTCAGGGAAGCCTTCAACTTACCAGCTGCGCATGTCACCTCGCAGACAGTGATATGGCAGGGCAGTCACTCTCAGTCCCTTTGTCGGGCACCTCTCCTCTGCCGGAGGGCTACCTGCAGAGAAGGCAGCTCATGCCCTGGACCCCATGGCTGTCAGGCCAGAGGCTCTGCTGCGTGGGGTAGGAGACACAGGGAGCTTGCTCAGAGGAAGGTGTCTGCATCAGAGCTACTGACCATGACTTGCCCAAATCCATCCTCCCATGACGATTCTGTTGGCACTTCTCTCCCCTTGCCCATCTCTACTGCCTGGAGATGTTCCTGATGCCTGCAGCTTTCTCTCCCCCCACATCTTTTCCCTGTCTGTACTCACAGACCCTGTCCCACCCCCTCTGTGCAGTTCTGCCCTACAGAAACATCCCGTGACGAGGCACTGTCCAGGTCATCTCTGTGCTCGCATGTACAAAGGAGCAGGTCACATAAACCCTGATAAGTCCATAAAGACGATGCTGGTGCTGCTGTAGGTGGAGGTGGAGTTGGAAGGGTTTGCTGAGCTTTCTCACAGACCTACTGATCTCTGAGAGGGAAATTTAGTGAGTCCCAGCTCCTTGCCAAACCAGAAAACTCTTTCCTTTTTCCTCCCTGCCAACATTAGGAAACTGAAAGCCCCAGAAGGAAAGCTCCTTGCCTTTCAAGTACCCTTTTTTCACCTTCCTCTGCGGTGCAGGGACACTGCTCTGAATCACAGCCCTGCACAGACCTCGGTGTCTATCCCAACTTCACAGCCCTGCAGCCATCCTTGGGAGAAAGTAGCAGCATGCCCTGTCCCTGTGACAGTGTGGCAGGGAATATCTGCTCTGAAGCATCTCCCCCTCCTCTGTAAAGGAGAGCGATCCCAGTCATGGGATGAAATAGGTTTAGAAGACCCTTCCAGGAACCTCAGTAGCATTGCCCTGCAGCCAGAGACTTACTTTCGCCCCACAATGAGTTCTCCTCTGTCCTCTCACTCCACACTGCCTTGCACTTCTCTCTGCCTTCTCTCCTCTCATGTCAGCAGTAGCAGGCAGTGCCCGGAGCCCTGCTGCTCTTTGCAGAGGAGCTGCTCCTGCACACAGCTGTTTCTGGGCATTGCTGCCCAGTTGCCATGAGCTCCCTCCATCCCAAAAGCCTGGCCCCACTCTGGAGCAGAGGCCCAGTTGAGCTCATGAATTTCTCTGTCCCTTGTGCTCCCTCCTCCTGGGAAATGTTCACTCCAATAAACTAAAATAATCACTAATGGTCCCTCTCTAAACAATACAGAGAGACCAGTTACAGCATTGTCCCTTGTTTCATCAGAGGATGGTTATCTATGAGAGGTGGAAACATCCCACCCAGGAAATCCATATTCCCATGTCTTAACTAGGCAGGACACCTGGAAGCGGACAAGAAGGGAGGTCATTCACCCATGGTTCAGGTTTTCATTCAGATGAGTCAGTCTGGACACTGCATGCCCAGTTAGAAGCCCCTGGGATGGAATACGATTCTGATCCCTCCTGTGAACTCCACAGACACAAAGGAGGTGGGATTCCCCTTGCAAAATAATGAAGTGTGCACAACAGAGGTGTCTGCATGGGAGCTCCTTGTCTAAGCTCCCATTGTAATCACTGGAGATGGAGGGTGGGAGTCAGTTGCTCAACACACAAACACCTGGTGACATTGGAAGAGACAGAGGTGGACCAAGGCATGTGCCAGAGTCTTCTTGCTCTGATGGAGCAGCTACAACGTCCCCATCCTTCTGTAGCATGAGTTGGGGGCCAGGTAGAGATTTCCCTTGGCCATCTGAAATGACTCTAGATGCCTCCTACTACTAGGGCTCCACTCACTATGAAGCTTAGACATAGGAAGATCCCAATGCTACAAACAGCTAATGCAATTCAGTGCAGACACTTGATTTAATGACACAGAAATAGGCCTGCAGGGCCATGTTGGATGCCTGGGTTGTCCGGCACATCCACATGTCTCTAGCAGTTCCAGCATGGGACCTACAGGAAGCCATGCCTTTTTGGAGTGCTTGCTGGGCAAGTGCCCCAGGGCACCTTGGGTTTCCTACCTGTGCCCAAACAAATGAATCCCACCACTGCCTTTAGGCACAGTCTGCACTGTCTACATCCAAGCATGCTGCACAAATGGGAGGCACATCACACCAAGGGCTCCACTCTAGTCTCTGCACTTTCAAATCCTTCTAGCTCTCCTCCTCCTCAATCCCTTCTCACCCCCTGCTATGATATGAACAGGGACTGGGCTAATGATGTCCTCAAGGTGGCTGGATCACAGAACCAGGGTCTTCTTCAGTGGCACCTTGTCCTGCCTGGAGATTGGTTCACCTCTGTCACAGGCCCCAAGGTGCTGCAAAGTCAGCTCAGGTAGCAAACCCCTCTCCTGCCATTCCTGCACAGCCCAGCTCTGTTTCTCGCTGGCCTTGGGCACTGCAGGCTTTGCTCTCTTAGTGGGACCCTCCTTTCACCATTACATTGCCACCTGCTATCTAGGCCAGCATGTCACCACTTCCAGTCAAAGCCTTTGCATACATGAGGTCCCTGCTAAAATGTTTCCTTGTGACAAATCTTCAGTCAGCACCACAGCTGATGCTCTGCTGCCCAAATTTATGCAAGTATATTCAGCCTGGGGTGCAGCGAGCAGCAAATGGAGATGCACAAGCTGTCAGAAGACTGCCACATGGTTGGAATAACTGAGATGTGGTGGGATCACTCACATGATGGAGTCCTTCAAAGGCAGGGTGCAAGTTCGTCAGGAGAGACCAACGGGGGAGATGAGGAGGGGTATGCCCTATGTGAGAAGGTGTATCTTGGATGTACGGAGCTCTTCCATGGGACGGACAAAGGGAGGCAGCTCTGAAGGGATGAAGGAGCTCAGGAAAGACAGCAGGTCATTAAGCACCCGTCAAGCACAAGAATGCCCCATACGAACAGTTTGTAAAATTAGTAGACATCTCTGGACCCCAGCTTGGCTAAAAAGGGAGCTCCCATGTGAGCTGCAGGGCAATAAGGCAGCATACAGAAAGGGGAAGAAGGGAGAAGGGGCAAAGGAGGAATTTAGAAATATTGTCCAGCAAAGTCGGGATGGTGTTAAGGAAGCCAAGCTCCTCTGCGATAGAGACACTTGTGGGGATGTGAAGGACAGGAAGAAGAGCTGCTGCTGCTTCAGTGACAGTAAAAGAATAAACAAGGAAATGTGGGGTCACTGCTGAATGGGGCAGGGATTCTAGCAAAAGCAGATATAGATATGTCTGAGAAAGTCAAGTCCTTCCTGGCTTCAGTCTTCACCAACAAGGTCTCCCAGGTTGTTGTGCCTAGAGTCAGGACTCCTGAGGAGAAAAACAACCTGCAGTGCCTAAGTCTTGAGTGAGGAATGACTTGCAAGAACTCAACCCCTACAAGTCTATGGGATTGGATGGCTGGCATCCATGGACATGGAGAGAGCTGGCTGCTTTGACAGCAAGGCTGCTCTCCATCCTCTTTGAAAGGTTGTGGATATTGGGGATGGGGGGTGGGGGGCATGTCTCAAAGACCAGAAGAAGGAATATGTTGTGCTCATCTTCTAAAAAGGCGCCAAGGACAAACCAGGGAGCTGCAGGCCATTCAGCCTCACGTTGGTGAGGATTGTGTCATTGAGCCAATCCTTTGCTTTCTGGGCACATGAGGGAGAAGAAGATGTCTGGGAACAGTCAGCATGGAGGTACCCAAGGTAAATCATTCCTCAGCAACCTGATTGCCTTCTGTGATAAAAGACCAGTACTTGTGGAGGAGAGGAGAGTAGTGGATGTCCAGCTGACATCCAGATGGGCAAAAAACTGCTTGGATGATCGAGATCAGAGGGTTTTCGTGAATGGGTCATGCTTTACCAGGAAGCCAGGTAAAGGTGGGTTATGCAGGGGTCTATATTGCACATCCTGTCCTGTTTGAGAGGTTCATCGGTGACCTGCAGAATGGAAATCCCCTCACGGTTGTAGATGACACCTAATTGGGTGGAACAGTCATAAGCTCAAGGGCTGCCATTCAGAGGGACCTCAGTAGGCAGTAAGAATGGGCTGTCAGGAACTTTGTGAAGTTCAACAAGGACAAATGTCAGGTCCTGCACCTGGACTAGAGCAACACCCTGCAGTGGGAGGGGCTGGGGATTGCCCAGCTGGGCAGCAGCTCTGTGTAGAAAAAGGACCTGGGAATCTTTATGGGCAGGGAGTTGAACATCAGCCAGCAGCGTTCCCTGGTAGCAAAGGAGGCCGCAGTGTCCTGGGCTGCATAGCCAGGAGATCAAAGGAGGTGATTGTCCCCCTCTACTCAGCACCGTTAGAGCCCATCTAGATACTGCATCCAGTTGGACCCCCTGTAGAAGAATGCTGTCTGTGAATTGGAGTGAATTCAGTGGTAGGTCCGCAAGGTGGTTGGGGGCTGGAGCACTTGCCCGGTGAGGAGAGGCTGAGGGAACAGGCCTTGTTCAGCGCAGAAAATAGAAGGGTTTTGCAAGCAGCTTCCCAACTCAAGGTTGCCACTGATAATGAACCAGGTTTTTACAGGAATTCATGGCAGGAGGATGAGACAAAAGAGGTAAAAGCTGAAATACGTGCAGTTAAAATTGTGTATAAGGGAGAAAAATCAATGAGGATCCTGCAGCATTTAAAGTGGGGTCTAGAGGGGTTATGGACTCTCTGTACTTGGAGGCTTTCAGGAGGCAGCTGGACAAAGCCCTCAAGAACTTGGTGTGAATTCAGTGTTGATCACTGTGTGAGCAGGAGGTTGAACGACAGTCCCCCCAGGGTCCCTTCCAGCCTGAATGATTTGGTGATTTTGACCTCTCTGGCAATAACTACCGCAATTCTTGCAGGCAGGAAACCCTTTGCTGCATGTCGGTTAGCACCTGACATGGCCTCCCCAGAGCCAGCCCCTCCTAGTGGTGTGAGGTTGCCTCTTGGGCCTAAAAGGTTCTCAGTTCAAGGTTTCATTATGAGTGACTGCTTGTCCAGAGTGAACCCCCTCCACATCCTACAACATTCAGTACATTACAACACGATGCCAAATGGGTGTGACATATGCAGAAAGTCAATGGCACAAGGGTGATTGCACTCTAACATCCATGAGGTCCTTTGCTGATCCAAGAACATCCAGAAGGATTGGAAGAGCCTTAAACCTCCTAGTCACACCTAGGTAATGTTGACTTTGTCACTCTGGGAGGTGAAGGAGCTGTGTTTGTTCAGCCTGGAGAAGGGATGGCTTTGGGGACACCTAGTAACAGCCTCGCCATACCTACCAGGACGTCATCAAGAAGTCGGAGCAAGATTCTTCACCGTTGTGCATGATGTGAGGGTGAAGGCCAATGGGCATTAGCTGAAACAAGAGATGTCAGGCTGGGTATAAGGAGAAACTTTTGACCCATCCAGAGAGTCAAGCACTGGGGCAGGTTGCCCTGAGAGGCTGTGCCATCTCCATCCTCAGAGGTTTTCAAGTCCAAAATGAGTAAAGCCCTGAGCAACCTGATTGGACCTGTTAGCTGATTGGACCACCTGCTGTGGGAAGGAGGTTGGGCCAGAGACATCCTGGGGTTCCTTCCAGATGGAATGATTCTGCATTTCCTTCCACCTCAAGTCTTCTCTTGACCTTGGGAAAACATTCAGCTTGCCTGTGATTGTGGAAGCAGATCTCACAAAAGTATGATCAGATCAACTGCACGTTCCTTCTCCTGCTCCGGTTAGAGTCATTCAGGTTCCGGACTACTTGGCAGCTACACCCAAATAGCCCTGATTGTTCTTTTGTTTCACCTTTTATTGCATTTTTCCCTCTTTTCCACCTTCCAGGTTCTTCTAACATCCTGATATCCTCCCATGCAGGCAGCTGACCCCTCTTTACCCTTTCCCCATTGACCCTGGATTTGCTTTCTTTGTACATTCACTTGGCTTTTCTGAGATGCTTGCCATGGTGATGCCTACTTTTGCCAGCAGTTCCTTTAAACAACTACCTCCTTTTATTATGCATAGTGTCCTGCAAGTCCTCCTGCTGTTATCCTGTCAGAGGAACCGCAAGACAGGATGAGCCATCTGCACACACTCATTTACAGCTGACGCAAGGGAGCTTCAGTCCAGAGGGGCCTTGAGAAACTTGGGGATTTGGGCAAGAGAAACCTCATTTTGTTGTATAAGGAGCACTGGTAGGTCCTGCATCGGGGGACAGAACAGCCCATGCATCAGGGCAGACTGGCACCTGACCGTCAGAGGAGTGACCCTGAGAAGAAGGGCCTGGACGTTACGAGGGATGCCATATGAGCCAGTGGTGCACGCTCACTGCAAATGAGGCCAGCTGCATATGAGGCTGCTTCAGGAAGAGTGTGGCCACCCAGACAAGTGGAATTATCATCCCCCTCAACTCAGCCCTGGTATGGCCGCATCTGGAATAGTGTGTCCCAGAGTGGGCTACCCAGTGCTGGAGGAATGGGGAGGAACTGGAGAGGGTCTAGAGGAGTCTTCCAAGATGGGGTTAGTGTCCTGAAGCACATGGCCTGTATGGAGAGGCTGAGGGACCTGGGCTTCTTCAGCCTGGTGAAATGGAGGCGAAGGGCAGTACAGTAGTAGTCTCCAAGAGCTTGAAAAGATCTTGGATCTCTTCTTGGGAGTGGGAAACAGCATGAGACAGAGAAACCAGGCTAGAACAGGAACTCACAGCTCAACTCCAGGGCAATAAGGCAGCATACAAGAGGCAGAAGGAGGGATATGCAGCAAAGGAGGAATTCAAAAATATTGTCCAGTAAAGTAGGGATGGTGTTAGGGAAGCCAAAGCTCTCAGAGGGTACACACTGGCAGGGGACATCAAAGGCATGAAGAAGGGCTGCTACTGCTCCAGGAACGATAAAGAATAAAAGGAAGATGTTGGCTCTGTGCTGAAGGGGGCAGAGCAGATGTAGGGAGGTCTGAGGAGCTCAGGGCTTTTTTGGCTTCTGTCTTCTCCAGCAAGGTCTCCCGGGCTGTTGTGCCTAGAGTCAGGGCTCCAGAGGAGAAAAGCAACCAACAGTGCATGAGGCTTGAGTGAGGGATGACTTGCAAGAACTCCACCCCTACAAGTCAGTGGGATTGGAACGGCTGCATCCAAGGACACTGAGAGCTGGCCGCTATCATAGAAAGGCTGCCCTCTGTCATCTTTGAAAGGTCATGGAGATGGGGTGAGGTCCCAATAACTGCAGAAAGGCAATCGTTACATCCACTCTCAAGAAAGGCCCAGAGGGCAAGCCATGGAACGACAGGCCATTCAGCCTCAACTGCTTGAGGAGTGTGTCATGGAGTGAGTCCACTCATTTCTGGGCACATGAGGGAGAAGAAGGTGATAGGGAAGAGGCAGCATGGATTTACCATGGGTAAACTGTGCCTCACCAACCCGATTGCCTTCTAGGATTGCATAGCTCTATTTGTGTTTGGAGAGCAGAAAATGTCCTTCAACTTGATTTGAGCAAGATGTTTGACACTGTCTCCCACAATAACCTTGTGGAATACAGTTTAGAAATGTACCGCCTAGATGGGTAGACAACCAGATGAGTTGATTAGTGACATGGAAGAGGCAATACTCACTATGCTGAGGACAAAAAAACTGCGGGGGACCCCAGCCACATGCTTGAGGGTTGCCATTCAGAGGGCCCTAGAGAGGCAGGAGGAATGGGATGTCAGTACAGGAAGTCCAGGGCATGAGCCACCTCATCTGCAGCCAGACCTCTGGCAGAGGAGAGGGGCATCTCTCCTGCCACAGGCCCATTTCATGCTGCCTGACAAAGGTGGCTGAGAGCCACTGCCCTGCAATGTCGTTGTCTGTGAGGCGGCATGCCCAACTGGGTAAGCTGAAGGCTTTCCCAGCCCCCTCTGTCTCTCTCTCCTTGCTTCCTTTGGCAGAAGGATCATGGTGTTGCTGTTTGTTTCCCCTCCTGTCCATGCTGCTCCTCTTCTTGCTCTTGGGACAACTTCTTTGCACTGCTGCCAGATGGGATGAGAAGCGTGATGCTTTCTTGTATGTGAAAATTTCAAACAAGGAGGAACTGATCAGGGATGGGATAGTAAGTGTCACCCTTCTCTACCATGACCATGAAAATGTCGATTCCTAGATCCTGGGGAGAGTGAGGAAGGACAGTGGCAGAGTACAGACCATGGACTTGAAAAGACCAGATTTTGGCCTCTTCAGGGGACTGGTGGGGAGAACCCACGGGAGGCAGCTGTCAAGGGCCCAGGAGCTCAGGAAAGCCAGCAGGTCTTTAAGGACAGCACCTGCCAGGTACAAGGATGATCCATCCCCACACTCAGTAAAACTAGCAGCTATCTCAGGGGACCAGCTTGGCTAAACAGGGACCTTGCACCTTAGCTCCAGGGTGATAGGGCAGCATAGAGAAGGGCAAGAAGGGAGAGGCAAAGGAGGCATTTAGAAATATTTTCCAGGGTCATAGGCTTGGTGTCAGGGAAGAAAAAGCTCCCCTGGCACTGACACTTGCAGGGGATGTCAAGGGCATGAAGATGAGCTGCTACTGCTTCCATAAGAATGAACGAATAGAAAGGAAAATGTGGCCTCACTGCTAAATGGGACAGGGAATCTTGCAGCAGCAGATGCAGATAGGTCTGAGCAACTCAACCCCCTGCTAGCTTCCGTTTCCACAAGCAAGGTCTTCTGGGCTGTTGTGCCTTGAGTCAGGACTCCAGAGGAGAAAAACAGCCAACAGTGGACGAGGTTAGCGAGGGATTACTTGTGAGAACTCAAACTATACAAGTCCATGAGGTTGGATGGGCTGCATATGGGGATGCTGTGAGAGCTGACTGCTGTCCCTGCAAGGCCACTCACTATCATCTTTGAAAGGTTGTGGAGATGGGGTGAAGTCCCAGTGACTGCAGAAAGGCCATTGTTACATCCATCTTCCAAAAAGGCCACAAGGGCAACCTGCGGAGCTGCAGGCCATTCAGCCTCCCTTTGGTGAGAAGTGAGTCATGCAGTGAATCCTCTCAGATCACATTTCTGGGCACATGAAGGAGAAGAAGGTGCCTGGGAACAGTTAGCATGGATTTACCCAGGGCAAATTGTGCCTAATCAACCTGATTGACCTCTATGATTAAAAAAAAAACCCTCTATTTGTGGATGGGGAAGAGTAAATGTCCTTTATTTAGACTTTAGCAAGGTGTTTGACACTGTCTCCCACAATATACATGCATGCATGTTAGAAGGTTTCAGGCTAGAAGAGTAGACAACCGGATGGATAAAAAGCTACTTGGAATATCAGAGGGTGAGAGGGCAGTGGTGAATCGGTAGTACTCTTCCTGGAGGCCAGGGAGAAGTGCAGCACCCGAGGGTCTCTCCAGGAACTTGTCCTGTTTATCATCTGTTTAACTTACACGGAGGATGCAACACTCATCATGCTTGTAGAAGATGCCTAACTGGAGGAGGGGAGGGGGAAGGTGAGGGCAGTCATCTGCTTGTGGGCCTTTCAGAGGGACCTAGACCAGCAGCAGGAATGGGCCATCAGGAACCTCATGGAATTCAAGAAGGACAAATGCCAGGGCTTGCACCTGCGACAAACCAACATCCCACAGTGTTACAGGCTGAGGCCTGAGTGACTGGGGAGCAGGTCCATGGAAAAGGACGTGAGGGTGCTGGGGGACAGGAGGCAAAACATGAGGCATTAGCATTCCCTGGCAGCAAAGAAGGCCAGAAGCATCATGGGCTGTATGAGCAGGAGCACAGCCAGGAGGTGGAGGGAAATGGTGATCGCCTTCTAGTCAGTATTCATTAGACACCATCTAGAACCCTGCATCCAGGTTTGGGTTCCCAGAACAAGACAGAGGTTGATAACTGGGAGCGAGTCTGGCCCAGGAACCTCACAACAGTCAGGGAGCTGGAGCACTTGCTTTGTGAGGAAGCATTGGAACTTTTTGTCCAGACAGCGCTGTACAGTCTCCTCCTTTGGAGGTTGCCAAGACCAGACTGAATGAAGCCCAGAGCAACCTGGTCTGACCCCAGAGCTGACACCGCTGTGAGCAAGGAGATTGGACTAGAGACCCCCTGAGGTCCTTTCCACTCTGAAGGAGTCCATGATTCTTCCCACTCTCGATCTTTGCTTGTGGATGTCAGGGAAAGCATGCAGGTGTCCTGTGACAGTGGAAGGAGGCCAGCTTTCTTGTCCTCCTCCAGTCAGAATTGTTCAGATGCAGGGCTTCGTGGCAGGAATCCCCAAGACAGCCCCGATCAATCCTTTGCTGCATTTTCATTTCCCTTTTCTTCCACCCCTCCAAAGTCTGTCTCTTCTACCATTCTGATCCCATCCCATACAGCACACCCCACCCCTGTTCACCCTTAACTCAGTGGCACTGGTTTGTTTGTTTATTTGTTTGTTTTCTTTTGTTTTGTTTTATTTTGACACAGAGGAGCTTCACTGCTGAAGGAACTTGAGAAATCCATGTGATTTGGACAGCAAATATCTCTTGAAGATCTACAAGAGAAGTGTTAATTCCTGTGCCTACGTGGGAATAACCACATCCATGAGGAGAGGTTTGAGGGACCTGGTTTTCTTTAGCCAGGAGGCAAAGGGCAGTAGACTATTAGCTGGTGACTGCTTGAAGGGTGGGTTCAGAGATGATGGAGCTACTTTGGTAGTGGGGAACAGCATGAGAATGGGAAAGAGCCACAAACTGCATCTTGAGAGGTTCACACTGGACTTCAGGTCAAAAGAATGTCACTCATAAAGTAGTGCTGAGGTGCAACAGGTCACCCGGAGGGAGTCTGTGATCAGCCCCTGGCTTTGTGTTTCATGAAAAAGCAAGTGAGGACAGGAAGACATCAGGAGAGGTGGGGAGATCGCGGGGTGAGAGCAAGGTGGGGAAGCAGCTTGGGTGAGTACAAGCTGATGGGAAAGAGGCACCAGCGTGGGAAAGCATAGGACAGCCTGTGGTGGAGATCGCTGAGGGCACTGCCAGGGCTGAAAGATCCCAACACAGCTAGGTGTTTGTCCTTTTGGCTATGGCTGGTGTCTCTGACACCAAGACCCACGAGAAGACACTGTTTCCATAAAGCACTGTGGCCTTGTTGCCTCCTTGTCCCTTGGGAGCCCAGCAGGTGCTGTATCATGGTCCTACACTCGGCGTTGTGCACCCACACCTGCAGACTGGCCCCAGGAAGAGCCCTGAGCAATGCGTGATGGAAAGCATCACCCTACCCAGGGGCTGGCTGTCAGGGCCTGGTCACTCTGCTTGATAACACACATCAAGGTGGACTTGGCATCAGAGCCACCCTCACATTGCCTTTGCCTACCTGCAATCAGGGCCTCCAACTTTCGGCTCTAATCAGCCCCTGGGGAGCCTTTGTTGGTAATGGCCCTCAGTGGGACCTGTTAACACTCCAAGAAATTGGGATTTTCTTCTGACTTCAACTTCTTGAGAAGTTGCTTCAGCCTCCTCTCAGTATCTGAAGTTCATGGGTTCAGCCCCAAATACACCGAGGGGGTCATTAAAATACAAAAACCCCTAAGGAGCCATGCCTCTTTACATTAATTTCTCCAGCTCGTCAATTCTTGTGTCGCTAATTGGAAAGTTTGGAGGAGTGTATTGAGATTAGGCAGATTTCAATGAGCACCTGAAAACAAAGACGTCTGCTTCTTAAGCTTTCTTGATTCTTCAGTTCTCAGAATAAGTCATACCCACATTCCCCAATTCATACTGACCCACAGCGTCTCCTAATGAAGTCAGGGCATGTAGGCAAAGCAGTATTTTTCAGAGGAGACCTGTATGGATAACCTTCCTCCCCAGCTCCACAGCCCTGCCATTGCCCTCATCAGCCACTGGGGACTTCACATCACTCTTGTGATCTCTCCACTTTTGCCACTCAAATCTGTAGCTGAATGTTACAGCTCATGTGCACCAGTTCCCACCTGCTTTCCTCAGAGAACTAGCTGCAGACAGACACAGAAGGGTTTGTCTTAATAGCAAACAAAAAGGAATAAAATTTGGAGCAGTTTAATAAAAGATACCAGACACTCCTCAACTGTATGTCAAGTCCAAGCTGCCTCCAGTGAGGTCCACTGCCCACAAGGCATAACCTGCCTTGAAATATTTTCCACAGATAGATAGGAAAGGATAGACAAGAAACAGAACAAAGGAGGTGGCTAAAGAGACAAGGAGACTGCTGAGAGATGAGGCAAGCTTCAGACTCCCAGCAGCTCAGAGCAGCAACTGCAGAGTTGAGAGGTACCTGAAAGGATAAAGATTAAGGGGAAAAGGAAAACTGGGAAACTATGGAAAGTGCATGTGCCCAGATCGTGTGATGCAAAGATGCCTTTAGAAATGACCAATTTAATCAGGACATGTGGAAATATGTGAGAGATCACTGAGATTTTATCCACAGCCTAATAGACAGAGCAGGGGAAACACAAGGTCAAGGGCAGATCAATATTTCTTCTCCCGCCATTAATACCCCTCCTGAAGTTTTCCACTCTTTCATCATGTTCATTGAAGTAGACTAAAATAATCACCAATGGGCCCTCTCTAAGCACTGAAGGAAGACTGATTCCAGCACTACAGATTGTGTCATCAGAGGGTGGTTATCTGCAAGAGGTGGAAATATCCGACTCCGGAAGCCCCGATTCCCCTCTCTTAACTAGGCAGGTCACACAGAACAGGGCAAGAAGGGAGCTCATTGACAACAAGGAGGAGGCTGATCTCACACCAGGCCAGACCCCATCAGCGCAGATGTCTCCATCAAATCCAGTTCTCTGGAATTCCCTTTCCGTCCAAAGATGGAAATAAGTTGTCTCAGCTGAGTTGTTTTGAGATACCTTTCCTAATGACAAGCTAAGGTCCCACAGGAGCCGCCTCCAAAATTTCCAGCACCACATGGCAACACAGCTACCCCAGGGCATCTCAGGTAGCAATAGCCTCCCTATGTGGTCACATGAATGAAGCCCCAAAAGTAGAACCTAGTCATAAGTTGAGATCTTCCCAAAAAATAACTCAGTGCAACAATTGAGAAGAAATCCTCGTTTCCAAAACTTCACATAGTTTTTACCATTGCCATATTTTTTTTTTCTTTCTTATGAATTGGCAGCACCATGTTCATGCACTACAGGAATTAGCCTGTCTATGCGACTGTGTGTATATAAACACACACACACACACACACACACACACACACTTTTTTTTATATATATATATATATATACACACATACACACACACACATTTTATATATATATATATATACACACACATACATACATACATACACATTATTCATCAAAATACATTTGCTACCAATGCTCGGAATGGAGAAACTTTGTTCTGAGGAACTACTTTATATAAAATGTCATGTTTCAGCTCTCTTCTTCTGCCTCTCTGGCCTTTCTTCTCCCTCGGCCTCTTCTCTCTTTACAGAGCTCTCCAGGGAAAGATTCACTGAATCACAGCACTTAGGGTGGACGAGACCTCTGGACGTCACCTAGTCCCAGTCCCCCTGGTCAATGCAGAGGGAACTAGATGAGGTTGCCCAGGGGCTCCTCCCACTTATGCATTGGCCGCAAGGGTGCTGAGAGTGCGCTCCATCCACTGTGCAGGCCATTCATAAAGGTGTTAAACAGTCCTGCCCCACATGATGATCACTGAGGGACGCCACTAGTAACCGGCTGCCACTTGGAACTTGAAACACTGATGACAGCGTTTCAGCCTGATGGTCCATCCAATCTTCCACCTGCCTTATGGTCCGTTTATCCAGGGCAGAGCTCAACAATTTGCCTATAAGGAGACTCTGGGGGACTGTGTCCAAGGCCTTTCTAAAGTGAAGGTTCACAGAATCCCTGCAAAATCCCCCTTGTGCACGCAGACATTCATCTGATGGCAGAAGGCAATCAGGTCGGTCAGGCATGGTTTCCATTTCCCCTTGGTCAACGCATGCTGCCTCTTCCAGGCCTTCCCTTCCTATGCTTGGAGATGGTTTCCAGGAGGATTTGCTCCATCACCTTCCCAGGGACTGAGATGAAGATGACCAGCCTCTCATTCCCCAGACCCTCCCTCTTGCCCTTCTGGAAAATGGCTCTGATGTCTGCCTTTTCCCAGTCATCAGGAACCTCCCTGATTACCCTGACATGTCATAGACAATTGGGAGCAGCATTGCAGTGACTCCAGGCACCTCTCCCTGCACCCTGGGGTGCTTCCCGTCTGCTTCTGTGGACTTGTGTGTGCCCACTGGGGAAAAGTCCTCCCCAGATGCATCTTCGTACCCTTGGGTGAGGCTTTGCTAACACAGATGCTGCCAAAGGACTCAGGGGCCAGGGAGGCCTGACAGTAGACAAGACCAGGAAAAGACAAGGTAAAAGAGGCAGTGAGCTCCTCAGCCTTTCCCCTGTCTTTGTCACTATGTCCCCTGCCCCACTAGCAGGGAGAACACATTTTCCTTGTGTCGCTGCCTTGTGCTGCCGACATCCTTGCAGAAGCCCTTCAGGTTACCCTCCCAATCCCTTCCTAGATCCAGCTCCAGCTCCAGCTCCAGCTGAGCTTTGGCTTGCCTATCTCCATCCCAAAGATTATGGAATCCTCATTGCTACAGACCAGGGTGGTGACTCTGTTCTTCCTTTTACGTGTCCACCATCTCACGGTCACGGCAGTGACAGACAACCTCCACATTCACATGCCCATCCACCCTGAGCTTCAGGCAAGAAACCAATGGGGAGGATGGCACCATCTACTTAGAGGTACAAACTACGGAAGTACAGAAATCACACCACAGAAAAGCTTGCTCTTCTCCCCTCACCCCGAGGGGATCCAGGCAACGGACTTTCAGGTGGTTAAAGGCTGATGCAAAGAATTTCCATTGTAATGTAGCTATGCCTGAGGCAGTGCCTCCCAGGCTGCCCTTACAGTCAACGGGAGGAAGAGATGTTCACCTGCCTTCTTTTAGATGGTCACAGAAAGCACAAAGGACTCCTGTCCCAGAGACATTTGCTCTGTGCTTGAAAATGAGCCTGAGATCATAGGCGTTCAGGATAGTTCAACTTGAAGGGACCACAGGAGGCCTGTAATGCAACGTGCTGCTCAAAGCAGGGTCAGATAGAGGGTCAGAAACCAAAAAAAATGCCCCTGCCAAAGGACTTCTGGGGGTGATACAGCAGGAGAAGGCAGTAGAGGGTTGACAGGGTGATCTCATGGACAAAAGGGTCTCCTTTCTCCCCTTTTCCAGAGAATGAAAGCCTCAGCTCTCCACAGAGAAGAAGCTGGGAAACAAACTTTGCCACTAACATGGAGATAGAGGAGCTCCTGAGTCCCTTACAGACAGAGGCTGCTCCAAAGGCCACCACTCCAATGGCACCAGACACCCAGGCATGCCTGCCTTGCTGCTGGGCACCCTCCAGCCCCAGCCAGGAGGTGTGCGGGGAACAGAGTGGGGTGTGCAGCCTGCAGGCCTGGCCACCCAGCAGGTGTGGTGGGACCCCGGTCCTCTAGATGACGCTGGGCTCTCCTGCATTTCCCCAGTGTGAAGCCTGCGTCCCCTCCAGCTGGCAGTACAGCCTGGCAGAGAGGGCCAACACAGGAAACGATCTCTGTCCCAAAGTGTGAAGAGAGAGGGGAGGGCAGAGGGGGATCTGCTCATGCCCTGGGCAGTGATTCCCTCCCTGCAGCCGCTACAGCCCTGCTGATGCCCTGTAACCTGTGAGTCCAGGAGATGGGACTCCAATCTGCTCTGGCTCTAAAGATTTCTCAGCCCTTAAGACCCAGAATGCAAAGCACCAGTCTGGGGACACCTCAGCAGTGGAAGGAGTTGAATGCCTGAGAATGTGTTCCTGAGAATGTTTCTGCAATCTCCCAGCACTGCTTTGACTCCTGGTGCCTATGGAGCAGAGACTCCTGAGGATGAACTCACTCACTGTGTGACTCTGAGGACAGGCTTGACCAGGCAGTCCAAATGCCAGCAAGGCCTCAACCCCACAGCAGTGTGCCCTGCCTAGGACTCCACTTTCCAGGCCCTTCCTCCTAGAGGACTTGGGTTGGGAGGGACCACCAGAGATCTCCAGGACCATTATCTGCTCTGAGCTGGACTAACTTGACAGTTAGATCAGGTTGGTAGGTGCTTTCTCCAGGAGAGTTTTTAAAGATTTCCTGTCCCCTGCCCAGTGCTGCTCAACTACCATGGTTATTTCTTTATTTTTTTGTTAAACTCTTTTGAAATTTCCTGTACTGCATCTTCTCCTTGTTGTCTCTTGTCCTTTCCTCCCCTTGGTCCCCAGACAGACCATCCCGTCTACTTTGACTGAGGACAATCACAGCCTCATCTCCAAGCACAGCCTTTCTGGGATCTCCTGGGACCACTCAGGCAGGTCGTGGTAGCCAGCTGCAAGCAGAGCTATGTGCTGCAGATCCCTATGTGGTCTCAGATGAGAATGTATGAAGACATAGCATGATCCAGGGCAGAGGCTGCGAGCCAGTGCCACAGCACAGGTGGGGGCAGCTGGCATGAGAAGAGAAGACCTCCAGCAGCTCCTCTCCACACCTGGGCAGGGAGTGATGCACCCGGCAGTGCTCCTGCGAGAGGATGGTGACACAGGACGGGCGGCAGCGTGAGCTGCAGTGCTGGGCACCGACCATCTGTGCTGGGTCTGGGAGTCCTGGCAAGTGGTGCTGGTGGCAGCAGCCCTCGAGGAACCTTCAACCCTGCTAGCAGCAGTGAGTCCCCACCATGACCATCAGGAGCTTCTGGAGTGTCATGGCTCCCATCAGCACCTCATCCCTCCACTGGCCCAGCCCTGTTGCCCTGCACGTGGCCCCATGACCCCACTGTGTGGGCACCCTACAGGACAGGATGCATTCCAGGGTGGGAAAACATCCTGCAGGCATGGTCCCCATGACAGCCCTTGGTGCCCCGTCCCCATCAGCCCTCCTGCCTGGCAACCTCCCAGCAGCCCCCATCCCCTGTCCAGCCATGTCCCTGTCCCCCCAGCATTAGAAGGTCATGCTCTGTGGTCTGATGAGGTCTGGGCCCACAGAGAGGCCAAGAAGGGTGGCCATTCCCCCCATACAGGTGCTTAGCCCAGCAGGCAGACGGAGCTGGTCACAATCAAAGATCACCCCTCACCAGGACCACAGGGAATGGCCGGTACTGGAAATAGGTGGTATGAGATGCTGGGTGTGTGAGGAGTTTCCTGGGGCAGTTTCTCCTCTCTGTTCATGCAGCAAAAAGCTGCGCTGGATCTGTGTTCTGCCTGACGCTGTTTGAGGTCCCCCATGGGAGGAGGATGGTCTACAGGCCCAGGAGATGACCCCAGGATTTCTTCTGCATGCTCCCTGACAACCCTGCAGAACCCAGCAGAGGGCATATCCTCCCAGGGATCACAGCTGGATGCCCAGTCCTTCAGCCTGGTGTGGAGCTTTGTCTGGGGATGACTTTTTGGGTAACGACCAGCACGCAGTGTGGGAGAGATTGTCTCAAGGAAATGTGCTGGGGACATGGCATAAGGGAGAGCAGCTTTGGAGGAAGAGCCCAGCCTTCAGGCACTGCACCCGCAAGAACCTACTTTATTACAGAAATATTATGAGGGAGTCAGCTCTGACCCAGTGTTGGACATAACTTTATATGGGCACCAGGTGAGACAGAGCAGTCTCAGTAAAGGTGGAATGAATCCAAGAATTTGTGTAGCAACAGGGTGACAAATAATAATAAAAACAGTAATAATAGTCATAATAAAAACAAACAAAGAAACAAAGCTCAGTCCTGGTACAGGACACAGTGGGAGTCATTTGTGGAGAGCAATGGCAATGTTACCACTACTGAAAAATGTCCATGAAGCCACTTTCCTCAGGGCATCTTTGAGCTCCTTGTTCCTCATGCTGTAGATGAGGGGGTTCAGTGTTGGAGGCACCACTGCATACAGAACAGTCACCACCAGATTCAGAGCTGGAGAGGAGATGGAGGGGGGCTTCAGGTAGGCAAACAGGTCAGTGCTGAAAAACAGGGAGAACACAGCCAGGTGAGGGATGCATGTGGAAAAGGCTTTGTTTCGGCCCTGCTCAGAGGGCATCCTCAGCACAACAGTGAAGATCTGCACGTACGACAGCACAATGAAAATGAAACACCCAAAGGCTAAACAGGCAGTAAACACAAGAAGCCGAACTTCCCTGAGGTAGGAGTCCAAGCAGGAGAGCTTGAGGATCTGGGGGATTTCACAGAAGAACTGGTCCACTCTGTTGCCTTGGCAGAGTGGTATGGAAAATGTGTTAGCAGTGTGCAGCACAGCACTGAAAAAACCACCGGCCCAGACAACTGCTGCCATTTTGACACAAGCTCTGTTGCCCATGAGGGTCCCATAGTGCAGGGGTCTGCAGATGGCAACATAGCGGTCATAGGCCATAACAGTGAGAAGTAAATACTCTCCTCCGAAAAAGAAGAAAACCAGGAAGACCTGGGCAGCACATCCTGAATAGGAAATGGCCCTGGTGTCCCTCAGAGAATTGGCTATGGATTTGGGAACAGTGGAGGAGATGGAGCCAAGGTCCAGAACAGAGAGGTTGAGGAGGAAGAAGTACATGGGGGTGTGGAGGCGGTGGTCGCAGGCTACAGCTGTGATGATGAGGCCATTGCCCAGGAGGGCAGCCAGGTAGATGCCCAGGAAGAGTGAGAAGTGCAAGAGCTGCAGCTCCCATGTGTCTGCAAATGCCAGGAGAAGGAAATCATGGAGGGAGCTGCTGTTGGACATTTTTCTATCTTCGGGCATGGGGGACTGTCCGAAGAAAAAAAGACATTGAGAAGTTAGGAGAGACTTTTCAAGCAAAGAAACCCCCAAATGTTGCAGTTCTCTCTTTCAGCTGGAGGATGATCACTCTCATATGTTGCCCTAGAAAGAAACCAGCCCTTGATGAGAGCAGACAAGTTCAGTTTCAAAGGGCACATCTCCTTTCTCAGGGCACCTGAGGGAGCTCTCCACACAACCCTTCTAGCCAAGGACACACAGGGCTCTTTTCAGATGCCCACATACAGCCTCCCACCACCATCTCCATACTCTCAGCATCTCTGCACTTTCCTCATGGGTCTCTCAGGTTTCACAGAGGTGCTATGAGACAGCAGTGCCTTTCTAGAGGGCAGGTGGCAGCCTGGCAGGACACCACAGGGAAACGGTCAAAGGACCCTTAGGACTGAAGATAGGCTCTCCTTACAGGAGAATCCGCTCATTTCCCAGCCCCACAGACTGCATTTTCTGGAGCTCCACAGGTTAGAAGGGGGCTGGGGCAACCTCATTCCCATGCAGACCCCTCTGTTCCACAACGTGCAGAATCAGTGTCTGAACTGCAGCTGAAAACACCCAACCCCAGAAAATCCCAAAATAAGAACAGGAGCAGCATGGACAGGAGGGGAAACAAGAAGCAACACCATGATCCTGCTGCCAAGGGAGGCAAGGAGAGAGACAGAGAGGCATTCAGAAAAGCCTTCCCCTTACCCAGCTGGGCATGCCACCTCGCAGACAGTGACATCGCAGCGCAGTCACTCTCAACCCCTTTGTCAGGCAGCATGAAATGGGCCTGTAGCAGGAGAGATGCCCCTCTCCTCTGCCGGAGGTCTGGCTGCACAGGAGGTGGCTCATGCCCTGCAGTTCCCTCTCATTCCCTGCCCATCTCTGCTGCCTGCAGCTGTCCCTGCTGGCAGCTCTTTCTCTGTCACAACATCTTCTCCTGGTCAGTGCTCACAGACCCGTTCCCACCCTCTGTGTGCTCAGTTCTGCCCTACAGAAACCTCCCGCATCAGGGCACTGTCTAGGGGCATCTCTGTGCATTCATGTCCTAAGTAGAAGGTCACATAAACTCCTATGAGGCCACAAAGGTGATGTTGATGCTGTCTGTAGGCTAAGGTGGGGATGAAGCAGCTTCCTGAGGTTTCTCACTGACCTATTAATGTCTGAGAGTGAAGGTTTAGGAATCCCACTTCCTTGCCAAACCAGAAATCTTGTTCCTTTTTTCTCCCTGACAAAATTAGCGAACTGAAAGCGCTGATACCAGAAGGAAAGCTCCTTCTCTTGCAAGCAGCCCTTCTCTTGATATTCCTCTTGAAAAAGGTTCCTTGGACATCTCCTGTGCATGAGTTAGAGCTGTGAGCAGCCGTGACCCACGCAGCACCCTCTCAGGAGGAGAATGAGCCTGCCCTGCCAGGGGTCTCTGCTACCACACAGAGTTTCATCCTGCAGTGCCATGGGGAGCTTCTCGGGCAGGCTGAGTGCTGAGCATCGCAGGCGTCAGAGTCTCTGTTCTGGGCACACAGCACCCTGGGGCACAGGAACACTGCTCTGAATTATGGCACTGAGCAGACCTCTGTGCACACCCTGGCTTCACACCCCTGCAGGATCCCTGGGAGAAGGTAGCAGCATGCCCTGTCCCTGTGACAGGGTGGCAGGGAATCCCTGCTCTGAAGCACCTCTCCCTCCTCTGCAAAGGAAAAAAAAAAGAAAAGGGAGAGACATCCTTAAAAAACAGGTGTGAGATGGGATGGGATGGGTTGGGTTTAGAAGACCCCTCTAGGAACCTCAGTAGCATTGCCCTGCAGCCAGAGACTTACCGTGTCAAGGGCTGTGAAGATTTCTCCCACAAGCAGCTCTCCTCTGTCCTCCCACTCCACACTGCCTTGCACTTCTCGCTGTCTTGTTTCATCTCATATCATCATCAACAGGCAGTGTCCAGAGCCCTGCTGCTCTTTGCAGAGGAGCTGCTCCTGCACACAGCTGTCTCTGGGCAGTGCTGCCTGGTTGCCATGACCTCACTCCATCCCAGGAGCCTGGCCCCACTCAGGAGCAGAGGCCCAGCTGAGCTCATGAATTTCTCTGTTCCTTGTGCTCCCTCCTTCTGGGAAATGTTCACTGAAGTAGACTAAAATAATCAGCTATTGTCCTTTTCTATAGAGTGAATAGAGACTGACTCCAGCACTGCAATTAATTTCATCAGAGGATGGCTATCTTGGAAAGGTGGAACTGCCCCACTCTGGAAGCCCCTGTTCCCATCTCCCCTAGATGGGGACAAGAAGGGAGCTCATTGACACATAGTTCAGGTGTTGATTCACATGAGTCGTTTTGGGTTTCTCAGGGTGCTTTTAGAAGGCCCTGAGCTGGTGTGGGATTCAGACCTTCTCGTGAGTTTCATAAAAAAAACAGAGTGGGTGGGTTTCCCCTTGCCCAGGCAGAAGTGAGCACAGCACGGATGTCTGCATGCGAGATCTTGGTCTATGCTCCCATTATAATCACTGGAGATGGAGTTTGGGAGTCAGTTGTTCACACACAAACACCTGATGACATTGGAAGAGAGAGAGGTGGTCCAAGGCATGTGCCAGTGTCTGCTTACTCTGATGGAGCAAGTGTGACACCCACATCCTTCTAGAGCATGAGGTGGGGGCCAGGCGGGGAATTGCCTTGGCCACCTGCAATGCTACTAGATGCCCACTGCTACCAGAGCTCCACTCACTAGGAAGCTGAGACACATGCAGATCCCGACATTGCAAAGAGTTGATGTCATCCAGTGCAGGCACTTGATTCAGTGACACAGAAATAGGCCTGCATGGCCATGTCACATGCCTGAGGTGTCCAGCACAACCACATGTTTCTAGGAGGTACACTATGGAACCTCTAGGAAAACCATGCCCCTTTGGAGTGGTTGCTGGGCAAGTACCCCAGGGCATTTCAGGTTTCCTACCAGTGTCCAGAGAACTGGATCCCACCACTGCCTTTAGGCCAAGTCCTTCCGATCTACAGCCAAGACTGCTTCATAAATGGGAGAGGCACATCCCACCAAGGTCTCTGCTCTAGTCTCTGCACCATTAAAACCTTCTAAATTTCCTCCTCCTGAACCTCTTCTTAGCGCCAAGTGATATGAACAGGGATTGGGCTAATGATGACCTCAGGGTGCCTGGATCACAGGCTGCCCAGGCTCAGGGACTTCTTCAGTGGCACCTTGTCCTGCCTGGAGATTGGTTCACCTCTGTCACAGGCACAATGGTGCCACACAGTCAGCTCGGGAAGCCAACCACTCTCCTGCCATTCCTGCACAGCCCAGCTCTGTTTCTCCCTGGCCTTGGGCACTGCAGGCTTTGCTCTCTTAATGGGAACCTCCTTTCATCATAACATTACCACCTGCTATCTAGGCCAGCATGGCTCTGCTCTGAGGTGGGGCCATTGCACACACAGCGTCTTTGTCTCATGGTAACATGTTTCACCATGACCAGTCTGTTCTCTGTGCCACAGCTGAGGCTCTGCAACCCAAATATACACAAGTGCATGCAGCCTGAGAGGCACAGAGAGGAGCAGATGGAGATGCACAAGCTGTCACAGGACTGAAACATGGTTGGAATAACTGAGATGTGGTGGGACCACTACCATGACTGGAGGGCTGTGATGGCAGGGTACAAGCTCTGCAGGCAAGACCGTTAGGGAAGATGAGCAGGGGGGATGCCCCTGGTGTGAAGGGACAGCTCAGATGGATGGAGCTCTTGCATGGGATGGACAAGGGTTTGGGCTAGAGCTTGTGGGTGAGCATTAGAGTAAAGGTGATGTTGTGATGGGAGTTACAGACTACCTGATGAGGGTGAGGAGGTGGATGCAGTCTCCTTTAAGCAGCCTGAGCAAGTCAGTGGGTCACAGGGCCTGGTTCTTATGGGGGGACTTTAATCTCCCTGACATTCATTGGAAGGGCAAACCGCAGGGTGCAAGCAGTCCAGGAGATTTCTGGAGGGTGTCAGGGACAGCTTCCAAGCACAGCTCCCTGATGATCCAGTAAGGGTGACGCTCACCTGGATCTGGTACTCACACAAGGAAGCACTGATGAGGGCTGTGATAATCTGTGGAAATCTTGGCTGCAGTGACTATGGAAGAGTAGAGTCCCAGATTGTGAGGTCAATGAGGAAGGACAATAGTAGTGTACAGACTCTAGCCATTAAAGGAGGAAACTTTGTCCTCTCCAGGGGACTGGTGGGGGATCCCACTGGAGGCAGCTCTGAGGGGAAATGGAGCTTGGGAAAGCCAGCAGGTCTTTAAGGAGAGCAGCCACCAAGCACAAGGACGGTCCATAGCGATACCCATTAGAACTAGGAGACATCTTGGGAGATTGGCTTGGTTCAACAGGATGCTGTTGTCCACCAAAGTAGGGATGGTGAAACCAAAGCTCCCTGAGGGTAGACACTTGCAGGGGACGTTAGGGCATGAAGAAGAGCTGCTACTACTCCACTAACACAGAAAGAATAATCAAAGAACACCTGGTCTCACTGCTGAATGGGGCAGTGACTCTAGTAATAGCAGATGCAGATGGGTCTGAGCAGCTCGGTGCGTTTTGGCTTCAGTCTTCACCAGCAAGGTCTCCTGAGCCATTGTGCCTTGAGTCAGGGCTCCAGAAGAGAAAAACAGCCAGCAGGGGATGAGGGTTGAGTGAGAGATTGCTTGTAAGTACTCAGCCCATGCAAGTCTCTGGGATGCGATGGGCTGCATCCAAGGACACTGAGAGGGCTGGCCAACATCGTAACAAGGCCAGTCTCTATCACCTTTTGAAAGGTTGTGTAGATCAAGGGAGGTCCCAATGACCAGAAAAAGGAATGTGCTGTGCCCATCTTCAAGAAAGGCCACAAGGACAACCCGGGGAGCTGCAGGCCCTGCAGCCTCACTTTGGTGAAGAGTGTGTCATGGAGCGAATCTTCTTTGATCACATTTCTGGGCACATGAAGAATGTGCCTGGGAACAGTCAGCCTGGATTTAAAGAAGGTAAATCATTCCTGCACAACCTGATTGCTTTCTGTGATAAAAGGCCTGTTATTGTGGAGGAGCAGAATTTACTGGTTGTCATTTACCATGATTTTAGGAAGGTGTTGGACACGGTCTCCATGAATATTCTTGAATACAATAAGGCATTACGATATTATGGGTGGACACCCGGGTTGGATGATGGAGCTCCGAGGGTTTTTTGAATGGGTCATGCTTTACCAGGAAGGCAGGTAAAGGTGGAGTATGCAGGGGTCTATACTGGGACCTGTCTTGTCTGACAGGTTCACCAGTGACCTGGAGGATGTAACTCTCATCACATTTGTAGATGACACCTCATCAGGAGGAAGAGTCATATGTTTGAGGGCTGCCATTCAGAGCAACCTCAGCAGGCAGGAGGAATGGGCTGTCAGGAACTTAGTGAAATTCAACAAGGAGAAATGCAGGTCCTGCACCTGGGACAGACCAACACCCTGCAGTGATACAGGCTGGAGAGTGCCCGGCTGGGCAGCAGCTCTGCAGAAAAAGGACCTGGCAGTCTTTGTGGGCAGCGAGCTGAACATCAGCCAGCAGTGTGCCCTGGCAGCAAAGCAGGCCACAGCATCTTGGGCTGCATGAACAGGAGCACAGCAAGGAGATGGAGGGAAGTGTTTATGCCCCTCTACTCAACACTCCTTAGAGCCCATCTAGATACTGCGTCCAGTTGGGGCTCCCTGTAGAACAACGCTGTTGATCACAGGGAGTGAGTCCAGTGGCAGGCCCCCAAGGTGGTTGAGGCCTGGAGCACTTGCCCGGTGAGGAGAGGCTGAGGGAAGAGGGTTTGTTCAGTGCAGAAAAGGGAAGGTTTTGGGGAGGACTCATAGCAGCTTCCCAACTCAAGGTTGCCATTGATAATGAACCAGGTTTTTACAGGAATTCATGGCAGGAGAATGAGAGGCAAAGGTTATAATCTGAAACAAGTGCAGTCAAAACTGTATATGAGGAAGAAAAATCAATGAGGATCCTGAAGCATTTGAAGTGGGGTTCAGAGGGGTTATGGACTCTCTGTTCTGGGAGGCTTGCAGGATGCAGCTGGACAAAGCACTCAAGAACTTGGTGTGAATTCAGTGTTGATCCCCATGTGAGCAGGAGGCTGGACTCGAGACCTCCCAAGTTCCCTTCCAGCCTCAATGATTTGGTGATTTTGTCCTCTCTGGAGATAGCCACTGCAATTCTTGCAGGCAGGAAATCCTTTTGTGCACGTGGGTTAGTACCTGCCATGGCCTCCCCAGAGCCAGCCCCTCCTAGTGGTGGGAGGTTGCCTCTTGGGCCTGAAAGGTTTTCAGTTCAAGGTTTCATTATGAGCAACTGCTTGTCCAGAGTGAGTCCTCTTCACAGCCTACAACACCTGTACATTACCACACGATGCCAAATGAGTGTGACAAATGCAGAAAGTCATGGTATGAGGGTGATTGCACTCTAACATCCATGAGGTCCTTTGCTGATCCAACAATATCCAGAAGGACTGAAAGAACCTTAAACCTGCTAGGCACACCGAGGTAATGTTGACTTTGTCACTCTTGGAGGTGAGGGAACTGTGTTTATTCAGCCTGGAAAAGAGAAGGCTTTGGGGACACCTAATAGCAGCCTCCCCATGCCCACCAGGATGTCATCAAGGGGATGGAGGCAGGCTCTTCACTGTTGTGCATGATGTGAGGGTGAAGGCCAATGGGCATTAGCAGAAAGAAGTGAGGTTCAGGCTAGGTGTAAGGGGAAACTTTTGACCCATCCAGAGAGTCAAGCACTGGGTCAGGTTGCCCTGAGACGCTGTGGCATCTCTATCTTCAGAGGTTTTCAAGTCCGAAATGAGTAAAGTCCTGAGCAACCTGATTGGACCTGATAGCTGACCCTGCTGTAGGAAGGAAGTTGGGCCACAGACATCCTGAGGTCCCTTCAAGATGGAACGATTCTGCATTTCCTTCCAGTGCAAGTCTTCTCTTGACCTTGGGAAAACATTCCGCTTGCTTGTGATCATGGAAGCAGATCTCCCAAAAGTATGACCAGATCAACTGCATGTTGAGCCTTCTCCTGCTCCAGAGACATTCAGGTTCAGTGTTGCTTGGCACCTACCCCCAAATAGCCTTTCCCCCTCCCCCCCCCACCTTTTACTGCATTTTTTCCTCTTTTCAAACCTTCCAAGTTGTTTTCTTTTACCAACCTGATACCCTCCCATGAAGTCAGCCGACCCCTGTTTAACCCTTCACCTTGACCCTGGATTTGCTTTCTTTGTACATTCACCTCGCTTTTCTGAGCTGCTTGCCATGGTGATCCCTACACAGAATCACAGAATCACAGAATCGCTGAGGTTGAAAGGGACCTCTGGAGATCATCTAGTCCAACCCCCCTGCTCAAGCAGGGTCACCTAGAGCACATTGCACAGGATTGCATCCAGGCGCATTTTGAATATCTCCAGAGAAGGAGACTCCACCACCTCTCTGGGCAACCTGTTCCAGTGCTCTGTCACCCTCACAGTGAAAAAGTTTTTCCTCATGTTCAGATGGAAGTGTCTGTGTTTCAGTTTGTGCCCATTGCCTCGCATCCTGTCGCTCGGCACCACTGAAAAGAGTCTGGTCCCATCCTCTCGACACCCACCCTTCAGATACTTGTACACGTTGATAAGATCTCCTCTCAGCCTTCTCTTCTCCAGGCTAAACAGGCCAAGCTCTCTCAGCCTTTCCTCATAAGAGAGATGCTCCAGTCCCCTAATCATCTTTGTGGCCCTTCACTGCACTTGGTCCAGTAGTGCCACATCCCTCTTGTACTGGGGAGCCCAGAACTGGACACAGTACTCCAGATGTGGCCTCACCAGGGCTGAGGAGAGGGGGAGAATAACCGCCCTCGACCTGCTGGCAACACTCTTCCTGATGCACCCCAGCATACCATTGGCCTTCTTGGCCACAAGGGCACATTGCTGCCTCATGGTCAACTTGGTGTCCACCAGCACTCCCAGGTCCTTCTCCACAAAGCTGCTTTCCAGCAGGTCAGCCCCCAACCTGTACTGGTGCTGGGGGGTTATTCCTCCCCAGGTGCAGGACCCTGCACTTGCCTTTGTTGAAGTTCATGAGGTTCCTCTCCACCCACCTCTCCAGCCTGTCCAGGTCTCTCTGAATGGCAGCACAGCCCTCTGGTGTATCAGCCACTCCTCCCAGTTTTGTATTGTCAGCCGACTTGCTGAGTGTGCACTCTGTCCCTTCATCCAGGTCACTGATGAAGAAGGTGAACAAGACTGGACCCAGTACTGACCCCGGGGGACCCTGCTAGCTACAGGCCTCCAACTAGACTCTGCGCCACTGATCACAACTCTCTGAGCTCTGCCATTCAGCCAATTCTCACTCCACCTCACTGTCTGCTCATCTAGCCCACACTTCCTGAGCTTGCCTATGAGGCCAAGCATGGTCCCCAGGGTGCAGGATCCAGAGGTGGTGTGAGGGACTGAAGAACCACCTCTCAACCCATCTTTGTGGGCAGGAATGGGTCTGGGGTTGTGGCTCACCAATGAACCTCATGGCTGCTTCCTGCAAGGATGCCTCAAGGTTCTCCAGGTGCAGCAGGCTCTGGTGCAGGTACTGCTCTGCTGCTGTTCCTCAGCAGCTGGAGACAGCACAAAGCCAGGGGGCTGGTACCAAGCCTCCCCAGAAGGCCAGGCCTGTCCCTCCTCCAGGACCAGCCTCCTCTTCCTTCCTGTTCATGACTGCCAGCTAGAAGCTATGTGGTACCGAGGTTCAGAGGGAGCAGAGGAGAGAGTGTAGGTTTCCCGAGAGGCCTGCAGAGCAGCAGAGACCGGGAGATGCCACCACAGCCGGGGCAGGACACCCTGCATCCCCCTCATCTTGGCAAGGTCCTGAGCCTTTCCCAGCCCAGAATGAGGAGATGCAGCTTGGGTCTGTCCCTCGCTGAAGGCAGAGGCAGCTCTGCCTTGTCCTTGGGGACACAGAAAGTTGGATCTTACACTGACGTGTGTTCAAAGGGACACTTGTCGGCAGCTCTTGCCCTGCTGCTCCGGCCCACCCAAGGGATGTCACCATTGCTTTCCCAAATCCCTGGTCCATACCTGGGCCACTCCTTGCATCTGGTCACTCATGTGGAGGAAGAGTGGGACCAGGCTCCTCTGCACGTGCTGCTTCATGCCCTGTTTGTTCTTCCCCACCACAATCTCCATCAGGTCTTGGCAGAGGAGGATGGAGAGCTCTCGCACGGGGCTGTCTTCATGTGGACAGGGAGGAGAGGAGGGGCGGCCTCAGCAATGACTCCAGGAAGCGGCCATGAGAAGAGGGTTTGCCATTGTGAGGCCTCACCCTCTCCAGGCACAACTGTCCCCCATCCCAGCCAGAGGTCAGAACTGGGGACAAACCTCTGTGGAGGCAGCCTGGAGAATGAGGGTTGTCGGCAGCAGCAGGGCAAGCTTCCCTGGCCTCTGTCTCCCTCTGCCTCTGGAGGGAACTTTCTGGATTTCTCTAAGACTCCATCAGGGCCCCCTTGCAGGAGAGGATGACAGAAGGGGACAGCCCTGGGACACAGCCTCTCCCTCACTCTCCAGCCTGCTCCTGTCTCTTTGTTCATCTCTGCCCCAGGCCAGGCAAGCACCACAGAGAGTCAAGCATGAGACAGAGCAGCCGAGGGGAGAGAGGGGGCTGGTTTGATCTAGTCCCACAGCGCAGGACACCAAGGCCAGCACAGGGAATGTCACAGGGAATGTCAGAGGGACACACAGCACCCATAGCCACACATACAGACCCCTGGAAACGCCAGGAGAGTCCCTGGCTCTCCCACCAGCCTTCCATCATCAAAGCTGGCAGAAGCTTCTCAGCCAGCTGCAGAGCAATGGGGCTGGAGCCCTTCTGGTGCAGGAAGAAGAGGATGTTTCTCAGCAACATCAGGCTTCCCACACGCATGTCCCTGCCAGCATCCTGCAGCCACTGCATGATGTCTGGGAGCAGGCTCCGCATTCTCCTTGCCTGTGTGAAACACACAACTTCCTTTCCATGAAGCAAGGCCAGACCCCCCCTGCCAAAAGTGCTCTGGGTGCTGACTTCCGATCAGGGCTCACCATCCGGTGCCAGGGCTCTGCACACACCCACAGCACAGAGGCTGCAGTGCGGGGCAGATCTCCCAGGGGACCCTCAGCATGCTATGGCCTCTATTTGGAGGAAGGCTGCTGCCTCGAGGCCCAGGAGCAGCCGGCTACCTTAGCCTGACCCTGTGCTCTGGCTCATCGTCCCTCTTGTAGCATGACTTTGGCTGCAGCGCTCCCATGACTGAGGCTGTTTGGAGCTGGCTTGCTTGGTGCTGGTCCTGGATCTCTGCCTAGCACAGCCAAGATGTGCCACCAGCGGGAGCTCTTCCTGGCGGGCAGTGGTGCCTTTGTGCTTGTGCAGCACAGCCAAGTGCCTGGCATGAAAGACTCAGGGCAGATGAACACCTCCTGTCAAGCCCCAGGCTGCCAGCATGGCTTCACCCAGCTGCCCCCTGCTCACTATCTCGGGTCTCTGCGACAGGCTCATGAGGCCTCTGAATGCCAGCCCACGCATCTTCAGGCTCTGACTTTGGACATAGCTCTGGAGGAGCGGCAGGACGGCATCATCCGTATGGGCAAGGTCAGGGCAATCCAGCAGCTGAAATGCACACAGCAGTGAAAGGCTGGCAGAGCTGGCAGGACTGCCTGCACCGGGCAGCCCTGGATCACACCCACCTTTCAGGGAAAGGGCACCAGGCCCTGACAAAGCTCAGCGCACAGGCAGCAGGGATTGTGGAGACACCCCCGGGCCCTGCTCCCAGCCCTGGGCCTCACGGCACACTGCACACACCACTCGCCTCCTCCTCCCGTCCTCTGAACCCTCTGCAGCCTCTGGTTCCCATCCCTTGGAGGAGCAATTGAACACAGAGCTGCCACAAAGGAGGCACGAAATCCAAGTGTTTACAAGTGGCAGCCCAGCAGAAATGAGCCAACGTCAGGGCGACTAAGAGGAGTGCCCCAGCTCCACTGCCCCAGCTCCATTGACCAACATCACCCCACAGCCATGTGCACAAGCCAGCAGAGCATTTAGAGGCACCTCCAGAGAGGCACCGCTTGCCATGAGGTCCACCTCAATGAAGAAAGCCCTGGTGGGCATCTGACAAAACTAGTCCTCCCTTCTCAGCAGCCTTGCCAGCTGGTGCAAGATCCAGTGACACCGGTGTCTCGGAGCCCCCCTCACCAGTCTGGCAGCAGAAAGAAGGCACTGTTGGTCCTCAGCTGAGCAGGCAAACCTCCTCTGGGATTGCTCTGCCCCCTCTAGCCATTTCCCCCCAGCACAGGGCAAGGCAGGCCAAGGCAGTGCTTGGCACACAGCACTTAGCACGCAGCTACAGCAGCCGGTGGCATTTGCTCATGGAGGCAGCTCTTTCCCTACCACACTTTGGCAATGGAAAGCCAGGGTCAGTCATCATCAGGTTCCTTTTGGTGGGAGACCGGAGAAACACCCTTCCTACCTGGAAGTCATGGCCTTCCCACACATCCCCTTTCCTGACCCCTTTGGATTCCTCTCCCCCGGGCCCTTCCCGTGTTCTTCTGTGCATCTTGCACCTTTCCTGGGGCTCTGTCCTTGGTGGCACTGCAGGCAGACGGTCCCCAATGCTCTCCGTGATGGGAGTCCAGGCCCCACAGGAGGGCACTCCAGCTCTCTGGGAGGGACAACTCCTGCGAGGGACTCCCTCCCACAACTCCTAACACCAAATGCTCTCCCAGCAGCTCTCAAAGATGAGCAGCAACAGGGCAGGGAGCTCCCATGGCCATTTTGCTGTGCGAGCTCTTGCTACAAGTGCTGAGGCTGCAGCCTCTTTCTTGGAGAACTGGGGTTCCCCTTCACCCACAAGGAAGGACATTGTGCAGGGCACCCCGAATTCAGGGAAGAGGTGCTGGGGGAGAGCAGGGTGGAAAGGGCTGTACCTGGCCCTGCATGGTTAGAATTGGAAGAAGATGCCTATCCATTGCCTACAAAAATTGTTGTAAAACTTAAAAAAAAACTTTACCCATGCTTTAAAAAAGCAAAACAGCTAGTCTCATGTGAATTCAAACAGAAATTTCTCTGAGGTGACTATTAAAATTGAGAATTTTGTTTAGTATAGAAGCAATTCTCCTTTTTCAAACCCTTGAGCTTTGTGTTCTTTGAATTTCATACTTGAACCTATTTAAGCCCAGAAGCTTCTTGTTGTACCTACAGGTGTTTATTTTGACAAAGGCACCTATGTGCATTCTAGTCTGGTAGCCTAGAACATCTTCCGAGAAATTGAACTCTACTTGCATCTTGTATTGTGACCAACCAATCAGTTCCTGCCATGGAAGAAGGTTCAGGGAAGAACGTAGGCTGTGATGGACCACAGCTGCCGCAAAGCAAGTGGAATTTATCTCAGCACAAAGAGAACCAGAGGGTGTCCTTTGTTTTAGGCCACCCTCCAGACTCATGCAAACACCTGAAGGCTGGAAATAAATCCTTGCTGGAGCAGAAATAATTATCGGCAGAGGGAATGTGCACCCCACCTGAGCTGCAACTGGACTAGCAAGCCTTGCTGGTTTGAACCACTGATTTGCTACTTTCCCAGAGAAATGCAATTTGGTAATGGAACACATTTGAAGAGCAAAGAACTGCAAACGCGGTGTGCTTCAAACAAAGATCAGTAGACCTTTTGCCTATGGTATCAACCTCCAAGTAATGGGATAATAGAAAGACGGAGTGGACAGCAGAAACAACAGCTGCACAAGAGTGACTCTTCTCTCATACAATACTTCAAAGTGGGGATCCCACTTGTGAGAAGTTGTAAGGTGGCTAAATAAGTGACATATTCTTATGGGAAGGCCCATAGATAAGGGGTTTGTGTCAGTAGCTGCATGAATTCCTGTTAAAACAGAAATAAAACCCCATCAAAGTCCTGGAGGTGAGGTTGTGGTTAAACATCCAGCTCAGGGATCGGTCTGGGTGACTGCTCTTTTCCCATGGAAAAGGAGCATGGGATGCTGTAGACAATGAAGGCAGTAAGTTAACCATTAGTGAGGTCTGGGTTATGTCCAAGACCTAGGTGTCTTCTCTTGCAGGGAGATGGGGTGTTACCTGCTAACTGTGGGAACATTGATAACTGGAAAAAAAACACCTGAAACGTGTCTCTAACAGGTTCTGCCTTTTCACGTTGCCCATGGGACAACTCGGGTATTGAAGATCAGTCACAACCCATCTTCAAAACTGTAGTTACAAGAGAAACACCATCTGTAATAGCACAAGGTCAAGGACTGATAGTAGGCAAAAATGTTACATTAACCCTAAGATCTAAAGTTATTCTAAATGTAGGAGCGATGAAATGTGGTACAATGAACGTGTTCATTTAGTGAAAATGTTCCATGACAGAGCAGCCTGCCCTGAGCTGACACACAGAGAAAAAGGTTTTCATTTATTCCTCCCTGCAAGCATGCAATTGTTCTTTTGCTCTTCTCTGGAGGCCTCCTCGTTCTCCAGAGAGCCTTTCCCCAGGTCAGTGTGTCCATGCTGGCCTGCCCAGCCATTCCAGCACCCCTCCGCTGTGCATTCCTCAGTTTGGCCCTTTACCTTTGGGTGACTCCACTTGGTTTTGGGAGTCTCCACTCACTGCCCATCCCAGGCACATGCTGTCCATGGAGATACCCTGCGCTCAACTGGTGGCTCCATATTGCCTTCCAGAAGGATGGCATCTCTCACCAGCCCTCTAAAATTTGAGACAGCCCCCAGCAGATACCGCTTGAGCACTCACTCTCTCCAAGGCCACTGGGCACCCACAAGTGAAGGCTGAATCCAGCCCTCATTCCCTCACACATTCACCCTACGAGCACATCCTGCTTAGCCCATGGAAAACCCAGGCATGGCAAGAGTGCCTTTTCAGGTGCAATTCCCTGAGCGCATTCTTGGCTCCCGCTTTGGAAGAAGAGCCCACTCTTCATGCAGTGTACTGATGAAATCCCCTTTTATTACAGAGACGCTGTAAGGGAGGCCAGCTCTGACACAATACTCGGCAGATTTACACAAAGCCTCTGGGTTAGATAAACAGGTTTTCTGCCTCTGGAGAATAGAGATGAATTCAGATGTTTGTGTAAAAACACGCTTATCACAGATAGAATGCCCCAACCACAAATGTTGCCTGAAATTGCTTGGAAATCATTTGTGAGGAGAGATGGGCAGCTTATTGCTGCTGAAACAGTACCAACCGAACCAGTTTCTTCAGTGCCTCCTTGAGCTCCTTGTTCCTCATGCTGTAGATGAGAGGGTTCACTGTTGGAGGCACCACTGAGTACAGAACAGTCACCACCAGATCCAGAGCTGGGGAGGAGAGGGAGGGGGGCTTCAGGTAGGCAAACATTGCAGTGCTGACAAACAGGCAGACCACAGCCAGGTGAGGGAGGCACGTGGAAAAGGCTTTGTGCCGACCCTGCTCAGAGGGGATCCTCACCACGGCAGTGAAGATCTGCACATAGGACAGCACAATGAAAATGAAACACCCAAAGACTAAAGAGCCACTAACCACAAGAAGCCCAACTTCCCTGAGGTAGGCGTCTGAGCAGGAGATCTTGAGGATCTGGGGGATTTCACAGAAGAACTGCTCCATGATATTGCCTTGGCAGAGTAGTATTGAAAATGTATTAGCAGTGTGAAGGAGAGCATGGAGAAAAGCACTGGCCCAGACAGCTGCTACCATTTTGACACAAGCTCTGCTGCCCATGAGGGTCCCGTAGTGCAGGGGTCTGCAGATGGCAACATAGCGGTCATAGGCCATGACTGTGAGAAGAAAATAATCTGCTGAAAACAGGAAGACAACCAGGAAGACCTGGGCAGCACATCCTGAGTAGGAAATGGCCCTGGTGTCCCACAGGGAATTGGCCATGGATTTGGGGACAGTGGTGGAGATGGAGCCAAGATCCAGAACAGAGAGGTTGAGGAGGAAGAAGTACATGGGGGTGTGGAGGCGGTGGTCGCAGGCTACGGTGGGATGATGAGGCTGTTGCCCAGGAGGGCAGCCAGGTAGATGCCCAGGAAGAGCGAGAAGTGCAAGAGCTGCAGCTCCCACGTGTCTGCAAATGCCAGGAGAAGGAACTCGTTGAGAGAGCTGCTGTTGGACATTTCACTCTTTCTGGGCTTTCGGGACTGTGCAAAGGAGAACAGACATTGAGAAGTTAGGAGAGACTTTTCAAGGAAAAGAAATCCCCCAAATGTTGCAGTTCTCATCCAAGCCCCCACATTGCCTCTCTCTTTACTGAAAGGGTCTTTCTGCAGCTCCCTTGCTTGAGCTCCGCTTTGCACTGTCTGAGTGTGCTGTGAGGAGCAGGTACCTCTGCCTATGGGCTCCAGATGAATCAATCCTGCTGTCAAGCAGTGGACACAGGGGAATGGGGATGACCCGCTCTGACATTCACACTTTCTGGCAGGTGAAATCCACTCATCATGTAGAAGGGCTTTCAGCATCATCAGTCCCAAATCTAAAGAACGAGGTTTGAAGAACAGAGTTTCAGGGATATTTTATTTTCTTTCAGATGTTGTTGTCACCCCTGGGCAGGGTTCCTCCAAGGTAGAAATACTTGGCATTTGTACTGAGTCATGAGAAAAAAGGATTCACTCTCCCTTGTTGCAGAGTGAGGGCAGCTAGTCTGTCTGTTAGTCTCATTCCCAGCTGTCCTGTGCTTAAACCTCTTTGAGTTGGAGGATGATCACACTCATATGTTGCCCTAGAAAGAAACCAGCCCCCACTGAGAGCACACGAGTCCAGTTTCAAAGTGCACATCTCCAAATTCCTCACCCTTTCTCAGGGCACCTGACGGAGCTCTCCACACTCACCTTCTAACCAAGCACACACAGGGCTCTTTTCAGATGCCCACATACAGCCTCCCACCACCATCTCCATACTCTCAGCATCTCCGCACCTTCCTCCTGGTCTCTCAGATATCACAGAGCCGCTATGAGACAGCAGTGCCTTTCTAGAGGGCAGGTTGCAGCCTGGCAGGACACCAGAGGGAAACAGTGAAAGGACTGTTAGGACTGAAGATGGGCTCTCCTTAAGGGAGAGTCAGCTCATTTCCCAGCCACACAGACTACCTTTCCTGGAGCTCAACATGTTAGAAGGGAGCTGGGGCCACCTCATTCCCATGCAGACCCCTCTGCTGCACAGCTTGCAGCATCAATGTCTGAACTGCAGCTGAAAACCCCCAACCCCAGAAAGCCCCAAAACAAGAAGAGGAGCAGCATGGCCAGGAGGGGAAACAAGGAGCAACACCATGATCCTGCTGCCAAGGGAGGCAAGGAGAGAGACAGAGAGGCATTCTGGAAAGCCTTCCCCTTACCCAGCTGGGCATGCCACCTCGCAGATGGTGACATTGCAGGGCAGTCACTCTCAGCCCCTTTGTCAGGAAGCCCAAAATGGGCCCATAGCAGGAGAGATGCCCCTCTCCTCTGCCAGAGGTCTGGCTGCAGAGGAGGTGGCTCATGCCCTGCAGTTCTCTCTCATTCCCTGCCCATCTCTGCTGCCTGCAGCTGTCCCTGCTGCCAGCTCTTTCTCTGTCACAACATCTTCTCCTGGTCAGTGCTCACAGACAACATCCCACCCTCTTTGTGTTCAGTTCTGCCCTAAGGAAACCTCCCGGATCAGGGCACTCTCTCGGGGCATCTCTGTGCATGCACGGCCTAAGGAACAGGTCACATAAACTCCTATGAGGCCACAAAGGTGATGTTGATGCTGTCTGTAGGCTAAGGTGGGGATGAAGTGGCTTCCTGAGGTT
Organism: Apteryx mantelli; assembly: GCF_036417845.1. Taxonomy (NCBI): domain Eukaryota; kingdom Metazoa; phylum Chordata; class Aves; order Apterygiformes; family Apterygidae; genus Apteryx; species Apteryx mantelli. The sequence goes on from NC_089988.1 coordinate 15,541,408, forward strand.
TCTCACTGACCTATTAATCTGTGAGAGTGAAGGTTTAGGAATCCCATTTCCTTGCCAAACCATAAATCTTGTTCCTTTTTTCTCCCTGACAAAATTAGCGAACTGAAAGCACTGATACCAGAAGGAAAGCTCCTTCTCTTGCAAGCAGCCCTTCTCTTGATATTCCTCTTGAAAAAGGTTCCTTGGACATCTCCTGTGCATGAGTTAGAGCTGTGAGCAGCCCTGACCCACGCAGCACCCTCTCAGGAGGAGAATGAACCTGACCTGCCAGGGGTCTCTCCTACCACCTAGAGTTTCATCCTGCAGTGCCATGGGGAGCTTCTCGGGCAGGCTGAGTGCTGAGCATCACAGGCGACAGAGTCTCTGTTCTGGGCACACAGCACCCTGGGGCACAGGAACACTGCTCTGAATTATGGCACTGAGCAGACCTCTGTGCACACCCCGGCTTCACACCCTTGCAGGATCCCTGGGAGAAGGTAGCAGCATGCCCTGTCCCTGGGACAGTGTGGCAGGGAATCCCTGCTCTGAAGCATCTCTCCCTCCTCTGCAAAGAAAAAAAAAAAAAAAAGGGGGGGAGACATCCTTAAAAAACAGGTGTGAGATGGGATGGGATGGGTTGTTTTTAGAAGAGCCCTCCAGGAACCTCAGTAGCATTGCCCTGCAGCCAGAGACTTACCGTGTCAAGGGTTGTGAAGATTTCTCCCACAAGGAGCTCTCCTCTGTCCTCCCACTCCACACTGCCTTGCACTTCTCTCTGCCTTGTCTCCTCTCATGTCAGCAGCAGCAGGCAGTGCCCGGAGCCCTGCCGCTCTTTGCAGAGGAGCTGCTCCTGCACACAGCTGTCTCTGGGCAGTGCTGCCCAGTTGCCATGAGCTCCCTCCGTCCCCGGAGCCTGGCCCCGCTCAGGAGCAGAGGCCCAGCTGAGCTCATGACTTTCTCTGTCCCTTGTGCTCCCTCCTTCTGGGAAATGTTCACTGAAGTAGACTAAAATAATCAGCTATTGTCCTTTTCTAAAGAGTGAATAGAGACTGACTCCAGCACTGCAATTAATTTCATCAGAGGATGGCTATCTCGGAAAGGTGGAACTGTCCCACTCTGGAAGCCCCTGTTCCCATCTCCCCTAGATGGGGACAAGAAGGGAGCTCATTGACACATGGTTCAGGTGTTGATTCACATGAGTCATTTTGGGCTTCTCAGGGTGCTTTAGAAGGCCCTGAGCTGGTGTGGGATTCAGACCTTCTCGTGAGTTTCATAAAAAACACAAAGTGGGTGGGATTCCCCTGTCCCAGGCAGAAGTGAGCACAGCACGGATGTCTGCATGCGAGATCTTGGTCTATGCTCCCATTATAATCAATAGAGATGGAGGGTGGGAATCAGTTGTTCACACACAAACACCTGGTGACACTGGAAGAGACAGAGATGCTGGAAGACATGTGCCAGTATCTGCTTGCTCTCATGAAGCAACTGGGAGACACACATCCTTCCAGAGCATGAGGTGGGGATCGGGTAAGAAATTTCCTTGGCCACCTGCAATAATATTAGATGACCACTGCTACCAGAGCTCCACTCACTAGGAAACTGAGACACATGCAGACCCCAACATTGCCAACAGTTAATGTCATCCAGTGCAGGCACTTCATTCAGGGACACAGAAATAGGCCTGCAGGGCCATGTCACATGTCTGGGGTGTCCAGCACAACCACGTGTCTCTAGCAGATACACCATGGGACCTCTAGGAAAACCATGCCCCTTTGGAGTGGTTGCTGGACAAGTGACCCAGGGCATTTCAGGTTTCCTACCAGTGCCCACACAACTGCATCCCACCACTGCCTTTAGGCCAAGTCCTTCCGATCTACAGCCAAGTGTGCTTCATAAATAGGAGAGGCACATCCCACCAAGGTCTCCGCTCTAGTCTCTGTACTCTTAAAACCTTCAAGCTTTCCTCGCCTTCAACCTCTTCTCACGCCACCAGGTGATATGAACAGGGACTGGGCTAACAATGTCCACAGGGTGCCAAATCACAGGCTGCCCAGGCCCAGGGACTTCTTCAGTGGCACCTTGTCCTGCCTGGAAATCGGTTCACCTCTGTCACATGGCACCAAGGTGCCGCACAGTCAGCTCAGGCAGTCCACCCCTCTCCTGGCATTCTTGCTCAGCCCAGCTCTGTTTCTCGCTGGCCTTGGGCACTGCAGGCTTTGCTCTCTCAGTGGGAACCTCATTCCACCATTACATTGCCACCTGCTATCTAGGCCAGCATGCCTCTGCTCTGAAGTCGGACCATTGTACACACAGTGTCCTTGGCTCTTGGTAACAAGTTCCACCATGATCAGCCTGTTTTCTCTGCCACAGCTGAGGCTCTGTAGCCCAAATATATGCAAGTGCATGCAGCCTGGGGCACAGCCAGGAGCACAAGCTGTCACAGGACTGCAACATCATTGGAATAACTGAGTGTGTTGGGACCACTCACACAACTGGAGGGCTGTGCTGGTAGGGTACAAGCTCTCCAGGAGAGACTGTCAGGGAAGACGAGCAGGGGACATGCCCTTTGTGTGAAGGGGCAGCTCGGATGTGTGGAGCACTTCCATGGGAGAGGCAAGGGTTTGGGTGGATGCTTGTGGGTGAGCATCACAGTACGCTTGACATCATGATGAGAGCTACAGACCACCCAATCAGTGCGAGGAGGTGGATGCAGTCTCCTTTAAGCAACCTGAGCAACTGTGGATCAGAGGCCCTGGTTCTTGTAGGAGGGACTTTAATCCCCCTGACATGAACTGGAAGGGCAAACAGCAGAGTGCAAGCAGGCCAGGAGGTTTCTGGAGGGCATCAAGGGCAGCTTCTTAGCACAGCTGCCAGATGGGCTGATAAGGGTGATGCTCTCTTTTATCTGAAATTTTCAAAAAGAGAGGAACTGATCAGTGGTGGGATAGTCATTGTCATACTTTCCTACAGTGACCATGAAAAAGTGGAGTCCCAGATCCTGAGGAGAGTGAGGAAGGACAGTAGTGGAGCACAGACCCTGGACTTCAGAGGAGCAGACTTGGGCCTGGTGAGGGGACTGGTGGGGGATGCCATGGGAGGCAGCTCTGAAGGGCCCAGAGGCTCCCTAAAGCCAGCAGGTCTTTAAGTTCAGCACCTGCCAATCACAAAAATGGTCCATCCCAATGCTCAGTAAAACTTGCAGACATCTCAGGAGATCGGCTTGGCTACACTGGGAGCTCAGGAATGAGCTCCAGGGCAAGAAGGCAGCATGGAGGAAGCAGGAAGAGGGAGAGGCTGCAATGGAGAACTTCAGAAGCATTGTCCAGCGAAGCAGGGATAGTGTTCGGGAAGCTAAAGCTCCCCAAGGGTAGACACTTGCAGGGGATGTCAAGGGCATGAAGAAGAGCTGCTACTGCTTCAGCTGCAGTAAAAGGGTGAAAAGGAAAATGTGGGCTCACTGCTGGATTGGGCAGGGAATCTAGTAACAGCAGGTACAGGTAGGTCTGAGGAGCTCAGTGCCTTCTTGGCTTCAGCCTTCACCAATAAGGTCGGTCAGATTGTTGTGCCTGGAGTCAGGCCTCCTGAGGGAAAAAACAACCACAGGTGGGTGACTGAGTGAGGGATGACTTGCATGGACTCAACCCATACAAGTCTATGGGTCTGGATGGGCTGCATCAGAAGACACTGAGAGGGTTGGTCACTATCGCGCTATAACAAGGCCATTTTCTATCATCTTAGAAAGGTTGTGGAGATCAGGGGAGGTCCCAATGACCAGAAGAAGGAATATGTTGTGCCCATCCTCAAAAAAGGCCACAAGGACAACCCAAGGAGCTGCAGGCTGTTCAGCTGCACTTTGGTGAGGAGCGTTTCTTGGAGTGAATCCTCTTGCATCACACTCCTGGGCACATGGAGGAGAAGAAGGTGCCTGGGAGCAGTCAGCATGGATTTACTGAACATAAATCATTCCTGAGCACCCTGATTGCCTTCATGATAAAAGGACCACACTTGTGGAGGCGAGGAGAGGAGTGGATGTCATTTACCATGATTTTAGCAAGGTGTTTGACACTGTCTCCAAGAATATCCTTCCATACGAGTAAGGCATTACAGTAGGCTGGGTAGACAACAGGGTGGGTAAAAATCTGGTTGGATGATCAAGCTCAGAGGGGCTTTGTGAATGGGTTGTGCTTTACCTGGAAGCCAGTGACAAGTGGAGGATGCAGGGCTCTATACTGGGACTTGTACTGTTTAACACGTTCATCAGTGACCTGGAGGACACAACTCTCATCACATTTGCAGATGGCACCTAATCAGGAGAACAGTCATGAGGTTGAGGACTGCCCTCCAGATGAATCTCAGCAGGAGGGAGGAATGGGTTGCCAGTATTCAGGAAAACACCATCACCAGAAGAGTAACCTGCTTCATCTTTTAAGCACCTTCCTTCAATGCCAACTCCCAGAAGCCTAGGAAGTGGAGGACGTACTCCTACTGAAGTCTGCTGATGGAAATTGGTGTAGTTGTCTTCCCAAAGTTACCAAAACACAAGATGCAATTTAGCTTCCTCGTTTGTTAAGGTTTGGCCCTTATGAAGAAAGAACTGATATTGTAGCTAAGGCATTGAAATGGTAAATCCATTTCTATTACAAATGTTGTAACCCCTATCTTTTGCAATGGCAGACTGTCAGGAGGGATGCTAGTGGTAAACAGATCTTGATTGCCTTGTACATGGCAAACATTCCATACACTTGACTCCGTATATAAATAACTATCTCAAAATCGCCAGAATTATTCTCCCAGACAAAATTATTCATCTGTCTAATAAGCCTGTGTGTCTGGAATGCGGGGAAGGCTGGGTCTGAGTGAATCTCTTAACTCAGAAAACCTTTTGGACAAATGTTTTCCGTGTTGTTTTCTGCTGCAGCAAATTCTAGAAGGTTCAGGTAGGGTGCCCTCGTGATGATGGTATTCATTTGCTTGGGAAAGCACAGCACTGAGGTGCTTCATGGATACACAACTGAACAGGAAAAGGAAAAAGGAAAGCTACTGATAGGAATAGCATTTTTGGGACATTTGCATGGCATACAGCTGGTGTTGCAAGCTGCAAAACTGGTGCCTATGCTGGACTGTTCTGTAATAGTGTGGTAAATGTAGCTTTCAATGAGACTCCAATGTTCTCCCACCATACAAGGACATGTGGAATATAAATGATAGTTGGTGCTGTCCTTTGGGCTTCCTGGATGCTGGTGTCCAAGTCAGTCTGGAGCACCAGCAGCACCACACAGTCAGGAAAGCTGAGGGCAGGCACTGTCGAAGGAGCCTGGTTACGAGTCATAATTTCAAAGTTCGTTTTATAAGAGGTGACAACCTCCCGCCTGTCTGAAGAGCTCCCCAGCCCACAGCTGCTGTCTCATTTCCAGAGGCTCCTTCTGACCAGGTTCCTTGCTGGGGAAGATCAAAGGCCATTGCCTGCAGGTGGTACCTCAAGCACATAAGCAGACAAGCTTCTACCCCATGAACCAAGTGGCAAGCATCCTTTCCCAGGATGCATTTCTCTGGGTGTCTGATCAGATGATCAACACTCAGGCAGTTCTGATTCCCAGGGGGAAAGTGCTGGCAGCAAATGTGGGCACTGACTAGACATTATTGGTAGATGACCACAGAGGCAACCATCACATAACTTTTTTTTTTTTTTTTTTTGTCTAAAGGGATGGATAACACATTTTCTTGGTCTAGAGTCACTTAAGGAATACTGTGTTTTAAATCAACATGACTACGAATCAGTAAATCTTTTTGGTGCAGGCTTGGTCCTTGAACTTGATCAGTAAGAACAACATGCTTTATTGGAACTCTAGTACCGAGTTTCAGCTTCATGCTTGCTTCTTCCATGTATTGATATAAAGCCTCCCTCCCCAACAAATTCTTCTTTACTCTCTCCTCTCCCTCCCCTCATGCTTACAACAACCAAGGCTGTTTAGAAGGACCCAGAAGTTTGAATCCAAAGGACACAAACATTCACCTGTGGCAGTTAAGGAATGGTTCCTCTTGTCTAGTAGGCATTTGATGTGACAATTCAGCCTCAGCACCCTGAAGGTGATTCCTCATCACTACACACTGCATCCTCTGTTAAAATGTGATTTATATGATCTGAAAGACAAGAGATGATTGCTAAGTTCCCTGAAGAGTCCATATGCCTCACTTGCACTAGTGCAGCTTCCAAAGTAGAGCTGAAATGCATTCTCTTGCATTTGGTGATTTAATGGGAACACGCTATGTTCTTAAGTCTTTATCCTACTACACAGCACAGGAGACTGTACCAGGCTCTGCAAAGCTCTCCTGAATATCCTGATGTGGCTCAGTGTATTTCTCCAGTATAGGTGAAAACACCTCTTCTCCCAAGAAAAACAATAGGTGATGATCAAGAATGCCTTCTGTAGTTCCTAGACACCTAAACAATATATAGAATTTATATACATATATATATATCCACATATATGTGTATGTATATGTGTGTGTGTGTTTATTTAATACATATATATTTAATGACAGAGCACTTGTGTAGAACTACAGACTCCCAATGCAATGTCATGAACTCTGTTTTCATAGCTCTGTGCTGCCTGCAGTTCATTTCTATGAGGAGCAGAGTGCTTCTCACAGTCTACACTCAAGCCATAAACCTGCTTCTGGCCTATCAGCAGCAGAGACAGAGGTGACCTTACATGAACCAACAGCAACCAAGGGCCTGTTGATGACATACAATCTATAGAGAAGGAAGTGACCTCCCAGGCAGCATCAGAGCCATGTCCCCACTTTTGGCAGATCAGGTACTGAAGCAGCACTGACCTCACAATCAACATCCCAAGCACCTTCCTACTACCTGCCTAGCAGGTGCTCAGGCAGAAGTGACCTCACAAGACACTTCACACCCATGTTCCCACTGTCGGTCTATAAGCTGCTCATATTGGAATGACATCACAGCCACTTCGCTGACCCTGTGCCTGCCAGTGGCCTGTCATTTCTTCAGGCATCAGTGACCTCACAGACAACAATGATGCCATTTACCTGGTTCTGGCCTAACAGCAGCACAGGCAGAGGTGACTTCACAAGAACCTACACCAACCAAGAGCCTGCTGATGGCCTATGAGGTCCTGAGGCAGAAGTGACCTCACAGTCAGCATCAAAGCCATGTGCCTGGTTCTTGTCTATCAGGTACTGAAGTAGCACTGACCTTACAGGCCCATATCTGAGTCATGTGCCTGCTGCTGGACGGTCATTTTCTCACACAGAAGTGACGCTGTCATTGGCTCCCAGGAACATGGGGAAGGTTGTTCTCCAGGACTTTCTTGCTCCTGCAGGGGCTTCCCAGGAGCTGGGAGAGGGCCTAGGAGGTAGCAGTGCCCTGGCCCCAGGCATGCATCAGCACCTTCTCCTCATGAGCTGTGGGACCTGTCCCTCCTCCCCTCAGTCCTCCGAGTGGCCAGCTTCTCTCCAACAGGGTGACAAGAGCCTGAGGTCTCCTTGCCCACCCAGAGGGCACAGTCCTGATGGACTCCCATAAGCAGTGTGGCTTCTTTTCCCCAAGTACCTGACAAGGAACCGTTTGTAGAAGAGGGTTGATCAGTTATCACAGTGCCAGGCAGTGCAGTGCCATGAGGATCCTGCCAGGCCTGTTCTTCCAGCACTTCCTCAAACAACATACTTGGGAGGAACAGGAAGGGCCAGGTCCCACCTATGCCCATCCACCTGGCTTCAGGGAACACCTTGAGTGCTTATGGGAGTCCATCAGGAGCACACCCTCAGGTGCTGCTGGTCATGGAGAAAACGGCCTTGCCAGAGAGGGGGTAAATCCACCTCTATTTGGAGGTGTTTCCTGGTGGGATTCCTGGCCTGAATTTCCTCCCTTTTGATTCATTTCTTCTTTCTTCCTCCACCTCTCCCACAGAAATTTACCTTACTCTGCGAGGTGTGTCAGGAGCCCCTGTCATGAGCAGAGGAGGCCGTATCCAGCCCTGTGGCTCAGGGCTTGGGATCCTTGGCACCTCAGGAGGGTCACGGCCACTTGGCTTTTCCAGGCCTGTGCTGTGAGGTCTTGCACACACACTTGCTTTTTCAGTGGGCTGCCCAGATTGTCAGCGTGGCATTTCCCTGGAATCACCTCTTTCTCCACAGTCCTGATGCAAGGGGAAAAATGGAGTTCAGGGCAGACTGAGGTGTGACTAGCGGAAGCATTGCTGAGGGGGATAGAAGGCATCAAGTAGTTTCTAATCACCCTGAGGACATTCAGTCCCAACCTTTTCTCTTTCAGAGTAAAATCAGGCTTCATTCTGCAGCCCCTGAACACAATGGAAAGGGTGGTTTTTTGTTTTTTTTTGGCTTCCCTCCTCATTGGTATCCTCTAGTATTGACCTCTGAAGAATGTCACTGGTAACCATTAGTCAGCTGGACTTTCTACCACTCTTCTCTACCCTTTGAACCAGGCAACCTCCAGCTAATTTCCCATACCCTCCATTGCTTACTCCTCCATTCCACATCTGCCCAGGCTGGCTACGAAGAGGTTATGGAAGAGCATGGCAAAGGCCTTCCAAAATTCAGGGTCTACAACATGCACTGTCCTTCTCTGTCCACAAATCTTCCAGGAAGATTTGCTTTGCAGGGACTGAGGTGACACTGAGCAGTCCATCATTCCCCAGATCCTCTTTCCTCTCCTTCTTGAAGATGGATTTGCCTTTTTTCCAGTCTTCAGAAACCTCCCCTGATATCCATGACCTTTCAAAGATGATAGTGAGCAGCCTAGCAATGATGTCGGCCAGCGCCCTCAGTAACCCGAGAAATTGCAACTCAGGAGAAGCAAAGGAGTTTTCATCATGAGGGGGGTTCAAATACTGGACCAAGGGCCAAGGGCGGCTGTGCCGTGTCCATTCCTGGAGATGTTCAAAGCTTACTGGGCCACCACCCTGAATGCCCCACTCTAACCAGCCCTGCTTTGCATGGGAGGTTGGACTAGAGACCTCTGGAGGTCCCTTCCCACCTGAATAGCTCTGTGACTTCATGAGTGCAAAGACCCAGGCACAGAGACAGGCTCTGCCTCTCGTGCAGGCTGCCCTCCCAGCAGATGATGGGGGGAGCCCTTTGCCACCCCCACACTCCCTCATCCCCCTCTACCTCTGCCATGGGACACAGCCCAGGTCTGGACTGGGCCCATCTGAAGTCTCCTCCACCAGCCGTTCCCCTGCAAAGGGAGGAAACCCCGATGTTCACAGCACGGAGCTGATGTCAAAGCAGCAGCTGGAGCCTGACTGGTCCCATGGCCTTGTCCCTCCTGGCCCAGCTGTGGAGGCATGAGCAGAGCTGCTCCCCCTGCCCCACTGCCCCCCATGGTCTCCATCCCCTCCATGCCCCATCCCAGCCCTGGCACTAGCTGGCTGCCCTGGCCTGGGGCATCTCCATTCCCCAAAAGGGGGAAGAAGCATGGGGGCAGTGGGCTGGGGGAGCGGGCTGTGGGCAGCGATGGCCCTGCCAGGCTGGGAGCTGTGGGGAGAGGCCAGACCCGCTGCCTGGCAGGGGCTGGAGCCCCAGCATAGGGGGAGGTGGGGAGGGCTGTGGGCTGGGCAGCGGCTGTGGGGCTGTGCCAGCTCTTGCTGCACCACCGGTCCCTGCGGTGTGCGGAGAGGGGATGGGAGACGGGGCAGCACGGGGGTGGCAGCAGGTTGGCAAGGTAGGGGCTGGGGGAAGTGGGGGCTGCAGCAAGGGGTTGTGGTCTGTGTTTCTGCAGCACAATAGCTGTCGCGTTGACCTTGCATGCAGAAGTCCTACACTGACCCCAGGCAGAAACAGGCCATTTCCCTGGTGCCCGTGCCACCTTCCCAGCAGGATGGGGACATACGAGCAGGGCACTCTGCTTCTCCTGGTGCTCAGGGCCAGCTCCATGAGGCCGGACCAGCTTTGCCTGAGGGACCTCTTGGTCCTCGGCTCTGCTCTGGAATGGCTGGAGCAGGGACAAAGGCTCATGGGGCCAGGCTGGGAGAGCTCTCCTGCGAGTTTCTCTTTTGCAGTGGAGCGGTGAGGAGTATCGGGGCTCCCATCTGTGCCCCGTCCCAGTGCCTGAACACGGCCTCATGGCCCCTCTGTGCAGGCACCACACAGGGCAGGGTGCATTCAGGGTTGGGGAAACGTCCCCCTGGCACAGTCCCCACGACAGCCCTCGGTGACCTGTCCCTCCACAGCCCCCCTGCTTTGGCAACCAAGGGCACAGACCGACCTCCTCTCTTTTGTGCCCGGCATGTCTTGGTTCCCCTCCTTGAGACCTGGCTCTGCACCACAAGCCCCTGGTGTGTGTCCTCACCCTGCCCGTTCACACGGCTGAGCTGACATTGGCGCTTTCCTCTCCTGGGCCCTTTCCAGTCCAGCCCAGACACTCCCCAGCTCTCCCCACCTCCCCTGCCCTCTCCCCAGACCACCCAGCAGAGCAGCCCAGGCTGGCGGTGGCCCCGCAGCAGTGCCAGCTGCAGGGGACTGCAGAGCTCTAGGCACTCACTCCACAGCCCCAGACCCTCTGAAGGGAACAGCAGCTCCGGGGATCAGGGGGATGTGTGTCACCTGCCCCATCAGCCTCCAAGCGGGGACTGGCAGGAGTGGCACAAGGAGGCAGAGCACAGTGACACTCTGTGCCCCTTGTTCTGGTGTCCAGGAGACTCCCTAGCCCCAGGCTGCCTGCAGCCCCTCTGGGCAGCCCCTCTCTCCAGGACAGCACAGGAGTCCCTGCCCTGGGGCTCCTCTGGCAGGTCCTGCTGCCCCAGGGGCACAGCAGCCTGCCTTTAGTTGACCTGTCTAGAAACAGATTTCTCTCTCTCATTTATTCCTCCTGGCCAGCACACAACTGCTCCTTTCCTCTTCTCCAGGGTCATCCCTGCTCCCCAGAGAGCCTTTCCCCAGGTCAGTGTGTCCATGCTGGCCTGGTTGGCCATCCCTGGACCCCTCCCCTGTGCTCCTCGCATGGCCCTGAGCTGGCAGTGCTGCCCTGCAGAGTGACTAGACTGTGGAGCCCCAGAGCCATGCAGTGACTCCACACTGGCCATGGTGGCCAGGGTGGGAAGCAGACCCAGCTGGACAGGCATCATTGTGCCTGACAGCCCCACCAAGGAGTCTGTGGCCATGACTGATGCTCTGAGCAATCACAGGGCATTTCCAATGCCTGAGGCTGTGTTCAGGTGTGTCCCAAGATCCAGCCCAAGGCTTTCATTGAACGTGACATGAACAACTCTCCAGGCTCCCTTCCCTGTGCCTGCTGGGTCCATGCTGCCTCTCGTTGGAATGCAGAGCTCTCACTAGCCTGGACATTCATTGCTTTTGCCCTTTACTTTTGGGTGACTCCACCTGATTTTGTGAAGCTCCATTCTCCCCTAGGCGCATGGTGACCTTGGAGATGCCCGGTGCTCTCCTGGGGGCTCCATACTCTGAGAAGGATGGGCATCACTCTCCAGTCCTGTCATATGGGAGATACCACTTGACCATTAACCACCTCCAGGAGCACTGGGCACCCACAAGTGAGAGCTGAATCCAGCCCTCATTCCCTAACACCTTGAGCTCATCGCCTTAAACCATGGAGAGCCATGGAAGAGTAACAGGCCTTTCAGGCTGAAAGTCCTTGAGCACATTTTTGACTCCAGCTTTGGAAGGAGAGCCCATCCTTCAAGCACTGCACTGAGGAATTGCTCTTTAATTAGAGTGAAGCCAGCTCTGACACAGTGACAGACACATTCACAGCAGGTATCTCAATCAGACAGACTGGGTTCATGCCTCTGGAGAAGTGGGATGAATTCAAGCACTTCTGTACAAACATGATTATCACAGAGAGACTGCCCAAAGCACAAGAGTTGTTTGAGATGAATCGGAAATCACTTCTGAAGAGGGATGGGAAGCTTATGGCTGCTCAACTAGTGCCAGTTGAATCAGTTTCCTCAGTGCATCTTTGAGCTCCTTGTTCCTCATGCTGTAGATGAGAGGGTTCACTGTTGGAGGCATCATCGAGTACAGAACAGTCACCACCAGATTCAGAGCTCGGGAGGAGACGGAGGGGGGCTTCACGTAGGCAAACAGGCCAGTGCTGACAAACAGGGAGACCACGGCCAGGTGAGGGATGCACATGGAAAAGGCTTTGTGTCGTCCCTGCTCAGAGGGGATCCTCAGCACAACGGTGAGGATCTGCACGTAGGACAGCACAATGAAAACAAAGCACCCAAAGAATAAACAAAGACTAACCCCAAGAAGCCCAACTTCCCTGAGGTAGGAGTCTGAGCAGGAGAGCTTGAGGATCTGGGGAACTTCACAGAAGAACTGGTCCACTGTGTTGCCTTGGCAGAGTGGTATTGAAAAGGTGTTAGCAGTGTGCAGCACAGAATACAGAAAACCAGTGCCCCAGGCAGTTGCTGTCATTTTGACACAAGATCTGCTGCCCATGATGGTCCCGTAGTGCAGGGGTCTGCAGATGGCAATGTAGTGGTCATAGGCCATGACGGTGAGAAGAGAATACTCTGCCAACATAAAGAAGACAAAGAAAAAGACCTGGGAAGCACATTCCAAGTAGGAAATGGCCCTAGTGTCCCTCAGGGAATTGGCCATGGATTTGGGGACTGTCGTGGAGATGGTGCCGAGGTCCAGCACAGAGAGGTTGAGGAGGAAGAAGTACATGGGGGTGTGGAGGTGGTGGTCGCAGGCTACAGCTGTGATGATGAGGCCGTTGCCCAGAAGGGCAGCCAGGTAGATGCCCAGGAAGAGCGAGAAGTGCAAGAGCTGCAGCTCCCGTGTGTCCGCAAATGCCAGGAGGAGGAACTCACTGAGGGAGCTGCTGTTGGACATTTGCTCCTTTGGGGCACTGGTGGACTGTCCAAGGAGGAGAAGACAGGGGAAAGTTAGAAAAGACTTCTCTGAGAAAAACTTTCCATTTTTCAAAGAAATCCCCTTCCAATACAAATGTATTTCCTTTCTCCTTCTCTGGAGGACCTTTGTTCAGCTCCTGAACCTGAGCTGCAGCTGAATGTCCTGTGAGGAGCAGGGGCCTGTCCTGCTTTAAACCAGTGGGTACATGGGAACTGGTTTGTGACATCTACATCTCTGATGTCAGAGGACATCCACCTTTAATGGAAAAGGTCTGCTAATATTATTGTACGCAATTCTAAGTAGTGTGGCCTCCAGCAGAGAGATTTAGCAAATTTTTCTGGGAGATTTTTAAGTTCTGTCATGACATCTGGTGAGTGCTTTGCTGCAAGAATGAACCTTATAAAGACCAGAGTGGCAAATGGGTTCTCAGTGGCTTAGTGCAGAATCAGGAGTGCTGCTGGGTCCATCCATCTTGTTCCCAGCTGCCCTGTGCTCGCACTTGTGTTACCCAGAGGATGATTTCACACACAAGTTACTCTAAAAAAAGACACTGGACTCTGATGAGGTCACGGGAGGCTGGTTTCAAAGTACAGATCTAACTCTGCTCTATTTCTCAGCTCCGGGTGGAGATGTGATGGAGAGAACAGGACTTTGCTCCTGACACAGATGATCAGAACAAGGACTCTGTGAGGTGAGTGCCGACAGCCAAGGAAATTCTCAACACTCCCATTCTAGCCGAGGAAATGCCGGGTTCACTTCAGCTGCGCACATACAAAACCACTCAGGAGAATTTTGTGGCATTAGCCTCTCCTGAGCTTCTTGAAATGGCTCTCCAGTGCTGCTAAGATCCAATGGCAGAGCTGTGCCCTCCTGGAAGGCAGCTTGCAAACCCAGCAGGACACCTGAAGGACACAGTCAAGTGTCCTGAAATGGGGACTCCTAAAGGGAGAGTCAACTCCTTCCCCAGCCCCTCCGGCTGCGTTGCTCAGCACCCTGGGGTTTGAACAGGGCTTGGGCACCTAACCTCTCTGCAGACACCTCCACAGCAAGACCTCAGGGTGCGTGTCTGAATATGTAGCTGAACTCCCAGCTGAGAGCAAATACAAGAACAGTAAGGAGAAGTAGGGAAACAGGGAGAAACGCTGTGACCCTGCCTCCAAGGGAGGAGAGAAAGGGACAGAGGGGCACCTTCCCTAGATTGCACCTCCTAGACAGTGTGTCCTCCCAGGGCAGTCATTCTTAGCCCCTTTGCCTTGCAGGGGGAAATGGGCATGTGGCAGGAGAGAGGAGAAAAGGGTGGCTTGCTCAGAGGAAGACATCTCCAAGGAAGGACCACAGGAGAGTTGCCTGAATCCAGCCTACCACAGTGTTTCTGTGGGCACTTTCCAGCATTCCCTGAGCATCTCTTGGCTGCCTGGAGCTGTCCCCGCTGGGAGCTCTTTCTCCGTCCCCACATCTCTCCCCTGTTAGTGCTCACAGACCCCATCCCACCCACTGGGTGTTTGGCTCTGCCCTACGGAAACCTTCCAGCAAAAGGGCACTGCCCAGAGGCATCTCTGTGTTTGCAGGACCTAAGGAGCAGGTGAGACTAAGCATGATGAGACTGATGAGAGCTGCAAAGGTGCTATTGCTGCTGCCGGCAGGTAAAAAGATGGTTGAAGGAACTTTCTGGTATCCTTGCAGACCTACTGATCCCTCACAGTAACACTGCAGAACTCTCCTTCAGTCACCTAAACCTAAACCATCCTTTTTGATTTGTGCCCTGTCAAAGATATAAAACAAAATCAGAGTCTCAGGAGAGTGCGTTCCCTTTCAGGTAAGCCTACCATGAGTGTCCCCTTGAAAAGTCCCCTCCAGACATGTCCTGGGGGTGAGCTAGAGCTGTGAGAAGCCCTGACCCACGCAGCACCCTCTCGACGAGAGAATGTACCTGCCCTGCCGGAAGTCACTCCTCCCACTCAGAGCTTCACCCCACAGTGCCATGGGGAGCTCCTTGGGCAGGCTGAGTGCTGACCCTCACAGGCAGCAGAGTCACTGCTCTGGGCACAGAGCACCCTGCAGCACAGGGACACTGCTCTGAACAACAGCCCTGCAGAGACCTATGTGCACAACCTGGCTTCACTCCCCTGCACCAGTCCTAGAAGGAAGTAGCCATGATGCCCTGCCCCTGTGATAGTGTGGCAGGGAATCCCTGCTCTGAAGCATCTCCCCCTCCTCGGCAAAAGACAAGCTGGGAGAATGATCCTTAAAAAAAAAGTCATGGGGTGGAATGGGTTCAGAAGAGCCCTCCAGGAACCTCAGTAGCATTGCCCTGCAAACAGAGACTTACCATGTCAGGGGCTGTGAAGATTTCTCCCACAAGGAGCTCTCCTCTCTCCTCCCACTCCACACTGCCTTGCACTTCTCTCTGCCTTGTCACCTCTCATGTCAGCAGCAGCAGGCAGTGCCCAGAGCCCTGCTGCTCTTTGCAGAGGAGCTGCTCCTGCACACAGCTGTCTCTGGGCAGTGCTGCCCAGTTGCCATGAGCTCCCTCCAATCCCAGAGCCTGGCTCCGCTCAGGAGCAGAGGCCTAGCTGAGCTCATGGATTTCTCTGTCCCTTGTGCTCCCTCCTCCTGGGAAATGTTCACTCCAACAAACTAAAATAATCAGCTATTGTCCTTTTTTAAAGAGTGGAGAGAGAAGGACTGCAATATTGCAATTAATTTCATCAGAGGATGGCTATCTAGGAAAGGTGGAAATATCCCACTCTCGAAGCCCCTATTCCCATCTGTCAACTAGGCAGGACACCTAGATGAGGACAAGAAGGGAGCTCATGGACACATGGTTCAGGTTTTAATTCTGATGAGTCAGTCTGGGCATTGCATGCTGCTTTACAAGCCCCTGGGCTGGACTGGGATTCAGATCCCTCCCGTGAACCCAGACACACAGCAGGTGGGATTCCCCTTCCCAAGTTGAAATGAGCATAACATAGATGTCTGCACGTGAGCTCCTTGTCTACGCTCCCATTGTAATCACTGGAGACGGAAGGTGTGAGTCAGTTGCTCACAAACAAACACTTGGTGACATTAGCCAGGACCAGCTCCAGCTCCAGCTGAGCTTTGGCTTGCCTAACTCCATCCCAAACAAGAGGAAATCCTCTCTGCTGCAGTCCAGGGTGGTGACTCTCTTATTCCTCTTACCTCTCCACCATCTCACGGTCACTGCAGTGACAGACAACCTCCACATTCACATCCCCATCCAGCCTGAGCTTCAGGCAAGAAGCCAAGGGGAGGACGGCACCATCTACTTAGAGGCACAAACTACAGAGGTACAGAAATCACACCGCGGAAAAGCCTGCATTTCTCCCCTCATCACTGAGGGGATCCAGGCAATGGATGGTTGAATGTGATGCAAAGAATTTCCATTGTAATTCAGCTATGCCTGAGGCAGTGCCTCCCAGGCTTCCCTTACAGTCAACAGGGAGGAGGAGGAGGTGTTCACCTGCCTTCTTTTAGATGGTCACATAAAGCACAAAGGACTCCTGTCCCAGAGACATTTGCTCTGTGCTTGAAATGGGGCCTGAGATCATAGGCGTTCAGGATAATTCAGGTTGAAGGGACCACAGGAGGCCTGTAGTGCAATGTGCTGCTCAAAGCAGAGTCAGATAGAGGGTCAGAAACCAAAAAATGCTCCTGCCAAAGGACTTCTGGGGGTGATAGAGCTGGAGAAGACAGTATAGGATTGACACGGTGCTATAAGTCCCATGAATAAAAGGGTTTCCTTTTTCCCCTTCTCCCGAGAATAAAATCCTCAGCTCTCCAGAGGGAAGAAGCTGGGAAACAAACTTTGCCACTAACATGGAGGCAGAGAAGCTCCTGAGTCCCTTACAGACAGAGGCTGGTCCAAAGGCCACCACCCCAATGACACCAGACCCCCAGGCATGCCTGCCTTGCTGCTGGGCACCCTCCAGCCCTAGGCAGGAGGTCTGAGGGAAAGAGAGTGGTGTCTGCAGCCTGCAGGCCTGGCCACCCAGCAGGTGTGGTGGGACCCTGCTCCTCTAGATGAGACTGGGCTCTCCTGCATTTCCCCAGTGTGAAGCCTGCGTCCCCTCCAGCTGGAAATACAACCCAGCAGGGAGGGACAACACAGGAAACACGATCTCTGTTCTGGGGTGTGAAGAGAGAGTGGAGGGCATTGGGGGATCTGCTCATGCCCCGAGGCACTGATTCCCTCCCTGCAGCCAGTACAGCCCTGCTGATGCACTGTAACCTGTGAGTCCACGAGATGGGACTCCAACCTCCTCAGGCTCTAAAGATTTCTCAGCCCTTAATACCCTGGATGCAAAGCACTGATCTGGGGACACCTCAGCAGTCGAAGGGCCTGAATTCCTGGTGTGTTCCTGAGAACTTCTCTGGAGTCTCAGAGCACTGGTTAGACTCCTGTTGCCCATGGAGCAGAGACTCCTTTTGAGGATGAACTTGCTCACTGTGTAACTCTGAGGACAGGCTTGACCAGGCAGTACAAATGCCAGCAAGGCCTCAACCCCACAACAGTGTCCCCTGACCGTCACTCTGCCTTCCAGCCCCTTCCTCCTAAAGGATTTGGGTTGGGAGGGACTGCTGGAGATCTGAAGAAGCACAATCTGCTCTGAGCTGGACTAACTTGACAGTTAGATCAGGTTGTTAAGTGCCTTCTCCAGAAGAATTTCTTAAGTTCTCCTGTCCCCTGCTCCAGTGCTGCTCAGCTACCATGGTTATTTCTTTATTTTTTCCTTCAACTCATTTGAAATTTCCCTTACTGCATCTTCTCCTTGTTGTCTCTTGTCCTTTCCTCCCCTTGGCCCCCAGACAGACCATCCCATATACTTTGACTGAGGACAATCACAACCTCACCTCCAAGCACAGCCTTCCTGGGATCTGCTGGGACCACACCGGCAGGTCGTGGTGGCCAGCTGCAAGCAGAGCTACGTGCTGCAAGTCCCTACATTGTCTCAGATGAGAATGTATGGAGACATAACATGACCCAGGGCAGAGCCTCTGGGCCAGTGCCATGGAACAGGTGGGGCAGCAGGCATGAGAAGAAAAGACCTCCAGCAGCTCCTCTCCACACCTGGGCAGGCAGTGATGCAGCTGGCGGTGCTCCTGAGAGAGGATGGTGACACAGGAAGGGGGACACTGTGAGCTGCAGTGCTGGGCACTGATCATCTGTGCTGGGTCTGGGAGTCCTGGCAGGTGGTGCTGGTGCCTGCAGCCCTAGAGAAAACCCCAATCCAGCTAGCAGCAGTGAGTCCCCTCCATGACTGTTGGGAGTTTCTGGAGTGTCGTGGCTCCCATCTGCACCTCAGCCCTCCACTGGCCCAGCCCTGCTAACCTCCATGTGGCCCCACGGCCCCACTATGCAGGCATCGCATAGGACAGGGTGCATTCTGGGGTGGGGAAACATCCCCCCAGCATGGTCACCATGACAGCCCTTGGTGCCAGGTCCCCCTCTGCCCTCCTGCCTGGCAGCCTCCCACCTGTGCCCAGCCCCTGTCCAGCCCTGATCCTGTCCCCCTGGGGTTATCAGAATGCATGCTCTGTGGTCTGCTGGGGTCTGAGCCCAAAGCGAGAGGCCAGGCAGGGCTGGCCATTACCCCCATACAGGTGCTGAGCCCAGAAGGCAGATGGAGCTGGTCACATTCAAATATCACCCCTCACCAGGACCATGGGGAACAGCCAGTGCTGGAAATAGCTGGTGTGAGAGGTTGGGTGTGTGAGGAGTTCCCTGGGGGTTGTTTCTCCTCTCTGTTCATGCAGCAACAAGCTGGGCTGCATCTTCGCACTGAGGCACCCTGCTTGAGGGCCCCCATGGGAGGAGGATGGTCTACAGACCCAGCAGATGGCCCCAGGACCTCCTCTGCATGCTCCCTGCCAGCCCTGCAGAGGAACCAGCAGAGGGCTCATCCTCTCAGGGCTCGCAGCTGGACATCCAGTCCTCCAGCTGGGCATGGAGCCTTGTCTGGGGGTGACTTTTGGGGTGAGGACCAGCACACAGGGTGGGAGAGATTGTCCCTAAGAAATGTGCTGGCTGAAGGGTGTGAGGGACAGCAGCACACTGATACGGCTCTCGGGCCCTGCTTCCTTCAACACAAGCTCCCACAAGGGGTCCCAGCCTTCCTTTTGGTGCATCCCTTCTGGAGGGACAATGGCACAAGGAGCTGGGGGGGGGGGGAGCATTCATCCTTCTTCAGCCACTTCTGAGGCCATGTGGAGAGCTAGGACAACAAGGACTTCTGGCTCTGCACCATGAGCTCGCTTTAGTGTACCCACACTCTGAACATTGTCTTGGATTAAAAGTTGGCATTTCTCTCTCCGAGACACTTTCAAGCCCAGTTCCACTTCCTTCTCATCTCTCCCAGCCCCTCCTCTGATCTCACTGGCCATTTCTGCACCACCTTCCCTGTTCTCCTGTGGTGCCTGAGCTCACAGTGCTACTCTGCAGAGCGAGCAGGCTGTGGGGCTACAGGACCACAGGGTGACTCTGCACTGGCTGTGCTGGTCAGGGTGGGAGGCAGATCCAACCAAATGGGGATCATGGCCTCTAATCCCTCCCGGGGACTGAAGATGTGGCAGGAGCTTGGAGGGACTACGGAGTATTTCCAAAGGTACTAGTTCTGTCCAGGTGCACCTCTAGATCCTGCCCCTGGTATTTCACAGAGGGTGACATGAATCACTCTTCAGTCTCCCTTCCCCATGCCAGCTGGGTCCCCACTGCCTCTCCGGGCACTGCAGAGTCCTCTTTTGCCTGTGGATACCTGGGTTTAGTGCTTTACCTTTACGTGACTCCACCTTGGAGGACTTCTCACTTTGCGGGGCTCTACTCACTGCCCACGCCAGGCACATGCTTTCCCAGGAGATGCCCTGTGCTCTCCTTGCACCTCCAGATTCCCCTCCAGAAGGATGGACAGCTGACACTGGGCCTTAAAATGTGGGACAGCTGTGGGTATGTAAATCCATGACCATTCATCCCTTCCACTATCACTGGACACTGATGGGTGAGTCCTAAATCCAGGCCTTGGTCTCTAAGAGCTCATTACACGATTAAGAGCTTTTTGCTCCTGAACTCATGGGCAAACCTGTGCAGTGGGCCCTTCTGGGGTGTAATTCCTTGGGCCTGTTCTTGACACCAGCTTTGGAAGAAAAGCCCAGCCTTCAAGCACTGCACCTGGAAGAACGTACTTTATTACAGAGATACTGTGAGAGAGTCATCTCCGACACACAGTTGGACACAATCTTAAATAGGCACCAGGTGAGACAGAGCAGTCTCAGTAAAGGTGGAATGAATCCAACCATTTGTGTAGCAACATGGTGACAATTAATAATCACAACAGTAATACTAGTAACAATACAAATAAAGTGAACAAAGCTCAGTCCTGGTACGGGACACAGGGGGAGTCATTTGTGGAGAGCAATGGCAATGTTACCACTGCTGAAAAATGTCCATGAAATCACTTTCCACAGGGCATCTTTGAGCTCCTTGTTCCTCATGCTGTAGATGAGGGGGTTCAGAGTTGGAGGCACCACTGAGTACAGGACAGCCACCACCAGATCCATAGTTGGGGAGGAGAGTGAGGGGGGCTTCAGGTAGGCAAACAGGTCAGTGCTGATGAACAGGGAGACCACAGCCAGGTGAGGGATGCACGTGGAAAAGGCTTTGTGTCGTCCCTGCTCAGAGGGGATCCTCAGCACAGCAGTGAAGATCTGCACGTAGGACAGCACAATGAAAACGAAACACCCAAAGGCTAAACAGGCACTAAATATAAGAAGCCGAATTTCGCTGAGGTAGGAGTCTGAGCAAGAGAGCCTGAGGATCTGCGGGATTTCACAGAAGAACTGGTCCACTGTGTTGCCTTGGCAGAGTGGTATTGAAAAGGTGTTAGCAGTGTGCAGCACAGAATACAGAAAACCACTGGCCCAGGCAGCTGCTGCCATTCTGCCACAAGGTCTGGTGCCCATGAGGGTCTCATAGTGCAGGGGCTTGCAAATGGCAACAAAGCGGTCATAGGCCATGACTGTGAGGAGAGAGTACTCTGCTGAAAACAGGAAGACAAAGAGAAAGACTTGAGCAGCACATCCTGAGTAGGAAATGGCCCTGGTGTCCCACAGGGAATTGGCCATGGATTTGGGGACAGTGGTGGAGATGGTGCCAAGGTCCAGAACAGAGAGGTTGAGGAGGAAGAAGTACATGGGGGTGTGGAGGTGGTGGTCACAGGCTATGGCTGTGATGATGAGGCCATTGCCCAGGAGGGCAGCCAGGTAGATGCCCAGGAAGAGCGAGAAGTGCAAGAGCTGCAGCTCCCGTGTGTCCGCAAATGCCAGGAGGAGGAACTCGTTGAGGGAGCTGCTGTTGGACATTTTGTTATCTCCAGGCATGGGGGACTGTGCAAAGGAGAAAAGACACTGAGAAGTCAGGAGAGACTTTTCAAGCCAAGAAACCCCCAAATGTTGCAGTTCTCTCTTTGAGCTAGGGGATGATCACACTCATATGTTGCCCCAGAAAGAAACCAGCCCCTGCTCAGAGCAGACGAGTCCAGTTTCAAAGTGCACATCCCCAAACTTCTCACCCTTTCTCTGGGCACCTGACGGAGCTCTCCACACTCCCCTTCTAGACAAGGACACACAGGGCTCTTTTCGGATGCCCACATACAGCCTCCCACCACCATCTCCATACTCTCACCATCTCTGCACCTTCCTCATGGGGCTCTCAGATATCACAGAGGTGCTATGAGACAGCTGTGCCTTTCTAGAGGGCAGGTGGCAGCCTGGCAGGACACCACAGGGAAATGGTCAAAGGACTCTTAGGACTGGAGATGGGTTCTCCTTTAGGGAGAGTTAGCTCATTTCCCAGCCCCACAGACTGCATTTTCTGGAACTCCACAAGTCAGAAGGGGGCTGGGGCCACCTCATTCCCATGCAGACCCCTCTGTTCCACAACTTGTAGCATCAATGTCTGAACTGCAACTGAAAATCCCCAACCCCAGAAAGCTCCAAAACAAGACCAGGAGCAGCATGGACAGGAGGGGAAACAAGGAGCAACACCATGATCGTGCTGCCAAGGGAGGCAAGAAGGGAGAGACAGATGCATTCTGGAAAGCCTTCCCCTTACCCAGCTGGACATGCCACCTCGCAGACAGTGACATCGCAGGGCAGTTGCTCTAGTCCCTTTGTCAGGCAGCCTGAAAAGGGCCCATAGCAGGAGAGATGCCCCTTTCCTCTGCCAGAGGTCTGGCTGCAGAGGAGGCAGCTCATGCCCTGGAGTTCCCTCTCATTCCCTGCCCATCCCTGCTGCCTGGAGCTGTCCCTGCTGGCAGCTCTTTCCCTGTCACAACATCTTCTCCCAGTCAGTGCTCACAGATACCATCCCACACGCTGTGTGCTCAGTTCTGCCCTAGGGAAACCTCCCAGATCAGGGCACTCTCTAGGGGCATCTCTGTGCATGCACACCCTAAGGAGCAGGTCACATAACTCCTCTGAGGCCACAAAGTTGATGCTGATACTCTCTGTAAGCTAAGGTGGGCATGAAGCGGCTTCCTGAGGTTTCTCACTGACCTGTTAATCTCTCAGAGTGAAGGTTTAGGAGTCCCACTCCCTTGACAAAACAGAAAACTTGTTCCTTCATTCTCCCTGCCAAAATTAGGAAACTGAAAGTGCAGACACCTGAAGGAAAGCTCCTTCCCTTTGAAGCAGCTGTTCTCTTGATCTCCTCTTGAAAAGACCCCTTGCACATCTCCTGCACATGAGCTAGAGCTGTGAGCAGCCCTGACGCACGTAACACCCTCTCAGCAGAAGAATGAAGCTGCCCTGCCGGGGGTCTCTCCTCTCACCCAGAGTTTCTCCCCACATTGCTGTGGGGAGCTCCCTGGGCAGGCAGAGGGCTCATCCTCGCAGGCAGCACAGTGGCTGTCCCGGGCTCACAGCATGCTGAGGTGCAGGGACACTGCTCTGAATCACAGCCCTGCGCAGACCTGTGTGTGCTCTCTGGCTTCACAACCCTGCAGCCACCCCTGGAAGAATGGAGCTGCACGCCCTGTCCCTGTGATGGTGTGGCAGGAATCCTGCTATGAAGCATCTCCCCCTCCTTTGCACAGGATAAGCCAGGAGAGTGATCCTTAAAAAGCCTATTAGCTATGGGATGGAATGGGTTCAGAAGACCCCTCCAGGAACCTCAGTAGCATTGCCCTGCAAACAGAGACTTACTGTGTCAAGGGCTGGGAAGATTTCTCCTACAAGCAGCTCTCCTCTGTCCTCCCACTCCACACTGCCTTGCACTTCTCTCTGCCTTCTCTCCTCTCATGTCAGCAGCAGCAGGCAGTGCCCGGAGCCCTGCTGCTCTTTGCAGAGGAGCTGCTCCTGCACACAGCTGTCTCTGGGCAGTGCTGCCTGGTTGCTATGAGCTTCCTCCATCCCTGGAGCCTGACCCTGCTCAGGAGCAGAGGCCCAGCTGAGCTCATGAATTTCTCTGTCCCTTGTGCTCCCTCCTCCTGGGAAATGTTCACTCCAGTAAACTAAAGTAATCACCGATGGTCCCTCTCTAAGCACTGAAGGAAGACGGATTCCAGCATTACAGTTCATTTCATCAGAGGAGGGTTATCTGCAAGAGGTGGAAACATCCCATTCTGGAAGCCCCGATTCCCATCTCTTAACTAGGCAGGACACCTACAAAGGAGCAAGAAGGGGCTGATTGACAGATGGTTCAGGTGCTGACTCAGATGAGTCAATCTGGGCATCTCATTCTGGTTTGCAGGGTCCCAGGCTGGAGTGGGATTCAGCAAACTCCTGTGAACTCCACAGACACACAGCAGGTGGGATTCCCCTTGCCCAAGCTGAAGTGAGCACAAGACAGATGTCTGCATGGGAGCTCTTTCTCTAAGCTCCCATTGTAATCATCTGAGATGGAGAGTGGGAGTCAGTTATCTGGTGACACCTGATGACATTGGAAGAGACAGAGGTGGTCCCAGGCATGTGCCCGTGTCTGCTTGCTCTCATGGTGCAACTGGGAGACACACAAACTTCTAGAGCATGAGGTGGGGGCCAGGTGGAGAATTTCCTTGGCCATCTCAAATGACACTAGATGCCCACTACTGTTAGAGCACCCCTCACTATGATGCTGAGACACATGGAGATGCCTACAGTGCAAACTGCTAATGTAATTCAGTGCAGACACTTGATGTAATGACCTAGAAATAGGCTGGCAGGGCCATGTCAGATGCCTGGGGTTTCTAGCATAACCACCTGGGACCTATGGGAAAACCATGCCCCTTTGGAGTGGCTGCTGGGCAGACAGCTCAGGTTTTCTCAGGCTTTCGTAGTTGTGCCCAGACAACTGAATCCCACCACTGCCTTTAGGGAAAGTTCCTCCCATCTGCTTTCAAGCGTGCTGCATAAATGGGAGGCACATCACACCAAGGTCTCTGCTCAAGTCTCTGCACTCTCAAATACTTCTTGCTCTCCTTTTCCTCCTGAACCTTTTCTCACCCCCCAAGATGATATGAACAGGGACTGGGCTAATGATGACCTCAGGGTGCCTGGATCAAAGGCTGCCCAGGCCCAGGGACTTCTTCAGTGGCACCTTGTCCTGCCTGGAGATCGGTTCACCTCTGTCACAGGCCCCAAGGTGCTACACATCAGCTCAGGCAGCAAACCCCTCTCCTGCCATTCCTGCACAGCCCAGCTCTGTTTCTGCCTGGCCTTGGGCACTGCAGGGTTTGCCCTCTCAGTGGGAACCTCATTCCACCATTATATTGCCACCTGCTATCTAGGCCACCATGGCTCTGCTCTGAAGTGGGGCCATGGCACACACAGTGTCTTTGGCTCTTGGTAACAGGCTCCACCACAACCAGTCTGCTCTCTGTGCCACAGCTGATGCTCTGCAACACTAATATATGCAAATGCATGCAGCCTGGGGTAGAGAAAGGAGCAGATGGAGATGTACAAGCTTTCACAGGTCTGAAACATCATTGGAATAACTGAGATGTGGTGGGATCACTCACATGACTGGAGGGCGATGCTTGTGGGGTACAATGTCTTCAGGAGAGACTGTCAGAGAAGATGAGGAGGGAGGATGCATTTTGTGTGAAGGGGCAGCTCAGATGTGTGGTAAATGTCCTTTACCTAGACTTTAGCAAGGTATTTGACACTGTCTCCCACAATATTCTTGCATGCATATTAGAATGTTTCAGTCTAGAAGAGCAGACAAGCGGATGGGTAAAAAGTTGCTTGGATGACCAGAGGCTCAGAGGGCAGTGGTGAATGGGTAGTACTCTTCCTGGAGGCCAGGGAGAAGTGGAGCACCCGAGGGTCTCTCCAGGAAGATGTTCAGTTTATCATCTGTATTACTTACACGCAGGAGGCAATACTCATCATGCTTGTAGATGATCCCTAACTGGAAGTGGAGGGTTGGGGGTCACTCATATGCTTGAGGGCTGCCATTGAGAGGGAGCTAGAGAGGCAGGAGGAATGGGCTGTCAGCAACCTCATGGAATTCAACAAGGACAAATGCCAGGGCTTGCACCTGGGGTAAACCAACACCCCACTGTGTCACAGGCTGGGGCCTGAGGGCCTGGGGAGCAGCTCTGTGGAAAAGGACGTGAGGGTGCTGGGGGACAGGAGGCAAAACACGAGCCAGCAGCATTCCCTGGCAGCAAAGAAGGCCAGAAGAATTGTGGGCTGTATGAGCAGGAGCACAGCCAGGAGGTCCAGGGAAATGGTGATCGCCTTCTAGTCAGTATTCATTAGAGCACTTCTAGAACACTGCATCGAGGTTTGGGTTCCCAGAACAAGAAAGAGGTTGATAACTGGGAAAGAGTCTGGCCGAGGGCCCTCACAGTAGTCAGGGAGCTGGAGCACTTTTTCTGTGAGGAAATGGGGCTGGTTCCACTTGGAGAAGAGATGGCTTTGGAGGGATCTCATAGCACCCTTCCAGTGGCTACAGGGAGGTCCTCAAGAAGGTGGAGCCAGGCTCTTCACCAGGGTGCATGGTGGGAGGACAAGAGACAATGGCCATAAGTCGGAAGAAGAGACGTTCGTGCAGGAGATAAGGAAAAGATTTTCCACTGCGAAGATGGTGAAGCATTGGAAGTGGTTGCCCAGAGAGGCTGTGCAGTCTCCTGCCTTGGAGGTTTCCAAGACCAGACTGCATGAAGCCGAGAGCAACCTGCTCTGACCCCAGAGCTGACCCTGCTGGGAGCAAGGAGATTGGGCTACAGACCTCCTGAGGTCCCTTCCACCCTGAAGGAGTCCATCATTATTTCCACTCTCAATCTTCTCTTGTTGATGTCAAGGAAAGCACACAGGTGCCCTGTGACAGTGGAAGCAGGCCAGCTTTCTTGTCCTCCTCCAGTCAGAACTATTCAGATGCAGGGCTTCTTTGCAGGAATCCCCAAGACAGCCCTGACCAATCCTTGGCTTCACTTTTAATTGCCTTGATTTTTTTCTTCCATGCCTTCTAAGTCTGTCTCTTTTACCATTCTGATCCCTTCCCATACGGCCCACCCCAGACCAGCTCACCCTTATACTCATTGGCGCTGTTTTGGTTTGGTGGGGTTTTTTCTTTGTTTGTTTGTTTCGTTTTGACACAAAGGAGATTCAGTCCCAAAGGATCTTGAGAAACTCAGGTGATTCGGACAACAGATACATCATGAAGTTTTCCAAGAGAAGTGTCAAGTCCTGTGCCTAGGAGGGAATGATCCTGTCTGTGAGGAGAAGTTGAGGGACTTGGCCTTCTTTATCCTGCTGAAGTGCAGGGAAAGGGCAGTAGTAGCCTGTGACTGCTGGAAGAGTGGTTTCAGAAAGATACCATTTGGCTATGTCTGTGGAAAAGATCCACAAACTGCATCTTGAGAGGTTCAGACTGGACTTCAGGTCAAAAGAACGTCACTCCTAGGGTAGTGCTGTGGTGCAACAGGTCACCCAGAGGGAGCCTGTGATCAGCCCCTGGCTTTGTGTTTCAAGGAAAAGCAAGGGAGGACAGGAAGACATCAGGAGAGGTGGGGAGATCGCGGGGTGAGAGCAAGGTGGGGAAGCAGCTTGGGTGTGTACAGTCTGCAGGGAAAGAGGCACAGGCGTGGGAAAGCATAGGACAGCCTGTGGTGGAGGTGGCCGAGGGCACTGCCAAGCCTGAAAGCTCCCAGCACAGCTAGGTCTTTGTCCTCTTGGCTATGGCTGGTGTCTCTGCCACTGAGGCCTATGAGGAGATGCTGTTTCCTTAAAGCACTGTGGTCCTGCTGCCTCCTTGTCCCTTGGGAGCTGAGGAGGTGCATTATCACGGTCCTGAACTTGGCGTTGTGCACCCCATGTGCACACTGCCCACAAGAAGAGCCCTGAGCCATGTGTGAGGGAAAGCATCAGCCTTCCCAGGAGCTGGCTGTCAGGGCCTGGTCGCTCTGCTTGACAACACACATCAAGGTTGACTTGGCATCACAGCCACCCTCACATTGCCTTTGCCTACCTGCAATCAGGGCCTCCAACTTTCTCCTCTAATCAGCCCCTGGGGAGACTTTGTTGGTAATGGCTCTCAGTGGGACTCATTATCTTTCCAAGAAACTTGTGATTGGCTTCTTGAGAGGTTGCTTCAGCCTGTTCTCTGTATCTGAGCTTCATGGGCTTAGCACCAAATACAGCTGAGGGGTCATTAAAATGAAAAAAAAAAACCCTAGGGAGCCATGCCTCTTTCCATAATTTTCTTCAGCTCTTCAATTCTTGTGTGGCAAATTGGAAAGTTTTCAGGAGTGTATTTAGAAGAGAAAGAGGTCAATGAGCACCTGAACAAGAAAGATGTCTGCTTCTTAAGCTTTCTTGATTCTTCAGTTTGCAGAATAAGTCATACCCACATTCTCCAATTCATACTGACCCACAGTGTCTCCTAATGAAGTCAGGGCATGTAGGAAAAGCAGTATTTTTGATAGGAGACCTGTATGGAGAACCTTCCTCCCCAGCTCCCCAGCCCTGCCATTGCCCTCAGCAGCCACTGGGGACTTCACATCACTCTTGTGAAAATCCAGCTTTTTGCCACTCAAGTCTGCAGCAGAATGTTACAGCTTATGTGCACCAATTCCCACCTGCTTTCCTTCGAGAACTAGCTGCAAGCAGACACAGAAGGGTTTTTCTTAATTGCAAGCAAACAAATTATAATTTGGAACAGATTAATAAAAGATACAAAAAAGCACTCCACAACTGTATGTGAAGTCCAAGCTGCCTCCAGTGAGGTCCACCGCCCACAAGACATAACCTTCCTTGAAATGTTTTCCACAGATAGATAGGAAGGGATAGACAAAAAACACAACAAAGGAGCTGGCTAAAGAGACAAGGAGACTGCTGAAAGACAAGGCAAGCTTCAGACTCCCAGAAGACCTCCCAGAGAGGTATCTGAAAGGATAAAGAGCAAGGGGAGAAGGAAAACTGGGAAACTATGGGAAGTGCATATGTCCAGAGAGTCTGATGCAAAGATGCCTTTAGAAATGTTTAATTTAATCAGGACATGTGGAAATATGTGAGAGAGCACTGAGATTACATCCACAGCCCAATACACAGAGCAGCAGAAACACAAGGTCAAGGGCACATAGATATTTCTTCTCCCCAGATTCATACCCCTCCTGAAGATTTCCACTATTTCATCACAGGAAAATATTGACATTAAAATTAGCCAATCATCTGAGCTGATGAAAGTGTATTCCTATTTTTGACATGGTGAAAACAGTTCTTCACCTTTCCAGGCACAGCTCAGGGGTCCAACCACAAGCACCCAGGGGCACTTGGAGAGGCCCCGGTGTCTCTGAGGGACCTGCCTGGGCCTGGCAGCTCTCGCAGGGGACCTGTGGGAGACCGGAGCCCCTTGGAGCTGCAGAGGGAGGCTGTGCAGAGGGGACCAGGGCACCTACAATGGCAACAGCCATCCATGACCCTGTGACTGCATCCCACCCCTGCTCTGAAAATCACTTTCCCTTTCAAAAAAGAAAGAAAAGAATCTCCCCAAAAGACCAGTGTATCAAAAAAGAACCAGACAAAAAAAGATAAGTAGAAAAAGAAGAAAATAGGAACACAATGATAATAAGAAAAATAAGAACACAAAGAAGTTTGTAATGCTGAAAAGTCTAACAAATCTTTTTTTTTTACTTTAGATAATTATCTAATTTCTTTCCTGTTTCTTTTTTATTGTCATTTTCTAAAGATTTCTTCTATAATAAGACCTACACTATTAAAAATGACGGTTTTTTTGTCTCGCACAAGTCCACTGCCCTCAAACTACTCCCTGCCCAGGATCTTCCTTGCCGCTCCTCAGTCTTTGCACACAGCAAGTCACACCATGACGTGTCGAGCTCTCACAACTGATAGAGGAAAGCAGCCTGATCAGCTTCAGTGAAAACTCTCTATTTATTGATGGCCGAAATTGCACCAATCTCAACGTACCAGTGTTAGAGTGACATCTTAAGGGAGTTCCTACACATTAGCCACAAACCCTTTTCGTTCCCTGCATGGTCATGAAGTGCGACTCCATTTTAGCCAAAAACAGCAATGGGAATTAGCTCACCCTCCACCAGACCCCTTCCATGCAGATGTCTCTGGCTAACCCAGGTGTCTGGACTTCCCTTTCTAGTCAATTGAAAGAAAAAAGTTGTCCCACTGAGAGGTCCTGAGATGCTTCTCCTGGTGACCAGCCTATGCTCCAGAAACATTCCCATAGTTCCTGGGTCACATTTCCTAGCACCACATGGGAACACAGCTACACAGGGCATCTCAGGCAGCAGTGGCCTCTATATATGTCTCTAAGGGCCTGAATGTAAAGTCCTCATCATTGGGTGAAATCTATGCAAAAAATAGCTCTATGCAAGAAATGAAAAAAATCTTTGTTTTCAGACCTTCCAACATTCTTTATCAATTCTAATGAACATTTTCTTTCTCTTTTATTGGCAGCCCCATATGCATGCACTGCAGAAAATACTCTATGTGAGTGTATATATTTATATAGATGCACAATTAATCAACACAATACATTTCCTACCAACACTCTGAAAGGAGAAACCTTGTTCTGAGAAACTACTGTATTCCAACTGACATGTCTCCTCTCTCTTCTTCTGCCTCTCTGTGCTCTCTCCCTCTGCCTAGTCTGTCTTTACAGAGGCCTCATGGCCCCTCTGCCCTCCAGGGAAGTCTCCTGTGGGATCCTGCCAGGCAGATCCTGAATGAGCTGAAACACCTACCAGAATGTCACCCAGACTGCTGTGTCCTCTTATCCCTACTGCAAGATCTCAACTGGCTCATCACCTGCTCCAAGGCAAAGCCCTGTGCACTCCAGCCACCCCTTTGCACAGAGCACACCTGCACCTCCTCACCATCCCAGCCTGCCTTCCCCAGGAGCCCAGATTCATTCACGTGAGCTGTCCCACCATGTGTGTGTAATTCCATGGGGATAGGGGAGAGGGAGGTGCCAGTAAAGGGGACATGGCTGGGATGTTGACTGTGAGGCCCAGAAGAGAGGACAACTCAGAAGAGCGGCAGGGGAGAAAATCATAGTAGTGACATATCTGCAGTTTTGATGGTGAGGTCACCTCTTGTACGGGAACCACATGGGCTGGGTTCTGGTAGGAGCCATTCTGAGGACAAGAAGACAATCACACCACTCATCCCACCAGAGATGATATACAGACAGGAGGGTGGGGAGAGGCAGGCAAAGGGGACATGGCTGCAGTGATGATTGTGAGGTCACTTCCACTGCAGCTGCCTGATTGGCCCTCAGCAGATGTGCTGGCCAGCAGGCTTTGGGATGTCACCCAGCGCCTCAGAGAGTCCACCCAGCAGAAATGACTGCCCTGGGGAGGGGAGTGGGTGACACAGGTGACAGGGACCCATCTGGGTGCTGATTGTGAAGGCACCTCTGCTGCAGACACCCCACCAGCCTGCGGCCAGCAGGCAGGCAGGCATGGCTCATGACCACCCTGCTCAGAACTAGCCCTCTGGGGCAAACCTGCCACCAAGCAGCACACAGCTCCTCACCTAGGTGTCCTCTGACCCCAGCGTGTTGCCCCTGTGGACCAGAGACACCATGGACATTATCTGGAGGCTTCCTCTGGCAGATCAACCTTCCCAAAGTAGCTCATGATGTATTAGTACCAGACAGAAATGTTTTATTTTTTATAGTGTGATACCGAGAAGGAGTTATTCTGCAGGTTCCAATGGACACTTTGATGATGGGTGGGTGAGCTGAACTGTGCAAGGCCTGCTGGGACAGCCCTGCACCACCCTGCAAGGAACTGACCCTCACTTCCTTTTATCCACACCTCACTGCCAACAGGGGACCTTGGTCCAAATCAGCCTCAGATCCACACTTGCGATTTCATCTCAGAGG
Source organism: Apteryx mantelli (assembly GCF_036417845.1). Lineage (NCBI taxonomy): Eukaryota > Metazoa > Chordata > Aves > Apterygiformes > Apterygidae > Apteryx > Apteryx mantelli. The sequence continues at coordinate 15,572,615 of NC_089988.1, forward strand.
GGCTTCACTTGCAAAGAAGAGTCCACGAGTGAGCTAATGCACAGGCTGTGCCTGAGCTGGTCAGGCAGGAGCTTCAGAACCTGCAGGCCTCAACCACATCAGGGACACAGTGCAAAACGTGCTCAGCTGAGTTGGACACCTGAACTGTCAGGTCAGAAATGACTGCCTTAGAGAAGAGAGGAGCATGTGGAAAGGTGAAGAACATCATTCTGAGGGGGCTTGAAAGTTATCTGCATAAAACAACTTCAGTGTTGCAAGCTGATTCTCAGCTATGACCCATGAAATATTTCCTGCTGGCTTGAAGGCAAGTGCTGGAGCATCACTACTCACTGTAGTCACTGCACATCTGGGAGAAGGGGTTTTAGAGGCCAATTATTTTCTGAAGAAATACTTTGTCTTTGGAAGTTTCCCTTATTTTGCCCATTTTAAAAGCTAATGACTGTGGCACTGCCTCTTGAAAGGGCGCCTCTGAGTGCTCCACCTTGGCAAGACCATTTCCTTGTTAACTGTGTGGGTGAAAAAAGTCCCACATGATCTAAAGTGCTCTCTGAGGCCTCCTGCTGGATGTCAGCCCCTGCATGTCTTGTGTCAGAGCCCAGGGCAGTTCACAGGGTGCAGAGGAGAGCCCCAAAACAGTGAGGCCTTCAGCAGGAAGAGCTCAAGACCCTCTCTAGAATTCACTGGATTGGAGGGGTTTAATCGGATGGATAAGTAAGGGCTATTTGGGGGATACTACTGGATTATAAGCAAAGAGTTTCTAGGGTCCTGCCACAGGAGAAGAAAAGTGTGTCTGCACCAATTATGTATGGGGAAGTATCCCCATTAGTCTTTGCTCATAGGAAAGAGAGGCAACTGCTATGCCTCTAGCCTAAAAAACTTGCCTGCTATGCCTAAAAAAAATCTTGTGTTTGGACAGATCCCAGAAGGGTTAAGGTCAAGAATCTCCAAGAAGGAACCCTTTCTGAAAGATGACTTCTTCTACTCCAAATACTCTAAGCTGCATATTTCTATGTATTTCAGTCTATGTGGGATATCTGGCTGCACATCCTGAAAAGAGCTTTGGAAACTCAAGGCCTGAACCTCAGTGGGCAAAAGGCAGCAGGCTGCCAGCAACCCTGGCTCACACCACCAGGGCAGCCTGGGCCCTGCCAGCCAAGGCACCTCCTCAGCTCACAGCGCTCCCCAGCTCCACATCCTGGCAGGGCTCCCCACGCACAGCACTGCTCTCTCCAGACATCTCCTCCCATTCTGAGCACCAAGACCCTGGGGCCACCGCCTGTCCCCACCACAGGCCACCCCACCACTGGCACATGGTGGTGATGTGTGACTCCTATTTTATGCCCTGACAAATTGAGACATGGAGAAGGACTGCTTTCCAGGACATGAGGGGAAATCTCTGCTTTCTTCCTGGGTGCAGCATCTCCATGGCGGTGACCTACTGAGCCCCCAGACGACACAAGCTGAGGTCACAGTGGCATGTGCTGCATCACAGGGAGGTCTCCCCGGTGCCATGGCAGAGTCCTCACTTCCCTGCGAGGCCCAGGCACTGCTGGGCACTGCTCATGTGCTCCCCACCTCTGCCCTTCAGAACTGCTCCACAGCATGGAGTGGGGACAGGAGGCAGCGGGACGATGCTAGGGCCACTCACCGACAGGCAAAGGAGCAGGGACATGTTGGAGAGGAGTTTTAGGGTAATGAGATGGGAAGAGTGTCCTTCTTCCTCGGATGGACAGGTGAGCTGAGGGCAAGAGGGCAAGTGAGATGGAGAACTGCTGGACTAAGACCATCACCCTGGACCACAGTTCCTTGTTCCCAATGCTCCTGCGGCTCTCCAACAAGGGGAAGGGCTTCGGGAGCTCCTTCCTGAGGTGTTGCACACAGAGTGCTAATTCCAAAAACGGCTGTGGGTCCTGGGCTGTGGGGGTGACTGGACAGTGCCGGGGGCTGCCACAAGAGCTCTGCCTGAGGGTCCCGCCTGGCTCAGGGAACAATGTGCCAGCCAGGAATTCTGGGTCCTGGAGCTGTGGCTGCCCTGAACACCATGGCTCTTCTGGGGCCAGCTCCATCCCCTCATTGCAGGGAGAAATCCAGGTCCAGGTTTCCCTGGGAGTGGGTCCCCCTTTGGGATCTGGCTCTGGCAGGAAAGGGGTCCTGTGTCCTGGAGGCTGGAGTGTCCTGCAGCTCCTGTGGGGCTCTCCAGAGCCTGCTGGAAATGCCCATGTTGGAAATGGATCCTTCACCATGTAACAACCCCAAGGCATCTACCTGTTTGGGAGAACCTCTCTTCCTTCCCCCTGGATCATTTACACTTCCCACTTGGCAGAGCATGTTTTGGGCTCAGAGATGTTGTCCTCAGATGGCCACAGCCCCTGTTGCTCTGCAAATAGGAGTCAAAACTCTGCACCCAAAAGACAGCCTGTTTGGGGGAGCAGGTTGAGAACAGGTGGGGGTGCCATCGCCACCCCACAAGGCCCTGCAGATCCTAAGCATTTTTCTCTGAGCAGTGGAGGGAAGTGCTGGGGGGAGTCCAGCAGGGCCATCTGCCCCAGCCCCCTCCTGGCCACACGCCTCTGCTGCCCAGCACTGGCAGGCCCAGAGCTGCTCTGCCCCCAGCTGCCCCGTGTCCCCGGGGCTCCTCAGCCCTGCAGAGTGAGGCAGCAGCGCCCAGCTGAGCCCTGCACAGAGCAGCCCCCGCCTGGCTGCAGCCAAGCCCTGCTGGGCGCAGCGCAAGGGCTGCCGAGCCCCGGGGCTGTCACGGGTAGGGGGCTGGGGCCCCAGGGGCAACAGGACACTGCCCTGCCCTGCCCTGCCCTGGGGGCAGCATGACGCTGCCTGTGGGCTCCGGCACCCTGGCCATGCCCACAGGGTCACACAGGGCTGCAGTGTTGCCATGGCATCACCCCCAGTGCTGCCCTCCTATTGGCCAGCAAGGGGAGGAGGGTAGGGCAAGGTTTGACTGGTGGCTCTGTCAGCCAACCAGAGTGTGGCATGTGGAAAAACAGCCGTGAAAGGGGAGCGGGAGCCAAGCTGCAGGGAGGAAGCGGGTGAGAGCAGGTGTGAGCAGGGCTGGCGGGGCTGCGGGTGCCTTCAGCTGCTGGCGGGTGCCCTCCCACCGGGGTGGGGGCAGCGGTGCTGGCAACGGGGCTGCTTTCCTGCAGGAGCTGCAGCAGGGGCTGGTGGGGCCGTGAGCACGGCACAGAGCGACCGGGGACAGAGCGGGGAGCTGCCCTGCAGCCAGACGTGGCGGCCTGCCCCGAGCAGCTGGGCCGGGGCGGCTGCTGGGGTTGGGGGGCAGGAAGCTTTGCCCCTGCCGGGGGTTGGAGACCCATTTGAAAGCATTTCCCTGAGCTGCTGCTGCCACCGCAGCCCCAGGTGCTGCTCGGAGCTACGTTTGGGAGCTGCTGGGCAAAGTGTGAGCAGGCTGCTGGTGTCCTCACCAGGGCCCTTCCCAATGGTCTCGTTTGTTCTGAAAATGGCATTTCTGAGTGGCTCTGAGAGTCCTGGAGGTGGGAAGTGAGCAGGCCCCGGGCTGTGAGTGGATGTGCAGAGGCAGTGCCTGTTGCAAGGCCTTGGAGGCCTAGAAGGGAATGGATGGGATGGAGAGTTGGGCTTTGTGTGTTGTGGGGCTCTTGGGGGTGCCCTGTGTGCTGCCATGTGTGGTGCTGTGGGCTGTGTGTCGCTGATGCAGAGGCGCGTGTTGGCTGCCAACCCTCTGTGAGGTGTGGGGGTAGCGGCATGTCACCATGCGGGATGCCCTGTGGAGGAGCCAGGTGGTGGCCCCAGTGTTTTGCTGCTCAGCATGGTTGGAGGTGGCTGGAGAGAGCAGTGCTCTGCTCCCAGAGCCCAGCCCGCCATCACGGTGTCCTTCTAGGAGAGCTAGGTGAGGACTTTTGGTGACCGTGTTGCCTCCTTGGAGCATCGTGGTGCGAGGCAGGGCTGCTCGCAGTGTGGTGGTTTCTGTCAGCTGAGGTTCAGGCTTGCAGTTTCGGAAGGTCTTGATGCTTCCGTGAGTCTTTGGGATTTTACTGCCTGCCCTGGAGAAAGTTGTCTTCTCCCTCCTTAAAGGCTTTCTGTTGCATCTGGACCCTCATTGCATCTTCCCATCTCAGACCCTAATCCATTCCGATCCCTCAGAGAGATGGGTAGTTAATCAAAGCAGTCAGAGCCATTTCTGCACTTTGTGCCTGCGCAGACCCTTGCAGACAGGGGAGATGCCACCTCATGAGAAGTCAGGCTTCTGAGGGCGATGGGTGGCTCTGAGACACCTGTCCTTGGTGAGCGGTGGAGGCAGCATCTCCAAAGCTGCTGGTGCCTTTGGCAAGAGTCTCAGTCTAGCAGATTCCTTGAGGCTGCAATGGGGGAGATGTGGAGGTAGGGATCCAATGCCCTGCTCAAGGCAGGTGCCAGTAGATGAGGTGTCTTGGGTCCTTTTCCAGGGAAGTTTTGATCAGGCTCTCACCAATACAGGTCAGCATAGAGGGGAGACATTTGCCCCTGCCTGTTGAGACTCTGTAAGGCCAGCAGAACTGCCAGTAACACTCTGATTCTTTCTTTCTTTCTTTCTAGGTTGCTCCACTCCTGGAGGTTCCCAGTGCAGTCCTGGAGCCCCTGAGGGTGGAGGCAGGATGCCAGGGTGTGTCCCTGTGCCTGTCAATATCTTTGCCAAGATTGTGAGCCCTCTGTGAAAGCAGCTGCAAGTGAATGAGCTGAGGCTACATATGGATGTGAAGGCTTCCATAAATGTGCTTGGCTTCCGTGGGTGACTTGGGGTGTGGGTTCACCTCCTGGTACCTCTGCTGTGCTGCAAATTCCGCGTCCCACAACTGCTGTTACTGCCAGCCTGCTCAGCAAATGCTACTGTGCCCCCTCCTTATCCTAGGAGGTTGTGGTGCCATATAGGACGAGTCCAAGACCCTTATAATAAATGCCCACGTGTCTTGAGTGCCTTTGTGTGAGGGCCACAAAGCGTCCATAGCTTGACCTGAGGAAGTCTCAGAGCTCTTGGGCTGCTGGTTCTGCGAGGGGTGAAGATGTGTCCAGGGCCAGGTTGCCCGTGGCACCCAGCCCTCAGTGCTCTGTGAAGCCAGCTGTGGAGCCCGGACTGCTGCTGCAGAGCCTGAGCAGCCAGGACAGCTGTCATTTCAGCAGACCTGCAGGCTGGGGCAGTCTCATTGCTTGGGCCTCATTTCAAAGCCTCTGCACCCTGTTTCCCTTCCCCGGGGCTCCTTGTCCAAGCAAGTAAAGGAAAGGACCCAAGGTGTCGCGGTCCGCGGGAGTGACGGGAAAGAATCATACGCACTCACAGAATGCAGATTCAATTCCAACTTTATTCAGCAATTTGCCCATCTTATATATGTTTGTGTAGTCGTACACTTTGCTAGGCCAATCACCATGCAGATTATGTCACAGGGAGCCAATCATGGCACCGATCACGCACGCAGCGATCATGCCTTGTACCTTGCTACTTATTTAGCAAAGCTATCTTACCCTTAACCTTGGTTCCCACTGGCTTCTGCTAGTTTATCTGTACTTTCTCAGGATGTATCATTTCCAGCTGCACCAGTGTCCTTGGTGGACTACTTCAAAGCACTTAGCAGTGGCTATAGCCTGAGGCCTAAGGCTTCAGCAAATTTAGCTACTAATGCTAAGCAAGTTGTGCTAAGCAATTAATCCTAAACAGTGTTAGTTCCATGCTCTATATCTCATATAGATTATTGTTCTGAAGCACCACAAGGGCCCCAACACCTCCCCCTCTTCTTTCAAATAATAGATCAACCATTTTCTGTACCCAAGCTAGGATGCATTGCAGTATACAAGGCCCACAAATCAATAGGAGCATACCCACGACACCTACGGTAATCAGCTGTTTTAGTCCAGCCGCCAACCAGGGCCCTATGGCAAGCATATTCAACCAATCAAACAGTCCCCACAAGTTTTCACCATCGTCTTCTTGCAGTTGTTTTGTTAACTCCTTCAATTTTGCAATGCTTGTATGTACTGACTCAGAATGATCACTCAGGTTCATACAACAGATTCCCTCAAAGTCTTGACGGCCATGGCCTTGGGCCAATAGCAAAAAGTCAATTGCAGCCCGATTTTGTAAGGTGGCGTATCTAATTGAATCTACGTCTGTTAATAAGGCGCTTAAAGCAGTACTAGTAGCATTTGCTTCTTTTGCAAGCCAGCATCCTAATCTGTTAAGTTGTGATAAAGCATGAGCAGTCCCTATTCCTGCAAAAATACTACTCAAGATACGTTCTGCTGGATTCCAAAATTCTACATTACTATCGCAACCTGACGTAAAGCTGTGGGTGGATCGCTTTGTTCAAGTGTGGACAGTTCCATTAACTAAGAATTTTTTGGGATGAAACATCGTCAAAAGTCCAAAGATACATGGTCCCCCCACAGCTTTACCTGGTACGCCTTTCCAGGCTCTCTGGCCACAAATTAAGAATATCTTAGCAGCCAACCCTATGGGTTGTGGTCCAGGTGTTATTTGACCTGAGGTGCTGTGATTACACCATACAGATGTATTGGCATAAATGCCTGAGGGAGATACATCAACGTCACCCTCTTTGGTAGGTGCCCTTGCAGTATAATTTAGATAAAAGCAGACTGCAGCCTGTGTAGTTCCCAATAAGTCAAGTTCTTGTGGCTGCAGTGGCAAGGCAGGAAAATTGTGTACATTGTGCATATTGTTATACCACGTGGAAATTTTCCCACTCCTGTGTCTCCATTCTGCATCGCACCACCATTTGGGCTGAAGTGCACCTGGCGCACTACAGTTTGCTAACACAGTATCATTGTAAAGAGACCCCATGCGCTGTATATCAAGAGGAAGTCCGGTCAAGCAAGTGTGGAAAGGGTCTGATGGCATCGTCATTGATAAACAAGGTGTCCGTATTGGTTACATTCGCAAGAGTCACCCAGATGTTGCCACGTTTCCAGGTGCCTGGTCCGATGGGCGTGCTTGTTGCTCCGAGGATGAGGCAACATAAGGTCATACACGTCGCGACGGCACCCATCGTAACCGAGTTCCTGTAGAAACACAAGCATTTCCCCTCCCCCAAGTTATCAGTTCCATTGGTCCCACCCATTGGCTGGAAACCAAGTCTTTGACCAAAACTGGGGGCTTTTGTATTGATCTCATGTCTGTGGCTTGCTGACGTTCGGAATTATTATGACCTGTTTCATCACAATTCAAAAAATTAAGGACATATAACGCTTTGTGTAGTCATTCTTGTGGGGTGAGCAGTGTCTCCCCCTTTTTTTGTTTTTGTTAGCATGTCTTTCAGGCTGTGGTGTGACCGTTCAACAATGGCTTGGCCGGTTGGGGAGCGGGGGATGCCTGTTACATGAGAGATGCCCCATGCATTGAGAAATTGATGCGCACGGCTGGAGCAATAGGCTGGGCTGTTGTCCGTTTTGATGGTTGTTGGCACCCCCAGGATCACAAAACAGGCAAGCCAATGACGAGTCACATCCCTAGCCTTTTCACCAGTGTGGGCGGTGGCCCACAGAAATCGAGAATGGGTGTCAGCTGTGACATGTACATATTTGAGGCGACCAAATTCCAAAATATGCGTAACGTCTGTTTGCCACAATTCATTAGCCTTCAAACCTCTAGGGTTCGCCCCTTCCTTTGAAGGCATTGGGGTGAACTGCTGACAGTCTGGACAAGACAAAATAATGTCTCTGGCCTGCTGGATGGATAGTTGAAACTGCCTCTTCAGCGAGCGGGCGTTTTGATGAAAGAAGGAGTGAGACAGTCTGGCTTGTTCCAGAAGGTTGGGTACCACCGCTGGCATAGCCGCTGCATCAGCGTGTCGATTTCCCTCAGCAATGGGTCCAGCCAGGTCCGTGTGTGAGCGTACATGCAAAACATAAAAGTCATGCTTTCTGTGATTAATAAGAGTCCAAAGAGCATAAAGTTCTGCAAGGAGCAATGGATTGGAGACCTCACGGAGAAAGGAGGCCTCTAACCTTTGCACAAGGCCTGCGGCATAACAGGAATCAGTAACAACATTTACAGGTTCCTTGGCACAAAGTTCAAAAGCCATACGGACAGCCACCATCTCCAGTACCTGTACCGACCCTCGTTCCTGTGTACGTATGGTTGTTCTCCATTGTTGCGTGACAGGGTCCTGCCACATGATAGCAGCCCTTTTACATCTGCCCGAAGCATCGGTGAAGACAGTTAAACCAGGAACTGGGACAGGGCGACAGCGACTAGGGGTAGGCTGCCAGCCTCTGCCCATAACCTGTGCCGAGGATAATGAATGGAAAGCTGCCCAGTGAAATCAGCAAGGGCGATTTGAAAACCCCAGTCTTCTGAAATTAACCAGTTCAAGTTGTCTGTAGTGGCTGGGATATAAATAACTTCAGGGTCACAGCCATTCATGGTTTGCAGTCTCTCCCTGCCCATAATGATAAGCTTAGAATACATTTCTGTAAGAGTCCATAAGGTTTTCGGTGGAATATGTTACAGAAAAATCCATTCCAAAATGTGCAAGGGATCTGTGCTTTTTGTATCCCATCAAAATAATACTGCAAAAGGCTGGAAGCTGTTGGCAATCAGAGCTAAATAAAAAGGCAATGAGAAATCACGTCGCCAATTCTGGCGTTCCTCCAGAGCACGGGCACATAACTGGAGTGCCTTTCTCGCTTCAGGTGTCAAAGTTTGAGTGGAGGTTAGGGAGGTGTCCCCTTTGAGCTTTTCAAAAAGGGGGTGTAGCAGTTCCATGGAAAGTCCTAGCACTGGTCAGAGCCAATTAATGGCTCCTAATATTTTTAGTAGGTCATTAAGCATGACAATATCGTTTAATTGCAGTTGGACTGGCTGCAATTACAACAAGAAGTGAAGGAAGAGAATTAGAGCCATTATCTCTGAGAGTCATAGTCAAAAGGTTGTAGCATTACTTTGAATTTGAGGTCGGTGGGTGGATCGAGCACCAGGATCTGCTCGTGCTTAGCCAGAGCCCTGGCGGCCGGCATCTCGCTCGCTCGCTACCGTGGGGGGGGGGGAGGAGCGGGAGGGGCGGGAGGGGGAGGCGGGGAGGCCGGGCAGCAGCTCGGTGCTGGTGCTGGTGCTGAGGGGCGGCCGCCGCGTCGTGCCCCCCCCACCCCCAGCGCGGTGCTGCCCCACAACGGGAACATCCTCTTTTTTTTTTTTTTTCTTTTTGTTCCCCCTTGCTCGTACCTCTGAGCCGCCAGTGCAGCGGCAAGGGATTCAGTGCTGTGGTGTTTAGAGCCTGCATTTTGACAAGCCCGCACCATCTCTGCAACAGTGCAAGCTGCTCGGTTCTTAATCGCCTGCAAGGCTCTCGCACAGTCAGCATTCGCATTCTCAAAAGCAAGCTGCCTCAGCAACAACGCCCGAGCCTCCTCATTCTCAATCTGTCGCTCAGTTGCTGCATATAACCGATCAACAAATGCAGGGTACGGTTCTGTAGGTCCCTGTAATACTTTTGCAAAGGACAAACTTGAGTCGGCGTTTGTACCTGTCAGTCCGCACAAGGCTTGTAAAACGAACTTTGCAATCCTCTCATATGTTTCTCTATTATATTCCGTCTGGGTTGCCGGATCCGCATGCAGCCCCTCTCCAGCCAATTGGTTATAGCCTACTCCTCGTCCGTTATTCAGGTTATCAACCGCCTGTACGGGACATTTGTCTCAAAAGTCCGAAAGCCACACAGCATACTGAGTGTTAGTCAAATCCATTTTCATTAACGCTTTCCAGTCACAGGGAGTCATCATATACGTAGTAGAAAGCGCTTCTAGGAATGTGATAGTATGAGTAGATTGAACTCCGCTTTCTTTTACCAATTTCTGTAGTTCCTGCCACTTATTCAAAAACACCAGCAAAGAGGTGGGCCCCAAAATCAGTTCGGCAAGGGCGCGGATGTCGCTCGGCACCAGGTTTTGATATTTCACCAGGGCTCTCAGCTGCGCTTGCACTTGGTGGTTGTTTATCCCTTACTGCATTACCAGCTGTTGCAGCTTTGTTACCACTTGCCAATCCAGAGGCTCCCACCTCGTCTGTCCCTGACCCGTGGTCACCACCAGGGCTACTATAGGGAAAAACTGCATGTCCCCAACCAGTTCAGCATTCTGAATGATCCCGCGCCACCTTTTTGCCATGTCAAAGTCAGGGTCCCTAGGTGGTAGGGCTTTCTCTGGTGCTCTCGGTAAACGGTCCAAAATCGTTCGATACTCCTTTTGTGTTAAAGGTTTTTTTTTCCAGGCTTGCAGATGCTGCTCCGCCTGCTCAAGGGACCACGTCCCTTTGAGTACGTTGGTAATCCCCCAGTCTCTGGGGGCGATCTCTTGGTTCTCCTGGGATCTGCCGGCAGGATCCCCGGAGAACCGTTCCTCAACCACTTTCAGGCCGTCCACAATGGCCTGATGCGCCTTCTTATACGCCTCCCTCACATGCGCCTTTTTCGACCCCCTATCCAACCTCCTCATTTCCTCCAACAGTTCCTCCATTTTCTTTGAATATTCAGTCAGATCAACGCTTTCCTCCTCAGGTAATGGCACAGCGGCCGGATCCACTTCCATGGGGGGAGCGGACGGTTCGGGGGGGGCGGCAAAGGCGTCAGCAACGTCCCCTTTCTTGTACGGTGGCAAGTCCTCATATCCTGTGCCAGTCCCCCAAGCCTCCCGCTCTAGCTTAGAGAGAGGTGCCGCACATGGCGGGGAGGGCTCATCTATCACCGAGGGCCCCCCCGAGGATGGTGTATCAAAGACGGGCACCACATACTCCGCTCCCTCGTCCTCATTCCCTGGCAAAAGTGCCGCCGCAGAGGGCTCCGCCTGCAGTGCCCTCCGTATGGCGGCGGTCGCCTGTGCCTCCCCGTGCAGCTGTTCGATCATGAGCCGCACGTCTCGATATGTTTTGGCCAGACGCCTGGCCTCTTTTTCTCTGTTCTGGATGGATTCCCACAGTTCCTTCCCAACCTCCTTCCAGGCTTCCTCGCTGAAGAACTGGCTGGACTCCCGTAACAAACCGCGCCGCCTCCTCCACCACAGCAAGTCCACCAGCACCTGGCGCTCCACCTGGCACTCTGTTTGTGCTGCCACTTGTAACAATTTTTCCAACGTGGCCTTTTCTACCACTGATACAGCGTTTCCCATACCGCCCGCCGCCTCACAAGGGCGCCTGACTCACCGGTCAGAAGAGTTGCGTAGCTACGACTTTTCTTTTCCCGTCTTTTTTCAGACGGCCAGGCTCGTTTTCCCCGGGCACGAGCCTCCCGGGCGGTATCCACTCCCGTTACTCGAACTCTTAGCAAAGCCAGCTTCTCCTCCGCAGTATCACGTCGGGGTCGCCAGATGTCGCGGTCCGCGGGAGTGACGGGAAAGAATCATACGCATTCACAGAATGCAGGTTCAATTCCAACTTTATTCGGCAATTTGCCCATCTTATATATGTTTGTGCAGTCGTACACTTTGCTAGGCCAATCACCATGCAGATTATGTCACAGGTAGCCAATCATGGCACCGATCACGCACGCAGCGGTCATGCCTTGTACCTTGCTACTTATTTAGCAAAGCTATCTTACCCTTAACCTTGGTTCCCACTGGCTTCTGCTAGTTTATCTGTACTTTCTCAGGATGTATCATTTCCAGCTGCACCAGTGTCCTTGGTGGACTACTTCAAAGCACGTAGCAGCGGCTATAGCCTGAGGCCTAAGGCTTCAGCAAATTTAGCTACTAATGCTAAGCAAGTTGTGCTAAGCAATTAATCCTAAACAGTGTTAGTTCCATACTCTATAACTCATATAGATTATTGTTCTGAAGCACCGCAAGGGCCCCAACAATTTCCTTCTCAGGATGTGCTGCACAAGTCTTTCTATTTGTCTTCTTGTTAGGAGGAGAATATTCTGTTCTCACAGTCATGGCCTATGATCGCTACATTGCCATCTGCAGACCCCTGCACTATGGGACCCTCATGGGCACCAGAGCTTGTGTCAAAATGGCAGCAGCTGCCTGGGGCAGTGGTTTTATCAATGCTCTCCTGCACACTGCTAACACATTTTCCATACCACTCTGCCAAGGCAACACAGTGGACCAGTTCTTCTGTGAAATCCCCCAGATCCTCAAGCTCTCCTGCTCAGACTCCTACCTCAGGGAAGCTGGGCTCATTGTGTTTAGTCTTTGTTTAGTTTTTTTGTGCTTTGTTCTCATTGTGCTGTCCTATGTGCAGATCTTCGCTGCTGTGCTGAGGATCCCCTCAGAGCAGGGCCAGTGCAAAGCCTTTTCCACATGCATCTCACACCTGGCTGTGTTCTCCCTGTGTGTCAGCACTGATATGTTTGCCTACCTGAAGCCCCCCTCCCTCTCCTCCCCAGCTCTGGATCTGGTGGTGGCTGTTCTGTACTCAGTGGTGCCTCCAACACTGAACCCCCTCATCTACAGCATGAGGAACTAGGAGCTCAAGGATGCCCTGAGGAAAGTGATTTCATGGACATTTTCCAGCAGTGGTAACATTGCCATTGCTCTCCACAAATGACTCCCCTTGTGTCCCGTACCAGGACTGAGCTGTGTTTGTTCACTTTGTTTGTAACATTACTACTATTACTGTTGTTATTATTATTTGTCACCATGTTGCTACACAAATGCTTGGATTCATTCCACCTTCACTGAGACTGCTCTGTCTCACCTGGTGCCCGTATAAATTGTGTCTAACACTGGGTCAGAGCTGACTCCTTCACAGTATCTTTGTAGTGAAGTAGTTTCTTGCAGGTGCAGTGCCTGAAGACTGTCCTCTTTCTCCAAAGCTGCTCTCCCTTTTGCCATGTCCTCATCACATTTCCTTGAGAATATCTTGCCCAACCTGCATGCTGATCCTTACCCCAAAAGTCATCCTGCCAGACAAGGCTCCATGCCCAGCTGGAGGACTGGATGTCCAGCTGTGAGCCCTTGGAGGATGAGCCCTCTGCTGGGTCCTCTGCAGGGCTGGCAGGGAGCATGCAGAAGTCCTGGGGTGATCTCCTGGGCCTGTAGACCATCCTCCTCCCATGGCGGGACTCAGACAGGGTCTGTCAGAACACAGATGCAGCCCAGCTTGTTGCTGCATGAACAGGGAGGAGAAACTGCCCCAGGAAATTCCTCATACACCCAGCCTCTCGTACCAGCTCTTTCCAGCACCAACCATTCCCTGTGGTCCTGGTGAGGTGTGATCTTTGAATGTGACCAGCTCTGTCTGCCTGTCCAGCCTCAGTATGTGTGTGGAGACAATGTCCAGCCCTGCCTGGCCTCTCTGTGGGCTCAGACCTCAGCAGACCATAGAGCACGGCATTCTGCTAACGCTGAGGCGAACAGGTACAGGGCTGGGCAGGGGTTGGGGACTGCTGGGAGGCTGCCAGGCAGGAGGGCTGAGGGGGACAGGGCATCAAGGGCTGTCCTGGGGACCGTGCTGGGGGGATATTTCCCCACCCCAGAACGCACACTGTCCTGTGCCATGCCTTCACAGTGGGACCGTGGGGCCACGTGCAGGGCATCAGGGCTGGGCCAGTGGAGGGATGAGGTGCAGATGGATGCCATGACACTCCAGAAGCTCTCGACGGTTATGGAAGGGACTCGCTGCTGCTAGCAGGATCGGGGGGTTTCTCAAGGGCTACAGCCACCAGCACCACCTGCCAGGACTCCCAGACCCAGCACAGACGGTTGGTGCCCAGCACTGCAGCTCGCAGTATCCCCCATCCTGTGTCACTGTCCTCTCTCAGGAGCACTGCCAGGTGCATCATTCCCTGCCCAGGTTTGAGAAGAGCTGCTGGAGGTCTTCTCTTCTCATGCCTGCTGATCCCAGCTCTGCCCTGGCACTGGCCCACAGCCTCTGCCCTGGGTCATGTTATGTCTCCACACGTTCTCGTCTGAGACCATGTAGAGATCTGCAGCACATAGCTCTGCTTGCAGCTGGCCACCATGGCCGACCTGCATAGTCCCAGGAGATCCCAGCAAGGCTGTGCTTGGAGACGAGGATGTGATTGTCCTCAGTCAAAGTTGGTGGGGTGGTCTGACTGGGGCAAGGGGAGGAAAGGACAAGAGACAACAAGGAGAAGATGCAGGAAGGGAAATTTCAAAGGAGTTGAAGGATAAATAAAGAAACAACCATGGTAGTTGAGTAGCACTGGGGCAGGGGACAGGAAATCTTTGAAAACTCTCCTGGAGAAAACACCTACCAACCTGATCTAACTTTCAAGTTAGCCCAGCTCAGAGGAGATCTTGGTCCTGGAGATCTCTGGTGGTCCCTCCCAACCCAAATCCTCTAGGAGAAAAGGGCTGGACAACCTTTTTCCCTTGGTAGACTGGAAAGGGAAGTCTGGAGAACTGGATTAGCCAAAGATGTCTGAACTGACGGGGAGTGGCCTGGGGTGAGATCAGACTCCTCCTTGTTGTCCCCCAAAATGAAGTCACTTCGTTGACCGTGGAGGGAATGAAAAGGATGCATAGTGAGATATTTTAGGGACTCCTTTAAAAGACCATGGTAACACAACTATGTTGAGATTTGTGCAAATTTGGCCATCGAAAAGTAGAGGCCTTGGTGGCAGATGCACCAGCCATAGGGAAAGGGAAAAAGACCTCCGTTCTTTTAGAGGCTTTCAGCCTGGGCAGTACCCTCAGTCGTCTACAACACAGGCTGTCCTAAGCTGTCCCAAACCTGCACCTCTTTCCCTGCAGCCTGTAGACACCCAACCTGCTTCCGCACCTTGCTCTCACTGCACGATCTCCCCACCTTTACTGAAATCCCTCCGTCCTTGTTGGTGGCTCCTTGAAACACAAAGCCCGGGACTGATCACGGAGCTCCTCTGGGTGTCCAGTTGCACCACAGCACTACCTACAAGTGACGTTCCTTTTACCTGAAGTGCAGTCTGAACCTCTCCAGATGCACTTTGTGGCTCTTTCCCCTTCTCATGCTGTTTCCCACTGCCAAGAAAAGCTCCATCATCTCTGAAACCACCCTTCAAGCAGTCACAGGTGACTACCGTATTGGCCTTAGCCTCCACTTCAGCAGGCTAAGGAAGTCCGGGTCCCTCAACCTCCCCATACAAGTTATGTGCTTCAGACCCCCAACCCCATCTGGGCAGACCTCCCCTGGACCCTCTCCAGTTGCTCCTCATTCCTCCAGTACTGGGTACCCCACACTGGGACACGTTCCAGACGTGGCCACACCAGTGCTGAGAGGAGGGGGATAAGGACTGCCCTTGCCTGGGTGGCCATGCTTTTCCTAACACAGCCCTGCATGCAGCTGGCCTCATTTGTGGTGAGCATGCACCACACACTCATATAGCATCCCCCATAATGTCCAGGGCCTTCTCCTCAGGGTCAATCCTCTGTCGGTCAGGTCTCTGCCCGTCCTGATGCACAGGTAGTTCTGCCCTGCTGATGAGTCTTTCAAACAGGACAGGATGTGGAATGTAGACCCCTGCATACCCCACCTTTACCTGGCTTCCTGGTAAAGCATGACCCATTCATGAAAGCCCTCTGATCTCGATCATCAAAACACCTTTTTGCCCATCTGGATGTCTACTGGACATCCACTACTCTCCTCTCCTCCACAAGTACTTGTCTTTTTTCACAGAAGACAATCAGGTTGCTGAGGAATGGTTTACCTTCAGTAAATCCATGCTGACTGTTCCCAGGCACATTCTTCATGTGCTCAGAAATGTGATCTGAGAGGACTGGCTCCATGACACACTTCTCACCAACGTGAGGCTGAATGGCCTACAGCTCCCCAGGCTGTCCTTGCGGCTGTTTTTGAAGATGGGCACAACATATTCCTACTTTTGGTCTTTGGGACCTCCCCTGATCCACACAACCTTTCAAAGATGACAGCGAGCAGCCTTGATGTCACAGCAGCCAGCTCTGATGCCAGCCATCCAATCCCATAGACTTGTAGGGGTTGAGTTCTAGAGGCTTGGGCACTGCAGGTTGCTTTTCTCCTCAGCAGTCCTGACTCTAGGCACAGCAGCTCAGGAGACCTTGCTGGTGAAGACTGAAGCCAGGAAGGACTTGACTTCCTCAGACACATCTACATCTGCTTTTCCTAGGATTCCTGCCCCAGTCAGCAGTGACCCCACATTTCCTGTTGTATTCTTTTACTGTTACTGAAGCAGAAGCAGCTCTTCTTCCTGTCCTTCACATCCCCTGCAAGTGTCTCTGTCCCAGGGGAGCTTTGGCTTCCTTAACACCATCCCGACTTTGCTGGACAATATTTCTAAATTCCTCCTTTGCAGCCTCTCCCTACTTCCCCTTTCTGTATGCTGCCTGATTGCCCTGGAGCTCACGCGTGAGCTCCCTGTTTAGCCAAGCTGCAGTCCAGAGATGGCTACTAGTTCTACAAACTGTTCATAGGGAGCATTCTTGTGCTTAAAGGGTGCTTAATGACCTGCCAGCTTTCCTGAGCTCCTCTGCCTTTTAGAACTGCCTCCCTTTATCCATCCCATGGAAGAGCTCCATACATCCAAGCCACCCCTTCTCACATAGGGCATCCCCCTCCTCATCTTCCCTGATGCTCTATCCCGAGAACTTGTACCCTGCCACTGAAGGACTGCAGTCATGTGTGTGATCCCACCACATCTCAGTTATTCCAACCATAGGGCAGTCCCGTGACAGGCTCCATATGTTTGCATATATTTTGGTTTCAGCATCTCAGCTGTGGTGCCGACTGAAGATTTGTCACAGGGAAACATTTTAGCAGGGACCTCATGTTTGCAAAGGCTTTGATTGCAAGTGGTGACACGCTGGCCAGCGAGAAACAGAGCTGGGCCACACAGGAATGGCAGGAGAGGGGTTTGCTGCCTGAGCTGACTCTGCAGCACCTTGGGGCCTGTGACAGAAGTGAGCTGATCTCCAGGAAGGACAAGGTGCCACTGAAGAAGTCCCTGGACCTGGGTAGCCTGTGATCCAGCCACCCTGAGGTCATCATTAGCCCAGTCCCTGTTCATATCATACCGGGGAGTGAGAAAAGGTTCAGAGGGCAGAAAGCAAGAGTCTGAGAGTGCAGATACTGGAGTGGAGCCCTTGGTGTGATGTGTCTCCCATTTGTGCAGCATGCTTGGATGTAGACAGTGCAGACTGTGCCTAAAGGCAGTGGTGGGATTCATTGGTTTGAGCACAGGTAGGGAACCCAAGGTGCCCTGGGGCACTTGCCCAGCAAGCACTCCTAAAAGGCATGGCTTCCTGTAGGTCCCATGCTATGACTACTAGAGACATGTGGATGTGCTGGACACAACAGGCATCCAACATGGCCCTGCCAGCCTATTTCTCTGTCATTAAATCAAGTGTCTGCCCTGAATTGCTTTAGCGGTATGTAACATTGGGATCTTCCTATGTCTCAGCTTTATAGTGAGTGGAGCCCTAGGAGGCATCTAGTGTCATTTCAGATGGCCAAGGGGATTCCCCACCTGGCCCCCACCTCAGGCTCTAGAAGGATGGGGGTGTCGTAGTTGCTCCATCAGAGCAAGAAGACTCTGGCACATGCCTTGGTCCACCTCTGTCTCTTCCAGTGTCACCAGGTGTTTGTGTGTTGAGCAACTGACTCCCACCCTCCATCTCCAGTGATTATAATGGGAGCTTAGACAAGGAGCTCCCATGCAGACACCTCTGTTGTGCACACTTCATTATTTTGCAAGGGGAATCCCACCTCCTGCGTGTCTGTGAAGTTCACAGGAGGGATCTGCATCCCACTGAGTCCCAGGGGCTTCTAACTGGGCATGCGATGCCCAGACTGACTCATCTGAATGAAAACCTGAACCATGGGTGAATGACCTCCCTTCTTGTCAGCTTCTAGGTGTCCTGCCAAGTTAAGACATGGGAATATGGATTTCCTGGGTGAGATGTTTCCACCTCTTGTAGATAACCATCCTCTAATGAAACAAGGGACAATGTTGTAACTGGTCTCTCTGTGTTGTTTAGAGAGGGTCCTCTATAGTGATTATTTTAGTTTGTTGCAGGGAACATTTCCCAGGAGGAGGGAGCACAAGGGACAGAGAAAGTCATGAGCTCAGCTGGGCCTCTGCTCCTGAGTGGGGCCAGGCTCCACGGAAGGAGGGAGGTCATGGCAAGTGGGCAGCACTGCCCAGAGACAGCTGTGTGCAGGAGCAGCTCCTCTGCAAAGAGCAGCAGGGCTCTGGGCACTGCCTGCTGCTGCTGACATGAGAGGAGACAAGGCAGAAAGAAGTGCAAGGCAGTGTGGAGTGGTAGGACAGACAGCTTATTGTGAGAGAAGTCTTCACATCCCTGAACACGGTAAGTCTCTGGCTGCAGGGCAATGCCACTGAGGTTCCTGGAAGGGTCTTCTAAACCTATTTCATCCCATGACTGATAGGTTTTTTAAGGATCGCTCTCCTTTGCAGAGGAGGAGGAGATGCTTCAGAGCAGGGATTCCCTGCCACACCGTCACAGGGACAGGGCATGCTGCTACTTTCTCCCAAGGACGGCTGCAGGGCTGTGAAGCTGGGATATGCACCCAGGTCTGCCCAGGGCTTTGATTAGAGCAGTGTCCCTGTACCGCAGAGAAAGGTGCAAAAAAGGCTACTTGAAAGGGAAGGAGCTTTCCCTCCAGGGCTTTCAGTTTCCTAATGTTGGCAGGGAGAAAAAAGGAAAGAGTTTTGTGGTTTGGCAAGGACCTGGGACTCACTGACCTTCCCTCTCAGAGATCAGTAGGTCTGTGAGAAAGCTCAGCAAACCCTTCCAACCCCACCTCCACCTACAGCAGCACCAGCATCACCATTATGGATTTATCAGGGTTTATGTGACCTGCTCCTTAGGACCTGTGAGCACAGAGATGCCCCTGGACAGTGCCCTGATCCGAGAGGTTTCTGTAGGGCAGAACTGTGCACAGAGAGGGTGGGACAGGGTCTGTGAGTACGGACAGGGAAGAGATGTTGGGACAGAGAAAGCTGCAGGCAGCAGGAGCAGCCCCAGGCAGCAGGGATGGGCAGGGAGTGAGAGGGAAGTGCCAACAGAATCATCATGGGAGGATGGATTTGGGCAAGTCATGGTCAGTGGTCAGTCCCTCTCATGCAGACACCTTCCTCTGAGCAAGCTCCCTGTGTCTCCTCTCCCTGCCAGCAGAGCCTCTGCCCTGAGAGCCATGGGGTCCAGGGCATGAGCTGCCTTCTCTGCAGCCAGCCCTCCGGCAGAGGAGAGGTGCCCGACAAAGGGACTGAGAGTGACTGCCCTGCGATGTCACTGCCTGTGAGGCAGCATGCCTAGGTGGTAAGGTGAAGGCCTTCCTGATTTCCCATCTGTCTCTCTCTTTTTGCCTCTCCTGACAGCGGGATCATGGTGCTGCTCCTTGTTTCCCCTCCTGTCCATGCTGATCCTGTTCTTGCTCTTGGGCTCTCTGGGGTGGGAAGTGTCAGCTGCAGTTCAGACATGGATGCTACAAGTTGTGGAACAGAGGGATCTTCATGGGAATGAAGTTGCCCCAGCCCCCTTCTGACTTGTGGAGCTCCAGGAAATGCAGAATGTGGGGCTGGGAAATGAGCTGACTCTCCCCTAAGGAGAGCCCATCTCCAGTCTTAAGAGTCCTTTGACCGTTTCCCTGTGGTGTCCTGCCAGGCTGCGCCGCTGTTCTCTAGAAAGGCAGTGCTGTCTCATAGCACCTCTGTGATATCTGAGAGACCCATGAGGAAGGTGCAGAGATGCTGAGAGTATGGAGCTGGTGGTGGGAGGCTGTATGTGGGCATCTGAAAAGAGCCCTGTGTGTCCTTGGCTAGAAGGGGAGTGTGGAGAGCTCCCTCAGGTGCCCAGAGAAAGGGTGAGAAGTTTGGAGCTGTGCACTTTGAAAGTGGACTCGTCTGCTCTCAGCAGGGGCTGGTTTCTTTTTAGGGCAACATATATGAGTGTAATCATCCTCCAGCTGAAAGAGAGAACTGCAACATTTGGGAGTTTCTTTGTTTGAAAAGTCTCTCCTAACTTCTCAATGTTTTTCTTCTTTGTACAGTCCCCCACGCCCAGAGACAGCAAAATGTCCAACAGCAGCTCCTTCAACGAGTTCCTCCTCCTGGCATTTGCGGACAAGCGGGAGCTGCAGCTCTTGCACTTCTCGCTCTTCCTGGGCATCTACCTGGCTGCCCTCCTGGGCAACGGCCTCATCATCACAGCAATAGCCTGTGACCACCGCCTCCGCACCCCCATGTACTTCTTTCTTCTCAACCTCTCCCTCGTTGACCTTGGCTTGATCTGCACCACTGTCCCCAAATCCATGGCCAATTCCCTGTGGGACACCAGGGCCATTTCCTACTCAGGATGTGCTGCTCAAGTCTTTCTGTTTGTCTTCCTGATTTCAGCAGAGTTTTATCTCCTCACTGTCATGGCCTATGACCGCTTTGTTGCCATCTGCAGACCCCTGCACTATGGGAAACTCATGGGCAGCAGAGCTTGTGTCAAAATGGCAGCAGCTGCCTGGGCCAGTGGTTTTCTCCATTCTGTGCTGCACACTGGGAACACATTTTCCATACCACTCTGCCAAGGCAACACAGTGGACCAGTTCTTCTGTGAAATCCCCCAGATCCTCAAGCTCTCCTGCTCAGACTCCTACCTCAGGGAAGCTGGGGTTCTTATGTTTAGTGCCTGTGTAGCCTTTGGGTGTTTCATTTTCATTGTGCTGTCCTACGTGCAGATCTTCACTGCTGTGCTGAGGATCCCCTCTGAGCAGGGCCGACACAAAGCCTTTTCCACATGCCTCCCTCACCTGGCTGTGCTCTCCCTCTTCATCAACACTGACCTGTTTGCCTACCTGAAGCCCCCCTCCATCTCCTCCCCAGCTCTGGATCTGCTGGTGGCTGTCCTTTACTCAGTGTTGCCTCCAACTCTGAACCCGCTCATCTACAGCATGAGGAACAAGGAGCTGAAAGATGCCCTGAGGAAAGTGATTTCATGGGCATTTTCCAGCAGTGGTAACATTGCCATTGCTCTCCACAAATGACTCCCCCTGCGTCCCGTACCAGGACTGAGCTTTGTTCACTTTATTTTTGTCATGAGTATTATTACTATTACTAGTAGTACTTGTTATCAATGTTGCTGCACAAATGCTTGGGTTCATTCTACCTTTACTGAGACTGCTCTGTCTCACGTGGTGCCCACATAAAGTTGTGTCCAAACCTAGGTCAGAGCTGACTCCCCCACAGTATATCTGTATTAAAATATGTTCTTCCTGGTGCAGTGCCTGAAGGCTGCGCTTCCTTCAAAGCTGGTGGCAAGAATAGCCCCAAGGAATTGTACTCCAGAAGGGCCTACTGCACAGGACTGTCCATGGGTTCAGGAACAAAAAGCTCATAATCATGTAATGATCTTTTAGAGACCAAGGACTGGCTTTAGGACTCACCAGTCGGTGTCCTGCGACAGTGGAGGGGATGAATGGTCACTGATTTACATACCCACAGCTGTCCCACATATTAAGGCCCAGTGTCAGATGTCCATCCTTCTGGAGGGCAATCTGGAAGTGCCAGGAGAGCACAGGGCATCTCCTGGGACAGCATGTGCCTGGCATGGGCGGTGAGTGGAACCTTACAAAGGGAGAGATCCTCCAAGGTGGAGTCACTTAAAGGTAAAGCACTAAACGCAGCGATCTAAAGGCAAAAGGGGACTCTGCAATCCCAGGAGAGGCAGTTGGGACCTAGCTGGTATGGGGAAGGGAGACTGGAGAGTGACATGTCACCCTCTGTGAAATACCAGGGGCAAGATCTAGAGGTGCACCTGGACACAACTAATAGCTTTGGAAATACTCCACAGCCCCTCCAAGCACTTACCACATCTGCAGTCCCCTGGAGGGATTAGAGGCCGTGATGCACATTTGGTTGGATCTGCCTCCCACCCTGACCAGCACAGCCAGTGCAGAGTCACCCTGTGGTCCTGTGGCCCCCCAGCCTGCTCACTCTGCAGAACAGCACTGTCAGCTTGGTGCCCAGTGGGGAGAGCAGGGAAGGACATGCAGAAATGGCCAGCGAGATCAGAGAAGGGACTGGGAGAGATGAGAAGGAAGTGGAACTGGCCTTGAAATTGTCTTGGAGAGAGAAATGCCAACTTTTAATCCAAGACAATGTTCAGAGTGTGGGTACATTAAAGCAAGCTCATGGTGCAGAGCCAGAAGTCCTTGTTGTCCTAGCTCTCCACATGGCCTCAGAAGTGGCTGAAGAAGGATGAATGCTCCCCACCCTCCCAGCTCCTAGTGCCATCATCCCTCCTGAAGGGATGCACCAAAAAGAAGGCTGGGACCCCTTGTGGGAGCTTGCGTTGAAGGAAGCAGGACCTGGGAGCCATATCAGTTTGCTGCTGTCCCTCACGCCCTGTCCCCAGCACATCTCCTTCACACAATCTATCTCCCCCACCCTGTGTGCTGGTCCTTACCCCAAAAGTCACCCCCAGACAAGACTCCATGTCCAGCTGGAGGACCGGATGTCCAGCTGTGAGCCCTAGGAGGATGAGCCCTCTGCTGGTTCCTCTGCAGGGCTGTCATGGAGCATGCAGAGGAGGTCCTGGGGCCATCTACTGGGCCTGTAGACCATCCTCCTCCCATGGGGGCCCTCAAGCAGGGTGCCTCAGTGCAAAGATGCAGCCCAGCTTGTTGCTGCATGAACAGAGGGGAGAAACTGCCCCAGGAAACTCCTCCCAGACCCAGACCCAGACCCTCATACCAGCCATTTCCAGCAGTGGCCATTCCCCACAGTCCTGGTGAGATGTGATCTTTGAATGTGACCTGCTCTGTCTGCCTGCTGGCCGCAGCACCTGTATGGGGGTAATGGCCAGTCCTGCCTGGCCTCTCCCTTTGGGCTCAGATCCCAGCAGACCGTGGAGCATGGCCTTCTGCTAACCCCAGGAGCCAGAATCAGGACTGTGCAGGACCTGTGGACTGGTGGGAGGCTTCAGGAGGGCTTTGGGGAACAGAGCACTGAGGACTGTCATGGAGACCATGCCTGGAGGACATTTCCCCACCCCTGAATGTACCTTGTCCTGTGCAGTGTCAGTGCAGTGGGGCCATGGGGCCACATGGAGGGCAGCAGGGCTGAGTCAGCACAGGGACAGGAGGGAGATGGGAGCCATGACACCCCAGAAGCTCCCAACAATCATGGAGGGGACTCACTGCTGCTAGCAGGGTTGGGGGTTTCTCAGGGTCTGCAGGCACTGGCACCGCCTGCCAGGACTCCCAGACCCAGCACAGATGGTCAGTGCCCAACACTGCAGTTCACAGAGCCCCCCCGTCCTGTTTCACCATCCTCTCTCAAGAGCACCACCGGGTGCATCACTCCCTGCTCAGGTGCAGAGAGTAGCTGCTGGAGGGCTTCTCTTCTCATGCCTGCTGCCCCAGCGCTACCCTGGCATTGGCTCACAGGCTCTGCCCTGGGTAATGTTATATCTCCATACACTCTACTCTGAGACCATGTAGGGATCTGCAGTGCATAGCTCTGCTTGGAGGTGGCCACCACAGCCTGCCTGTGTGGTCCCAGGAGATCCCAGCAAGGCTGTGCTTGGAGGTGAGGCTGTGACTGTCCTCAGTCAAAGTAGATGTGATGGTCTGTCTGGGGCCAAGGGGAGGAAAGGACAAGAGACAACAAGGAGAAGAGGCAATAAAGCAAATATCAAAGGAGTTTAAGGAAAAAATAAAGAAATAACCATGGTAGCTGAGCAGCACTGGAGCAGGGGCAGGAAATCTCTAAAAACTCTCCTGGAGAAAGCACCTACCAACCTGATCTAACTGTCAAGTTAGTCCAGCTCAGAGCAGATCATGCTGCTGGAGATCTCTGGTGGTCCCTCCCAACCCAAATCCCCTAGGAGGAAGGGGCTGGAAGGCAGAGTCCTGGGCGGGGGACACTGTTGTGATTTTGAGGCCTTGCTGGCCTTTGTACTGCCTGGTCAAGCTTTTCCTCAGAGTCACAGTGAGCGAGTTGATCCTCTAAAGGAGTCTCTGCTCCATGGGCAACAGGAGTCAAAACAGTGCTGGGAAACTACAGAGAAGTTCTTAGTAACACACCAGGCATTCAGGCCCTTTGACTGCTGAGGTGTCCCCAGACCAGTGCTTTGCATGCTGGGTCTGAAGGGCTGAGAAATCTTTAGAGCCAGAGCAGATCAGAGTCCCATCTCCTGAACTCACGAGTTACAGGGCATCAGCAGGGCTGTAGCGACTGCAACAAGGGAATCACTGCCCAGGGCATGAGCAGATCCCCCTCTGCCCTCCCCTCTCTCTTCACACCCCGGAACAGACATGGTGTTTCCCGTGTTGTCCCTCTCTGCCAGGCTGTATTCCCAGCTGGAGGGGACGCAGCCTTAATACTGGGGAAATGCAGGAGAGACCAGTCTCATCTAGAGGAGCAGGATCCCACCACACCTGCTGGGTGGCCAGGGCTGCAAGCTGCAGACCCCACTCTCTTCCCCGCACACCTCCTGCCTGGGTCTGCAGGGTGCCCAGCAACAAGGCAGGCATGCCTGGGTGTCTGGTGCCATTGGGGTGGTGGCCTTTGGAGCAGCCTCTGTCAGTGAGGGACTCAGGAGCTTCTTTGGCTCCATGTTAGTGGCAAAGTTTGTGTCCCAGCTTCTTCTTTCTGGATAGCCGAGGATTTCATTCTCGGAAGAAGGGGAAAAACCCTTTTGTCCTTGGGATCACCCCATCAACCCTCTACTGTCTTCTTCTCTATCACCCCCAAAATCCTTTGACAGGAGTATTTTTTTGGTTTCTGACCCTCTATCTGACCCTGCTTTGAGCAGCAGGTTGCACTACAGGTCTCCTGTGGTCCCTTCAGCCTGAATTATCCTGAACGCCTATGATCTCAGGGCCCATTTCAAGCACAGAACAAATGTCTCTGGGACAGGAGTCCTTTGTGCTTTATGTGACCATCTAAAAGAAGGCAGGTGAATACCACCTCCTCCTCCCTGTTGCCTGTAAGGGCAGCCTGGGAGGCACTGCCTCAGGCATAGCTACATTACAATGAAAATTCTTTGCATCTACCTTTAACCACCTGAAAGGCCATAGCCTCGATCCCCTCAGGGGTGAGGGGAGAACAGCAAGCTTTTCTGCGGTGTGATTTCTGTACCTCTGTAATTTGTGCCTCTATGCAGATGGTGCCATCCTCCCCTTGGTTTCTTGCCTGAAGCTCAGGCTGGATGGGGATGTGAATGTACAGGTTGTCTGTCACTCCAGTGCCCATGAGGTGGTGGAGAAGTAAGAGGAATAACAGAGTCACCACCCTGGACTGCAGCAGAGAGGATTTCCTCCTGTTTGGGATGGAGTTAGGCAAGCCAAAGCTCAGCTGGAGCTGGAGCTGGAGCTGGATCTAGGAAGGGATGGGGAGGGTAACCTTAAGGGCCATTGACAGCACAAAGCAGTGACACAAGGAAAATGTGTTCTCCCAGCTCAGTGGGTCAGGGGATGTAGTGACAAAGAGAGGGCAAAGGCTGAGGAGCTCATTGCCTCTTTCACCTTGTCTTTTCCTGGTCTTGTCTACTGCCAGGCCTCCCTGGCCCCCGACTCCTTTGGCAGCATCTGTGTTAGCAAAGCCTCAGTTGTGGTAGAGGACGATGCATCTGGGGAGGACTTTTGCCCAGTGGGCAAACAGAAGTGCACAGAACCAGAAGGGAAGCACCCCAGGGTGCAGGGAGAGGTGGCTGGAGTCACTGCAACGCTGCTCCCAATTGTCTATGAAATGTCAGGGTCATCAGGGAGGTTCCTGATGACTGGGAAAAGGCAGACGTCTCAGCCATTTTGCAGAAGGGCAAGAGGGAGGGTATGGGCAATGACAGGCTGGTCCTCTTCATCTCAGTGCCTGGGAAGGTGATGGAGCAAATCCTCCTGGAAACCATCTCCAAGCATAGGAAGGGCAAGGCCTGGAAGAGGCAGCATGCGTTGACCAAGGGGAAACGGAAACCATGCCTGAACAACCTGGTTTTCTTCTACCATAAGATGAATGCCTGTGTCCACAAGGGGGATTTTGCAGGGATTTTGTGAACCTTCACTTTAGCAAGGCCTTTGGCACAGTCCCGCAGAGTCTCCTTATAGGCAAATTGTTGAGCTCTGCCCTGGATCAATGGACCATAAGGCAGGTGGAAGACTGGATGCACCATCAGGCTGAAACACTGTTATCAGTGGTAGAAGTTCCAAGTGGCAGCCTAGTACTAGTGGCATCCCTCAGTGATCAGCATGTGGGGCAGGACCATTTAACATCTTTATGAATGGCCTGCACAGTGGATGGAGCGCACTCTCAGCACCCTTGTGGACAATGCATAAGTGGGGGGAGCCCCTGGGCAACCTCATCTAGTTCCCTCTGCATTGACTGGGGGGGCTGGGACTAGGTGACGTCCAGAGGTCTCGTCCACCCTAAGTGCTGTGATTCACTGAACCGTTCCCTGGAGAGCTCTGTAAAGAGAGAAGAGGCCGAGGGAGTAGAAAGGCCAGAGAGGCAGAAGAAGAGAGCTGAAACATGACAGTTAAAATAAAGCAGTTCCTCTGAACAAAGTTTCTCCATTCAGAGTGTTGGTAGCAAAGGTATTTTGATGAATAATATGTATGTGTGTGTATAAATAAATAAATATATATATATATATATACACACTCATAGACAGGCTAATTCCTGTAGTGCATGAACATGGTGCTGTCAATTAATAAAAAAGAAAGAAAAAATATTTGTCAATGGTAAAAACTGTGTGAAGTTTTGGAAACGAGCATTTCTTTTCAATTGCTGCATTGAGTTATTTTTTGAGAAGATCTCAACTTAGGACTAGGATCTGCTTTTGGGGCTTGATTCATGTGACCACATAGAGAGGCTATTGCTGCCTGAGATGCCCTGGGGTAGCTGTGTTGCCATGTGGTGCTGGAAATTTTGGCGGTGGCTCCTGCGGGACCTTAGCTTGTCATTAGGAAGAGTATCTCTTTTTCATTGTATTCAGTGTCTGCGGGATGAAGCCTGAGTTTAGTCTGAAAGATAAAAGATTAGGACTGACTGTCCTGAGGGTGACTATAAACTACTTGATGCCTTCTCTGCTCTTCAGTGATCCATCCTCTGGTCCCACCTCAGTCTACCCTGAACTCCATTTTTCCCTTTCCGTAATAGATCAGGACTGTGGAGAAAGAGCTGAGGCCAGGGAAATGCCACGCTGGTAATCTGGGCAGCCCACTGAAAAAGGAAATGTGTGCATGAGACCTCACAGCGAAGACCTGGAAAAGCCTTGGACCCTCCTGAGGTGCCAAGGACCCCAAGCCCTGAGCCACGGGGCTGGATACAGGCTCCTCTGCTCATGCCAGGGGCTCCTGACACACTCGCGGAGTGAGATAAATTTCTGTGGGAGAGGTGGAGAAAGAAAGCAGAAATGAATCAAAAGAGGGTGAATTCAGGCCAGGAATCCCACCAGGAAACATCTCCACATGCAGGTGGATTTACCCCCTCTCTGGCAAGGCCATTTCTTCCATGATCAACAGCACCTGGGAGAAGGAGGGTCTTTTCCTGACACCCCTGGTGGGAAGTGGGATGGAGGGCAGCAGGATTTGAGAGACCCCTTCCAGCCAAGGGGGAGTTGCTGGGCACTCAGACAAAGATTTCAGCCTGGGACCTTGAAGTCCTGGGTGGCTGAAGACTACGGGATGCCTCCCACGTGTGGCTCCCAAGGGACCTCAGTCACATCACGGCCACCACTGAAACGCCCCCAGAGGCAGATCCCGTAACATCTGGCCTGAATGAGACCTGCAGTATTTCCCTGCCTTTCTCTGGGCACCTCCAACTTTCTTGGTAGCTCCTCAGCCCTGGGGAGCAGTCTCAGCTCCTGCAGTGGCGGGGAAGGCACCAGTGACTGCCAGCCCTGCTGCTGCACTCAGAATTGTGTTGTGCTGAACTAAACCAAGTTCCCAGGGTGCTGCCTGCAGCCGGCTGGATGGGCACGGGTGGGACCTGGCCCTTCCTGTTCCTCCCAAGCATGTTGTTTGAGGAAGTGCTGGAAGAAGAGGCCTGGCGGGAGCCTCATGGCACTGCACTGCCTGGCGCTGGGATAACTCCCTGCACACACTTCCTGGGCCAGGCACTTGGGGACAAGCAGGCAGCAGTGCTTCTGGGAGTCCATCAGGAGCATGCCCTCTGGGTGGGCAAGAAGACCTCAGGCTCTTGTCACCCTGTTGGGGAGGAGCTGGCTGCTCAGAGGACTGAGTGGAGGAGGGACAGGTCCCACGGCTTGCAAGGTTAAGGTGCTGATGTGTGCCTGGGGCCAGGGCACTGCTACCTCCTAGGCCCTCTCCCAGCTCCTGGGAAGCCACTGCAGAAGCAAGCCAGTCCGAGAGAATAACTTTCCCCATGTTCCTGGGATTCAATGACAGGGTCACTTCTGTGTGAGAACATGTCAGGCCATCAGCAGGGACATGGCAGGGGTTTGTGCTTGTGAGGTCACTGCTGCCTGAGTCCTGATGGGCGAGTAGGAGGAACATGGCTTAGATCCATAGTGAGGTCACTTCTCTCTCTGAAGCTGATTGGCCTACAGCAGACTCTTGGTTCATGTAGCTTCTTTTCACGTCTCCTCTGTGTCTGCTGCTCAGAGGCCAGGAAGAGCCTTGTGGCTTCGATGCTAAGTGTGAGAAAATCTTTGTTTAAAAGGTCTTCTGAGTCCAGAGATTCACTCAGACCCAGCCTTCCCCGCATGGCCGCCCCACACAGGCTTATTAGACAGATGAATAATTTTGTCTGGGAGAATAATTCTGGCAATTCTGAGATAGATATTTATATACGGAGTCAAGTGTATGGAATGTTGGCCATGTAAGAGGCAATCAAGATCTGTTTGCCACTAGCATCCCTCCTGACAGTCTGCCATTGCAAAAGATAGGGGTTACAACGTTTGTAATAGAAATGGATTTAGCATTTCAATACCTTAACTACAATATCACTTCTTTCTTCATAAGGGACAAACCTTAACAAATAAGGAAGCTAAATTGCATCTTGTGTTTTGGTAACTTTGGGAAGACAACTACACCAATTTCCATCAGCAGACTTCAGTAGGAGTACGTCCTCCATTTTCTAGGCTTCTGGGAGTTGGCATTGAAGGAAGGTGCTTAAAAGATGAAGCAGGTTACTCTTCTGGTGATGGTGTTTTCCTGAGTACCGGCAACGCATTCCTCCCTCCTGCTGAGATTCATCTGGAGGGCAGTCCTCAACCTTATGACTGTTCTCCTGATTAGGTGCCATCTGCAAATGTGATGAGAGTTGTGTCCTCCAGGTCACTGATGAACGTGTTAAACAGTACAAGTCCCAGTATAGAGCCCTGCATCCTCCACTTGTCACTGGCTTCCAGGTAAAGCACAACCCATTCACAAAAGCCCTCTGAGCTTGATCATCCAACCAGATTTTTACCCACCCTGTTGTCTACCCAGCCTACTGTAATGCCTTACTTGTATAGAAGGATATTCTTGGAGACAGTGTCCAACACCTTGCTAAAATCATGGTAAATGACATCCACTCCTCTCCTCTCCTCCACAAGTATGGGCCTTTTATCATGAAGGCAATCAGGGTGCTCAGGAATGATTTACGTTCAGTAGCTCCATACTGACTGCTCCCAGGCACCTTCTTCTCCTCCATGTGCCCAGGAGTGTGATGCGAGAGGATTCACTCCATGAAACACTCCTCACCAAAGTGCAGCTGAACAGCCTGCAGCTCCTTGGGTTGTCCTTGTGGCCTTTTTTGAGGATGGGCACAACATATTCCTTCTTCTGGTCATTGGGACCTCCCCTGATCTCCACAACCTTTCAAAGATGATAGAAAATGGCCTCGTTATAGCGCGATAGTGGCCAGCCCCCTCAGTGTCTTCTGATGCAGCCCATCCAGACCCATAGACTTGTAGGGGTTGAGTCCATGCAAGTCATCCCTCACTCAGTCACCCACCTGTGGTTGTTTTTTCCCTCAGGAGGCCTGACTCCAGGCACAACAATCTGACCGACCTTATTGGTGAAGGCTGAAGCCAAGAAGGCACTGAGCTCCTCAGACCTACCTATACCTGCTGTTACTAGATACCCTGCCTGATCCAGCAGTGAACCCACATTTTCCTTTTCACCCTTTTACTGCAGCTGAAGCAGCAGCAGCTCTTCTTCATGCCCTTGACATCCCCTGCAAGTGTCTACCCTTGGGCAGCTTTGGCTTCCTGAACACCATCCCTGCTTTGTTGGACAATGTTTCTGAATTTCTCCATTGCAGCCTCTCCCTCTTCCTGCTTCCTCCATGCTGCCTTCTTGCCCTGGAGCTCATTCCTGAACTCCCAGTGTAGCCAAGCTGATCTCCTGAGATGTCTGCAAGTTTTACTGAGTATTGGGATGGACCATTTTTGTGCTTGGCAGGTGCTGAACTTAAAGACCTCTGGGCTTTAGGGAGCTTCTGGGCCCTTCAGAGCTGCCTCCCATGGCATCCCCCGCCACTCCCCTCAACAGGCCCAAGTTTGCTCCTCTGAAGTCCAGGGTCTGCGCTCCACTACTGTCCTTCCTCACTCTGCTCAGGATTTGGGACTCCACTTTTTCATGGTCACTGTAGGAAAGTATGACACTGACTATCACACCCCTGATCATTTCCTCTCTTTTTGAAATTCTAGATAAAAGAAAACATCACGATTATTGGCCCATCATGCAGCTGTGCTAAGAAGTTGTTCCTGATGCCCTCCAGAAACCTCCTGGCCTGCTTGCACTCTGCTGTTTGCCTTTCCAGTTCATGTCAGGGGGATTAAAGTCCCTCCTACAAGAACCAGGCCCTCTGATCCACAGTTGCTCAGGTTGCTTAAAGGAGACTGCATCCACCTCCTCGCACTGATTGGGTGGTCTGTAGCTCTCATCATGATGTCAACTGTACTGTGATGCTCCCCCACAAGCATCCAGCCAAACCCTTGCCTCTCCCATGGAAGTGCTCCACAAACCTGAGATGCCCCTCCACACAAAGGGCATGTCCCCTGCTCGTCTTCCCTGACAGTCTCTCCTGGAGAGCTTGTACCCTACCAGCACAGCCCTCCAGTCATGTGAGTGGTCCCAACACACTCAGTTATTCCAATGATGTTGCAGTCCTGTGACAGCTTGTGCTCCTGGCTGTGCCCCAGGCTGCATGCACTTGCATATATTTGGGCTACAGAGCCTCAGCTGTGGCAGAGAGAACAGGCTGATCATGGTGGAACTTGTTACCAAGAGCCAAGGACACTGTGTGTGCAATGGTCCGACTTCAGAGCAGAGGCATGCTGGCCTAGATAGCAGGTGGCAATGTAATGGTGGAATGAGGTTCCCACTGAGAGGGCAAAGCCTGCAGTGCCCAAGGCCAGGCAGAAACAGAGCTGGGCTGAGCAAGAATGCCAGGAGAGGGGTGGACTGCCTGAGTTGACTGTGCGGCACCTTGGTGCCCTGTGACAGAGGTGAACCGATTTCCAGGCAGGACAAGGTGCCACTGAAGAAGTCCCTGGGCCTGGGCAGCCTGTGATTTGGCACCCTGTGGACATTGTTAGCCCAGTCCCTGTTCATATCACCTGGTGGCGTGAGAAGAGGTTGAAGGCGAGGAAAGCTAGAAGGTTTTAAGAGTACAGAGACTAGAGCGGAGACCTTGGTGGGATGTGCCTCTCGTATTTATGAAGCACGCTTGGCTGTAGATCGGAAGGACTTGGCCTAAAGGCAGTGGTGGGATCCAGTTGTGGGGGCACTGGTAGGAAACCTCAGTTGCCCCGGGGCACTTGCCCAGCAACCACTCCAAAGGGGCTTTGTTTTCCTAGAGGTCCCATGGTGTATCTGCTAGAGACATGTGGTTATGCTGGACACCCCAGGCATCTGACATTGCCCTGCAGGCCTATTTCTGTGTCACTGAATCAAGTGCCAGCACTGCATGACATCAACTGTTTGCAATGTTGGGATCTGCATGTATCTCAGCTTTCCAGTGAGTGGAGCTCTGGTAGCAGTGGGCATCTCGTATCATTGCAGGTGGCCAAGGCAATTCCCCTCCTGGACCCCACCTCATGCTCTAGAAGGATGTGCGTCTCACAGTTGCTCCATGAGAGCAAGCAGATACTGGCACATGCCTTGGAGCACCTCTGTCTCTTCCAATGTCACCAGGTGTTTCTGTGTGAGCAACTGACTCCCACCCTCCATCTCCATTGAACATAGACCAAGATCTTTCATGCAGACATCCATGCTGTGCTCACTTCTGCCTGGGACAGGGGAATCCCACCCACTTTGTGTTTTTATGGAGCTCACGAGAAGGTCTGAATCCCACACCAGCCCAGGGCCTTCTAAAGCACCCTGAGAAGCCCAAAACGATTCATCTGAATCAACACCTGAACAATGGGACAATGAGCTCCCTTCTTGTCCCCATCTAGGGGAGATGGGAACAGGGGCTTCCAGAGTGGGACAGTTCCACCTTTCCGAGATAGCCATCCTCTGATGAAATTAATTGCAGTGCTGGAGTCAGTCTCTATTCACTCTTTAGAAAAGGACAATAGCTGATTATTTTAGTCTACCTCAGTGAACATTTCCCAGAAGGAGGGAGCACAAGGGACAGAGAAAGTCATGAGCTCATCTGGGCCTCTGCTCCTGAGCAGGGCCAGGCTCTGGGGATGGAGGGAGCTCATGGCAACTGGGCAGCACTGCCCAGAGACTGCTGTGTGAAGGAGCAGCTCCTCTGCAAAGAGCAGCAGGGCTCCGGGCACTGCCTGCTGCTGCTGACATGAGAGGTGACAAGGCAGAGAGAAGTGCAAGGCAGTGTGGAGTGAGAGGACAGAGGAGAGCTGCTTGTGGGAGAAATCTTCACAGCCCTTGACACGGTAAGTCTCTGGCTGCAGGGCAATTCTACTGAGGTTCCTGGAGGGCTCTTCTAAAAACAACCCATCCCATCCCATCTCACACCTGTTTTTTAAGGATGTCTCCCCCCCTTTTTTTTTTTTTTTTCTTTGCAGAGGAGGGAGAGATGCTTCAGAGCAGGGATTCCCTGCCACCCTGTCACAGGGACAGGGCATGCTGCTACCTTCTCCCAGGGATCCTGCAAGGGTGTGAAGCTGGGGTGTGCACACAGGTCTGCTCAGTGCCATAATTCAGGGCAGTGTTCCTGTGCCCCAGAGTGCTGTGTGCCCAGAACAGAGACTCTGCTGCCCACAAGGCTCAGCACTCAGCCTGCCCGAGGAGCTCCCCATGGCACTGCAGGATGAAACTCTGGGTGGTAGGAGAGACCCCTGGCAGGGCAGATTCATTCTCCTCCTGAGAGGGTGCTGTGTGGATCAGGATTGCTCACAGCTCCAAATCAATGCACAGGATATGTGCAAGGGGTCTTTTCAAGAGGAGATCAAGAGAAGGGCTACTTGAAAGGGAAGGAGCTTTCCTTCTGGTATCTCTGCACTTTCAGTTTCCTAATTTTGGCAGGGAGAATGAAGGAACAAATTTTATGTTTTGTCAAGGAAGTGGGACTCCTAAACCTTCACTCTCAGAGATTAAGGCAGCATAGATGGGCAGGGAATGAGAGGGAACTGCAGGGCATGAGCCACCTCCTCTGCAGCCAGACCTCTGCCAAAGGAGAGGGACATCTCTCCTGCTATGGGCCCATTTCATGCTGCCTGACAAAGGGGCTGAGAGTGAATGCCCTGTAATATCACCGTCTGTGAGGTGGCATGACCAGCTGGATAAGGGGAAGGTATTCCAGAATGCCTCTCTCTCTCTCTCCTTGTCTCCCTTGGCAGCAGGATCATGGAGTTGCTCCTTGTTTCCCCTCCTGTCCATGATGCTCCTCTTCTTGCTGTTGGGCTTTCTGGGGTTGGGGATTTGCAGCTGCAGTTCAGACACTGATGCTGCAAGTTGTGGAGCAGACAGATCTGCATGGGAGTGGGGTGGCCCCAGTCTCCTTCTAACCTATTGCACTCCAGGAAATGCAGTCCGTGGAGCTGGGAAATGACCTGACTCTCCCTTAAGGCAAGCCCATCTTCAGTCCTAACGGTCCTTTGACTGTTTCCCTGTGGTGTCCTGCCCTCTGGAAAGGCACTGCTGTCTCATGGCATCACTGTGATAACTGAGAGCCCCATGAGGAAGGTGCAGAGATGCTGAGAGTATGGAGATGGTGGTGGGAGGCTGTATGTGGGCATCTGGAAATAGCCCTGTGTGTCCTTGGCTAGAAGGGGAGTGTGGGGAGCTCCATCAGGTGCCCAGAGAAAGGGTGAGTAGTTTGGAGATGTGCACTTTGAAAGTGGACTCGTGTGCTCTCAGCAGGGGCTGGTTTCCTTCTAGGGTAACATATGAGTGCGATCACTCTCCAGCTCAAACAGAGAACTGCAACATTTGGGGGTTTCATGCTTGAAAAGTCTCTTCTAACTTCACCGTGTTTTTTCTTCCTTGCACAGTCCCCCATGCCTGGAGACAGCAAAATGTCCAACAGCAGCTCCCTCAACGAGTTCCTCCTCCTGGCATTTGCGGACACACAGGAGCTGCAGCTCTTGCACTTCTCGCTCTTCCTGGGCATCTACCTGGCTGCCCTCCTGGGCAACGGCCTCATCATCACAGCTGTAGCCTGCGACCACCGCCTCCACACCCCCATGTACTTCTTCCTCCTCAACCTCTCCCTCCTCGACCTTGGCACCGTCTCCACCATTGTCCCCAAATCCATGGCCAATTCCCTGTGGGATGCCAGGGCCATTTCCTACTTAGGATGTGCTGCTCAAGTCTTTCTGTTTCTCTTCTTGTTAGGAGGAGAGTATTATCTTCTCACTGTTATGGCCTATGACCGCTACGTTGCCATCTGCAGACCCTTGCATTATGGGACCCTCATGGGCCACAGGGCTTGTGTCAGAATGGCAGCAGCTGCCTGGGGCGGTAGTTTTGTCAATGCTCTCCTGCACACTGCTAACACATTTTCCATACCACTCTGCCAAGGCAACACAGTGGACCAGTTCTTCTGTGAAGTTCCCCAGATCCTCAAGCTCTCCTGCTCAAACTCCTACCTCAGGGAAATTGGGCTTATTGCATTTAGTGCTGCTGTAATATTTGGGTGTTTCATTTTCATTGTGCTGTCCTACGTGCAGATCTTTACTGCTGTGCTGAGGATCCCCTCTGAGCAGGGCCGGCACAAAGCCTTTTCCACGTGCATCCCACACCTGGCCGTGGTCTCCCTGTTTGTCAGCACTATCATCTTTGCCTACCTGAAGCCCCCCTCCATCTCCTCCCCAGCTATGGATCTGGTGGTAACTGTTCTGTACGCAGTTGTGCCTCCAACTCTGAACCCTCTCATCTACAGCATGAGGAACAAGGAGCTCAAAGATGCCCTGAGGAAAGTGATTTCATGGACATTTTTCAGCAGTGGTAACATTGCCATTGCTCTCCACAAATGACTCCCGTTATGTCCCCTACCAGGACTGAGCTTTATTTGTTCACTTTGTTTGTATTATTACTTTTATTACTGATGTTATTATTATTTGTCACCCTGTTGCTACACAAAGGGTTGGATTCATTCCACCTTTACTGAGACTGCTCTGTCTCACCTGGTGCCCATATAAAGTTGTGTCCAACACTGGGCCAGAGCTGACTCCCTCACAGTATCTCTGTAATAAAGTAGGTTCTTGCAGGTGCAGTGCCTGAAGGCTGGGCTCTTCCTCCAAAGCTGCTGTCCTTCACGCTCTGTCCCCAGCACATTTCCTTGATACAATCTCCCCCACTCCACATGCTGGTCCTTACCCCAAAAGTCACCCCCAGAGAAGGGTCCACGCCCAGCTGGAAGACTGGATGTCCAGCTGTGAGCCCTGGGAGGATGAGCCCTCTGCTGGGTCCTCTGCAGGGCTGTCAGGGAGCATGCAGAGGAGGTGCTGGAGCCATATGTTGGGCCTGTAGACCATCCTCCTCCCATGGGGGGGCCTCAAAGATGGTCTGTCAGAACACAGATCCAGGCCAGCTTGTTGCTGCATGACCAGAGGGGAGAAACTGCCCCAGGAAACTCCTCACACACCCAGTCTCTTGTATCAGTCATTTCCAGCACTAGCCATTCCCCGTGGTCCTGGTGAGGGGTGATCTTTGATTGTGACCAGCTCCATCTGCCTTCTGGCCTCAGCACCTGTATGGGCGGGATGGCCATCCCTGCCTGGCCTCTCTGTGCACTCCAGACCTCAGCAGTCCCTGGAGCATGGCCTTCTGCTAACCCCAGGGGGACAGGACCAGGGCTGGACAGGGGCTGGGGGGTGGTGGGAGGCTGCTAGGCAGGAGGGCTGTGGGAGACGGGGCACCAAGGGCTGTCATGGGGACCATGCTGGGGGGATGTTTCCCCACCCCACAACGCACCCTGTCCTGTGTGATGCCTGCACAGTGGGGCTGTGTGCAAGGCAGCAGGGCTGGGCCAGTGGAGGGATGAGGTGCTGATGGGAGCCACGACACTTCAGAAGCTCCCAACAGTCATGGAGGGGACTCACTGCTGCTAGCAGGGTTGAGGGTTTCTCAAGGGCTACAGTCACCAGCACCACCTGCCAGGACTCCCAGACCAAGCACAGATAGTTGGTGCCCAGCACTGCAGCTCACAGTGCCCCTTGTCCTGTGTCACTGTCCTCTCTCAGAAGCACTGTCAGGTGCATCACTCCCTGTGCAGGTGTGGAAAGGAGCTGCTGGAGGGCTTCTCTTTACTGCTCAGGCCAGCCCTCAGGAACCCCAGATCCTGGAGGCAAGAGAGAAAGTCTGGAGGAAGGAAGACTTTCCCTTGGTGGAGGAGGAGTGGGTTAGAGATCATTTAAGCAAACTGGACACCCACAAATCCATGGGCCCTGATGGGATGCACCCACGAGTGCTGAGGGAGCTGGCGGACATTATTGCTAAGCCACTCTCCATCATCTTTGAAAGGTCATGGAGAACAGGAGAGGTGCCTGAGGACTGGAAGAAAGCCAATGTCACCCCAGTCTTCAAAAAGGGCAAGAAGGAGGAGCCAGGGAACTACAGGCCAGTCAGCCTCACCTGCATCCCTGGAAAGGTGATGGAGCAGCTCATCCTGGAGGCTATCTTCAAGCATGTGGAGGACAAGAAGGTGATCAGGAGTAGTCAGCATGGCTTCGCCAAGGGGGAATCATGCCTAACCAACCTGATAGCCTTCTATGATGGAATGACTGGCTGGGGAGATGAGGGGAGAGCAGTGGATGTTGTCTACCTAGACTTCAGCAAGGCTTTTGACGCTGTCTCCCATAACATCCTCATAGACAAGCTCAGGAAGTGTGGACTAGATGAGTGGACAGTAAGGTGGATTGAGACCTGGCTGAATGGCAGAGCTCAGAGAGTTGTGATCAGTGGTGCAGAGTCTAGTTGGAGGCCTGTAGCTAGCGGTGTCCCCCAGGGGTCAGTACTGGGTCCAGTCTTGTTCAACTTCTTCATCAATGACCTGCATGAAGGGACAGAGTGCACCCTCAGCAAGTTTGCTGACGATACAAAACTGGGAGGAGTGGCCGATACACCAGAGGGCTGTGCTGCCATTCAAAGAGACTTGGACAGGCTGGAGAGGTGGGCAGAGAGGAACCTCATGAAATTCAACAAAGGGAAGTGCAGGGTCCTGCACCTGGGGAGGAATAACCCCATGCAGCAGTACAGGTTGGGGGCTGACCTGCTGGAAAGCAGCTCTGCTGAGAAGGACCTGGGAGTGCTGGTGGACACCAAGTTAAGTATGAGGCAGCAATGTGCCCTTGTGGCCAAGAAGGCCAATGGTATCCTGGGCTGCATCAGAAAGAGTGTTGCCAGCAGGTCAAGGGAGGTGATTCTCCCCCTCTACTCAGCCCTGGTGAGGCCACATCTGGAGTACTGCGTCCAGTTCTGGGCTCCCCAGTACAAGAGGGATGTGGCACTACTGGAGCAAGTGCAGCGAAGGGCCACAAAGATGATTAGGGGACTGGAGCATCTCTCTTATGAGGAAAGGCTGAGAGAGCTGGGCCTGTTCGGCCTGGAGAAGAGAAGGCTGAGAGGAGATCTTATTAACGTGTACAAGTATCTGAAGGGAGGGTGTCAAGAGGATGGGACCAGACTCTTTTCAGTGGTGCCAAGCGACAGGACGCGAGGCAACGGGCACAAACTGAAACACAGACAATTCCATCTGAACATGAGGAAAAACTTTTTCACTGTGAGGGTGACAGAGCACTGGAACAGGTTGCCCAGAGAGGTTGTGGAGTCTCCTTCTCTGGAGATATTCAAAAACGCGCCTGGACGCAATCCTGTGCAATGTGCTCTAGGTGACCCTGCTTGAGCAGGGGGGTTGGACTAGATGATCTCCAGAGGTCCCTTCCAACCTCAGTGATTCTGTGTGATTCTGTGTGACCGCTTTGTTGCCATCTGCAGACCCCTGCACTACGGGACCATCATGAGCAGCAGAGCTTGTGTCAAAATGGCAGCAGCTGCCTGGGCCAGCGGTTTTCTCAAAGCTGTCTTGCACACTGGGAACACATTTTCAATACCACTCTGCCAAGGCAACACAGTGGACCAGTTCTGTGAAGTTCCCCAGATCCTCAAGCTCTCCTGCTCAGACTCCTACGTCAGGGAAGCTGGCCTTCTTGTGGTTAGTGGCTGTTTATTCATTGGGTGTTTTATTTTCATTGTGCTGTCCTACGTGCAGATCTTCGCTGTTGTGCTGAGGATCCCCTCTGAGCAGGGCCGGCACAAAGCCTTTTCCATGTGCCTCCCTCACCTGGCCGTGGTCTCCCTGTTCATCAGCACTGGCATGTTTGCCCACCTGAAGCCCCCCTCCCTCTCATCCCCAGCTCTGGATCTGGTGGTGACTGTTCTGTACTCAGTGGTGCCTCCAACAGTGAACCCTCTCATCTACAGCATGAGAAACAAGGAGCTCAAGGACGCACTGAAGAAACTGATTCAGCTGGTACTAGTTCAAGAGCAATAAGCTCCACATCACTCTTCATAAGTGATTTCCCATTCATCTCAGACAACTCTTATGCTTTCGGCAGTCTCTCTGTGATAATCATGTTTGTGCAGAAGTGTTTGAATTCATCCCACTTTTCCAACAACACAAACCCGGTCTATCTTACGGAGAGGCCTTCTGTGAATGTGTCTATCACTGTGTCAGAGCTGGCCTCTCTCTAATAAAAGGGGATTTCCTCAGTGCAGTGCTTGAAGTTTGGGCTCTCCTTCCAAAGCTGGAGCCAAGAATGCACTCAAGGAGTTTCACCTGGGAGAGGGCTATTGCTTTTCTGGGGTTCTCCTTGGTCTCAAGGCGATGAGATCATAGGTGATGTGTTAGGGAAGGAGGGCTGGATTCAGCTCTCACTTGTGGGTGCCCAGTGCTCCTGGAGGTGGTGAATGGTGAAGCAGTATCTGCCATATGAAAGGGATGGAGACTGATGCCTGTCCTTCTCCAAGGGAGTATGGAGTCCGCAGGAGAGCACCGGGCATCTCCAAGGGCACCATGTGCCTAGGGGTGAACAGAGCTTCACAAAGTCAAGTGGAGTCACCCAAAGATAAAGGGCAAAAGCAAGGAATGTCCAGGCTAGTGAGAGCTCTGCAATCCCACAAGAGGCAGTGGGGACCTTGCAGGCAGAGGGAAGGGAGCCTGGAGAGTTGTTCATGTCAGCCTCAGTGAAAACCATGGGCTGGATCTTGGGACATGCCTGAACACAGCCTGAGCAATTTGAAATGCCCTGTGATTGCTCAGAGTATTGTCCATGGCCACAGACCCCTTGGTATGGGTTGTCAGGTGCAATGAGGCCTGTCTGACTGGGTCTGCTTCCCACTCTGGCCACCATGGCCAGTGTGGAGTCACCGTGTGGCCCCGGGGCCCCACAGTCT
Source organism: Apteryx mantelli (assembly GCF_036417845.1). Taxonomy (NCBI): domain Eukaryota; kingdom Metazoa; phylum Chordata; class Aves; order Apterygiformes; family Apterygidae; genus Apteryx; species Apteryx mantelli. Next base: position 15,612,327 of record NC_089988.1, read on the forward strand.
AATCGCTCTGCAGAGCAGCACTGACAGCTCGGGGCCCTGTGGGGAGCACAGCAGAGGGTCCAGGAATGGTCAACCAGGCCAGCATGGACACACTGACCTGGGGAAAGGCTCTCTGGGGAGCAGGGATGTCCCTGGAGAAGAGGAAAGGAGCAGCTGTGTGCTGACCAGGAGGAATAAATGAGAAAGAGAAATCTGTTTCTAGACAGGTCAACTAAGGGCAGGCTGCAGTGCCCCTGGGACAGCAGGAGCTGCTGGACGAGCTCCAGGGCAGGGACTCCTGTGCTGTCCTGGAGAGAGGGGCTGGCACAGGGGGGCTGCAGGCAGCCTGGGGGTAGGGAGTCTCCTGGACACCAGAAGAAGGGGCACAGAGAGTGTCACTGTGCTCTGCCTCTTTGTGCCACTGGGGCTAGTACCAGCTTGGAGGCTGATGGGGCAGCTGACACACATCCCCCGATCCCTGGAGTTGCTGTGCCCTTCAGAGGGTCTGGGGCTGTGGAGTGAGTGCCCAGAGCTCTGCAGCCCCCTGTGGTGGGCACTGCTGGGGGCCACTGCCAGCCTGGGTTGCTCTGCTGGGTGGTCTGGGGAGAGGGCAGGGGAGGTGGGGAGAGCTGGGGAGGGTCTGGGCTGGTCTGGAAAGGGGCCGGGAGAGGAAATCACCACTGTCAGCTCAGCTGTGTGAAGGGGCAGGGAGAGCATGCACACCAAGGGCTTGTGGTACAGAGCCAGGTCTCGTGGAGGGGAACCAAGACATGCCATGTGTAGAAGAGAGGAGGTTGGTCTGTGCCCTTGTTTGACAAAGCAGGAGACCTGTGGGGGGACGGGGCACCGAAGGCTGTCATGGGGACTGTGCCTGCAACCCTGAATGCACCCTGCCCTGTGCGGTGCCTGCACAGCAGCTCCATGGGCCATGTGCGAACGCAGGGACAGGGCACAGATGGAAGCCATGATGCTCCTCACCGCTCCACTGCAAAAGAGAAAGTCCCAGGAGAGCTCTCCCAGCCCGGCCCCACGAGCCTTTGTCCCTGCTCCAGCCATGCCACAGCAGAGCTGAGGACTAAGAGGTCCCTCAGGCAAAGCTGGTCCGGCCTCATGGAGCTGGCCCTGAGCACCAGGAGAAGCAGAGTGCCCTGCTCGTATGTCCCCATCCTGCTGGGAAGGTGGCACCAGCATCAGGGAAATGGCCTGTTTCTGCCTGGGGTCAGTGCAGGACTTTTGCACGTGTGGTGAATGTGACAGCCTCTGCACTGCAGAAACACTGGCCACGACCCCTCACTACATCCCCCACTGCCCCCTGCCCCTGCCCTGCTAACCTGCTGCCACCCCCGTGCTGCCCTGTCTTCCGTCGCCTCTCCTCACACTGCAGGGACCGGCTGTGCAGCAGGAGCTGGCACAGCCCCACAGGTGCTACCCGACCCCTGGCCTTCCCCACCTCCCCCCCAAATATGACATCCACCTTCAAGGACAGGAAAGAGGATATGGGGAATGATAGACTGGTCAGTGTCACCTCAGTCCCTGGGAAGCAAATCTTCCTGGGAGCTAGTTCCAGCCACATGAAGGGATTGGGAGCAGCCAGCATAAAGTCATGCCTGACCACCCATATTGCCTTCTGTGATGGGATGGGTGACTGTGCAGATAAGGAGAGTGCAGTGTATGTTGTACACCTTGAATTTCAGAAGGCCTTTGGCACGCTCTTCCATAACATCTTTGTAGCCAAAATGGGGAGATGTGGGATGGAGAAGGAAGCACTGGAGGGTGTGGGAAATTAGCTGGAAGCTGCCTGGCTCAAAGAATGGAGAACAGTGATACAAACTCCAACTGACTAATGGTTACCAGTGATGTTCTCCAGAGGTCCATACTGGAGCCAGTACTGTTTGTCTTTATGAATAGTTTACATGATGGGATGAAGTGCACTCTCAGCCAGTTCATGGACAATACCAGATTGGGGTGAGTGGTGGACATGCTGGAGGGCAGGGCTGCTAAGCAGAGAGGCAGTGACAGGCTGTGAAATGGGCTGACAGGGACACGGGGAGTTCAACCAAGTCCTGTCCCTGGAATGCAATAACCCCATGCATCCGGACACGCTGGGGCAGACTGGTTAGAAAGCAGCTTTGCAGGAAAGGACCTGGGGGTCCTGGTGGACATCAAGTTGACAAGGAGTCCTCAGGGTGCTCTTGTAGCAAAGACGTCTGCCCATACCCTGAGTTGTATTAGCAAGAGTGCAGGCAGCAGGGTGAGTGCAGTGGGACACATGAAATATCCTGGCAGCCTCAACCCAAGAGAAGCAAAATAAAGAAAGGGCAGAATTGGCAGAGTACCAGCTTTGGCAAGAGTGGTATGATCAATGCTGTGCCCAGGTACTGCAAACATTTTAAAACACCCCCCCGGGCCCTCCCCCCACCAAAAAAAAGGCATTTCTGCTAGTTGCCAAGTGGCTGGAGCCAGATATGCCCAGAATTGCTCACAGGAGAGAACTCCAGGGGATTTCTGATTTACTCAACCTCTGATAGCACAGCCAGGATTATGATTTTTACATGATAGAACATGTTTTTGTAAGTGTAACTTTTTAGTTAAAGCATTAGGAGTCATGCTCAAGCACACCCGTGTGGGGTGCGTTGGCTTTTCATTGTCTTCATTAGCTGCAGGGTGAAGCCTGAGTTGGCTCTGAAAGAGAAAAGATTAGAACTGAATGTCCTGGGGGTGGCTATAAACTGATGCTTTCTCTGCTCTTCAGTGATACTTCATCCGGTCCCACCTCAGTCTGCCCTGAACTCCATTTTTCCCCTTGCATAATAGATCAGGACTATGGAGCAAGAACTGAGTCCAGGGAAATGCCACGCTGATAATCTGGGCAGCCTGGGGAGTCCACTGAAAAAGCAAGTGTGTACGTGAGACCTCACAGGGAAGACCTGGAAAAGCCAAGTGGCAGTGACCCTCCCGAGGTGCCAAGTATCCCAAGCCCTGAGCCACGGGGCTGGATACGGCCTCCTCTGCTCATGCCATGAGCTCCTGACACACCTCACAGAGTAAGGTAAATTTCTGTAAGAGAGGTGGAGGAAGAAAGAAGAAATGAATCAAAAGAGGGTGAATTCAGGCCAGGAATCCCACCAGGAAACACCTCCAAATACAGGTGGATTTACCCCCTCTCTGGCAAGGCCATTTCTTCCATGACCAGCAGCACCTGAGGGCATGCTCCTGATGGACTCTCATAAGCACTCAAGGTGTTCCCTGCAGCCAGGTGGGACCTGGCCCTTCCTGTTCCTCCCAAGCATGTTGTTTGAGGAAGTGCTGGAAGAACAGGCCTGGTGGGATCCTCATGGCACTGCACTGCCTGGGGCTATGACAACCCCCTGCACATACTTCCTGGGCCAGGCGCTTGTGGACAAGCAGCCAGCAGTGCTTCTGGGAGTCCATCAGGAGCATGCCCTCTGGGTGGGCAAGGAGACCTCAGGCTCTTGTAATCCTGTTGGAGAGAAGCTGGCCACTCAGAGGGCTAGGGGAGGAGGGACAGGTCCCATGGCTTGCAAGGTGAAGGTGCTGACGTGTGCCTGGGGCCAGGGCACTGCTACCTCCTAGGCCCTCTCCCAGCTCCTGGGAAGCCACTGCAGAAGCAAGCCAGTCCGAGAGAATAACTTTCCCCATGTTCCTGGGAGCCAAAGACAGGGTCACTTCTGTGTGAGAACATGTCAGGCCATCAGCAGGGACATGGCAGGGGTTTGTGCTTGTGAGGTCAGTGCTGCCTGAGTCCTGACGGGCAAGTAGCTGGAACATGGCTTAGATCCATATTGTGAGGTCACTGCTCTCTCTGAAGCTGATTGGCCTACAGCAGACTCTTGGCTCATGTAGCTTCTTTTCATGTCTCCTCTGTGTCTGCTGCTCAGAGGCCAGGAAGAGCCTTGTGGCTTCGATGCTAAGTGTGAGAAAATGTTTGTCCAAACGTTTTTCTGAGTCCAGAGATTCACTCAGACCCAGCCTTCCCCGCATGGCCGCCCCACACAGGCTTATTAGACAGATGAATAATTTTGTCTGGGAGAATAATTCTGGCGATTTTGAGATAGTTATTTATATCCTGAGTCAAGCATATGGAGTGTTTGCAAAGTACAAGGCAATCAAGATCTGTTTGCCACTAGCATGCCTTCTGACAGTCTGCCATTGCAAAAGATAGAGGTTACAACATTTGTAATAGAAATGGATTTAGCATTTCAAAGCCTTAACTACAGTATCAGTTCTTTCTTCGTAAGGGACAAACCTTAACAAATAAGGAAGCTAAATTGCATCTTGTGTTTTGGTAACTTTGGCAAGACAACTACACCAATTTCCATCAGCAGACTTCAGTAGGAGTACGTCCTCCACTTTCTAGGCTTCTGGGAGTTGGCATTGAAGGAAGGTGCTTATAAGATGAAGCAGGTTGCTCTTCTGGTGATGGTGTTTTCCTGAATACTGGCTACCCATTCCTCCCTCCTGCTGAGATCCATCTGGAGGGCAGTCCTCAACCTTATGACTGTTGTCCTGATTACTTGCCATCTGCAAATGTGATGAGAGTTGTGTCCTCCAGGTCACTGATGAACATGTTAAACAGTACAAGTCCCAGTATAGAGCCCTGCATCCTCCACTTGTCACTGGCTTCCAGGTAAAGCACAACCCATTCACAAAAGCCCTCTGAGCTTGATCATCCAACCAGCTTTTTACCCACACTGTTGTCTATCCAGCCTACTCTAATGCCTTACTTGTACAGAAGGATATTTTTGGAGACAGTGTCCAACACCTTGCTAAAATCATGGTAAATGACATCCACTCCTCTCCTCTCCTCCACAAGCATGGGCCTTTTATCATGAAGGCAATCAAGTTGCTCAGGAATGATTTACGTTCAGTAAATCCATGCTGACTGCTCCCAGGCACCTTCTTCTCCTCCATGTGCCCAGGAGTGTGATGCGAGAGGATTCACTCCATGAAACACTCCTCACCAAAGTGCAGCTGAACGGCCTGCAGCTCCTTGGGTTGTCCTTGTGGCCTTTTTTGAGGATGGGCACAACATATTCCTTCTTCTGGTCATTGGGACCTCCCCTGATCTCCACAACCTTTCTAAGATGATAGAAAATGGCCTTGTTATAGCGCGATAGTGACCAACCCTCTCAGTGTCTTCTGATGCAGCCCATCCAGACCCATAGACTTGTAGGGGTTGAGTCCATGCAAGTCATCCCTCACTCAGTCATCACCCACCTGTGGTTGTTTTTTTTCCTCTGGAGGCCTGACTCTAGGCACAACAGTCTGGGAGACCCTTTTGGCAAAGACTGAAGCCAAGAAGGCATGGAGCTCCTCAGACCTACCTGTACCTGCTGTTACTAGATTCCCTGCCTGATCCAGCAGTGAACCCACATTTTCCTTTTCACCCTTTTACTGCAGCTGAAGCAGCAGCAGCTCTTCTTCATGCCCTTGACATCCCCTGCAAGTGTCTACCCTTGGGGAGCTTTACCTTCCCGAACACCATCCCTGCTTTGCTGGACAATGTTTCTGAAGTTCTCCATTGCAGCCTCTCCCTCTTCCTGCTTCCTCCATGCTGCGTTCTTGCCCTGGAGCTCATTCCTGAGCTCCCAGTGTAGCCAAGCCAATCTCCTGAGATGTCTGCAAGTTTTACTGAGTATTGGGATGGACCATTTTTGTGCTTGGCAGGTGCTGAACTTAAAGACCTCTGGGCTTTAGGGAGCTTCTGGGCCCTTCAGAGCTGCTTCCCATGGCATCCCCCGCCAGTCCCCTCAACAGGCCCAAGTCTGCTCCTCTCAAGTCCAGGGTCTGTGCTCCACTACTGTCCTTCCACACTCCTCTCAGGATCTGGGACTCCACTTTTTCATGGTCACTGTAGGAAAGTATGACACTGACTATCGCACCCCTGATCATTTCCTCTCTTTTTGAAATTCTAGATAAAAGAAAGCATCACCCTTATCGGCCTATCAGGCAGCTGTGCTAAGAAGTTGTCCCTGATTCCCTGCAGAAACCTCCTGGCCTGCTTGCACTCTGCTGTTTGCCCTTCCAGTTTATGTCAGGGGGATTAAAGTCCCCCCTATAAGAACCAGGGCCTGTGATCCACAGGCTTGTTCAGGTTGCTTAAAGGAGACTGCATCCACCTCCCTACCCTCACTAGGTGGTCTGTAGCTCCCACCATGATGTCACCCCTACTGTGATGCTCACCCACAAGCAACCTCCCAAACCCTTGCCTCTCCCATGGAAGCGCTCTGCACATCCAAGCTGACCCTCCAAACAAAGGGCATCCTCCCTTCTCATCTTCTCTGACAGGCTCTCCTGAAGAGCTTGTACCCTACCAGCACAGCCCTCCAGTCGTGTGAGCAGTCCCAACACATCTCAGGTATTCTATCGATGTTGCAGGCCTTTGACAGCTTGTGCTCCTGGCTGTGCTCCAGGCTGCATGCATTTGCATATATTTGGGCTACAGAGTCTCAGCTGTGGCAGAAAGAACAGACTGATCATGGTGGAACTTGAAACCAAGAGCCAAGAACACCGTGTGTGCAATGGCCCCCACTTCAGAGCACAGACATGCTGGTGTACAATGCAGGTGGTAATGCCATGGTGAAAGGAGGTTCCCACTAAGAGAGCAAGGCCTGTAGTGCCCAAGGCCAGGGAGAAACAGAGCTGGGCTGTGCAGGAATGGCAGGAGAGAGGTTTGCTGCCTGAGCTGACTCTGCAGCAGGTTGGTGCCCTGTGACAGAGGTGAAGCAATCTCCAGGCAGGACAAGGTGCCACTGAAGAAGTTCCTGGGCCTGGACAGCCTGCAATTAAGCCACCTTGAGGTCATCATTAGACCATTCCCTGCTCATATCATCTGGGGGTGAGAATAGGTTCAGGGGGAGGAGAGCAAGATGGGTTTTAGTGTGCAGAGACTAGAGCAGAGACCTTGGTGGGATGTGTGGTCCATTTATGCAGCACGCTTGGATGCAGACAGTACAGACTTCGCCTGAAGGCAGTGGTGGGATCCACTTGTTTGGGCACTGGTAAGAAACCTGAGTTGCCCTGGGGCACTTGCCCAGCAACCACTACAAAGGGGCCATCGTTTTCCTAGAGGTCTCAGGTTCTGTCTGCTAGAAACACATGGATGTCCTGGACACACCAGGTATCTGACATGTCCCTGCAGACCTATTTCTGTGTCACTGAATCAAGTGCCTGCGCTGAATGACATCAGCTGTTTGCAATGTTGGGATCTGCATGTGTCTCAGCTTCCTAGTGACTGGAGCTCTGGTAGCAGTGGGCGTCTAGTATCATTGCAGGTGGCCAAGTCAATTCCCCTCCTGGCCCCCAACTCATACTCTTGAAGGATGTGGGTCTCCCAGTTGCTCCATCAGAGTAAGCAGACACTGGCACGTGCTTTTGACCACCTCTGTCTCTTCTTGTGTCACCGGGTGTTTGTGTGTGAGGAAGTGATTCCCACCCTCCCTCTCCATTGATTATAATGGGAGCATAGACCAAGAGCTGCATAGACCATGCTGTGCTCGCTTCTGCCTGGGCAAGGGGAATCCCAAATCCTGTGTGTTTGTGGAGCTCATGGGAAGGCTCTGAATCCTATGTCAGCGCAGGGCCTTCTAAAGCACCCTGAGATACCCAAACCGAGTCATCCAAATCAACATGGGACAATGAGCTCCCTTCTTGTCCCCATCTAGGTGTCGTGCCTAGCTAAGAGATGGGAATAGGAGCTTCTGGAGTGGGACGTTTCCACCTCTTGTAGATAACCATCCTCTGATGAGACAGATTGCAATGCTGGAATCAGTCTTTCTTCAGTGCTTAGAGAGGGACCATCAGTGATTATTTTAGTTTATTGCAGTGAAAATTTCCCAGGAGGAGGGAGCACAAGGGACAGAGAAATTCATGAGCTCAGCTGGGCCTCTGCTCCTGAGCAGGGCCAGGATCCGGGGATGGAGGGAGCTCATGGCAACCAGGCAGCACTGCCCAGAGACAGCTGTGTGCAGGAGCAGCTCCTCTGCAAAGAGCAGCAGGGCTCTGGGCACTGCCTGCTGCTGCTGACATGAGAAGAGACAAAGCAGAGAGAAGTGCAAGGCAGTGTGGAGTGGGAGGAGAGAGGAGAGCTGCTTGTGGGAGAAATCTTCACAGCCCCTGACACGGTAAGTCTCTGGCTGCAGGGCAACGCTACTGAGGTTCCTGCAGGGGTCTTCTGAACCCATCCCATCCCATCACTGATAGGATTTTTAGCTTCTCTCTCCTGGCTTCTCCAGTGCAGAGGAGGGGGAGGTGCTTCAGAGCAGGGAGTCTGTACCATATCATCTCAGGCACAGGGCATCCTACTACCCTCTCCCAAGGAAGCTGCATGGTTGTGAAGCCGGGGTGTGCACACAGGCCTGCGCAGGACTGTAATTCAGAGTGCTGCCCCTATGCCCCACGTTGCTGTGTTCCTGTCTAAGTGACTCTGCTGCCTGTGAGGGTCAGCACTCAGCCTGCCCAGGGAGCTCCCCACGGCGCTGCCAGGAGCTCTGGGTGGGAGGAGCAACCTCTGTCAGGGCAGGTCATTCTCCTGCTGAGAGGGTGCTATGTGGGTCAGGGCTGCTCATAGCTCTAGCTCATGCACAGGACATTTCCGAGGGGACTTTTCAAAAGGAAAGTGAAGGCAGGGATTTCCTGAAAGAGAAGCCAATTTCCTGACATGGTGCTTTACATTTCCTACCACCTGGCAAGGGGAAAATGGAAAGGGAGCTGTCAGGCTTGGACAACAGACTGAGACTCAGTAACAGTTTCCAGGAGCAGACAACGTGTCTGCTAGGAACTTCTGAAAGTCCCTCCAGCCACCCCTTAGTCTATAGACAACATCAGCTTCCCCTTTGCTGGCCTCATCAGGGTTTGTCTGACCTGCTCCTTAGCACCTGCAACCATGGGGATGGCCCTGGGCAGTGCCCTGCTACTGGGAGGTTTCTGCAGGGCAAAACTGAGCTCCCTGGGGGAGGTGTTGGCCCTGCAGGGCCTGACCATGACTTGCTCAACTCCATCCACCCATAATGTTTCTGGTTGCACTTCCCTCTCACTGCCTGCCCATCTCCGCTGCCTGGAGCTGACCCTGCTGGCAGCTCTTTCTCAGTCCCAATGTCTTTTCCTGGTCGGTGTTCACAGACCCCCTTCCACCCTCTGTGTGCTCATTCCTGCCCTCCACAAACCTCCCACAGGCAGGGCCCTGCCCAGGGGCATCTCTGTGCTTGCAGGTTCTAAGGAGCAGGTCAGGCAAACCCTCACAAGGCCAAGAAGGTGATGGTGGTGCTGTCTGTAGGCTGAGGTGGGGATGAAGGGACTTGCTGAGGTTTCTCTCAGACCTTCTGGGGGTGTTCAGCTGCAGTTAAGACACCAGCCCTGAGTGTCCTGCATGGTGTTCCCTTCCTGGCAGTGAGAAGCCCCAATCCCCTTCCAACCTGTGAGGCTCCTGGCAATGCATTTCATCAGGGTGGGGAATGAGCTGACTCTCCTTTTAGGAGAGTCCGTCTTTAGGACCCTTGACTGCTTCTTGGGGCTGTGCTGTCAAGCTGCAAGTTGCCCTCCGGAAAAGCACAGCTTCCCTGGAGCACTTCTGTAAGATCTGAGAGTCCCTGGTCTGGTCATGTGAGTCAGAAACCTTGTCACACTCTTCATCACTCTCTCCATGTCGGGGCTGAGAGCGTAGAATTTGGAAATCGTCACTGTGAAACTAAACTCCTTCACTCCCAGCTCAGTCCCGTTTCTTTCTTAGAGGAACTTGTGTGTGTGGTTGTCCTTCATCTGAGTGAGGTGCAAGTACGGGGCAGTGAGGGGCAAGACTCATGGACAGACCAGGTCCCGTGACCCTATTCAAAGTCACAGCAAGTTCTTTTTTGCTCTTGGGATGCACAAGGGCTCATGCTGAGAGCAATTGAAATGCCAAAGATTTCTACCCTGCCAAAGAATGCTCCCACGATGAGAAAGAGGCATCCAAAACACATATGTACGTGTGTGTGTGTGTGTGTGTGTGTGTACACCACCATACATGTATATGTGTATATATATATATATAATACATATATATGTGTGTGTGTGTATATATATACACACACATATTAGTATATATTTATATGTATCCTCAGACTCCTCCACTGATCATTTTGCAGAGAAAAATGGGTTTCCAAATGTTGAACAGCCCTTCCACATACACAGTGGACATAATCTGCTGCAGGATGTGTGCATCAGAGTTAGTCGCTTCCCATTCCCTCTGCAGTGCCTGCAGGAAGGGCACAGATGGCAAACTGGTGTGAGGGCAGGGTCTATCTCATAGGGACAGAGACATCTAGAAAGGGTCGGGTCAGCCCCTGCCTTCACTTGACTGTTTCTCTGCCTTGCTGGAGTGGCAGCTGGTGTGGCTGATTCAGATACAGACACCTCTGTTCAAGAGGGCAAGGCTGGGGGAGATGAATCCTTCACAAGGGCCGTCTCTTTCAGACATAGCCCTGTTCAGCTCTCATCATGGTAAACAGAGAAACTTCCCACTGGTACCTGGACCAAGTCCCCTGCCCCCAGCTCCCAGCTCCCATCCCCAGGTATCCCACCACATAGCAGGGTCAGTTTGACACCTCCGTTTACACCCCCCAGCAGAGCAGGACTGACTCCTCCGGAGTCCATGGGCAGAGGCCCCTGCTCCTCATGGCACCCTCAGTCAGTGTAAAGAGAGCTGCAGAAAGGGAGCTGAGCAAAGGTAAAGGGCAGAGGAAAGGTGGGGGTTTCTATGAGAAACAGAGTGGGTTTAGCTCAGAGAAGCCTGCTCTAACTTGCCCCTGTCTTTTCCTCCTTGCACAGTCCACAAAGCCCTGAGGAAGCAAATGTCCAACAGCAGTTCCTTCAATGAGTTCCTCCTCCTGGCATTTGCGGACACACGGGAGCTGCAGCTCTTGCACTTCTCGCTCTTCCTGGGCATCTACCTGGCTGCCCTCCTGGGCAACGGCCTCATCATCACAGCTGTAGCCTGCGACCACCACCTCCACACCCCCATGTACTTCTTCCTCCTCAACCTCTCTGTTCTGGACCTTGGCAACATCTCCACCACTGTCCCCAAATCCATGGCCAATTCCCTGTGGGACACCAGGGCCATTTCCTACGTGGGATGTGCTGCCCAGCTATTTTTCTCCTTTTTTTTATTTACAGCAGAGTTTTATCTCCTCACAGTCATGGCCTATGACCGCTATGTTGCCATCTGCAGACCCCTGCACTATGGGACCCTCATGGGCAGCAGAGCTTGTGTCAAAATGGCAGCAGCTGCCTGGGCCAGTGCTTTTCTCAATGCTGTGCTGCACACTGCTAACACATTTTCAATACCACTCTGCCAAGGCAACAGAGTGGACCAGTTCTTCTGTGAAGTTCCCCAGATCCTCAAGCTCTCCTGCTCAGACTCCTACCTCACAGAAGTTGGGCTTATTGTGGTTGGTGCCTGTTTAGGCTTTGGGTGCTTTGTTTTCATTGTGCTGTCCTATGTGCAGATCTTCACAGTCGTGCTGAGGATCCCCTCTGAGCAGGGCTGGCACAAAGCCTTTTCCATGTGCCTCCCTCACCTGGCCGTGGTCTCCCTGTTCATCAGCACTATCATCTTTGCCTACCTGAAGCCCCCCTCCATCTCCTCCCCAGCTCTGGATCTGGTGGCGACTGTTCTGTATGCGGTGGTGCCTCCAGCAGTGAACCCTCTCATCTACAGCTTGAGGAACAAGGAACTCAAGGAGGCACTGAAGAAACTGGTTCAGTTGGTGCTGTTTCAGCAGCAATAAGCTGCCCATCTCTTCTCACAAGTGATTTTCAAGCCATTTCAGGGAACATTTGTGGTTGAGGCATTCTATCTGTGATAAGCGTGTTTGTACACAAGTGTCTGAATTCATCTCTCTTCTCCAGAGGCACAAACCCCATCTGTCTGACCCAGAGGCTTTGTGTAAATCTGCTGACCACTGTGTCAGAGCTGGACTCCCAAGTAGCATCTCTGTAATAAAAGGGGATCTCCTCAGCACAGTGCCTGAAGTTTGGGCTCTTCTTCCCAAGCTGGAGCCAAGAATGTGCTCAGGGATTTGCACTCAAAAAGGCCCTGTGGCCGTGCCTGGGTTTTCCATGGGCTAAGGAGGATGCGCTCATAGGGTAATGTGTTAGGGTGCCCAGTGGGTGTCCAGTGCCCTGGAGAGTGTGAGTGGTCAAGTGGTATCTGCCAGGGACTGTCTCACATATCACTAGGTTGCTCACAGATGCCCGTCCTTCTGGAAGGAAATATGGAGCCACCCGGAGAGCAGAGGGGATCTCCAGGGCGGCGTGTGCCTGGGATGGGCAGTGAGTGGAGACTCTGAAAACCATGTGGAGTCACCCAAAGGTAAAGGGCCAAACTGAGGAACGTACCAAATCTCAGGAGAGGGAATGGGCTGGGTCTAATGACACCTCTGAACACATCCTGAGCTATGTGAAATGCCCTGTGAGTGTTCCAAGCATCCTCCACAGCCACAGATCCTGGGGAGGGGGGGGGTGTCAGGTGTAATGATGCTGGGCCAGCTGGCTCTGTCCTGACCATCACGACCAGTGTGGAGTCACCCCAGTGTGGGCCCGCTAACCGTGCAGAGCAGCACCGCCAGCCCATGGCCCTGTGGGAACACAGGGGAGGGCTGCAGGAATAACTGGCCAGGACAGCATGGACACACTGACCTGGGGAAAGGCTCTCTGGGGAGCAGGGACATCCCTGGAGAAAAGCAAAGGCGCAATTGTTTGCTTCTGTGGGGGGGAATAAATGAAAACCTGTTTCTGAGTGTGTCAGCTCAGGGCAGGCTGCTCTGTCACTGGAGCTGCCTGAGGAGCCCCGGGGCCAGGACTCGTGTGCCGTCTTGGGGAGAGGGGCTGCCCAGAGGGGCTCCAGGCAGCTACGGTTAAGGATCTCCTGGTCACGAGAGCAGTGGAGACATGGAGTGAGTGCCCTCCATTTCCTTGTTCCATTGCTGGCCCCCAGCCCTGGCGCTGATAGGCTCACACCTCTCTCTGCCCCCCAGGACCTGCTGTGCCCTTCAGAGGGTCTGGGGCTGTTCAGTGAGTGCCCAGAGCTCTGCAGCCCCCTGCAGTGGGCACTGCTGCGGCCACCGCCAGCTTGGGCTGCTCTGCTGGGTGGTCTGGGGAGAGGGCAGGGGAAGTGGGGAGAGCTGGGGAGGGTCTGGTCTGGTCTGGGAAGGGCCCAGGAGAAGAAAAATGCCAGCAGGCAGCTACTCTGTGTGAATGGCAGTGTGGGAGCACAGAGCTGTGTGCTTGGAGGGCAAATGCAGGTCTCCTGGGAAAGGCACCAGGACATGGCAGGTGCAGGAGAGAAGAGCCCAGGTTGTTCCCTGTGTTGCACGGACACACTGGGGAAGCTGCCCCAGGGCCATCATCCCACACCAGCCCCTCACATCATCCCTTTCCCATGCTGGCTGCTCACCCCAGCTGTGGGGTTGTCCATGGCCACCTGCGTCCTCCTGTAGATTTCTCTATCCCAGTGGAAGGGAAAAGGGCAGCCTTGCATGGCCTCTCTTCTGCACCAGATCCTGGCAGATCCAGGAGCATGGCTGTTTGCTGACCCCCATGTGGGGCACAGCCCTGGCTGGGTAAGGATATTTTTACATTTGCTAAAGACCTTAGGCGCATTAGAGTGCCATCACCCTCATGCCATGACTTTCTGCATTTGCCATACTCATTTGGTATCGTGTTGTAATGTACAGGAGTTGTAGGCTGTGAGCAGGGCCCATTCTGGACAAGCAGTCACTCGTAAAGAAACCTTGAACTGGAAACCTTTCAGGCCCAAGAGGCAACCTCCCACCACTAGGAGGGGCTGGTTGTGTGGAGGCCATGTCAGGTGCTAACCCACATGCAGAAAAGGATTTGCTGCCTGCAAGAATTGCAGTGCCTATCACCAGAGAGGACAGAATCACAGAACCATTCAGGCTGGAAGGGACCTTTGGAGCTCTCTAGTCCAACCTCTTGCTCACTTAGGGATCAACATCAAATTCACACCAAGTTCCTCAGGCCTTTGTCCAGCTGCATCCTGAAAGCCTCCAAGAACAGTCCACAATCCCTCTGGACCCCACTTCAAATGCTTCAGGATCCTCATCGATTTTTCTCCCTTATATACAATTTTAACTGCACTTGTGTCAGCTTTGAACTCTTTCCTCTCATTCTCCCGACACAAATTCCTTTAAAAACCTTGTTCATTGTCAGTGGCAACTTTGAGCTGGGAAGCTGCTATGAGTCCTCCCCAAAACCTTCCCTTCTCTGCGCTGAATAAACCCATTCCCTCAGCCTCTCCTCACAGGGCAAGTGCTCCAGCCCCCAACCACCTTGAGGGCCTGCCACTGGCCTCACTCCATGTGATCAACAGCTTTGTTTTACAGGGAGCCCCAACTGGACACAGTCTCTGGATAGGCTCTAATGAGTGGTGAGTAGAGGGAGATAATCACTTCCCTCCATCTCCTCGCTGTGCTCCTGTTCATGCCACCCTGGACACTGTGGCCTGCTTTGTTGCTAGGGTAAGCTGCTGGCTGATGTTCAGCTCCCTGCCCGCAAAGACTCCCCAGTCCGTCTTACTGCAGGGTGTTGGTCTACCCCAGGTACAGCACCTGCATTTCTCCTTATTGAATTTCACAAAATTCCTGACAGCCCATTCCTCCCATCTGCTGAGGTTCTTCTGAATGGCAGCCCTCAAACATATGACTCTTCCTCCTGAGTAAGTGTTACCTACAGACATGATGAGAGTTGCATCCTCCAGGTCACTGGTGAACCTGTCAGACAAGACAGGTCTGAGTATAGACCCCTGCATACTCCACCTTTACCTGCCTTCCTGGTAAAGCATGACCCATTCAAATAAACCCTCTGAGCTCAATCATCCAAACAGCTTTTTATCCACCCAAGTGTCTACCCATCTCATCATGGTGCCTTATTGTATTCAAGAATATTCATGGAGACAGTGTCCAACACCTTGCTAAAATCATGGTAAAGGACATCTAGTACTTTCTGCTCCTCCACAATCACAGGTCTTTTATCACAGAAGGCAATCAGGTTGTGCAGGAATGATATACCTTCAGTAAATCCATCCTGACTGTTCCCAGGCACATTCTTCATGTGCCCAGAAATATGATGTGAGAGCATTTGCTGCATGACACGCTCCTCACCAAAGTGAGGCTGAAGGGCCTGCAGCTCCCCGGGTTGTTCTTGCAGCCTTTCTTGAAAATGGGCAGAACCTATTCCTTTTTCTGGTCATTGGGACCTCCCCTGGTCTACACAACCTTTCAAAAGGTGATAGAGAATGGCCTTGTTACGATGTTGGCCAGCCCTCTCAGTGTCCTTGGATGCAGCCTGAATGTAGATGAATGTTACAGCTCACGTGCACCAATTCCCACCTGCTTTCCTTTGAGAACTAGCTGCAAACAGACACAGAAGGGTTTCTCTTAAGAGCAAACAAACAAAAATAAAATTTGGAACACTTTAATAAAAGATATAAAATAACACTCCTCAACTGTATGTCAAGTCCAAGCTGCCTCCAGTGAGGTCTGCTGCCCACAAGACATAACCTTCCTTGGAATATTTTCCACAGATAGATAGGAAAGGATAGACAAGAAAGACAACAAAGGAGGTGGCTAAAGGATAACGAGATTTCTGAAAGACAAGGCAAGCTTCAGATTCCCAGAAGCTCAGAGCAGCAACTGGAGAGTTGAGAGGTACCTGAATGATAAAGAGCAAGGGGGGGAGGAAAACTGGGAAATTATGGAAAGCGCACATGCCCAGAGATGCAAGGATGACTTTAGAAATGACCAATTTAATCAGGACATGTGGAAATATGTGAGAGATCACTGAGATTACATCCACAGCCTAATAGACAGAGCAGGGGAAACACAAGGTCAAGGGCAGATCGATATTTCTTCTCCCGCCATTAATACCACTCCTGAAGATTTCCACTCTTTCATCATGTTCATTGAAGTAGACTAAAATAATCACCAATGGGCCCTCTCTAAGCGCTGAAGGAACACTGATTCCAGCATTACAAATCATCTCATCAGGGGATGGTTATGTGCAAGAGGAGGAAATGTCCAACTTTGGAAGCCCCGATTCCCATCTCTTAACTAGGCAGGATGCATAGAACAGGGCAAGAAGGGAGCTCATTGACAACAAGGAGGAGGCTGATCTCACCCCAGGCAAGACCCTGTCAGTGCAGATGTCTCTGTCAAATCCAGTTCTCTGCACTTCCCTTTCTCGTCCAAAGAGGGAACTAAGTTGTCTCAACTGAGTCGTTTTGAGATACCTTTCCTAAAGACCAGCTCAGGTCCCGCAGGAGCCACCTCCAAAATTTTCAGCACCACATGGCAACACAGCTACCCCAGGGCATCTCAGGCAGCAATAGCCTCTCTATGTGGTCAAATGAATCAAGCCGCAAAAGGAGATCCTAGTCATAAGTTGAAATCTTCTCAAAAAATAATGCAACAATAGAGAAGAAATCCTTGTTTCCAAAACTTCACACAGTTTTTACCATTGCCAGATATTTTTTTCTTTCTAATTCATTGGCAGCACCATGTTCATGCACTACAGGAATTAGCTTGTCTATGCGAGTTTATATATATATATATATATATATATATATATATACACACACATTATTCATCAAAATACCTTTGCTACCAACACTCTGAATGGAAAAATTTTGTTCTCAGAAACCACTTTATTTAAACTGTCATGCTTAAGCTCTCTTCTTCTGCCTCTCTGTTCTTTCTTCTCCCTTGGCCTCTTCTCTCTTCACAGAGCTCTCCAGGGAACAGTGCACTGAATCACAGCACTTGCGGTGGACGAGACCTCTGGACGTCACCTAGTCCCAGCCCTCCCAGCCAATGCAGAGGGAATTAGATGAGGTTACCCAGGGGCTCCCCCCACTTATGCATTGTCCACAAGGGTGCTGAGAGTGCACTCCATCCACTGTGCAGGCCATTCATCAAGATGTTAAACAGTCCTGCCCCACATGGTGATCACTGAAGAATGCCACTAGTAACCACCTGCCACTTGGAACTTGTACCACTGATCACAGCATTTCAGTCTGATGGTCCATCCAATCTTCCACCTGCTTATGGTCCATTGATGCAGGGCAGATCTCAACAATTTGCCTCTAAGGAGACTCTGGGGGACTGTGCCAAAGGCTTTGCTAAAGTGAAGGTTCACAAAACCCCTGCAAAATCCCCCTTGTGCACGCAGGCATTCATCTGATGGTAGAAGGCAATCAGGTTGGTCAGGCATGCTTTCCATTTCCCCTTGGTCAACACATGCTGCCTCTTCCAGGCCTTGCCCTTCATATGCTTGGAGATGGTTTCCAGGAGGATTTGCTCAATCACCTTCCCATGGACCGAGAGGAAGAAGCCCAGCCTGACGTTCCCCAGATCCTCCCTCTTGCCCTCCTGCAAAATGGCTGCGATGTCTGCCTTTTCCCAGGCATCAGGAACCTCCCTGATTGCACTGACATTTCCTAGACAATTGGGAGCAGCATTGCAGTGACTCCAGCCACCTCTCCCTGCACCCCGGGATCCTTCCCGTCTGGTCCCATGGACTTATGTCTGACCACTGGGCAAAAGTCCTCCCCAGATGCATCGTCCTCTACCATGGGTGAGGCTTTGCTAACACAGATGCTGCCAAAGGACTGGGGGGCCAGGGAAGCCTGGCAGTAGACAAGACCAGGAAAAGACAAGGTAAAAGAGGCAATGAGCTCCTCAGCCTTTCCCCTCTCTTTGTCACTATGTCCCCTGCCCCACTGAGCAGGGAGAACACATTTTCCTTGTGTCACTGCCTTGTGCTGCCAGCATCCTTGCAGAAGCCCTTCAGGTTACCCTCCCCATAACTTCTCCGATCCAGCTCCAGCTCCAGCTGAGCTTTGCCTTGCCTAACTCCATCCCAAAGAAGATGAAATCCTCTCTGCTGCAGTCCTGGGTGGTGACTCTGTTATTCCTCCTACCTCTCCACCATCTCACAGTCACTACAGTGACAGACAATCTCCACATTCACATCCCCATCCAGCCTGAGCCTCTGGCAAGAAACCAAGGGGAGGATGGCACCATCTGCTTAGAGGTGCAAACTACAGAGGTACAGAAATCACACTGCAGAAAAGCTTGCTCTTTTTCCCTCACCCCTGAGGGGATCCAGGCAATGGCCTTTCAGGTGGTTAAAGGTGGATGCAAAGAATTTCCATTGTAATGTAGCTATGCCTGAGGCAGTGCCTCCCAGGCTGCCCTTACAGTCAACAGGGAGGAGGAGGTGTTCACCTGCCTTCTTTTAGATGGTCACATAAAGCACAAAGGACTCCTGTCCCAGAGACATTTGCTCTCTGCTTGAAAAGGGGTCTGAGGTCATAGGCATTCAGGATAATTCAGGTTGAAGGGACCACAGGAGGCCTGCACTGCAACGTGCTGCTCGAAGCAGGGTCCGATAGAGGGTCAGAAAGCAAAGAATGCCCCTGCCAAAGGACTTCTGGGGATGATAGTGAAGGAGAAGTCAGCAGAGGGTTGATGGGGCGGTACAAGTCCCATGGACAAAAGGCTTTTCTTTTTCCCCTTCTCCTGAGAATGAAATCCTCAGCTCTCCATAGAGAAGAAGCTGGGACACGAACTTTGCCATTAACATGGAGCCAGAGAATCTCCTAAGTCCCTTACAGACAGAGGCTGCTCCAAAGACCACCACCCCAATGGCACCAGACCCCCAGGCATGCCTGCCTTCTTGCTGGGCACCCTGCAGCCCCAGGCAGGAGGTCTGCGGGGAATACAGTGGTGTCTGCAGACTGCAGCCCTGGCCACCCAGCAGCTGTGGTGGGACCCTGCTCCTCTAGATGAGACTGGGCTCTCCTGCATTTCCCGTGTGAAGCCTGTGTCCCCTCCAGCTGGGAATACAGCCCGGCAGAGAGGGCCAACATAGGAAACACGATCTCTGTTCCAGGGTGTGAAGAGAGAGGGAAGGTCAGAGGGGGATCTGCTCATGCCCTGGGCAGTGATTCGCTCCCTGCAGCCAGTAAAGCTCTGCTGATGCCCTGTAACCTGTGAACCCAGGGGAGGGGACTCCGATCTGCTCTGGCTCTAAAGATTTCTCAGCCCTTCAGACCCAGGATGCAAAGCACCGGTCTGGGGACACCTCAGCAGTCGAAGGGCCTGAATGCCTGGTGTGTTCCTGAGAACGTCTCTACAGTCTCCCAGCGTTGTTTTGACTCCTGTTGTCTATGGAGCAGAGACTCCTTTTGAGAATGAACTTGCTCACTGTGTCACTCTGAGGACAGGCTTGACCAGGCAGTCCAAATGCCAGCAAGGCCTCAACCCCACAACAGTGTCCCCTGCCCCTCACTCTGCCTTCCAGCCCCTTCCTCCTTGAACATTTGGGTTGGGAGGGACCACCAGAGAACTCCAGGACCACGATCTGCTCTGAGCTGGGCTAACTTGACAGTTAGATCAGGTTAGTAGGTGCTTTCTCCAGGAGAGTTTTTCTTAAGATTTCCTGTCCCCTGCCCCAGTGCTACTCAACTACCATGCTTATTTCTTTATTTTTTCGTTAAACTCTTTTGAAATTTCCCTTACTGCACCTTCTCCTTGTTGTCTCTTGTCCTTTCCTCCTCTTGGCCCCCACCCAGAGCATCCCATCTGCTTTGACTGAGGAGAATCACAGCCTCACCACCACGCACAGCCTTGCTGGGATCTCCTGGGATCACGCTGGCAGGCCGTGGTGGCCATCTCCAAGCTGAGCTATGTGCTGCAGATCCCTACGTGGTCTCAGATGAGAATGTATGGAGACATAACATGATCCAGGGCAGAGCCTGGGGGCCAATGCCAGGGCAGACCTGGGGTAGCAGGCATGAGAAGAGAAGACCTCCAGCAGTTCCTCTCCACAC
Source organism: Apteryx mantelli (assembly GCF_036417845.1). Taxonomy (NCBI): domain Eukaryota; kingdom Metazoa; phylum Chordata; class Aves; order Apterygiformes; family Apterygidae; genus Apteryx; species Apteryx mantelli. The sequence goes on from NC_089988.1 coordinate 15,632,212, forward strand.
CCTCGCAGGGAGTGATGCACCCAGCAGTGCTCCTAAGGGAGGATGGTGACACAGGACAGGGGGGGACTGTGAGCTGCAGTGGCGGGCACCTATCATCTGTGCTGGGTCTGGGAGTCCTGGCAGGTGGTGCTGGTGGCTGTAGCCCTTGAGAAACCCACAGTCTTGCTAGCAGCAGCAAGTTCCCTCCATGACCGTTGGGAGCTTCTGGAGTGTCATGGCTCCCATCAGCACCCCATCCCTGCACTGTCCCAGGCCTCCTGCCTTGCATCTAGCCCCATGGCCCCACTGTACAGGCATCACACAAGACAGGGTGTGTTCTGGGGTGGGGAAACATCCCCCCAACAGAGTCCCCATGATAGTCCTTGGTGCCCTGTCTCCCTCAGCTCTCCTGCCTGACAGCCTCCCACCAGTCCCCAAACCCTGCCCAGACCTGATCCTTTCCACCGGGATCAGCAGAAGGCCATGCTCTGGGGTCTGATGAGGTCTGAGCCCACAGAGAGGCCAGGCAGGGTGGCCATTGCCCCCACACACGTGCTAAGGCCAGCAAGCAGACAGAGTGGGTTACACTCAGAGTTCACCCCTCTCCAGGACCACAGGGAATGGCCAGTGCTGGAAAAGACTGGTATGAGGGGCTGGGTGTGTGAGGAGTTTCCTGGGGCAGTTTCTCTTCTCTGTTCATGCCGCAACAAGCTGGACCAGATCTTTGCACTGAGGCACCCTGCTTGAGGCCCCCTTGGGAGGAGGATGGTCTAAATGCCCAGCAGATGGCCCCAGGACCTCCTCTGCATGCTCCCTGACAGCCCTGCAGAAGACCCAGCAGAGGGCTTATCCTCCAAGGGCTCACAGCTGGACATCCAGTCCTCCAGCTGGGCAGGGAGCCTTGTCGGGGGGGGGGGAAACTTTTGAGGTAAGGACCACCACACAGTGTGGGCAAGATTGTTTGAAGGAAATGTGCTGGGGACATGGCATAAAGGACAGTAGCTTTGGAGGAAGAGACTCTTCTCACCCTTTCTCCAGGCACCTGAGGGAGCTCTCCACACTCCCCTTCTAGACAAGGACACACAGGGCTCTTTTCAGATGCCCACATACAGCGTCACACCACCATCTCCATACTCTCAGCATCTCTGCACCCTCCTCATGGGTCTCTCAGATATCACAGTGATGCCATGACACAGCTGTGCCTTTCGAGAGGGCAGGTGGCAGCCTGGCAGGACACCACAGGGAAACGGTCAAAGGACCATTAGGACTGGAGATGGGCTCTCCTTAAGGGAGAATCTGCTCATTTCCCAGCCCCACAGACTGCATTTCCTGGAGCTCCAGAAGTCAGAAGGGTGAGACAGACAGGGCTTGTGCCTCTGGAGAAGAGGGATGAATTCAGACATTTGTGTACAAACATGCTTATCACAGAGAGAATGCCCCAACCACAAATGTTGCTTGAAATCACTTGGAGAGCACTTGTGAGGAGAGATGGGCAGCTTATTGCTGATGAATCAGAACCAACTGAACCAGTTTCTTCAGTGCGTCCTTGAGCTCCTTGTTCCTCATGCTGTAGATGAGAGGGTTCACTGTTGGAGGCACCACTGAGTAAAGAACAGCCACCACCAGATCCAGAGCTGGGGAGGAGATGGAGGGGGGCTTCAGGTAGGCAAAGATGATAGTGCTGACACACAGGGAGACAACAGTAAAGTGAGGGAGGCATGTGGAAAAGGCTTTGTGCCGGCCCTGCTCAGAGGGGATCCTCAGCACAGCAGTGAAGATCTGCACGTAGGACAGCACAATGAATATGAAACACCCAAAGATTAAACAGCCACTAACCACAATAAGCCCAAATTCTGTGAGGTAGGAGTCTGAGCAGGAGAGCTTGAGGATCTGCGGAACTTCACAGAAGAACTGGTCCACTGTGTTGCCTTGGCAGAGTGGTATGGAAAATGTGTTAGCAGTATGCAGCACAGCATTGAGAAAAGCACTGGCCCAGGCAGCTGCTGCCATTTTGACACAAGCACTGTTGCTCATGAGCGTCCCATAGTGCAGGGGTCTGCAGATCACAGAATCACAGAATCGCTGAGGTTGGAAGGGACCTCTGGAGATCATCTAGTCCAACCCCCCTGCTCAAGCAGGGTCACCTAGAGTACATTGCACAGGATTGCATCCAGGCATGTTTTGAATATCTCCAGAGAAGGAGACTCCACAACCTCTCTGGACAACCTGTTCCAGTGCTCTGTCACCCTCACAGTGAAAAAGTTTTTCCTCATGTTCAGATGGAAGTGTCTGTGTTTCAGTTTGTGCCTGTTGCCTCACGTCCTGTCGCTCAGCACCACTGAAATGAGTCTGGTCCCATCCTCTTGACACCCTCCCTTCAGATACTTGTACACATTGATAAGATCTCCTCTCAGCCTTCTCTTCTCCAGGCTAAACAGGCCCAGCTCTCTCAGCCTTTCCTCATAAGAGAGATGCTCCAGTCCCCTAATCATCTTTGTGGCCCTTCGCTGGACTTGCTCCAGTAGTGCCACATCCCTCTTGTACTGGGGAGCCCAGAACTGGACACAGTACTCCAGATGTGGCCTCAGCAGGGCTGAGTAGAGGGGGAGAATCACCTCCCTCCGCCTGCTGGCAACACCCTTCCTGATGCACCCCAGGATACCATTGGCCTTCTTGGCCACAAGGGCACGTTGCTGCCTCATGCTTAACTTGGTGTCCACCAGCACTCCCAGGTCCTTCTCGGCAGAGCTGCTTTCCAGCAGCTCAACCCCCAACCTGTACTGCTGCATGGGGTTATTCCTCCCTAGGTGCAGGACCCTGCACTTGCCTTTGTTGAACTTCATGAGGTTCCTCTCCGCCCAGCTCTCCAGCCTCTCCAGGTCTCTCTGAATGGCAGCACAGCCCTCTGGGGTATCAGCCACTCCTCCCAGTTTTGTATTGTCAGCCGACTTGCTGAGGGTGCACTCTGTCCCTTCATGCAGGTCATTGATGAAGAAGTTGAACAAGACTGGACCCAGGACTGACCCCTGGGGGACACCACTAGCTACAGGCCTCCAATGAGACTCTGCGCCACTGATCACAATGCTCTGAACTCTGCCATTCAGGCAGTTCTCAATCCACCTCACTGTCTGCTCATCTAGCCCACACTTCCTGAGCTTGCCTATGAGGCCAAGCACAGTCCCCAGGGTGCAGGATCCAGAGGTGGTGTGAGGGACTGAAGAACCTCCTGTCAGCTCATCTGTGTGGGCAGGGGAATGACAGGGGTTGTGGCTCACCAATGAACCTCACAGCTGCCTCCTGCAAGGATGCCTCAAGGTTCTCCAACTACAGCAGGCTCTGGTGCAGGTACTGCTCTACTCTGCTGCTGTCCCTCAGCAGCTGGAGACAGCACAAGGCCAGGGGGATGGTACCGAGTCTCCCCAGAAGGCCAGGTCTGTCCCTCCTTGCAGGACCAGCCTCCCCTTCCTTCCTGTTCATAACTCCCAGCTAGAGGCTGTGTGGTACCAAGGTTCAGAGGGAGCAGAGGACACAGTGTGTGTTTCCTGAGAGGCCTGCAGAGCAGCAGAGACCAGGAGATGCCACCACAGCTGGGGCAGGACACCCTGCATCCCCCTCATCTTGGCAAGGCCCCAAGCCTTTCCCAGCCCAGAATGAGGAGATGCAGCTTGGGTCTGTCCCTCGCTGAAGGCAGAGGCAGCTCTGCCTTGTCCTTGGGGACACAGGAAGTTGGACCTCATGCTGACATGCATTCAAAGGGACACTTGTCAGCAGCCCTTGCCCTGCTGCTCCGGCCCACCCAAGGGATGTCACCATTGCTTCCCAAAATCTCTGGTCCAAACCTGGGCCACTCCTTGCATCTGGTCACTCATGTGGAGGAAGAGTGGGACCAGGCTCCTCTGCACTTGCTGCTTCATGCCCCGTTTGTTCTTCCCCACCACAATCTCCATCAGGTCTTTGCAGAGGAGGATGGAGAGCTCTCGCACGGGGCTGTCTTCCTGTGGGCAGGGAGGAGAGGAGGGGAGGCCTCAGCAATGACTCCAGGAACTGGGCATGAGAAGAGGGTTTGCCATTGGGAGGCCTCACCCTCTCCAGGCACAACTGTCCCCCACCCTGGCCAGAGGTCAGAGCTGGGGCACAAGCCACGGCGGAGGCAGCCTGGAGAATGAGGGTTGTCGGCAGCAGCAGGGCAAGCTTCCCTGGCCTCTGTCTCCCTGTGCCTCTGGAGGGAACTTTCTGGATTTCCCTAAGACTCCATCAGGGCCCCCTCACAGGAGAGGATAACAGAAAGGGACAGCCCTGGGACATGGCCTCTCCTTCACTCTCTAGCCTGCTCCTGCCTCTTTGTTCATCTCTGCCCCAGGCCAGGCAAGCACCACAGAGAGTCAAGCATGAGACAGAGCAGCCGAGGGCAGAGAGGGGGCTGGTTTGATCTGGTCCCACAGCCCAGGACACCAAGGCCAGCAGAGGGAATGGCCTGAGATTAACAGGGCAAAAGGTTTCCTGACGGGCAGCAGGGCCTGTGGCAGGAGGCACAAATTGACATACCAACGGGCACATGTGCAGAGGGACACACAGCACCCATAGCCACACATACAGACCCCTGGACACGCCAGGAGAGCCCCTGACTCTCCCACCAGCCATCCATCATCAAAGCTGGCAGAAGCTTCTCAGCCAGCTGCAGAGCAATGGGGCTGGAGCCCTTCTGGTGCAGGGGGCTGAGGATGTTTCTCAGCAACATCAGGCTTCCCACACGCATGTCCCTGCCAGCATCCTGCAGCCACTCTATGATGTCTGGGAGCAGGCTCCGCATTCTCCTTGCCTGTGTGAAACACACAACTTCCTTTTAGTGAAGCAAGGCCAGACCACCCTGCCAAAAGCACTCTGGGTGCCGACTTCCCATCAGGGCTCAGCGTCCAGGGCCAGGGCTCTGCACACACCCACGGCACAGAGACTGCAGGGCAGGGCAGGGCAGAGATCTCCCAGGGGGCCCTCAGCATGCTATGGCCTCTATTTGGAGGAAGGCTGCTGCCTCCAGGCCCAGGAGCAGCCGGCTACCTTAGCCTGAGCCTGTGCTCTGCCTCATCGTCCCTCTTGTAGCGTGACTTTGGCCGCAGCGCTCCCATGACTGAGGTCGTTTGGAGCTGGCTTGCTTGGTGCTGGTCCTGGATCTCTGCCTAGCACAGCCAAGATGTGCCACCAGCGGGAGCTCTTCCTGGCGGGCAGTGGTGCCTTTGTGCTTGTGCAGCCCAGCCAAGTGCCTGGCATGAAAGACTCAGGGCAGATCACAGAATCACTGAGTTTGGAAGGGACCTCTGGAGATCATCTAGTCCAACCCCCCTGCTCAAGCAGGGTCACCTAGAGCACATTGCACAGGATTGCATCCAGGCGGCTTTTGAATATCTCCAGAGAAGGAGACTCCACCACCTCTCGGGGCAACCTGTTCCAGTGCTCTGTCACCCTCACAGTGAAAAAGTTTTTCCTCATGTTAAGATGGAAGTGTCTGTGTTTCAGTTTGTGCCCATTGCCTCGCGTCCTGTCGCTCGGCACCACTGAAAAGAGTCTGGCCCCATCCTCTCGACACCCTCCCTTCAGATACTTGTACACATTGATAAGATCTCCTCTCAGCCTTCTCTTCTCCAAGCTAAACAGGCCAAGCTCCCTCAGCCTTTCCTCATAAGAGAGATGCTCCAGTCCCCTAATCATCTTTGTGGCCCTTCGCTGGACTTGCTCCAGTAGTGCCACATCCCTCTTGTACTGGGGAGCCCAGAACTGGACGCAGTACTCCAGATGGGGCCTCACCAGGGCTGAGTAGAGGGGGAGAATCACCTCCCTCGACCTGCTGGCAACACTCTTTCTGATGCAGCCCAGGATACCATTGGCCTTCTTGGCCACAAGGGCACATTGCTGCCTCATACTTAACTTGGTGTCCACCAGCACTCCCAGGTCCTTCTCAGCAGAGCTGCTTTCCAGCAGCTCAACCCCCAACCTGTACTGCTGCATGGGGTTATTCCTCCCCAGGTGCAGGACCCTGCACTTCCCTTTGTTGAATTTCATGAGGTTCCTCTCTGCCTACCTCTCCAGCCTGTCCAAGTCTCTTTGAATGGCAGCACAGCCCTCTGGCGTATCAGCCACTCCTCCCAGTTTTGTATCGTCAGCAAACTTGCTGAGGGTGCACTCTGTGCCTTCATCCAGGTCATTGATGAAGAAGTTGAACAAGACTGGACCCAGGACTGACCCCTGGGGGACACCGCTAGCTACAGGCCTCCAACTAGACTCTGTGCCACTGAGCACAACTCTCTGAGCTCTGCCATTCAGCCAGTTCTCAATCCACCTCACTGTCCACTCATCTAACCCACACTTCCTGAGCTTGTCTATGAGGATGCTATGGGAGACAGTGTCAAAAGCCTTGCTGAAGTCTAGGTAGACAACATCCACTGCTCTCCCCTCATCTACCCAGCCAGTCATTCCATCATAGAAGGCTATCAGATTGGTTAGGCATGATTTCCCCTTGGTGAAGCCATGCTGACTACTCCTGATCACCTTCTTTTCCTCCACATGCGTGGAGATGGCTTCCAGGATGAGCTGCTCCATCACCTTTCCAGGGATGGAGGTGAGGCTGACTGGCCTGTAGTTCCCTGGCTCCTCCTTCTTGCCCTTTTTGAAGACTGGGGTGACATTGGCTTTCTTCCAGTCCTCGGGCACCTCTCCTGTTCTCCATGACCTTTCAAAGATGATGGAGAGTGGCTTAGCAATAATGTCCGCCAGCTCCCTCAGCACTCGTGGGTGCATCCCATCAGGGCCCATGGATTTGTGGGTGTCAAGTTTGCTTAAATGATCTCTAACCCACTCCTCCTCCATCAAGGGAAAGTCTTCCTCTCTCCAGACTTTCTCTCTTGCCTCCAGGGTCTGGGGTTCCTGAGGGCTGGCCTGAGCAGTAAAGACTGAAGCAAAGAAGGCATTCAGTAACTCTGCCTTCTCTGCATCCTTCGTCACCAGGGCACCCACCCCATTCAGCAAAGGGCCCACATTTTCCCTAGTCTTCCTCTTGCTGCTGATGTATTTGAAGAAGCCCTTCTTGTTGTCCTTGACATCTCTAGCCAGATTTAATTCCAAACGGGCCTTAGCCTTCCTTGTCGCATCCCTGCATACTCTGACAACATTCCTATATTCATCCCAGATGAACACCTCCTGGCAAGTCCCAGGCTGCCAGCATGCCTTCACCCAGCTGCCCCCTGCTCACCATCTCAGGTCTCTGCGACAGGCTCATGAGGCCTCTGAATGCCAGCCCACGCATCTTCAGGCTCTGACTTTGGACATAGCTCTGGAGGAGCAGCAGGATGGCATCATGCACATGGGCAAGGTCAGGGCAATCCAGCAGCTGAAATGCACACAGCAATGAAAGACTGGCAGAGCCGGCAGGACTGCCTGCACCGGGCAGCCCTGGATCCCATCCACCTTTCAGGAAAAGGGCACCAGGCCCTGACAAAGCTCAGCGCACAGGCAGCAGGGATGGTGGAGACACCCCCAGGCCCTGCTCCCAGCACTGGGCCTCACGGCACGCTGCACACGCCGCTCGCCTCCTCCTCCTGTCCTCTGAACCCTCTGCAGCCTCTTTTCCCATCCCTTGGAAGAGCAATTGAACACAGAGCTGCCACAAAGGAGGCACGAAATCCAAGTGTTTACAAGCGGCAGCCCAGCAGAAATGAGCCAATGTCAGGGCGACTCAGAGGAGTGCCCCAGCTCCATTGCCCCAGCTCCATTGACCAACATCACCCCACAGCCATGTGCACAAGCCAGCACAGCATTTAGAGGCACCTCCAGAGAGGCACCACTTGCCATGAGGCCCACCTCAACGAAGAAAGGCCTGGTGGGCATCTGACAAAACTAGTCCTCCCTTCTCAGCAGCCTTGCCAGCTGGTACAAGATCCAGCGACACAGGTGTCTTGGAGCCCCCCTCACCAGTCTGGCAGCAGGAAGAAGGCACTGTTGGTCCTCAGCTGAGCAGGCAAACCTCCTCTGGGATTGCTCTGCCCCCTCTAGCCATTTCCCCCCAGCACAGGGCAAGGCAGGCCAAGGCAGTGCTTGGCACACAGCACTTAGCACGCAGCTACAGCAGCCGGTGGCATTTGCTCATGGAGGGCTGCTCTTTCCCTACCACACTTTGGCATTGGAAAGCCAGGGTCAGTCATCATCAGGTTCCTTTTGGTGGGAGACCAGAGAAACACCCTTCCCACCTGGAAGTCATGGCCTTCCCACACATCCCATTTCCAACCCCTTTGGATTCCTGTCCCCCTGGGCCCTTCCCATGTTCTTCTGTGCATCTTGCACCTTTCCTGGGGCTCTGTCTTTGGTGGTGCTGCAGGCAGACGGTCCCCAATGCTCTCAGGGTTGGGAGTCCAGGCTCCACAGGAGGGCACTCCAGCTCTCCGGGAGGGACCACTCCTGCAAGGGACCCCCTCCCACAACTCCTAACACCAACTGCCCCCCCCAGCAGCTCTCAAAGATGAGCAGCAACAGGGCAGGGAGCTCCCATGGCCATTTTGCTGTGTGACCCCTTGCCACAAGTGCTGAGGCTGCAGCCTCTTTCTTGGAGAACTGCGGTCCCCCTTCACCCACAAGGAAGGACATTGTGCAGGGTGCCCCGAATTCAGGGAAGAGGTGCTGGGGGAGAGCAGGGTGTAAAGGGCTGTACCTGGCCCTGCATGGGTAGAATTGGAAGAAGATGCCTGTCCATTGCTTACAAAAATTGTTGTAAAGCTTAAAAAAATTTACCTATGCTTTACAAAAGCAAAACAGCTTGTCTCATGTGAATTCAAACAGAAATTTCTCTGGGGTGACTATTAAAATTAAGAATTTTTTTTTTTAGGGTAGAAGCAATCCTTCTTTTTCAAACCCTTGAGGTTTGTGTTCTTTGAATTTCATACTTGACCCTATTTAAGCCTAGGAGCCTCTTTTCATACCTACAGGTGTTTATTTTGACAAAGGCACCTATGTGCATTCTAGTCTGGTAGCCTAGAACATCTTCCGAGAAATTGAACTCTACTTGCATCTTGTATTGTGACCAACCAATCAGTTCCTGCCATGGAAGAAGGTTCAGGGAAGAATGTAGGCTGTGATGGACCACAGCTGCCGCAAAGCAAGCGGAATTTATCTCAGCACAAAGGGAACCAGAGGGTGACCTTTGTTTTAGGCCACCCTCCAGACTCATGCAAACACCTGAAGGCTGGAAATAAATCCTTGCCAGAGCAGAAATAATTATTGGCAGAGGGAATGTGCACCCCACCTGAGCTGCAACTGGACTAGCAAGCCTTGCTGGTTTGAACCACTGATTTGCTACTTTCCCAGAGAAATGCAATTTGGTAATGGAACACATTTTAAGAACAAAGAGCTGCAAACATGGTGTGCTTCAAACAAAGATCAGTAGACCTTTCGCCTATGGTATCAACCTCCAAGTATGGGGTAGTAGAATGATGGAGTGGCCGACAGAAACAACAGCTGCACAAGAGTGACTCTTCTCTCATAGAATACTTCAAAGTGGGGATCCCACTTGTGAGAAGTTGTAAGGTGGCTAAATAAGTGACAAACTCTTATGGGAAGGCCCATAGATAAGGGGTTTGTGTCAGTAGCTGCATGAATTCCTGTTAAAACAGAAATAAAACCCCATCAAAGTCCTGGAGGTGAGGTTGTGGTTAAACATCCAGCTCAGGGATCAGTCTGGGTGACTCTGCTCTTTTCCCATGGAAAAGGAGCATGGGATGCTGTAGACAATGAAGAGAGTAATTTAACTGTAAGTGAGGCCTGGGTTATGTCCAAGACCTGGGTGTCTTCTCTTGCAGGGAGATGGGGTGTTACTGCTGACCGTGGGAACACTGATAACTGGAAAAAAAACACCTGAAACGTGTCTCTAACAGGTTCTGCCTTTTCACGTTGCCCATGGGACAACTCAGGTATTGAAGATCAGTCACAACCCATCTTTAAATCTATAGTTACAAGAGAAACACCATCTGTAATAGCACGAGGTCAAGGACTGATAGTAGGCAAAAATGTTACATTAACCCTAAGATCTAAAGTTATTCTAAATGTAGGAGCGATGAAATGTGGTACAATGAACGTGTTCATTTAGTGAAAATGTCCCATGACAGAGCAGCCTGCCCTGAGCTGACACACAGAGAAAAAAGTTTTCATTTACTCCTCCCTGCAAACATGCAATTGTTCCTTTGCTCTTCTCTGGAGGCCTCCTTGTTCTCCAGAGAGCCTTTCCCCAGGTCAGTGTGTCCATGCTGGCCTGCCCAGCCGTTCCAGCACCCCTCCGCTGTGCATTCCTCGGTTTGGCCCTTTACCTTTGGGTGACTCCACTTGGATTTGGGAGTCTCCACTCACTGCACATCCCAGGCACATGCTGTCCCTGGAGATCCCCTCTGCTCACCTGGTGGCTCCATATTGCCTTCCAGAAGGATGGGCATCTCTCACCAGCCCTCTAAAATTTGAGACAGCCCCCAGCAGATACCGCTTGAGCACTCACTCTCTCCAAGGCCACTGGGCACCCACAAGTGAAGGCTGAATCCAGCCCTCATTCCCTCACACATTCACCCTACGAGCACATCCTCCTTAGCCCATGGAAAACCCAGTCACAGCAAAAGGGGCTTTTCAGGGGCAATTCCCAGAGCACCTTCTTGGCTCCAGCTTGGGAAGAAGAGCCTAGTCTTCATGCAGTGTACTGATGAAATACCCTTTATTACAAAGATGCTGTAAGGGAGGCCAGCTCTGACACAATACTCAGCAGATTTACACAAAGCCTCTGGGTTAGATAAACAGGTTTTCTGCCTCTGGAGAATAGAGATGAATTCAGATGTTTGTGTACAAACACGTTTATCACAGATAGAATGCCCCAACCACAAACGTTGCCTGAAATCACTTGGAAATCATTTGTGAGGAGAGATGGGCAGCTTATTGCTGCTGAAACAGTACCAACCGAACCAGTTTCTTCAGTGCCTCCTTGAGCTCCTTGTTCCTCATGCTGTAGATGAGAGGGTTCACTGTTGGAGGCACCACTGAGTACAGAACAGTCACCACCAGATCCAGAGCTGGGGAGGAGAGGGAGGGGGGCTTCAGGTAGGCAAACATTGCAGTGCTGACAAACAGGGAGACCACAGCCAGGTGAGGGAGGCACGTGGAAAAGGCTTTGTGTCGTCCCTGCTCAGAGGGCATCCTCACCACGGCAGTGAAGATCTGCACGTAGGACAGCACAATGAAAATGAAACACCCCAAAGATAAACAGGCAGTAACCACAAGAAGCCCAACTTCCCTGAGGTAGGAGTCTGAGCAGGAGAGCTTGAGGATCTGGGGGATTTCACAGAAGAACTGGTCCACTGTGTTGCCTTGGCAGAGTGGTATGGAAAATGTATTAGCAGTGTGAAGCACAGCATTGAGAAAAGCACTGGCCCAGACAGCTGCTGCCATTTTGAGACAAGCTCTGCTGCCCATGATGGTCCCGTAGTGCAGGGGTCTGCAGATGGCAACATAGCGGTCATAGGCCATGACTGTGAGAAGAAAATAATCTGCTGAAAACAGGAAGACAACCAGGAAGACCTGGACAGCACATCCTGAGTAGGAAATGGCCCTGGTGTCCCACAGAGAATTGGCCATGGATTTGGGGACAGTGGTGGAGATGGAGCCAAGGTCGAGGAGGGAGAGGTTGAGGAGGAAGAAGTACATGGGGGTGTGGAGGCGGTGGTCACAGGCTACGGCTGTGATGATGAGGCCGTTGCCCATGAGGGCAGCCAGGTAGATGCCCAGGAAGAGCGAGAAGTGCAAGAGCTGCAGCTCCCGTGTGTCCGCAAATGCCAGGAGGAGGAACTCGTTGAGGGAGCTGCTGTTGGACATTTCACTCCTTCTGGGCTTTCGGGACTGTGCAAAGGAGAACAGACATTGAGAAGTTAGGAGAGACTTTTCAAGGAAAAGAAATCCCCCAAATGTTGCAGTTCTCATCCAAGCCCCCACATTGCCTCTCTCTTTACTGAAAGGGTCTTTCTGCAGCTCCCTTGCTTGAGCTCCGCTTTGCCCTGCCTGAGTGTGCTGTGAGGAGCAGGTACCTCTGCCCATGGGCTCCAGATGAATCAATCCTGCTGTCAAGCAGTGGACACAGGGGAATGGGGATGACTCGCTCTGACATTCACACTTTCTGGCAGGTGAAATCCACTCATCATGTAGAAGGGCTTTCAGCATCATCAGTCCCAAATCTAAAGAACGAGGTTTGAAGAACAGAGTTTCAGGGATATTTTATTTTCTTTCAGATGTTGTTGTCACCCCTGGGCAGGGGTCCTCCAAGGTAGAAATCCTTGGCATTTGTACTGAGTCATGAGAAAAAAGGATTCACTGTCCCTTGTTGCAGAGAGAGGGCAGCTAGTCTGTCTATTAGTCTCATTTCCAGCTGTCCTGTGCTTAAACCTCTTTGAGTTGGAGGATGATCACACTCATATGATGCCCTAGAGAGAAAACAGCTCCTGCTGAGAGCACACGAGTCCAGTTTCAAAGTGCACAGCTCCAAATTCCTCACCCTTTCTCCGGGCACCTGACGGAGCTCTCCACACTCCTCTTCTAGTTAAGGACACACAGGGCTCTTTTCAGATGCCCATTTACAGCCTCCCACCACCGTCTCCATACTCTCAGCATCTCTGCACCTTCCTCATGGGTCTCTCAGATATCACAGCAGGACTATGAGACAGCAGTACCTTTCTAGAGGGCAGGTCACAGCCTGGCAGGACACCACAGGGAAATGGTCAAAGGACTCTTAGGACTGGAGATGGGCTGTCCTTAAGGCAGAGTCAGCTCATTTCCCAGTCCCACAGACTGCATTTCCTGGAGCTCCACAAGTCAGAAGGGGGCTGGGGCAACCTCATTCCCATGCAGACCCCTCTGCTGCACAACTTGTAGCATCCATGTCTGAACTGCAGCTGAAACTTCCCACCCCAGAGAGTCCAAGAGCCTGAGAACAGGAGCAGCATGGCCACGAGGGGAAACGAGGAGCAGCACCATGATCCTGCTGCCAAGGGAGGCAAGGAGAGAGAGACAGATGGGAATTCAGGAAAGCCTTCACCTTACCAGCTAGGCATGCCGCCTCGCAGGCAGTGGCATTGCAGGGCTGTCACTCTCAGTCCCTTTGTCGGGCATCTCTCCTCTGCTGGAGGGCTGGCTGCAGAGAAGGCAGCTCATGCCCTGGACCCCATGGCTGTCAGGGCAGAGGCTCTGCTGGGTGGGGAGAGGAGACACAGGGAGCTTGCTCAGAGGAAGGTGCCTGCATCAGAGGCACTGACCACTGACCCTGACTTGCCCAAATCCATCCTCCCATGATGATTCTGTTGGCAGTTGCCTCTCACTCCCTGCCCATCTCTGTTGCCTGGGGCTGTTCCTGCTGCCTGCAGCTTTCTCTTTCCCAACATCTTTTCCCTGTCGGTACTCACAGACCCTGTCCCACCCTCTCTCTGCACAGTTCTGCCCTACAGAAACCTCCCGGATCAGGGCACTGTCCAGGGCATCTCTGTGCTCACAGGTCCTAAGGAGTAGGTCACATTAGTCCTGATAAATCCATAAAGGTATTGCTGGTGCTGCTGTAGGTGGAGATGGGGCTGAAAGGGTTTGCTGAGCTTTCTCACAGACCTCCTGATCTCTGAGAGGGAAGGTCAGTGAGTCCCAGGTCCTTGCCAAACCAGAAAACTCTTTCCTTTTTGCTCCCTGCCAACATTAGGAAACTGAAAGCCCTGGAAGGAAAGCTCCTTCCCTTTCAAGTAGCCTTTCTTGCACCTTCCTCTGCAGTGCAGGGACACTGCTCTGAATCACAGCCCTGGGCAGACCTGTGTGCATATCCCAGCTTCACAGCCCTGCAGCCGTCCTTGCGAGAAAGTAGCAGCATGCCCTGTCCCTGTGACGGTGTAGCAGGGAATGCCTGCTCTGAAGCATCTCCTCCTCCCCCACACTGGAGAAGCCAGGAGAGCAATCCTTCAAAAATCTTTCAGTCATGGGATAGAATAGGTGTAGAAGACCCTTCCAGGAACGTCAGTAGCATTGCCCTGCAGACAGAGACTTACCGTGTCAAGGGCTGTGAAGATTTCTCCCACAAGCAGCTCTTCTCTATCCCCCCACTCCACACTGCCTTCCACTTCTCTCTGCCTTCTCTCATCTCATGTCAGCAGCAGCAGGCAGTGCCCAGAGCCCTGCTGCTCTTTGCAGAGGAGCTGCTCCTGCACACATCTGTCTCTGGGCAGTGCTGCCCCGTTGCCATGAGCTCCCTCCATCCCCAGAGCCTGGCCCCCCTCAGTAGCAGAGGCCCAGCTGAGCTCATGACTTTCTCTGTCCCTTGTGCTCCCTCCTCCTGGGAAATGTTCACTCCAATAAACTAAAATAATCACTGATGGTCCCTCTTGAAACAATGCAGAGAGACCAGTTACAGCATTGTCCCTTGTTTCATCAGAGGATGGTTATCTGTGAGAGGTAGAAGCATTCCACCCTGGAAATCCATATTCCCATGTCTCCACTAGGCAGGACACCTAGAAGCTGACAAGAAGGGAGGTCATTCACCCATGGTTCAGGTTTTCATTCAGATGAGTCAGTCTGGCCATAGCATGCCCACTTAGAAGTCCCTGGGCTGGAGTGGGATTCAGATCCCTCCTGTGAACTCCACAAAAAACACACAGGAGGTGGGATTCCCCTTGCAAAAAAATGAAGTGGGAACAACATAGATGTCTGCATGAATCCCTGCAGATGGAGGGTGGGAGTCAGTTGCTCACACACAAGCACCTGGTGACATTGGAAGAGACAGAGGTGGACCAAGGCATGTGCCAGTGTCTGCTTGCTCTGATGGAGCAGCTATGACACCCCCATCCTTCTAGAGCATGAGTTGGGGGCCAGGTGGAGAATTCCCTTGGCCATCTCAAATGACACTAGATGCCTCCCTCTACTAGTGTTCCACTCACTATGAAGCTGAGACATAGGAAGATCCCAATGTTACAAAGAGCTAATGCAATTCAGTGCAGACACTTGATTTAATGACATAGAAATAGGCCTGCAGGGCCATGTCGGATGCCTGGGGTGTCCAGCACATGCACATGTCTCTAGTAGTTCCAGCATGGGACCTACAGGAAGCCATGACTTTTAGGAGTGCTTGCTGGGCAAGTGCCCCAGGGCACCTTGGGTTTCCTACCTGTGCCCAAACAAATGAATCCCACCTCTGCCTTTAGGCACAGTCTGCACTGTGTACATCCAAGCATGCTGCACAAATGGGAGGCACATGACACCGCTCTAGTCTCTGCACTTTGAAATCCTTCTACCTCTCCTCCTCCTGAACCCCTTCTCACCCCCCAAGGATGATATGAACAGGGACTGGGCTGATGACGTCCTCAAGGTGACTGGATCACATAACCAGGGACTTCTTCAGTGGCACCTTGTCCTTCCTGGATATTAGTTCAAGTCTGTCACAGGCCCCAAGGTGCTGCAGAGTCAGCTCTGGCAGCAAACCCCTCTCCTGCCATTCCTGCACAGCCCAGCTCTGTTTCTCCCTGGCCTTGGGCACTGCAGGCTTTGCTCTCTTAGGGGGAACCTCCTTTCACCATTGCATTGCCACCTGCTATCCATGACAGACTGTCACCACTTGCAACCAAAGCCTTTGCATCCATATGGTCCTTGATAACATGTTTCCCTGTGACAAATCTTCAGTTGGCCCCACAGCTGATGCTCTGCTGCCCAAATGTATTCAAGCATATGCAGCCTGGGGTGCAGCCAGGAGCAGAGGAAGATGCACAAGCTGTAAGAGGAGTGCCACATGGTTGGAATAACTGAGATGTGGTGGGATCATTCATATGACTGCAGTCCTTCAGTGGCAGGGTGCAAGTTCTTCAGGAGAGACCACCAGGGAAGATGAAGGGAATAACCTGTGTGTGAAGGGGTAGCTTGGATGTATGGAGCTCCTCCATGGGATGGACAAAGGGAGGCCCTCTGAAAGGCAGAGCAGCTCAGGAAAGCCAACAGGTCATTAAACACCTTTCAAGCACAAGAATGCTCCATAACAAACACTTTGTAAAATTAGTAGAGACCTGTGGACCCCAGCATGGTTAAATAGGGAGCTCCCATGTGAGCTCCAGGGCAATAAGGCAGCATATGGAAAGGGGAAGAAGTCAGAGGCTGCAAAGGAGGAATTTAGAGATATTGTCCAGCAAAGTAGGGATGGTGTTAAGGAAGCCATAGGTCCCCTGGGATAGAAACTCTTGCAGGGGATGTGAAGGACAGGAAGAAGATCTGCTACTGCTTCAGTGACAGTAAAAGAATAAAGAAGGAAATGTGAGGTCACTGCTGAATGGGACAGAGAGTCTAGTAAAAGCGGATGTAGATAGGTCTGGGGAAGTCAAGTCCTTCCTGGCTTCAGTCTTCACCAACAAGGTCTCCTCAGCTGTTGTGCCTCGAGTCAGGACTCCTGAGGGGAAAACCAACCCGCAGTGCCTAAGTCTTGAGTGAGGAATGACTTGCAAGAACTCAACCCCTACAAGTCTATGGGATTTGATGGCTGTCATTCATGGACATTGAGAGAGCTGGCTGCTATGACAGCACGGCTGCTCTCTATCATCTTTGAAAGGTTGTGGCGGGGCGGCGGGGGGAGTCCCAAAGACCAGAAGAAGGAATAAGTTGCGCCCATCTTCAAAAAAAGGCGCCCAGGACAGACCAGGGAGCTGCAGGCCATCCAGCCTCATGTTGGTGAGGAGTGTGTCATGGGCGCAATCCTCTCAGATCACAGTTCTGGGCACGTGAGGGAGAAGAAGGTGTCTGGGAACAGTCAGCATGGAGGTACTGAAGATGAATCATTCCTTTCGCACCTGATTGCCTTCTGTGATAAAAGACCTGCACTCGTGGAGGAGAGGAGAGTGGTGGATGTCCAGTAGGCATCCAGATGGGGAAAAAACTGGTTGGATGATCGAGATCAGAGGGTTTTCACGAATGGGTCATGCTTTACCAGGAAGCCAGGTAAAGGTGGGGTATGCAGGGCTCTACACTTCACATCCTGTCCTGTTTGAGAGGTTCATCAGTGACCTGCAGAATGGAAATCCCATCATGGTTGTAGATGACACCCAATTGGGTGGAACAGTCATAAGCTCAAGGGCTGCCATTCAGAGGGACCTCAGCAGGCAGGAAGAATGGGCTGTCAGGAACTTTGTGAAGGTCAACAAGGACAAATGCCAGGTCCTGCACCTGGGATAGAGTAACACCCTGCGGTGATACAGGCTGGGGAGCAACCGGCTGGGCAGCAGCTCTGTGGAGAAGGATGTGGGAGTCTTTGTGGGCAGCAAGATGAACATCAGCCAGCAGCATTCCCTGGCAGCAAAGGAGGCCGCAGTGTCCTGGGCTGCATAGCCAGGAGACCGAAGGAGGTGATTATCCCCCTCTACTCAGCATTGTTAGAGCCCATCTAGGTACTGCATCCAGTTGGGGTTCCCTGTAGAAGAACGCTGTTTGTCACTTGGCGTGAGTTCAGTGGCAGGCCCCCAAGGTGGTTGGGGATGGGAACACTTGCCGTGTGAGGAGAGGCTGAGGGAACAGGCCTTGTTCAGCGCAGAGAAGGGAACGTTTTGGGGAGGAATCATAGCAGCTTCCAACTCCAGGTTGCCATTGATAATGAACCAGGTTTTTACAGGAATTCATGGCAGGAGAATGAGAGGCAAAGGTTATAAGCTGAAACAAGTGCAGGCAAAATTGTATAGAAGGAAGAAAAATCAGTGAGGATCCTGAAGCATTTGAAGTGGCGTCCAGAGGGATTATGGACTCTCTCTTCTTGGAGGCTCGCAGGATGCAGCGGGACAAAGGCCTGAGGAACTTGGTGTGAATTCGATGTTGATCCTGATGTGAGCAGGCAGTTTGGCTAGAGTCCTCCCAAGGTCCCTTCCAGCCTGAATGGTTCTGTGATTTTGTCCTCTCTGGCGATAGACACTGCAATTCTTGCAGGCAGCAAATCCTTTTCTGCACGTGGGTTAGCACCTAACATGGCTTCCCCAGAACCAGCCCCTCCTAGTGGTGGGAGGTTGCCTCTTGGACCTGGAAGGTTTTACATTCGGGGGTTAATTATGAGTGACTGCTTATCCAGAATGGGCCCTGCTCACAGCCTACAACTCCTGTACGTTACAACATGATACCAAATGAGTATGGCACAAACAAAAAGTCATGGCATGAGGGTGATGGCACTCTAATGTGCCTAAGGTCTTTAGCAAATGCAAAAATATCCTTACCCAGCCGGGGCTGTGCTCCACGTGGTGGTCAGCAAACAGCCATGCTCCAGGATCTGCCAGGGTCTGGTGCAGAAGAGAGGTCATGCAAGGCTGGCCTTTTCCCTTCCATTGGGATAGAGAAACCTGCAGCAGGATGGAGGTGGCCATGGACAACCCCACAGCTGGGGTGAGCAGCCAGCACTGGAAAGGGGTGATGTGAGGGGCTGGTGTGGGACGATGGCCCTGGGGCAGCTTCCCCAGTATGTCCGTGCAACACAGGGAACCACCTGGGCTCTTTTCTTCTGCACCCTCCATGTGCTGGTGCCTTTGCCAGGAGACCTGCATTTGCCCTCCAAGCACCTGGCTCTGTGCTCCCACACTGCCGTTCACACGCAGTAGCTGCCTGCTGGCATTTTTCCCCTCCTGGGCCCTTTCCAGCCCAGCCCAGACCCTCCTCAGCTCTCCCCATCTCCCCTGCCCTCTCCCCAGCCCACCCAGCAGAGCAGCCCAGGCTGGTGGTGGCCCCCAGCAGTGCCTGCTGCAGGGGGCTTCAGAGCTCTGGGCACTCACCCCACAGCCACAGCCCCTCTGAAGGGCACAGCAGGTCCTGGGGGATAGAGAGGGGTGTCAGCCTCCCCATCAGCCCCAGGGCTGGGGTCCAGCAATGGCACAAGGAAATGGAAGGTAGTCACACTGTGTCTCCACTGCTCTCATCACCAGGAGATCCTTAACTGTGGCTGCCTGCAGCCCCTCTGGGCAGCCCCTCTCCCCAGGACAGCACAAGAGTCCTGGCCCCGGGGCTCCTCAGGCAGCTCCAGTGACAGGGCAGCCTACCCTGAGCTGACACACTCAGAAACAGGTTTTCGTTTATTCTTCCCCACAAGCAACCAATGGCTCCTTTGCTCTTCTCCAGGGATGTCCCTGCTCCCCAGAGAGCCTTTCCCCAGGTCAGTGTGTCCATGCTGGCCTGCCCAGCCATTCCTGCACCCCTCCACTCTGCTCCCCAGGCTGGTGGTGCTGCTCTGCAGGGCGAGCAGGCTGCGGGGCCCTGGGGTGACTCCACCCTGGCCGTGCTGGTCAGGGTAGACCCGGCTGACCCAGCATCACTGCACCTGACAACCCCTCCCCAGGCATCTGTGGCTGTGGAAGATGCTCAGAGCAATCACAAGGCATTTCCAATGGCTCAGGATGGGGTCAGCTGTGCCATTAGATGCAGCTATGACTTTTCATTGTAGGTGACATGAAGCACCGTTGAGGCTGCCTTCCCTGTGCCTGATGAGTCCCCACTGCCTCTCCTGAGGTTGCAGAGTCCTGATTTGGTGCATTCCTCGGTTTGGCCTTTTACCTTTGGGTGACTCCACTTGGTTTTGTGAGTCTCCACTCACTGCCCATCCCAGGCACATGCTGTCCCTGCAGACCCCCTCTGCTCACCTGGTGGCCCCATATTGCCTTCCAGAAGGATGGGCATCTGTCACCAGCCCTCTAATATTTGAGACAGTCCCCAGCAGAAAACTCCTGAGCACTCACCCTCTCCAGGGCCACTGGGCACCCACCAGTGACAGCTGAATCCAGCCCTCATTCCCTCACACATCACCCTATGACCACATCCTCCTCAGAACATGGAAAACCCAGGCATGGCAACAGGGCCTTCTCGGCGGCAATTCCCTGAGTACATTCTTGGCTCCAGCTTGGGAAGAAGAGCCCAGCCTTCAGGCCGTGTACTGATGAAACCCCCTTTTATTTCGCAGATGCTGCAAGGGAGGCCAGCTCTGACACAGTGGTCAGCAGATTTATAGAAGGCCTCTGAGTCAGACAGATGGGGTTTGTGACACTGGAGAAGAGAGATGAATTCAGACTTTGGTGTACAAACATGCTTATAACAGGTAGAATGCCCAAACTACAAATGTTCCCTGAGATGGCTTGGAAATCACTTGTGAGGAGAGATGGGCAGCTTATTGCTGCTGAAACAGGACGAACTGAACCAGTTTCTTCAGTGCCTCCTTGAGCTCCTTGTTCCTCATGCTGTAGATGAGAGGGTTCACTGTTGGAGGCACCACTGAGTACAGAACAGCCACCACCAGATTCAGACCTGGGGAGGAGAGGGAGGGGGGCTTCAGGTAGGCAAAGGAGCCAGTGCTGACAAACAGGGAAACCACGGCCAGGTGAGGGAGGCACATGGAAAAGGCTTTGTGTCGTCCCTGCTCAGAGGGGATCCTCAGCACAGCAGTGAAGATCTGCACGTAGGACAGCACAATGAAAATGAAACACCCCAAAGATAAACAGGCAGTAACCACAAGAAGCCCAACTTCCCTGAGGTAGGAGTCTGAGCAGGAGAGCTTGAGGATCTGGGGGACTTCACAGAAGAACTGGTCCACTGTGTTGCCTTGGCAGAGTGGTATGGAAAATGTGTTTCTGGTGTGCAGAAGAGCAATGAGAAAACCACTGGTCCAGGCAGCTGCTGCCATTTTGACACAAGCTCTGGTGCCCATGAGGGTCCCATAGTGCAGGGGTCTGCAGATGGCAACATAGCGGTCATAGGCCATGACTGTGAGGAGATAATACTCTGCTGCAAATAAAAAAAAGGAGAAAAAGACCTGGGCAGCACATCCTGAGTAGGAAACGGCCCTGGTGTCCCTCAGAGAATTGGCCATGGATTTGGGGACAGTGACGGAGATGTTGCCAAGGTCAAGAAGGGAGAGGCTGAAGAGGAAGAAGTACATGGGGGTGTGGAGGTGGTGGTTGCAGGCTACGGCTGTGATGATGAGGCCGTTGCCCATGAGGGCAGCCAGGTAGATGCCCAGGAAGAGCGCGAAGTGCAAGAGCTGCAGCTCCCGCATGTCTGCAAATGCCGGGAGGAGGAACTCGTTCAGGGAGCTGCTGTTGGACATTTGCTCCAATGGGGCACAAGGGGTTTGTCTGAGGAAGAAGACACATTGACAAATTAGGGCAGACTTCTCTGAGCAAAACATTCTCATAAAACCCTCCCAAACACACACATTACCTCTCCCCATCTCAGCAACACCATCACTGAGCTCCATCGCTTGAGGTCTGATTTGTGCTGGCTGAGTTTGACATGATGAGCAGGGGCCTCTGCCCATGGGCTCCAGGGGAGTAAGCCCTGACCTACAGCAGTAAGTACATGGGAACAGGGGAGACTAAAATGTTGTATTCCCAGTTCCAGCCAGATTTCATCCACTGATAATGCTGAAGGCATTTTCAGCATCTTCATTCCCCCCTCTAAATAATGTGGGTGCATTAAGGGTTTTAAGGCTTCTTTTGTTTTCTTTAGCTGACCCTGTCACACCTGAGGAGGAATTCCTGGAGGTAGAAATCCTCAGCATTGCTGCTGCACTCAGAGTGAGCAGCTGTGACTCCTCGGAGGCAAAAGGATTCACTCTGGCTTGAGTGCAGAGGGAGCAGAGCTGGTCTGTCCATCTGCCTTCTGCCCAGCTGCCGTGTGCTCGCACCTCGGAGGTGGAGGACAGTTGCACTCGTGTTACCCCAAAAAGAAACGACACCGCAGAGAGCAAAGGAATGCACTTGCAAAGTGCCCATCAGCACTCTTTCTGAGGGGATGTGAGGCAGGTCTCAGCCCTCCCCTTCTAGAGAGCAACACATTGGGCTCCTTCCAGCTGCCCACATCCAGCCACCCAGCAGCATGTCCCAGCGTGGCCTCCATATCTAGGTGGTTTCTCCCTGGGGCACCTAGATAACACGCAGCTGCAATGGGAGAGCTGTGTCCTTGTGGAGGGCAGCTTGCAGCCCAGCCAGACACCCCAGGGAAATGGCGGAATGTCCTAAGGATGGGGTGTCCTGGCGAGAGAGTTGGCTCATTCCCAGACCCCCACACTGCATTGCTCAGAGCCCCACAGGTGAGAGGGGCACTTGGGCATCTCACTTTCAAGGACTTGTCTGTATGGCAGGACCCACAGGGTCAGTGTCTGAACTGCATCAGAAACCCCCCTGCCCAGAGAGTCCAAGGGGAAGCACAAGGGCAGCATGGACAGGTGGGAACATGCAGCAATACCATGATATTTGTGGTGAGGGAGGCAGGGCCAGGGAGGGACAGAGGGGCACTCAGGACTGTCTTCTCTCCTGCATGTCCAGCTGCTGAGGAAACGACTCCTGCCCTGGACCCCACAGCCTTGAGAGCAGAGGGCTGTGCTGGCTGGGAGAGGAGGGGAGGCCTTGGAGGTGACAGTTTCCTCTCACACTTGGAGCATGACTCTACTGCCTGGAGCCGTCCCTGTGGGGACCTGTTTCTCCATCCCCACATCTCTCCCCTCTCAGTGCTCACACACCCCATCCCACCTGCTGAGAGCTCAGCTCTGCCCTGCACAAACCTCCCGGGGGCAGGACACTGCCCAGGGCACCTCCGTGTCTGCAGGTGCTGTGGAGCAGGTGAGAGAAACCTTGGTGAGGCTGGAAAGGTGATGCTGGTTCTGTCCTGAGGCTGAGGGGTGCATGAAGGCATTTGCTGAGTCCCTCCCAGAACTGTTCCTCTCTCAGTGTCACTGCTTTGGAGCCTCCGTCCCCTGTCTAAAGCTGACAGATCCAATCCCATTTTACCCCAGCCAGAGAGAATCAAACTGAAAGCACAGACTCATGACAGCTCCCTCCCTTTCATGTATTCCCTGCCTTGTATATCCTTTTGGAAAGTCCCCTCTAGAAATGTCCTGCGAGTGAGATGGAGCTGTGGGCAGCCCTGACCCATGCAGCATCCTCTTGACAGGAGGCTCAAGCTGCCCTTCCACGGGTCTCTCCTCCCACCCAGAGCTTCTCCCCACAGTGCTGTGGGGAGCTTCCCGGGCAGGCTGAGTGCTGACCCTTGTGGGCAGCAGAGTCACTGCTCCAGGCACACAGCACCCTGGGGCACAGAGACACTGCTCTGAATTACAGTCCTGGACAGATCTGTGAGCACACCCAGACTTTACCCCCCTGCAGCGTCCCTGGGAGAAGGTAGCAGCATGCCCTGTCCCTGTGGCACTGTGACTGGGAATCCCTGCTCTGAAGCATCTCCTCCTCCTCTGTAGAGGTGAAAGTGATAAAGCTATCCTTAAAAATCCAATCATGTGACTGGATGGGTTTCAAGACCTTGCCAGGAACTGCAGTAGCATTGCCCTGAAGCCAGAGACTTACTGTGTCAGGGGCTGTGAAGATTTCTCCCACAAGAAGCTCTCTTCTGTCCTTCCGCTGCACACTGCCTTTCACTTCTCCCTGTCTTGTCTCATCTTCTGGCAGAAAGTGCAGGCAGTGCCCGGAGCCCTGCTGCTCTTTGCAGAGGAGCTGCTCCTGACAGCGCTGTGTCTCAGCAGTGCTGCCTGGTTGCCATGAGCTCCCTCCATCCCTGGAGCCTGGCCCCACTCAGGACCAAAGGCCCAGCTGAAGGCATGATTTTTTCTGTCCCTTCTGCTGCCTCCTCCTGGGAAATGTTCACTGAAGTAGACTAAAATAATCACTGATGGTCCCTCTCTAAGCACTGAAAGAAGACTGATTCCAGCATTGCAATTTGTCTCATCAGAGGATGGTTGTCTATGAAAGGTGGAAAGTCCCACTCAGGAAGCCCCGAGCCCCAACTCTTAGCTAGGCAGAACACCTAGATGGGCAGAAGAATAGAGCTCCTTTCCCCATTGTTCAGGTATTGATTCAGATGAGTCAGTCTGGGTGTCTCAGGCTGGTTTAGAAGGCCCTGGGCTGGCCTAGGATTCAGATTCTCCTGTGAGCTCCACTAAAAATACAGTGTAGGTGGCATTCCCCTGTCCCAAGCAGAAGTGAGCACAGCATGGATGTCTGCATGCGAGATCTTGGTCTATGCATGACCATGCAGGTCTTCTGCTCCATCCTCCTGGGAAATATTCACTGAGGTAGACTAAAATAATCAGCTATTGTCCTTTGCTAAAGAGTGGAGAGAGACTGATTCCAACACTGCAATTTATTTCATCAGAGAATGGCTATATCTATGATAGCTGGAAATGTCCCACTCTGGAAGCTCCTATTCCCATCTCTTAAGTAGGCAGGACACCTAGATGGGGACAAGAAGGCAGCTCACTGACACGTGGTTCAGGTGTTGATTCAGATGAGTCATTTTGGGCTTCTCAGGGTGCTTTAGAAGGCCCTGGACTGGTGTGGGATTCAGATCCTTCTCGTGAGCTCCATAAAAACCACAAAGGTGGTGGGAGTCCCCTTGCCCAGGCAGAAGGGAGCACAGCATGGATGTCTCCATATGAGATCTTGGTCCATGCTCCTATTGCAATCAATGGAGATGGAGGGTGGGAGTCAGTTGCTCACACAGAAACACCTGGTGACATTGGAAGAGACAGAGGTGGTCAAAAACATGTGCCAGTGTCTGCTTGCTCTGATGGAGCAAGTGTGACACCCACATCCTTCTAGAGCATGAGGTGGGGGCCAGGAGGGGAACTGCCTTGGCTACCTGAAATGATACTAGATGCCCACTGCTACCAGAGCTCGACTCACTGGGAAGCTGAGACACATGCAGATCCCAACATTGCAAACAGTTGATGTCGTACAGTGCTGACACTTGATTCCATGAAATAGAAATAGGCCTGCAGGGCCATGTCAGATGCCTCAGGGTGTCCAGCCAATCCGCATGTCTCTAGCAGATACACCATGGGGTCTAAAGGAAAACTATGCCCCTTTGGAGTGGGTGCTGGGCAAGTGCCCCAGGGTAATTCAGGTTTCCTACCAGTGCCCAAACAACTGGATCCCACCACTGCCTTTAGGGAAAGTCCATCCTGACTGCATTCAAGTGTGCTTCATAAATGGGAGAAGCACATCCCACCAAGGTCTCTGCTCTAGTCTCTGCACTCTCAAACCCTTCTTGCTCCTCTCTGCTGCAACCTCTTCTCACTACCAGGAGATATGAACAGGAACTGGGCTAATGATGACCTCAGGGTGCCTGGATCACAGGCCACACAGGTCCAGGAACTTCTTCAGTGGCACCTTGTCCTGCCTGGAGATCACTTCACCTCTGTCACAGGCCCCAAGGTGCTGCAAATCAGTTCAGGCAGCCAAACCCTCTCCTGCCATTCCTGCACAGCCCAGCTCTGTTTCTCCCTGGCCTTGGGTACTGCAGGCTTTGGTCTCTCAGGGGGAACCTCCTTTCACCATTATATTGCCACCTGCTATCTAGGCCAGCATGGTTCTGCTCTGAAGTGGGGCTATTGCACACACGGTGTCCTTGGCTCTTGGTAACGTGTTTCACCATGACCAGTCTGTTCTGTGTGCCACAGCTGAGGCTCTGCAACCCAAATATACACAAGTGCCTGCAGCCTGGGGCACAGAGAGGAGCAGATGGAGATGCACAGGCTGTCACAGGACTGAAACATGGTTGGAATAACTGAGATGTGGAGGGACCGCTAGCATGACTGGAGGGCTGTGAAGGCAGGGTACAAGCTCTGCAGGCAAGACCATTAGGGAAGATGAGCATGGGGGGATGCCCCTGGTGTGAAGGGACAGCTCAGATGGATGGAGCTCTTGCATGGGATGGACAAGGGTTTGGGTGAGAGCTTGTGCATGAGCATCAGAGTAAAGGTGATGTTGTGATGGGGGTTACAGGCCCCCTGATGAGGGTGAGGAGGTGGATGCAGTCTCCTTTAAGCAACCTGAGGAAGTCAGTGGGTCAGAGGCCTGGTTCTTCCAGGGGGGACTTTAATCTCGCTGACATTCATTGGAAGGGCAAACAGCAGGGTGCAAGCAGTCCAGGAGATTTCTGGAGGGTGTCAGCGACAGCTTCCAAGCACAGCTCCCTGATGGGCCAGGAAGGGTGACGCTCACCTGGATCTGGTACTCGCACATAAGGAAGCACTGATGAGGGCTGTGATAATCTGTGGAAACCCTGGCTGCAGTGACTATGGAATAGTGGAGTCCCAGATCGTGAGGGCAGTGAGGAAGGACAATAGTAGTGTACAGACTCCAGCCTTCAAAGGAGGAAACTCCTCTCCAGGGGACTGGTGGGGGATCCCAGTGGAGGCAGCTCTGAGGGGCAATGGAGCTTGGGAAAGCCAGCAGGTCTTTATGGACAGCAGCCACCAAGCACAAGGATGGTCCACAGTGATACCCATTAGAACCAGGAGACATCCTGGGAGATCGGCTTGGTTAAACAGGATACTGTTGTCCACCAAAGTAGGGATGGTGAAACCAAAGCTCCCTGAGGGTAGACACTTGCAGGGGACATGAAGGGCATGAAGAAGAGCTGCTACTGCTCTGCTAACAGAGAAAGAATAATCAAAGAACACCTGGTCTCACCACTGAATGGGGCAGGGGCTCTAGTAATAGCAGATGCAGATAGGTCTGAGGAGCTCAGTGCCTTCTTGGCTTCAGTCTTCACCAGCAAGGTCTCCTGAGCTGTTGTGCCTCGAGTCAGGGCTCCAGAAGAGAAAAACAGCCAGCAGGGGATGAGGGTTGACTGAGGGATTGCTTGTAAGTACTCAGCCCATACAAGTCTCTGGGATGCGATGGGCTGCACATGAGGACAATGAGAGGGCTGGCCAACGTCATAACAAGGCCAGTCCCTATAACCTTTTGAAAGGTTGTGTAGATCAGGGGAGGTCCCAATGACCAGAAAAAGGAATGTGTTGTGCCCATCTTCAGGAAAGGCCACAAGGACAACCTGGGGAGCTGCAGGCCCTTCAGCCTCACTTTGCTGAAGAGTGTGTCATGCAGCAAATGCTCTCGGATCACATTTCTGGGCACAGGAAGAATGTGCCTGGGAACAGTTAGCATGGTTCACTGAAGGTAAATCATTCCTGCACCACCTGATTGCTTTCTGTGACAAAAGACCTGTGATTGTGCAGGAGCAGAAAGATCTGGATGTCATTTACCATAATTTTAGCAAGGTGTTGGACGCTGTCTCCATGAATATTCTAGAATACAATAAGTCATTAAAATATGATGGGTGGACACCCAGGTTGGATGATTGAGCTCAGAGGACTTTTTGAATAGGTCATGCTTTACCAGGAAGCCAGGTAAAGGTGGAGTATGCAGGGGTCTATACTGGGACCTGTTTTGTCTGACAGGTTCATCAGTGACCTGGAGGATGCAACTCTCATCACGTTTGTAGATGACACCTCATCAGGAGGAAGAGTCATATGTTTAAGGGCTGCCATTCAGAGGGACCTCAGCAGGCAGGAGGAATGGGCTGTCAGGAACTTAGTGAAATTCAACAAGGAGAAATGCAGGTCCTGCACCTGGGACAGACCAACACCCTGCAGTGATACAAGCTGGAGAGTGCCCGGTTGGGCAGCAGCTCTGCAGAAAAAGGACCTGGCGGTCTTTGTGGGCAGCGAGCTGAACATCAGCCAGCAGCGTGCCCTGGCAGCAAAGCAGGCCACAGCATCTTGGGCTGCATGAACAGGAGCACAGCCAGGAGATGGAGGGAAGTGATTATGCCCCTCTACTCAACACTCGTCAGAGCATATCTAGATACTGTGTCCAGCTGGGGCTCCCTGTAGACGAACACTGTTGATCACATGGAATGAGTCCACTGGCAGGCCCCCAAGGTGGTTGGGGACCGCAGCACTTGCCTTGAGAGGACAGGCTGAGGGAATGGGTTGGTTCAGTGCAGAGAAGGGAAGGTTTTGCAGAGGACTCATAGCAGGTTCCCAACTCAAGGCTGCCACTGAGAATGAACCAGGTTTTTACAGGAATTCATGGCAGGAGAATGAGAGGCAACGGTTATAAGCTGAAACAAGTGCAGTCAAAATTGTGTATAGGGAAGAAAAATCAGTGAGGATCCTGAAGCATTTGAAGTGGGGTCCAGAGGGATTATGGACTCTTTATTCTTGGAGGCTTGCAGGATGCAGCTGGACAAAGCCCTCAAGAACTTGGTGTGAATTCGATGTTGATCCTGATGTGAGCAGGGAGTTGGACTAGAGAGCTCCCAAGGTCCCTTCCAGCCTTCCAGCCTTAATGATTTGGTGATTTTGTCCTCTCTGGTGATAGCCACTGCAATTCTTGCAGGCAGGAAATCCTTTCCTGCATGTGGGTTAGCACCTGACATGGCCTCCCCAGAACCAGCCCCTCCTAGTGGTGTGAGGTTTCCTCTTGGACCTGAAAGTTTTTCAGTTCAAGGTTTCATTATGAGTGACTGCTTGTCCAGAGTGAGTCCTCTTCACAGCCTACAACACCTGCACATTACAACATGATGCCAAACGAGTGTGACATATGCAGAAAGTCATGGCATGAGGGTGATCGCACTCTAACATCCATGAGGTCCTTTGCTGATCTACTAATATAGAGAAGGACTGGAAAAGCCTTAAAGCTCCTAGGCACACACAGGTAATGTTGACTTTGTCCCTCTGGGAGGTGAGGGAGCTGGGTTTGTTCAGCCTGGAGAAGAGAAGGATTTGGGGAGACCTAATAACAGCCTCCCCATACCTACCAGGACATCATCAAGGAGATGGAGCCAGGCTCTTCACCATTGTGCATGATGTGAGGGTGAAGGCCGATGGGCATTAGCTGAAAGAAGAGAGGTTCATGCTGGGTGTAAGGAGAAACTTTTGACCCATCCAGACAGCCAAGCACTGGGGCAGGTTGACCAGAGAGGCTGTGCCATCTCCATCCTCAGAGGTTTTCAAGTCCTCAATGAGTAAAGCCCTGAGAAATCTGGAGCTGATAGCTGACCCTGCTGTGGGAAGGAGGTTGGGCTTGGGATATCCTGAGGTCCCTTCTAGCCTGAAAGATTCTGCATTTCCTTCCACACTGCGTCTTCCCTTTTTGACCTTAGGGAAAACCTTCAGCTTCCCCATGACCATGGAAGTATGTCAGAAGCAAATATTACCAGACCAACTGCATGTTCGTTGTCCTGCTCCAGTCAGAGTCATTCAGGTTCAGGACTGCTTGGCAGCTACCCCCAAATAGGCATGATTTTTCTTTTGCTTCACCTTTTATTGAACTTTTACCTCTTTTGCACCTTCCAAGTTCTTCTCTTTTAACATCCTGATACCCTCCCATGAGGTCAGCCAACTCCTCTTTAGCCTTTCCCCCTTGACTCTGGATTTGCTTTCTTTGTACATTCACTTGGCTTTTCTGAGATGCTTGCCATAGTGATCCCTACCTTTGCCAGCAGTCCCTTTAAACAACTACCTCCTTTTATTATGTGGAGTATCCTGCAGGTCCTCCTGCTGTTATCCTGTCAGAGGCACTGCAAGACAGGATGAGCCCTCTGCACACACTCATTTACAGCTGACACAAGGGAGCTTCAGTCCAGAGGGGCCTTGAGAAACTTGGGGATTTGGCCAACAGAAACCTCATGCTGTTGTACAAGGAGCAGTGGCAGGTCCCACATCAGGGAACAGAACAGCCCATGCATCAGGACAGGCTGGCACCTGACCGTCAGAGGAGTGACCCTGAGGAGAAGGGCCTGGACATTACGAGGGATGCCGTATGAGCCAGTGGTGCACGCTCACTGCAAATGAGGCCAGCTGCATACGAGGCTGCTTCAGGAAGAGTGTGGCCACCCAGACAAGTGGAAATATCATCGCCCTCAACTCAGCCCTGGTGTGGCCGCATCTGGAATAGTGTGTCCCAGTGTGGGCTGCCAGTGCTGGAGGAATGGGGAGCAACTGGAGAGGGTCCAGAGGAGTCTTCCAAGATGGGGTTGGGGGCCTCCAGGAGAGGTTGAGGGACCTGGGCTTCTTCAGCCTGGTGAAATGGAGGCAAAGGGCAGTACAGTAGTGGCCTCTGAGTGCTGGAAGAGATCATGGATCTTTTCTTGGTAGTGGGAAACAACATGAGAAGGGGAAACCAGGCTAAAACGGCAACTCACAACTCAGCTCCGGGGCAATAAGGCAGCAGATGTAGGTAGGTCTGAGGAACTCGGGGCCTTTTTGGCTTCAGGCTTCTCCAGCTAGGTATCCTGGGCTGTTGTGCCTCGAGTCAGGGCTCCAGAGGAGAAAAGCAACCAGCAGGGGATGAGGGTTGAGTGAGGGATGACTTGCAAGAACTCTACCCCTACAAGTCAGTGGGATTGGAATGGTTGCACCCAAGGACACTGAGAGAGCCGGCTGCTGTCATAGCAAGGCTTACCTCTGTCATCTTTGAAAGGTTGAGGAGATGGGTTGAAGTTCCAGTAACTGCAGAAAGGGAAACGTTACATCCATCTTCAAAAAAGGCCCAGAGGGCAACCCAGGGAATGACAGGCCATTCAGTCTGGTTGAGGAGTGTGTCATGGAGTGAGTCCACTCATTTCTGGGCACATGAGGGAGAAGAAGGTGATAGGGAAGAGGCAGCATGGATTTGCCCAGGGTAAATTATGCCTCACCAACCTGATTGCCTTCTAGGTTTGCATAGCTCTATTTGTGATTGGAGAGCAGAAAATGTCTTTCAACTTGATTTGAGCAAGGTGTTAGACACTGTCTCCCACAATATCCTTGTGGAATACAATTTAGAAATGTACTGCCTAGATGGCTGGACAACCAGATGGCTAAAGAACCTGTTCGATGATTAGGCTCAGAGGGCAGTGATGAATAGGTAGTACTCTTCCTGGAGGCCAGGGAGAGGAGGAGCACCACAGGGTCTCTCCAGGAACCTGTCCTTTTCAACGACTTCATTAGGGACATGGAAGAGGCAATATTCATCATGCACGCTGAGGACAAAAAACTGCAGAAGGGCCCAGCCATATGTTGGCCCCTCCCCCAGTGCTGCTCAACTACCATGATTATTTCTTTATTTTTTTCCTTCAACTCTTTTGAAATTTCCCTTCCTGCATCTTCTCCTTGTTGTCTCTTGTCCTTTCCTCCCCTTGGCCCCCACACAGACCATCCCACCAACTTTGACTGAGGACAATTACAGCCTCACCTCCAAGCACAGCCTTGCTGGGATCTCCTGGGACCATGCAGGCAGGCTGTGGTGGCCAGCTGCAAGCAGAGCTATGTGCTGCAGATCTGCACATGGTCTCAGAGGAGAGCTAATGGAGACATAACATTATCCAGGGCAGAACCTGTGGGCCGATGCCAGGGCAGAGCTGGGGCAGCTGGCATGAGAAGAGAACACCTCCAGCAGCTCCTCTCCACACCCTCGCAGGGAGTTTTGCACCCAGTGGTGCTGCTGAGAGTGGACGGTGACAAAGGATGGAGGGCACTGTGAGCTGCATTGCTGGGCACTGACCATATGTGCTGGGTCTGGGAGTCCTGGCAGGTGGTGTCGGTGGCAGCAGCTCCCGATAAACCCCCGACACTGCTAGCAGCAGTGAGTCCCCTCCATGACTGGTGGGAGCTTCTGGGGTGTCATGGCTCCGATCTGCCTCCTGTCCCTGTGCTGGCCCAGCCCTGCTGCCCTCCATGTGGCCCCATGGCCCCACTGCACAGGCACTGCACAGGACAGGGTGCGTTCAGGGGTAGGGAAGTGTCCTCCAGGCATGGTCTCCATGACAGCCCTCAGTGCTCTGTTCCCCCAACGCCCTCCTGAAGCCTCCCACCAGTCCACAGGTCCTGCTCAGTCCTGATCCTGTCCCCTGGGGTTAGCAGAAGGCCATGCTCTGCAGTCTGCTGGGATCTGAGCCCAAAGGGAGAGGCCAGGCAGGACTGACCATTACCCCCATACAGGCATTGAGCCCAGCAGGGAGACAGAGCCGGTCACATTCAAAGATCACACCTCACCAGGACTGTGGGGAATGGCCAGTGCTGGAAATGGCTGGTATGAGGGTCTGGGTCTGGGAGGAGTGTCCTGGGACAGCTTCTCCTCTCTGTTTATGCAGCAACAAGCTGCACTGGATCTTTCCCCTAAGGCACCCTGCTTGAGGACCCCCATGGGAGGAGGATGGTCTACAGGCCCAGTAGATGGCCCCAGGACCTCCTCTGCATGTTCCCTGACAGCCCTGCAGAAGACCCAGCATTGGGCTTGTCCTCCCAGGGCTCACAGCTGGACATCCGGTCCTCCAGCTGGACATGGAGTCTTGTCTGGGGGTGACTTTTGGGGTAAGGACCAGCATGCAGGGTGGGGGAGATGATTGTCTCAAGGAAATGTGTTGGGGAAAGGGCCTGAGGGACAGTAGCAAACTGATATAGCTCTCAACTCCTGCTTCCTTCAACACAAGCTCCCCCAGGGGGTCCCAGCCTTCCTTTTGGTGCATCCCTTCTGGAGGGACAATGGCACTTTGAGCTGGAAGGGTGGGGAGCATTAATCCTTCTTCAACCACTTCCCAGGCCATGTGGAGGGCCAGGACAGCAAGGACTTCTGGCTCTGCACCATGAGCTCGCTTTAGTGTACCCACACTCTGAACATTTTCTTGGATTAAATGTCAACATTTTTTCTCTCCAAGACAATTCTAAGCCCAGTTCCACTTCCTTCTCATCTCTCCCAGTCCCTCCTCTGAACTCGCTGGCCCTTAATGCACTTCCTTCCCTGCTCTCCCCACTGGGCACCAAGCTGACGGTGCTGCTCTGCAGAGCGAGCAGGCTGTGGAGCCACAGGGCCACAGGGTGACTCTGCACTGGCCGTGCTGGTCAGGGTGGGAAGCAGATCCAACCAAATGGGGATCATGACCTCTAATCCCTCCAGGGGACTGCGGATGTGGCAAGTGCTTGGAGGGACTATGGAGTATTTCCAAAGGTACTAGTTGTGTCCAGGTGCACCTCTCGATCTTGCCCCTGGTATTTCACAGAGGGTGACAGGAATCAGTCTCCAGTCTCCCTTCCCCATGCCAGCTGGGTCCTCACTGTCTCTCCTGGGATTGCAAAGTCCTCCTTTCTCCATGGATACCTGGGTTTAGTGCTTTACCTTTAGGTGACTCCACCTTGGAGGACCTCTCCCTTTGTGAGGTTCCACTCACTACCTACATCAGGCACACACTGTCCCAGGAGATGCCCTGTGCTCTCCTGGCAGCTCCAGCTTCCCCTCCAGAAGGATGGACATCAGACACTGGGCCTTAAAATGTGGGACAGCTGTGGGTATGTAAATCCATGACCATTCATCCCCTCCACTGTCACTGGACACTGATGGGTGAGTTCTAAATCCAGCCCTTGGTATCTAAGAGCTCATAACACGATTAAGAGCTTTTTGCTCCTGAAACCATGGAGAAGTCTGTGCAGTAGGCCTTCCTGGACTGCAGTTCCTTGGGCCTATTCTTGACACCATCTTTGGAAAAAAAAGTCCAGGCTTCAAGCACTGCACTGGGTAGAACCTACTTTATTTCAGACATACTGTGAGGGAGTCAGCTCTGACCCACTGTTGGGCACAACTTTTTATGGGCACCAGGTGAGACAGAGCAGTCTCAGGAAAGGGGAAATGAATCCAACCATTTGTGTAGCAACATGGTGAAAAATAATAATAACAACAGTAATAGTAGTAATGATACAAACAAAGTGAACAAAAAAAGGTCAGTCCTGGTAAGGGACACAGGGGGAGTCATTTGTGGAGAAAAAAGGCAATGTTACCACTGCTGCAAAATGTCCATGAAATCACTTTCCTCAGGGCATCTTTGAGCTCCTTGTTCCTCATGCTGTAGATGAGAGGGTTCACTGTTGGAGGCACCACTGAGTACAGAACAGCCACCACCAGATTCAGACCTGGGGAGGAGAGGGAGGGGGGCTTCAGGTAGGCAAAGGAGCCAGTGCTGACAAACAGGGAAACCACGGCCAGGTGAGGGAGGCACATGGAAAAGGCTTTGTGTCGTCCCTGCTCAGAGGGGATCCTCAGCACAGCAGTGAAGATCTGCACGTACGACAGCACAATGAAAATGAAACACCCAAAGACTAAACAACAACTAACCACAATAAGCCCAACTTCCCTGAGGTAGGAGTCTGAGCAGGAGAGCTTGAGGATCTGGGGGATTTCACAGAAGAACTGGTCCACTGTGTTGCCTTGGCAGAGTGGTATGGAAAATGTGTTCCCAGTGTGCAGCACAGAATGGAGAAAACCACTGGCCCAGGCAGCTGCTGCCATTCTGACACAAGCTCTGGGGCCCATGAGGGTTCCATAGTGCAGGGGTCTGCAGATGGCAACATAGCGGTCATAGGCCATGACTGTGAGAATAGAATACTCTCCTCCAAAGAAGAAGACAAAGAGAAAGACTTGAGCAGCATATCCTGAGTAGGAAATGGCCCTGGTGTCCCACAGGGAATTGGCCATGAATTTGGGGATAGTGACAGAGATGGTGCCAAGGTCAAGGAGGGAGAGCTTGAGGAGGAAGAAGTACATGGGGGTGTGGAGGCGGTGGTCACAGGCTACGGCTGTGATGATGAGGCCGTTGCCCAGGAGGGCAGCCAGGTAGATGCCCAGGAAGAGTGAGAAGTGCAAGAGCTGCAGCTCCCATGTGTCCACGAATGCCAGGAGGAAGAACTCGCTGAGGGAGCTGCTGTTGGACATTTTACTCCCTCTGGGCTTTGGGATCTGTGCAAAGAAGAAAAGGCATTGAGAAGTTAGGAGAGACTTTTCAAGCAAAGAAACCCCCAGACGTTGCAGGTCTCATACAACCCCCCACACTGCCACTCTCTTTACTGAGAGAATCTTTGTGCAGCTCCCATGCTGGAGCTCTGCTTTGCACTGGCTGAGTGTGCTGTGAGGAGCAAGGACCTCTGCCCATGGCTCTATAGGAGTCAATCCTGCAGTAAAGCTGTGGGCACAGGGCAACAGGCGTGACCAGCTCTGACATGCACAATTTCTGTCAGGTGAAAGCCACTCATCATGTAGAAGGGCTTTTCAGCATCTTCCCTCTGAATTCTAAAGGATTTTGTTTTAATTTAGATGTCCTTGACACCCCTGGGGAGTGTTCCTCAAAGGCAGAAATCCTTGGCATTTCTACTGAGTCATGAGAGAAAAGCATCCACTGTCATTTCTTGCAGAGCGAGGCCAGCTAGTCTGTCTATTAGTCTCATTCCCAGCTGGCCGGTGCTTGCAACTCTTTCAGCTGGAGGATGATCACACTCATATATGTTGCCCTAGAAAGAAACCAGCCCCTGCTGAGAGCACACGAGTCCAGTTTCAAAGTGCACATCTCCAAACTTCTCACCCTTTCTCTGGGCACCTGAGGGAGCTCTCCACACTCCCCTTCTCGCCAAGCACACACAGGGCTCTTTGCAGATGCCCGCATACAGCCTCCCACCACCATCTCCATACTCTCAGCATCTCTGCACCTTCCTCACGGGACTGTCAGATACCACATAGGTGCTACAAGACAGCTGTGCCTTTCTGGAAGGCAGCATGCAGTCTGCCAGGACACTATAAGGAAACAGTCAAAGGACTCTTAGGACTGGAGATGGTCTGTCCTTAAGGGAGAGTCAGCTAATTTCCCAGCCCCATGGACTTCAATTCCTGGAGCTCCAGAGGTTAGAAAGGGGCTGGGGCAACCTCATTCCCATGCAGTCCCCTCTGTTCCAAAACTTGCAGCATCAACGTTTGAACTGCAGCTAAAAACACCCAACCCCAGGTAGCCCAAGAACAAGAACAGGAGCAGCATGGACAGGAGGGGAAACAAGGAGCAGCACCATGATCCTGCTGCCAAGGGAGGCAAGGAGAGAGAGACAGACAGGAACTCAGGAAAGCCTTCACCTTACCAGCTAGGCATGCCACCTCGCAGGCAGTGACATTGCAGGGCAGTCACTCTCAGTCCCTTTCTCAGGCACCTCTCCTCTGCCAGAGGGCTGGCTGCAGAGAAGGCAGCTCATGCCCTGGAACCCATGGCTGTCAGGGCAGAGGCTCTTCTGGTGGGGAGAGGAGACACAGGGAGCTTGCTCAGAGGAAGGTGTCTGCATCGGAGGGACTGATCACTGGCCATGACTTGCCCAAATCCATCCTCCCATGACAATTCTGTTGGCACTTCCCTCTCATTCCCTGCCTGGGGCTGCTCCTGCTGCCTGCAGCTTTCTCTCACCCAACATCTTTTCCCTGTCCGTACTCACAGACCCTGTCCCACCCTTTCTGTGCACAGTTCTGGCTACAGAAACCTCCCAGATCAGGGCACTGTCCAGGGCATCTCTGTGCTCACAGGTCCTAAGGAGCAGGTAACATAAGCCCTGGGCATGCCAACTCGCAGACAGTGACATTGTGGGACAGTCACTCTCTGCCTCTTTTTCAGGCAGCATGAAATGGGCCCATAGCAGGAGAAAAGCCCCTCTCCTCTGCCGGAGGTCTGGCTGCAGAGGAGGTGGCTCATGCCCTGCAGTTCCCTCTCATTCCCTGCCCATCCCTGCTTCCTCGACCTGTCCCTGCTGGCAGCTCTTTCTCTGTCACAACATTTTCTCCCACTCAGTGCTCACAGACACCATCCCACGCACTGTGTGCTCAGTTCTGCCCTACAGAAACCTCCCGCATCAGGGCACTCTCTAGGGGCATCTCTGTGCATGCACGTCCTAAGGAGCAGGTCACATAAACTCCTATGAGGCCACAAAGGTGATGTTGATGCTGTCTGTAGGCTAAGGTGGGCATGAAGTGACTTCCTGAGGTTTCTCACTGATCTATTAATCTCTGAGAGTGAAGGTTTAGGAGTCCCACTTCCTTGACAAACCAGAAAACTCGTTCCTTTTTTCTCCCTGACAAAATTAGGGAACTGAAAGCAGAGATACCAAAAGGAAAGCTCCTTCCCTTTCAAGAAGCCTTTCTCTTGATATCCCTCTTGAAAAGGCTCCTTGGATATATCCTGCGCATGAGCTAGAGCTGTGAGCAGCCCTGACCCATGCAGCACCCTCTCAGCAGGAGAAACATCCTGCCCTGCCAGGGGTTGCTCCTCTCTCCCAGAGCTTCAGCCTGCAGTACCGTGGGGAGCTTCTCGGGCAGGCTGAGTGCTGATCCTCACAGGCAGCAGAGTCACTGCCCCAGGCACACAGCACCCTGGGGTCAGGAACACTGCTCTGAATTACAGCGGTGTGCAGAGATATGTGCACACCCCAGCTTCAAACCCCTGCACTGTCCCTGGGAGAAGGTAGCAGGATGCCCTTTCCCTGTGACAGGGTGTCAGGGAATCCCTGCTCTGAAGCATCTTCTCTTCCTCTGCAAAGGAGAAGCTGGGAGACCGATCCTTAAAAATCCAGTCATGGGACTTGATGGGTTTCAAGGCCTTTCCATGAACCTCAGTAGCATTGCCCTGCAGCCAGAGACTTACCATGTCAGGGGCTGTGAAGACTTCTCCCACAAGCAGCTCTCCTCTCTCCTCCCACTCCACACTGCCTTGCACTTCTCTCTATCATGTCACCTCTCATGTCAGCAGCAGCAGGCAGTGCCCAGAGCCCTGCTGCTCTTTGCAGAGGAGCTGCTCCTGCACACAGCTGTCTCTGGGCAGTGCTGCCCGCTTGCCATGAGCTCCCTCCATCCCCGGATCCTGGCCCTGCTCAGGAGCAGAGGCCCAGCTGAGCTCATGAATTTCTCTGTCCCTTGTGCTCCCTCCTCCTGGGAAATGTTCACTCCAATAAACTAAAATAATCACCAGTGGGCCCTCTCTAAGCACTGAAGGAAGACTGATTCCAGCATTAAAGATTTTTTCATCAGAGCATGGTTATCTGCAAGAGGTGGAAACGTCCCACTCTGGAAGCCCCGATTCCCATCCCTTAACCTGGCAGGACATGTAGAAAGGAGCAAGAAGGCAGCTCATTGACACACGGCTCAGGCGCTGACTCAGATGAGTCAATCTGGGCATCTTGTCCTGGTTTGGAAGCCCCCGGGTTGGAGGGGGATTCAGCAAACTCCTGCGAACTCCACAAACACACAGCAGGTGGGATTCCCTTTGTCCAAGCTGAAGTGTGCACAACAGATGTCTGCACATGAGCTGCTTGTCTAAACTCCGGGTATAATCACTGGAGATGGAGGGTGGGAGTCAGTTGCTCACACACAAATATCTGATGAGATTGGAAGAGACAGAGGTTGTCCGAGGTCTCTGCTCTAGTCTCTGCACTCTCAAACCCTTCTTGCTCTTCTCTGCCTGAACCTCTTCTCACCCCCCAAGAGGATATGAACCAGGACTGGGCTAAAGATGACTTCAATGTGCCAAATCACAGGCTGCCCATGCCCAGGGACTTCTTCAGTGGCACCTTGTCCTGCCTGGAGATCAGTTCACCTCTGTCATAGGCCACAAGGTGCTGCAGAGTCAGCTCAGGCAGCAAACCCCTCTCCTGGCATTCCTGCATGGCCCAGCTCTGTTTCTCCCTGGCCTTGGGCACTGCAGGCTGTGCTTTCTCAGTGAGAACCTCCTTTCACCATTACATTGCCACCTGCTATCTAGGCCACCATGGCTCTGCTCTGAAGTGGGGCCATTGCACACACAGTGTCTTTGGCTCTTGGTAACAGGTTTCACCACAACCAGTCTGCTCTCTGTGCCACAGCTGATGCTCTGCAACACTAATATATGCAAATGTATGCAGCCTGGGGTAGAGACAGGAGCAGATGGAGATGTACAAGCTTTTGCAGGTGTGAAACATCATTGGAACGACTGAGATGTGATGGGATCACTCACATGACTGGAGGGCAATGCTTGTAGGGTACAATCTCTTCAGGAGGGACTGTCAGGGAAGAGGAGGAGGGAGGATGCCTTCTGTGGGAAGGGGCAGCTCGGATGTGTGGAGTTCTTCCACGGGAGAGGCAAGGGTTTGGGTGAGTGCTTGTGGGTGAGCATCACAGTAGGGGTGACATCGTGGTGGGAGCTACAGACCACCTAATGAGGGTAGGGAGGTGGATGCAGTCTCCTTTAAGAGCAGCAACCTGAGCAAGTCTGTGGATCACAGGCCCTGTTTCTTCTTGGGGGGGCTTTAATCCCCCTGACATGAACTGGAAGGGCAAACAGCAGAGTGCAAGCAGGCCACGAGGTTTCTGGAGGGCATCAAGGACAACTTCTTTGCACAGCTGCCAGATGGGCTGATAAGGGTGAAGCTTTCTTGTATCTGGAAATTTCAAAGAAGGAGGAACTGATCAGGGATGGGATAGTAGGAGAAAGGCAATAGTTGCATTCATCTTCAAAAAAGGCCACAAGGGCAAGCTGGGGAGCTGCAGGCAGTTCAGCCTCCCTTTGGAGAGGAGTGAGTCATGCAGCGAGTCCTCTCAGATCACAGTTCTGGGCACAGAAGGAGAAGAAGGTGTCTGGGAACAGTTAGCATGCATTTACCCAGGGTAAATTCTGCCTAACCAACCTGATTGACTTCTATGATTAAAAAAAAAAAATCTATTTGTGGATGCAGAAGAGTAAATGTGTTTTTCCTGGGGTTTAGCAAGGTGTTTGACACTGTCTCCCACAATATTCTTGCATGCACGTTAAAAAGTTACAGTCTAGAAAAGCAGACAAGCGGATGGGTAAAAAGCTGCTTGGATGACCAGAGGCTCAGAGGGCAGTGGTGAATGGGTAGTAGTCTTCCTGGAGGCCAGGGAGAAGTGGAGCACCACAGGGTCTCTCCAGGAACTTGTCCTGTTTATCATCTGTATTGGTTACACTGAGGATGCAACATTCATCATGCCTGTAGATGATCCCTAACTGGAGGTGGGGGTGTGGGGGGGCACTCATATGCTTGAGGGCTGCCATTCAGAGGGACCTAGAGAGGCAGGAGGAATGCGCTGCCAGGAACCTCATGAAATTCAAGTCAGTATTCATTAGACCACATCTAGAACCCTGCATCCAGGTTTGGATTTCCAGGAAAAGAAAGAGGTTGATAAGTGGGAACGAGGTACTGGAGCACTTGCTCTGTGAGGAAATGGGTCTGGTTCAGCTTGGAGAAGAGATGGCTTTGGAGGGATCTCATAGCACACTTCCAATGGCTACAAGGAGGTCCCGAAGAAGATGGAGCCAGGCTCTTCACCAGGGTGCATGGTGGGAGGACAAGAGACAATGGGCATAAGCTGGAAGAAGAGACGTTAGTGCAGGAGATAAGGAAAAGCTTTTCCTCTACAAGGATGGTCAAGCATTGGAAGTGGTTGCCCAGAGAGGCTGTGCAGTGTCCTGCCTTGGAGGTTTCCAAGACCAGACTGGATGAAGCCCAGAGCAACCTGGCCTGACCCCAGAGCTGACCCTGCCGTGAGCAAGGAGATTGGGCTAGAGACCTCCTGAGGTCCCTTCTGCCCTGAAGGAGTGCATGATTCTTCCCACTCTCAATCTTCTCTGCTGGATGTCAGGGAAAGCACACAGGTGCCCTGTTACAGTGGAAGCAGGCCAGCCTTCTTGTCCTCCTCCAGGCAGAATTATTCAGATGCAGGGCTTCTTGGCAGGAATCCCCAAGACAGCCCTGATCACTCCTTGGCTTCACTTTGAATTGCCTTGTTTTTTTTTCCCCATGTTTTCTAACTCTGTCCCTTTTATCACCCTGATCCAGTACCATACAGCCCGCCCCACCCCTGCTCATCCTGAACTCATTGGCGCTGGTGTGGTTTCTTTCGTTTGTTAGTTGTTTGGTTTGGGGGTTGTTGGTTTTTTTTGATTTGGACAACAGATACCTCATGAAGATTTACAAGAGAAGTGTCAAGTACTGTGCGTAAGTGGAAATAAACACATTCATGAGGAGAGGTTGAGGGACCTGGTTTTCCTTAGCCTGCTGAAGTGGAGGCAAAGGACAGTAGAGTAATAGACTGTGACGGCTTGAAGGGTGGTTTCAGAGATGATGGAGCTTTTCTTATATAGGGAAACAGCATGCGAAGGAGAAAGAGCCACAAACTGCATCTTGAGAGGTTCAGACTGGACTTCAGGTCAAAAGAATGTCACTCTTTGGGTAGTGCTGTGGTGCAACAGGTCCCCCAGAGGGAGTCTGTGATCAGCCCCTGCCTTTGTGTTTCAAGGAAAAGCAAGCGAGGACAGGAAGACATCAGAAGAGGTAGAGAGATCGGGGGGTGAGAGCAAGGTGGGGAAGCAGCTTGGGTGTGCACAGGCTGCAGGGAAACAGGCACAGGCGTGGGAAAGCATAGGACAGCCTGTGGTGGAGATGACCGAGGGCACTGCCAAGGCTGAAAGCTCCCAACACAGCTAGGTTTTGTCCTTTTGGCTATGGCTGGTGTCTCTGACACTGAGGCCCCCCCAAGAAGACACTGTTTCCTTAAAGCACTGTGACCTTGCTGCCTCCTTGTCCCTTGGGAGCCCAGCAGGTGCCGTATCATGGTCCTGCACTTAGCCTTGTGCACCCCCACCCACCCACTGCCCACAAGAAGAGCCCTGAGCAATGCAGGATGGAAAGCATCACCCTACCCAGGGGCTGGCTGTCAGTGCCTGGTCACTATGCTTGATAACACATAGCAAGGCTGACTTGGCATCACAGCCACCCTCATGTTGCCTTTGCCTACCTGCAGTCAGGGCCTCCAACTTTCAGCTCTAATCAGCCCCTGGGGAGACTTTCTTGATTATGGTCCTCAGTGGGACTCATTATCTTTCCAATAAACTTGGGATTGGCTTCTTGAGAGGTCGCTTCAGCCTATTCTCTGCATCTGAGTTTCATGGACTTAGCACCAAATACAGCCGAGGGGTCATTAAAATGCAAAAAAAACCCTAGGGAGCCATGCCTCTTTCCATAATTTTCTTCAGCTCTTCAATTCTTGTGTCGCTAATTGGAAAGTTTTCAGGAGTGTATTTAGAAGAGAAAGATTTCAATGAGCACCTGAAAAAAAAAGATGTCTGCTTCTTAAGCTTTCTTGATTCTTCAGTTTCCAGAATAAGTCATTCTCCACATTCATACTGACCCACAGTGTCTCCTAATGAAGTCAGGGCATGGAGGCAAAGCAGTAATTTTGATAGGAGACCTGTATGGAGAACCTTCCTCCTCAGCTCCCCAGACCTGCCATTGCCCTCATCAGCCACGGGGGACTTCATATCACTCTTGTGAAAATCGAACCTTTTTCCACTCAAGTCTGTGGCTGAATGTTACAGCTCATGTGCACCAATTCCCACCTGCTTTCCTTCGAGAACTAGCTGCAAGCAGACACAGAAGGGTTTTTCTTAATTGCAAACAAACAAATTATAATTTGGAACAGTTTAATAAAAGATACAAAAAAACCCACAACTCGTCGGCTGTATGTCAAGTCCAAGCTGCCTCCAGTGAGGTCCACTGCCCACAAGACGTAACCTTCCTTGAAATGTTTTCCACAGATACATTGGAAGGGATAGACAAGAAACACAACAAAGGAGGTGGCTAAAAAGACAAGGAGACTGCTGAAAGACGAGGCAAGCTTCAGACTCCCAGCAGCTCAGAGCAGCAACTGGAGAGTTGAGAGGTACCTGAAAGGATAAAGAGCAAGGGGAAAAGGAAAACTGGAAAGTATGGAAAATGCATATGTCCAGATGCAAAGATGCCTTTAGAAATGATTAATTTAATCAGGACATGTGGAAATATGTGAGAGAGCACTGAGATTACATTCACAGCCTACTAGACAGAGCAGTGGAAACACAGGGTCAAGGGCAGATCGATATTTCTTCTCCCCAGACTAATACCCTTCCTGAAGATTTTCACTATTTCAACATAGGAAAACATTGACAGTAAGATTAGCCAATTGTTTGAGCTGAGGAAAGTGTGTTCCTATTTTTGAAATGGTGAAACCAGTTCTTCACCTTTCCAGGCACAGCTCAGGGG
This sequence comes from Apteryx mantelli, assembly GCF_036417845.1. NCBI lineage: Eukaryota > Metazoa > Chordata > Aves > Apterygiformes > Apterygidae > Apteryx > Apteryx mantelli. The sequence continues at coordinate 15,674,909 of NC_089988.1, forward strand.
TCCAACCACAAGCACCCTGGGGCACTTGGAGAGGCCCTGGTGTCTCTGAGGCACCTACCTGGGCCTGGTAGCTCTCGCAGGGGACCTGCGGGAGACTGGAGCCCCTCTGAGCTGCAGAGGGAGGCTGGGCAGAGGGGACCAGGGCACCTGCAATGGCACCAGCTGCTCATGACCCTGTGACTGCATCCCACCCCAGCTCTGAAAATGACTTCCCCTTAAAAAAAAAAAAAAAAAAAAAAAGGAAAGAAGAAAGAAGAAGAATTTTCCCAAAAGGCCAGTGTATCAAAAAAGAACTAAACAAAAAAAAGAAAAGTAAAAAAAGAAAATAAGATCACAGTGATAATAAGAATAATAAAATAAGAACACAAAGAAGTTTCAAATGCTGTAAAGTGTAACAAAACTTTTTTTTTGCTTTAGATAATTTATCTAATTTCTTTCTTCTTTCATTTTTATTGACAGTTTCTAAAGATTTCTTTTATAATAGGGTCCACACTATAAAAATAATATTTTTGTGTCTCACACAAGTCCAGCGCCCTTCAAACCACTCCCTGCCCAGGATTTTCCTTGACATTCCTTGATGTTTGCACACGGCGAGTCACACCATGCGGTGTCGAGCTCTCACAACTGATGGAGGAAAGCAGCCTGATCAGCTTCAGTGAAAATGCTCTATTTATCAATGGCAAAAACTGCACCAATCTCAACGTACCTCTGTTACACTGACATCTTAAAGGATTCCCCAAACATCTAGCCACAAACCCTTTTCATTCCCTGCATGGTCATGAAGCGCGAATCCATTTTAGCCAACAACAGGGATGGGAATTAACTTGCTCGATGCCAGACCCCTTCTGTGCAGATGTCTCTGGCTAACCCAGGTGTCTGCACTTCCCTTTCTAGTCGATGGAAAGAAAAAGTTGTCCCACTGAGAGGTTTTTGAGATGCTTCTCCTGCTGAACAGCTAATGCTCCAAAAAGGCTCCCATAGTTCCTGCGTCACATTTCCCGGCACCACACAGGAACACAGCTACACAGGGCATCTCAGGCAGCAATGGCCTCTAGATGTGTCTATAAGGGCCTGAATGTAAAGTTTTCGTCATTGGGTGAAACCTATGCAAAAAATAGCTCCTTGCAAGAACTGAAAAAAGTCTTTGTTTTCAGAACTTCAAGCATTCTTTATCAATTCTAATGAACATTTTCTTTCTCTTTTATTGGCAGCACCATATGCATGCACTACAGAAATTACTCTATGGGAGTTTACATGTTTATATAGATGTACATGTTATTCAACACGATACATTTCCTGCCAACACTCTGAATGGAGAAACTTGTTTTTGAGAAACTACTGTATTTAAATTGACAAGTCTCTTCTCTCTTCTTCTGCATCTCTGTCCTCTCTTCCTCTGCCTAGTCTGTCTTTACAGAGGCCTCATGGCCCCTCTGCCCTCCAGGGAAGTCTCCTGTGGGATCCTGCCAAGCAGATCCTGAAGGAGCTGAAAATGGCTCTCCTGCAGCCCTAGGCTGTGCTTCGCCTTTTTGTCTTACTTCTCCACCATCTCATGATCATTGCAGCCATGGCGGTCCTCAGCCTTTACATCCCTATCTGGTTCTGTTTCGCTTGTGACTGACAGAGTCCAGCTGTTGTTGGCTCATTGATTGCCTGGGCCAAGAAATTGTTTTCAACATTTCCTGCAGCCAGGGAAGTGCGCATGGGATGTGGCTATGAACAACCCTCTTTTACCCCTCCTGGGAAACCTGCATGCTTGATCACCTCCCTGAAATGCCTGTACACCAATGCATGCAGCATGGGGAGCAGACAGGAAGAACTAGAGATGTGTGTGCGGTCGCAGGGCCATGATCTCATTGCCATTACAGAAACATGGTGGGATAGCTCGCATGACTGGAGTGCTGTCATGGATGGCTATGTGCTTTTTAGGAAAGACAGGCCAGGAAAGCGAGGTGGTGGAGTTGCTCTTTATGTGAGAGAGCAACTGGAATGTATTGAGCTGTGCCTAGGGGTGGATGAAGAGCGAGCTGAGAGCTTCTGGGTAAGGATCAAAGGGCAGGCTAGCATGGGTGACACTGTTGTGGGTGTTTACTACAGGCCACCTGATCAGGATGAGGAAGTCTATGGGGCCTTCTACAGACAGCTGGAAGTAGCCTCACAATCCCAGGCCCTGGTTCTCATGGGGGACTTCAACCACCCCGATATCTGCTGGAGAGACAACACAGCTAGGCACAAACAGTCCTGGAGGTTCCTGCAGAGCATTGGTGACAACTTCTTGACACAGGTGGTGGAGGAGCCATCAAGGAGAGACGGGCTGCTGGACCTCGTACTAACAAACAAAGAAGGACTGGTGGAAGATGTGAAGGTCAGGGGCAGCCTTGGCTGCAGTGACCATGAGATGGTGGAGTTCAGGATCCTGCGAGGAGGCAGCAGGGCACCAAGTAGGATCGCAACCCTGGACTTCAGGAGAGCAAACTTTGGCCTCTTCAGGGACCTACTTGGAGGAATCCCATGGGTTAGGGCCCTAGAAGGAAGGGGCGTTCAAGAGAGCTGGTTAATATCCAAACATCACTTCCTCCAGGCTCAAGAGCGGTGCATCCCTATGAGTAGGAAGTCAAGCAAAGGAGGCAGGAGACCTGCATGGATGAGCAAGGAGCTCCTGGCAAAACTCAACCAGAAGAAGGAAGTCTACAGAAAGTGGAAAGGGGGACAGGCCACTTGGGAGGAATATAGGAACGTTGTCAGAGTATGCAGGGATGCGCTGAGGAAGGCTAAGGCCCGTTTGGAATTAAATCTGGCTAGAGATGTCAAGGACAGCAAGAAGGGCTTCTTCAAATACATCAGCAGCAAGAGGAAGACTAGGGAAAATGTGGGCCCTTTGCTGAATGGGGTGGGTGCCCTGGTGACGAAGGATGCAGAGAAGGCAGAGTTACTGAATGCCACCTTTGCTTCAGTCTTTACTGCTCAGGCCAGCCCTCAGCAACCCCAGATCCTGGAGGCAAGAGAGAAAGTCTGGAGAGAGGAAGACTTTCCCTTGGTGGAGGAGGAGTGGGTTAGAGATCATTTAAGCAAACTTGACACCCACAAATCCATGGGCCCTGATGGGATGCACCCATGAGTGCTGAGGGAGCTGGCGGACATTATTGCTAAGCCACTCTCCATCATCTTTGAAAGGTCATGGAGAACAGGAGAGGTGCCTGAGGAATGGAAGAAAGCCAATGTCACCCCAGTCTTCAAAAAGGGCAAGAAGGAGGACCCAGGGAACTACAGGCCAGTCAGCCTCACCTCCATCCCTGGAAAGGTGATGGAGCAGCTCATCCTGGAAGCCATCTCCACGCATGTGGAGGAAAAGAAGGTGATCAGGAGTAGTCAGCATGGCTTCACCAAGGGGAAATCATGCCTAACCAATCTGATAGCCTTCTCTGATGGAATGACTGGCTGGGTAGATGAGGGGAGAGCAGTGGATGTTGTCTACCTAGACTTCAGCAAGGCTTTTGACACTGTCTCCCATAGCATCCTCATAGACAAGCTCAGGAAGTGTGAGTTAGATGAGTGGACAGTGAGGTGGATTGAGAACTGGCTGAATGGCAGAGCTCAGAGAGTTGTGATCAGTGGCACAGAGTCTAGTTGGAGGCCTGTAGCTAGCGGTGTCCCCCAGGGGTCAGTCCTGGGTCCAGTCTTGTTCAACTTCTTCATCAATGACCTGGATGAAGGCACAGAGTGCACCCTCAGCAAGTTTGCTGATGATACAAAACTGGGAGGAGTGGCGGATACCCCAGAGGGCTGTGCTGCCATTCAGAGAGACCTGGAGAGGCTGGAGAGGTGGGCAGGGAGGAACCTCTTGAAGTTCAACAAAGGCAAGTGCAGGGTCCTGCACCTAGGGAGGAATAACCCCATGCAGCAGTACAGGTTGGGGGCTGAGCTGCTGGAAAGCAGCTCTGCTGAGAAGGACCTGGGAGTGCTGGTGGACACCAAGTTAAGCATGAGGCAGCAATGTGCCCTTGTGGCCAAGAAGGCCAATGGTATCCTGGGGTGCATCAGGAAGAGTGTTGCCAGCAGGCGGAGGGAGGTGATTCTCCCCCTCTACTCAGCCCTGCTGAGGCCACATCTGGAGTACTGTGTCCAGTTCTGGGCTCCCCAGTACAAGAGGGATGTGGCACTACTGGAGCAAGTCCAGCGAAGGGCTACAAAGATGATTAGGGGACTGGAGCATCTCTCTTATGAGGAAAGGCTGAGAGAGCTGGGCCTGTTTAGCCTGGAGAAGAGAAGGCTGAGAGGAGATCTTATCAATGTGTACAAGTATCTGAAGGGAGGGTGTCAAGAGGATGGGACCAGACTCATTTCAGTGGTGCTGAGCGACAGGACGTGAGGCAATGGGCACAAACTGGAACACAGACACTTCCATCTGAACATGAGGAAATACTTTTTCACTGTGAGGGTGACCGAGCACTGGAACAGGTTGGCCAGAGAGGTTGTGGAGTCTCCTTCTCTGGAGATATTCAAAACATGCCTGGATGAGATCCTGTGCAATGTGCTCTAGGTGACCCTGCTTGAGCAGGGGGGTTGGACTAGATGATCTCCAGAGGTCCCTTCCAACCTCAACCATTCTGTGATTCTGTGACTTTTGGGGTAAGGATCAGCATGTGGGGTGGGCAAGTTTGTCTCAAGGAAATGTGCTGAGGACAGCGCGTGAGCGACAGCAGCTTTGGAGGAAGAGCTCAGCGTTACAGGCACTGCACCTGCAAGAACCTACTTTATTACAGAGATACTGTGATGGAGTCAGCTCTGACCCAGTGTTAGACACAACTTTATATGGGCACCAGGTGAGACAGAGCAGTCTCAGGAAAGGGGAAATGAATCCAACCATTTGTGTAGCAACATGGTGAAAAATAATAATAACAACAGTAATAGTAGTAATGATACAAACAAAGTGAACAAAAAAAGGTCAGTCCTGGTAAGGGACACAGGGGGAGTCATTTGTGGAGAAAAAAGGCAATGTTACCACTGCTGCAAAATGTCCATGAAATCACTTTCCTCAGGGCATCTTTGAGCTCCTTGTTCCTCATGCTGTAGATGAGAGGGTTCACTGTTGGAGGCACCACTGAGTACAGAACAGTCACCACCATATCCAGAGCTGGTGAGGAGAAGGAGGGGGGCTTCAGGTAGGCAAAGATGATAGTGCTGACAAACAGGGAGACCATGACCAGGTGTGGGATGCACGTGGAAAAGGCTTTGTGCCGGCCCTGCTCAGAGGGGATCCTCAGCACAGCAGTGAAGATCTGCACATAGGACAGCACAATGAAAACGAAACACCCAAAGACTAAACAGGCATTAGCCACAAGAAGCTCAACTTCCCTGAGGTAGGAGTCTGAGCAGGAGAGCTTGAGGATCTGCGGAACTTCGCAGAAGAACTGGTCCACTGTGTTGCCTTGGCAGAGTGGTATTGAAAATGTGTTAGCAGAGTGCATCACAGAATGGAGAAAACCACTGGCCCAGGCAGCTGCTGCCATTTTGACACAAGCTCTGGTGCCCATGATGGTCCCATAGTGCAGGGGTCTGCAGATGGCAACATAGCGGTCATAGGCCATGACAGTGAGAACAGAATACTCTCCTGCTAACAAGAAGAAAAGCAGGAAGACTTGAGCAGCACATCCTGAGTAGGAAATGGCCCTTGTGTCCCACAGGGAATTGGCCATGGATTTGGGGACTGTCGTGGAAATGGTGCCAAGGTCGAGGAGGGAGAGGCTGAGGAGGAAGAAATACATGGGGGTGTGGAGGTGGTGGTCGCAGGCTACAGCTATGATGATGAGGCCGTTGCCCAGGAGGGCAGCCAGGTAGATGCCCAGGAAGAGCGAGAAGTGCAAGAGCTGCAGCTCCTGTGTGTCAGCAAACGCCAGGAGGAGGAACTCAGTGTAGGAGCTGCTGTTGGACGTTTTACTATCTCTGGGCATGGGGGACTGTGCAAAGAACAAAAGACATTGAGAAGTTAGCAGAGACTTTTAAAGCAAAGAAGCCCCCAAATGTTGCGGTTCTCTCTTTCAGCTGGAGGATGATCGCACTCATATGTTGCCCTAGAAGGAAGCAAGCCCCTACTGAGAGGCACGAGTCCAGTTTCAAAGTGCACATCTCCAAACTTCTCACCCTTTCTCCGGGCATCTGAGGGAGCTCTCCACGCTCTCCTTCTAGCCAAGGACACACAGGGCTCTTTTCAGATGCCCACATACAGCCTCCCACCACCATCTCCATACTCTCAGCATCTCTGCACCTTCCTCATGGGTCTCTCAGATATCACAGTAATGCTATGAGACAGCAGTGCCTTTCTAGAGGGCAGGTCACAGCCTGGCAGGACACCACAGGGAAACGGTCAAAGGACCTTTAGGATTGAAAATGGGCTCTCCTGAAAGGAGAGTCAGCTCATTTCCGCACCCCAATGACTGCATTTTCTGGAGCTCCACAGGTTAGAAGGGGGCTGGGGCCACCTCATTCCCATGCAGACCCCTCTGCTGCACAGCTTGCAGCATCCATGTCTGAACTGCAGCTGAAAACCCCCAACCCCGGAGAACCCGAGAACAAGAACAGGAGCAGCATGGACAGGAGGGGAAACAAGGAGCAGCACCATGATCGTGCTGCCAAGGGAGGCAAGGAGACAGATAGAGAGGCATTCTGGAAAGCCTTCACCTTACCCAGCTGGGCATGCCACCTCGCAGACGGTGACATCGCAGGGCAGTCAATCTCAGCCCCTCTGTCAGACAGCAAGAAATGGGGCCAGAGCAGGAGAGATGCCCCTCTTCTGCTGGAGGTCTGGCTGCAGAGGAGGTGGCTCATGCCCTGCAGTTCCCTCTCATTCCCTGCCCATCCCTGCTGCCTGGAGCTGTCCCTGCTGCCAGCTCTTTCTCTGTCACAACATCTTCTCCTGGTCAGTACTCACAGACCCTATCCCACCCGCTGTTTGCTCACTTCTGCCCTACAGAAACCTCCTAGATCAGGGCACTCTCTAGGGGCATCTCTGTGCATGCACGTCCTAACGAGCAGGTCACATAAACTCCTATGAGGCCACAGAAGTGATGTGGATGCTGTCTGTAGGCTAAGCTGCGGATGAGGCAGCTTCCTAAGGTTTCTCACTGACCTGTTAATCTCTGAGAGTGAAGTTTTAGGAGTCCCACTTCCTTGACAAAACAGAAACCACATTCTTTCATTCTCCCTGCCAAAATTAGGAAACTGAAAGTGCAGATACCTGAAGAAAATCTCCTTCCCTTTCTAGTAGCCCTTCTCTTGACCTCCTCTTGGAAACACCCCTTGCACATATCCTGTGCATGAGCTAGAGCTGTGAGCAGCCCTGACACACGCAGCACCCTCTCAGCAGGAGAATGAACCTGCCCTGCCGAGGGTCGCTCCTCTCACCCAGACCTTCTCCCCATACTGCTTTGGGAAGCTCCCTGGGCAGGCTGAGGGCTGACTCTCACAGGCAGCAGAGTCACTGCCCCAGGCACACAGCACCCTGGGGCACTGGGACACTGCTCTGAATTACAGCCCTGCGCAGACCTGGGTGTGCTCCCTGGCTTCATACCCCTGCAGCCACCCCTGGCAGAATGGAGCTGCACGCCCTGTCCCTATGACAGTGTGGCAGGGAATCCCTGCTCTGAAGCATCTCCTCCTCTGCCTATACACTGGATGTGCCAGCAGAGCAATCCTTAAAAAGCCTATTAGTTATAGGATGGGCTGGGTTTAGAAGAGCCCTCCAGGAACCTCAGTAGCATTGCCCTGCAGCCAGAGACTTACCGTGTCAAGGGCTGTGAAGATTTCTCCCACAAGGAGCTCTCCTCTGGCCTCCCACTCCACACTGCCTTGCACTTCTCTCTGCCTTCTCTCCTCTCATGTCAGCAGCAGCAGGCAGTGCCCAGAGTCCTGCTGCTCTTTGCAGAGGAGCTGCTCCTGCACACAGCAGTCTCTGGGCAGTGCTGCCTGGTTGCCATGAGCTCCCTCCACCCCCAGATCCTGGCCCCACTCAGGAGCAGACACCCAGCTGAGCTCATGAATTTCTCTGTCCCTTGTGCTCCCTCCTCCTGGGAAATGTTCACTGCAATGAACTAAAATAATCACCAATGGTCCCTCTGTAAGCACTGAAGGAAGACTGATTCCAGCATTACAGATTGTTTCATCAGAGCATGGTTATCTGCAAGAGCTGGAAAAGTCCCAATCTAAAAACCCCTGTTCCCATCTCTTAAGTAGGCAGGACAAGCAGAAAAGAGCAAGAAGGGAGCTGATTGACACCTGGTTCAGGTGCTGACTCAGATGAGTCAGTCTGGGCATCTCATTCTGGTTTGGAAGGCCCTGGGCTGGAGGGGGATTCAGCAAACTCCTGTGAACTCCACAAACACACAGCAGGTGGGATTCCCCTTGTCCAAGCTGAACTGAGCATAACATAGATGTCTGCATGGCAGCTCTTTCTCTAAGCTCCAGTTGTAATCACCTGAGATGGAGGGTGGCAGTCAGTTGTTCATACACAAAAACCTGGTGACATTTGAAGAGACAGAGGTGGTCAAAGGCATGTGCCAGTATCTTCTTGCTCTGATGGAGCAACTGGGAGACCCACATCCTTCTAGAGCATGAGGTGGGGGCCAGGCAGGGAATTGCCTTGCCCACCTGCAATGCTACTAGATGCTCACGGCTGCCAGAGCTCCACTCATTATGATGCTGAGACACTTGCAGATCCCGACATTGCAAAGAGTTGATGTCATCCAGTGCAGGCACTTGATTCAGTGACACAGAAATAGGCCTGCAGGGCCGTGTCACATGCCTGGGGGGTCTGGCACAACCACATGTCTCTAGCAGATACACCATGGGACCTCTAGGAAAACCATGGCCCTTTGGAGTGGTTGCTGGGCAAGTGCCCCAGGGCATCTTGGGGTTCCTACCTGTGTCCAAACAAGTGGATCCCACCACTGCCTTTAGGCCAAGACCTGTTGATCTACAGCCAAGACTGCTTCATAAATGGGAGAGGTACATCACACCAAGGTCTCTGCTCTAGTCTCTGCTCCCTTAAAACCGTCTAGCTTTCCTCCTCCTGAACCTCTTCTCACCCCCCAAGAGGATATGAACCAGGACTGGGCTAAAGATGACCTCAGGCTGGCTCAATCACAGGCTGCCCAGGCCCAGGGACTTCTTTAGTGGCACCTTGTCCTGCCTGGAAATTGGTTCACCTCTGTCAAAGGCCACAAGGTGCTGCAGAGTCAGCTCAGGTAGCAAAACCCTCTCCTGCCATGGCTGCACAGCCCAGCTCTGTTTCTGCCTGGCCTTGGGCACTGCAGGCTTTGCTCTCTCAGTGGGAACCTCCTTTCACCATTACATTGCCATCTGCTATCTAGGCCAGCATGTCTGTGCTCTGAAGTGGGGCCATAGCACACACAGTGTCCTTGGCCCTTGGTAACAGGTTGCACCATTACAAATCTGCTCTCTGTGCCACAGCTGAGGCTCTGCAACCCAAATATACACAAGTGCCTGCAGCCTGGGGCACACAGAGGAGCAGATGGAGATGCACAGGCTGTCACAGGACTGAAACATGGTTGGAATAACTGAGATGTGGAAGGACCATTAGCATGACTGGAGGGCTGTGATGGCAGGGTACAAGCTCTGCAGGCAAGACCATTAGGGAAGATGAGCAGGGGGTGGATGTGTGTTGTGTGAAGGGACAGCTCAGATGGATGGAGCTCTTGCATGGGATGGACAAGGGTTTGGGTGAGAGCTTGTGCATGAGCATCAGAGTAAAGGTGACGTTGTGATGGGAGTTACGGACCACCCGATGAGGGTGAGGAGGTGGATGCAGTCTCCTTTAAGCAGCCTGAGCAAGTCAGTGGGTCACAGGGCCTGGCTCTTATGGGGGGAATTTAATCTCCCTGACATTCATTGGAAGGGCAAACAGCAGGGTGCAAGCAGTCCAGGAGATTTCTGGAGGGTGTCAGGGACACCTTGCAAGCACAGCTCCCTGATGGGCCAGGAAGGGTGATGCTCACCTGGATCTGGTACTCGCACACAAGGAAGCACTGATGAGGGCTGTGATAATCTGTGGAAACCCTGGCTGCAGTGATTATGGAATAGGGGAGTCCCAGATCATGAGGGCAGTGAGGAAGGACAATAGTAGTGTACAGACTCCAGCCTTCAAAGGAGGAAACTTTGTCCTCTCCAGGGGACTGGTGGGGGATCCCATTGGAGGCAGCTCTGAGGGGCAATGGAGCTTGTGAAAGCCAGCAGGTCTTTAAGGACAGCAGCCACCAAGCGAAAGGACGGTCCATACTGATGCTCATTAGAACTAGGAGACATCTTGGGAGATCGGCTTGGTTCAACAGGATACTGTTGTCCACCAAAGTAGGGATGGTGAAACCAAAGCTCCCAGAGACTAGAGACTTTCAGGGGACGTCAAGGGCATGAAGAAGAGCTGCTACTACTCCACTAACACAGGAAGAATAATCAAAGAACACCTGGTCTCACTGCTGAATGGGGCAGGGGCTCTAGTAATAGCAGATGCAGATGGGGCTGAGAAGCTCGGTGCCTTCTTGGCTTCAGTCTTCACCAGCAAGGTCTCCTGAGATGTTGTGCCTCAAGTCAGGGCTCCAGAAGAGAAAAACAGCCAGCAGGGGATGAGGGTTGAGTGAGGGACTGCTTGTAAGTACTCAGCCCATACAAGTCTCTGGGATGCGATGGGCTGCACATGAGGACAATGAGAGGGCTGGCCAACGTCATAACAAGGCCAGTCTCTATCAACTTTTGAAAGGTTGTGTAGATCAGGGGAGGTCCCAAAGACCAGAAAAAAGGATTGTGTTGTGCCCATCTTCAAGAAAGGCCACAAGGACAACCCAGGGAGCTGCAGGCCCTTCAGCCTCACTTTGGTGAAGAGTGTGCCATGGAGTGAATCCTCTTGCATCACATTTCTGGGCACATGAAGAATGTGCCTGGGAACAGTCAGCATGGATTTACCCAAGGTAAAACATTCCTGCACAACCTGATTGCTTTCTGTGACAAAAGACCTGTGATTGTGGAGGAGCAGAAAGTACTGGATGGTTTTTTACGATGATTTTAGGAAGGTGTTGGACACTGTCTCCATGAATATTCTTGAATACAATAAGGCATCATGATGAGATGGGTAGACACTCGGGTGGATAAAAAGCTGTTTGGATGATTGAGCTCAGAGGGTTTTTTGAATGGGTCATGCTTTACCAGGAAGGCAGGTAAAGGTGGAGTATGCAGGGGTCTATACTCAGACCTGTCTTGTCTGACAGGTTCATCAGTGACCTGGAGGATGCAACTCTCATCACGTTTGTAGATGACACCTCATCAGGAGGAAGAGTCATATGTTTAAGGGCTGCCATTCAGAGGGACCTCAGCAGGCAGGAGGAATGGGCTGTCAGGAACTTTGTGAAATTCAACAAGGACAAATGCAGGTCCTGCACCTGGGGTAGACCAACACCCTGCAATAATATGGGCTGGGGAGTCTTTGTGGGCAGGGAGCTGAACATCAGCCTGCAGCTTGCCCTAGCAACAAAGGAGGCCACAGTGTCCTGGGCAGCGTGAACAGGAGCACAGCCAGGAAATGGAGGGAAGTGATTATCTCCCTCTACTCACCGCTCATTAGAGCCCATCCAGAGACTGTGTCCAGTTGGGGCTGCCTGCAGAAGAACACTGTTGATCACATGGAGTGAGTCCAGTGGCAGGCCCCCAAGGTGGTTGGGGGCTGGAGCACTTCCCCTGTGAGGAGAGGCTGAGGGAATGGGTTTGTTCAGCGCAGAGAAGGGAAGGTTTCTGGGGGAACTCATAGCAGCTTCCCAAGTGAAAGTTGCCACTGATAATGAACAAGGTTTTTAAAGGAATTCATGGCGGGAGAATGAGAGGAAAGAGTTCAAAGCTGACACAAGTGCTGTTAAAATTGTATGTAAGGGAGAAAAATCGATGAGGATCCTGAAGCATTTGAAGTGGGGTCCAGAGGGATTGTGGACTCTTCTTGGAGGCTTTCAGGATGCAGCTGGACAAAGCCCTGAGGAACTTGGTGTGAACTCAGTGTTGATCCCTATGTGAGCAGGAGGTTGGACTAGAGTCGTCCCAAGGTCCCTTCCAGCCTGAATGGTTCTGTGATTCTGTCCTCTCTGGTGACAGGCACTGCAATTCTTGGAGGCAGCAAGTCCTTTTCTGCACGTGGGTTAGCACCTAACATGGCCTCCCCAGAACCAGCCCCTCCTAGTGGTGTGAGGTTGCCTCTTGGGCCTGAAAGGTTTCCAGTTCAAGGTTTCTTTACGAGTGACTGCTTGTCCAGAATGGGCCCTGCTCACAGCCTACAACTCCTGTACATTACAACACAATGCCAAATGAGTATGGCACAAACAAAAAGTCATGGCATGAGGGTGATGGCACTCTAATGTGCCTAAGGTCTTTAGCAAATGAAAAAATATCCTTACCCAGCCGGGGCTGTGCCCCACGTGGTGGTCAGCAAACAGCTGTGCTCTGGGATCTGCCAGGCTCTGGTGCAGAAGATCAGTCATGCAAGGCTGGCCTTTTCCCCTCTGTCAGGATAGAGAGACCTGCAGGTGGATGGAGCTAGCCATGGACAACCCCACAGCTGGGGTGAGCAGCCAGCACAGGAAAGGGGTGATGTGAGGGGTTGTTCTGGGATGATGGCCCTGGGGCAGCTTCCCCAGTGTGTCCGTGCAACACAGGGAACAACCTGGGCTCTTCTCTCCTGCACCCGCCATGTCCTGGTGCCTTTCCCAGGAGACCTGCATTTGCCCTGCAAGCACATGGCTGTGTGCTCTCACACTGCCATTGACACGCAGTAGCTGCCTGCCGGCATTTTTCCTCTCCTGGGCCCTTTCCAGACCAGCCCAGACCCTCCCCAGCTCTCCCCACCTCCCCTGCCCTCTCCCCAGACCACCCAGCAGAGCAGCCCAAGTTTGGGGCGCCCAGCAGCACTGCCTGTGACAGGGGGCTGCAGAGCTCTGGGCACTCACTCCTCAGCCGCAGACCCTCTGAAGGGCACAGCAGGTTGTGGGGGGCAGAAAGGGGTGTCAGCCTCCCCATCAGTTCCCAAGCTGGGGGCCAGCAATGGCCCAAGGAAATGGAGGCCACTCACTCCGTGTCTCCACTGCTCTCATCACCAGGACATCCTTAACCCTGGCTGCCTGCAGCCCCTATGGGCAGCCCCTCTCCCCAGGACAGCACAAGAGTCCTGGCCCTGGGGCTCCTCAGGCAGCTCCAGTGACAGAGCAGCCTGCCCCGAGCTGACACACAGAAACAGATTTTCATTTATTCTTCCCCACAAGCACACAATGGCACCATTGCTCTTCTCCAGAGACATCCCTGTTCTCCAGAGAGCCTTTCCCCTGGTCAGTGTGTCCATGCTGGCCTGCCAAGCCACTCCTGCACCCCTCCACTGTGTTCCCTGGGCTGGCGGTGCTGCTCTGCAGGGTGAGCAGGCTGTGGGACCCCAGGGTGACTCCACACTGGCCGGGCTGGTCAGGGCAGACCCGGCTGGCCCAGCATCACTGCACCTGACAACCCCCTCCCCAGGCATCTGTGGCTGTGGAAGATGCTCAGAGCAATCACAAGGCATTTCCAATGGCTCAGGATGGGGTCAGCTGTGCCATTAGATGCAGCTATGACTTTTCATTGTTGGTGACATGAACCACCCTTGAGGCTGCCTTCCCTGTGCCTGATGAGTCCCTATTGCCTCTCCTGAGATTGCAGAGCCTGATTTGGTGCATTCCTTGGTTTGGCCCTTGACTTTGGGTGACTCCACTTAGTTTCGGGAGTCTCCACTCACTGCCCGTCCCAGGCACATGCTGTCCCTGGAAATCCCCTGTGCTCACCTGGTGGCTCCTTATTGCCTTCCAGAAGGATGGGCATCTCTCACCAGCCCTCTAATATTTGAGACAGTCCCCAGCAGAAACCTCCTGAGCACTCACCCTCTCCAGGGCCACTGGGCACCCACCAGTGACAGCTGAATCCAGCCCTCATTCCCTCACACATCACCCTATGAGCACATCCTCCTTAGCCCATGGAAAACCCAGTCACAGCAAAAGGGGCTTTTCGGGTACAGTTCCCTGAGTGCATTCTTAGCTCCCACTTTGGAAGAAGAGCCCAGTCTTCAGGCAGTGTACTGATGAAATCCCCTTTTGTTACAGAGATGCTGCAAGGGAGGCCAGCTCTGACACAGTGCTCGGCAGATTTACAGAAAGCCTCTGACTCAGACAGACAGGGTTTGGGCCTCTGGAGAGGTGGGATGAATTGAAACATTTCTGTAAAAACATGACTATCACAGGCAGAACTCCCAAAACAAAAGAGCTGTCTGAGATAAACTGGAAATGGCTTGTGAGGAAAGATGGGCAGCTTATTGCTGCTGAGCTAGTACCAGCTGAATGAGTTTCCTCACTGCATCCTTGAGCTCCTTGTTCCTCATGCTGTAGATGAGAGGGTTCAGAGTTGGAGGCACCACTGAGTAAAGAACAGCCACCACCACATCCAGAGCTGGGGAGGAGAGGGAGGGGGGCTTCAGGTAGGCAAACAGATCAGTGCTGACAAACAGGGAGACCACGGCCAAGTGAGGGAGGCACGTGGAAAAGGCTTTGTGCCGGCCCTGCTCAGAGGGGATCCTCAGCACAGCAGTGAAGATCTGCACGTACGACAGCACAATGAAAATGAAACACACAAAGCTTAAACAGACACTAACCACAAGAAGCCCAATTTCCCTGAGGTAGGAGTCTGAGCAGGAGAGCTTGAGGATCTGTGGGATTTCACAGAAGAACTGGTCCACCACATTGCCTTGGCAGAGTGGTATGGAAAATGTGTTAGCAGTGTGCAGGAGAGCATGGAGAAAACCACTGCCCCAGACAGCTGCTGCCATTCTGACACAAGCACTGTGGCCCATGAGGGTCCCATAGTGCAGGGGTTTGCAGATGGCAACAAAGCGATCATAGGCCATGACTGTGAGGAGAGAATACTCTCCTCCTAACAAGAAGGCAAACAGAAAGACTTGAACAGCACATCCTGAGTAGGAAATGGCTCTCGTGTCCCACAGAGAATTGGCCATGGATTTGGGGACAGTTGCGGAGAGAGTGCCAAGGTCGAGGAGGGAGAGGCTGAGGAGGAAGAAGTACATGGGGGTGTGGAGGCGGTGGTCACAGGCTACGGCTGTGATGATGAGGCCGTTGCCCAGGAGGGCAGCCAGGTAGATGCCCAGGAAGAGCGAGAAGTGCAAGAGCTGCAGCTCCCGCGTGTCTGCGAATGCCAGGAGGAGGATCTCGTTGAAGGTGCTGCTGTTGGACATTTTACTATCTCCGCACATGGGGGACTGTGCAAGAAAGAACAAACATTGAGAAGTTAGCAGAGACTTTTCAAGCAAAGAAACCCCCAAATGTTGCAGTTCTCATACAAGCCCCCACATTGCCTCTCTCTTTACTGAGAGGATCTTTGTGCAGCTCCCTTGCTGGAGATCCGCTTTGCACTGGCTGAGTGTGCTGTGAGGAGCAGGGACCTCTGCCCATGGGCTCCACAGGAGTCAGTCATGCTGTCAAGCAGTGGGCACAGGGGAATGGGGATGACTAGCTCTGACAGACACAATTTCTGTCAGGTGAAAACCACTCATCGTGTAGAAGGGCTTTTCAGCATCTTCCCTCTGAATTCTAAAGAATGAGGTTTGAGGAACAGAATTTCAGGGATTATATAGGAATTTTATTTTAATTTAGATGTCCTTGACACCCCTGGGGAGTGTTGCTCAAAGGTAGAAATCCTTGGCATTTCTACTGTGAGTCCTGAGAAAAAAGGATTCACTGTCCCTTGTTGCAGAGTGAGGACAGCTAGTCTGTCTTTCAGTCTTGTTCCCACCTGTCCTGTGCTCACAACCTCTTGGAGCTGGAGGATAATTACACTCATATGTTGCTCTAAAAAGAAACCATTCCCTGCTGAGAGCACACGAGTCCAGTTTCAAAGTGCACAGCTCCAAACTTCTCATCCTTTCTCTGGGCACCTGACGGAGCTCTCCACACTCCACTTCTAGCCAAGGACACACAGGGCTCTTTGCAGATGCCCATATACAGCCTCCCACCACCATCTCCATACTCTCACCATCTCGGCACCTTCCTCATGGGGCTCTCAGATATCACAGAGGTGCTATGAGACAGCAGTGCCTTTCTGGAGGGCAGCACACAGGCTGCCAGTAGACTGTAAGGAAACGGTCAAAGGACTCTTAGGACTGAAGATGGGCTTTCCCTAAGGGAGAGTCAGCTTATTTCCCAGCCCCATGGACTGCAATTTCTGGAGCTCCACAAGTCAGAAGGGGGCTTGGGCAACCTCATTCCCATGAAGACCCCTCTGCTACACAACTTGCAGCACTGGTGTCAGAACTGCAGCTGAACCCCCCCCACACCCTAGAGAGCCCAAGAGCAAGAACAGGAGCAGCATGGACAGGAGGGGAAACAAGGAGCAGCACCATGATCCGGGTGCCAAGGGAGGCAAGAAGAGAGAGACAGATGGGAACTCAGGAAAGCCTTCACCTTACCAGCTAGGCATGTCGCCTCACAGGCAGTGGCATCGCAGGGCAGTCACTCTCAGTCCCTTTCTCAGGCACCTCTCCTCTGCCGGAGGTCTGGCTGCAGAGAAGGCAGCTCATGCCCTGGACCCCATGGCTGTCAGGGCAGAGGCTCTGCTGGAGGGGAGAGGAGACACAGGGAGCTTGCTCAGAGGAAGGTGTCTGCATCAGAGGGACTGACCATGACTTGCCCAAATCCATCCTCCCATGACGATTCTGTTGGCACTTCCCTCTCACCCCTTGCCCATCTCTACTGCTTGGGGCTGTTCCTGCTGCCTGCAGCTTTCTCTCTCCCAACATCTTTTCCCTGTCAGTACTCACAGACCCTGTCCCACCCTCTCTGTGTGCAGTTCTGCCCTACAGAAACCTCCCGGATCAGGGCACTGTCCAGGGGCATCTCTGTGCTCACAGGTACAAAGGAGCAGGTCACATTAGCCCTGATAAGTCCATAAAGGTGCTGCTGGTGCTGCTGTAGGTGGAGGTGGGGTTGAAAGGGTTTGCTGAGCTTTCTCACAGACCTCCTGATCTCTGAGAGGGAAGGTTAGTGAGTCCCAGGTCCTTGCCAAACCACAAAACTCTTTACTTGTTCTCCGTGCCAGCATTAGGAAACTGGAAGCCCTGGAAGGAAAGCTCCTTCCCTTTCAAGTGGCCTTTTTTGCACCTTCGTCTGTGGTGCAGACACACTGCTCTGAATCACAGCCCTGGGCAGACCTGTGTGCATATCCCAGCTTCACAGCCCAAACAACTGGATCCCACCACTGCCTTTAGGCCAAGTTTTCCGATCTACAGCCAAGACTGCTTCATAAATGGGAGAGGTACATCACACCAAGGTCTCTGCTCTAGTCTCTGCACCCTTAAAACCTTCTAGCTTTCCTCCCCCTGAAACTCTTCTCACTGCCCAAGAGAATATGAACCAGGACTGGGCTAATGATGACCTCAGGCTGGCTCAATCACAGGCTGCCCAGGCCCAGGGACTTTTTCAGTGGCACCTTGTCCTGCCTGGAAATTGGTTCACCTCTGTCAAAGGCCACAAGGTGCTGCAGAGTCAGCTCAGGTAGCAAAACCCTCTCCTGCCATGGCTGCACAGCCCAGCTCTGTTTCTGCCTGGCCTTGGGCACTGCAGGCTTTGCTCTCTCAGTGGGAACCTCCTTTCACCATTACATTGCCATCTGCTATCTAGGCCAGCATGTCTGTGCTCTGAAGTGGGGCCATAGCACACACAGTGTCCTTGGCCCTTGGTAACAGGTTGCACCATTACAAATCTGCTCTCTGTGCCACAGCTGAGGCTCTGCAACCCAAATATACACAAGTGCCTGCAGCCTGGGGCACACAGAGGAGCAGATGGAGATGCACAGGCTGTCACAGGACTGAAACATGGTTGGAATAACTGAGATGTGGAAGGACCATTAGCATGACTGGAGGGCTGTGATGGCAGGGTACAATCTCTGCAGGCAAGACCGTTAGGGAAGATGAGCAGGGGGGATGCCCTTGGTGTGAAGGGAAAGTTCAAATGTATGGAGCTCTTGCATGGGATGGACAAGGGTTTGGGTGAGAGTGTGTGCGTGAGCATCAGAGTAAAGGTGACGTTGTGATGGGGGTTACAGACCACCCGATGAGGGTGAGGAGGTGGATGCAGTCTCCTTTAAGCAACCTGAGGAAGTCAGTGGGTCACAGGGTCTGGTTCTTCTGGGGGGACTTTAATCTCCCTGATATTCATTGGAAGGGCAAACAGCAGGGTGCAAGCAGTCCAGGAGATTTCTGGAGGGTGTCAGGGACACCTTGCAAGCACAGCTCCCTGATGGGCCAGTAAGGGTGACGCTCACCTGGATCTGGTACTCACACAAGGAAGCACGGATCAGGGCTGTGATAATCTGTGGAAACCCTGGCTGCAGTGACTATGGAATAGTGGAGTCCCAGATCGTGAGGGCAGTGAGGAAGGACAATAAGGCATTATGATAAGATGGGTAGACACACAGGTGGGTAAAAAGCTGGTTGGATGATCAAGCTTGGAGGGTTTTTTTGAATGGGTCATGCTTTACCAGGAAGCCAGGTAAAGGTGGAGTATGGAGGGGTTTATACTGGGACCTGTCCTGTCTAACCAGTTCATCAGTGACCTGGAGGATGCAACTCTCATCACCTTTGTAGATGACACTTACTCAGGAGGAAGAGTCATATGTTTGAGGGCTGCCATTCAGGTGGTCCTCAGCAGGCAGGAGGAATGGACTGTCAGGAAATTCAACAAGGACAAATGCAGGTCCTGCACCTGGGGCAGACCTAAACCGTGCAGTGATATGGGCTGGGGAGTGCTCTGCAGAAAAAGGACCTGGCAGTCCTTGTGGGCAGCAAGATGAACATCAGCCAGCAGCATGTCCTTGTAGGTTGGCAGGCCACAGTGTCTTGGGCTGCATGAACAGGAGCACAGTCAGGAGATTCAGGGAAGTGATTATCTCCCTCTACTCAACACTCATTACAGCCCATCTAGATACTGCTTCCAATTGGGGCTCCCTGTAGAAGAATGCTGTTGATCACAGGGAGTAAGTCCAGTGGCAGGCCTCCAAGGTGGCTGGGGGCTGGAGCACTTGCCCTGTAAGGAGAGGCTGAGGGAACAGGGCTTGTTCAGCACAGAAAAGGGAAGTTTTTTGGGGGGAACTCATAGCAGGTTCCCAACTCAAGGATGCCACTGAGAATGAACCAGGTTTTTATAGGAATTCATGGCAGGAGAATGAGAGGCAAAGGTTATAAGCTGAAACAAGTGCAGTCAAAATTGTATATGAGGAAGAAAACTCAATGAGGATCCTGAAGCATTTGAAGTGTGGTCCAGAGGGTTTATGGACTCTCTCTTCTTGGAGGCTTGCAGGATGCAGCTGGACAAAGCCCTGAGGAACTTTGTGTGAATTCAGTGTTGATTCCTCAGTGAGCAGGAGGTTGGACTAGCGTCCTCCCAAGGTCCCTTCCAGCCTGAATGGTTCTGTGATTTTGTCCTCTCTAGCGATAGACACTGCAATTCTTGCAGGCAGCAAATCCTTTGCTGCATGTGGGTTAGCACCTGACATGGCCTCCCCAGAGCCAGCCCCTCCTAGTGGTGTGAGGTTGCCTCTTGGGCCTGAAAGGTTTTCAGTTCAAGGTTTCTTTATGAGTGACTGCTTCTCCAGAGTGAGTCCTCTTCACAGCCTACAACACCTGTACATTAAGACACAATGCCAAATGAGTGTGACAAATGCAGAAAGTCATGGTGTAAGGGTGATTGCACTCTAACATCCATGACGTCCTTTGCTTATCCAATAATATCCAGAAGGATTGGAAGAGCCTTAAACCTCCTAGTCACACCTAGGTAATGTTGACTTTGTCCCTCTGGGAGGTGAGGGAGCTGGGTTTGTTCAGCCTGGAGAAGAGAAGGATTTGGGGACACCTAATAACAGCCTCCCCATACCTACCAGGACATCATCAAGGAGATGGAGCCAGACTCTTCACCATTGTGCATGATGCAAGGGTGAAGGCCGATGGGCATTAGCTGAAAGAAGAGAGGTTCAGGCTGGGTGTAAGGAGAAACTTTTGACCCATCCAGACAGCCAAGCACTGGGGCAGGTTGCCCTGAGAGACTGTGCCATCTCCATCCTCAGAGGTTTTCAAGTCCTCAGTGAGTAAAGCCCTGAGAAATCCGGACCTGATGGCTGACCCTGCTGTGGGAAGGAGGTTGGGCTAGGGATATCCTGAGGTCCCTTGTAGCCTGAAAGATTCTGCATTTCCTTCCACACTGCGTCTTCTCTTTTTGACCTTAGGGAAAACCTTCAGCTTCCCCATGACCATGGAAGTATGTCAGAAACAAGTATGACCAGACCAAGTGCATGTTCCTTGCCCTGCTCCAGTCAGTCATTCAGGTTCAGGACTGCTTGGCAGCTGCCCCCAAATAGGTATGTTTTTTCTTTTGCTTCACCTTTTACTGCATTTTTCCCTCTTTTCCACCTTCCAAGTTCTTCTCTTTTAACATCCTGATACCCTCCCATGAGGTCAGCCAACTCCTCTTTAGCCTTTTCCCATTGATCCTGGATTTGCTTTCTTTGTACATTCACTTGGCTTTTCTGAGATGCTTGCCATGGTGATGCCTACCTTTGCCAGCAGTCCCTTTAAACTAGACTCGGAGTGCTTGAAGAGATCATGGATCTTTTCTTGGAAATGGGAAACAGCATGAGAAGGGGAAGCCAGGCTAAAACAGGAACTCACAGCTCAACTCCAGGGCAGTAAGGCAGCATACAAGAAGCAGAAGGAGAGATATGCAGCAAAGGAGGAATTCAAATACTGTGTCCACCAAAGCAGGAATGGTGTTAGGGAAGCCGGAGCTCTCAGAGAGTAGACACTGGCAGGGGACATCAAAGGCATGAAGAAGCGCTGCTACTGCTTCAGCTATGGTAAAGAATAGAAAGGAAAATGTTGGCTCTTTGCTGAATGGTGGGAGCTCAGTAACTTTTTGGCTTCTGTCTTCTCCAGCAAGGTCTCCCGGGCTGTTGTGCCTAGAGTCAGGCCTCCAGGCAAGAAAAGCAACCAGCAGGGGATGAGGGCTGAGTGAGGGATGACTTGCGAGAACTCCACCCCTACAAGTCAGTGCACTTGGAACGGCTGCACCCAAGGACATTGAGAGAGCTGGCTGCTGTCATAGCAAGGCCTCCCTCTGTCATCTTTGAAAGGTCGTGGAGATGGGGTGTGGTCCTCCCTCAATAACTGCAGAAAGGCAATCGTTACATCCACTCTCAAAAAAGGCCCAGAGGGCTACCGAGGGAATGACAGGCCATTCAGCCTCAACTGGTTGAGGAGTGTGTCATGGAGTGAGTCCACTCATTTCTGGGCACATGAGGGAGAAGAAGGTGATAGGGAAGAGGCAGCATGGATTTGCCCAGGGTAAATTATGCCTCACCAACCTGATTGCCTTCTAGGATTAAATAGCTCTATTTGTGGTTGGAGATCAGAAAATGCCTTTGAACTTGATTTGAGCAAGGTGTTAGACACTGTCTCCCACAATATCCTTGTGGAATACAATTTAGAGATTTACCACCTAGATGGGTGGACAACCAGATGGCTAAAGAACTTGTTAGATGATCAGGCTCAGAGGGCAGTGGTGAATGGGTAGTGCTCCTCCTGGAGGCCAGGGAGAAGTGGAGCGCCACAGGGTCTCTCCAGGAGCCTGTCCTGTTCAACAACTTGATTAGTGACATGGAAGAGGCAATACTCACTATGCTTGTTGAGGACCAAAAAACTGCAGGGGGGTGGGGGACCCCAGCCATATGCTTGAGGGCTGCCGTTCAGAGAGACCTAGGCAGGCAGGAAGAATGGGCTGTCAGTACAGGAAGTCCAGGGCATGAGCCACCTCCTCTACAGCCAGACCTCTGCCAGAGGAGAGAGGGGCATCTCTCCTGCCACAGGCCCATTTCATGCTGCCTGACAAGGGTGCTGAGAGCGACTACCCTGCAATGTTGTTGTCTGTGAGGCGGCATGCCCAGCTGGGTAAGGTGAAGGCTTTCCCAAGACCCCTCTGTCTCTCTCTCCTTGCCTCCTTCGGCAGCAGGATCATGGCGTTGCTCCTTGTTTCCCCTCCTGTCCATGCTGCTCCTCTTCTTGCTCTTGGGACTACTTCTTCACACAGCTGCCAGATAGGATGAGAAGTGTGATGCTTTTTTGTATCTGAAAATTTCAAACAAGGAGGAACTGATCAGGGATGGGATAGTGTCAGCCTTGTCTACCATGACCATGAAAATGTGGATTCTCAGATCCTGAGGAGAGTGAGGAAGGACAGTAGCAGAATACAGACCCTGGACTTGAGAGGAGCAGACTTTCACCTCTTCGAGGGACTAGTGGGGGAAACCATGGGAGGCAGATGTCAAGGGCCAGGAGCTCAGGAAAACCAGCAGGTCTTTAAGGACAGCACCTGCCAAGCACAAGGATGGACCATCCCGATTCTCAGTAAAACTAGCAGATTTCTCAGGGGACCAACTTGGCTAAACAGGGACCTCACACCTTAGCTCCAGGGTGATAGGGCAGCATACAGAAGGGCAAGAAGGGAGAGGCAAAGGAGGCATTTAGAAATACTGTCCAGGGTCATAGGCTTGGTGTTAGGGAAGAAAAAGCTCCCCTAGCACTGACACTTGCAGGGGATGTCAAGGGCATGAAGATGAGCTGCTACTGCTTCCGTAAGAATCAAAGAATAAAAAAAGAAAATGTGGCCTCACTGCTAAATGGGACAGGGAATCTTGCAGCAGCAGCTGCAGATAGGTCTGAGCACCCAAACCCCTTGTTAGCTTCCGTTTCCACAAGCAAGGTCTCCCGGAGTGTTGTTCCTTCAGTCAGGACTCCAGAGGACAAAAGCAGCCAACAGTGGATAAGGTTCGTGAGGGATTACTTGTGAGAACTCAGACAATACAAGTCAAAGAGGTTGGATGGGCTGCAGCCGAGGATGCTGTGAGAGCTGAGTGCTGTCCCTGCAAGGCCACTCGCTATCATCTTTGAAAGGTTGTGGAGATGGGGTGAAGTCCCAGTGATGGCAGAAAGGCAATTGTTACATCCATCTTCCAAAAAGGCCACAAGGGCAACCTGGTGAGCTGCAGGCAGTTCAGCCTCCCTTTGGTGAGGAGTCATGGAATGAATCCTCTTGGATCACATTTCTGGGCACATGAAGGAGAGGCAGGTGCCTGGGAAGAGTTAGCATGGATTTACTCATGGTAAATCCTACTTTGCCAACCTGATTGCCTTCTATGAATAAATAGCTGTATTTGTGGATGGAGAAGAGTAAATGTCCTATACCTAGACTTTAGCAAGGTATTTGACACTGTGTCCCACAATATTTGTGCATTCATGTAAGAATATTTCAGTCTACAAGAGTAGACAACCGGATGGGTAAAAAGCTGCTTGGATGATCACAGGCTGAGAGGGCAGTGGTGAATGGTCAATATTCTTCCTGGAGGCCAGGGAGAAGTGGAGCACCAGAGGGTCTCTCCAGGAACTTGTCCTGTTTATCATCTGCATTAGTTACATGGAGGATGCAACACTCATCATGCTTGTAGAAGATGCCTAACTGGAGGAGGGGAGGGGGGACGTGGGGGCAGTCATCTGCTTGTGGGCTGCCTTTCAGAGGGACCTAGACCAGCAGCAGGAATGGGCCATCAGGAACCTCATGGAATTCAACAAGGACAAATGCCAGGGCTTGCACCTGCGATAAACCAACACCCCACTGTGTCACAGGCTGGGGCCTGAGTGACTGGGGAGCAGCTCTGTGGAAAAGGATGTGAGGGTGCTGGGGGACAGGAGGCAAAACATGAGCCAGCAGCATTCCCTGGCAGCAAAGAAGGCCAGAAGCATCGTGGGCTGTATGAGCAGGAGCACAGGCAGGAGGTCAAGGGAAATGGTGATCGCCTTCTAGTCAGTATTCATTAGACACCATCTAGAACACTGCATCGAGGTTTGGGCTCCCAGAACAAGAAAAGGTTGATAACTGGGAGCGAGTCTGGCCCAGGACCTCACAACAGTCAGGCAGCTGCAGCACTTGCTTTGTGATGACGACTGGAACTTGTTGCCCAGACAGTGTTTTACAGTCTCCTCCTTTGGAGGCTGCCAAGACCAGACTGGATGAAGCCCAGAGCAACCTGCTCTGACCCCAGAGCTGACACTGCTGTGAGCAAGGAGATTGGGCTAGAGACCTCCTGAGGTCCCTTCCACCCTGAAGGAGTCCATGATTCTTCACACTCTCAATCTTCTCTTGTTGATGTCAGGGAAAGCATGCAGGTGTCCTGTGACAGTGGAAGCAGGCCATCTTTCTTGTCCTCCTCCAGTCAGAATTATTCAGATGCAGGGCTTCTTGGCAGGAATCCCCAAGACAGCCCTGACCAATCCTTGGCTTCGCTTTTAATTTCCTTTTTTTTTTTTCTTCCATGCCTTCTGTCTCTTTTACTATTCTGATCCTGTCCCATACAGCACACCCCACTCCTGCTCACCATTAACTCATTGGCACTGGTTTGTTTGTTTGTTTGTTTGTTTGTTTTGTTTTGCTTTATTTTGACACAGAGGAGCTTCATTCCAGAAGGAACTTGAGAAATTCGGGTGATTTGGACAACATATACCTTATTAAGATTTCCAAAAGAAGTGTCAAGTCCTGTGCCTAGGTGGGAATAAACCCATCCATGAGGAGAGGTTGAGGAACCTGGTTTTCTTTAGCCAGGAGGCAAAGGGATGTATAGGAGGAGCCTGTGACTGCTTGAAGGGTGCTTTCAGAGATGATGGAGCTTTTCTTAGTATAGGGAAACAGCATGAGAAGGGGAAAGAGCCAAAAACTGTATCTTGAGAGGTTCAGACTGGACTTCAGGTCCAAAGAATGTCACTTGTAAGGCAGTACTGTGGTGCAACAGGTCACCCAGAGGGAGTCTGTGATCAGACCCTGGCTTTGTGTTTCAAGGAAAAGCAAGTGAGGACAGGAAGACATCAGGAGAGGTGGGGAGATCGCGGGGTGAGAGCAAGGTGGGGAAGCAGCTTGGGTGTGTACAGTCTGCAGGGAAACAGGCACAGGCATGGGAAAGCATAGGACAGCCTGTGGTGGAGAAGGCTGAGGGCACTGCCAAGGCTGAAAGCTCCCAACACAGCTAGGTTTTGTCCTTTTGGCTATGGCTGGTGTCTCTGCCACTGAGGCCTATGAGGAGACGCTGGTTCCTTAAAGCACTGTGGCCTTTGCTAAAGTGAAGGTTCACAAAATCCCTCGCTTTCCCCTTGTGCACGCAGGCATTCATCTTATGATAGAAAGCAATCAGGTTGGTCAGGCATGGTTTCCATTTCCCCTTGGTCAACGCATGCTGCCTCTTCCAGGCCTTGTCCTTCATATGCTTGGAGATGGTTTCCTGTCCAGGAAGGAGGATTTGCTCCATCACCTTCCCAGGGACTGACATGAAGATAACCAGCCTGACGTTCCCCAGACACTCCCTCCTGTCCTCCTGCAAAATGGGTGCAATGTCTGCCTTTTCCCAGTCATCAGGAACCTCCCTGATTGCACTGACATTTCATAGACAATTGGGAGCAGCATTGCAGTGACTCCAGCCACCTCTCCCTGCACCCCGGGATGCTTCCTGTCTGGTCCCTTGGACTTATGTCTGACCACTGGGCAAAAGTCCTCCCCACCTGCATCATCTTCTACCATGGGTGAGGCTTTGCTAACACAGATGCTGCCAAAGGACTCGGGGGCCAGGGAGGCCTGGCAGTAGACAAGACCAGGAAAAGACCAGGTGAAAGAGGCAATGAGCTCCTCAGCCTTTCGCCTGTCTTTGTCACTATGTCCCCTGCCCCACTGAGCAGGGAGACCACATTTTCCCTGGCTGCCTGCCTTGTGCTGCCAGCATCCTTACAGAAGCCCTTCAGGTTACCATCCTCATCCCTTCCTAGCTCCAGCTCCAGCTCCAGCTCAGCCTTGACTTGCCTAACTCCATCTCTTCCACCACAGGCCATGTCTGCATCTTCTTCCTGGTTAGCCCATGCCCCTTCCAACCCTCTGTGCATGTACATCTTTCTTTTCCAGTCCTAAATCACAACGTCCCTGCTTATCTGTGCCAGCCTCAAGCCAGGCCCTACGGGACTTTCCTGCAGACTTTTCTGTGTTCCTGTGCTTTAAGGACATTGTCTCTGAAGATCCAAGAGGACTCCATGGTTTCTCTGCCCTCTATGGCAGTCACCTGTGGGAGCCTGTCAAGGATCCTCTTGTTCTTTTCTTCCTCTTCTCTTATTCCTCTAACCTCTCCACCATCTCACCATCGCTGCACTGACAGCCAACCTCCACATTCACATCTCCCATCCAGCCTGAGCTTCAGGTAAGAAAGAGAGGGGAGGATGGCACCCTCTACTTGGAGGCACAAGTACAAAGATGTAACCCATGAGCCCAGGAGATGGGACTCCAGTCTGCTCTGGCTCTAAAGATTTCTCAGCCCTTCACACCCAGGATGCAAAGCACCAGTCTGGGGACACCTCAGCAGTCAAAGGGCTGAATGCCTGGTGTGTTCCTGAGAACTTTTCTGCAGTCTCCCTGCACTGCTTTGACTCCTGTTGCCCATGGAGCAGAGACTCCTTTTGAGGATGAACTTGCTCACTGTGTCACTCTGAGGACAGGCTTGACCAGGCAGTACAAATGCCTGCAAGGCTTCAACCCTACAACAGTGTCCCCTGCCCCTCACTCTACCTTCCAGCCCCTTCCTCCTAGAGGATTTGGTTTGGGAGGAACCACCAGAGATCTCCAGGACCACGATCTGCTCTGAGCTGGGCTAACTTGACAGGTAGATCAAATTGGTAGGTGCTTTCTCCAGGAGAGTTTTTAAAAATCTCCTATCCCCTGCCGCAGTGCTACTGAACTACCACGTTTATTGCTTTTTTTTTTTCCTTCAACTCATTTGAAATTTCCCTAACTGCCTCTTCTCCTTGTTGTCTCTTGTCCTTTCCTCCCCTTGGCCCCCAGACAGACAATCCCATATACTTTGAATGAGGACAATCACAGCCTCACCTTGAAGCACAGCCTTGCTGGGATCTCCTGGGACCACAGAGGCAGGCTGTGGTGGCCATCTCCAAGCAGAGCTATGTGCTGCAGGTCCCTATGTAGTCTCAGATGAGAATGTATGGAAACATAATATGCTCGAGGGCAGAGCCTGTGGGCCAATGCCAGGGCAGAGCCAAGGGAAGCTGGCATGAGAAGACCACCAGCATCTCCTCTCCACACCTGGGCAGGCAGTGATGCACCTGGCAGTGCTCCTGCGAGACGACAGTGACACAGGACGGGGGGCACCATGAGCTGCATTGCTGGGCACTGACCATCTGTGCTGGGTCTGGGAGTCCTGGCAGGTGGTGCTGGTGGTAGTAGCCCTCGAGAACCCTCAACCCTGCTAGCAGCAGCGAGTCCCCTCCATGACCGTTAGGAGCTTCTGGAGTGTCGTGGCTCCTATCTGCGCCTTATCCCTCCACTGACCCAGCCCTGCTGCCTTGCTTGCAGCCCCACAACCCCGCTGTGCAGGCATCACACAGGACAGGGAGCGTTCTGGGGTGAGGAAACATCCCCCCAGCATGGTCCCCATGACAGCCTTTGGCGCCCTGGCCACCACAGCGCACATGCCTGGCAGCTTCCCACCAGCCCCCAGACCCTGCCCAGCCCTGATCCTCTCCCCCCCGGAGTTAGCAGAAGGCATTTCCAGGGTCTGCTGGGATCTGGAGCACAGAGAGAACCCAGGCAGTGCTGGTCATTCCCCCCATACAGGTGCTGAGCCCAGCAGGCGGATGGAGCTGGTCACATTCAGAGATCACCCCTCACCAGGACCATGGGGAAAGGCCAGTGCTGGAAATACCTGGTGTGAAAGGCTGGGTGTGCGAGGAGTTTCCTGGGACAGTTTGTCCTCTCTGTTCATGCAGCAACAAGCTGGGCTGCAACTTTGCACTGAGGCACCCTGCTTGAGGGCGCCCATGGGAAGAGAATGGTCTACAGGCCCAGTAGACAGCCCCAGGACCTCCTCTGCATGCTCCCTGCCAGCCCTGCAGAGGACCCAGCAGAGGCCTCATCCTCCCAGGGCTCACAGCTGGACATCCAGTCCTCCAGCTGGGCATGGAGCGTTGTCTAGGGGTGACCTTTGGGGTAAGAACCAGCACGCAGGGTGGGAGAGATTTTCTCAAGGAAATGTGCTTGGGACAGGGCATAATGGACAGCAGCTTTGGAGGAAGTGCAGCCCTCAGGCACTGCACCTGCAAGAACCTACTTCATTACAGAGATACTGTGAGGGAGTCAGCTCTGACCCAGTGTTGGACACAACTTTATATGGGCACCAGGTGAGACAGAGCGGTCTCAGTAATGGTGGAATGAATCCAAGCATTTGTGTAGCAACATGGTGACAAATAATAATAACAACAGTAATAGTAGTAATGATACAAACAAAGTGAACAAACACAGCTCAGTCCTGGTACGGGACACAGGGGGAGTCATTTGTGGAGAGCAATGGCAATGTTACCACTGCTGAAAAACGTCCATGAAATCACTTTCCTCAGAGCATCTTTGAGCTCCTTGTTCCTCAGGCTATAGATGAGGGGGTTCACTGCTGGAGGCACCACTGAGTACAGAACAGACACTGCCAGATCCAGAGCTGGGGAGGAGAGGGAGGGGGGCTTCAGGTAGGCAAACATGCCAGTGCTGACAAACAGGGAGACCACAGCCAGGTGTGGGATGCACGTGGAAAAGGCTTTGTGCCGGCCCTGCTCAGAGGGAATCCTCAGCACAGCAGTGAAGATCTGCACATAGGACAGCACAATGAAAACAAAGCACAAAAAAACTAAACAAAGACTAAACACAATGAGCCCAACTTCCCTGAGGTAGGAGTCTGAGCAGGAGAGCTTGAGGATCTGGGGGATTTCACAGAAGAACTGGTCCACTGTGTTGCCTTGGCAGAGTGGTATGGAAAATGTGTTAGCAGTGTGCAGGACAGCGTTGATAAAACTACTGGCCCAGGCAGCTGCTGCCATTTTGGCACAAGCTCTGCTGCCCATGAGGGTCCCGTAGTGCAGGGGTTTGCAGATGGCAACGTAGCGATCATAGGCCATGACTGTGAGAACAGAATATTCTCCTCCTAACAAGAAGACAAATAAAAATACTTGTGCAGCACATCCTGAGAAGGAAATGGCCCTGGTGTCTCACAGGGAATTGGCCATGGATTTGGGGACAGTTGTGGAGACGATGCCAAGGTCGAGGAGGGAGAGGTTGAGGAGGAAGAAGTACATGGGGGTGTGGAGGCGGTGGTCACAGGCTACAGCTGTGATGATGAGGTCGTTGCCCAGGAGGGCAGCCAGGTAGATGCCCAGGAAGAGCCAGAAGTGCAAGAGCTGCAGCTCTCGCATGTCTGCAAATGCCGGGAGGAGGAACTCGTTCAGGGAGCTGCTGTTGGACATTTTGCTTTCTCCAGGCATGGGGACTGTGCAAAGACATTGAGAAGTTAGGAGATAATTTTCAAGCAAAGAAACACCGAAATGTTGCAGTTCTCATACAAGCCCCCACTTTGCTTCTCTCTTTACCGAGAGGATCTTTGTGCGGCTCCCTTGCTTGAGCTCCGCTTTGCACTGTCTGAGTGTGCTGTGAGGAGCAGGGACCTCTGCCCATGGTTTCCAGAGGAGTCAGTCCTGCTGTAAAGCTGTGGGCACAGGGGAATGGGGGTGACCAGCTCTGACATTCACAAGTTCTGTCAGGTGAAATCCACTCATCATGTAGAAGGGCTTTTCAGCATTGTCAGTCCTGATTCTAAAGAATGAGGTTTGAGGAACAGAGTTTCAGGGATTTTTTATTTTCTTTGAGATGGTCTTGTCACCCCTGGGGAGTGTTCCTCAAAGGTAGAAATCCTTGGAATTTCTACTGTGACTCCTGAGAGGAAAGCATCCACCGTCCCTTCTTGCAGAGTGAGGACAGCTAGTCTGTCTACTACTCTCATTCCCAGCTCTCCTGCGCTCGCAGCCTCTTTGAGGTGGAGGATGATCACACTCATATGATGCCCTAGAGAGAAAACAGCCTCAGATGAGAGCACACGAGTCCAGTTTCAAAGTGCACAGCTCCAAACTTCTCACCCTTTCTCCGGGCACCTGAGGGAGCTCTCCACACTCCTCTTCTAGTTAAGGACACACAGGGCTCTTTTCAGATGCCCACATACAGCCTCCCACCACCATCTCCATACTCTCAGCATCTATGCACCTTCCTCATTTGTCTCTCTCGATGCTATGAGACAGCAGTGCCTTTCTAGAGGGCAGGAGGCAGTCTGCCAGGACACTATAAGGAAACGGTCAAAGGACTGTTAGGACTGGAGATGTTCTCTCCCTAAGGGAGAGTCAGCTCATTTCCCAGCCCCACAGACTGCATTTTCTGGAGCTCCATAAGTCAGAAGGGGGCTGGGGCAACCTCATTCCCATTCAAACCCCTCACCTGCACAACTTGCGGCATCAGTGTCTGAACTGCAGCTGAACACCCCCCCCCCCCCACCCTCCCCCCCCCAAAACCAGAGAGCACAGGAACAAGATGAGGAGCAATATGGACAGGAGGGGAAAGAAGGAGCAACACCATGATCCTGCTGCCAAGGGAGGCAAGAAGAGAGAGACAGACGGGAACTCAGGAAAGCCTTCACCTTACCAGCTAGGCACGCCACCTCGCAGACAGTGGCATCGCAGGGCAGTCACTCTCAGAGTAGACATCTCTGGACCCCAGCTTGGCTAAACAGGGAGCTCCCACGTGATCTCCAGGGCAATAAGGCAGCATACAGAAAGGGGAAGAAGGGAAATGCTGCAAAGGAGGAATTTAGAAATATTGTCCAGCAAAGTAGGGATGGTGTTAAGGAAGCCAAAGCTCCTCTGCGATAGAGACACTTGTGGGGATGTGAAGGACAGGAAGAAGAGCTGCTGCTGCTGCTTCAGTAACAGTAAAAGAATAAACAAGAAAATGTGGGTTCACGGCTGAATGGGGCAGAGATTCTAGTAGAAGCAGATGTAGATATGTGTGAGGAACTCAAGTCCTTCCTGGCTTCAGTCCTCACCACCAAGGTCTTCTGAGCTGTTGTGCCTAGAGTCAGGACTCCTGAGGAGAAAAGCAACCTGCAGTGCCTAAGTCTTGAGTGAGGAATGACTTGCAAGAACTCAACCCCTACAAGTCTATGGGATTGCATGGCTGGCATTCATGGACATTGAGAGGGCTGGCTGCTGTGACAGCAAGGCTGCTCTCTATCCTCTTTGAAAGGTTGTGGAGATCAGGGGAGGTCCCAATGAACAGCAGAAGGAATATGTTGTGCTCATCTTCAAAAGCAGCCACAACGACAACCTGGGGAGCTGCAGGCCATTCAGCCTCACGTTGATGAGGAGTGTGTCATGGAGCTGTACTTGTGGAGGAGAGGAGAGTAGTGGATGTCCAGTAGACATCCAGGTGGGCAAAAAACTGGTTGGATGATGGAGCTCAGAGTGTTTTCATGAATGGATCATGTTTTACCAGGAAGCCAGGTAAAGGTGGGGTATGCAGGGGTATACCCCACATCCTGTCCTGTTTGAAAGGCTCATCAGTGGGGCAGAACAGCCCGTGCATCAGGACAGGCAGAGACCTGACAGGCAGAGGAGGGACCCCAAGGAGAAGGAGAAGGCCGTGGACCTCACGGGAATGCCATATGAGTGCATGGTGCGTGCTCACCACAAATGAGGCCAGCTGCATACAGGGCTGCATTAACAAGAGCCTGGCCACCCAGGCCAGGGCACTTCTTAACCCCCTTGACTCAGCGCTGGCGCGGCAATGTCTGCAATAGCGTGTCCCAGTGTGGTACGCCCAGTGTTGTAGGAATGGGGAACAACTGGAGAGGGTGCAGAGGAGGTCTGCCCAGATGGGTTTGGGGGCCTGAAGCACATGGCCAGAATGGAGAGGTTGAGGGACCTGGGCTTCTTTAGCCTGCTGAAGTGGAGGCTAAAGCCCATACAATAGTCACCTGTGACTGCTTGTGACAGGGTGGTTTCAGAGATGAGGGAACTTTTCTTGGTAGTGGGAAAAAGCATGAGAAGGAGGAAGAACCAGAGAATGCATCTGGAGAGGTTCAGACTGCACTTCAGGTAAAAGGAACGTCACTTGTAGGGTAGTGCTGTGGTGCAACTGGACGCCCAGAGGAACTCTGATCAGTCCCGGGCTTTGTGTTTCAAGGAGCCACCAACAAGGACGGAAGGATTTCAGTAAAGGTGGGGAGATCATGCAGTGAGAGCAAGGTGCGGAAGCAGGTTGGGTGTGTACAGGCTGCAGGGAAAGAGGTGCAGGTTTGGGACAGCTTAGGACAGCCTGTGTTGTAGACGACTGAGGGCACTGGCCAGGCTGAAAGCCTCTAAAAGAACGGAGGTCTTTTTCCCTTTCCCTATGGCTGGTGCATCTGCCACCAAGGCCTCTACTTTTCGATGGCCGAATTTGCACAAATCTCAACATAGTTGTGTTACCATGGTATTTCAAAGGAGTCCCTAAAACATCTCACTACGCTTCCTTTTCATTCCCTCCACGGTCAACGAAGTGACTTCATTTTGGGGGACAACAAGGAGGAGTCTGATCTCACCCCAGGCCACTCCCCGTCAGTGCAGACATCTTTGGCTAATCCAGTTCTCCAGACTTCCCTTTCCAGTCTACCAAGGGAAAAAGGTTGTCCAGCCCCTTCCTCCTAGAGGATTTGGGTTGGGAGGGACCACTGGAGATATCCAGGACCAAGATCTGCTCTGAGCTGGGCTAACTTGACAGTTAGATCAGGTTGGTAGGTGCTTTCTCCAGGAGAGTTTCTAAAAGTCTCCTGTCCCCTGCCCCAGTGCTGCTCAACTACCATGGTTATTTCTTTATTTTTCCTTCAACTCATTTGAAATTTCCCTTACTGCATCTTCTCCTTGTTGTCTCTTGTCCTTTCCTCCCCTTGGCCCCCACCCAGACCATCCCACCAACTTTGACTGAGGACAATCACAGCCTCACCTCCAAGCACAGCCTTGCTGGGATCTCCTGGGACTATACAGGTCAGCCATGGTGGCCAGCTCCAAGCAGAGCTATGTGCTGAAGATCTCTACGTGGTCTCAGACGAGAACGTATGGAGACATAACATGGCCCAGGGCAGAGCCTGTGGGCCAGTGCCAGGGCAGAGCTGGGATCAGCAGGCATGAGAAGAGAAGACCTCCAGCAGCTCCTCTCAAACCTGGGCAGGGAATGATGCACCTGGCAGTGCTCCTGTGAGAGGACAGTGACACAGAACGGGGGATACTGCGAGCTGCAGTGCTGGGCACTGACCATCTGTGCTGGGTCTGGGAGTCCTGGCAGGTGGTGCTGGTGGCTGTAGCCCTTGAGAAACCCCCGATCCTGCTAGCAGCAATGAGTCCCTTCCATAACTGTCGAGATCTTCTGGAGTGTCATGGCTCCCATCTGCACCTCATCCCTCCACTGGCCCAGCCCTGTTGCCCTGCACGTGGCCCCACGGTCCCACTGTGAAGGCACGGGACAGGACAGGGTGCGTTCTGTGTTGGGGAAACATCCCCCCTGCATGGTCCCCATGACAGCCATTGATGCCCTGTCCCCCTCGGCCCTCCTGCCTGGCAGCCTCCCAGCACTCCCCAACCCCTGCCCAGCTCTGTACCTGTTCGGCCCAGCGTTAGCAGAATGTCATGCTCTGTGGTCTGCTGAGGTCTGAGCCCACAGAGAGGCCAGGCAGGGCTGGACATTACCTCCACACACATACTGAGGCCAGCAGGCAGACAGAGCTAGTCACATTCAAAGATCACCCCTCACCAGGATCATGGGGAATGGCCAGTGATGGAAATAGCTGGTACGAGAGGCTGGGTGTTTGAGGAGTTTCCTGGGGCAGTTTCTCCTCTCTGTTCATGCAGCAACAAGCTGGGCTGCATCTGTGTTCTGACAGACGCTGTTTGAGTCCCGCCATGGGAGGAGGACGGTCTACAGATCCAGTAGATCGCCCCAGGACTTCTTCTGCATGCTCTCTGACAGCCCTGCAGAGGACCCAGCAGAGGGCTCATCCTCCAAGGGATCACAGCTGGACATCCAGTCCCCCACCTGGACATGGAGCCTTGTCTGGCAGGAGGACTTTTGGGGTAAGGATCAGCATGCAGGGTGGGCAAGATTGTCTCAAGGAAATGTGCTGGGGACACAACATAAGGGACAGCAGCTTTGGAGGAAGAGCCCAGCCTTCAGGCACTGCACCTGCAAGAACCTGTTTTATTAGAGAGCTACTGTTAGGGAGTCAGCTCTGACCCAGTGTTGGAAACAACTTTATATGGGCACCAGGTGGGACAGAGCAGTCTCAGTGAAGGTGGAATGAATCCAAGCATTTGTGTAGCAACAGGGTGACAAATAATAATAACAACAGTAATAATAGTCATAACATAAATAAAGTGAACAAACAACGCTCAGTCCTGGTACGGGACACAGGGGAGTCATTTGTGGAGAGCAATGGCAATGTTACCACTGCTGAAAAATGTCCATGAAATCACTTTCCTCAGGGCATCTTTCAGCTCCTTGTTCCTCATGCTGTAGATGAGTGGGTTCAGTGTTGAAGGCACCACTGAGTACAGAACAGTTACCACCAGATTCAGAGTTGGGGAGGAGATGGAGGCGGGCCTCAGGTATGCAAACAGGCCAGTGGTCACAAAGAGGCAGACCACGGCCAGGTGAGGGATGCACATGGAAAAGGCTTTGTGCCGGCCCTGCTCAGAGGAGATCCTCAGCACAGCAGTAAAGATCTGCACGTAGGACAGCACAATGAAAATGAAACACCCAAATATTATAGAAGCACTAAATACAATAAGCCCAACTTCCCTGAGGTAGGAGTCTGAGCAGGAGAGCTTGAGGATCTGGGGAATCTCACAGAAGAACTGGTCCACTGTGTTGCCTTGGCAGAGTGGTATTGAAAATGTGTTAGCAGTGTGCAGGACAGCATTGATAAAACTACTGCCCCAGGCCGCTGCTGCCATTCTGACACAAGCTCTGCTGCCCATGAGGCTCCCGTAATGCAAGGGTCTGCAGATGGCAACGTAGTGGTCATAGGCCATGACAGTGAGAAGATAATACTCTCCTCCTATCAAGAAGACAAATAGAAAGACCTGAGCAGCACATCCTGAGTAGGAAATGGCCCTGGTGTCCCACAGGGAATTGGCCATGGATTTGGGGACAGTGGTGGAGATGGTGCCAAGGTCCAGAACAGAGAGGTTGAGGAGGAAGAAGTACATGGGGGTGTGGAGGCGGTGGTCACAGGCTACGGCTGTGATGATGAGGCCGTTGCCCAGGAGGGCAGCCAGGTAGATGCCCAGGAAGAGCGAGAAGTGCAAGAGCTGCAGCTCCCATGTGTCCGCAAATGCCAGGAGGAGGAACTCGTTGAGGGAGCTGCTGTTGGACATTTTGCTATCTCTGGGCATGGGGGACTGTGCAAAGAAGAAAAGACATTGAGAAGTTAGCAGAGACTTTTCAAGCAAAGAAACCCCCAAATGTTGCAGTTCTCTCTTTCAGCTGGAGGATGATCACACTCATATATGTTGCCCTAGAAAGAAACCAGCCCCTGCTGAGAGCACACGAGTCCAGTTTCAAAGTGCACATCTCCAAACTTCTCACCCTTTCTCCGGGCACCTGAGGGAGCTCTCCACACTCCCCTTCTAGACAAGGACAGACAAGGCTGTTTTCAGATGCCCACATACAGCCTCCCACCACCATCTCCATACTCTCAGCATCTCTGAACCTTCCTCATGGGGCTCTCAGATATCACAGAGATGCTGTGAGACAGCAGTACCTTTCTAGAGGGCAGGTGGCACACTGGGAGGACACCACAGGGAAATGGTCAAAGGACCGTTAGGGCTGAAGATGGGCTGTCTTTAAGGGAGGATCAGCTCATTTCCCAGCCCCACGGACGGCATTTCCTGGAGCTCCACAGGTTAGAAGGGGGCTGGGGCAACCTCATTCCCATGCAGACCCCTCTGTTCTACAAGTTGCAGCATCAATGTCTGAACTGCAGCTGAATATACCCAACCTCAGAAAGCCCAAGAACAAGAAGAGGAGCATCATGGACAGGAGGGGAAACAAGGAGCAACACCATGATCCTGCTGCCAAGGGAGGCAAGGAGAGAGACAGAGAGGCATTCTGGAAAGCCTTCCCCTTACCCAGCTGGGCATGTCACCTCACAGATGGTGACATCGCAGGGCAGTCGATCTCAGCCCCTTTGTCAGGCAGCATGAAATGGGCCCATAACAGGAGAGATGATCCACTCCTCTGCCAGAGGTCTGGCTGCAGAGGAGGTGGCTCATGCCCTGCAGTTCCCTCTCATTCCCTGCCCATCTGTACTGCCTGAAGCTGTCCCTGATGGCAGCTCTTTTTCTGTCCCAACATCTTCTCCTGGTCAGTGCTCACAGACCCCTTCCCACCCTCTGTGTGCTCAGTTCTGCCCTGCAGAAACCTCCCGCATCAGGGCACTGCTACGGGCATCTCTGTGCATGCACGTCCTAAGGAGCAGGTCACATAAACTCCTATGAGGCCACAAAGGTGATGTTGATGCTGTCTGTAGGCTAAGGTGGGGATGAAGCAGCTTCCTGAGGTTTCTCACTGACCTATTAATCTGTGAAAGTGAAGGTTTAGGAATCCCACTTCCTTGCCAAACCAGAAAACTAATTCCTTTTTTCTCCCTGACAAAATTATGGAACTGAAAGCGCAGATACCAGAAGGAAAGCTCCTTCTCTTGCAAGCATCCCTTCTCTTGATATTCCTCTTGAAAAAGGTTCCTTGGACATCTCCTGTGCAAGAGTTAGAGCTGTGAGCAGCCCTGACCCACGCAGCACCCTCTCAGGAGGAGAATGAACCTGCCCTGCCAGGGGTCTCTCCTACCACCCAGAGTTTCATCCTGCAGTGCCGTGGGGAGCTTCTCGGGCAGGCTGAGCGCTGAGCCTCGCAGGCGGCAGAGTCTCTGTTCTGGGCACACAGCACCCTGGGGCACAGGAACACCTCTCTGAATTATGGCACTGAGCAGACCTCTGGCTTCACACCCTTGCAGGATCCCTGGGAGAAGTTAGCAGGATGCCCTGTCCCTGGGACAGTGTGGCAGGGAATCCCTGCTCTGAAGCATCTCTCCCTCCTCTGCAAAGGAAAAAAAAAAGAAAAGGGAGAGACATCCTTAAAAAACAGGTGTGAGATGAGATGGGATGGGTTGGGTTTAGAAGATCCCTACAGGAACTTCAGTATCATTGCCCTGCAGACAGAGACTTACCGTGTCAAGGGCTGTGAAGATTTCTCCCACAAGCAGCTCTCCTCTCTCCTCCCACTCCACACTGCCTTGCACTTCTCGCTGTCTTGTTTCATCTCATGTCAGCAGCAGCAGGCAGTGCCCAGAGCCCTGCTGCTCTTTGCAGAGGAGCTGCTCCTGCACACAGCTGTCTCTGGGCAGTGCTGCCTGGTTGCCATGACCTCCCTCCATCCCCAGAGCCTGGCCCCACTCAGGAGCAGAGGCCCAGCTGAGCTCATGAATTTCTCTGTTCCTTGTGCTCCCTCCTCCCGGGAAATGTTCACTGAGGTAGACTAAAATAATCAGCTATTGTCCTTTTCTAAAGAGTGAATAGAGACTGACTCCAGCACTGCAATTAATTTCATCAGACGATGGCTATCTTGGAAAGGTGGAACTGTCCCACTCTGGAAGCCCCTGTTCCCATCTCCCCTAGATGGGGACAAGAAGGGAGCTCATTGACACATGGTTCAGGTGTTGATTCAGATGAGTCGTTTTGGGTTTCTCAGGGTGCTTTAGAAGGCCCTGGGCTGGTGTGGGATTCAGATCCTTCTCGTGACTTTCATAAAAAACACAAAGGGGGTGGGATTCCCCTGTCCCAGGCAGAAGTGAGCACAGCACAGATGTCTGCATGCAAGATCTTGGTCTATGCTCCCATTATAATCACTGGAGATGGAGTTTGGGAGTCAGCTGGTCACACACAAACACCTGGTGACATTGGAAGAGATAGAGGTGCTGGAGGACATGTTCCAGTGTCTGCTTGCTCTGATGGAGCAAGTGTGACACCCACATCCTTCTAGAGCATGAGTTGGGGGCCAGGCAGGGAATTGCCTTGGCCACCTGCAATGCTACTAGATGCCCACTGCTACCAGAGCTCCACTCACTAGGAAGCTGAGACACATGCAGATCCCGACATTGCAAACAGTTGATGTCATCCAGTGCAGGCACTTGACTCAGTGACACAGAAATAGGCCTGCAGGGCCATGTCGGATGCCTGGGAGTGTCCAGCCCATCCATATGTCTCTAGCAGATACACCACGGGACCTCTAGGAAAACAAGGCCCCTTTGGAGTGGTTGCTGGGCAAGTGCCCCAGGGCAACTCAGGTTTCCTACCAGTGCCCCCACAACTGGATCCCACCACTGCCTTTAGGCCAAGTCCTTCCAACCTACAGCCAAGTGTGCTTCATAAATGGGAGAGGCACATCCCACCAAGGTCTCCACTCTAGTCTCTGTACTCTTAAAACCTTCTAGCTTTCCTCGCCTTCAACCTCTTCTCACGCCACCAGGTGATATGAACAGGGACTGGGCTAACAATGTCCACAGGGTGCCAAATCACAGGCTGCCCAGGCCCAGGGACTTCTTCAGTGGCACCTTGTCCTGCCTGGAAATCGGTTCACCTCTGTCACAGGGCACCAAGGTGCCGCACAGTCAACTCAGGCAGTCCACCCCTCTCCTGGCATTCTTGCTCAGCCCAGCTCTGTTTCTGCCTGGCCTTGGGCACTGCAGGCTTTGCCCTCTCAGTGGGAACCTCATTCCACCATTACATTGGCACCTGCTATCTAGGCCAGCATGCCTCTGCTCTGAAGTCGGACCATTGTACACACACTGGCCTTGGCTCTTGGTAACAAGTTCCACCATGATCAGCCTGTTCTCTCTGCCACAGCTGAGGCTCTGTAGCCCAAATATATGCAAGTGCATGCAGCCTGGGGCACAGGCAGGAGCACAAGCTGTCACAGGACTGCAACATCATTGGAATAACTGAGATGTGTTGGGACCACTCACGCGACTGGAGGGCTGTGCTGGTAGGGTACAAGCTCTCCAGGAGAGACTGTCAGGGAAGACGAGCAGGGGACATGCCCTTTGTGTGGAGGGGCATCTCAGGTTTGTGGAGCACTTCCATGGGAGAAGCAAGGGTTTGGCTGGATGCTTGTGGGGGAGCATCACAGTACAGTTGACATCATGATGAGAGCTACAGACCACCCAATCAGTGCGAGAAGGTGGATGCAGTCTCCTTTAAGCAACGTGAGCAACTGTGGATCACAGGCCCTGGTTCTTGTAGGAGGGACTTTAATCCCCCTGACATGAACTGGAAGGGCAAACAGCAGAGTGCAAGCAGGCCAGGAGGTTTCTGGAGGGCATCAGGGACAACTTCTTAGCACAGCTGCCTGATAGGCCAATAATCATGATGCTTTCTTGTATCTGAAATTTTCAAAAAGAGAGGAACTGATCAGTGGTGGGATAGTCATTGTCATACTTTCCTACAGTGACCATGAAAAAGTGGAGTCCCAGATCCTGAGGAGAGTGAGGAAGGACAGTAGTGGAGCACAGACCCTGGCCTTGAGAGGAGCAGACTTTGGCCTGTTGAGGGGACTGGTGGAGGATGCCATGGGAGGCAGCTCTGGAGGGCCCAGAGGCTCCCTAAAGCCCAGAGGTCTTTAAGTTCAGCACCTGCCAAGCACAAAAATGGTCCATCCCAATACTCAGTAAAACTTGCAGACATCTCAGGAGATCGGCTTGGCTACACTGGGAGCTCAGGAATGAGCTCCAGGGCAAGAAGGCAGCATAGAGGAAGCAGGAGGAGGGAGAGGCTGCAATGGAGAAATTCAGAAACATTGTCCAACAAAGCAGGGATGGTGTTCAGGAAGCCAAAGCTGCCCAAGGGTAGACACTTGCTGGGGATGTCAAGGGCATGAAGAAGAGCTGCTACTGTTTCAGCTGCAGTAAAAGGGTGAAAAGGAAAATGTGGGCTCACTGCTGGATTGGGCAGGGAATCAAGTAACAGCAGGTACGGGTAGGTCTGAGGAGCTCAGTGCCTTCTTGGCTTCAGCCTTCACCAATAAGGTCGGTCAGATTGTTGTGCCTGGAGTCAGGCCTCCAGAGGGAAAAAACAACCACAGGTGGGTGACTGAGTGAGGGATGACTTGCATGGACTCAACCCATACAAGTCTATGGGTCTGGATGGGCTGCATCAGAAGACACTGAGGGGGCTGGCCACTATCGCGCTATAACAAGGCCATTCTCTATCATCTTTGAAAGGTTGTGGAGATCAGCGGAGGTCCCAATGACCAGAAGAAGGAATATGTTGTGCCCATCCTCAAAAAAGGCCACAAGGACAACCCAAGGAGCTGCAGGCTGTTCAGCTGCACTTTGGTGAGGAGTGTTTCATGGAGTGAATCCTGTTGCATCACACTCCTGGGCACATGGAGGAGAAGAAGGTGCCTGGGAGCAGTCAGCATGGATTTACTGAACGTAAATCATTCCTGAGCAACCTGATTGCCTTCATGATAAAAGACCTGTACTGGTGGAGGAGAGGAGAGTAGTGGATGTCATTTACCATGATTTTAGCAAGGTGTTGGACACTGTCTCCAAGAATATCCTTCTATACAAGTAAGGCATTACAGTAGGCTGGGTAGACAACAGGGTGGGTAAAAAGCTGCTTGGATGATCAAGCTCAGAGGGCTTTTGTGAATGGGTTGTGCTTCACCTGGAAGCCAGTGACAAGTGGAGGATGCAGGGCTCTATACTGGGCCTTGTACTGTTTAACACGTTCATCAGTGACCTGGAGGACATAACTCTCATCACATTTGCAGACGGCACCTTATCAGGAGAACAGTCATAAGGTTGAGGACTGCCCTCCAGATGGATCTCAGCAGGAGGGAGGAATGGGTTGCCAGTACTCAGGAAAACACCATCACCAGAAGAGTAACCTGCTTCATCTTTTAAGCACCTTCCTTAAATGCCAACTCCCAGAAGCCTAGAAAGTGGAGGACGTACTCCTACTGAAGTCTGCTGATGGAAATCGGTGTAGTTGTCTTCCCAAAGTTACCAAAACACAAGATGTAATTTAGCTTCCTTATTTGTTAAGGTTTGGCCCTTATGAAGAAAGAAGTGATATTGTAGTTAAGGCATTGAAATGCTAAATCCATTTCTATTACAAACGTTGTAACCCCTATCTTTTGCAATGGCAGACTGTCAGGAGGGATGCTATTGGTAAACAGATCTTGATTGCCTTGTACATGGCAAACATTCCATATGCTTGACTCAGGATATAAATAACTATCTCAAAATTGCCAGAATTTTCTCCCAGGCAAAATTATTCATCTGTCTAAAAAGCCTGTGTGTGGGGAATGCGGGGAAGGCTGGGTGTGAGTGAATCTCTTGACTCAGAAAACCCTTTGGACAAACATTTTCCATGTTGTTTTCTGACGCAGCAAATTCTAGAAGATTCAGGTAGGGTGCCCTCGTGATGACGGTATCCATTTGCTTGGGAAAGCACAGCATTGAGGTGCTTCAAGGATACATAACTGAATAGGAAACTGAAAAAGGAGAACTACTGATAGGAAGAGCTCTTTGGGGAGGTTTGCATGGCATCCAGCTGGTGTTGCAAGCTACAAAACTGGTGCCCATGCTGGACTGTTCTGTAATAGTGTAGTAAATGTAGCTTCAATGAGACTCCAATGTTCTCCCACCATACAAGGACATGTGAAATATAAGTGACAGTTGGTGCTGTCCTTTGGGCTTCCCGGATGCTGGTGTCCCAGTCAGTCTGGAGCACAAGCAGCATGACACAGGCAGGAAAGCTAAGGGCAGGCACTGTCAAAGAAACCTGGTTATGAATCATAATTTCAAAGTTCATTTTATAAGAGGTGACAATCTTCCACCTGTCTGAAGAGCTCCCCAGCTCACAGCTTCTGTCTCATTTCCAGAGGCTCCTTCTGACCAGGTTCCTTGCTGGGGAAGATCAAAGGCCACTGCCTGCAGGTGGTACCTCAAGCACATAAGCAGACAAGCCTCTACCCCATGAACCAAGAGGCAAGCATCCTTTCCCAGGATGCATTTCTCTGTGCGTCTGATTAGATGAGCACCACTCAGGCAGTTCTGGTCCCCAGGGAGAAAGTGCTGGCAGCAAATGTGGGCACTGACTAGACATTATTGGTAGATGACCACAGAGGCAACCATCACATAACTTTTTTTTTTTTTTTTTTTTACCTAAAAGGACAACACATTGCCTTGGTTTTGAGACACTTAAGGAATACTGTGTTTCAAATCAACATGACTATGAGTCTGTGGATCTTTTTGGTGCAGGCTTGGTCCTTGAACTTGATCATAAGAAGAACATGCTTTATTGGAACTCTAGCACCGAGTTTCAGCTTCATGCTTGCTTCTTCCATGTATTGATATAAGCCTTCCTCCCTGACAAACTTTTCTTTACTCTCTCCTCTCCCTCCCCTCACTCTTACAACAGCCAGGGCTGTTTACAAGGACCCAGCAGTTTGAATCCAAAGGACACAGACATTCACCCGTGGCAGTTAAGGAATAGTTCCTCTTGTCTAGTAGGCATTTGACGTGACAGTTCAGCCTCAGCACCCTGAAGGTGATTCCTCATCACTACACATTGCATCCTCTGTTAACATGATTTATATGATCTGAAAGACAAGAGATGATTGCTAAGTTCCCTGAAGAGCCCATATGCCTCACTTGCACTAGTGCAGCTTCCAAAGCAGAGCGGAAATGCATTCTCTTGCATTTGGTGATTTAATGGGAACACGCTATGTTCTTAAGTCTTCATCCTACCACACAGCACAGGAGACTGTACAAGCCTCTGCAAAGCTCTCCTGACTATCCAGATGTGGCTCAGTGTATTTCTCCAGTATAGGTGAAAACACCTATTCTCCCAAGAAAAAAATATATATATATATAGATGATGATGAGGACTGCCTTCTGTAGTTCCTAGACACCTAAACGATATATAGAATGTATATACTTACACACGTATATCCACATATATGTGTGTATATATGTATGTGTGCATTTATTGCATATATATATTTCATGACAGAGCACTTGTGCAGAACCACAGACTCCCCACACAACCGCAGGAACTGTGGTTTTGTAGGTCTGTGCTGCCTGCGATGATTTCTACGAGCTGATAAGTGTTTCTTTCTAAATGCAACAGCAGTCTCCTCCCTTCAGTGTCCAAAAAGCCCCAGAGAAGCCAACCAAATCCCTGCATACATGAACTCGGTGATGAGTCCGTTCAGTGGACGCCAGCACCCTGCTGGATCCACGGCAGCGGGAACCCAGCACAAGCCCCCTGCCCAGCGCAGCCTGGGGGCGGCTCCGGCCTCCCTGGAGAGCCCCAGCCCAGCAGGGAACAGCCCTGCAAGGCCACCGCGCTTCTGGCCTGTCGTCTCCAGAGACAGAGGTGGCCTCACCAGCCATCTCACAGCCCTGTTGCTGCTGCTCAGCTGCTCAGGCTGACGTGACCTCACAGCTGTTTTGCTGATGCCCTTCCTGCTGCTGGCCTGTCCGGGACTCAGCAGAAGTGACCTCACAGTTCACACGGAGGCCATCAACCTGCTTCTGGACCATCAGCAGCAGAGACAGAGGAGACTTTGCATGAACCAACAGCGACCAAGAGCCTGCTGATGACCGATAATCCACAGAGAAGGAAGTGACCTCCCAATCAGCATCAGAGCCATGTCCCCACTTTTGGCCTATCAGGTACTCAGGCAGCAGTGACCTCACATTCAACATCCAAGCCATGTGCCTGTTTCTGGCCTATCACCACCAGGGACTGAGGTGACATCACAAGAACCTACATGAGCCAAGAGCCTCCTGTTGGCTTGTCAGCTCCAGAGAAAGAAGTGACCTCGCAATGAGAATTGAAGCCATGTGTCCACTCCTGGCCTATCAGCACTCAGGCAGAAGTGACCTCACCAGCACAAACTTCGGTCTTCTGCCTGCTTCTGGCATATCAGGTGCTGATGCAAAAACGATCTCACACCTAGTGCCAAAGCCACAAGCCTGT
The DNA here is from genome assembly GCF_036417845.1 of Apteryx mantelli. Taxonomy (NCBI): domain Eukaryota; kingdom Metazoa; phylum Chordata; class Aves; order Apterygiformes; family Apterygidae; genus Apteryx; species Apteryx mantelli. The sequence continues at coordinate 15,719,064 of NC_089988.1, forward strand.
TCCTGGCCTCTGAGCATCAGGCACAGAGGAGACATGAAAAGAAGCTACATGAACCAAGAGTCTGCTGTAGGCCAATCAGCTTCAGAGAGAGAAGTGACCTCAGAATATGGATCTAAGCCATGTGTCTACTGCTGGCCTATCAGGTGCTCAGGCAGCAGTGACCTCACAAACACAAACCCCAGCCATGTCCCTGCTGCCAGCCTGACATGTTCTCACACAGAAGTGACCCTGTCATTGAATCCCAGGAACATGGGGAAGGTTGTTCTCCAGGATTTGATTGCTTCTACAGTGGCTTCCCAGGAGCTGGCAGAGGGCCTACGAGGTAGCAGTGCCCTGGCCCCACGCACACGTCAGCACCTTCACCTTGCAAGCCATGGGACCTGTCCCTCCTCCCCTCAGTCCTCTGAGCAGCCAGCTCCTCCCCAACAGGGTGACAAGAGCCTGAGGTCTCCTTGCCCACCCAGAGGGCATGCTCCTGATGGACTCCCATAAGCACTGCTGCCTGCTTGTCCACAAGCGCCTGGCCCTGGAAGTGTGTGCAGGGGGTTATCCCAGCGCCAGGCAGTGCAGTGCCATGAGGATCCCGCCAGGCCTGTTCTTCCAGCACTTCCTCAAACAACATGCTTGGGAGGAACAGGAAGGACCAGGTGCCACCCGTGCCCATCCAGCCAGCTGCAGGCAGCACCCTGGGGACTTGGTTTAGTTCAGCACAACACAATTCTGAGTGCAGCAGCAGGGCTGGCAGTCACTGGTGCCTTCCCCACCACTCCAGGAGCCGAGACTGCTCCCCAACGCTGAGGAGCTACCAAGAAAGTTGGAGGTGCCCAGAGAAAGGCAGGGAAATACTGCAGGTCTCGTTCAGGCCAGATGTTACGGGATCTGCTTCTGGGGTCATTTCAGTGGTGGCCGTGATGTGACTGAGGTCCCTGTGAGCCACACATTGGAGGCATCTCGTAGTCTTCAGCCACCCAGCACTTTAAGGTCCCAGGCTGAAATCTTTGTTTGAGTGCCCAGCAACTCCCCCTTGACTGGAAGGGGTCTCTCAAATCCTGCTGCCCTCCATCCCACTTCCCACCAGGGGTGTCAGGAAAAGACCCTCCTTCCCCCAGGTGCTGCTGGTCATGGAAGAAACAGCCTTGTCAGAGAGGGGGTAAATCCACCCAAATTTGGAGGTGTTTCCTGGTGGGAATCCTGGCCTGAATTCCCCCTTTTGATTCATTTCTTCTTTCTTCCTCTACCTCTCCCACAGAAATTTATCTTACTCTGTGAGATGTGTCAGGAGCCCCTGGCATGAGCAGAGGAGGCCATATCCAGCCCTGTGGCTCAGGTCTTGGGGTCCTTGGCACCTCAGGAGGGTCACTGTCACTGGGCTTTTCCAGGTCTTCGCTGTGAGGTCTCAGGCACACATTTCCTTTTTCAGTGGGCTGCCCAGATTACCAGCATGGCATTTCCCTGGCCTCAGCTCTTTCTCCACAGTCCTGATCTATTACAGAAGGGGAAAAATGGAGTTCAGGGTAGACTGAGGTGGGACCAGAGGAAGGATCACTGAAGAGCAGAGAAGGCATCAAGTAGTTTATACTCACCCTCAGGACAGTCAGTCCTAATCTTTTATCTTTCAGACCAAACTCAGGCTTCATCCCGCAGACACTGAATACAATGAAAAAGAGATACTCTTCCTAATGACAAGCTAAGGTCCCGCAGGAGCCACCGCCAAAATTTCCAGCACCACACGGCAACACAGCTACCCCAGGGCATCTCAGGCAGCAATAGCCTCTCTATGTGGTCAAATGAATCAAGCCCCAAAAAGTAGATCCTAGTCATAAGTTGAGATCTTCTCAAAAAATAACTCACTGCAGCAATTGAGAAGAAATCCATTATTCCAAAACTTCAAAACACAGTTCTTACCGTTGCCAAATATTTTTTTCTTTCTTATGAATTGGCAGCACCATGTTCATGCACTACAGGAATTAGCCTGTCTATGCGAGTGTATACATACATACATATATATGTGTATATATATATATATATGTATATACACACACACATTATTCATCAAAATACATTTGCTATCAACACTCTGCATGGAGAAGCTTTGTACGGAAGAACTGCTTTATTTAAACTGTCATGCTTCAGCTCTCTTCTTCTGCCTCTCTGGTCTTTCTTCTCCCTCAACCTCTTCTCTCTTTACAGACCCCTCCAGGGAACAGTTCACTGAATCACAGCACTTAGGGTGGACGAGACCTCTGGATGTCATCTAGTCCCAGCCACCCTGGTCAATGCAGAGTAGATGAGGTTGCCCAGGGGCTCCCCCCACTTATGCATTGTCCACAAGGGTGCTGAGAGTGCGCTCCATCCACTGTGCAGGCCATTCATCAAGATGTTAACAGTCCTGCCCCACATGCTGATCACTGAGGGATGCCGCTAGTACTTAGCTGCCACTTGGAACTTCTACCACTGATAACAGTGTTTCAGCCTGATGGTCCATCCAGTCTTCCACCTGTCTTATGGTCCATTGATCCAGGGCAGAGCTCAACAATTTGCCTATAACAAGATTCTGGGGGACTGTGCCAAAGGCTTTGCTAAAGTGAAGGTTCACAAAATCCCCTGCTTTTCCCCTTGTGCACACACGCATTCATCTTAAGGTAGAAGGCAATCAGGTTGGACAGGCATGCTTTGCATTTCCCTTGGTCAACGCATGCTGCCTCTTCCAGGCCTTCTCCTTCCTATGCTTGGAGATGGTTTCCAGGAGGATTTGCTCCATCACCTTCCCAGGGACTGAGATGAACAGGACCAGCCTGTCGTTGCCCAGATCCTCCCTCTTGCCCTCCTGCAAAATGGGTGTGATGTCTGCCTTTTCCCAGGCATCAGGAACCTCCCTGATTACCATGACATTTCATAGACAATTGGGAGCAGCATTGCAGTGACTCCAGCCACCTCTCCCTGCACTGTGGGGTGCTTCCCTTCTGGTCCTGTGGACTTGTGTGTGCCCCCTGGGGAAAAGTCCTCCCCAGATGCATGGTCCTCTACCATGGGTGAGGCTTTGCTAACACAGATGCTGCCAAAGGACTCGGGGGCCAGGGAGGCCTGGCGGTGGACAATATCAGGAAAAGACAAGGTAAAAGAGGCAATGACCTCCTCAGCCTTTCCCCTCTCTTTGTCACTACGTCCCCTGCCCCACTGAGCAGGGAGACCACATTTTCCTTGGCTGGCTGCCTTGTGCTGCCAACGTCCTTACAGAAGCCCTTCAGGTTACCCTCCCCATCCTTTCCTAGATCCAGCTCCTGCTCCAGCTCCAGCCGAGCTTTGGCTTGCCTAACTCCATCCCAAAAAAGATGAAATCCTCTCTGCTGCAGTCCTGGGTGGTGACTCTGTTGTTCTTCTTACCTCTCCACCATCTCACGGTCACTGCTGTGACAGACAACCTCCACATTCACATCCCCATCCAGCCTGAGCTTCAGGCAAGAAACCAAGGGGAGGATGACACCCTCTACTTATAGGCACAAACTACAGAGGTAGAGAAATCACAGCTCAGAAAAGCCTGTTGTTCTCCCCTCACCACTGAGGGGATCCAGGCAATGTCCTTTCAGGTGGTTAAAGGTGGATACAAAGAATTTCCAGTGTAATGTAGCTATGCCTGAGGCAGTGCCTCCCAGGCTGCCCTTACAGGCAACAGGGAGGAGGAGGTGTTCACCTGCCTTCTTTTAGATGGTCACAGAAAGCACAAAGGACTCCTGTCCCAGAGACATTTGCTCTGTGCTTGGAATGGGGCCAGAGATCATAGGCATTCAGGATAATTCAGGTTGAAGGGACCACAGGAAGCGTGCAGTGCAACGTGCTGCTCAAAGCAGAGTCAGATAGAGGGTCAGAAACCAAAAAATGCCCCTGCCAAAGGACTTCTGGGGGTGATACAGCAGGAGGAGACAGTAGAGGGTTGATGGGGTGATCTCATGGACAAAAGGGTTTCCTTTCTCCCCTTTTCCATAGAATGAAATCCTCAGCTCTCCACAAAGAAGAAGCTGGGAAACAAACTTTGCCACTAACATGGAGGCGGAGAAGCTCCTGAGTCCCTTACAGACAGAGGCTGGTGCAAAGGCCACCACCCCAGTGGCACCCGACCCCCAGGCATGCCTGCCTTGCTGCTGGGCACCCTGCAGCCCCAGGCAGGAGGTGTGCGAGAAACAGAGTGGGGTCTGCAGCCTGCAGCCCTGGCCACCCAGCAGGTGTGGTGGGACCCTGCTCCTCTAGATGAGACTGGGCTCTCCTGCATTTCCTCAGTGTGAAGCCTGCATCCCCTCCATCTGGGAATACAGCCCGGCAGAGAGGGCCAACATAGGAAACAAGACCTCTGTTCCAGGCTGTGAAGAGAGAGGGGAGGTCAGAGGGGGATCTGCTCGCGACCTGGGTAGTGGTTCCCTCCCTGCAGCCAGGACAGCCCTACTGATGCCTTGTAACTCGTGAGCCCAGGAGATGGGACTGCAATCTGCTCTGTCTCTAAAGATTTCTGAGCCCTTCAGACCCTGGATGCAAAGCACCGGTCTGGGGACACCTCAGCTGTGGAAGGGCCTGAATGCCTGCTGTGTTCCTGAGAACTTCTCTGTAGTATCCCGGCACAGGTTAGTCTCCTGTTGCCCATGGAGCAGAGACTCCTTCTGAGGATGAACTCACTCACTGTGTAACTTTGAGGACAGGCTTGACCAGGCAGTACAAATGCCAGCTAGGCCTCAACCCCACAACAGCGTCCCCTGTCCCTCACTCTGCCTTCCAGCCCCTTCCTCCTAGAGGATTTGTGTTGGGAGGGACCACTGGAGATATCCAGGACCAAGATCTGCTCTGAGCTGGGCTAACTTGACAGTTAGATCAGGTTGGTAGGTGCTTTCTCCAGGAGAGTTTTTTTAAGATTTCCTGTCCCCTGCCCCAGTGCTGCTCAACTACCATGGTTATTTAATTATTTTTCCTCCTGGGACCACGTAGGCAGGCCAAGGTGGCCAGCTCTAAGCAGAGCCCCATGCTGTGGGTCCCTACATGGTCTCAGAGGAGAGCGTATGGAGACAAAGCATTACCCAGGGCAGAGCCTGTGGGTTGCCAGCAGGCCTCAGCTGGGATCAGTAGGCATGAGAAGAGAAGACCTCCAGCAGCTCCTCTCCACACCTGGGCAGGGAGCGATGCACCCAGCAGTGCTCCTGAGAGAGGACTGTGACACAGGACAGGGGGCACTGAGAGCTACAGTGTTGGGCACAGACCATCTGTGCTGGGTCTGGAAGTCCTGGCAGGTGGTGCTGGTGGCTATAGTCCTCAAGAAGCCCCCAACCCTGCTAGCAGCAGTAAGTTCCCTTCATGACTGTTGGGAGCTTCTGGAGTGTTGTGGCTCCCATCTGCACCTCATCCTTCCAGTGGCCCAGCCCTGATGCCCTGCATGCAGTTCCACAGCCCCACTGTGCAGGCACCATACAGGACAGGGTGTGTTCTGGGGCAGGGAAACATCCCCCCATCATGGTCCCCATGACAACCCTTTGTGTCCTGTCTCCCACGGCCCTCCTGCCTGGCAGCCTCCCCCCGGCCTCCAGCTCCTGTCCAGCCCTGATGCTGTTCCCCCAGGGTTAGCAGAAGGCCATTGTCTGGGGTCTGTTGGGGTCTGAGCCTGCAGAGAGGTCAGGCAGGATGGACATTCCCCCCATACAGGTGCTGAGCCCAGCAGGCAGATGGAGCTGGTCACATTCAGAGATCACCCCTCAACAGGACCGTGGGGAATGGCCAGTGCTGGAAATAGCTGGTACAAGAGACTGGGTGTGTGAGGAGTTTCCTGGGGCAGTTTCTCCTCTCTGCTCATGCAGCAACAAGCTGGGCTGCATCTTTGCACTGAGGCACCCTGCTTGAGGCCCCCATGGGAGGAGGATGGTCTACAGGCCCAGCAGACAGCCCCAGGACCTCCTCTGCATGCTCCCTGCCAGCCCTGCAGAGGATCCAGCAGAGGTCTCATCCTCCCAGAGCTCACAGCTGGACATCCAGTCCTGCAGCTAGGCATGGAGCCTTGTCTGGGAGCTATGGAGCATTTCCAAAGCTACTAGTTGTGTCCAGGTGCACCTCTAGATCCTGCCCCTGGTATTTCACAGAGGGTGACAGGAATCACTCTCCAGTCTCCCTTCCCCATGTCAGCTGGGTCCCCAATGCCTCTCCTGGGATAGTAGAGTTCCCTTTTGTCTTCAGATCCCTGGGTTCAGTGCTTTAGCTTTTGTGACTCCACCTTGGAGGACCTCTCCCTTTGTAAGGCTCCACTCACCGCCCACACCAGGCACATGCTGTCTCAGGAGATGCCCTGTGTTCTCCTGGCACCTCCAGATTCCCCTCTAGAAGGATGGACATCTGACACTAGGCCTTAACATGTCGGACAGCTGTGGGTATGTAAATCCATGACCATTCATCCCCACCACTGTCACTGGACACCAAAGGGTGAGTCCTAAATCCAGTTCTTGGTCTCTAAGAGATCATAACAAGATTATGAGCTTTTTGCTTCTGAACCTATGGAGAACTCTGTGCAGTAGTCCCTCCAGGACTGCAGTTCCTTGGGCCTATTCTTGACACCAGCTTTGGAGGAAGTGCAGCCCTCAGGCACTGCACCTGCAAGAACCTACTTTATTAAACAGATACTGTGAGGGAGTCAGCTCTGACCCAGTGTTAGACACAACTTTATATGGGCACCAGGTGAGACAGAGCAGTCTCAGTGAAGGCGGAATGATTCCAAACATTGGTGTAGCAACATGGTGACAAATAATAATAACAACAGTAATAATAATAGTAATACAAATAAAGTGAACAAACAAAGCTCAGTCCTGGTACAGGACACAGGGGGAGTCACTTGTGGAGAGCAATGGCAATGTTACCAGTGCTGAAAAATGTCCATGAAATCACTTTCCTCAGGGCATCTTTGAGCTCCTTGTTCCTCATGCTGTAGATGAGGGGGTTCAGTGTTGGAGGCACCACTGAGTACAGAACAGCCACCACCAGATCCATAGTTGGGGAGGAGAGGGAGGGGGGCTTCAGGTAGGCAAACAGGCCAGTGCTCACAAACAGGGAGACCACAGCCAGGTGAGGCAGGCACGTGGAAAAGGCTTTGCGCCGGCCCTGCTCAGAGGGGATCCTCAGCACAGCAGTGAAGATCTGCACGTAGGACAGCACAATGAAAATGAAACACCCAAAGGCTAAAGAGCAACTAACCACAATAAGCCCAACTTCGCTGAGGTAAGAGTCTGAGCAGGAGAGCTTGAGGATCTCGGGGATTTCACAGAAGAACTGGTCCACTGTGTTGCCTTGGCAGAGTGGCATGGAAAATGTGTTCCCAGTGTGCATGAGAGCGTTGAGGAAACTACTGGCCCAGGCAGCTGCTGAAATTCTGACACAAGCTCTGTTGCCCATGAGGGTCCCGTAGTGCAGGGGTTTGCAGCTAGCAACATAGCGATCATAGGCCATGACAGTGAGGAGAGAGTATTCTCCTCCTAAGAAGAAGACAAATAGAAAGACTTGAGCAGCACATCCTGAGTAGGAAATGGCCCTGGTGTCCCACAGGGAATTGGCCATGGATTTGGGGACAGTGGTGGAGATGAAGCCAAGGTCCAGAACAGAGAGGTTGAGGATGAAGAAGTACATGGGGGTGTGGAGGTGGTGGTCGCAGGCTACAGCTGTGATGATGAGGCCGTTGCCCATGAGGGCAGCCAGGTAGATGCCCAGGAAGAGCGAGAAGTGCAAGAGCTGCAGCTCCTGTGTGTCCACAAATGCCAGGAGGAGGAACTCGTTGAGGGAGCTGCTGTTGGACATTTCGCTATCTCCGGGCATGGGGGACTGTCCAAAGAAGAAAGAACATTGAGAAGTTAGGAGAAGCTTTTCAAGCAAAGAAGCCCCCCAATGTTGCAGGTCTCATATAACCCCCCACATTGCCTCTCTCTTTACTGAGAGGATCTTTGTGCAGCTCCCTTGCTGGAGATCCACTTTGCCCTGCCTGAGTGTGCTAATGTGAGGAGCAGGGACCTCTGCCCATGGGCTCCAGAGGACTCAGTCCTGCTGTAAAGCAGTGGTCAGAGGGGAATGGGGGTGACTAGCTCTGATATTCACATTTTCTGTCAGGTGAAATCCACTCGTCATTTAGAAGGGTTTTTCAGCATCTTCACTCCGAATTCTAAAGAAGGAGGGTTGAGGAACAAGGTTTTAAGAATTTTTAAATAGTGTTTACTTTCTTTCAGATGTCCTTGTCACCCCTGGGTAGTGTTCCTCAAAGGTAGAAATTCTCAGCATTTCTGCTGCGAATCCTGAGAAGATCGGATTCATTGTCACTGACTGCAGAATGAGGACATCTGGTCTGTCTATTAGCCTAGTTCCCAGCTGTTCTGTGCTCTTGCCTGTTTGAGTGAAGGATGATGTTACCCTAGAAAGAAACCAGCCCCTGCTGAGAGCACACGAGTCCAGTTTCAAAGTGTACAGCTCCAAACTTCTCACCCTTTCTCTGGGTACCATAGGTTTCCACACTCCCCTTCTAGTTAAGGACAAACAGGGCTCTTTTCAGATGCCCTCATACAGCCTCCCAACACCAGCTCCATACTCTCAGCATCTCTGCACCTTCCTCATGGGGCTCTCAGATATCACAGAGGTGCTATGAGACAGCTGTGCCTTTCTAGAGGGCAGCACGCAGTCTGCCAGGACCTATAAGGAAATGGTCAAAGGACTCTTAGGACTGGAGATGGGCTCTCCTTAAGGGAGAGTCAGCTCATTTCCCAGCCCCACGACTGCATTTTCTGGAGCTCCACAAGTCAGTAGGGGGCTGGGGCAACCTCATTCCCATTCAAACCCCCCACCCTGGAGACCCTGAGAACAAGAACAGGAGCAGCACGGAGAGAAGGTGAAAGAAGGAGCAACACCATGATCCCGCTGCCAAGGGAGGCAAGGAGAGAGAGACAGATGGGAACTCAGGAAAGCCTTCACCTTACCAGCTAGGCATGCCGCCTCGCAGGCAGTGACATCGCAGGGCAGTCACTCTCAGTCCCTTTGTCGGGCACCTCTCCTCTGCCGGAGGTCTGGCTGCAGAGAAGGCAGCTCATGCCCTGGACCCCATGGCTGTCAGGGCAGAGGCTCTGCTGGCGGGGAGAGGAGACACAGGGAGCTTGCTCAGAGGAAGGTGTCTGCATCGGAGGGACTGACCACTGACCATGACTTGCCCAAATCCATCCTCCGATGACGATTCTGTTGGCACTTCCCTCTCATCCCCTGCCCATCTCTGCTGCCTGGAGCTTTCTCTCTCCCAACATCTTTTCCCTGTCCGTACTCACAGACCCTGTCCCACCCTCTCTGTGCACAGTTCTGCCCTACAGAAACCTCCTGGATCAGAGCACTGTCCAGGGGCATCTCTGTGCTCACAGGTACAAAGGAGCAGGTCACATAAACCCTGATAAGACCATAAAGGTGCTGCTGGTGCTGCTGTAGGTGGAGGTGGGGTTGAAAAGGTTTGCTGAGCTTTCTCACAGACCTACTGATCTCTGAGAGAGAAGGTTAGTGAGTCCCAGTTCCTTGCCAAAGCAGAAAACTCTTTCCTTTTTCCTTCCTGCCAACATTAGGAAACTGAAAGCCCTGGAAGGAAAGCTCCTTCCCTTTCAAGTAGCCTTTTTTGGACCTTCCTCTGCAGTGCAGCGACACTGTTCTGAATCACAGCCCTGGGCAGACCTAGGTGCATATCCCAGCTTCACAGCCCTGCAGCCGTCCTTGGGAGAAAGTAGCAGCATGCCCTGTCCCTGTGACCGTGTGGCAGGGAAGGCCTACTCTGAAGCAATTGCCCCTCCTCTGCAAAGGAGAGTGTTCCTTAAAAAACCTATCAGTCATGGGATGAAATAGGTTTGGAAGACCCTTCCAGGAACCTCAGTAGCATTGCCCTGCAGCCAGAGACTTACCGTGTTCAGGGCTGTGAAGATTTCTCCCACAAGGAGCTCTCCTCTCTCCTCCCACTCCACACTGCCTTGCACTTCTCTCTGCCTTGTCTCATCTCATGTCAGCAGCAGCAGGCAGTGCCCGGAGCCCTGCTGCTCTTTGCAGAGGAGCTGCTCCTGCACACAGCTGTCTCTGGGCAGTGCCACCTGGTTGCCATGAGCTCCCTCCATCCCTGGAGCCTGTCCCTGCTCAGGAGCAGAGGCCGAGCTGAAGGCATGACTTTCTCTGTGCCTTGTGCTCCCTCCTCCTGGGAAATGCTCACTGGAACTAACTAAAATAATCACTGATGGTCCCTCTCTAAACAATACAGAGAGACCAATTACAGCATTGTCACTTGTTTCATCAGAAGATGGTTATCTACGAGAGGTGGAAATATTGCACCCTGGGAATCCATATTCCCATGTCTTAACTAGGCTGAACACCTAGAAGTGGGCAAGAAGGGAGGTCATTGACCCATGGTTCAGATTTCCATTCAGATGAGTCAGTCTGGGCATCGCATGCCCAGTTAGAAACCTCTGGGATGCAGGGGCATTCAGCTAACTCCCATGAGCTCCACAGACACAAAGGAGGTGGGATTCCCCTTGAAAAAACTGAAGTGGGCACAACATAGATGTCTGCATGGGAGCTCCTTGTCTAAGCTCCCATTGTAATCACCTGAGATGGAGAGTGGGAGTCAGTTGCTCACACACAAACACCTGGTGACTTTGGAAGAGACAGAGGTGGACCAAAGCATGTGCCAGAGTCTTCTTGCTCTGATGGAGCAACTATGACACCCCCGTCCTTCTAGAGCATGAGGTGGGGGCCAGGTGGAGAATTCCCTTGGCCATCTGAAATGACACTAGATGCCTCCTACTACTAGTGTTCCACTCACTATAAAGCTGAGACATAGGAAGATCCAATGTTACAAACAGCTAATGCAGTTCAGTGCAGACACTTGATTTAATGGCATAGAAATAGGCCTGCAGGGCCATGTCGGATGTCTGGGGTGTCCAGCACATCCACATGTCTCTAGTAGTTCCAGCATGGGACCTACAGGAAGCCATGCCTTTTAGGAGTGCTTGCTGGGCAACCCAGAGAAGTCTATGGGATTGGATGGCTGGCATCCATGGACATGCAGAGAGCTGGCTGCTATGACAGCAGGGTTGCTCTCTATCATCTTTGAAAGTTTGTGGAGATTGGGGATGGGGGGAGGCGTCCCAAAGACCAGAAGAACGAATATATTGTGCCCATCTTCTAAAAAGGCCCCAAGGACAAACCAGGGAGCTGCAGGCCATTCAGCCTCACATTGGTGAGGGGTTTGTCATGCAACCAATCCCCTCAGATCACATTTCTGGCCACATGGGGGAGAAGAAGGTGTCTGGGAACAGTCAGCATGGAGTTACTGAAGGTAAATCATTCCTGAATCACCTGATTGCCTTCTGTGATAAAAGACCAGTACTTGTGGAGGAGTGGAGAGTAGTGGATGTCCAGTAGGCATCCAGATGGGCAAAAAACTGCTAGGATGATGAACTCAGAGTGTTTTCATGAATGGGTCATGCTTTATTGGGAAGCCAGGTAAAGGTGGGGTATGCAGGGGTCTACACTCCACATCCTGTCCTGTTTGAAAGGTTCACCAGGGACCCGCAGAGTGGAAATCCCCTCAGGGTTGTAGATGACACCTAATTGGGTGGAACAGTCATAAGCTCAAGGGCTGCCATTCAGAGGGACCTCAGCAGGCAGGAAGAATGGGCTCTCAAAAACTTTTTGAATGTGAACAAGGACAAATGCCAGGTCCTGCACCTGGGATAGAGCAACACCCTGCAGTGATAGGTGCTGGGGAGTGCCTGGCTGGGCAGCAGCTCTGTGGAGGAGGATGTTATGGAAAATATTAAGCTTGCCAGCCACCATAACAGGGTCCAACCCTAGGTTCCTGCTGAGGCACAAGTTCAAAGTCAGACTGAAGAAAAATAAAATTTAATGATACACGTGTGGTAATTACAGCTCGAGCTGGGTGCCTCTGAAGAGGGACCCCGAACAAAGAAATCCCTGGGCAATTATACCCTTACAATCTAAATTCCCCACCCCTTAAGCGAGAGTTTGGACCAATAGTAATACTTATGTCTGAGGTCTTCCCCTTCTTCACTGGGCCCCTTCATTGTCTCTAGGCAGGCTGCTTCTTATCTTCAAGGTTGGCTACTCCTGCTGTCCGTGCAACTTCTTTATCTCTCCAGCTTGAACTGGCTCTGGGGCCCCCTTTTACTTATCTAAGTAAAAGTTCACAGCCTCAGGCCTAAGGCTTCAGCAAATTTAGCTACTAATGCTAAGCACGTTATGCTAAGCAATTAATTCTAGACAGCTTCAGTCCGATATTCTCTAACAGTCCTCCCTTTGTTTTTATTAAGCATCCCTGCTAATATGTTAAGCAGAGTTCTCGAAGCCCTTTGAGGCGTACTATCACTCTCCATAATCTTATGTACAATATGGTTGTAAGCAATAGGCATAACATGGTCAAACTTAACACAACTACTACTGGGTGCAACATGTGATTATAGATCCCTGTTGCGGTTGGTGACCATCCCAGAAGCGTCTCCCACCAATGATATTCTCCATCCTTCTTCACTCTTTCCAAGATGTGGAGTATCTCTTCTGTATCATGATGAACGGTGATTAGAGTTTTTTGTCCATTGTTTCGGATGCGTTTTAACAGTTGACACAGGTCATCATGTTGTAGTAGTTTCTGTACCAATGTAAGGTTCATTCCAATGGGGGTAGGCAATAAATCTTGACTTAAGGTATAATTAGATTGTATTAATTGATAAGACACAACAGGAGCTGAATAATTAAAGTCACAGCCCATAACTTTAGAAAAATTACAAACAGAAATATTTGAATGATTACTTGTGTCTACAGTAATGTTATCTACGAATATAAGATTACAGAGAGTTCTCATACAGACACATCCTTTTCCAATATATACAAGTACAGTTTCAGGGGTTTCATCAGGATGTATTTCAAAATGACAAACATTTTGTTCAGTATCAAGACAAATGTCTTGAGCTTTGACAGTGTTTATCTCACAAATAAATATATATATAATTTTAAGATTTTCAAACCTTTTTTGCATACCTAGAACATACTGGGTTAGCCGTTCATCTCTGTCCAACAGGCTGGTCTTAGCCGGGATATAAGTTCCTGGTATAGCCAATTGATGCCCAAATAAGACTTCTGCTGGGCATAATCCTACCGGTTGTCTAGGGGTTGTTCTAATTTCCCACAGCACTAAGTTTAAGGCATTAGGCCATTTGAGACTTGCCTGTGTACATACCCGTGCTAACTTGTTTTTAATAGTTCTGTTCATTCTCTCAGTTTGTCCTCAAGACTGGGGATGATAAGGTGTGTACAATTCTCTATGAATTCCTAGCATTTGATATAATTTCCCTAAAACTCCTGCTGAAAAGTGCGAACCCCTACCTGAATCTACAGTTTCTGGGACTCCAGACCTAGGGACAATTTCCTTTAACAAGGCTTTAATCACTGCAGCCGTATCTGCTTTGCAGGTAGGAAAGGCTTCCACCCATCTGCTTAGTTGATCAACTGTCACAAGGAGATGTTTAAATCCTTTTGCTGCTGGCATGTCAGCATAGTCAATTTGTAGACGCTGGAATGGAAAATAAGCCCGTGGGAGGCCTCTTCTGTTAATCTTTGGATAAGTATCGTTAAATTTTTGGCAAGTTGGGCAGGTTGTTGTTATGCATTTTGCAACCACATGCACTCGGGAGCTGCCCAGGTTTATAGGATACATGAGGCGACAGTCAATGCTCCTCCATGTCCACGATCATGATATCACCTATCCGTAGAAAGTAAATACCTTAAGGAAAGGATGGGCTTATGCCTGACAGTCCAAATTCCTTTTTCGTCTTGAACCGCTTCACGCTTTTTCCAATTCTCTTTCTTCTTCTGTGGCATATACACAGTCATTGGGTGACCCAAAACTACAGGTCGTGTTTTTCCAATAAGGGCTGCTGTAGCTGCTATCGCTCTGATGCATCCTGGAGTGCCTTTGATTACCGCATCTAGTTGGGTGGAGTAATAGGCCACTGGCCTACGGTGAGGACCTAGTTTTTGACCGAGTACTCCACTTGCTACTCCGTCGTTCATGAACAAATAATCCAAATGGCTTACTATAATCTGGTAGTCCTAGAGCCGGGGCTGAGACCAACACCCTTTTTACAGATGTAAAAGCTTTCTCTTTTTCTGGAGTCCAGGTCAAAGGCTCTCTCTCCTCCGTTTTTGTTGCCTGAACCAATGGTTTGGTAAGCTCTCCCAGCCCAGGAATCCATGGCTGACAAAATCCTACAGATCCTGAAAATCCCCTAAATTGCTTTTTTTGTTATAGGACGGGGTATATTGAGAATTGTCTTTACCCATTCTGGATCAATTAATCTGTGTCTTTCCTTCAAGATAAGCCCCAAATATTTTACCTCTTGTTGACACAGCTGGAGTTTGGACGGAGATGCTCGATGCCCTTTCTCTGCAAGAGCGTTACATAGAGAAATAGTGTCTCTCAAACATGTCTCGTAATCTTTACTTGCTAATAACAAATCATCCACATATTGTATTAACACTGAATGTCCTGGAAGTTTGATATCTGCAAGATCATTTTTAAGTATGCATGAAAAAATGAAAAAAAAAATAAAAGAGACCCAGTAAATTCCTGTAGTAGCCTAGTCCAAGTCAATTGTTGTCCCTTCCAAGTGAAGGCAAAAAGATCTTGGCTGTCCTCAGCTACTGGTATACTAAAAAAGGCTGCCGTTAAATCAATCACGGTAAAATAAGTTGCCCAGTGGGGCATCTGTGGTAATATAGTTGATGGGTCAGGAACTACTGGATGCGGAGCGATTACATTTTGGTTTACAACTCTTAGGTCTTGTACAAACCGATACTCTGGATTGCCATTTAGAATCCTGCCTATTCTTTTTAACTGGCAGAATCGGGGTGTTGCATGGGGATTCACAAACTCTAAGGATACCCAGTTTTAGATAGTGATCATTTTGTTTTTGGATACTCTGCTCTGCTTCCTTTGGGATAGGGTATTGTTTAACCGCGGGAGGTAATCCTCCCCTTGTTTTGATTGAGACTGGACTAGCTGATTTCGATAGTCCAACATCAATTCCTGAACAACTCCATAACTTTCCAGGAACTGATTCTAAACCTGTTGGAATTTGCAGATTAGTTAACTCTGGTTCTGATGTCTCAGTCAGAACACCCCCCCTTTCCTGCCCAACGATGGTTTACATCCAGAATTGAGTGTTTTTCATCTGGAGTGAACAAGGCTTCAAGGAGCATTTGCACACACACACACACCCCAGGCAGGATCATACGCCCACAGTATTCCTCTTACAATTTGTAACACTTTCTCTGGATCTTCCCTAAGCCTGGGAGTTTGTTGACTCCATGCAATCCAATCTTGGGGCCCCCAGGGTCGGTAAATTCGCATTGTAGCTACCTGAGGTGCCCCGTCCGGACCTGGCGGGGGCACTCCTGGCGCAGGAACGACGTGCAAAGGGGCTTGAAAGGCAGAGGGGGAAGGCAAGGGGGGGGTATAGAGAAGTTGAAGCAGAGGATAGCGCATAGGGTGGAGCAGTTTCCACAAGCATTTTAGCAGCTGCACTACTTTCAGTACTCTGAGAAAATTCTTCTTTGCCCAACTGTCCCATACATACCAATAATCCATTTGTCCGGGGAACCGATCCTGCAAATGGTGACGCAGGAAAGTTAACTCCTGATGATCAAAGGATCCCTGTGGCGGCCATCGTTCTGCCGGGTTACCATCCTTTGTCAGGAACAGCCAATCCTCCTGACATAGTTGGATCAACACCACCCCCCCTTTTTTTTTCTTTTTTCTTTTTTTTTTCCCTCTTACGTTCTTGGTACCATCAATCTTACTCTAGTTTTGCAGAATTTTGGCTAAGGGCGTCCCCTTTTCTATGCCGAACTTATTTCCCATATTGAGTTCCTGAAAAGTACGTCTTATGCTGATCAGGCAGCACACTTCCTTATAATACACTTTTTTTTTTTTTCCCTCAGCAACACCAGAATTTAAATTTTCATTACCCCCTGCAGCTGGCATGTTTACACTCTCTCTTTTTCTCTCTCTCTGGCAACTGCATTCACACCACCCGAGTCTTTGTCTGCTAGGACTGCTATCCCTTCACAGTGGGTGGCTCTGTCAGCCGACGGGTGCCCCCTTCGGTTCCCAGGTCACACACACACACATCAGTCACAGTACCGGTATCCACACTCACACTAGTCACAGTAACTCTAAGTTAGTCTTGCAGTGCGCCTTACGCTGATCAGGCTGCGCACTCCCCCCTTCCGGCCGGAGTGAGACGGGACTCGAACCCTCTCAAAACCTGGGTGTGGGACTCGAACCCACCCCAATCCTGGGCGTGGGACTTGAACCCACCCCAAAACCTGGGCGTGGGACTCGAATCCACTCCAAACCTGGGCGTGGGACTCGAACCCACCCCAAACCCTGGGCGTGGGACTCGAACCCACTCCAAACTTGGGTATGGGACTTGAACCCACCCCAAACCCTGGGCGTGGGACTCGAACCCACCCCAAAACCTGGGCGTGGGACTCGAACCCACCCCAAAACCTGGTACGCCTTACGGTGATCAGCCCGCGTACCCCTTACAGGGCACTTTGTTACCAAACCAGAATTTAGAATTTAGGCAGGAATTTAAGACTCACCCTCTTGGTGCCTCCTGTTGCCAAAGATCCCAGGTGAACTCACCCGATGGCGCCAGATGATCGTTTGGAGACGAGAGGCCCCGAAGGTGGTCGCCTAGGGTCCCATCTGGGTCGCCAAACTGTTATGGAAAATCAGGCTCGCCGGCCTCCATAACAGGGTCCGACCCTAGGTTCCTGCTGAGGCACAAGTTCGAAGTCAGATTGAAGAAAAATAAAATTTAATGATACACGTGCGGTAATTACAGCTCGAGCTGGGTGCCTTCAAAGAGGGACCCCGAACAAAGAAATCCCTGGGCAATTATACCCTTACAATCTAAATTCCCCACCCCTTAAGCGATAGTTTGGACCAATAGTAATAGTTAGGTCTCGGTTCTTCCCCTTCTTCACTGGGCCCCTTCATTGTCTCTAGGCAGGCCGCTGCTTATCTTAAAGGTTGGCTACTCCTGCTGTCTGTGTAACTTCTTTATCCCTCCAGCTTGAACCGGCTCTGGGGCCCCCTTTTACTTATCTAAGTAAAAGTTCACAGCAAGTTCACAGCCTGAGGCCTAAGGCTTCAGCAAATTTAGCTACTAATGCTAAGCAAGTTATGCTAAGCAATTAATTCCAGACAGCTTCAGTTCAATATTCTCTAACAACAGCAGCCACGCACCTAGCACTGGTCTAGCAGGCACTGAGCCACCACTGACCTCACAATTGAAAACAGCAGCCACGCACCTAGCACTGGCCTAGCAGGCACTGAGCCACCACTGACCTCACAACCACAAACAGCAGCCACGCACCTAGCACTGGCCTAGCAGGCACTGAGCCACCACTGACCTCACAACCACAAACAGCACCCACGCACCTAGCACTGGCCTAGCAGGCACTGAGCCACCACTGACCTCACAACCACCAACAGCAGCCACGCACCTAGCACTGGCCTGGCAGGCACTGAGCCACCACTGACCTCACAACCACAAACAGCAGCCACGCACCTAGCACTGGCCTAGCAGGCACTGAGCCACAAGCGACCTCACAACCACAAACAGCACCCACACACCTAGCACTGGCCTAGCAGGCACTGAGCCACCACTGACCTCACAATTGAAAACAGCAGCCACGCACCTAGCACTGGCCTAGCAGGCACTGAGCCACAAGGGGCCTCACAGTTGAAAACAGCAGCCACGCACCTAGCACTGGCCTAGCAGGCACTGAGCCACCACTGACCTCACAACCACAAACAGCACCCACGCACCTAGCACTGGCCTAGCAGGCACTGAGCCACCACTGACCTCACAACCACAAACAGCAGCCACGCACCTAGCACTGGCCTAGCAGGCACTGAGCCACAAGGGGCCTCACAGTTGAAAACAGCAGCCACGCACCTAGCACTGGTCTAGCAGGCACTGAGCCACCACTGACCTCACAACCACAAACAGCACCCACGCACCTAGCACTGGCCTAGCAGGCACTGAGCCACCACTGACCTCAAAATTGAAAACAGCAGCCACGCACCTAGCACTGGCCTAGCAGGCACTGAGCCACCACTGACCTCACAACCACAAACAGCAGCCACGCACCTAGCACTGGCCTAGCAGGCCCTGAGCCACCACTGACCTCACAACCACAAACAGCAGCCACGCACCTAGCACTGGCCTAGCAGGCACTGAGCCAC
The DNA here is from genome assembly GCF_036417845.1 of Apteryx mantelli. NCBI lineage: Eukaryota > Metazoa > Chordata > Aves > Apterygiformes > Apterygidae > Apteryx > Apteryx mantelli. The sequence continues at coordinate 15,737,413 of NC_089988.1, forward strand.
AAGTGACCTCACAACCACAAAGATCAGCCATTCATCTAGCACACGCCTAGCAGGCACTGAGCCACAAGTGACCTCACAACCACAAACAGCAGCCACGCACCTAGCACTGGCCTAGCAGGCACTGAGCCACCACTGACCTCACAACCACAAAGATCAGCCACGCACCTAGCACTGGCCTAGCAGGCACTGAGCCACCACTGACCTCACAATTGAAAACAGCACCCACGCACCTAGCACTGGCCTAGCAGGCACTGAGCCACCACTCACCTCACAACCACAAACACCAGCCACGCACCTAGCACTGGCCTAGCAGGCACTGAGCCACAAGGGGCCTCACAGTTGAAAACAGCAGCCACGCACCTAGCACTGGCCTAGCAGGCACTGATCCACCACTGACCTCAAACTGAAAATAGCAGCCACGCACCTAGCACTGGCCTAGCAGGCACTGAGCCACCACTGACCTCACAACCACGAACAGCAGCCACGCACCTAGCACTGTCCTAGCAGGCACTGAGCCACCACTGACCTCACAACCACAAACAGCAGCCATGCACCTAGCACTGGCCTAGCAGGCACTGAGCCACCACTGACCTCACAACCACAAACAGCAGCCACGCACCTAGCACTGGCCTATCAGGCACTGAGCCACCACTGACCTCACAACCACAAACAGCAGCCACGCACCTAGCACTGGCCTAGCAGGCACTGAGCCACAAGTGACCTCACAACCACAAACAGCAGCCACGCACCTAGCACTGGCCTAGCAGGCACTGAGCCACAAGTGACCTCACAGTTGAAAACAGCAGCCACGCACCTAGCACTGGCCTAGCAGGCACTGAGCCACAAGGGACCTCACTGTTGAAAAGAGCATCCACGCACCTAGCACTGGCCTAGCAGGCACTGAGCCACCACTGACCTCACAACCACAAACAGCAGCCACGCACCTAGCACTGGCCTAGCAGGCACTGAGCCACCACTGACCTCACAACCAAAAAAAGCACCCACGCACCTAGCACTGGCCTAGCAGGCACTGAGCCACCAGTGACCTCACAACCACAAACAGCACCCACGCACCTAGCACTGGCCTAGCAGGCACAGAGGCAGAAGGGACCTCACAACCACAAACCGCAGCCACACGCCTAGCACTGGCCTAGCAGGCACTGAGCCACCACTGACCTCACAACCACCAACAGCAGCCATGCACCTAGCACTGGCCTAGCAGGCACTGAGCCACAAGTGACCTCGCAACCACAAACAGCAGCCACGCACCTAGCACTGGCCTAGCAGGCACTGAGCCACCACTGACCTCACAATTGAAAACAGCAGCCACCCACCTAGCACTGGCCTAGCAGGCACTGATCCACCACTGACCTCACAACCACAAACAGCAGCCACGCACCTAGCACTGGCCTAGCAGACACTGAGCCACAAGTGACCTCACAATTGAAAACAGCAGCCACCCACCTAGCACTGGCCTAGCAGGCACTGAGCCACCACTGACCTCACAGTTGAAAACAGCAGCCACGCACCTAGCACTGGCCTAGCAGGCACTGAGCCACAAGCGACCTCACAACCACAAACAGCAGCCACGCACCTAGCACTGGCCTAGCAGGCACTGAGCCACAAGGGACCTCACAACCACAAACAGCACCCACGCACCTAGCACTGGCCTAGCAGGCACTGAGCCACCACTGACCTCACAACCACAAACAGCAGCCACGCACCTAGCAGTGGCCTAGCAGACACTAAGCCACCACTGACCTCACAACCACAAACAGCAGCCACGCACCTAGCACTGGCCTAGCAGGCACTGAGCCACAAGGGACCTCACAGTTGAAAACAGCAGCCACGCACCTAGCACTGGTCTAGCAGGCACTGAGCCACCACTGACCTCACAACCACAAACAGCAGCCACGCACCTAGCACTGGCCTAGCAGGCACTGAGCCACCACTGACCTCACAACCACAAACAGCAGCCACGCACCTAGCACTGGCCTAGCAGGCACTGAGCCACCACTGACCTCACAACCACAAACAGCAGCCACGCGCCTAGCACTGGCCTAGCAGGCACTGAGCCACCACTGACCTCACAACCACAAACAGCAGCCACGCGCCTAGCACTGGCCTAGCAGGCACTGAGCCACCACTGACCTCACAACCACAAACAGCAGCCACGCACCTAGCACTGGCCTAGCAGGCACTGAGCCACCACTGACCTCACAACTGAAAACAGCAGCCACGCACCTAGCACTGGCCTAGCAGGCACTGAGCCACCACTGACCTCACAACCACAAACAGCACCCACGCACCTAGCACTGGCCTAGCAGGCACTGAGCCACCACTGACCTCACAACCACAAACAGCACCCACGCACCTAGCACTGGCCTAGCAGGCACTGAGCCACAAGAGACCTCACTGTTGAAAAGAGCAGCCACGCACCTAGCACTGGTCTAGCAGGCACTGAGCCACCACTGACCTCACAACCAGCAACAGCAGCCACGCACCTAGCACTGGCCTAGCAGGCACTGAGCCACAAGGGACCTCACAATTGAAAACAGCAGCCACGCACCTAGCACTGGCCTAGCAGGCACTGAGCCACAAGTGACCTCACCATTGAAAACAGCAGCCACGCACCTAGCACTGGCCTAGCAGGCACTGAGCCAGAAGTGACCTCACAATTGAAAACAGCAGCCACGCACCTAGCACTGGCCTAGCAGGCACTGAGCCACAAGGGACCTCACAATTGAAAACAGCAGCCACGCACCTAGCACTGGCCTAGCAGGCACTGAGCCACAAGAGACCTCACAACCACAAACAGCAGCCACGCACCTAGCACTGGCCTAGCAGGCACTGAGCCACCACTGACCTCACAATTGAAAACAGCAGCCACGCACCTAGCACTGGCCTAGCAGGCACTGAGCCACCACTGACCTCACAACCACAAACAGCACCCACGCACCTAGCACTGGCCTAGCAGGCACTGAGCCACAAGTGACCTCACAACCTGTTGGGGCCCTTGCGGTACTTCAGAGCAACAATCTATATGAAATATAGATTGTGGAACTACACTGTTTAGGATTAGTTGCTTAGCACAACTTGCTTAGCATTAGTAGCTAAATTTGCTGAAGCCTTAGGCCTCAGGCTGTAGCTGCTGCTATGTGCTTTGAAGTAGTTTACCAAGGACACTGGTGCAGCTGGGAATGATACATCCTGAGAAAGTACAGATAAACTAGCAGAAGCCAGTGGGAACCAAGGTTAAGGGCTAGACAGCTTTGCCAAAGAAGTAGCAAGGTACAAGGCATGACCGCTGTGTGCGTGATCGGTGCAATGATTGGCTACCTGTGACATAATCTGTATGAACCACAAATCAAGGGCCAGAGCGCCGAATACCTGTACTTATAAAATGGGCAAATTGCTGAATAAAGATGGAATTGAACCTGCATTCTGTGAATGCGTATGATTCATTCCCGTCACTCCCGCGGACCGCGACATCTGGTGACCCCGACGTGATACTGCAGAGGAGAAGCTGGCTTTGCTAAGAGTTCGAGTAACGGGAGTGGATACCGCCCGGGAGGCTCGTGCCCGGGGAAAACGAGCCTGGCCGTCTGAAAAAAGACGGGAAAAGAAAAGTCGTAGCTACGCAACTCTTCTGACCGGTGAGTCAGGCGCCCTTGTGAGGCGGCGGGCGGTATGGGAAACGCTGTATCAGCGGTAGAAAAGGCCACGTTAGAAAAATTGTTACAAGTGGCAGCACAAACAGAGTGACAGGTGGAGCGCCAGGCGCTGGTGGACTTGCTGTTGTGGGGAAGGCGGCGCGGTTTGTTATGGGAGTCCAGCCAGGTCTTTAGCGCGGAAGCCTGGAAGAAGGTTGGGAAGGAACTGTGGGAATCCATCCAGAAAGGAGAAAAAGAGGCCAGGCGTCTGTCCAAAACATATCGAGACGTGCGGCTCATGATCGAACAGCTGCACGGGGAGGCACAGGCAACCGCCGCCATACGGAGGGCGCTGCAGGCGGAGCCCTCTGCAGCGGCACTTTCGCCGGGGAGTGAGTGCGCAGAAGGAGCGGAGTGCGCGGTGCCCGGAGCGGAGTGCGCGGTGCCCGTCTTTGATACACCATCCGCGGGGGGGCCCTCGGTGATAGATGAGCCCTCCCCGCCATGTGCGGCACCTCTCTCTAAGCTAGAGCGGGAGGCTTGGGGGACTGGCACAGGATATGAGGACTTGCCACCGTACAAGAAAGCGGACGTTGCTGATGCCTTTGCCGCCCCCCCTGAGCCGTCCGCTCCCCCCATGGAAGTGGATCCGGCCGCTGTGCCATTACCTGAGGAGGAAAGCGTTGATCTGACTGAATATTCAAAAAAAATGGAGGAACTGTTGGAGGAAATGAGGAGGCTGGATAGGGGGTCGAAAAAGGCGCATGTGAGGGAGGCGTATAAGAAGGCGCATCAGGCCATTGTGGACAGCCTGAAGGCGGTTGAGGAACGGTTCTCCGGGGATCCTGCCGGCGGATCCCAGGAGAACCAAGAGATCGCCCCCAGAGACTGGGGGATTACCAACGTACTCAAAGGGACGTGGTCCCTTGAGCAGGCGGAGCAGCATCTGCAAGCCTGGAAAAAAAACCCTTTAACACAAAAGGAGTATCGAACGATTTTGGACCATTTACCGAGAGCACCGGAGAAAGCCCTACCACCTAGGGACCCTGACTTTGACGTGGCAAAAAGGTGGCACGGGATCATTCAGAATGCTGAACTGGTTGGGGACATGCAGTTTTTCCCTATAGTAGCCCCGGTGGTGACCACGGGTCAGGGACAGACGAGGTGGGAGCCTCTGGATTGGCAAGTGGTAACAAAGCTGCAACAGTTGGTAATGCAGTACGGGATAAACAACCACCAAGTGCAAGCGCAGCTGAGAGCCCTGGTGAAATATCAAAACCTGGTGGCGAGCGACATCCGCGCCCTTGCCGAACTGATTTTGGGGCCCACCTCTTTGCTGGTGTTTTTGAATAAGTGGCAGGAACTGCAGAAATTGGTAAAAGAAAGCGGAGTTCAATCTACTCATACTATCACATTCCTAGAAGCGCTTTCTACTACGTATATGATGACTCCCTGTGACTGGAAAGCGTTAATGAAAATGGATTTGACTAACACTCAGTATGCTGTGTGGCTTTCGGACTTTCAAGACAAATGTCCCGTACAGGCGGTTGATAACTTGAATAACGGACAAGGAGTAGGCTATAACCAATTGGCTGGAGAGGGGCTGCATGCGGATCCAGCAACCCAGACAGAATATAATAGAGAAACATAGGAGAGGATTGCAAAGTTCGTTTTACAAGCCTTGCGCGGACTGACAGGTACAAACGCCGATTCAAGTTTGTCCTTTGCAAAAGTATTACAGGGACCTACAGAACCGTACCCTGCATTTGTTGATTGGTTATATGCAGCAACTGAGCGACAGATTGAGAATGAGGAGGCTCAGGCACTGTTGCTGAGGCAGCTTGCTTTTGAGAATGCGAATGCTGACTGTGCGAGAGCCTTGCAGGCGATTTGGAACCGAGCAGCTTGCACTATTGCAGAGATGGTGCGGGCTTGTCAAAATGCAGGCTCTAAACACCACAGCACCGAATCCCTTGCCGCTGCACTGGCGGCTCAGAGGTACGAGCAAGGGGGAACAAAAAAGAAAAAAAAAAAAAAAAAAAAAAAGGATGTTCCCGTTGTGGGGCAGCACCGCGCTGGGGGGGGGCGCGACGCGGCGGCCGCCCCTCAGCGCCAGCACCAGCACCGAGCTGCTGCCCGGCCTCCCCGCCTCCCCCTCCCGCTCCTCCCCACCTCCCCCTCCCGCTCCTCCCCCCCCCCCCCGCGGTAGCGAGCGAGCGAGATGGCGGCCGCCAGGGCTCGGGCTAAGCACGAGCAGATCCTGGTGCTCGATCCACCCACCGACCTCAAATTCAAAGTAATGCTACAACCTTTTGACTATGACCCTCAGAGATAATGGCTCTAATTCTCTTCCTTCACTTCTTGTTGTAATTGCAGCCAGTCCAACTGCAATTAAACGATATTGTCATGCTTAATGACCTACTAAAAATATTAGGAGCCATTAATTGGCTCTGACCAGTGCTAGGACTTTCCACAGAACTGCTACACCCCCTTTTTGAAAAGCTCAAAGGGGACACCTCCCTAACCTCCACCCGAACTTTGACACCTGAAGCGAGAAAGGCACTCCAGTTATGTGCCCGCACTCTGGAGGAATGCCTAGAGTTGGCGACGTGATTTCTCATTGTCTTTTTATTTAGCTCTGATTGCTAACCACTTCCAGCCTTTTGCAGTATTATTTCAATGGGACCTAAGAGACAAAGATCCATTGCACGTTTTGGAATGGATCTTTCTGTCACATACTCCACCAAAAACCTTATGGACTCTTACAGAAATGTATTCTAATCTTATCATTAAGGGACGGGAGAGACTGCAAACCATGAATGGCTGTGACCCTGAAGTTATTTATATCCCAGCCACTACAGACAACTTGAACTGGTTAATTTCAGAAGACTGGGGTTTTCAAATCGCCCTTGCTGATTTCACTGGGCAGCTTTCCATTCATTATCCTCGGCACAGGTTATGGGCAGAGGCTGGCAGCCTACCCCTAGTCGCTGTCGCCCTGTCCCAGTTCCTGGTTTAACTGTCTTCACCAATGCTTTGGGCAGATCTAAAAGGGCTGCTATCATGTGGCAGTACCCTGTCACGCAAGAATGGAAAACAACAGTACGTACACAGGAACGAGGGTCGGTACAGGTACTGGAGATGGTGGCTGTCCGTATGGCTTTTGAACTTTGTGCCAAGGAACCTGTAAATGTTGTTACTGATTCCTGTTATGCCGCAGGCCTTGTGCAAAGGTTAGAGGCCTCCTTTCTCCGTGAGGTCTCCAATCCATTGCTCTTTGCAGAACTTTGTGCTCTTTGGACTCTTATTAATCGCAGAAAGCATGACTTTTATGTTTTGCATGTACGCTCACACACGGACCTGGCCGGACCCATCGCTGAGGAAAATCGACGCACTGATGCTGCAGCCATGCCAGCGGTGGTACCCAACCTTCTGGAACAAGCCAGGCTGTCTCACTCCTTCTTTCATCAAAACGCCTGCTCGCTGAAGAGGCAGTTTCAACTACCCATCCAGCAAGCCAGAGACATTATTTTGTCTTGTTCAGACTGTCAGCAGTTCGCCCCAATGCCTTCAAAGGAAGGGGTGAACCCTAGAGGTTTAAAGGCTAATGAACTGTGGCAAACAGACGTTATGCCTACTTTAGAATTTGGTCGTCTTAAATATGTACATGTCACAGTCGACACCCATTCTCGATTTCTGTGGCACACCGCCCACACTGGTGAAAAGGCTAGGGATGTGACTCGCCATTGGCTTGCCTGCTTTGCGGTCTTGGGGGTGCCAACAACCATCAAAACGGACAACAGCCCAGCCTATTGCTCAGGCTGTGTGCGTCAATTCCTCAATACATGGGGCATCTCTCATGTAACAGGCATACCCCACTCCCCAACCGGCCAAGCCATTGTTGAGCGGTCACACCGCAGCCTGAAAGACATGCTACAAAAACAAAAAAAAGGGGGAGACACTGCTCACCCCACAAGAATGACTACACAAAGCATTATATGTCCTTAATTTTTTGAATTGTGATGAAACAGGTCATAATAATTTCGAACGTCAGCAAGCCACAGACATGAGATCAATACAAAAGCCCCCAGGTTTGGTCAAAGACTTGGTTTCCGGCCAATGGGTGGGACCGATGGAACTGATAACTTGGGGGAGGGGAAATGCTTGCGTTTCTACAGGAACTCAGTTACGATGGGTGCCGTCGCGACGTGTACGACCTTATGTTGCCTCATCCTCGGAGCAACAAGCACGCCCGTCGGACCAGGCACCTGGAAACGTGGCAACATCTGGGTGACTCTTGTGAATGTAACCAATACGGACACCTTGTTTATCAATGGCGATGCCATCAGACCCTTTCCACACTTGCTTGACCGGACTTCCTCTTGATATACAGCGCATGGGGTCTCTTTACAATGATACTGTGTTAATAAATTGTAGTGCGCCAGGTACACATCAGCCCAAATGGTGGTGCGATGCAGAATGGAGACGCAGGAATGGAATATTTCCACATGGTATAACAATATGCACAATGTACACAATTTTCCTGCCTTGCCACTGCAGCCACAAGAACTTGACTTATTGGGAATTACACAGGCTGCAGGCTGCTTTTATCTAAATTATACTGCAAGGGCACCTACCAAAGAGGGTGACGTTGATGAATCTCCCTCAGGCATTTATGCCAATACACCTGTATGGTGTAATCACACCACCTCAGGTCAAATAACACCTGGACCACAACCCATAGGGTTGGCTGCTAAGGGATTCTTAATTTGTGGTCAGAGAGCCTGGAAAGGCGTACCAGGTAAAGCTGTGGGGGGACCATGTATCTTTGGACTTTTGACAATATTCCATCCCGAAAAATGGTTAATTGACGGAACGGTCCATCTTCGAGCAAAGCGATCCACCCACAGCTTTACGTCAGGTTGCGATAGTAACGTAGAATTTTGGAATCCAGCAGAACGTATCTTGAGTAGTATTTTTGCAGGAATAGGGACTGCTCATGCTTTATCACAGCTTAACAGATTAGGATGCTGGCTTGCAAAAGAAGCAAATGCTACTAGTACTGCTTTAAGTACCTTATTAACAGACGTAGATTCAATTAGATATGCCACCTTACAAAATCGGGCTGCAATTGACTTTTTGCTATTGGCCCAAGGCCATGGCCGTCAAGACTTTGAAGGAATGTGTTGTATGAACCTGAGTGATCATTCTGAGTCAGTACATACAAGCATTGCAAAATTGAAGGAGTTAACAAAACAACTGCAAGAAGACGATGGTGAAAACTTGTGGGGACTGTTTGATTGGTTGAATATGCTTGCCATAGGGCCCTGGTTGGCGGCTGGACTAAAACAGCTGATTACCATAGGTATCGTGGGTATGTTCCTATTGATTTGTGGGCCTTGTATACTACAATGTATCCTAGCTCGGGTACAGAAAATGGTTGATCTATTATTTGAAAGAAGAGGGGGAAGTGTTGGGGCCCTTGCGGTATTTCAGAACAATAATCTATATGAGATATAGAGCATGGAACTACACTGTTTAGGATTAGTTGCTTAGCACAACTTGCTTAGCGTTAGTAGCTAAATTTGCTGAAGCCTTAGGCCTCAGGCTATAGCCACTGCTACGTGCTTTGAAGTAGTTTTACCAAGGACACTGGTGCAGCTGGGAATGATACATCCTGAGAAAGTACAGATAAGCTAGCAGAAGCCAGTGGGAACCAAGGTTAAGGGCTAGACAGCTTTGCTAAACAAGCAGCAAGGTACAAGGCATGACCGCTGTGTGCGTGATCGGTGCAATGATTGGCTACCTGTGACATAATCTGTATGAACCACAAATCAAGGGCCAGAGCGCCGAATACCTGTACTTATAAAATGGGCAAATTGCTGAATAAAGATGGAATTGAACCTGCATTCTGTGAATGCGTATGATTCATTCCCGTCACTCCCGCGGACCGCGACAGACGGGATGGATTTTGCCTAAAGGCAATGGAGGGATTCAGTTGTTTGGGCCCTGGTAGGAAACCGGATTTGCCCTGGGGTGCTTTCCCAGGAACCACTCCAAAAGGATATGGCTTTCCTGTAGGTCCCATGCTATATTTGCTAGAGACCTGGGGTTGTGCTATCCTGCCTATGGCCTATCTTTATGTCAGTGAATAGTGTCTGCACTGAATTGCATTTGCTATTTGCATTGTGCAGTTCTGCTTGTGTCTCAGCCTCATAATGAGTGGAGCTCTAGCTGCAGTAGGTATCTAGGGTCATTTCAGATGGCCAAGGGAATTCCCCACCTGGCCCCCACCTCAGGCTCTAGAAAGTTGGGGGTGTCATAGTTGCTCCATCAGAACAAGCAGACACTGGCACATGCCTTGGACCACCTCTGTCTCTTCAACTGTCAACAGGTGTTTGTGTGCAACCAGATGACTCTCACGCTCTGTCTCCAGTGATCACAATGGGAGCTTAGACAAGGAGCTCCTATGCAGACACCTCTGTTGTGCTCACTTCAGGTTTGGCAAAGGGAATCCCACCTCCTGTGTGTTTGTGGAGTTCACAGGAGGGATCCGAATCCCACTCCAGCCCAGGGGTTTCTAACCTGGCATAAGGTGCGCAGACTGACTCATCTGAACCAACACCTGAACCATGGGTAAATGGACTCCCTTCTTGTACACTTCAAGGTGTCCTGCCTAGTGAAGGCATAGGAATAGGGGCTTCCAGAGGGGGACGTTTCCACCTTTCATAGATAACCATCCTCTGATGAGACAAATTGCAATGCTGGAATACGTCTTCCTTCAGTGCTTAGAGAGGGACCATGAGTGATTATTTTAGTTTATTGGAGTGAGCATTTCCCAGGAGGAGGGAGCACAAGGGACAGAGAAATTCATGAGCTCAGCTGGGCCTCTGCTCCTGAGCAGGCCAGGCTCCGGGGATGGAGGGAGCTCATGGCAACTGGGCAGCACTGCCCAGAGCCAGCTGTGTGCAGGAGCAGCTCCTCTGCAAAGAGCAGCAGGGCTCTGGGCACTGCCTGCTGCTGCTGACATGAGAGGAGACAAGGCAGAGAGAAGTGCAAGGCAGTGTGGAGTGGGAGGAGAGAGGAGAGCTCCTTGTGGGAGAAATCTTCACAGCCCTTGACACGGTAAGTCTCTGGCTGCAGGGCAATGCCACTGAGGTTCCTGGAGGGGTCTTCTGAACCCATCCCATCCCCTCACTCATAGGATTTTTAGCTTCTCTCTGCTGACTTCTGCAGTGCAGAGTAGGGGGAGGTGCTTCAGGACAGGGATTTTCTACCACACCATCTCAGGGATGAGGCATCCTACTACCTTCTCCCAAGGAAGCTGCAGGGGTGTGAAGCTGGGGTGTGCACACAGATCTGCGCAGTGCTGTAATTCCAAGCACTGTCCCTGCACCACAGGTTGCTGTGTTCCTGGCTAAGTGACTCCACTGCCTGTGAGGGTCAGAACTCAGCCTGCCCGGGAAACTCCTGACGGCACTGCTTGGAGAAGCTCTGGGTGGGAGGAGCGACCTCTGTCACGGCAGGTTCATTCCCCCATTGAGAAGGTGCTGTGTGGGTCGGGGCTGCTCATAGCGCTAGCTCATGCACAGGACTCTTCAGAGGGGACTTTTCAAAAGGAAAGTGAAGGCAGGGATTTCCTGAAAGAGAAGCCCATTTCCTGACATGGTGCTTTACATTTCCTACCACCTGGCAAGGGGAAAATGGAAATGGAGCTGTCAGGCTTGGACAACAGACTGAGACTCATGAACAGTTTCCAGGAGCAGCCAACGTGTCTGCTAGGAACTTCTGAAAGTCCCTTCCCCCACCCCTTATTCTATAGACAGCACCAGCTTCCCCTTTGCTGGCCTCATCAGGGTTTATGTGACCTGCTCCTTAGCACCTGCAACCATGGGGATGGCCCTGGGCAGTGCCCTGCTACTGGGAGGTTTCTGCAGGGGAGACCTGAGCTCCCTGAGGGAGGTGTCGGCACTGCAGGGCCTGACCATGACTTGCTCAACTCCATCCACCCATAATGTTTCTGTTTGCACTTCCCTCTCACTGCCTGCCCATCTCCACTGCCTGGAGCTGTCCCTGCTGGCAGCTGTTTCTCAGTCCCAATGTCTTTTCCTGGTCGGTGCTCACAGACCCCCTCCCACCCTCTGTGTGTTCATTCCTGCCCTCCACAAACCTCCCACAGGCAGGGTCCTGTCCAGGGGCATCTCTGTGATTGCAGGTTCTAAGGAGCAGGTCAGGCAAACCCTCCCGAGGCCAAGAAGGTGATGGTGGTGCTGTCTGTAGGCTGAGGTGTGGATGAAGAGACTTGCTGAGGTTTCTCTCAGACCTTTTGGGGCTGTGTACAAGTATCTGAAGGGAGGGTGTCGAGAGGATGGGGCCAGACTCTTTTCAGTGGTGACGAGCGACAGGACGCGAGGCAATGGGCACAAACTGAAACACAGACACTTCCATCTTAACATGAGGAAAAACTTTTTCACTGTGAGGGTGACAGAGCACTGGAACAGGTTGCCCCGAGAGGTGGTGGAGTCTCCTTCTCTGGAGATATTCAAAATGCGCCTGGATGCAATCCTGTGCAATGTGCTCTAGGTGACCCTGCTTGAGCAGGGGGGTTGGACTAGATGATCTCCAGAGGTCCCTTCCAACCTCAGTGATTCTGTGATTCTGTGATTCTGTTACCAGCCCTGTATGTCCTGCATGGTGTTCCCTTCCTGGCAGTGAGAAGCCCCAATCCCCTTCCAACCTGTGAGGCTCCTGGCAATGCATTTCATCAAAGTGGGGAATAAGCTGACTCTCCTTTTGGGAGAGTCCATCTTTAGGACCCTTGACTGCTTCTCGGGGCTGTGCTGTCAAGCTGCAAGCTGCCTTCCAGAAAAGCACAGCTTCCCTGGAGCATTTCTGTAATATCTGAGAGTCCCTGGTCTGGTCACGTGAGTCAGAAACCTTGTCACACTCTTCATCACTCTCTCCATCTCGGGGCTGAGAGTGTAGAATTTGGGAATCTTCACTGTGAAACTGAACTCCCCCACTCCCAGCTTAGTCCCATTTCTTTCTTAGAGGAATTTGTGAATGTGGTTGTCCTTCATCTGAGTGAGGTGCAAGTGCGGGGCAGTGAGGGGCAAGACTCATGGACAGACCAGGTCCTGTGACCCTGTTCAAAGTCACAGAAAGTCCTTTTTTCATCTTGGGATGCACAAGGGCTCATGCTGAGAGCAATTGAAATGCCAAAGATTTCTACCCCCTCAAAGAATGCTCCCACTGGGAGATGGAGGCATCTAAAATACATATATACGTGTGTGCGTGTGCATGTGTGTGTGTGTGTGCGCATATATATATATATATATATATATATATGTATGTATGTATATCCTCAGACTCCTCCACTGATCATTTTGCAGAGAAAAATGGGTTTCCAAATGTTGAACAGCCCTTCCACATACGCGGTGGACATAATCTGCTGCGGGATGTGTGCATCAGAGCTAGTCACTTCCCATTCTCTCTGCAGTGCCTGCAGGAAGGGTGCACATGGCAAACTGGCGTGAGGACAGGGTCTATCCCATTGGGACAGAGACATCTAGAAAGGGTCAGGTCACCCCCTGCCTTCCCTTGACTGTTTCTCTGCCTTGCTGGAGTGGCAGCTGGTGTGACTGATTCAGATACAGACACCTCTGTTCAAGAGGACAAGGCTGGGGCAGATGAATCCCTCACAAGGGTCTTCTCTTTCAGACACAGCTGCCATGAGAGCTGTATTCAGCTCTCATCATGGTAAACAGAGAAACTTCCCACTGGTACCTGGACCAAGTCCCCTGCTCCCAGCTCCCAGCGCCCATCCCCAGGTATCCCACCACATTGCAGGGTCATTTTGACACCTCCATTTACACCCCCCAGCAGTTCAGGACTGACTCCTCTGGAGCCAATGAGCAGAGGCCCCTGCTCCACATGGCACCCTCAGCCAGTGTAAAGAGAGCTGCAGAAAGGGAGCTGAGTGAAGGTAAAGGACAGAGGAAAGGTGGGGGTTTCTATGAGAAACAGAGTGGGTTTGGCTCAGAGAAGCCTGCTCTAACTTGCCACTGTCTTTTCCTCCTTGGACAGTCCACAAAGCCCCGAGGAAGCAAATGTCCAACAGCAGCTCCTTCAACGAGTTCCTCCTCCTGGCATTTGCTAACACGCGGGAGCTGCAGCTCTTGCACTTCTTGCTCTTCCAGGGCATCTACCTGGCTGCCCTCCTGGGCAACGGCCTCATCATCACAGCTGTAGCCTGTGACCACGGCCTACACACCCCCATGTACTTCTTCCTTCTCAACCTCTCCCTCCTCGACCTTGGCAACATCTCCACCTCTGTCCCCAAATCTATGGCCAATTCCCTGTGGGACACCAAAGTCATTTCCTACTCAGGATGTGCTGCCCAGGTCTTTTTCTCCTTTTTTTTAATTACAGCAGAGTTTTATCTCCTCACAGTCATGGCCTATGACCGCTATGTTGCCATCTGTAGACCTCTGCACCATGGCACCCTCATGGGCAGCAGGGCTTGTGTCAGAAAGGCAGCAGCTGCCTGGGCCAGTGCTTTTCTCAATGCTGTCCTGCAAACTGGGAACACATTTTCCATACCACTCTGCCAAGGCAACATAGTGGACCAGTTCTTCTGTGAAATCCCCCAGATCCTCAAGCTCTCCTGCTCAGACTCCTACCTCAGGGAAGTTGGGCTTATTGTGGTTGGTGCCTGTTTAGCTTTGGGGTGTTTCATTTTCATTGTGCTATCCTATGTGCAGATCTTCACTGCTGTGCTGAGGATGCCCTCTGAGCAGGGCCGGCACAAAGCCTTCTCCATGTGCCTCCCTCACCTGACCGTGGTCTCCCTGTTTGTCAGCACTGGTTTCTTTGCCTACATGAAGCCCCCCTCCATCTCCTCCCCAGCTCTGGATCTGGTGCTGGCCATGCTGTACGCGGTGGTGCCTCCAACAGAGAACCCTCTCATCTACAGCATGAGGAACAAGGAACTCAAGGAGGCACTGAAGAAACTGATTCAGTTGGTACTGTTTCGGCAGCAATAAGCTGCCCATGTCTCCTCACAAGTGATTTTCAAGCCATTTCAGGGAACATTTCCAGTTCGGGTATTCCATCTGTGATAAGCATGTTTGTACACAAGTGTCTGAATTCATCCCTCTTCTCCAGAGGCACAAACTCCTTCTGTCTGACCCAGAGGCTTTGTGTAAATCTGCTGACCACTGTGTCAGAGCTGGCTTCCCTTGCAGCATCTCTGTAATAAAAGAAGATCTCCTCAGCACAATGCCTGAAGACCGGGCTCTTCTTCCCAAGCAGGAGCCAAGAATGCGCTCAGGGAATTGCCCCCGAAAAGGCCCTGTTGCCGTGCCTGGGTTTTCCATGGGCTAAGGGGGATGCGCCCATGGAGTGATGTGTTAGGGTGCCCAGTGGGTGCCCAGGGCCCCTGGGGAGGGTTAGTGGTCAAGAGGTATCTGCCGGGCACTGTCCTACATATTACCAGGCTGGTCACAGATGCCCATCCTTCTGGAAGGGAGTATGGAGCCACCCAGATAGCAGAGGGGATCTCCAGGGCAGCATGTGCCTGGCATGGGCAGTGAGTGGAGACTCCCAAAACCACGTGGAGTCACCTAAGGGTAAAGGGCCAAACTGAGGAACGTACCAAATCTCAGGAGAGGGAGTGGGCTGGGTCTAATGACACCTCTGACCCCATCCTGAGCTATGTGAAATGCCCCTCCAAGCATCTTCCACAGCCACAGATCCTGGGGAGGGGTTTGTCAGGTGCAATGATGCTGGGCCAGCTGGGTCTACCCAGACCAGCACAGTCAGGGTGGAGTCACTCCATGGCCCCACAGCCTGCTCGCCCTGCAGAGCAGCACCGCCAGCCCGGATCCCTGCGGGGAGCACAGGGGAGGGCTGCAGGAATGGCCAGGCAGGCCAGCACAGACACACTGACCTGGGGAAAGGCTCTCTGGGGAGCAGGCACATCCCTGGAGAAGAGTAAAGGAGCAATTGTATGTTTGTGGGGAAGAATAAATGAAAACCTGTTTCTATGTGTGTCAGCTCAGGGCAGGCTGCCCTGTCACTGGAGCTGCCTGAGGAGCCCCGGGGCCAGGACTCTTGTGCTGTCCTGGGGAGAGGGGCTGCCCAGAGGGGCTACAGGCAGCCAGGGTTAAGGATCTCCTTGTGATGACATGGAGTGAGTGGGCTCCATTTCCTTGGGCCATTGCTGGTCCCCAGCCCGGGGGCTGATGGGCAGGCTGACACCCCTCTCTGCCCCCCAGGACCTGCTGTGCCCTTCAGAGGGTCTGGGGCTGTGGGGTGAGTGCCCAGAGCTCTTCAGCCCCCTGTGGCGGGCACTGCTGCGGGCCACTGCCAGAGTGGGCTGCTCTGCTGGGTGGTCTGGGGAGAGGGCAGGGGAGGTGGGGAGAGCTGGGTAGGGTCTGGGCTGGGCTGGGAAGGGCCCAGGAGAGGAAAAATGCCAGCAGGCAGCTACTGTGTGTGAACGGCAGTGTGGGAGCACAGAGTTGTGTGCTTGCAGGGCAAATGCAGGTCTCCTGGGAAGGGCACCAGGACATGGCGGGTGCAGGAGAGAAGAGCCCAGGTTGTTCCCTGTGTTGCATGGACACACTGGGGAAACTGCCCCAGGGCCATCGTCCCACACCAGCCCCTCACATCACCCCTTTCCCGTGCTGGCTGCTCACCCCAGCTGTGGGGTTGTCCATGGCCAGCTCCATCCTCCTGCAGGTCTCTGTATCCTGACAGAGAGGAAAAGAACCACCTTGCATGACTTATCTTCTGCACCAGACCCTGGCAGATCCTGGAGCACGCTGACCCCCATGTGGGGCACAGCCCTGGCTGGGTAAGGATATTTTTACATTTGCTAAAGACCTTGGGCACATTAGAGTGCCATCACCCTCATGCCATGACTTTTTGTTTGTGCCATACTCATTTGGTATCATGTTGTAATGTACAGGAGTTGTAGGCTGTGAGCAGGGCCCATTCTGGACAAGCAGTCACTCATAAAGAAACCTTGAACTGAAAACCTTTCAGGCCCAAGAGGCAACCTCACACCACTAGGAGGGGCTGGTTCTGGGGAGGCCATGTTAGGTGCTAAACCACATGCAGCAAAGGATTTGCTGCCTGCAAGATTTGCAGTACCTATCACCAGAGAGGACAGAATCACAGAACCATTTAGGCTGGAAGGGACCTTGGGAGGTTCTAGTCCAACCTCCTGCTCACTGAGGAATCAACACTGAATTCACACAAAGTTCCTCAGGGCTTTGTCCAGCTGCATCCTGAAAGCCTCCAAGAAGAGAGAGTCCATAACCCCTCTGGAGCCCACTTCAAATGCTTCAGGATCCTCATCGATTTTTCTCCCTTCTATACAATTTTAACAACGCTTGTGTCAGCTTTTAACTCTTTCCTCTCATTCTCATGCCACAAATTCCTTTAAAAACCTTGTTCATTATCAGTGGCAACTTTGAGCTGGGAAGCTGCTATGAGTTCCCCCAGAAACCTTCCCTTCTCTGCGCTGAACAAACCCATTCCCTCAGCCTCTCCTCACAGGGGAAGTGCTCCAGCCCCCAACCGCCTTGGCAGCCTGCCACTGGACTCACTCCATGTGATCAACAGTGCTCTTCTACAGGCAGCCCCAACTGGACACAGTCTCTGGATGCGCTCTAATGAGCGGTGAGTAGAGGGAGATAATCACTTCTCTCCATCTCCTGGCTGTGCTCCTGTTCCCGCCGCCCAGGACACTGTGGCCTCCTTTGTTGCTAGGGCAAGCTGCTGGCTGATGTTCAGCTCCCTGCCCACAAAGACTCCCCAGACCATATTATTGCAGGGTGTTGGTCTACCCCAGGTGCAGGACCTGCATTTCTCCTTATTGAATTTCACAAAATTCCTGACAGCCCATTCCTCCCATCTGCTGAGGTCCCTCTGAATGGCAGCTCTCAAACATGTGACTCTTCCTCCTGATGAGGTGTCATCTACAAACATGACGAGAGTTGCGTCCTCCAGGTCACTGGTGAACCTGTCAGACAAGACAGGTCTGAGTATAGACCCCTGCCTACTCCACCTTTACCTGGCTTCCTGGTAAAGCATGACCCATTCAAAAAACCCTCTGAGCTCCATCATCCAGCTTTTTATCCACCCAAGTGTCTACCCATCTTAACATGATGCCTTATTGTATTCAAGAATATTCATGGAGACAGTGTCCAACACCTTGCTAAAATCATGGTAAATGACATCCAGTACTTTCTGCTCCTCCACAATCACAGGTCTTTTGTCACAGAAAGCAATCAGGTTGTGCAGGAATGATTTACCTTCAGTGAATCCATGCTGACTGTTCCCAGGCACATTCTTCATGTGCCCAGAAATATGATGTGAGAGCATTTGCTGCATGACACACTCCTCACCAAAGTGAGGCTGAAGGGCCTGCAGCTCCCCAGGTTGTCCTTGTGGCCTTTTTTGAAGATGGGCAGAACCTATTCCTTTTTCTGGTCATTGGATCTCCCCTGATCTCCACAACCTTTCAAAAGGTGATAGAGACTGGCCTTGTTATGACGTTGGCCAGCCCTCTCAGTGTCCTTGGATGCAGCCCATCGCATCCCAGAGACTTGCATGGGCTGAGTACTTACAAGCAATCCCTCACTCAACCCTCATCCCCTGCTGGCTGTTTTTCTCTTCTGGAGTCCTGACTTGAGGCACAACAGCTCAGGAGACCTTGCTGGTGAAGACTGAAGCCAAAACGCACCGAGCTGCTCAGACCAATCTGCATCTGCCCTGTTCAGCAGTGAGACCAGGTGTTCCTTGCTTATTCTTTCTCTGTTAGCAGAGTAGTAGCAGCTCTTCTTCATGCCCTTGATGTCCCCTGCAAGTGTCTACCCTCAGGGAGCTTTGGTTTCACCATTCCTACTTTGGTGGACAAGAGTATCCTGTTGAACCAAGCCGATCTCCCAAGATGTCTCCCAGTTCGAATGGGTATCGCTATGGACCATTCTTGTGCTTGGTGGCTGCTGTCTTTAAAGACCTGCTGGCTTTCCCAAGCTCCATTGCCCCCCAGAGCTGCCTCCAATGGGATCCCCCACCAGTCCCCTGGAGAGGACAAAGTTTCCTCCTTTAATGGCTGGAGTCTGTACACTACTATTGTCCTTCCTCACTGCCCTCACGATCTCGGACTCCACTTTTCCATAGTCACTGCAGCCAGGGTTTCCACAGATTATCACAGCCCTGATCTGTGCTTCCTTATGTGCGAGTACCAGATCTACGTGAACATCACCCTTCCTGGCCCATCAGGGAGCTGTGCTTGGAAGCTGTTGCTGACACCCTCCAGAAATCTCCTGGACTGCTTGCACCCTGCTGTTTGCCCTTGCAATGAATGTCAACGAGATTAAAGTCCCCCCATAAGAACCAGGCCTCTGACCCACTGACTTCCTCAGGTTGCTTAAAGGAGACTGCATCCACCTCCTCACCCTCATCAGGTAGTCTGTAACTCCCATCACAACATCACCTTTACTCTGATGCTCACACACAAGCTCTCACCCAAACCCTTGTCCATCCCATGCAAGAGCTCCATCCATCTGAGCTGTCCCTTCACACCAGGGGCATCCCCCCTGCTCATCTTCTCTAATGGTCTTGCCTGCACAGCTTGTACCCTGCCATCACAGCCCTCCAGTCATGGTAGCGGTCCCACCGCTTCTCAGTTATTCCAAACATGTTTCAGTCCTGTGACAGCTTGTGCATCTCCATCTGCTCCTCTCTGTGCCTCTCAGGCTGCATTCACTTGTGTATATTTGGGTTGCAGAGCCTCAGTTGTGGCACAGAGAGCAGACTGGTCATGGTGAAACACGTTACCAAGAGACAAGGACACCGTGTGTGCAGTGGCCACACTTCAGAGCAGAGCCATGCTGGCCTAGATAGCAGGTGGCAATGTAATGGTGGAATGAGCTTCCCACTGAGAGAGGAAAGCCTGCATTGCCCAAGGCCAGGCAGAAACAGAGATGGGCTGGCAGAAATGGCAGGAGAGGGTTTCGCTGCCTGAGCTGATTTGTAGCACCTTGGGGCCTGTGACAGAGGTGAATCGATCTCCAGGCAGGACAAGGTGCCACTGAAGAAGTCCCTGGGCCTGGGCAGCCTGTGATCCAGGCACCCTGAGGTCATCATCAGCCCAATCCCTGTTCATAACATCTGCTGGTGAGAAGAGGTTCAGGCAGAGAAGAGCAAGAAGGGTTTGAGAGTGCAGAGACTAGAGCAGAGACCTTGGTGGAATGTGCCTCCCATTTATGCAGCACACTTGAATGCAGTCAGGATGGACTTTCCCTAAAGGCAGTGGTGGGATCCAGTTCTCTGGACACTGGTAGGAAATCTGAGTTGCTCTGGGGCACTTGCCCAGCAGCCACTCCAAAGGGGCATAGTTTTCCTTTAGACCCCATGGTGTATCTGCTAGAGACATGCGGATGGGCTGGACACCCCCAGGCATCTGACACGGCCCTGCCTGCCTGTTTCTATGTCATGGAGTCAAGTGTCAGCACTGTACGACATCAACTGTTTGCAATGTTGGGATCTGCATGTGTCTCAGCTTCCCAGTGAGTCGAGCTCTGGTAGCAGTGGGCATCTAATATCATTTCAGGTAGCCAAGGCAGTTCCCCTCCTGGCCCCCACCTCATGCTCAAGAAGGATGTGGGTGACACAGTTGCTCCATCAGAGCAAGCAGACACTGGCACATGTTTTTGACCATCTCTGTCTCTTCCAATGTCACCAGGTGTTTGTGTGTGAGCAACTGACTCCCACCCTCCATCTCCATTGATTGCAATAGGAGCATGGACCAAGATCTCATATGGAGACATCCATGCTGTGCTCCCTTCTGCCTGGGCAAGGGGACTCCCACCCCCTTTGTGTTTTTTACGGAGCTCACGGGAAGGCTCGGAATCCTATGTCAGCCCAGGGCCTTCTGAACCAGCCTGAGAAACCCAAACTGACTCATGTGAATCAATACCTGAACAATGGGAAAAGGAGCTCTATTCTTGTCCCTATCTAGGTGTGCTGCCTAGCTAAGAGATAGGAATAGGGGCTTCCTCAGTGGGACATTTCCACTTTTCATAGACAACCATCCTCTGATGAGACAAATTGCAATGCTGGAATCAGTCTTCCTTCAGTGTTTCGAGAGGGACCATCAATGATTATTTTAGTCTACTTCAGTGAACATTTCCCAGGAGGAGGGAGCACAAGGGACAGAAAAAAATCATGCCTTCAGCTGGGCCTCTGCTCCTGAGTGGGGCCGGACTCCTGGGACAGAGGGAGCTCATGGCAACCAGGCAGCACTGCTGAGACACAGCGCTGTCAGGAGCAGCTCCTCTGCAAAGAGCAGCAGGGCTCCAGGCACTGCCTGCAATTTCTGCCAGAAGATGAGACAAGACAGGGAGAAGTGAAAGGCAGTGTGCAACGTAAGGAGAGAGGAGAGCTCCTTGTGGGAGAAATCTTCACAGCCCCTGACACAGTAAGTCCCTGGCTTCAGGGCAATGCTACTGACGTTCCTGGCAAGGTCTTGAAACCCATCCGGTCACACGATTGGATTTTTAAGGATAGTTTTATCAGTTAAACTTTTACAGAGGAGGAGGAAATGCTTCAGAGCAGGGATTCCCAGTCACAGTGCCACAGGGACAGGGCATGCTGCTACCTTCTCCCAGGGACGCTGCAGGGGGGTGTAGCCTGTGTATGCTCAGAGGTCTCTCCAGGACTGTAATTCAGAGCAGTGTCCCTGTGCCCGAGTGTGCTGTATGCCTGGAGCAGTGACTTTGCTGCCCAGAAGGGTCAGCACTCAGCCTTCCCGAGGACCTTCCCACAGGGAGAAGCTCTGGGCGGGAGGAGAGACCCGTGGAAGGGCAGCTTGAGCCTCCTGTCAAGAGGATGCTGCATGAGTCAGGTCTGCCTACAGCTCCATCTCACTCGCAGGACATTTCTGGAGGAGACTTTCCAAATGGAAGGTCAAGGCAGGGGATACATGAAAGGGAGGGAGCTGTCATGAGTCTGTGCTTTCAGTTTGATTCTCTTTGGGTGCGGTGAAATGGGATTGGATCTGTCAGGTTTAGACAGGGGACGGAGGCTCCAAAACAGTGACACTGACAGAGGAGCAGCTCTGGGAGGGACTCAGCAAATGCCTTCATCCCATCCATCCCTCAGCCTCAGGACAGAACCAGCATCACCTTTCCAGCCTCAGCAAGGTTTCTCTCACCTGCTCTGTAGCACCTGCAAACATGGAGGTGCCCTGGGCAGTGTCCTGCTCCCTCAGGTTTTTGCAGGGCAGAGCTGAGCACCCAGCAGGTGGGATGGGGTGTGTGAGCACTGAGAGGGGAGAGACATGGGGATAGAGAAACAGCTCCCCACAGAGACGGCTCCAGGCAGCAGAGTCATGTTCAGAGTGTGAGAGGAAACTCCAAGGCCTCCTCTCCTCTCCCAGCCAGCACAGCCCTCTGCTCTCAAGGCTGGGGGGTCCAGGGCAGGAGTCGTTTCCTTGTCAGCCAGACATGCAGGAGAGGACACACTCCTGAGTGCCCCTCTGTCCCTCCCTGGCCCTGCCTCCCTCACCACAAATATCATGGTATGGCTGCATGTTTCCCACCTGCCCATGCTGCCCTTGTCCTTCCCCTTGGACTCTCTGGGCAGGGGGCTTTCTGATGCAGTTCAGACTCTGAGACCCTGCGGGTCCTGCCCTTCAGATGTGTCCTTGACAGTGAGGTGCTCTTCTAGCCTGTGGGGCTCTGGGCAGTGCTGTGTGTGGGGGGGGTGCTGGGAATGAGCCAACTCTCTTGTCAGGACACCCCATCCTTAGGAGATTCTGCCATTTCCCTGGGGTGTCTGGCTGGGCTGCAAGCTGCCCTCCACAAGGACACAGCTCTCCCATTGCAGCTGTGTGTTATCTAGGTGCCCCAGGCAGAAGCCACCTGGATCCTGAGGCCACGCTGGGACATGCTGCTGGGAGTCTGGATGTGGGCAGCTGGAAGGAGCCCGATGTGTTGCTGGCTAGAAGGGGAGGGCTGACACGTGCCTCACATCCCCTCAGAAAGAGTGCTGAGGGGCACTTTGCAAGTGCATTCCTCTGCTCTCTGCGGTGTCGTTTCTTTTTGGGGTAACATGAGTGCAACTGTCCTCCACCTCCAAGGTGGGAGCACAGGGCAGCTGGGAAGAAGGCAGATGGACAGGCGAGCTCTGCTCTCTCTGCACTCAAGCCAGAGTGAATCCTTTTGCCTCTGAGGAGTCACAGCTGCTCACTCTGAGTGCAGCAGCAATGCTGAGGATTTCTACCTCCAGGAATGCTCCTTAGGTGTGACAGGGTCAGCTAAATAAAACAAAAGAAACCTTAAAACTCTTAATGCCCCCACATTATTTAGAAGTGGGAGTGTAGATGCTGAAAATGCCTTCAACATTATGTGTGGATGAAATCTGGGTGGAACTGGGATTATAACAGTTTAGTCACCCCTGTTCTCATGTCTGCAGTGCTGTCGGTCAGGGCTGACTCCTCTGGAGCCCACAGGCAGAGGCTCCTGCTCCTCATATCAAACTTGGCCAGCACAAACCAGAGCTGAAGTGACGGAGCTCAAGGATGGTGCTGCTGAGATGGGGAGAGGTAATGTGTGTTTTTGGGAGGGTTTTAGGAAAAAGCTTTCCTCAGAGAAGTCTGTATTAATTTGTCTCTATCTGTTGTTCCTTGGAGAGTCCCCAAAGCCCAGAAGGAGCAAAATGTCCAACAGCAGCTCCCTCAACGAGTTCCTCCTCCTGGCATTTGCGGACACACGGGAGCTGCAGCTCTTGCACTTCTCACTCTTCCTGGGCATCTACCTGGCTGCCCTCCTGGGCAACAGCCTCATCATCACAGCCATAGCCTGCGACCACCACCTCCACACCCCCATGTACTTCTTCCTCCTCAGCCTCTCCCTCCTCGACCTTGGCACCGTCTCCACCACTGTCCCCAAATCCATGGCCAATTCCCTGTGGGACACCAGGGCCATTTCCTACTTAGGATGTGCTGCCCAGTTATTTTTCTTCTTTTTATTCATTTCAGCAGAGTATTCTCTCCTCACAGTCATGGCCTATGACCGCTTTATTGCCATTTGCAAACCCCTGCGCTACGGGACCCTCATGGGCAGCAGAGCTTGTGTCAAAATGGCAGCAGCTGCCTGGGCCAGTGGTTTTCTCTATGCTCTCATGCACACTGCGAACACATTTTCAATACCACTCTGCCAAGGCAATATCATGGAGCAGTTCTTCTGTGAGATTCCCCCGCTCCTCAAGCTCTCCTGCTCAGACTCCTACCTCAGGGAAGTTGGGCTTCTTGTGGTTGCTGTCTGTTTAGTCTTTGTGTACTTTGTTTTCATTGTGCTGTCCTATGTGCAGATCTTCACTGCCGTGCTGAGGATGCCCTCTGAGCAGGGCCGGCACAAAGCCTTTTCCACGTGCCTCCCTCACCTGGCCGTGGTCTCTCTGTTTGTCAGTACTATCATCTTTGCCTACATGAAGCCCCCCTCCCTCTCCTCCCCAGCTCTGGATCTGGTGGCGACTGTTCTCTATGCGGTGGTGCCTCCAGCAGTGAACCCTCTCATCTACAGCATGAGGAACAAGGAGCTCAAGGATGCAGTGAGTAAACTGAATCAGCTGGTACTAGTTCAGCAGCAATAAGTGGCCCATCTTTCCTCACAAGCCATTTCCAGTTTTTCTCAGACAGCTCTTTTGTTTTGGGACTTCTGTCTGTGATAGTCATGTTTTTACAGAAATGTTTCAATTCATTCCACCTCTCCAGAGGCCCAAACCCCGTCTGTCTGACCCAGAGGCCATCTGTAAATCTGCCGAGCACTGTGTCAGAGCTGGCCTCCCTTGCAGCATCTCTGTAATAAAAGAGGATTTCATCAGTACACTGCCTGAAGACTTGGCTCTTCTTCCCAAGGTGGAGCCAAGAATGTGCTCTGGGAATTGCCCCTGAAAAGCCCCTTTTGCCATGACTGGGTTTTCCATGGGCTCAGGAGCATGTGCTCATAGGGTGATGTGTGAGGGAATGAGGGCTGATTCAGCCTTCACTTGTGGGTGCCCAATGGTCATGAAGAGGGTGAGTTCTCAGGACATATCTGCTGGGGCTCTCTCACATATTAGAGGACTGATGACAGATGCCCATCCTTCTGGAAGGCAATATGGAGCCACCAGGTGAGCAGAGGGGATCTCCAGGGACAGGATTTGCCTGGGATGGGCAGTGAGTGGAGACTCCCAAAACCAAGTGGAGTCACCCAAAGTCAAGGGCCTCAACCAAAGAATGAACCAAATCAGGGCTCTGCAATCTCAGGAGAGGAAGTGGGGACTCATCAGGCACAGGGAAGGCAGCCTCAAGGGTGGTTCATGTCACCTACAATGAAAAACCATGGCTGGATCTAATGGCACAGCTGACCCCATCCTGAGCCATTGGAAATGCCTTGTGATTGCTCTGAGCATCTTCCACAGCCACAGACACCTGGGGAGGGGCTTGTCAGGTGCAGTGATGCTGGGCCAGCCAGGTCTACCCTGACCAGCCCAGCCAGTGTGGAGTCACCCTGGGGCCCCACAGCCTGCTGGCCCTGCAGAGCAGCACCGCCAGCCCAGGGAACACAGTGGAGGGGTGCAGGAGTGGCTGGGCAGGCCAGCACGGACACATTGACCTGGGGAAAGGCTCTCTGGGGAGCAGGGATGTCTCCAGAGAAAAGCAATGGTGCCATTGTGTGCTTGTGGAGAAGAATAAATGAAAACCTGTTTCTGTGCGTGCCAGCTCAGGGCAGGCTGCCCTGTCACTGGAGCTGCCTGAGGAGCCCCAGGGCCAGGACTTGTGTGCTGTCCTGGGGAGAGGAGCTGGTCGGAGGGGCTGCTGGCAGTCCAAGTTAAGGATCTCCTGGTCACGAGAGCAGTGGAGACATGGAATGAGCAGCCTCCCTTTCCTTGTGCCATTGCTGGCCCCCAGCCCAGGGCCTGATGGGGAGGCTGACACCCCTCTCTGCCCCCCAGGACATGCTGTGCCCTTCAGAGGGTCTGGGGCTGTGGGGTGAGTGCCCAGAGCTCTTCAGCCCCCTGCAGTGGGCACTGCTGGGGGCCACCGCCAGCCTGGGCTTCTCTGCTGGGTGAGCTGGGGAGAGGGCAGGGGAGGTGGGGAGAGCTGGGGAGGGTCTGGGCTGCGCTGGGAAGGGCCCAGGAGGGAAAAAATGCCAGCAGGCAGCTACTGTGTGTGAACAGCAGTGTGGGAGCACAGAGCTGTGTACTTGCAGGGCAAATGCAGGTCTCCTGGGAAGGGCACCAGGACATGGCGGGTGCAGGAGAGAAGAGCCCAGGTTGTTCCCTGTGTTGCATGGACACACTGGGGAAGCTGCCCCAGGGCCATCGTCCCACACCAGCCCCTCACATCACCCCTTTCCAGCACTGGCTGCTCACCCCAGCTGTGGGGTTGTCCATGGCCAGCTGCGTCCTCCTGCAGGTTTCTCTATCCCTACAGAGGGGAAAAGGGCAGCCTTGCATGGCCTCTCTTCTGCGCCAGAGCCCAGCAGAACCCGGAGCATGGCTGTTTGCTGCACCCCACGTGGGGCACAAGTCAGGCTGGATAGGGGCCCTCTAGACTCCAGGGGAATTTTTAAGAGTCATTTAATATTCTGTCAGCCCTTTCCGTATCCAAGGTCTCTGGCTGCACCTCCAGCTGTGCTCTGGCTTTCCTCACTCCATCCCTGCATGCATATAAAATGTCTCCATGATCCCTCTGGGCAGCCTGTCCCCTTTCCAACCTCTGTGCATGTCCACCCCAACACCCTGAGTGCTGGTGCTGCTGCCAGGGCAGAGGTGGAGGATCCCCGCAGCCGTTCCTCAGGGATCTCCCCAGGGAAACGCTGTGCCCAGTCGCAGACTCAGCCCCAGCCCCAGCATGGCAGAGGGGAGCTGCCCTCTCCTGACCCCTCTGGATGTGCCAACCCCACCTCAGCCCAATCCTGAAAGGTTCCAACGCAGTCCTGGAGGGAGCTGGAGGTACCTCTCCTAACTGTGCATTGTAAAATCAGACCCAAGTGGCTGCCCTCACTTTTTTGTCCAGCTACGACTCCACGTGCACTGTTAGCTGAGTAGGGCTCCAAATCTGAAGCTCTCCTTACACCTTTACATTGGCTGTCAGGCAAGTGTTGCTGTGGATATATGGTCATTTTTTGCATCTAAAACCTTCTCTGGGTGCTGCTCAGGTCCCAGCATCCCTTTCTAAGGCTTTCCTGACTGTAGTGCAGAGACCGGTTCGAGGTAGAGACAGGAAGTCAGGTCAGCAGGATGGGCACAGGGACGGGTCCAGACATGAGAGGCACAGGGCCAGGAACAGGCATGTCCACAGCATAACTCAGGCATGGCTCCAGCCTGTGATTCTTCATTGAGGGTGCAGGAATCACTCTCCAGTGCCCCTTCTCCAGGCCTCTGGGGTCCCCACTGCCTCTCCGGGGACTGCAGAGCCCTCGTTTCCCCCTGCACACCTGGATTTAGTGCTCTACCTTCTGGTCACTCCACCACCATGGACTGTCCCTCATTTAGAGAGGTTCCACTCACTGCCCACACCAGGCACATGTTGTCCCTGGAGATCCCCTGAGCTCTCCTGGCAGCTCCAGATTCCCCTCCAGAAGGATGGGCATCTCTCATCAGCACTATCACCTGTGGGACCACCTCGGGCACAAAATTCAGAGACCATTCCCCATCTCCACTAGCACTGGTCACTGAGAGATGAAACCAGGATCCAGCCCTCAGTCCCCAACAGATCACATGGAGACTCTGAGCTTGTCCCCCGCATCTCATGGAGTTCACAAGCAGAGCAGCAGACCCTTTTATGGTGCAATATCTTTGGACGTATTTTTGACTCTGGCTTCTGAAGAAAGGCCAGACTTCAGGCACGTGATGGAGGGGATCCCTTTTTATTATAGCAATGTTCTTGTGCAAGCCAGGTCTGGCCTAAATGCACCCAGTGCCTGGTCCTGCCTGAGCTCACAGGAATGCACAGGGAAGCACAAACCTACCACCACCATATTACAAGAGCACTGAGACCATACACACACATTGGAGCAAGGCAGGACAGTGTGGAACTGAGGAGAAAAGCCCTGAAAAGAGAAAGTCCTGCTGCTATTGGTGGATGTGTCTCCAAGAAAGCTGCAGGCCCCACACAAAGGCTGCAGTGAGGAAATGCCTGCTGTGGCAGTGGGGAAATGGTCCTGAGGAGCAGAGGGTCTGTCCCCACAGGCTTTGTCCAGCATCTTCTCCCCTTCATTCCCACTGCGCTTTGACTGTGGGAGCTCTGTAGAGGGAAGGGACTAGCCCACGGTGACAGCTGGCTGCAAAGAGAAACTGCACTGCACGGGGGGCATCTGAGGGAGCTCAGACTAGCGGCTCAGAGGTTCCCCCATCTCTGCTGATTAAGGGGGAAGCCTCATCCAATTCAAATGAGAGATTCTTGAGGAGAAGTAGGATGAGCCTAAACATTTCCTTTTAACATAAATATAATATAGAAAAGTAAAAAGGAAATAAATGAACAATAAATATACTTGAGGCCATATACCCTGGGAATGAGGAGGAGATGCACATGGGACAGTTATTGGCACTGACATTGTACCCATTGGATCACTTTCCTCAATGCATCCTTGAGCTCCTTGTTCCTCATGCTGTAGATGAGAGGGTTCACTGCTGGAGGCACCACTGCGTACAGAACAGCCACCACCAGATCCAGAGCTGGGGAGGAGAGGGAGGAGGGCTTCAGGTAGGCAAAAAATGAGGTGCTGACAAATAGGGAGACCACAGCCAGGTGAGGGAGGCACATGGAAAAGGCTTTGTGCCGGCCCTGCTCAGAGGGGATCCTCAGCACAACTGTGAAGATCTGCATGTAGGACAGTACAATGAAAATGAAACACCCAAAGACTAAAGAGGCACTAACCACAAGAAGCCCAACTTCCCTGAGGTAGGTGTCTGAGCAGGAGAGCTTGAGGATCTGGGGAACTTCACAGAAGAACTGGTCCACTGTGTTGCCTTGGCAGAGTGGTATGGAAAATGTGTTAGCAGTGTGCAGCAGCGCATTGAGAAAAGCACTGGCCCAGGCAGCTGCTGCCATTTTGACACAAGCTCTGCTGTCCATGATGGTCCCGTAGTGAAGGGGCTTGCAGATGGCAACAAAGCGGTCATAGGCCATGACTGTGAGTAGAGAACACTCAGCTCCAACTGAAAAGAAAAACAGAAAGACCTGGACAACACATCCCGAGTAGGAAATGGCTCTGGTGTCCCACAGGGAATTGGCCATGGATTTGGGGACAGTGGTGGAGATGGAGCCAAGGTCCAGAACAGAGAGGTTGAGGAGGAAGAAGTACATGGGGGTGTGGAGGCGGTGGTCGCAAGCTACGGCTGTGATGATGAGGCCGTTGCCCAGGAGGGCAGCCAGGTAGATGCCCAGGAAGAGCGAGAAGTGCAAGAGCTGCAGCTCCCTCTTGTCTGCGAATGCCAGGAGGAGGAACTCGGTATAGGAGCTGCTGTTGGACATTTGCTCCTTTACGGCACAAGAGGATTCTCTAAGGAAGAAGAGATATTGAAAAGTTAGGGCAGGCTTCTCTGAGTAAAACTTTCTCATAACCTCCCCCAAACACACACACATTACCTCTTCCCATATCAGCAGCACCATCCTTGTGTTCCATGGCTTGAGATCTGGTTTGTGCTGGCTGAGTCTGCTGTGAGGAGCAGGGTCCTCTGCCCATGGGCTCCAGAGGCATCAGCCCTGACTGAACAGCACTGCGGACATGGGAACAAGGGTGACTAAACTGTCATACTCCCAGTTCCACACAGATTTCATCCACACATAATGTTGAAAGGATCTTTATTCCCAGTTCTAAATAATGTGGGGTCATTCATAGTTTTAAGGTTTCTTTTGTTTCCTTTAGCTGACCCTGTCACACCTGGGGAGCATTCCTGCAGGTAGAAATCCTCAGCATTGCTGCTGCACTCAGAGTGAGCAGCTGTGACTCCTCAGAGGCAAAAGGATTCACTCTGGCTTGAGTGCAGAGGGAGCAGAGCTGGCCTGTCCATCTGCCTTGTTCCCAGCTGCCCTTTGCTCCCACCTCAGAGGTGGAGGACAGTTGCACTCATGTTACCCCAAAAAGAAACGACACCGTGGAGAGCAGAGGAATGCACTTGCAAAGTGCCCATCAGCACTCTTTCTGAGGGGACATGAGGCAGGTCTCAGCCCTCCCCTTCTAGCCAGCAACGCATCGGGCTCCTTCCAGCTGCCCACACCCACCCTCCCACCAGCATGTCTCAGTGTGGCCTCAGTATCTAGGTGGCTTCTGCCTGGGGCACCTCGATAACACGCAGCTGCAATGGGAGAGCTGTGTCCTTGTGGAGGGCAGCTTGCAGCCCAGCCAGACACCCCAGGGAAATGGCGGAATGTCCTAAGGATGGGGTGTCCTGGCAAGAGAGTTGGCTCATTCCCAGCCCCCCACACTGCATTGCCCAAAGCCCCACATGTTAGAGGGGCACTTGGGCACCTCACTGTTAAGAACACATCTGCAGGGCAGCACCCGCAGGGTCTCGGTGTCTGAACTGCATCAGAAAGCCCGCTGCCCAGAGAGTCCAAGGGGAAGGACAAGGGCAGCATGTGCAGGTGGGAAACATGGAGCAATACCATGATATTTGTGGTGAGGGATGCAGGGCCAGGGAGGGGCAGAGGGGCACTCACGAGTGTCTCCTCTCCTGGATGTCTGGCTGCTGAGGAAACGACTCCTGCCCTGGACCCCCCAGCCTTGAGAGCAGAGGGCTGTGCTGGCTGGGAGAGGAGAGGAGACCTTGGAGTTGACAGTTTCCTCTCACACTTGGAGCTTGACTCTGCTGCCTGGAGCCGTCCCTGTGGGGAGCTGTTTCTCTGTCCCCACGTCTCTCCCCTCTCAGTGCTCACAAACCCCATCCCACCTGCTGTGAGCTCAGCTCTGCCCTGCAGAAATCTCTCGGGGGCAGGATGCTGCCCAGGGCACCTCTGTGTCTGCAGGTGCTATGGAGCAGGTGAGACAAACCTTGCTGAGGCTGGAAAGGTGATGCTGGCTCTGTCCTTAGGCTGAGGGGTGGATGAAGGCATTTGCTGAGTCCCTCCCAGAACTGCTCCTCTCGCAGTGTCACTTTTTTCAAGCCTCCGTCCCCTGTCTAAAGCTGACAGATCCAATCCCATTTCACTCCACCCAGAGAGAATCAGACTGAAAGCACAGACTCATGACAGCTCCTTCCCTTTCATGTATGCCCTGCCTTGACCTTCCTTTTGGAAAGTCTCCTCCAGAAATGTCCTGCGAGTGAGATGGAGCTGTGAACAGCCACGACCCATGCAGCACATTCTCAGCAGCAGAATGAACCTGCCCTGCCAGGGGTCTCTTCTCTCACCGAGAGCTTCTCCCCACGTTGCTGTGGGGAGCTCCCTGGGCAGGTTGAGTGCTGATCATCGCAGGCAGCAGAGTCACTGCCCCAGGCACACATCACCCTAAGGCACAGGGACACTGCACTAAATCACAGCCCTGGGTAGACCTGTGTGCGCACACAGGCTTCACCACCCTGCAGGATCCCTGGGAGAAGGTAGCAAAATGCTCTGTCCCTGTGACCGTGTGGCAGGGAATCCCTGCTCTGAAGCATCTCCCCCTCCTCTGCAAACGAGAAGCCAGTAGAAACATCCTTAAAAATCTAATCATGAGACAGGAATGATTTCAAGGCCTTTCCAGGAATGTCAGTAGCATTGCCCTGCAGCCAGAGACTTACTGTGTTCAGGGCTGTGAAGATTTCTCCCACAAGCAGCTCTCCTCTCTCCTCCCACTCCACACTGTTTTTTACTTGTCCCTATCTTCTCTCATCTTCTGGCAGCATCAGCAGGCAGTGCCCGGAGCCCTGCTGCCCTTTGCAGAGGAGCTGCTTCTGCACACAGCTGTCTCTGGGCAGTGCTGCCTGCTTGCCATGAGCTCCCTCCATCCCACGAGCCTGGCCCCGCTCAGGAGCAGAGGCCCAGCTGAGCTCATGAATTTCTCTGTCCCTTGTGTTCCCTCCTCCTGGGAAATGTTCACTCCAATAAACTAAAATAATCACTGATAGTCCCTCTCTAAGCACTGAAGGAAGACTGATTGCAGCATTGCAATTTGTCTCATCAGAGGATGGTTATCAATGAAAGGTGAAAATGTCCCATTCTGGAAGCCCCTATTGCCACCTCTTAACTAGGCAGGTCACCTAGATGGGGACAAGAACAGAGCTGATTTTCCCATTGTTCAGGAATTGATTCAGATGAGTCAGTTTGGGCTTCTCAGGCTGGTTCAGAAGGCCCTGGGCTGACATAGCATTCAGATCTTCCCATGAGCTCCACAAAAAACACACAGGAGGTGGCATTCTCCTGTCCCAGGCAGAAGTGAGCACAGCATGGATGTTTTCATGCAAGATCTTGGTCTATGCTCCCATTATAATCACTGGAAATGGAGGGTGGTAGTCAGCTGGTCACACATAAACACCTGGTGACATTGGAAGAGACAGAGGTGGTCCCAGGCATGTGCCAGGGTCTACTTGCTCTGATGGAGCAAGTGTGACACCTACATCCTTCTAGAGCATGAGTTGGGGGCCAGGAGGGAATTGCCTTGGCCACCTGCAATGATATTAGATGCCCACTGCTACCAGAGCTCCACTCACTGGGAAGCTGAGACAAATGCAGATCCTGACATTGCAAACAGTTGATGTCATTCAGCGCAGGCACTTGATTCAGTGACACAGAAATAGGTCTGCAGGACCATGTCAGATACCTGGTGTGTCCAGGACATCCATGTGTTTCTAACAGACAGAACCTGAGACCTCTAGGAAAACGATGGCCCCTTTGTAGTGGTTGCTGGGCAAGTGCCCCAGGGCAACTCAGGTTTCTTACCAGTGCCCAAACAAGTGGATCCCACCACTGCCTTCAGGCAAAGTCTGTACTGTCTGCATCCAAGCGTGCTGCATAAATGGACCACACATCCCACCAAGGTCTCTGCTCTAGTCTCTGCACACTAAAACCCATCTTGCTCTCCTCCCCCTGAACCTCTTCTCACCCCCAGATGATATGAGCAGGGAATGGTCTAATGATGACCTCAAGGTGGCTTAATTGCAGGCTGTCCAGGCCCAGAAACTTCTTCAGTGGCACCTCGTCCTGCCTGGAGATTGCTTCACCTCTGCCGCAGGGCACCAACCTGCTGCAGAATCAGCTCAGGCAGCAAACCTCTCTCCTGCCATTCCTGCACAGCCCAGCTCTGTTTCTTGTTGGCCTTGGGCACTGCAGGCTTTGCTCTCTTAGTGGGAACCTCCTTGCACCATGGCATTACCACCTGCATTGTACACCAGCATGTCTCTGCTCTGAAGTGGGGGCCATTACACACACGGTGTCCTTGGCTCTTGGTTTCAAGTTCCACCATGATCAGTCTGTTCTTTCTGCCACAGCTGAGACTCTGTAGCCCAAATATATGCAAGCGCATGCAGCCTGGGGCACAGCCAGGAGCACAAGCTGTCACAGGACTGCAACATCAATAGAATAACTGAGATGTGTTGGGACCGCTCACACGACTGGAGGGCAGTGCTGGTAGGGTACAATGCCTTCAGGAGAGCCTGTCAGAGAAGATGAGGAGGGAGGATGCCCTTTCTTTGGAGGGTCAGCTTGGATGTGCACAGCGCTTCCATGGGAGAGGCAAGGGTTTGGGTGGGTGTCGGAGTGGGGGGACAGGCCCGGAGTAACAATGAGTCTCAATATGAGTATGGTCGTTCCCCCTTTATTAGAGCTTATACAGAGTACATATAGACAGGCGATAGAGCATGTGCTAGCAGTAGCTGTATGATTAGTTTACAGTCTCTGTTCACGCGCCTAAAGTGGATATATGATTGGTGCAAGGTTGCTGGGTTGCTGTTCATGTGGAGGGGCTTGTCGGCCCCCTCCCTTATTTGTTTACCGCTACTTGTCTTCCCCTTCTGTAATGGTCTAGGAATGTTCAAGGACAGTTCGCTTAGACATGAGGCCCTCCCTTCATCATGAAGGCAGGATTGCTCACTTCTAAGAAATCATGCCCTCTCTCGCTTAACCATTCTTCCACAATTCCCCCCTCTTGTTTTTGAGCAATCCAGGCTTGGTTCACTACTTTCAGCAGAGCTTTCTTAATACAGCTTAATACTACACATAAACATAAACATACAACTATAAAGATTAGTAGAGTGTGTAAGCCTTCAGTAAGCAACCCTATTAGCCACTGTGGTAGATTTCCAAACAGGTTAGTTAGCCATTCGTCTAATAGCCCATGGTTCTGATGGATTTTACTTGCGTGCTCCTTCAACCATTGCAATTGTTTGTGAATGGATTCACTATGATCAGACAAATTCATGCAGCACATACCTTCAAAATCCTCACAACCATGACCTTGAGCTAATAACAAAAAATCAATTGCAGCCCTATTTTGCAGAATAGCATGATGCAGACTACTTTGGTCCTCTAATAGGTTAAGGCGTTGCCTGCTGTTGCCCCAGGCACAAAGAGAGACAAAAACACTCTTTCAGTAGGACTGAGTAAGGTAACCTTATCATTACAATCTGGTGAAAGCCCTAAGGCCGCCCGTTTACTACGGGTGGTGGTCCTGTTCCCTGTTATATTTTTCCACCATTTTTTTTCTTTTTTTTTTTCTCTCTCTCTTTTTTTTTTTTTTTGAGTACCATTGTTCCAAATTGGGTGCCCCCCTTTTGCCTCAGCTCCAAGGGCTCCCAACCCTTGGCAGCTTGTTGTAAAATTTTCCAATCATGTGGTTCCCATTTCCCCTGACCATTCTGTTGTAGCACGGGGAATGCCAGTGCTGTGGGGCCCTCGGACCCCGCAACAGGCTTCCATTGTCCTTCTATTATAGCGTCCTTGATAATACCACTCCAGCGGGACTCCCTTGGAAGCTCAGCAAGGGGATTTATTAAGCAGGGAGGTACTCCTCCCTCTTTCTCTTGCGCCTGCAGCTCCACTTCTTTCAGGCGTTCCGACAGCTCCTGTAGCACTCTTACGGTTTCTTCTGGCGACGGCGGTACTTTATTTCTGGTGCCAGGCGTGTTGTCCCCCGAAGACTCGCTGGATGAAAGCAGTGGGGGGTACTCTGATGGAGTCTGGCGTGAGCGGGTGGTCTCGTTGTAGGAGGGTAGAGGCGGCCGCCGCTGAGGTGGCGTAGACAGCGGCAACGGTGGATGCAGGGGATTCGCAGCAGGCGGCGGTGGGGGGGGAAGCACTAGGAGGGGGTCGGCACTCCTTTCCGCCCAAGTCTGTGAGGTCAGCAAGGGGCGTGGCCACCGCCCCTCTTTGAGCCTCCTCCAGGTGCACTTCCGCGTTTGCCTCAGAGCTCGGACCAGCCGGCTCTGAGGAAACTTCCGCTTTCTGGAATGCAGCGGGTGACGGCGCTGACGATGCCCCCCCCCCTCGGAGTTCTCCCGCACCCTTTGCAGTGCCTCCCCGACAGACCGGCACACTGCCGTTAAAGTCTCTAGTACGGTGTTCCAAAGTGCGCGAACAGCTTTTATTGCCTTTTCCTCCTTCTCGCCTCCCTCAATCGTCTTCTGCCACATTGTTCCTCCGAAATCTCGCCATTCCGATACGGAAAATAGCATATGGGTATCAGGGAAATGACCCCATTTTTGCCCTAGCTTAATCAATCGGTGCAACTGCTTTACCGGGGCATCAATCCCTCTCTTAGAGAGTATCCCGGCGAGCAAGGTGGCGGCAGCATCAGCCTCCATGCTGCTCCCTGAGAGGCGGGGAGCGACCCCGAAGACCAGTGTCTGGCTGGCTATCGGCATGCAACCAGCACTCCTCTCAGCCGTGCAATCCCCACTCCCGTCCTCTCGCTGCTTACCGCAGTCTCGGAGCTCTTATCGGAAGTCAACCATCCTCTGCTACCAGATGTCAGAGTGGGGGGACGGGCCCGGAGTAACGATGAGTCTCAATATGAGTATGGTCGTTCTCCCTTTATTCAAGCTTTTACAGAGTATATATAGACAGGCAATAAGCATGCACTGGCGATAGCTATATGATTGGCTTACAGTTTCTGTCCACGCGCCTAAAGCGGATATATGATTGGTGCAAGGTTGCTGTCCATGCGGAGGGGTCCGTCGACATTTATGGAACCTAGTTCCGTCTAGACTTGTTTACCAGTTTTGTGAATACCTTCTTTTGTAGTGCTCAAGGCCGCTTCAAGGATCGCTTGCCTTGGCCTAGATTCCTTCCCTTACCATGAAGATGGGATTGCTCATCCCAATCAGATCATGCCTCTCTTCCTTAACCATTCCTCCACAGAGACATCCTTAAAAATCCAATTGTGTGACTGGATGGGTTTCAAGATCCCTCCAGGAACCTCAGTAGCATTGCCCTGCAGCCAGAGACTTACTGTGTCAAGGGGTGTGAAGATTTCTCCCACAATGACCTGTCAGCCATCCTTGCACTCCACACTGCCTTGCACTTCTCTCTGCCTTGTCTCATGTCAGCAGCAGCAGACAGTGCCCGCAGCCCTACTGCTCCTTGCAGAGGAGCTGCTCCTGGGCACAGCTGTTTCTGGGCATTGCTACCCAGTTGCCATGAGCTCCCTCCATCCCAGGAGCCTGGCCCCACTCAGGAGCAGAGGACCAGTTGAAATCATGAATTTCTCTGTCCCTTGTGCTCCCTCCCCCTGGGAAATGTTCACTGAAGTAGACTAAAACAGTCAGTTATTTTCCTTTGCTAAAGAGTGGAGAGAAACTGATTCCAGCATTGCAAGTTATCTTATCAGAGAAAGGTTATCTACGAAAAGTGGAAATGTCCCACTCAGGAAGCCCCTAGTCCCATCTCTTAGCTAGGCAGGAAACATAGATGGGGTCAAGAAGAGAACTTGTTTTCCCGTTGTTCAGGAATTGGTTCAGATGAGTCAGTCTGGGCTTCTCAGGTGCTTTAGAAGACCCTGGGATGGCATAGGATTCAGATCCTTCCCGTGAGCTCCACAAAAAAACACACAGGAGGTGGGAGTCCCCTTGCCCAGGCAGAAGTGAGCACAGCATGGATGTCTGCATGAAAGATCCTGGTCTGTGCTCCCATTTTAATCACTGGAGATGGAGGGCGCAATCAGTTGATCACACACAAACATCTGGTGACACTGGAAGATACAGAGGTGGTCCAAGGCATGTGCCAGTGTCTACTTGCTCTGATGGAGCAAGTGTGACACCTACATCCTTCTAGAGCATGAGTTGGGGGCCAGGAGGGAATTGCCTTGGCCACCTGCAATGATATTAGATGCCCACTGCTACCAGAGCTCCACTCACTGGGAAGCTGAGACACATGCAGATCCCAACATTGCAAACAGTTGATGTCATCCAGTGCTGGCACTTGATTCAGTGTCGGAGTGGGGGGACAGGCCCGGAGTAACGATGAGTCTCAATATGAGTATGGTCGTTCCCCCTTTATTAGAGCTTATACAGAGTACATATAGACAGGCGATAGAGCATGTGCTAGCAGTAGCTGTTTGATTGGTTTACAGTCTCTGTTCACACGCCTAAAGTGAACACATGATTGGTGCTAGGTTGCTGTTCACGTGGAGGGGTCCAGGCCCCCCTTTACTTGTTTACCACTACTTGTCTTCTCCTTCTGTAATGGTCTAGGAATGCTCAAGGACAGTTCGCTTAGACATGAGGCCCTCCCTTCATCATGAAGGCAGGATTGCTCACTTCTAAGAGATCATGCCCTCTCTCACTTAACCATTCTTCCACAATTCAGTAACACAGAAAGAGGCCTGCAGGGCCATGTTGGATGCCTGTGGGGTCTGGCACAAGCACATGTCTCTAGCAGATACACTATGGGACCTCTAGGAATACCATGCCCCCTTGGAGTGGGTGCTGGGCAAGCACACCAGGACATCTCAGGTTTCTTACCTGTTCCCAAACAACTGGATCCCACCACTGCCTTTAGGCCAAGTCCCTCCGATCTACAGCCAAGCATGCTTCATAAATGGGAGAGGCACATCCCACCAAGGTCTCTGCTCTAGTCTCTGCACCCTTAAAACCTTCTAGCTTTCCTCCCCCTGAACCTCTTCTCACCCCCAGATGATATGAACAGGCACTGGGTTAATGATGACCTCAAGGTGCCAAATCACATGCTGCCCAGGCCCGGGGATTTCTTCAGTGGCGCCTTGTCCTTCCTGGAGACCAGTTCACCTCTATCACAGGCCCAGTGGTGCCACAGAGTCAGCTCAGACAGCCAACGCCTCTCCTGGCATTCCTGCACAGCCCAGCTCTGTTTCTGCCTGGCCTTGGGCACTGCAGGCTTTGCTCTCTCAGTGGGAACCTCCTTTCACCATTACATTGCCACCTGCTATCTAGGCCAGCATGTTTCTGCTCTGAAGTGTGGCCACTGCACACACGGTGTCCTTGGCTCATGGTAACAGGTTTTGTCATTACAATTCTGTTCTCTGTGCCACAGCTGAAGCTCTGCAACCCAAATATACACAAGTGCATACTGTGTTCAGTTGGGGCTCCCTGTAGAACAATTCTGTTGATCGCATGGAGTGAGTCCAGTGGCAGGCCCCCAAGGTGGTTGGGAGACAGAGCACTTGCCCTGTGAGGAGAGGCTGAGGGAATGGTTTTGTTCAGTGCAGAGAAAGGAAGGTTTTTTGAGATGACTCATAGCAGATTCCCAACTCAAAGTTGCCACTGAGAATGAACCAGGTTTTTACAGGCAGGAGAATGAGAGGCAAAGGTTATAAGCTGAAACAAGTGCAGTCAAAATTGTATAGAAAAAAGAAAAATCAATGAGGACCACGAAGCATTTAAATTGGGGTCCAGAGGGGTTATGGACTCCCTGTTCTTGAAGGCTTGCAGGACGCAACTGGACAAAGGCCCGAGAAACATGCTCTGAATTCAGTGTTGATACCTAAGTGAGCAAGAGGTTGGACGACAGTCCCCCCCAGGGTCCTTTCCAGCCTGAATGATTTGGTGTTTTTGTCCTCTCTGGCGATAGACACTGCAATTCTTGCAGGCAGCAAATCCTTTGCTGCACGTGGGTTAGCACCTGACATGGCCTCCCCAGAGCCACGCTCTCCTAGTGGTGTGAGGTTTCCTCTTGGCCTGAAAGGTTTTCAGTTCAAGGTTTCATTAAGAGTGACTGCTTGTCCAGAGTGAGTCCTTTTCACAGCCTACAACACCTGTACATTACAACACGATGCCAAATGAGTGTGACAAATGCAGAAATTCATGGCGTGAGGGTGATTGCACTCTAACATCCATGAGGTCCTTTGCTGATCCAACAATATCCAGAAGGATTGGAAGAGCCTTAAACCTTCTAGACACACACAGGTAATGTTGACTTTGTCACTCTGGGAGGTGAGGGAGCTGCGTTTGTTCAGCCTGGAGAAGAGAAGGCTTTGGGGACACCTAATAACAGTCTCCCTGTACCCACCAGGACATCATCAAGGAGATGGAGCCAGACTCTTCACTGCTGCGCATGATGGCAGGATGAGGCCCAATGGCCATTAGCTGAAAGAAGAGAGGTTCAGGCTGGGGATAAGGAAAAACATTTGACCCATCCTGGCAGCCAAGCACTGGGACAGGTTGACCAGAGAGGCTGTGCCGCCTCCATCCTCAGAGGTTTTCAAGTCCAAAATGAGTAAAGCCCTGAGAAATCTGGAGCTGATAGCTGACCCTGCTGTGGGAAGGAGGTTGGGCTCGGAATATCCTGAGGTCCCTTCTAGCCAGAAAGATTCTACATTTCCTTCCACACTGTGTCTTCTCATTTGTCATTAGAGAAAACCTTCAGCTTCCCTGTGACCATGGAGGCAGATCTCACAAACATATGACCAGATCAACTGCATGTTCCTTGTCCTGCTCCAATCAGAGTCATTCAGGTTCCAGACTACTTGGCAGCTACCCCCAAATAGCCATGATTTTTCTTTTGCTTCACCTTTTATTGAACTTTTACCTCTTTTTCACCTTCCAAGTTCTTCTCTTTTAACATCCTGATACCCTCCCATGAAGTCAGCCAACCCCTCTTTACCCTTTCCCCCCTGACTGTGGATTTCATTCAACTTGGCTTCTCTGAGCTGCTTGCCATGGTGTTCCCTACCTTTGCCAGCAGTCCCTTTAAACAACTACCTCCTTTTATTATGTGCAGTGTCCTGCAGGTCCTCCTGCTGTTATCCTGTCAGAGGCACCGCAAGACAGGATGAGCCATCTGCGCACACTCATTTGCAGATGACAAAAGGGAGCTTTACTCCAGAGGGTCCTTGAGAAACTTGTGGATTTGGCCAACAGAAACCTCATGCTGTTGTACAAGGAGAAGTGGCCAGTCCTACATCGGGTGGCAGAACAGTCCATGCATCAGGAGAGGCTGGCACCTGACCGTCAGAGGAGTGACCCTGAGGAGAAGGGCCTGGACGTTACGAGGGATGCCATATGAGCCAGTGGTGCACGCTGACTGCAAATGAGGCCAGCTTCATACGAGGCTGCTTCAGGAAGAGTGTGGCCACCCAGACAAGAGGACTTATTATGTCCCTCGGCTCAGCCCTGGTGTGGCCGTGTCTGGAATAGTGTGTCCCAGTGTTGGCTCCCCAGTGCTGGAGGAATGGGAGGAACTGGAGGGGGTCCAGAGGAGTCTTCCAAGATGGGGTTAGTGTCCTGAAGCACATGGCCTGTATGGAGAGGCTGAGGGACCTGGGCTTCTTCAGCCTGGTGAAACAGAGGCAAAGGGCAATACAGCAGCAGCCTCCGAGTGCTTGAAGAGATCATGGATCTTTTCTTGGTAGAGGGAACTAACATGAGGAGGGGAAACCAGGCTAAAACAGGAACTCACAACTCAACT
The DNA here is from genome assembly GCF_036417845.1 of Apteryx mantelli. Lineage (NCBI taxonomy): Eukaryota > Metazoa > Chordata > Aves > Apterygiformes > Apterygidae > Apteryx > Apteryx mantelli. The sequence goes on from NC_089988.1 coordinate 15,777,925, forward strand.
CCAGGGCAATAAGGCATCATAAAAGCAGCAGAAGGAGGGAGAAGCTGAAAAGGAGGAATTCAAAAATATTGTCCAGTAAAGTAGGGATGGTGTTAGGGAAGCCAAAGCTCTCAGAGGGTACACACTGGCAGGGGACATCAAAGGCATGAAGAAGAGCTGCTACTGCTTCAGGAACGATAAAGAATAAAAGGGAAAATGCTGGCTTCTTGCTGAAGGGGGACAGAGAAACTAGTAAGAGCAGATGTAAGTAGGTCTGAGGAGCTCAGGGCCTTTTTGGCTTCTGTCCTCTCCAGCAAGGTCTCCCGGGTTGTTGTGCCTAAAGTCAGGGCTCCAGGCAAGAAAAGCAACAGCAGTGCATGAGGGCTGAATGAGGGATGACTTGAAAGAACTCAAGGCCTACAAGTCAGTGCGCTTGGAACGGCTGCAGCCAAAGACATTGAGAGAGCTGGCTGCTGTCATAGCAGGGCTGCCCTCTGTCATCCTTGAGAGGTCGTGGAGATGGGGTGAGGTCCCACTAATTGCAGAAAGGCAAACATTACATCCACTCACAGGAAAGGCCCAGAGGGCAACCCAGGGAACGACAGGCCATTCAGCCTCGATTGGTTGAGGAGTGTGTCATGGAGTGAGTCCACTCATTTCTGGGCACATGAGGGAGAAGAAGGTGATAGGGAAGAGGCAGCATGGATTGGCCCAGGGTAAATTGTGCCTCACCAGCCTGATTGCCTTGTATGATTGCATAGCTCTATTTGTGGTTGGAGAGCAGAAAATGCCTTTCAACTTGATTTGAGCAAGGGGTTTGACACTGTCTCCCACAATAGCCTTGTGGAATACAATTTAGAAATTTACCACCTAGATGGGTGGACAACCAGATGGCTAAAGAACTTGTGGGATGATGAGGCTCAGAGGGCAGTGGTGAATGTGCAGTACTCCTCCTGGAGGCCAGGGAGAAGTGGAGCACCACAGGGTCTCTCCAAGAACCTGTCCTGTTCAACAACTTGATTAGTGACATGGAAGAGGCAATACTCACTATGCTCGTTGAGGACAAAAAAACTGCAGGGGGGCCCCAGCCCTATTCTTGAGAGCTGCCATTCAGAGGGACCTAGAGAGGCAGGAGGAATGGGCTGTCAATACCTGGAGTCCAGGGCATGAGCCACCTCCTCTGCAGCCAGACCTCTGCCAGAGGAGAGGGGCATCTCTTCTGCCACAGGCCCATTTCATGCTGCCTGACAAGGGGGCTGAGGGTGACTGCCCTGCCATGTCATTGTCTGTGAGGTGGCATGCCCAACTGGGTAAGGTGAAGGCTTTCCTAAGTCCCCCTCTGTCTCTCTCTCCTTGCCTCCTTCAGCACCAGGATCATGGTCTTGCTCCTTATTTCCCCTCCTGTCCATGCTGCTCCTCTTCTTGCTCTTGGGACAACTTCTTCACACGGCTCCCAGATGGGATGATAAGGGTGATGATCTCTTGTATCTGAAAATTTCAAACAAGGAGGAACTGATCAGGGATGGGATAGTGTCAGCCTTGCCTACAGCGACCATGAGGAAGTGCATTCCCAGATCCTGAGGAGAGTGAGGAAGGACAGTAGCAGAGTACAGACCCTGGACTTGAGAAGAGCAGATTTTGGCCTCTTCAGGGGACTGCTAGGAGAACCCATGGGAGGCAGCTCCAAAGGGCCAAGGAGCTCAGGAAAGCCGGCAGGTCTTTAAGGACAGCACATGCCAAGCACAAGGATGGTCCATTTTTCATACTGAGTAAAACCAGCAGACATCTCAGGGGACCAACTTGGCTAAACAGGGACTTCGCACCTTAGTTCCAGGGTGATAGGGCAGCATACAGAAGGGCAAGAAGGGAGAGGCAAAGGAGGCATTTAGAAATATTGTCCAGGGTCATGGGCTTGGTGTTAGGGAAGAAAAAGCTCCCCAAGCACTGACACTTGCAGGGGATGTCAAGGGCATGAAGATGAGCTGCTACTGCTTCCATAAGAATGAAAGAATAGAAAGGAAAATGTGGCCTCACTGATAAATGGCACAGGGAATCTTGTAGCAGCAGATGCAGATAGGTCTGAGCAACTCAACCCCTTGTTAGCTTCCGTTTCCACAAGCAAGGTCTCCTGGACCTTTGTGCCTTGAGTCAGGACTCCAGAGGAGAAAAACAGCCACCAGTGGACGAGGTTAGTGAGGGATTACTTGTGAGAACTCAAACAATACAAGTCAAAGAGGTTGGATGGGCTGCAGCCGAGGATGCTGTGAGAGCTGACTGCTGTCCCTGCAAGGCCACTCACTATCATCTTTGAAAGGTTGTGGAGATGGGGTGAAGTCCCAATGACTGCAGAAAGGCAATTGTTACATCCATGTTCCAAAAAGGCCACAAGGGCAACCTGGGGAGCTGCAGGCAGTTCAGCTGCAGTTTGGTGAGGAGTGAGTCATGGAATGAATCCTCTCAGATCACATTTCTGGGCACATGAAGGAGAAGAAGGTGCCTGGGAACAGTTAGCATGCATTTACCCAGGGTAAATTCTGCCTAACCACCCTGATTGACTTCTATGATTAAAAAAATTGTATTTGTGGATGGAGAAAAGTAAATGTCCTTTACCTAGACTTTAGCAAGGTCTTTGACAGTGTCTCCCACAATATTCTTGCATGTATGTTAGAACGTTGGAGTCTAGAAGAGCAGACAACTGGATGGGTTGTAGATGAGGGCTGCCATTCAGAGGGACCTAGAGAGGCAGGAGGAATGGGCTGTCAGGAACCTCATGGAATTCAACAAGGACAAATGACAGGTCTTGCACCTGTGATAAACCAACACCCCACAGTGTTACAGGCTGGGGCCTGAGGGCCTGGGGAGCAGCTCTGTGGAAAAGGACGTGAGGATGCTGGGGGACAGGAGGCAAAACATGAGCCAGCAGCGTTCCCTGGCAGCAAAGAAGGCCAGAAGCATCGTGGGCTGCATGAGCAGGAGCACAGCCAGGAGCTGGAGGGAAATGGTGATGGCCTTCTAGTCAGTATTCATTAGAGCACATCTAGAACACTGCATCCAGGTTTGGGCTGCCAGAACAAGACAGAGGTTGATAACTGGGAGCAAGTTTGGCCGAGGGCCCTCACAACAGTCAGGGAGCTGGAGCACTTGCTTGGTGAGGAAGCATTGGAAGTGGTTGCCCAGACAGTGCTGGACAGTCTCCTCCTTTGGAGGTTTCCAAGTCCAGATTGGACGAAGCCCAGAGAAACCTGGTCTGACCCCAGAGATGACTCTGCTGGGAGCAAGGAGATTGGGCTGGAGACCCCTTGAGGTCCCTTCCACCCTGAAGGAGTCTATGATTCTTCCCACTCTCCAGCTTCCCTTGTTGATGTCAGGGAAAGCATGCAGGTACACTGTGCCAGTGGAAGCAGGCCAGCTTTCTTGTCCTCCTGCAGGCGGAATTCTTCAGATGCAGGTCTTCTTGGCAGGAATCCCCAAGACAGCCCTGATCAATCCTGGGCTTCACTTTTAATTTCTTTTCTTTTTTCTTCCACCCCTCCTAAGTCTGTCTCTCTTACCATTCTGATCCTGTCCCATACATCCCATCCCACCCCTGCTCACCCTTAACTCAGTGGCGCTGGTTTGTTTGTTTGGTTGGTTGGTTTTCTTTCTTTTTTTTTTTTTTATTTTGACTTAGAGGAGATTCAGTCCCGAAGGAACTTGAGAAACTTGGGTGATTTGGACAACAAATACCTCATGAAGATTTACAAGAGAAGTGTCAAGTCCTGTGCCTAGGTGGGAATTACCCCATCCATGAGGAGAGGTTGAGGGACCTGGGCTTCTTTAGCCTGCTGAAGTGGAGGCAAAGGGCAGTAGAGTAGTAGTCTGATTGCGTGAAGGGTGGTTTCAGAGATGATGGAGCTTTTCTTAGTATGGGGAAACAGCATGAGAAGGGGAAAGAGCCACAAACTGCATCTTGAGAGGTTCAGACTGCACTTCAGGTCAAAAGAATGTCACTCCTAGGGTAGTGCTGAGGTGCAACAGGTCACCCAGAGGGAGTCTGTGATTGGCCCCTGCCTTTGTGTTTCAAAGAAAAGCAAGTGAGGACAGGAAGACATCAGGAGAGGCGGGGAGATCCCAGGGTGAGAGCAAGGTGGGGAAGCAGCTTGGGTGTGTACAGGCTTCAGGGAAAGAGGCACAGGCATGGGAAAGCATAGGACAGTCTGTGGTGGAGATGGTTGAGGGCACTGCCAAGGCTGAAAGCTCCCAATACAGCTAGGTCTTTGTCCTTTTGGCTGTGGCTGGTGTCTCTGCCACTGAGGCCCATGAGAAGATACTGTGTCCTTAAAGCACTGTGGCCTTGCTGCCTCCTTGTCCCTTGGGAACCAAGGAAGTGCCTTATCACAGTCCTGCACTCGGCATTGCGCACGACCAACCCGTTCTCTACGCCCAGGAAGAGCCCTGAGCAATGAGTGATGGAAAGCATCACCCTACCCAGGGACTGGCTGTCAGTGCCTGGTCACTCTGCTTGATAAAACACAGCAAGGGTTGACTTGGCATCAGAGCCACCCTCACATTTCCTTTGCTTACCTGCAATCAGGGCCTCCAACTTTTGGCTCTAATCAGCCCCCGGGGAGCCTTTGTTGGTAATGGCCCTCAGTGGGACCCATTAATTCTCCAAGAAACTTGGGATTTTCTTCTGACTTTAACTTCTTGAGAGGTTTCTTCACTTACTTCTCAGCATCTGAAGTTCATGGGCTCAGCACTAAATACACCCGAGGGGTGATCAAAATGCAAAACCCCCTAAGGAGCCATGCCTCTTTCCATGACTTTCTTCAGTTTGTCAGTTCTTGTGTGGTTAATTGGAAAGTTTTCAGGAGTGTATTGAAATTAGGAAGATTTCAATGAGCACCTGAAAAAGAAAGATGTCTGCTTCTAAAGCTTTCTTGTTTCTTCAGTTTGCAGAATAAGTCATACCCACATTCCCCAATTCATACTGATCCACAGTGTCTCCTAATGAAGTCTGGACATGTAGAAAAAGCAGTATTTCTGATAGGAGACATGTATGGAGAACTTCCTCGCCAGCTCCCCAGCCCTGCCATTTCCCTCATCAGCCAGTGGGGACTTAGATCACTCTTGTGAAAAATCGAACCTTTTTCCTCTCAAGGCTGTAGCTGAATGTTACAGCTCATGTGCACTAATTCCCACCTGCTTTCCTTAGAGAACTAGCTGCAGACAGACACAGAAGGTTTTTTTTCTTGATTGCAAACAAACAAATTATATTCCTGAACAGTTTAATAAAAAATACAAGACACTCCTCGAGTGTATGTCAAGTCGAAGCTGCCTCCACTGAGGTCCACTGCCCACAAGGCATAACCTGCCTTGAAATGCTTTCCACAGATAGATAGGAAAGGATAGACAAGAAACACAACAAAGGAGCTGGCTAAAGAGACAAGGAGACTGCTGAAAGACGAGGCAAGCTTCAGACTGCCAGCAACTCAGAGCAGCACCTGGAGAGTTGAGAGGTACCTGAATGCATGAAGAGCAAGGGGAGGAGGAAAACTGGGAAACTATGGAAAGTGCATATGCCCAGAGAGTCTGATGAAAAGATGCCTTTAGAAATGACCAGTTTAATAAGGACATGTGGAAATATGTGAGAGAGCACTGAGATTACATCCACAGCCTAATAGACAGAGCAGTGGAAACACAAGGTCAAGGGCAGATCGATATTTCTTCTCCCCACATTAACACCCTTCCTGAAGGTTTCCACTCTTTCAGCATGTTCATTGAAGTAGACTAAAATAATCACCAATGGGCCCTCTCTAAGCACTGAAGGAAGACTCATTCCAGCATTACAGATTGTTTCGTCAGAGCATGGTTATCAGCAAGAGGTGGAAATGTTCCACTCTGGAAGCCCCGATTCCCATCTCTTAACTAAGCAGGACACGTAGAACGGGGCAAGAAGGGAGCTCATTGACATCTCGCCAAACTCCCTTTTCATTCCCTGCACGGTGAACAAAGTGTGACTTCATTTTTGGGGACAACAAGGAGGAGGCTGATCTCACCCCAGGCCAGACTCCGTCAGTGCAGATGTCTCTGTCAAATTCAATTCTCTGGACTTCCCTTTCTTGTCCAAAGAGGGAACTAAGTTGTCTCAATGGAGTTGTTTTGAGATACATTCCCTAATGACAACCTCAGGTCCCACAGGAGCCGCCTCCAAAATTTCCAGCACCACATGGCAACACAGCTACCCCAGGGCATCTCAGGCAGCAAAAGCCTCTCTCTGTGGCCAAGTGAATCAAGCCCCAAAAGTGGATCCTAGTCATAAGTTGAGATCTTCTCAAAAAATAACTCAATGCAACAATTGACAAGAAATCCTCGTTTCCAAAACTTCTCACAGTTTTTACCATTGCCATATATTTTTTTCTTTCTTATTAACTGGCAGCACCATGTTCATGCACTACAGGAATTAGCCTGTCTATGCGAGTGTATACATACATACATACATACATACATACATATATATATATATACACACACACACATTATTCACCAAAATACCTTTGCTACCAACACTCTGAATGGAGAAACTTTGTTCTGAGGAACTACTTTATTTAAACTGTCATGTTTCAGCTCTCTTCTTCTGCCTCTCTGTTCTTCCTTCTTCCTCGGCCTCTTCTCTCTTTACAGAGCTCTCCAGGGAACGGTGCACTGAATCACAGCACTTAGGGTGGACGACACCTCTGGACGTCATCTAGTCCCAGTCCCCCTGGTCAATGCAGAGGGAACTAGATGAGGTTGCCCAGGGGCTCCCCCTCTTATGCATTGTCCACGAGAGTGCGTTCCATCCACTGTGCAGGCCATTCATCAAGATGTTAAACAGTCCTGCCCCACATGTTGATCACTGAGGAATGCTGCTAGTAACCACCTGCCACTTGGAACTTGAAACACTGATCACAGCGTTTCAGCCTCATGGTCCATCCAGTCTTCCACCTGCCTTATGGTCCATTGATCCAGGGCAGAGCTCAACTATTTGCCTCTAAGGAGACTCTGGCGGACTGTGTCCAAGGCCTTGCTAAAGTGAAGGTTCACAGAATCCCCTGCTTTCCCCTTGTGCACACGGGCATTCATCTTATGGTAGAAGGCAATCAGGTTGGTCAGGCATGCTTTCCATTTCCCCTTGGTCAACACATGCTGCCTCTTCCAGGCCTTCTCCTTCCTATGCTTGGAGATGGTTTCCAGGAGGATTTGCTCCATGACCTTCCCAGGGACTGAGATGAACAGGACCAGCATGTCATTCCCCAGATCCTCCCTCTTGCCCTTCTGCAAAATGGGTGTGATGTCTGCCTTTTCCCAGTCATCAGGAACCTCCCTGATTACCCTGACATTTCATAGACAATTGGGAGCAGCGTTGCAGTGACTCCAGCCACCTCTCCCTGCACCCTGGGGTGCTTCCCTTTTGGTCCCAGGGACTTGTGTGTGCCCACTGGGCAAAAGTCCTCCCCACCTGCATCGTCCTCTACCATGGGTGAGGATTTGCTAACACAGATGCTGCCAAAGGACTCAGGGGCCAGGGAGGCCTGGCAGTAGACAAGACCAGGAAAAGACAAGGTAAAAGAGGCATTGAGCTCCTCAGACTTTCCCCTCTCTTTGTCACTACGTCCCCTGCCCAACTGAGCAGGGAGAACACATTTTCTTTGGATGGCTGCCTTGTACTGCCAATGTCCCTACAGAAGTCCTTCAGGTTACCCTCCCCATCCCTTCCTAGCTCGAGCTCGAGCTCCAGCTCCAGCTGAGCTTTCACTTGCATAACTCCATCCCAAACGAGATGAAATTCTCTCTGCTGCAGTCCAGGGTGGTGACTCTGTTATTCCTCTTACCTCTCCACCACCTCACGGTCACTGCAGTGACAGACAACCTACACGTTCACATCCCCATCCAGCCTGAGCTTCAGGCAAGAAACCAAGGGGAGGATGGCACCATCTACTTAGAGGCACAAACTACAGAGGTACAGAAATCACACCGCATAAAAGCCTGCATTTCTCCCCTCACCCCTGAGGGGATCCAGGCAATTGCCTTTCAGGTGGTTAAAGGTGGATGCAAAGAATTTCCACTGTGATGTAGATATGTCTGAGGTAGTGCCTGCCAGGCTGCCCTTAGAGTCAAGGGGGAGGAGTCACCTGCCTTCTTTTAGATGGTCACATAAAGCACAAAGTTCTCCTGTCCCAGAGACATTTGCTCTGTGCTTGAAATGGGGCCTGAGATCGTAGGCGTTCAGGATAATTCAGGTTGAAGGGACCACAGGAGGCCTGTAGTGCAACGTGCTGCTCAAAGCAGAGTCAGATAGAGAGTCAGAAAACAAAGAATGCTCCTGTGAAAGGATTTGGGGGTGATGCAGCAGGAGAAGGCAGTAGAGGTCTGACCGGGCGATCTCATGGACAAAGGGTTTCCTTTTTCCCCTTCTCCACTACTTTGCCACTAACATGGAGCCAGAGAATCTCCTGAATCCCTTGCAGACAGAGGCTGGTCCAAAGGCCACCACCCCAGTGGCACCAGACCCCCAAGCATGCCTGTCTTGTTGCTGGGCACCCTGCAGCCCCAGGCAGGAGGTCTGCGGGGAACAGACTGGGGTTTGCAGCCTGCAGGCCTGGCCACCCAGCAGGTGTGGTGGGACCCCACTCCTCTAGATGAGACTGGCCTCTCCTGCATTTTCCCAGTGAGAGGGCCTGTGTCCCCTCCGGTTGGAATACAGCCCGGCAGGGAGGGACAACACAGGAAAGACGATCTCTGTTCTGGGGTTTGAAGAGAGAGGGGAGGGCAGAGGGGGATCTGCTCATGCCCTGGGCAGTGATTCCCTCCCTGCAGCCGGTACAGCCCTGCTGATGCCCTGTAACCTGCGAGTCCAGGTAACGGGACTTGGATCTGCTCTGGCTCTAAAGATTTCTTAGCCCTTAACACTCAGGATGCAAAGCACCGGTCTGGGGACACCTCAGCAGTCAAAGGGCCTGAATGCCTGGTGTGTTCCTGAGAATGTTTCTGCAGTCTCCTGGCACTGGTTTGACTCCTGTTGCCCATGGAGCAGAGACTCCTTTTGAGGATCAACTCGCTCACTGTGTGACTCTGAGGACAGGCTTGACCAGGCAGTACAAATGCCAGCAAGGCCTCAACCCCACAATAGTGTCCCCTGACTGTCACTCTACCTTCCAACCCCTTCCTCCTAGAGGATTTGGGTTGGGAGGGAGCACCAGAGATCTCCAGGACCATGATCTGCTCTGAGCTGGGCTAACCTGACACTTAGATCAGGCTGGTAGGTGCTTTCTCCAGGAGAGTTTTTTTTAAGATTTCCTGCCCCCTGCCCCGGTGCTGCTCAACTGCCATGGATGTTTCTTTATTTTTTCCTTCAACTCATTTGAAATTTCCCTTTCTGCATCTTCTCCTTGTTGTCTCTTGTCCTTTCCTCCCCTTGGCCCCCAGACAGACCGTCCCACCAACTTTGACTGAGGACAATCCCAACCTCACCTCCAAGCACAGCCTTGCTGGGATCTCCTGGGAACACACAGGCAGGTCATTGTGGCCAGCTCTAAGCAGAGCTATGTGCTTCAGGTCCCTACATTGTCTCAGATGAGAATGTATGGAGACATAACATGACCCAGGGCAGAGTCTGTGGACCAGTGCAACAGCAGAGGTGGGGGCAGCTGGCATGAGAAGAGCAGACCTCCAGCAGCTCCGCTCCACACCTGGGCAGGGAGTGATGCACCCAGCAGTGCTCCTGAGAGAGGATGGCGACACAGGATGGGGGGCACTGTGAGCTGCATTGCTGGGCACCGACCATCTGTGCTGGGTCTGGGAGTCTTGGCAAGTCGTGCTGGTGGCAATAGCCCTCAAGGAACCCACAATCATGCTAGCAGCAGCGAGTCCCCGCCATGACCGTCAGGAGCTTCTGGAGTGTCGTGGCTCCCATCAGCACCTCATCCCTCCACTGGCCCAGCCCTGATGCCCTGCACGTGGCCCCATGACCCCACTCTGTGGGCACCCCACAGGACAGGATGCATTCTGGGGTGGGGAAACATCCTGCAGGCATGGTCCCCATGACAGCCCTTGGTGCCCCATCCCCCTCAGGCCTTCTGCGGGGCAGCCTCCCACCAGTCCCCAGACCCTGCCCAGCCCTGTCCCTGTCCCCCCAGGGTTAGCAGAAGGCCATGCTCCAGGGTCTGATGAGGTCTAGGCCCAGAGAGAACCCAGGCAGGGATGGCCATTCCCCCCATACAGGTGCTGAGCCCAGCAGGCAGACGGAGCGGGTCACATTCAAAGATGACCCCTCACCAGGACCACAGGGAATGGCCGGTGCTGGAAATAGGTGGTATGTGAGGCTGGGTGTGTGAGGAGTTTCATGGGGCAGTTTCTCCTCTCTGTTCATGCAACAACGAGCTTGGCTGAATCTGTGTTCTGACAGAACCTGTTTGAGGTCCCCCATGGGAGGAGAATGGTCTACAGGCCCAGTAGACGGCCCCAGGACCTCCTCTGCATGCTCCCTGACAGTCCTGCAGAACCCACCAGAGGGCAAATCCTCCCAGGGCTCACAGCTGGATGCCCAGTCCTTCAGCTTGGCATGCAGCCTTGTCTGGGGATGACTTTTCAGGTAAGGACCAGCACGCAGGGTGGGAGAGACTGTCTCAAGGAAATGTGCTGGTGACAGGGTGTGAGGGACAGCAGCTTTGGAGGAAGAGCCCAGCCTTCAGGCACTGCACCTGGAAGAACCTACTTTATTACAGAGCTACTGCGATGGAGTCAGCTCTGACCCAGTGTTGGAAACAACTGTATATGGGCACCAGGTGAGACAGAGCAGTCTCAGGAAAGGTGGAATGAATCCAAGCATTTCTGTAGCAACAGGGTGACAAATAAAAATAACAACAGTAATAATAGTCATAATAAAAATAAAGTGAACAAACAAAGCTCAGTCCTGGTACGGGACACAGGGGGAGTCATTTGTGGAGAGCAATGGCAATGTTACCAGTGCTGAAAAAAGTCCATGAAATCACTTTCCTCAGGGCATCTTTGAGCTCCTTGTTCCTCATGCTGTAGATGAGGGGGTTCACTGTTGGAGGCACCACCGAGTACAGCAAAGCCACCACAATATCCAGAGCTGGAAAGGAGAGGGAGGGGGGCTTCAGGTAGGCAAACAGGTCAGTGCTGACAAACAGGGAGAACACGGCCAGATGAGGGAGGCACATGGAAAAGGCTTTGTGCCGGCCCTGCTCAGAGGGGATCCTCAGGACAACTGTGAAGATCTGCATGTAGGACAGCACAATGTAAACAAAACACCCAAAGGCTACACAGGTACTAACCACAAGAAGCCCAACTTCCCTGAGGTAGGAGTCTGAGCAGGAGAGTTTCAGGATCTGGGGGATTTCACGGAAGAACTGGTCCACTCTGTTGCCTTGGCAGAGTGGTATGGAAAATGTGTTCCCAGTGTGCAGCACAGAATAGAGAAAACTAGTGCCCCAGGCAGCTGCCGCCATTCTGACACAAGCTCTGCTGCTCATGATGGTCCCGTAGTGCAGGGGTCTGCAGATGGCAACAAAAAGGTCATAGCACATGACTGTGAGGAGAGAATATTCTCCTGCAAACAAGAAGACAAACACAAAGACTTGAGCAGCACATCCTGAGTAGGAAATGGCCCTGGTGTTCATCAGGGAATTGGCCATGGATTTGGGGACAGTGAGGGAGATGGTGCCGAGGTCCAGCACAGAGAGGTTGAGGAGGAAGAAGTACATGGGGGTGTGGAGGTGGTGGTCACAGGCTATGGCTGTGATGATGAGGCCATTGCCCAGGAGGGCAGCCAGGTAGATGCCCAGGAACAGCAGGAAGTGCAGGAGCTGCAGCTCCCGCGCGTCTGCAAATGCCAGGAGGAGGAACTCGTTGAGGGAGCTGCTGTTGGACATTTTGCTATCTCTGGGCATGGGGGACTGTCCAAAGAAGAAAAGACATTGAGAAGTTAGCAGAGACTTTTAAAGCCAAGAAACCCCCAAATGTTGCAGTCCTCATCCAAGCCCCCACATTGCCTCTCTCTTTACTGAGAGAATCTTTGTGCAGCTCCCTTGCTGGATCTCCGCTTTACCCTGCCTGAGTGTGCTGTGAGGAGCAGGGACCTCTGCCCATGGGCTCCAGAGCAGTCAGTCCTGCTGTAAAGCAGTGGGCACAGGGGAACAGGGGTGACCAGCTCTGACAGTCACAATTTCTGTCAGGTGACATCCACTCATCATATAAAATGGCTTTTCAGCATCTTCACTCTGAATTCTAAGGAATGAGGTTTGAGGAACAGAGTTTCAGGGATTTTTTATTTTTCTTTCAGATGTTGTTGTCACCCCAGGGGAGTGTTCCTCAAAGGTAGAAATACTCGACGTTTCCACTGAGTCCTGAGAAAAACAGATTCACTGTCCCTTGTTGCAGAGTGAGGACACCTAGTCTGTCATTAGTCTCATTCCCAGCTGTCCTGTGCTTCCACCTCTTTGAGCTGTGGGATGATCACACTCATATGTTGCCGTAGAGGGAAACCAGTCCCTGCTGAGAGCAGAGTCCAGTTTCAAAGTGCACATCTCCAAACTTCTCACCCTTTCTCTGGGCACCTGAGGGAGCTCTCCACACTTCCCTTCTAGGCAAGGACACACAGGGCTCTTTTCAGATGCCCGCATACAGCCTCCCACCACCAGCTCCATACTCTCAGCATCTCTGCACCTTCCTCATGGGGCTCTCAGATATCACAGAAGTGCTATGAAAAAGCTGTGCCTTTCTAGAGGGCAGCACGCAGTCTGCCAGGACACTTTAAGGAAACAGTCAAAGGACCATTAGGACTAGAGATGGGCTCTCGTCAGCTCAATTCCCAGCCCCATGGACTGCATTTCCTGGAGCTCCACAGGTTAGAAGGGGGCTGGGGCAACCTCATTCCCATGCAGACCCCTCTGCTGCACAACTTGTAGCATCCATCTATGAACTGCAGCTGAAACTTCCCACCCCAGAGAGCCCAAGAGCAAGAACAGGAGCAGCATGGACAGGAGGGGAAACAAGGAGCAGCACCATGATTCTTCTGCCAAGGGAGGCAAGAAGAGAGAGACAGACGGGAACTCAGGAAAGCCTTCACCTTACCAGCTAGGCATGCCACCTCGCAGGCAGTGACATTGCAGGGCAGTCACTCTCAGTCCCCTTGTCAAGCATCTCCTCTGCCGGGGGTCTGGCTGCAGAGAAGGCAGCTCATGCCCTGGACCCCATGGCTGTCAGGGCAGAGGCTCTGCTGGCAGGGAGAGGAGACACAGGGAGCTTGCTGAGAGGAAGGTGTCTGCATCGGAGGGACTGACCACTGACCATGACTTGCCCAAATCCATCCTCCCATGATGACTGTCTTGGCAGTTTCCTCTCGCTCCCTGCCCATCTCTACTGCCTGGAGCTGTCCCTGCTGGCAGCTCTTTCTCTGTCCCAACATCTTCTCCCAGTCAGTGCTCACAGACCCCATCCCACACGCTGTGTGCTCACTTCTGCCCTAAGGAAACCTCCCGGATCAGGGCACTGTCCAGGGCATCTCTGTGCTCACAGGTCCTAAGCAGCAGGTCACATTAGTCCATAAAGGTGCTGCTGGTGCTGCTGTAGGTGGAGGTGGGGTTGAAAGGGTTTGCTGAGCTTTCTCACAGACCTACTGATCTCTGAGAGGGAAGGTTAGTGAGTTCCAGTTCCTTGCCAAACCAGAAAACTCTTTCCTTTTTTTCTCCCTGCCAACATTAGGAACCTGGAAGCCCTGGAAGGAAAGCTCCTTCCATTTCAAGTATCCTTCTTTCTTCACCTTCCTCTGTGGTTCAGGGGCACTGCTCTGAACCACAGCCCTGCGCAGGTCTTGGTGCTTGTCCCGGCTTCACAGCCCTGCACTGTGCATGGGAGAAAGTAGCAGCATGCCCTGTCCCTGTGACAGTGTGGCAGGGAATCCCTGCTCTGAAGCATCGCCCCCTCCTTTGCAAAGGAGAAGCCAGGAGAATGATTGTTAAAAAAGCTGTCACCTGTGTTGGAATGGGTTCAGAAGACCCCTCCAGGAACCTCAGTAGCATTGCCCTGCAGCCAGAGACTTACTGTGTCAAGGGTTGTGAAGGTTTCTCCCACAACGAGTTCTTCTCTGTCCTCCCACGCCACACTGCCTTGCACTTCTCTCTGCCTTCTCTCCTCTCATGTCAGCAGCAGCAGGCAGCACCCGGAGCCCTGCTGCTCTTTGCAGAGGAGCTGCTCCTGCACACAGCTGTCTCTGGGCAGTGCCACCTGGTTGCCATGAGCTCCCTCCATCCCTGGAGCCTGTCCCTGCTCAGGAGCAGAGGCCGAGCTGAAGGCATGACTTTCTCTGTGCCTTGTGCTCCCTCCTCCTGGGAAATGCTCACTGGAACTAACTAAAATAATCACTGATGGTCCCTCTCTAAACAATACAGAGAGACCAATTACAGCATTGTCACTTGTTTCATCAGAGGATGGTTATCTATGAGAGGTGGAAACATTGCACCCTGGAAATCCATATTCCCCTGTCTTAACTAAGCAGGACAGCTAGAAGCGGACAAGAAGGGAGGTCATTCACCCATGGTTCAGTTGCTGACTCAGATGAGTCAATCCGGGCATCACATTCTGGTTTGGAAGGCCCTGGGCTGGAACAGGATTCAGATCCCTTCTGTGAACTCCACAGACACATAGGCGGTGGGATTCCCCTTGCAAAAAAAAAAAAAAAAAAGAAGTGTGCACAACACAGATGTCTGCATGGGAGCTCCTTGTCTAAGCTCCCATTATAATCACTGGAAATGGAGGGTGGGAGTCAGTTGCTCAACACACAAACACCTGGTGACATTGGAAGAGACAGAGGTGGACCAAGGCATGTGCCAGAATCTTCTAGCGCTTATGGAGCAACTATGACACCCCATCCTTCTAGAGCATGAATTGGGGGCCATGTGGAGAATTCCCTTGGCCATCTCAAATGACACTAGATATCTACTGCACCTAGAGCTCCGCTCACTATGAAGCTGAGACATAGGAAGATCCCAATGTTACAAACAGCTAATGCAATTCAGTGCAGACACTTGATTTAATGACTTAGAAATAGACTGGCAGGGCCATGTTGGATGCCTGGGGTGTCCAGCACATCCACAGGTCTCTAGTAGTTGCAGCATGGGACCTACAGGAAGCCATGCCTTTTTGGAGTACTTGTTGGGCAAGTGCCCCAGGGCATCTTGGGTTTCCTACCTGTGCCCAAACAAATGAATCCCACCACTGCCTTTAGGCACTCTCTGCACTGTCTACATCCAAGCATGCTGCACAAATGGGAGGCACATCACACCAAGGGCTCCACTCCAGTCTCTGCACTTTCAAATCCTTCTAGCTCTCCTCCTCCTGAAACCCTTCTCACCCCCCAAGGATGATATGAACAGGGACTGGGCTAATGATGTCCTCAAGGTGGCTGGATCACAGAACCAAGGACTTCTTCAGTGGCACCTTGTCCTGCCTGGAGATTGGTTCAAACATGTCACAGGCCCCAAGGTGATGCAGAGTCAGCTCAGGCAGCAAAACCCTCTCCTGCCATTCCTGCACAGCCCAGCTCTGTTTCTTGTTGGCCTTGGGCACTGCAGGGTTTGTTCCCTTAGTGGGAACCTCCTTTCACCATTACATTGCCACCTGCTATCCAGGCCAGCATGTCACCACTTGCAATCAAAGCCTTTGCATCCATATGGTCCTTGATAACATGTTTCCCTGTGACAGATCTTCAGTCAGTGCCACAGCTGATGCTCTGCCGCCCAAATGTATTCAAACATATGCAGCCTGTGGTGCAGCCAGGAGCAGATGGAGATGCACAAGCTGTCAGAAGACTGCCACATGGTTGGAATAACTGAGGTGTGGTGGAATCACTCACATGACTGGAGTCCTTCAAAGGCAGGTTACAAGTTTTACAAGAGAGACCACCAGGGAAGATGAGGAGGGGAATAACCTGTGTGTGAAGGGGTAGCTTGGATGTATGGAGCTCCTCCATGGGATGGGCAAAGGGAGGCAACTATGAAGGACAGAGGAGCTCAGGAAAACCAGCAGGTCATTAAGCACCCGTCAAGCACAAGAATGCTCCATAACGTACAGTTTGTAAAATTAGTAGCCATCTCTGGAGCCCAGCTTGGCTAAACAGGGAGCTCCCACGTGAGCTCCAGGGCAATAAGGCAGCATACAGAAAGGGGAAAAAGGCAGAGGCTGCAAAGGAGGAATTTAGAGATATTGTCCAGCAAAGTAGGGATGGTGTTAAGGAAGCCAAAGCTCCTCTGCGTTAGAGACACTTGCAGGGGATGTGAAGGACAGGAAGAAGAGCTGCTGCTGCTGCTTCAGTGACAGGAAAAGAATAAAGAAGGAAATGTGGGCTCACTGCTAAACGGGACAGGGGTTCTAGCAAAAGCGTATGTAGATATATCTGGGGAAGTCAAGTCCTTCCTGGCTTCAGTCTTCACCAGCAAGGTCTTCTGAGCTGTTGTGCCTAGAGTCAGAACTCCTGAGGAGGAAAGCAACCTGCAGTGCCTAAGTCTTGAGTGAGGGATGACTTGCCAGAACTCAACCCAGAGAAGTCTATGGGATTGGATGGCTGGCATCCATGGACATTGAGAGAGCTGGCTGCTGTGACAGCAAGGCTGCTCTCTATCATCTTTGAAAGGTTGTGGAGATCGGGGATGGGGGGTGTGTGGTCCCAAAGACCAGAAGAAGGAATATGTTGTGCCCATCTTCAAAAAAAGGTGCCCAGGACAGACCAGGGAGCTCCAGGCCATTCGGCCTCACATTGGTGAGGAGTGTGTCATTGAGCCAGTCCTCTCAGATCACAGTTCTGAGCACATGTGGCAGAAGGTGTCTGGGAACAGTCGGCATGGCGTTACCCAAGGTAAATCATTCCTGACCCACCTGATTGCCTTCTGTGATAAAAGACCAGTACTTGTGGAGGAGAGGAGAGTAGTGGATGTCCTGTAGGCATCCAGATGGGCAAAAAAACTGCTTGGATGATCGAGATCAGAGGGTTTTCATGAATGGATCATGCTTTACCAGGAAGCCAGGTAAAGGTGGGGTATGCAGGGGACTATACTCCACATCCTGTCCTGTTTGAGAGGTTCATCAGTGACCTGCAGAATGGAAATCCCATCGCGGCTGTAGATGACACCTAATTGGGTGGAAAAGTCATATGTTTGAGGGCTGCCATTCAGAGGGACCTCAGCAGGCAGGAAGAATGGACTGTCAGGAACATTGTGAGGGTCAACAAGGACAAATGACAGGTCCTGCACCTGGACTAGAGCAATACCCTGCAGTGATAGGTGCTGGGGAGTGCCCAGCTGGGCAGCTGCTCTGCAGAAAAAGGACCTGGGATTCTTTGTGGGCAGGGACCTGAAGATCAGCCAGCAGTGTGCCCTGGCATCAAAGGAGGCCACAGTGTGCTGGGCTGCATAGCCAGGAGACCGAAGGAGGTGATTATCCCCCTCTACTCAGCATCATTATACCCATCTAGATACTGCGTCCAGTTGGGCCCCCTGTAGAAGAACGCTGTTTGTCACTCGGTGTGAGTTCAGTGGCAGGCCACCAAAGTGGTTGAGGCTTGGAGCGCTTCCGGTGAGGAGAGGCTGAGGGAATGGTTTTGTTCAGCGCAGAAAAGGGAAGGTTTTGGGGAGGAATCATAGCAGGTTCCCAACTCAAGGTTGCCACTGATAATGAACCAGGTTTTTAGAGGAATTCATGGCAAGAGAATGAGAGTCAATGGTTATAAGCTGAAACAAGTGCAGTCAAAATTGTATATGAGGAAGAAAAATCAATGAGGATCCTGAAGCATTTGAAGTGGGCTCTAGAGGGATTGTGGACTCTCTCTTCTGGGAGGCTTGCAGGATGCAGCTGGACAAAGGCCTGAGGAACTTGGTGTGAATTTGATGTTAATCCCTAAGTGAGCAAGAGGTTGGACTAGAGAGCTCCAAAGGTCCCTTCCAGCCTGAATGGTTCTGTAATTCTGTCATCTCTGGTGATAGCCACTGCAATTGTTGTAGGCCGAAAGTCCTTTGCTGCACGTGGGTTAGCACCTGACATGGCCTCCTGAGAACCAGCCCCTCCTAGTGGTGTGAGGTTGCCTCTTGGGCCTGAAAGGTTTCCAGTTCAAGGGTTCATTATGAGTGACTGCTTGTCCAGAGTGAGCCCTCTTCACAGCCTACAACACCTGTACATTACAACACGATGCCAAATGAGTGTGACAAATGCAGAAAGTCATGGCATGAGGGTGATTGCACTCTAACATCCATGAGGTCCTTTGCTGATCCAAGAATATCCAGAAGGACTGAAAGAGCCTTAAACCTCCTAGGCACGCACAGGTAATGTTGACTTTGTCCCTCTGGGAGGTGAGGGAGCTGTGTTTGTTCAGCCTGGAGAAATGAAGGCTTTGGGGACACCTAATAACAGCCTCCCCATACCCACCAGGACATTACCAAGAAAATGGAGGCAGGCTCTTCACTGTTGTACATGATGCAAGGGTGAAGGCCAATGGGCATTAGCTGAAAGAAGAGAGGTTCAGGCTAGGTGTAAGAAGCAACCTTTGACCCATCCAGAGAGTCAAGCACGGGGGCAGGTTGCCCTGAGAGACTGTGCCATCTCCATCCTCAGAGGTTTTCAAGTCCGAAATGAGTAAAGCCCTGAGCAGCCTGATTGGACCTGTTAGCTGACCCTGCTGTGGGAAGGAGGTTGGGCCAGAGACATCCTGGGATCCCTTCCAGATGGAATGATTGTGCATCTCCTTCCACCTCAAGTCTTCTCTTGACCTTGGGAAAACATTCAGCTTGCCTGTGATTGTGGAAGCAGATCTCACAAAAGTATGACCAGATCAACTGCATGTTCCTTGTCCTGCTCCAATCAGAGTCATTCAGGTTCCGGACTGCTTGGCAGCTACCCCCAAACAGCCATGGTTTTTCTTTTGCTTCACCTTTTATTGAACTTTTACCTCTTTTTCACCTTCCTAGTTCTTCTCTTTTAACATCCTGATACCCTCCCATGAAGTCAGCTGACCCCTCTTTACCCTTTCCCCCTTGACCCTGGATTTGCTTTCTTCGTACATTCACTTGGCTTTTCTGAGCTGCTTGCCATGGTGATGCCTACCTTTGCCAGCAGTCCCTTTAAACGACTACCTCCTTTTATTATGTGCAGTGTCCTGCAGGTCCTCCTGCTGTTATCCTGTCAGAGGCACCGCAAGACAGGATGAGCCATCTGCAAACACTCATTTACAGCTGACACAAGGGAGCTTCAGTCCAGAGGGGCCTTGAGAAACTTGGGGATTTGGCCAACAGAAACCTCATGCTGTTGTACAAGGAGCAGTGGTAGGTCCTGCATCGGGGACAGACCAGCCCATGCATCAGGAGAGGCTGGCACCTGACTGTCAGAGGAGTGACCATGAAGAGAAGGGCCTGGACATTACGAGGGATGCCATATGAGCCAGTGGTGCACACTCACTGCAAATGAGGCCCGCTGCATACAAGGCCGCTTCAGGAAGCATGTGGCCACCCAGAGAAGTGGAAATATCATCGCCCTCGACTCAGCCCTGGTGTGGCTGCATCTGGAATAGCGTGTCCAAGCGTGTGGACTGCCCAGTGCTGGAGGAATGGGGAGAAACTGGAGAGGGTCCAGAGGAGTCTTCCAAGATGGGGTTGGGGGCCTGAAGGAGAGGCTGAGGGACCTGGGCTTCTTCAGCCTGGTGAAATGGAGGCAAAGGGCAGTACAGTAGTAGCCTCCGAGTGCTTGAAGAGATCATGGATCTTTTCTTGGTAGAGGTAAATAACATGAGAAGGGGAAACCAGGCTAAAACGGGAACTCACAACTCAGTTCCAGGGCAATAAGGCAGCATAGAAGAAGTGGAAAGAGGGAGAGGCTGAAAAGGAGGAATTCAAAAATATTGTCCAGTAAAGTAGGGATGGTGTTAGGGAAGCCAAAGTTCTCAGAGGGTACACACTGGCAGGGGACATCAAAGGCAGGGAGAAGAGCTGCTACTGCTCCAGGAATGATAAAGAATAAAAGGAAAATGTTGGCTCTTTGCTGAAGGGGGCAGAGAACCTAGTAAGAGCAGATGTAGGTAGGTCTGAGGAGCTCAGTGCCTTTTTGGCTTCTGTCTTCTCCAGCAAGGTCTCCCGGGCTGTTGTGCCTCGAGTCAGGGCTCCAGGCAAGAAAAGCAACCAGCAGGGGATGAGGGCTAAGTAAGGGATGACTTGCAAGAACTCCACCCCTACAAGCCAGTGGGATTGGAACGGCTGCACCCATGGACACTGAGAGAGCTGGCTGCAGTTGTAGCAAGGCCGCCCTCTGTCATCTTTGAAAGGTCATGGAGATGGGGTGAGGTCCCACTAACTGCAGAAAGGCAAATGTTACATCCACTCTCAAGAAAGGCCCAGAGGGCAACCCAGGGAACGACAGGCCGTTCAGCCTCAACTGGTTGAGGAGTGTGTCATGGAGTGAGTCCACTCATTTCTGGGCACATGAGGAAGAAGAAGGTGATAGGGAAGAGGCAGCATGGATTGGCCCAGGGTAAATTGTGCCTCACCAACCTCATTGCCTTCTAGGATTGCATAGCTCTATTTGTGTTTGGAGAGCAGAAAATGCCTTTCAACTTGATTTGAGGAAGGTGTTTGACACTGTCTCCCACAATATCCTTCCGGAATACAGTTTAGAAATGTACCACCTAGATGGGTGGACAACCAGATGACTTGATTAGTGACATGGAAGAGGCAATACTCACTATGCTTGTTGAGGACAAAAAAACTGCAGGGGGCCCCAGCCATATGCTTGAGGGCTGCTATTCAGAGGGCCCTAGGCAGGCAGGAGGAATGGGCTGTCAATACCTGGAGTCCAGGGCATGAGCCACCTCATCTGCAGCCAGACCTCTGGCAGAGGAGAGAGGGGCGTCTCTCCTGCCACAGGCCCATTTCATGATGCCTGACAAGGGGGCTGAGAGTGACTGCCCTGCCATGTCATTGTCTGTGAGGCAGCATGCCCAACTGGGTAAGCTGAAGGCTTTCCCAAGCCCCCCCCCCCCCTCTCCTTGCCTCCTTTGGCACCAGGATCATGGCTTTGCTCCTTGTTTCCCCTCCTGTCCATGCTGCTCCTCTTCTTGCTCTTGGGACAACTTCTTCGCACAGCTGCCAGATGGGATGAGAAGCGTGACGCTTTCTTGTATGTGAAAATTTCAAAGAAGGAGGAACTGATCAGAGATGGGATAGTAAGTGTCAGCCTTGCCTACCATTACCATGAGAAAGTGCATTCCCAGATCCTGAGGAGATTGAGGAAGGACAGTAGCAGAATACAGAGCCTGGACTTCAGAGGAGCAGACTTTAGCCTGTTCAAGGGACTGGTGAGTGATCCCATGGGAGGTAGCTCCAAAGGGCCCAGGAGCTCAGGAAGGCTGGCAGGTCTTTAAGGACAGCACATGCCAAGCACAAGGATGCTCCATCCCCACACTCAGTAAAACTAGCAGAAATCTCAGGGGACCAACCTGGCTAAACAGGGACCTCGCACCTTAGCTCCAGGGTGTTAGGGCACCATACAGAAGGGGCAAGAAGGGAGAGGCAAAGGAGGCATTTAGAAATATTGTCCAGGGTCATAGGCTTGGTGTCAGGGAAGAAAAAGCTCCCCTAGCACTGACACTTGCAGGGGATGTCAAGGGCATGAAGATGAGCTGCTACTGCTTCCGTAAGAATCAAAGAATAAAAAAAGAAAATGTGGCCTCACTGCTCACAATGGGACAGGGAATCTTGCAGCAGCAGATGCAGATAGGTCTGAGCAACTCAACCCCTTGTTAGCTTCCATTTCCACAAGCAAGGTCTCCCGGGCTATTGTGCCTTGAGCCAGGACTCCAGAGGAGAAAAGCAGCCACCAGTGGATGAGGGTTGTGAGGGATTACTTGTGAGAACTCAAACTGTACAAGTCAGTGAGGTTGGATGGGCTGCAGCCGAGGATGCTGTGAGAGCTGACTGCTGTCCCTGCAAGGCCACTCGCTATCATCTTTAAAAGGTTGTGGAGATGGGGTGAAGTCCCAATGACTGCAGAAAGGCAATTGTTACATCCATGTTCCAAAAAGGCCACAAGGGCAACCTGGGGAGCTGCAGGCAGTTCAGCCTCCCTTTGGTGAGGAGTGAGTCATGCAGCGAACCCTCTCAGATCACATTTCTGGGCACATGAAGGAGAAGAAGGTGCCTGGGAACAGTTAGCATGCATTTACCCAGGGTAAATTCTGCCTCGCCAACCTGATTGCCTGCTATGAATAAATAATTGTATTTGTGGATGGAGAAGAGTAAATGGCCTTTACCTAGACTTTAGCAGGGTGTTTGACACTGTCTCACACAATATTCTTGCATGCACGTTAGAACGTTGGAGTCTAGAAGAGCAGACAACTGGATGGGTTGTAGATGAGGGCTGCCACTCAGAGGGACCTAGAGAGGCAGGAGGAATGGGCTGTCAGGAACCTCATGGAATTCAACAAGGACTGTCAAGTGAGTTAAGAGTTAACAGGACTGAAAAAGTCTGCCAACTGATATGCTCAAGGCTGCAGACTAGAAGAGCTAACGGCTAAAGAACTCCGCTGCCTGACAAGGCCAAGGAATCTGCATGGACCCGCAGGGAGGGGAGAAGCGATACAGATGTGTTGTGGTCTTGCCTCGCTAGCAGGGTCCTTCCAAGCAAACAGTCCTGTGATTATGAAACTCACAGAGGTCAGCAAAAGCAGTGTTTGCCCAGAGCCCCAGCTGTATAAAAAGAGACTTGGCAGCTAAGAGAGTTTGAGCAGGGACGGGAACGTGACCTGACCATCCTCTCCAGCTGGACCATGAGTATTTCCCCCCTCCCTGTTCCTGGGACACTGGGTTAAGGTAACTCCTCGAGGTTGAGAGTCCTCTCACTAAGAGAGTGAACAAGAAAGCTTTGAAGTAGGAATAAGCAGTGCTTCCAATTACTAGCGCAGTAACTGACGGTTTTGGGTTATCCTTTCTGAATCAGTAATCGATGATTTTGGGTTATCCTTTCTAAATCAGTAATCGATGATTTTGGGCTATCCTTTCTAAACTAGTAATCGCGTTATGTTAATGGTTGTTACTAACCTAAGAGCTTGCGTGAGGAAGTAAACATAATTTTTTATTACGTTGCTGTCTCAGTTGTTACTGTCAAAATTTCATAGTGTGACAATGGGTGAGTGAATGCACGTTGGACAGTTATTGGTGCTGACCTTGTACCCAACTGATCAATTTCTTCAGGGCATCCTTGAGCTCCTTGTTCCTCATGCTGTAGATGAGCGGGTTCATGGTTGGAGGCACCACTGAGTACAGAACAGCCACCACCAGATCCAGAGCTGGTGAGGAAAGGGAGGAGGGCTTCAGATAGCCAAAAAATGAGGTGCTGACAAACAGGGAGACCACGGCCAGGTGAGGGAGGCAGGTGGAAAAGGCTTTGTGCCGTCCCTGCTCAGAGGGCATCATCAGCACAACAGTGAAGATCTGCACATAGGACAACACAATGAAGACAAAGCACCCAAAGCCTAAACAGGCACCAACCACAATAACACCAGCTTCCTGGAGGTAGGAATCTGAGCAGGAGAGCTTAAGGAGTGGGGGAATCTCACAGAAAAACTGATCCACTGTGTTGCCTTGGCAGAGTGGTATGGAAAATGTGTTAGCAGTGTGAAGGAGAGCATGGAAAAAAGCACTGGCCCAGGCAGCTGCTGCCATTCTCACACAGGCTCTGGTGCCCATGAGGGTCCCATAGTGCAGGGGTTTGCAGATGGCAACATAGCGGTCATAGGCCATGACTGTGAGAAGACAATACTCTCCTCCTACCATGAAGACAAATAGAAAGACTTGTGCAACACATCCCGAGTAGGAAATGGCCCTGGTGTTCCACAAGGAATTGGCCATGGATTTGGAGACAGTGGTGGAGATGGTGCCAAGGTCGAGGAGGGAGAGGTTGAGGAGGAAGAAGTACATGGGGGTGTGGAGGCGGTGGTCACAGGCTACGGCTGTGATGATGAGGCCGTTGCCCAGGAGGGCAGCCAGGTAGATGCCCAGGAACAGCAGGAAGTGCAACAGCTGCAGCTCCCGTGTGTCTGAGAATGCCAGGAGGAGGAACTCGCTGAGGGAGCTGCTGTTGGACATTTTTCTATCTCCGGGTATGGGGGACTGTGCAAAGAAGAAATGACATTGAGAAGTTAGGAGAGACTTTTCAAGCAAAGAAACACCCAAATGTTGCAGTTGTCATACAGCCCCCCACATTGCCTCTCTCTTTAATGAGAGGATCTTTGTGCAGCTCCCTGGCTTGGGCTCTGCTTTGCACTGGCTGAGTGTGCTGTGAGGAGCAGGGACCTCTGCCCATGGGCTCCACAGCAGTCAATCCTGCTGTAAAGCTGTGGACACAGGGGAACAGGGGTGACCAGCTCTGATAGTCACAAGTTCTGTCAGGTGAAATCCACTCATTGTGTATAAGGGCTTTTCAGCATTGTCAGTCCCAATCCTAAAGAAGGAGGTTTGAGGAACACAGTCTCAGGGATTTTTTATTTTCTTTCAGATGTACTTGTCACCCCAGGGGAGTGTTCTTCAAAGGTAGAAATTCTCGGCATTTCTACTGAGTCCTGAGAGGAAAGCATTCCTTGTCATTTGGTGCAGAGTGAGGACACCTAGTCTGTCTATTAGTCTCGTTCCCAGCTGTCTTGTACTTCTAAATCTTTGATGTGGAGGATGATCGCACTCATATGTTGCCCTAGAAAGAAACCAGCCCCTACTGACAGCAGACGAGTCCAGTTTCAAAGTGCACAGCTCCAAACTTCTCACCCTTTCTCAGGGCACCTGAGGGAGATCTCCACACTCCCCTTCTAGACAAGGACACACGGTGCTCTTTTCAGATGCCCACATACAGCGTCCCACCACCATCTCCAAACTCTCAGCATCTCTGCACCTTCCTCATGGGTCTCTCTGATATTACAGTGATGCCATGAGACAGCAGTGCCTTTCTAGAGGGCATCACACAGTCTGCCAGGATGCTATAAAGAAACAGTCAAAGGACCATTAGGACTGGAGATGGGCTCTCCTTAAGGGAGAGTCAGCTCATTTCCCAGCCCCATGGACTGCATTTCCTGGAGCTCCAAAAGTCAGAACGGAGCTGGGGCAACCTCATTCCCATGCAGACCCCTCTGCTGTACAACTTGTGGCATCCATGTCTGAACTGCAGCTGAACCCCCCCTCCCGCCCCCCCTCCCACCAAAACCAGAGAGCACGAGAACAAGAAGAGGAGCAGCATGAACAGGAGGGGAAACAAGGAGCAACACCACGATCCTGCTGCCAAGGGAGGCAAGAAGAGAGAGACAGACAGGAACGCAGGAAAGCCTTCACCTTACCCAGCTAGGCATGTCGCCTCGCAGGCAATGGCATCGCAGGGCAGTCCCTCTCAGTCCCTTCGTCAGGCACCTCTCCTCTGCCAGAGGGCTGGCTGCAGAGAAGGCAGCGCATGCCCTGGACCCCATGGCTGTCAGGGCAGAGGCTCTGCTGGTGGGGAGAGGAGACACAGGGAGCTTGCTCAGAGGAAGGTGTCTGCATCAGAGGGACTGACCACTGACCATGACTTGCCCAAATCCATCCTCCCATGATGATTCTGTTGGCACTTCCCTCTCACTCCCTGCCCAGCTCTATGGCCTGCAGCTGTCCCTGCTGCCTGCAGCTTTCTCTCTCCAAACATCTCTTCTCTGTCGGTACTCACAGACCCTGTCCCACCCTTTCCGTGCGCAGTTCTGCCCTACAGAAACCTCCCAGGTCAGGGCACTGTCCAGGGCATCTCTGTGCTCGCCGGTCCTAAGGAGCAGGTCACATTAGCCCTGATAAGTCCATAAAGGTGCTGCTGGTGCTGCTGTAGGTGGAGGTGGGGCTGAAAGGGTTTGCTGAGCTTTCTCACAGACCTACTGATCTCTGAGAGGGAAGGTTAGTGAGCCCCAGTTCCTTGCCAAACCAGAAAACGCTTTCCTTTTTCCTCCCTGCCAGCATTAGGAACCTGAAAGCCCTGGAAGGAAAGCTCTTTCCCTTTCAAGTAGCCTTTTTTGCACCTTCCTCTGCGGTACAGGGACACTGCTCTGAATCACAGCCCTGCACAGACCTGTGTGCATATCCCAGCTTCACAGCCCTGCAGCCGTCCTTGGGAGAAAGTAGCAGCATGCCCTGTCCCTGTGACGATGTGGCAGGGAATGCCTGCTCTGAAGCATCTCCCCCTCCTCTGCAAAGGAGAGCAATCCTTAAAAAAACTATCAGTCATGGGATGAAATAGGTGTAGAAGATCCCTCCAGGAACCTCAGTGGCATTGCCCTCCAGCCAGAGACTTACCGTGCAAAGGGCTGTGAAGATTTCTCCCACAAGGAGCTCTCCTCTCTCCTCCCACTCCACACTGCCTTGCGCTTCTCTCTGCCTTGTCTCCTCTCATGTCAGCAGCAGCAGGCAGTGCCTGGAGCCCTGCTGCTCTTTGCAGAGGAGCTGCTCCTGCACACAGCTGTCTCTGGGCAGTGCTGCCCAGTTTCCATGAGCTCTCTCCACCCCAGGAGCCTCGCCTCACTCAACAACAGTGTGGCCCAGTTGAGCTCATGAATTTCTCTGTCCCTTGTGCTCCCTTCTCCTGGGAAATAAACTAAATAAACTAAATAAACTAAAATAATCACTGATGATCCCTCTCTAAACAATGCAGAGAGACCAGTTACAGCATTGTCACTTGTTTCATCAGAGGATGGTTATCTATGATAGGTGGAAACATCCCACCCTGGAAATCCATATTCCCATGTTCTTAACTAGGCAGGACACCTAGAAGTGGGCAAGAAGGGAGGCCATTGACCCATGGTTCAGGTTTTCATTCAGATGAGTCAGTCTGGACATCGCATGCCCAGTTAGATGCCCCTGGGATGGAATGCGATTCAGATCCCTCCTGTGAACTTCACAGACACACAGGAGGTGGGATTCCCCTTGCCAAAACTGAAGTGAGCACAACACAGATGTCTGCATGGGAGCTCCTTGTCTAAGCTCCCATTATAATCACTGGAGATGGAGAGTGGGAGTCAGTTGCTCACACACAAACACCTGGTGACATTGGAAGGGACAGAGACTGCATCCAGTTGGGCCCCCTGTAGAAGAACGTTGTTTGTCACTTGGCGTGAGTTCAGTGGCAGGCCCCCAAGGTGGTTGGGGCCTGGAGCACTTGCCAGGTGAGGAGAGGCTGAGGGAATGGGCCTTGTTCAACACAGAGAAGGGAAAGGCTTTGCGGGGCACTCACAGCAGCTTCCCAGCTCAAGGTTACCACCAATAAAGAACCAGGTTTTTGCAGCATCTCATGGCAGGAGAATGAGAGGCAATGGCTATTAGGTGACACAAGTGCAGTTAAAATTAGCTATAAGGGAGAAAAATCAAAGAAGGCAACAAAGCATTTGAAGAAGGGTCCAGAAAGGATATGGACCCTCTCTTCTTGGAGGCTTGCAGGACGTAGCTGGACAAGGCCCTGAGGACCTTGGTGTGAATTCGATGTTGATCTCTATGTGAGCAAGAGGTTGAACTCGAGACCTCCCAAGGTCCCCTCCAACCTGAGTGATTTGGTGATTCTGTCATCTCTGGCAATAGGCACTGCAATTCTTGCAGGCAGGAATACCTTTTCTGCATGTGGTTAACACCTGACATGGTCTCTCCAGAGCCAGCCCTTCTGAGTGGTGTGAGGTTTCCTCCTGGGCCTGAAAGCTTTTAAGTTCACATCAGGATCAACACTGAATTCACACCAGGTTCCTCAGAAACCCTGAGCCAACCTGAACCTCAGCTGAACCTCAGCCACCCTGATCAGGACTAGCCCTCTAGAGCAGATGTACTACCAAGCTGTGCACAGCTCCTCGCCTTGGTCTCCTCTGACCCCAGTGTGCTGCCCCTGCAGGCCAGATACACCATGGACATTATCTGGAGGCTTCCTTTGGCAGATCAACCTTCCCAAAGTAACACATGATGTGTTAGTACCAGCCAGAATTGTTTTACTTTTTATAGTGTGATACCAAGAAGGAGTCATTCTGCAGGCTCCAATGGACACTTGGATGATGGGTGGGTGAGCTGAACTGTGCAAGGCCTGCTGGGACAGACCTGCACCACCCTACAAGGGACTGATCCTCACTTCCTTTTATCCACACCTCACTGCCAAGAGGGGACCTTGGTCCAAATCAGCCTCAGATCAACACTTGCGATTTCATCTCAGAGGGGCTTCGCTTGCAAAGAAGAGTCCACAAGTGAGCTAATGCCCACGCTGTGCATGAGCTGGTCAGGCAGGAGCTTCAGAACCTGCAGGCCTCACCCAGCTCAGGGACACAGTGCAAAAGGTGCTCAGCTGAGTTGGACACCTGACCTGTCAGGTCAGAAATGACTGCCTTAGAGAAGAGAGGAGCATGTGGAAAGGTGAGGGACATCATTCTGAGGGGGCTTGCAAGTTATCTGCATAAAACAACTTCAGCTTTGCAAGCTGATTCTCAGCTATGACCCGTGAAGTATTTCCTGCTGACTTGCAGGCAAGTGCTTGAGCATCACTACTCACTGTACTCACTGCACATCTGGGAGAAGTGTTTTCAAAGGCCAATTATTTTCTGAAGAAATACTTTATCTGTGGAAGTTTCCCTTATTTTGCCCATTTCAAAAGCTAATGACTGTGGCACTACAGCTTGAAAGGGCACCTCTGAGTGCTCCACCTTGGCAAGACCATTTCCTTGTTAACTGTGCGGGTGAAAAAAGTCCCACATGATCTAAAGTGCTCTCTGAGGCCTCCTGGTGGATATCAGCCCCTGGATGCCTTGTGTCAGACCCCAGGGCAGTGCACAGGGTGCAGCAGGGAGCCCTGAAACAGCAAGGCTTTCAGCAGGAAGGGCTCAAGACCCTCTCTAGAATTCACTGGATTGGAGGGGGGTTAATCAGAAGCTTAAGTAAGGGCTAATTGGGGGATACTACTGCATTATAAGCAAAGAGTTTCGAGGGTCCTGCCACATGAGAAGAGTGTCTGCACAAGTATGGATACGGGTAGTATCCCCCATTAGCCTTTGCTAATAGGAGAAGGGGGCAGCTGCTATGCCTGCAGCCTAAAAAATCTTGTGGTTGGACAGATCCCAGAAGTGTTAACTTCAGGAATCCCCAACAAGGAACCCTTTCGGAAAGATGACCTCCTATACTCCAAATACTCTAAGCTGCATATTTCTATGTATTTCACAGTCTATGTGGGATATCTGGCTGCACATCCTGGCAAGAGCTTTGGAAAGTCAAGTCCTGAACCTCAGCACACACAAGGCAGCAGGCTGCCAGCAACCTTAGCTCACACCACCAGGGCAGCCTGGGCCCTGGCAGCCAAGGCACCTCCTCACCTCGCAGCACTCCCCAGCTCCCCAGCCTGGCAGGGCTCCCCACGCACAGCACTGCTCTCTCCAGACAGCTCTTCCTGCATGCAGCACCAAGACACTGGGGCCACCGCCTGTCCCCACCACAGGCCACCCCACCACTGGCACATGGTGGTGATGTGTGACTCCTATTTTATGCCCTGACAAATTGAGACATGGAGAAGGACTGCCTTCCAGTACATGAGGGGAAATCTCTCTGCTTTCTTCCTGGGTGCCACATCTCCATGGTGGTGACCTGCTGAGCCCCCAGATGACACAAGCTGAGGTCACAGTGAGATGTGCTGCACCACAGGAGGTCTCTTTGGTGCTTCCCTGCAATGCCCAGGCACTGCTGGGCACTGCTCACATGCTCCCCACCTCTGCCCTTCAGAGCTGCTCCACAGCATGGAGTGGGGACAGGAGGCAGCGGGACGATGCTGGGGCCCCTCACTGACAGGCAGAGGAGCAGGGACATGTTGGAGAGGAGTTTTACGGTAATGAGACGATAAGAGTGCCCTTCTTCCCCGAATGGACAGGTGAGCTGAGGGCAAGAGGGCAAGTGAGATAGATGGAGGACTGCTGGACTGAGACCATCACCCTGGACCACAGTTCCTTGTTCCCAATGCTCCTGCAGCTCTCCACCAAGGGGAAGGGCTTCGGGAGCTCCTTCCTGAGGTGTTGCACACAGAGTGCTAATTCCAAAAATGGCTGTGGGTCCTGGGATGTGGGGGTGACTGGACAGTGCTGGGGGCTGCCACAAGAGCTCTGCCTGAGGGTCCCGCCTGGCTCAGGGAACAATGTGCCAGCCAGGAATTCTGGGTCCTGGAGCTGTGGCTGCCCTGAACACCATGGCTCTTCTGGGGCCAGCTCCATCCCCTCATGGCAGGGAGAAATCCAGGTCGAGGTATCCCTGGGAGTGGGTCCCCCTTTGGGATCTGTCTCTGGCAGGACAGGGGTCCTGCGTCCTGGAGGCTGGGGTGTCCTGCAGCTCCTGTGGGGCTTTCAAGAGCCTGCTGGAAATGCCGATGTTGGAAATGGTTCCTTCACTTGTAATAACCCCAAGGCAACTACTTGTTTGGGAGAACCTCTCTTCCTTCCCCCTGCATCATTTTATGCTTTCAATTTGGCAGAGCATGGTTTGGGCTCAGAGATGTTGTCCTCATATGGCCACAGCCCCTGTTCCTCTGTAAATGGGAGTCAAAACTCTGCACCCAAAAGACAGCCTGTTTGGGGAAGCAGCTTGGAAACAGGTGGGGGTGCCATCGCCACCCCACAAGTCCCTGCTGACCCCAAGCATTTTTCTCTGAGCCGTGGGGGGCAATGCTGGGGGGAGTCCAGCAGGGCCATCTGCCCCAGCCCCCTCCCAGCCACATAGCTCCACTGCCCAGCACCGGCAGGCCCACAGCTGCTCTGCCCCCGGCTGCCCCATGTCCCCGGGGCTCCTCAGCCCTGCAGAGTGAGGCGCCGGGGACCAGCCTGGTCCCACAGAGAGCAGCCCCTGCCTGGCCCTCGGCCCAGCCCTGCTGGGCGCAGCACGAGGGCTGCCGAGCCACAGGGCTGCCGCAGGCAGGGGGCCGGGGCCCCAGGGGCGACAGGGACCTGCCCTGCCCTGCCCTTCCCTGCACTGGGGGCAGCAGGATGCTGCCTGCGGGCTCTGGCACCCCGGCCATGCCCAGGGCCCCTGTGCCAGTGCCACGGCCAGCACCAGCACAGGCCCCGCAGCTGCTCCCCCATGCTCCCCACGGTCCCTGGGAGCAGGGCAGCCAGGAACCCCACGGGGCCCCTGCAGCAGAGCCCAGCCCCAGCAGGGCAGCAGCCAGGCCCCAGGGCCCCTCACTGCCCGCCCACATGGGTCCACACTGCCCCCAGGCCCCACAATGCCCCGCACTGCCCCACACTGCAGCCCACAGCATGGCGCCCCATCGCGAGAGAGGGGGAGGGGGCTGCCCGTGGGGTCACACAGGGCCGCAACATTGCCATGGCATCACCCCCAGTGCTGCCCTCCAATTGGCAGGCCAGGGGAGGAGGGCGGGGCAGGGTTTGACTGGTGGCTTTGTCAGCCAATCGAGGTGCAGCATGTGGAAAACCAGCCGTGAAAATGGAGCAGGAGCCAAGCCGGAGGGAGGGAGCGGGTGTGAGCGGGGCTGGCGGGGCTGCGGGCGCCTTCAGCTGCCAGTGGGTGCCCTCCTGCCAGGGCGGGGGCAGTGGTGCTGGCAACGGGGCTGCTTTCCTGCAGGAGCTGCAGCAGGGGCTGGTGGGGCCGTGAGCATGGCACAGAGCGACCGGGGACAGAGCGGGCAGCTGCCCTGCAGCCAGACGTGGCGGCCTGCCCCGAGCAGCTGGGCCGGGGCAGCTGCTGGGGTTGGGGGCGGGAAGCTTTGCCCCTGCTGGGGGTCGGAGACCCATTTGGAAGCGTTTCCCTGAGCTGCTGCTGCCACCTCAGCCCCCAGGTGCTGCTCGGAGCTGCGTTTGGGAGCTGCTGGGCAAAGTGTGAGCAGGCTGCTGGTGTCCTCGCGAGGGGCCCTTCCCAGTGTTTTAGGCAAACACGACCACTCCAATTGGTTTGCATAAAATCCAATTTAATGGAATAATTGAGCAAGTTACAAGTAAGCAAAACAGCTCTGGGCGGCCGGGGAGTCTCCTGCTCCACCAACGGCACGCGCAATCTCCCCCTCACAGTCTCCTTATATGCGATTCCAGTTCCGGGTATACGGGGCACCTCCTTTAACTTCTGCGGTTGCGCCGGCTGTTGCTAGGGGGTCTTCTTCAGCCCTCTGGTGGTCGTGGGGATGAAGGCTGGAGTCTTCCTCTGCATTGTGCGCCATATTAGGCTATCTAAACTAACATTGCTGCTTTGCTAGCTCAACTCAGTTATCTCAGGCGAGGTACATGCCGCCCACCACAGGATGTTCCCACAGATGTTCCCAAGGCTGTTTCTCACTGATGTAACAAATTAGTACATACCACAATACAAGATGTTCCCAAGGCTGTTTCTCACTTTGATGCAACAAATTAGCACATATCACACACCAATTCCCATTTGCTTTCCTTAGAGAACTAGCTGCAGACAGACACAGAAGGTTTTCTCTTAATTGCAGAGAAACAAAAATAAACTTGATCCAGTGTCATAAGAAAGAAAATACAATCCTCAACTGTGCACATGCCCAGAGAGTCTGATGCAAAGATGACTTTAGAAATGATCAATTAAGCAGGACATGTGGAAATATGTGAAAGGTTACTGAGATTAAATCCACAGCATAAGAGACAGAGCAGTGGTAATGCAAGTTAATGGGCAGATCGATATTTCTTCTCCCGAGACGAACACCCTTCCTGAAGATTTCCACTATTTCATCACAGGAAAACATTGACATTAAAAATTAGCCAATCTTTTGAGCTGATGAAAGTGTGCTCCTATTTTTGAAATGTTGAAAACAGTTTTTCACCTTTCCAGGCGCAGCTCAGGGGTCCAACCACAAGCACCCAGTGGCCCTTGGAGAGGCCCTGGTGTCTCTGAGAGACCTGCTTGGGCCTGGCACCTCTCACAGGGGACCTGCGGGAGACCGGAGCCCCTTGGAGCTGCAGAGGGAGGCTGTGCAGAGGGGACCAGGGCACCTGCAATGGCACCAGCTGTCCATGACCCTGTGACTGCATCCCACCCCTGCTCTGAAAATCTCTTTCCTTTTTTAAAAAAAAAAGGAAAAAACAGAGCATTCCCGTAAAGAACCACTACATTAAGAAAAAGAAAATAAATCAAGAAAGATAATAGGAAAACAAAAAAAATTAAAAGTTGGAAAGTATAACAAAACATTTCTTTGCTTTAAATCTTTTTCTTAATTTCTTTCATGTTTCATTTTTAATGACAATTGCAAAACATTTCTGTTATAATCTGGCCTGCACCACTAAACAAGATATTTTTGTGTCTCACACAGAGCGCAGTGCTCAGAAAACCACCCCCTGCCCATGGCTGTCCATGCCATTCCTCACTCTTTGCGCAGAGCACGTCGCACTATGAGGTGTCGAGCTCTCTCGACTGGTGAGGAAAGCAGGGTGACCAGCTTCAAGGAAATGCTCTACTTCTGGATGGCCAAATTTACACAAATCTCAGCATACCTGTGTTACCATGATGTTTTAAAAGAGTCCCTAAAACATCTCCCCACACTCCCTTTTCATTGTGCACGCAGGCATTCATCTTATGGTAGAAGGCAATCAGGTTGGTCAGGCATGGTTTCCATTTCCCCTTGGTCAATGCCTGCTGCCTCTTCCAGTTCTTCTCCTTCCTATGCTTGGAGATGGTTTCCAGGAGGATTTGCTCCATCACCTTCCCAGGGACTGAGATGAAGAGGACCAGCCTGTCGTTGCCCAGACCCTCCCTCTTGCCCTTCTGCAAAATGGCTGCGATGTCTGCCTTTTCCCAGTCTTCAGGAACCTCCCTGATTACCCTGACATTTCATGGACAATTGGGAGCAGCACTGCGGTGACTCCAGGCACCTCTCCCTGCACCCTCGGGTGCTTCCCGTCTGGTCCTATGGACTTGTGTGTGCCCACTGGGCAAAAGTCCTCCCCAGCTGCATCATCCTCTACCATGGGTGAGGCTTTGCTAACACGGATGCTGCCAAAGGATTCGGGGGCCAGGGAGGCCTGGCAGTAGACAAGACCAGGAAAAGACAAGGTAAAGGAGTCAGTGAGCTCCTCAGCCTTTTGCCTGTCTTTGTCACTATGTCCCCTGCCCCACTGAGCAGGGAGAACACATTTTCCTTGTGTCGCTGCCTTGTGCTGCCAATGTGCTTAGAGAAGGCCTTCAGGTTACCCTCCCCATCCTTTCCTAGATCCAGCTCCAGCTCCAGCTCCAGCTGAGCTTTGGCTTGCCTAACTACATCCCAAACAAGTTGAAATCCTCTCTGCTGCAGTCCAGGTTGGTGATTCTGTTATTCCTCTTACCTCTCCACCATCTCACAGTCACTGCAGTGACAGACAACCTCCACATTCACATCCCCATCCAGCCTGAGCTTCAGACAAGAAACCAAGGGGAGGATGGCACCATCTACTTAGAGGCAGAAACTGCAGAGGTACAGAAATCACACCGCAGAAAAGCTTGCTCTTCTCCCCTCACCACTGAGGGGATCCAGGCAATGGCCTTTCAGGTGGTTAAAGGTGCATTCAAAGAATTAACGGAGGAACGTAGCTATGCCTGAGGCAGTGCGTCCCAGGTTGCCCTTACAGTCAACGGGGAGGAGAAGTTGTTCACCTGCCTTCTTTTAGCTGCTCACATAAAGCACAAAGGACTCCTGTCCCAGAGACATTTGCTCTGTGCTTGAAATGGGCCCTGAGATCATATGCGTTCAGGATAATTCAGGCTGAAGGGTCCACAGGAGACCTGTAGTGCAAACTGCTGCTCAAAGCAAGGTCAGATAGAGGGTCAGAAACCAAAAAAATACTCCTGTCAAAGGATTTTGGGGGTGATAGAGAAGAAGACAGTAGAGGGTTGACAGGGTGATCTCATGGACAAAATGGTTTTTCCCCTTCTTCCGAGAATGAAATCCTCGGCTATCCAGAAAGAAGAAGCTGGGACACAAACTTTGCCACGAACATGGAGGCGGAGAAGCTCCTGAGTCCCTCACTGACAGAGGCTGCTCCAAAGGCCACCACCCCAATGGCACCACACCCCCAGGCATGCCTGCCTTGTTGCTGGGCACCCTGCAGCCCCAGGCAGGAGGTCTGCGGGGAAGAGAGTGGGGTCTGCAGCCTGCAGGCCTGGCCACCCAGCAGGTGTGGTGGGACCCTTCTCCTCTAGATGAGGCTGGGCTCTCCTGCATTTCCCCAGTGTGAAGCCTGCATCTCCTCCAGCTGGGAATACAGCCCGGCAGAGAGGGCCAACACAGGAAACACGATCTCTGTTCTGGGGTGTGAAGAGAGAGGGGAGGTCAGAGGGGGATCTGCTCATGCCCTGGGCAGTGATTCCCTTGTTGCAGTCGCTACAGCCCTGCTGATGCCCTGTAACTCGTGAGTCCAGGAGATGGGACTCCGATCTGCTCTGGCTCTAAAGATTTCTCAGCCCTTCAGACCCAGCATGCAAAGCACTGGTCTGGGGACACCTCAGCAGTCAAAGGGCCTGAATGCCTGGTGTGTTCCTGAGAACTTTTCTGTAGTTTCCCAGCACTGGTTTGACTCCTGTTGCCCATGGAGCAGAGACTCCTTTTGAGGATCAACTCGCTCACTGTGACTCTGAGGAAAAGCTTGACCAGGCAGTACAAAGGCCAGCAAGGCCTCAAAATCACAACAGTGTCCCCCGCCCAGGACTCTGCCTTCCAGCCCCTTCCTCCTAGGGGATTTGGGTTGGGAGGGACCACCAGAGATCTCCAGCAGCATGATCTGCTCTGAGCTGGACTAACTTGACAGTTAGATCAGGTTGGTAGGTGCTTTCTGCAGGAGAGGTTTTATAGATCTCCCGTCCCCTGCTCCAGTGCTGCTCAGCTACCATGGTTATTTCTTTATTTTTTCCTTAAACTCCTTTGATATTTGCTTTATTGCCTCTTCTCCTTGTTGTCTCTTGTCCTTTCCTCCCCTTGGCCCCAGACAGACCATCCCATCTACTTTGACTGAGGACAGTCACAGCCTCACCTCCAAGCACAGCCTTGCTGGGATCTCCTGGGACCACACAGGCAGGCTGTGGTGGCCACCTCCAAGCAGAGCTATGCACTGCAGATCCCTACATGGTCTCAGAGTAGAGTGTATGGAGATATAACATTACCCAGGGCAGAGCCTGTGAGCCAATGCCAGGGTAGCGCTGGGGCAGCAGGCGTGAGAAGAGAAGCCCTCCAGCAGCTACTCTCCGCACCTGAGCAGGGAGTGATGCACCCGGTGGTGCTCTTGAGAGAGGATGGTGAAACAGGACGGGGGGGCTCTGTGAACTGCAGTGTTGGGCACTGACCATCTGTGCTGGGTCTGGGAGTCCTGGCAGGTGGTGCCGGTGCCTGTAGCCCCCGATAAACCCCCGACCCTGCTAGCAGCAGTGAGTCCCCTCCATGACTGGTGGGAGCTTCTGGGGTGTCATGGCTCCCATCTGCCTCCTGTCCCTGTGCTGGCCCAGCCCTGCTGTCCTCCATGTGGCCCTATGGCCCCACTGCACAGACACTGCAGAGGACAGGGTGCGTTCAGGGGTAGGGAAGTGTCCTCCAGGCATGGTCTCCATGACAGCCCTCAGTGCTCTGTTCCCCAAAGCCCTCCTGAAGCCTCCCACCAGTCCACAGGTCCTGCTCAGTCCTGATCCTGTCCCCTGGGGTTAGCAGAAGGCCATGCTCTGCAGTCTGCTGGGATCTGAGCCCAAAGGGAGAGGCCAGGCAGGACTGACCATTACCCCCATACAAGCGTTGAGCCCAGCAGGCAGACAGAGCTGGTCACATTCAAAGATCACACCTCACCAGGACCGTGGGGAATGGCCAGTGCTGGAAATGGCCGGTATGAGGGGCTGGGTGTGGGAGGAGTTTCCTGGGACAGTTTCTCCTTTCTGTTCATGCAGCAACAAGCTGGGCTGCATCTTTGCACTGAGGCACTCTGCTTGAGGGCCCTCCATGGGAGGAGGATGGTCTACAGGCCCAGTAGATGGCCCCAGGACCTCCTCTGCATGCTCCCTGACAGCCCTGCAGAGGACTCGCAGAGGGCTCATCCTCCCAGAGCTCACAGCTGGATATCCAGTCCTCCAGCTGGGCATAGAGCCTTGTCTGGGGGTGACTTTTGGGGTTAGGACCAGCATGCGGGGTGGGGGAGATTGTCTCAAGGACATGTGCTGAGGACAGGGCCTGAGGGACAGCAGCAAACTGATATAGCTCTCAACTCCTGCTTCCTTCAACACAAGCTCCCACAAGGAGTCCCAGCCTTCTTTTTGGTGCCTCCCTTCAGGAGGGACAATGGCACTAGGAGCTGGGAGGGTGGGAAGCATTAATCCTTCTTCAACCACTTCCCAGGCCATGTGGAGGGCCAGGACAGCAAGGACTTCTGGCTCTGCACCATGAGCTCGCTTTAGTGTACCCACACTCTGAACATTTTCTTGGATTAAATGTCAACATTTTTTCTCTCCAAGACAATTCTAAGCCCAGTTCCACTTCCTTCTCATCTCTCCCAGTCCCTCCTCTGAACTCGCTGGCCCTTAATGCACTTCCTTCCCTGCTCTCCCCACTGGGCACCAAGCTGACGGTGCTGCTCTGCAGAGCGAGCAGGCTGTGGAGCCACAGGGCCACATGGTGACTCTGCACTGGCCGTGCTGGTCAGGGTGGGAAGCAGATCCAACCAAATGGGGATCATGACCTCTAATCCCTCCAGGGGACTGCGGATGTGGTAGGTGCTTGGAGGGACTACGGAGTATTTCCAAAGCTACTAGTTGTGTCCAGGTTCACCTCTAGATCCTGCCCCTGGTATTTAACTGAGGGTGCAGGAATCACTCTCCAGTCTCCCTTCCCTGTGCCAGTTGGGTCCCCACTGCCTCTTCTGGGATTGCAGAGTCCTCCTTTGTCCACGGATACCTGGGTTTACTGCTTTACCTTTAAGTGACTCTACCTTGGAGGATTTCTCACTCTGTGAGGCTGCAATCACTGCCCCCACCAGGCACACGCTGTCCCAGGAGATCCCCTGTGCTCTCCTGGTACCTCCAGCTTCGCCTCCAGAAAGATGGCGATCAGACACTGGGCCTTAAAATGTGGGACAGCTGTGGGTATGTAAATCTGTGACCATTCATCCCCTCCACTGTCACTGGAAACCAATGGGTGAGTCCTAGATTCAGCCCTCGGTCTCTATGAGCTCATTACATGATTAAGAGCTTTTTGCTCCTGAACTCATGGGCAACCCTGTGCAGTAGACCTTTCTGGGGTGCAATTCCTTGGGCCTGTTCTTGACACCAGCTTTGGAAGAAAAGCCCAGCCTCCAAGTACTGCACCTGCAAGAATCTACTTTATTACAGAGATACTGTGAGGGAGTCAGCTCCGATCCAGTGTTAGACACAACTTTATATGGGCACCAGGTGAGAAAGAGCAGTCTCAGGAAAGGGGAAATGAATCCAACCATTTGTGTAGCAACAGGGTGACAAATAATAATAACAACAGAAATAGTAGTAATAATACAAATAGAGTGAACAAACAAAGCTCAGTCCTGGTACGGGACACAGGGGGAGTCATTTGTGGAGAGCAATGTTACCACTGCTGAAAAATGTCCATGAAATCACCTTCCTCAGGGCATCTTTGAGCTCCTTGTTCCTCATGCTGTAGATGAGAGGGTTCACTGTTGGAGGCACCACTGAGTACAGAACAGCCACCACCAGATCCAGAGCTGGGGAGGAGAGGGAGGGGGGCTTCACGTAGGCAAACAGGTCAGTGCTGACAAAAAGGGAGAACACAGCCAGGTGAGGGAGGCACATGGAAAAGGCTTTGTGTCGACCCTGCTCAGAGGGGATCCTCAGCACAGCAGTGAAGATCTGCACGTAGGACAGCACAATGAAAATGAAACACCCAAAGACTAAACAACAACTAACCACAATAAGCCCAACTTCCCTGAGGTAGGAGTCTGAGCAGGAGAGCTTGAGGATCTGGGGAACTTCACAGAAGAACTGGTCCACTGTGTTGCCTTGGCAGAGTGGTATTGAAAATGTGTTCCCAGTGTGGAGCACAGAATGGAGAAAACCACTAACCCAGGCAGCTGCTGCCATTCTGACACAAACTCTGTTGCCCATGAGGGTCCCGTAGTGCAGGGGTCTGCAGATGGCAACATAGCGGTCATAGGCCATGACTGTGAGAATAGAATACTCTCCTCCAAAGAAGAAGACAAATAGAAAGACTTGAGCAGCACATCCTGAGTAGGAAATAGCGCTTGTGTCCCACAGGGAATTGGCCATGGATTTGGGGACAGTGGAGGAGATGGAGCCAAGGTCGAGGAGGGAGAGGTTGAGAAGGAAGAAGTACATGGGGGTGTGGAGGCGGTGGTCGCAGGCTACGGCTGTGATGATGAGGCCGTTGCCCAGGAGGGCAGCCAGGTAGATGCCCAGGAAGAGCGAGAAGTGCAACAGCTGCAGCTCCCGTGTGTCCGCAAATGCCAGGAGGAGGAACTCGTTGAAGGAGCTGCTGTTGGACATTTGCTCCTTTGTGGCACAGGGGGACGGTCTGAGGAGAAGACACATTGACAAGTTAGGATAGACTTCTCTGAACAAAACTTTCTCATAAAACCCTCCCAAACACACACACATTACCTCTCCCCATCTTAGCAGAACCATCATGGACAACTGCCGCTTGAGCTCTGATTTGTTCTGGCCGAGTTTGACATGAGGAACAGGGGTGTCTTCCCATGGGCTCCAGAGGAGCCAGCCCTGACCCACAGCACAGTGTACATGAGAACAGGGGTGACTATACTTTTATATTCCCAGTTCCACTCAGATTTCATCCATTCATAATATTGAAGGCATTTTTCAGCATCTTCACTGCCACTTCTAAATAATGTGGGGTCATTAATAGTTTTAAGGACGCTTTTGTTTCCTTTAGCTGACCCTGTCACACAGGAGGAGGATTCCTGGAGGTAGAAATCCTCAGCATTGCTGCTGCACTCAGAGTGACCAGCTGTGACTCCTCAGAGGCAAAAGGATTCACTCTGGCTTGAGTGCAGAGGGAGGAGAGCTGGCCTGCCCATCTGCCTTCTTCCCACCTGCCCTGTGCTCCCACCTCGGAGGTGGAGGACAGTTGCACTCGTGTTACCCCAAAAAGAAACGACACCGCAGAGAGCAGAGGAATGCACTTGCAAAGTGCCCATCAGCACTCTTTCTGAGGGGACGTGAGGCAGGTCTCAGCCCTCCCCTTCTAGCCAGCAACACATCAGGCTCCTTCCAGCTGCCCACATCCAGACTCCCACCAGCATGTCCCAGCGTGGCCTCAGTATGTATGTGGCTTCTGCCTGGGGCACCCAGATAAAACACAGCTGCAATGGGAGAGCTGTGTCCTTGTGGAGGGCAGCTTGCAGCTCAGCCAGACACCCCAGGGAAACGGTAGAATGTCCTAAGGATGGGCTGTCCTGATGAGAGAGTTGGCTCATTCCCAGCCCCCTACACTGCATTGTCCAGAGCCCCACAGGTTAGAGGGGCACTTGGGCACCTCACTGTTAAGAACACATCTGCAGGGCAGCACCCACAGGGTCTCAGTGTCTGAACTGCATCAGAAACCCCCTGCCCAGAGAATCCAAGGGAAACACAAGGGCAGCATGGGCAGGTGGGAAACATGCAGCAATAGCATGATATTTGTGCGGAGGGAGGCAGGGCCAGCGAGGGACAGAGGGGCACTCAGGAGTGTCTCCTCTCCTGGAGGTCCGGCTGCCAAGGAAACATCTCCTGCCCTGGACTCCCCAGCCTTGAGAGCAAAGGGCTGTGCTGGCTGGGAGAGGAGAGGAGACCTTGGAGTTGATGGTTTCCTCTCATACTTGGAGCATGACTCTGCTGACAGGAACCATCCCAGCGGGGAGCTGTTTCTCTGTCCCCACGTCTCTCCCCTCTCAGTGCTCACACACCCCATCCCACCTGCTGTGAGCTCAGCTCTGCCCTGCAGAAACCTCCCGGGGGCAGGATGCTGCCCAGGGCACCTCCGTGTTTGCAGGTGGTATGGAGCAGGTGAGATAAACCTTGCTGAGGCTGGAAAGGTGATGCTGGTTCTGTCCTTAGGCTGAGGGGTGGATGGAGGCATTTGCTGAGTCCCTCCCAGAACTGTTCCTCTCTCAGTGTCACTGTCTCAGTCCCCTGTCTTAAGCTGACAGATCCAATCCCATTTCACCCCAGCCAGAGAGAATCAAACTGAAAGCATAGACTCATGACAGCTCCTTCCCTTTCATGTATCCCGTGCCTTGACCTCCGTTTCGGAAAGTCCCCTCCAGAAATGTCCTGGGAATGAGCTGGAGCTGTGTGGAGCTGACCCATGCAGCATCCTCTCAGCAGGAGAATGAACCTGTCCTGCCAGGGATTGCCCATCCCACCCACCCATCCCACTTCTCCCCAAAGCACTGTGGAGAGCTTCGAAGGCAGGTTGAGTGCTGACCCTCACAGGTGGCAGAGTCACTGCTCCAGGCACACAGCACCCTGGGGCACAGGGACACTGCTCTGAATTACAGCCCTGGGCAGACCTGTGTGCACACCCCAGCTTCACACCCCTGAAGCTGTCCCCAAGAAAAAGGAGAAGGATGCCCTGTCCCTTTGATAGTGTTAAGGCAAATCCCTGTTCTGAAGCATCTCCACCTCCTCTGCAAAGGAAAAACTGGCAGAGACTTCCTTAAAAAAACAGATGTGGGATGGGAAGGGAGATGGGTTGGGTTTAGGAGATCCCTCCAGGAACCTTAGTAGCATTGCCCTGCAGCCAGAGATTTACTGTGTCAAGGGCTGTGAAGATTTCTCCCACAAGGAGCTCTGCTCTGGCCTCTCACTTCACACTGCCTTGAACTTCTCTCTGCCTTGTCTCTTCTCATGTCAGCAGCAGCAGGCAGTGCCCGGAGCCCTGCTGCTCTTTGCAGAGGAGCTGCTTCTGCACACAGCTGTCTCTGGGCAGTGCTGCCCACTTGCCATAAGCTCCCTCCATCCCAGGAGCCTGGCCCTGCTCAGGAGCAGAGGCCCAGCTGAAGGTGTGACTTCCTCTGTCCCTTGTGCTCCCTCCTCCTGGGAAATGTTCCCTGAAGTCGACTAAAATAATCACCTGTTCTCCTTTTCTGAAGAGTGCAGAGAGTCTGATTCCAGCATTGCGATTTATTTCATCAGAGGATGACTATCTATGAAAGGTGGAAATGTCCCACTCTGGAAGCCCCGATTCCCATCTCCTAACAAGGCAGGATACCTGGATGGGGACAGGAAGGGAGTTCATGGACACATGGTTCAGGTGTTGGTTCAGATGAGTCAATCTGGGCATCGCATGCCCGTTTAGAAGACCCTGGGATGCAGTGGCATTCAGATCCATCCCATGAGCTCCACAAACACACCGGAGGTGGGATTCCCCTTGCTGGAATTGAAGTGAGCACAACATAGAGGTCTGCATGGGAGCTCCTTGTCTAAGCTCCCATTGTAATCACCTGAGATGGAGGGTGGGAGTCAGTTGCTCACACACAAACACCTGGTGACATTGGAAGAGACAGAGGTGGTCCCAGGCATGTGCCAGTGTCTGCTTGCTCTGATGGAGTGACTGTGACACCTGCATCCTTCTGAAGCATGAGGTGGGGGCCAGGTGGGGAATTGCCTTGACCATCTGAAATGATATTAGATGCCTACTACAAGTAGAGCCCCACTCCCTATGAAGCTGAGACATAGGAAGATCCCAATGTTACAAACAGCTATTGTAGTTCAGTGCAGACACTTGATCTAATGACACAGAAATAGGCCTGCAGGGCCATTTCAGACGCCTGGGGTGTCCAGCACAACTGCATGTCTGTAGCAGATACAACATGGGACCTATGGGAAAACCAGGCCCCTTTGCAGTGATTGCTGGGCAAGTGTCCAAGGGCATCTTGGCTTTCCTACATGTGTCCAAACAAATGAATCCCAATACTGCCTTTAGGGAAAGTCCATCCTGTCTGCATCCAAGAGTGATTCATAAATGGGAGGCACATCACACCAAGGTCTCTGCTCTAGTCTCTGCACTCTCAAACTCTTCTCACTTTTCTCCTCCCGAACCTCTTCTCACCCTGCCAGATGATATGAACAGGGACTAGGCTAATGATGACCTCAGGGTGCCTGGATCACAGGCTGCGCAGGCCCAGGGACTTCTTCTGTGGCACCTTGTCTTGCCTGGGGATTGGTTCAAGAAATCTGTCGCAGGCCCAATGGTGCTGCAGAGTCAGCTCGGGCAGCCAAACCCTCTCTTGGCATTCCTGCACAGCCCAGCTCTGTTTCTCGCTGGCCTTGGGCACTGCAGGCTTTGCTCTCTTAGTGGGAACCTCCTTTCACCATTACAGTGGAGCACAATGCCTAGTGCAGCACAACAATACGGTTAGGTAAATCGTTCCTGACCCACCTGATTGCCTTCTGTGATAAAAGGCCTGCACTTGTGGAGGAGAAGAGAGTAGTGGATGTCCAGTGGACATCCAGATGGGCAGAAAGCTGGTTGGATGATGGAGCTCAGAGGGGTTTCATTAATGGGTCATGCTTGACCAGGAAGCCAGGTAAAGGTGGGCTATGCAGGGGTATACCCCGCACCCTGTCCTGTTTGAAAGGCTCATCAGTGGGGCAGAACAGCCCGTGCATCCGGACAGGCAGAGACCTGACCGGCAGAGGAGAGACCCTGAGGAGAAGGCCTGGACATTACAAGGGGTGCCATATGAGCC
Source organism: Apteryx mantelli (assembly GCF_036417845.1). Taxonomy (NCBI): domain Eukaryota; kingdom Metazoa; phylum Chordata; class Aves; order Apterygiformes; family Apterygidae; genus Apteryx; species Apteryx mantelli. The sequence goes on from NC_089988.1 coordinate 15,821,633, forward strand.
AGTGGTGCATGCTCACCACAAATGAGGCCAGCTGCATACAGCACTGCATTAGGAAGAGCGTAACCACCCAGGCCAGGGCAGTTCTTATCCCCCTGCACTCAGCACTGGTGTGGCCACATGTCTGGAACAGTGTGTCCCAGTGTGGTACGCCCAGTGCTGGAGGAATGGGGAGCAACTGGAGAGGGTTCAGAGGAGGTCTTCCAAGCTGGCGTTGGGGGTCTGAAGCACATGGCCTGCATGGAGAGGCTGAGGGACCTGGGCTGATTTAGCCTGCTGAAGTGGAGGCTAAGGCAAATACAGTAGTCACCTGTGACAGGGTGGTTTCAGAGATGATGGAGCTTTTCTTGGTAGTAGGAAGCCACATGAGAAGGGGAAAGAGCCACAAAATGCATCTTGAACGGTTCAGAGTACACTTCAGGTAACAAGAATGTCAAACATAGGGTAGTGCTGTGGTGCAACTGGTCACCCAGAGGGACTATGTGATCAGCCCCTTGCCTTTTGTTTCAAGGAACAGCCAGCAAGGACAGCAGGACATCAGTAAAGGTGGGGAGATCCTGCAGTGAGAGCAAGGTGGGGAAGCAGATTGGGTGTGTACAGGCTGCAGGGAAACAGGTGCAGATTTGGGACAGCATAGGACAGTCTGTGGTGGAGATGACAGATGGCAATGACAAGGCTGAAAGCCTCCAAAAGAACTGAGGTCTTTGTCCCATTTGCTATGGCCAGCATATCTGCCACTGAGGACTACGAGAAGATGGTGTTTCCTTACAGCACTGTGGCCTTGCTGCCTCCTCACCTCCACGGAGCCCAGGAGGTGCCGTGTTCTTGTCCTGCACTTGGCATTGCACACCCCCCCACACACCCTGACACTGCCCTCAGGAAGAGCCCTGTGCGACATGTGAGGGAAAGCATCACCCTACCCAGGGGCTGGCTGTGGGTCTTGGCCATTCTGCTTGATAACACACATCAAGGTTGTCTTGGCATCAGAGCCACCTGCACGTTGTCTCTGCCTACCTGCAATCAGGGCCTCCAACTTTCAGGTCTAATCAGCCACCAGGGAACTTTTGTTGATAATGGCCCTCAGTGGGACCCATTAAGGCTCCAAGAAACTTGGGGATTTGCTTCTGACGTAAACTTCTTGAGAGGTTTCTTCAGTCTCCTCTCAGCATCTGAGGTTCATGGGCTCAGCACCAAATACAGCCGAGGGGTCATTAAAATGCAAAAACCCCTAAGGAGCAATGCCTCTCCCCATAATTTTCTTCAGCTCTTCAATTCTTGTGCTGTGGCTATCGGAGAGGTTTCAGGAGTGTATTTACAAGAGAAAGATTTCAATGAGCATCAAAAAAAAAAAAAAAAAAAGGATTTCTGCTTTCAAAGTTTTCCTTATTTTTCATCTTACAACCTAGAGTGATATCCACCTTCTCCAACTGATATTGATCCAGAATTTCTCCTAATGAGGTCTGGACGTGTAGGAAAAGCACCATCCTTGAAGTCAGACATCCATGGAAAATATTCCCCCCCACCTCCCCAGCACTGCCATTTCTCTCATCAGTCACTGGGGACTTAGATCACTCTTGTGAAAATCGAACCTTTTGCCACTCAAGGCTGTAGCTGAATGTTACAGCTCATGTGCATCAATTCCCCCCTGCTTTCCGGAGACAACTAGCTGCAAACAGGCACAGAAGGATTTGTATTAACTGCGATCAAACAAAAATAAACTTGATCCAGTGTCATAAGAAATAGAATACACTCCTCAACTGTATGTCAAGTCCAAGTTGCCTCCAGTGAGGTCCACGGTCTACAAGGAATAACATTCCTTGAAATGTTCTTGACAAATAGATAGGAAAGGCTGGATAGACACACAGTGAAGGAGCTGGTTGAAGAGACAATTAGACTGCTGAAAGATGAGGCAAGCTTCAGACTCCCTCAAGCTCAAAGCAGCAGCTAGAGAGTTGAGAAGTATCTAAATTATAAAGAGCAAGGGGAGGAGGAAGACTGGAAAACTATGGAAAGTGCATATGCCAGCGGTTAAATCCACAGCATAACAGACAGAGCAGTGGTAACGCAAGTTAGGGGGCAGATCAACATTTCTTCTCCTGAGATTCATGCCCTTCCTCAAAATTTCCATTACGTCATCATGGGAAAACACTGACATTTTATTAAAATTACTCAGTCATTTCAGCTGATGCAAGTGGGCTCATATATACATATTTTTTTCTAATGTTGAAAACAGGTCTTTACCTTTCCAGGCAGAGCTCAGCTGTCTAAGCATAAAAATGCAGTGGCACTTGGAGAGGTCCCAGTGTTTCTGAGGGACCTGCCTGGGCCTGGCAGCTCTCGCAGGGGACCTGTGGGACACTGGAGCCCCCCAGAGCTGCAGAGGGAGGCTGGGCAGAGGGGACCAGGGCACCTGCAATGGCACCAGCTGCCCATGACCCTGTGACTGCATCCCACCCCAGCTCTGAAAATCACTTTCCTTTTCAGACAAAAAGATAATGCGGAACCTCCCCAGAACACCAGTGTACTAAAACACAACAAATCAAGAAAGACAATAAGAGCACAAAAAAACAAAAAGCTGGAAAATATAACACAGCATTTCTTTGCTTTCAGTCTTTGTCTGAATTTCTTTCTTGTTTCATTTTTAATGTCATTTTCTAAACTTTTCTGTTACAATCAGGCCTGCACCACTAAACAGGATATTTTTGTGTCTCACAGAGCCTGGTGCTTAGAAAACCACACCCTGCCCATGGCTGTCCGTGCCACCCCTCACTCTTTGCACAGAGCACATCGCACTCTGAGGCATCGGGTTCTCTTGACTGGTGAGGAAAGCAGGGTGACCAGCTTCATCTCTTTTTGGGTGGCCAAATTTGCACAAATCTCAACGTATCTGTGTTACCGTGATGTTTTAAAAGAGTCCCTAAAACACCTAGCCACACTCCCTTTTCATTCCCTGCACGGTCAATGAAGTGCGACTTCATTCTGGGGGACAACAGGGAGGAGGTTGATCTCACACCGTGCCAGACCCAGTTGTCTGGACTTCCCTTTCTAGTCAATGGAGGGAACTAAGTTGTCTCAACTGAGTTGTTTTGAGATACCTTTCCTAATGACAAACTAAGGTCATGCAGGAGTCGCCTCCAAAATTTCCAGCACCACATGGCAACACAGCTACCCCAGGGCATCTCAAGCAGCAACAGCCTCCCTATCTGGTCAAATGAATCAAGCCCCCAAAAGTGGATTCTAGTCATAAGTTGAAATCTTCTCAGAAAATAACTCAGTGCAACAATTGATAAAAATCCTCGTTTCCAAAGCTTCACACATTTTTTACCATTGCCAAATAAGTTTTCATTCTTAATAATTGGCAGCACCATGTTCACGCTCTACAGTAACCATGGCTATGAAGCATGGCAGGGACCAGGGTCCCAGATAAAACTCTCTGGATGATGTGTTTTAAGGGCACCTTTGCTCTTTTCTGGCCTATCATCTCTATTTTAAGCACCACAGACCAAGAAACCTTGCTGAGGACTTTTAAAAGCAAAGAGCCTGCTTTGGTGCCTCAAGGAGGAAGGCTGTGTCCTGTCCCATATTGTCCTACATCCTGCTTCTACAAAAAGAGCGACCCACAGGAGAAATCAGTTTTGGATCTCAACCTGTGTCCGCACTTTGTGCTGTTTCATCCCACATGACTTTGATCCTGTCTTTAAAAAATGCCAAACACCAAACCAACCCCAAAGGCCTAGATTCCCACACAGGTCTGCCCAGTGCAGAGACCTGACAGTGCAGGGGCGCAGACGTGTCCTCTCCACGGCTCCCTTTCAGATATTTCACAGCCTTTGGCACCATCTGAAGATGTTCCTGAAGGATATGTCAGCAAGTTTTGGAAAATAACTAGAGTGGTGGGAACTTATTGCTTTCCAGAAGATGAGGGGAAATCTCTCAGCTCTCTCCCTGGCTGTGCTATCTCCATGGCGGTGACCTACTGAGCCCCCAGATGACACGAGCTGAGGTCACAGTGGGATGTGCTGCATCACAGGGAGTTCTCCGTGGTGCTGTCGCGGTGCCCTCACTTCTCTGCGTCGCCCAGGAGCTGCTGGGCACTGCTCACGTGCTCCCCACTGCTGCTCCACAGCAAGGATGGGGGACAGGAGGCAGCAGGGCCACATTGGGGCCCCTCACCAACAGGCAGAGGAGAAGGGACATGTTGGAGAGGAATTTGGGTGACGAGACAGGACGACCGTCCCTCCTCCCCAGCTGGAGAGGCAATCCAAGGGCAAGGGGGCAAGCAAGATGGAGAACCGCTGGATCAAGACCATCAGCCTGCACCGCGGTTCCCTGTTCCCAACACTCCTATGGCTCCCCAGCAAGCATAAGGGCTTTAGGAGCTCCTTGCTGAGGAGCACAGCGACTGTTAATCGCAAAAATGGCTGTGGATCCCGAGCTGTGGGGTGGCTGAACAGGGTGGGGGCTGCCATAAGAGCCCTGCCTGAGGGTCCTGTCTGGCTCAGGGGACAATGTGGGGCTCCTCAGCCCTCCAGAGCAACGTGCCGGGGCCCAGCTCAGCCCCGCAGAGAGCAGACCTTGCCTGGCCACGGCCCAGCCCTGCCAGGCACAGTGTGAGGGCTGCTGAGCCCCGGGGCTGCTGCAGGCAGGAGGCCGGGGCAGGAGGGGTGAGAAGACACTGCCCTGCCTGGCCTTTCCCCCCCCCCGCCCTGCCCTTCCTTGGGGGCAGCAGGACGCTGCCCACGAGCTCCGGTGTCCCAGCTGTGATATGTACTAATTTGTTACATCAGCGAGAAACAGCCTTGGGAACATCTGTGGGAACATCCTACAGCCTGGGGTGGGGGGGCATGTACCCCGCCTGAGATAATTGAGTTGAGCTAGCGAAGTAGCAATGTTAGTTTAGATAGCCTAACATGGCACACAATGCAGAGGAAGACTCCAGCCTTCATCCCCACGACCACCAGAGGGCTGAAGAAGACCCCCTAGCAACAGCCGGCGCAACCGCAGAAGTTACAGGAGGTGCCCCGTATACACGGAACTGGAATCGCATATAAGGAGACTGTGAGGGGGGGTTGCGCGCGCCGTTGGTGGAGCAGGAGACTTCCCCAGCCGCCCAGTGCTGTTTTGCTTACTTGTGACTTGCTCAATTATTTTATAAATCGGAATTTATGCAACCCGGCCCGAGTGGTTGTCAATTTGTCACGTTTACCTATAACACCAGCCATGCCCAGGGCCCCCGCGCTGGCTCCAGGGCCAGTACCAGCAACAGGCCCTGCAGTTGCCCCCCCACGCCAGGCACAGCCCCTGGGTGCAGGGCAGCCAGGAAACCCGCAGGCCCCCTGCGGCAAAGCCCAGCCCCGGGGGGCAGCGGCCTGCCCACACGGGGCCACGCTGCCCACCAGGACCTGTGACGCCCCGTGCTGCCCCGGCTGCTGCCCACAACATGGCGCCCACCGTGGGGGAGGGGAAGGGGCTGCCTGCGGGGTCACACAGGGCCGCAGTGTTGCCATGGCATCGCCCCCAGTGCTGCCCTCCTATTGGCCAGCCAGGGGAGGAGGCTGGGGCAGGGTTTGACTGGTGGCTCTGTCAGCCAATCAGAGTGCGGCATGTGGAAAAAACAGCCGTGAAAGGGGAGCTGGAGCCAAGCCTCAGGGAGGGAGCGGGTGAGAGCGGGTGTGAGCGGGGCAGGTGGGGCTGCGGGCGCCTTCAGCTGCCGGCAGGTGCCCTCCCGCCGGGGCGGGGGCAGCGGTGCTGGCAACGGGGCTGCTTTCCTGCAGGAGCTGCAGCAGGGGCTGGTGGGGCCGTGAGCACGGCACAGAGCCACTGGGGACAGAGCGGGCAGCTGCCCTGCAGCCAGACGTGCCAGCCTGCCCCGAGCAGCTGGGCTGGGGTGGCTCGGTGGGGTTTGGGGGCAGGAAGCTTTGCCCCTGCTGGAGGTCAGAGAGCCATTTGGAAGCATTTCCCTGAGCTGCTGCTGCCACCGCAGCCCCCAGGTGCTGCTCTGAGCTGCGTTTGGAGCTGCTGGGCAAAATGTGAGCAGGCTGCTGGTGTCCTCGTGAGGGGCCCTTCCCAATGGTCTCTTTTTTTCTGAAAACGGCATTTCTGAGTGGCTCTGAGAGTCCTGGAGGTGGGAAGTGAGCAGGCCCCGGGCTGTGAGCGGATGTTCAGAGGCAGTGCCTGTTGCAAGGCCTTGGAGGCCTAGAAGGGAATGGAAGGGCTGGAGAGTTGGGCTTTGTGTGTTGTGGGGTGTGATATGTGCTAATTTGTTGCATCAAAGTGAGAAACAGCCTTGGGAACATCTTGTATTGTGGTATGTACTAATTTGTTACATCAGCGAGAAACAGCCTTGGGAACATCTGTGGGAACATCCTACAGCCTGGGGTGGGGGGGCATGTACCCCGCCTGAGATAATTGAGTTGAGCTAGCGAAGTAGCAATGTTAGTTTAGATAGCCTAACATGGCACACAATGCAGAGGAAGACTCCAGCCTTCATCCCCACGACCACCAGAGGGCTGAAGAAGACCCCCTAGCAACAGCCGGCGCAACCGCAGAAGTTACAGGAGGTGCCCCGTATACACGGAACTGGAATCGCATATAAGGAGACTGTGAGGGGGGGTTGTGCGCGCCGTTGGTGGAGCAGGAGACTTCCCCGGCCGCCCAGTGCTGTTTTGCTTACTTGTGACTTGCTCAATTATTAAATTGGAATTTATGCAACCCGGCCCGAGTGGTTGTCAATTTGTCACGTTTACCTATAACAGCATGGTCCCCATGACAGCCCTTGTTGCCCTGGCCACCACGGCCCTCCTGCTCTGCAGCTTCCCACCAGTCCCCAGACCCTGCCTAGCCCTGTCCCTGTCTCCCCGGGTTTAGCAGAAGGCATGCTCTGGAGTTTGATGAGTTCTGAGGACGCAGAGATGCCAGGCAGGGATGGCCTTTCCCCCCCCAATACAGGTGTTGAGCCCAGCAGGCAGACAGAGCTGGTCACAGTCAAAGATCACCCCTCACCAGGACCACGGGGAATGGCCAATGATGGAAATGGCTCCTAGAGGGAGCTGGGTGTGTGAGAAGTTTCCTGGGACAGTTTCTCCTCTCTCTTCATGCAGCAACAAGTTGGGCTGCATCTTTGCACTGAGGCACCCTGCTTGAGGGCCCCCATGGGAGGAGGATGGTCTACAGGTCCAGTAGACAGCCCCAGGACCTCCTCTGCATGCTCCCTGCCAGCCCTGTGGAGGACTCGCAGAGGGCTCATCCTCCCAGGGCTCACAGCTGGACATCCAGTCCTCCAGCTGGGCAGGGAGCCTTGTCTGGGGGTGACTTTTGGGGTAAGGACCACCACACAGGGTGGGTGAGATTGTCTGAAGGAGATGTGCTGGGGACAGGGCCTGAGGGACAGCAGCAAACTGATATGGCTCTTGGGTCCTGCTTCCTTCAACGCAAGCTCCCACAAGGGGTCCCAGTCTTCTTTTTGGTGCCTCCCTTCAGGAGGGACAATGGCACTAAGAGCTGGGAAGGTGGGGAGCATTAATCCTTCTTCAACCACTTCCCAGGCCATGTGGAGGGCCAGGACAGCAAGGACTTCTGGCTCTGCACCATGAGCACGCTTTAGTGTACCCACACTCTGAACATTGTCTTGGATTAAAAGTTGGCATTTCTCTCTCCGAGACAATTTCAAGCCCAGTTCCACTTCCTTCTCATCTCTCCCAATCCCTCCTCTGATCTCGCTGGCCATTTCTGCACTTCCTTCCCTGCTCTCCCCACTGGGCGCCAAGCTGACGGTGCTGCTCTGCAGAGCGAGCAGGCTGTGGAGCCACAGGGCCACAGGGTGACTCTGCAATGGCCATGCGGGTCAGGGTGGGAAGCAGATCCAACCAAATAGGGATCATGGCCTCTAATCCCTCACGGGGACTGTTGATGTGGTAAGTACTTGGAGAGACTGTGTAGTATTTCCAAAGCTACTAGTAGTGTCCAGGTCCAACTCTAGATCCTGCCCCTGATATTTCACAGAGGGTGACATGAATCACTCTCCAGACTCCCTTCTACGTGCCAGCTGGGTCCCCACTGCCTCTTCTGGGATTGCAGAGTCCTCCTTTGTCCACAGGTTTAGTTCTTTACCTTTAAGTGACTGCATCTTGGAGGACTTCTCCCTTTGTGGGGCTCCACTCAGTGCCCACGCCAGGCACACACTGTCCCAGGAGATGCCCTGTGCTCTCCTGGCAGCTCCAGCTTCCCCTCCAGAAAGATGGTGATCAGACACTGGGCCTTAAAATGTGGGACAGCTGTGGGTATGTAAATCTGTGACCGTTCATCCCCTCCACTGTCACTGGACACCGATGGGTAAGTCCTAAATTCAGCCCTTTGTCTCTTAGAGCTCATTACACGAATAAGAGCTTTTTGTTCCTGAACCCATGGACAGTCCTGTGCAGTGGGCCCTTCTGGGGTGCAATTCTTGGACCTATTCTTGACACCATCTTTGGAAGAAAAGCCCAGCCTTCAAGCACTGCACCTGGAAGAACCTACTTTATTACAGAGATACTGTGAGGGAGTCAGCTCCGATCCAGTGTTGGACACAACTTTATATAGGCACCAGGTGAGACAGAGCAGTCTCAGGAAAGGGGAAATGAATCCAACCATTTGTGTAGCAACAGGGTGACAAATAATAATAACAACAGAAATAGTAGTAATAATACAAATAGAGTGAACAAACAAAGCTCAGTCCTGGTACAGGACACAGGGGGAGTCATTTGTGGAGAGCAATGTTACCACTGCTGAAAAATGTCCATGAAATCACTTTCCTCAGGGCATCTTTGAGCTCCTTGTTCCTCATGCTGTAGATGAGAGGGTTCAGAGTTGGAGGCACCACCGCATACAGAACACTCACCACCAGATCCATAGCTGGGGAGGAGAGGGAGGGGGGCTTCAGGTAGGCAAATGCATCAGTGCTGACAAAAAGGGAGAACACAGCCAGGTGAGGGAGGCACGTGGAAAAGGCTTTGTGCCGGCCCTGCTCAGAGGGGATCCTCAGCACAACAGTGAAGATCCACACGTAGGACAGCACAATGAAAATGAAACACCCAAAGCCAACACAGGCACCAACCACAATAAGCCCAACTTCCCTGAGGTAGGAGTCTGAGCAGGAGAGCTTGAGGATCTGGGGAATTTCACAAAAGAACTGGTCCACTGTGTTGCCTTGGCAGAGTGGTATTGAAAATGTGTTAGCAGTGTGCAGGACAGCATAGAGAAAAGCACTGGCCCAGACAGCTGCTGCCATTCTGACACAGGCTCTGCTGCCCATGAGGGTCCCGTAGTGCAGGGGTCTACAGATGGCAACGTAGCGGTCATAGGCCATGACAGTGAGAAGAAAATACTCTCCTCCTAACAAGAAGAGAACCAGAAAGACTTGAGCAGCACATCCTGAGTAGGAAATGGCCCTGGTGTCCCACAGGGAATTGGCCATGGATTTGGGGACAGTGGTGGAGATGGTGCCAAGGTCAAGGAGGGAGAGGTTGAGGAGGAAGAAGTACATGGGGGTGTGGAGGTGGTGGTCACAGGCTACGGTTGTAATGATGAGGCCGTTGCCCAGGAGGGCAGCCAGGTAGATGCCCAGGAAGAGTGAGAAGTGCAAGAACTGCAGCTCCCGCGTGTTAGCAAATGCCAGGAGGAGGAACTCATTGAGGGAGCTGCTGTTGGACATTTTGCTATCTTCAGGCATGGGGGACTGTGCAAAGAAGAAAAGACATTGAGAAGTTAACAGAGAAGTTTCAAGCAAAGAAACCCCCAAACGTTGCAGGTCTCATACAACCCCCCCACAATGCCTCTCTCTTTAATGAGAGGCTCTGTGCAGTTCCCATGCTGGAGCTCCACTTTGCACTGTCTGAGTGTGGTGTGAGGAATAGGGACGTCTGTCCATGGGCTCCACAGGAGTCAGTCCTGCTGTAAAGCAGTGGGCACAGGGGAATGGGGGGGACCAGCTCTGACATACACACTTTCTGTCAGGTGAAATCCACTCATGGCGTAGAAGGGCTTTTCAAGCGTCTTCACTCTGAATTCTAAAGAATGAGGTTTGAGGAAGAGAGTTTCAGGGATTTTTTTATTTTCTTTGAGATGGTCTTGTCACCGCTGGGGAGTGTTCCTCAAAGGTAGAAATCCTCGGCATTTCTACTGTGTCATGAGAGAAAAGCATCCACTGTCATTTCTTGCAGAGCAAGGCCAGCTGGTCTGTCTATTAGTCTCATTCCCAGCTGGCCGGTGCTTGCAACTCTTTCAGCTGGAGGATTATCACACTCACATATGTTGCCCTAGAAAGAAACCAGCCTCTGCTGAGAGCACACGAGTCCACTTTCAAAGTGCACAGCTCCAAACTTCTCACCCTTTCTCAGGGCACCTGAGGGAGCTCTCCACACTCCCCTTCTCGCCAAGCACACACAGGGCTCTTTTCAGATGCCCACATACAGCCTCCCACCACCATCTCCATACTCTCAGCATCTCTGCACCTTCCTCATGGATCTCTCAGATATCACATAGGTGCTACAAGACAGCAGTGCCTTTCTAGAGGGCAGCACGCAGTCTGCCAGGACACTACAAGGAAACGGTCAAAGGACTCTTAGGACTGGAGATGGGTTCTCCCTAAGGGAGAGTCAGCTCATTTCCCAGCCCCGTGGACTGCATTTTCTGGAGCTCCACAAGTCAGAAGGGGGCTGAGGCAACCTCATTCCCATGCAGACCCCTCTGCTGCACAACTTGCGGCATTGGTGTCAGAACTGGAACTGAAACTTCCCACCCCAGAGAGCCCAAGAGCAAGAACAGCAGCATCATGGACAGGAGGGGAAACAAGGAGCAGCACCACGATCCTTCTGCCAAGGGAGGCAAGAAGAGAGAGACAGAAGGGAACTCAGGAAAGCCTTCACCTTACCCAGCTAGGCATGCCGCCTCACAGGCATTGACATTGCAGGGCAGTCACTCTCAGTCCCTTTGTCAGGCACCTCTCCTCTGCCGGAGGGCTGGCTGCAGAGAAGGCAGCTCATGCCCTGGACCCCATGGCTGTCAGGGCAGAGGCTCTGCTGCGTGGGAGAGGAGACACAGGGAGCTTGCTCAGAGGAAGGTGTCTGCATCGGAGGGACTGACCACTGACCATGACTTGCCCAAATCCATCCTCCCATGACGATTCTGTTGGCACTTCCCTCTCATTCCCTGCCCATCTCTACTGCCTGGAGCTGCTCCTGCTGCCTGCAGCTTTCTCTCTCCCAACATCTTTTCCCTGTCCGTACTCACAGACCCTGTCCCACCCTCTCTCTGTGCAGTTCTGCCCTACAGAAACCTCCCGGATCAGGGCACTGTCCAGGGCATCTCTGTGCTCACAGGTCCCAAGGAGCAGGTCACTTTAGCCCTGATAAGTCCATAAAGGTGATGCTGGTGCTGCTGTAGGTGGAGGTGGGGTTGGAAGGGTTTGCTGAGCTTTCTCACAGGCCTACTGATCTCTGAGAGGGAAGGTCAGTGAGTTCCAGTTCCTTGCCAAACCACAAAACTCTTTCCTTTTTTCTCCCTGCCAACATTAGGAAACTGGAAGCCCTGGAGGGAAAGCTCCTTCCCTTTCAAGCAGCCTTTTTTTCACCTTCCTCTGCAGTGCAGCGACACTGCTCTGAATCACAGCCCTGCACACACCTGGGTGCATATCCCAGCTTCACAGCCCTGCAGCCGTCCTTGGGAGAAAGTAGCAGCATGCCCTGTCCATGTGATGATGTGGCAGGGGATCCCTGCTCTGAAGCGTCTCCCCTTTCTCTGCAAAGGAGAGCTATCCTTAAAAAACCTATCAGTCATGGGATGAAATAGGTTTAGAAGATCCCTCCAGGAACCTCAGTGGCATTGCCCTCCAGCCAGAGACTTACCGTGCAAAGGGCTGTGAAGATTTCTCCCACAAGGAGCTCTCCTCTCTCCTCCCACTCCACACTGCCTTGCACTTCTCTCTGTCTTCTCTCCTCTCATGTCAGCAGCAGCAGGCAGTGCCCTGAGCCCTGCTGCTCTTTGCAGAGGAGCTGCTCCTGCACACAGCTGTCTCTGGGCAGTGCTGCCCAGTTTCCATGAGCTCTCTCCACCCCAGGAGCCTCGCCTCACTCAACAACAGTGTGGCCCAGTTGAGCTCATGAATTTCTCTGTCCCTTGTGCTCCCTTCTCCTGGGAAATAAACTAAATAAACTAAATTAACTAAAATAATCACTGATGGTCCCTCTCGAAACAATACAGAGAGACCAGTTACAGCATTGTCACTTGTTTCATCAGAGGATGGTTATTTATGATGGGTGGAAACATCCCACGCTGGAAATCCATATTCCCATGTCTTAACTAGGCAGGACACCTAGAAGTGGGCAAGAAGGGAGGTCATTCACACATGATTCAGGTTTTCATTCAGATGAGTCAGTCTGGACATCGCATGCCCATTTAGAAGCCCCTGGGATGGAGTAGGATTCAGATCCCTCCTGTGAACTTCACAGACACACAGCAGGTGGGATTCCCCTTGCCAAAACTGAAGTGGGCATAACAGAGGTGTCTGCATGGGAGCTCCTTATCTAAGCTCCCATTATAATCCCTGGAGATGGAGGGTGGGAGTCAGGTGCTCACACACAAACACCTGGTGACATTGGAAGAGACAGAGGTGGACCAAGGCATGTGCCAGAGTCTTCTTGCTCTGATGGAGCAGCTATGATGCCCCCGTCCTTCTAGAGAATGAGTTGGGGGCCAGGTGGAGAATTCCCTTGGCCATCTCAAATGACACTAGATGCCTCCTACTACTAGGGCTCCACTCACTATGAAGCTGAGACATAGGAAGATACCAATGCTACAAACAGCTAATGCAATTCAGGGCAGACACTTGATTTAATGACGTAGAAATAGTCTGGCAGGGCCATGTCGGATGCCTGGGGTGTCCGCCACATCCACATGTCTCTAGTAGTTCCAGCATGGGACCTCCAGGAAGCCATGCCTATTTGGAGTGGTTGCTGGGCAAGTGCCCCACGGCACCTTGAGTTTCCTACCTGTGCCCAAACAAATGAATCCCACCACTGCCTTTAGGCACAGTCTGCACTGTCTACATCCAAGCATGCTGCACAAATGGGAGGCACATCACACCAAGGGCTCCACTCTAGTCTCTGCACTTTCAAATCCTTCTAGCTCTCCTCCTCCCGAACCCCTTCTCATCCCCCAGGATGATATGAACAGGGACAGGGCGAATGACGTCCTCAAGGTGGCTGGATCACAGAACCAGGGACCTCTTCAGTGGCACCTTGTCCTGCCTGGAGATTGGTTCAAGCCTGTCAAATGCCCCAAGGTGCTGCAGAGTCAATTTAGGCAGCAAAGCCCTCTCCTGCCATTTCTGCATGGCCCAGTTCTGTTTCTCGCTGGCCTTGGGCACTGCAGGGTTTGTTCCCTTAGTGGGAACCTCCTTTCACCATTACATTGCCACCTGCTATCCAGGCCAGCATGCCACCACTTGCAATCAAAGCCTTTGCATCCATATGGTCCTTGATAACATGTTTCCCTGTGACAAATCTTGAGTCGGCACCACAGCTGATGCTCTGCCGCCCAAATGTCTGCAAGTATATGCAGCCTGTGGTGCAGCCAGGAGCAGATGGAGATGCACAAGCTGTCAGAAGACTGCCACGTGGTTGGAATAACTGAGATGTGGTGGGATCACTTGCATGACTGCAGTCCTTCAGTGGCAGGGTGCAAGTTCTTCAGGAGAGACTACCAGGGAAGATGACGAGGGGGATGCCCTGTGTGTGAAGGGCTAGCTTGGATGTATGGAGCTCTTCCATTGGATGGACAAAGGGAGGCAGCTCTGAAGGGCAGAGGAGCTCAGGAAAGCCAACAGGTCATTAAGCACCTTTCAAGCACAAGAATGCTCCGTAACATACAGTTTGTAAAATTAGTAGCCATCTCTGGACCCCAGCTTGGCTAAACAGGGAGTTCCCATGTGAGCTCCAGGGCAATAAGGCAGCATACGGAAAGGGGAAGAAGGCCAAGGCTGCAAAGGAGGAATTTGGAAATATTGTCCAGCAAAGTCGGGATGGTGTTAAGGAAGCCAAAGCTCCTCTGCGATAGAGACACTTGTGGGGATTTCAAGGACAGGAAGAACAGCTGCTGCTGCTTCAGTGACAGTAAAAGAATAAACAAGGAAATGTGGGCTCACTGCTGAACGGGACAGGGATTCTAGCAAAAGCGGATGTAGATATATCTGGGGAAGTGAAGTCCTTCCTGGCTTCAGTCTTCACCAACAAGGTCTCCTGAGCTGTTGTGCCTAGATTCAGGACTCCTGAGGAGAAAAGCAACCTGCAGTGCCCAAGTCTTGAGTGAGGAATGACTTGCAAGAACTCAACCCATACAAGTCTATGGGATTGGATGGCTGGCATCCATGGACATTCAGAGAGCTGGCTGCTGTGAAAGCAGGGTTGCTCTCTATCCTCTTTGAAAGGCTGTGGAGACTGGGGGCGGCAGGGGGTGGTCCCAATGACCAGAAGAAGGAATATGTTGTGCCCATCTTCAAAAAAAGGCGCCCAGGACAGACCAGGGAGCTGCAGGCCATTCAGCCTCACATTGGTGAGGGGTGTGTCATGGAGCCAATCCTCTCTGGTCACATCTCTGGGCACATGAGGGAGAAGAAGATGTCTGGGAACAGTCAGCATGGAGTTACCCAAGGCAAATCATTCCTGACCCACCTGATTGATTGCCTTCTGTGATAAAAGGCCAGTACTTGTGGAGGAGAGGAGAGTAGTGGATGTCCAGCTGACATCCAGAAGGGCAAAAAACTGCTTGGATGATGAACTCAGAGGGTTTTCATGAATGGGTCATGCTTTATCTGGAAGCCAGGTAAAGATGGGTTATGCAGGGGTCTACACTCCACATCTTGTCCTGTTTGAGAGGTTCATCAGTGACCTGCAAAATGGAAATCCCCTCACAGTTGTAGATGACACCTAATTGGGTGGAACAGTCATAAGCTCAAGGGCTGCCATTCAGAGGGACCTCAGCAGGCAGTAAGAATGGGCTGTCAGGAACTGTGTGAAGGTCAACAAGGAAAAAATGCCAGGTCCTGCACCTGGGATAGAGCAACACCCTGCAGTGATACAGGCTGGGGAGTGCCTGGCTGGGCAGCAGCTCTGTGGAGAAGGACGTGGGAGTCTTTGTGGTCAGGGAGCTGAACGTCAGCCAGCAGCATGCCCTGGCAGCAAAGGAGGCCACAGTGTCCTGGGCAGCCTAGCCAGGAGATCAAAGGAGGTGATTATCCCCCTCTACTCAGCATTGTTAGAACCCATCTAGATACTGCGTCCAGCCAGGCCCCCTGTAGAAGAACGCTGTTTGTCACTTGGCGTGAGTTCAGTGGCAGGCCCCAAGGTGCCTGGGAGCTGGAGCACTTGCCAGGTGAGGAGAGGCTGAGGGAATGGGCCTTGTTCAACACAGAGAAGGGAAAGGCTTTGTGGGGCACTCACAGCAGCTTCCCAGCTCAAGGTTACCACCAATAAAGAACCAGGTTTTTGCAGTGACTCATGGCAGGAGAAGGAGAGGCAATGGCTATAAGGTGACACAAGTGCAGTTAAAATTAGCTATAAGGGAGAAAAATCAAAGAGGATAACAAAGCATTTGAAGCGGGGTCCAGAGAGGTTATGGACTCTCTCTTCTTGGTGGCTTGCAGGACGCAGCTGGACAAGGCCCTGAGGAAATTGGTGTGAATTCAGTGTTGATCCCCATGTGAGCAGGAGGTTGGACTTGAGACCTCTCAAGGTCCCCTCCAACATGAATGATTCGGTGATTCTGTCATTGCTGGTGATAGGCACTGCAATTCTTGAAGGCAGGAATACCTTTTCTGCATGTGATTAGCATCAGACACAGTCTCTCCAAAGCCAGCCCTTCTGAGTAGTGTGAGGTTTCCTCCTGGGCCTGAAAGGTTTTCAGTTCACATCAGGATCAACACTGAATTCACACCAAATTCCTCAGGAACCCTGAGCCAACCTGAACCTCAGCTGAACCTCAGCCACCCTGATCAGGACTAGCCCTCTAGAGCAGACCTACTACCAAGCTGCACACAGCTCCCTGCCTTGGTCTCCTCTGACCCCAGTGTGCTGACCCTGCAGGCCAGATACACCATGGACATTATCTGGAGGCTTCCTTTGGCAGATCAACGTTCCCAGAGTAGTGCATGATGTATTAGTACCAGCCAGAATTGTTTTACTTTTAATAGTGTGATACCAAGATACCATTCCACTGCAGCTGCCTGATTGGCCCTCAGCAGATGTGCTGGCCAGCAGGCTTTGGGATGTCACCAAGTGCCTCAGAGAGTCCACCCAGCAGAAATGACTGGCCTGGGGAGGGGAGGGGGTGACACAGGTGACAGGGACCCATCTGGGTGCTGTTTGTGAGGGCACCTCTGCTGCAGCCACCCCACCAGTGTGTGGCTGGCAGGCAGGCAGGCACTGCTCTTGACCACCCTGATCAGGACTAGCACTCTGGAGTAGAACTCCCACCAAGCAGTGCACAGCTCCTCACCGAAGAATCCTCCAACCCCAGCATGCTGCCCCTGTGGCCCAGAGACACCAAGGACATTATCTGGAGGCTTCCTTTGCCAGATCAACCTTCCCAAAGTAACACATGATGTATTAATACCAGCCAGAGGGGTTTTTTTTAATTCTGTGATACCAAGAAGGAGTCATTCTGCAGGCTCCAATGGACACTTGGATGATGGGTGGGTGAGCTGAACTGTGCAAGGCCTGCTGCGACAGACCTGGACCACCCTACATGGAACCGACCCTCACTTGCTCTTGTCCATACCTCACTGCCAATAGGGGACCTATGTCCGAAATAGCCTCAGATCCACACTTGCGATTTCATCTCAGAGGGGCTTCACTTGCAAAGAAGAGTCCACAAGTGAGCTAATGCCCACGCTGTGCATGAGCTGGTCAGGCAGGAGCTTCAGAACCTGCAGGCCTCACCCAGCTCAGGGACACAGTGCAAAAGGTGCTCAGCTGAGTTGGACACCTGACCTGTCAGGTCAGAAATGACTGCCTTAGAGAAGAGAGGAGCATGTGGAAAGGTGAAGAACATAATTCTGAGGGGGCTGGCAAGTTACCTGCACAAAACAAATTCAGCTTTGCAAGCTGATTCTCAGCTGTGACCCATGAAGTATTTCCTGCTGACTTGCAGGCAAGTGCTGGAGCATCACTACTCACTGCACATCTGGGAGAAGTGGTTTCAAAGGGCAATCATTTTCAGAAGAACTACTTTGTCTTTGGAAGTTTCCCTTATTTTACCCATTTCAAAAGCTAATGACTGTGGCACTACCGCTTGAAAGGGCACCTCTGAGTGCTCCACCTTGGCAAGACCATTTCCTTGTTAACTGTGTGGGTGAAAAAAGTCCCATGTGATCCAAACTGCTCTCTGAGGCCTCCTGCTGGATGTCAGCCCTTGCATGTCTTGTGTCACAGCCCAGGACAGCGTGCAGGGTGCAGCAGGGAGCCCCAAAACAGCGAGGCCTTCAGCAGGAAGAGCTCAAGACCCTCTCTAGGGTTCACTGGATTGGAGGGGGGTTAATTGGATGGTTAAGTAAGGGCTAATTGGAGGATGTTACTGTGTTGAAAGCAAGGAGTTTCTAGGGTCCTGCCACATGAGAAGAAAAGAGTGTCTGCACCAATTATGGATATGGGTAGTATCCCCCATTAGCCTTTGCTAATAGGAGAGGGAGGCAGCTGCCATGCCTGTAGCCTAATAAATCTTGGGGTTGGACAGATCCCAGATGATTTACCTTGAAAAATCTCCAGCAAGGAACCCTTTCTGAAAGATGAATTCCTACACTCCAAATGCTCTAAGGTCCATATTTCTATGTACCTCACAGCATATGTGGGATGTCTGGCTGCAGATCCTGGCAAGAGGTGAGGAAACACAAGGCCTGAACCTCAGCGCACAGAGGGCAGCAGGCTGCCAGCATCCCTGGCTCACACCACCAGGGCAGCCTGGGCCCTGCCAGCCAAGGCACATCCTCACCTTGCAGTGCTCCCAGTCTCTCCATCATGGTGGCACTCCCCACACACAGCACTGCTCTCTCCAGACAGCTCTTCCTGCGCGCAGCACACAGACACTGGGGCCATCGTCTGTCCCCACCTTATCCTACCCCACCACCGTGACACGCCGCACCCCCGTCCCACGCCTCATAGAGGGTTGCCAGCCAACATGCAGCTGTGCATCAGGGACACACAGGGGACAGGGCCAGACAAGGCAGCAGCCAGGAAACCCCACGGGGCCCCAAAACACACCAAGGCCACCTCTCCAGACCTTCCATTTGCTTCTAGTCCTCCAAGGCCTTGCAACAGGCATTTCCTCTCAACAGCCAGGCACAGCCCTGCTCAGGCTCACTTCCCACCTCCAGGAAGCAGACCCACAGTGCTCTCACAGGGGCTCAGAAGGCCAGCTCTGGCCTCTCGCTTTTGCCTCACCTGCCCTCAAGGCACTCACCCAACCAGCCTCCCTACTGAGGTCTCCTTTGGGGTTCAATGCAGGAGAACCAATCTCTTCGGCAACACTCCCCCTCTCTCTGCATTTGCTCCGGGGGCTCACAAATGACCACGTGGCAGTACACACACATACTGACCAGCATGCACAGGGCCAGGGCACCAGTCCCACACAAGCAGGCTTCCAGCAAGGAAAAAGGACCAAGGCTTCCGCTCCTCTCAAGCATTTGCATCCCCCTGTCTCAGCAAGGGCTGCCATTTCTCTCCCAGGCAAAGCCTTGAGACAAACCAGCAGGCTTCCACAGTGTGCGTGACACATGGACAAGCCAGCCAAGGCTTGGCCTCCAGGGTCCCACATGGCATGGCACAGGGAGAGTCTGAGAGCACCAGCAAAGTCACCCACTGAAGGAGCTTGGAGTGTGGCAGAGCAAAGCTTGTTAGTCCTCAGTTTTGGCACAAGGAGCTCTCCTCTAAACCAGCACCAGGGGGCAGGCTGCAGGAAGGACCACTTCTCTCTCTTTCCTTAGCAAGCAATTGACCCCCAACACTCCACTCATTGGCACCTGGATTCTTCAGGGCTGCAGGGAGACGATCCCATCGAGGCCTCAGGGGGCACGAGTGGGAGAAAAAGAGTGGTCACAATGCAAAAGCTCTAGGAATCTCCCCTCAAAAATGGAGCAGAAACTTTAAAAGTGCTCATGTAGAAAACACCAAGAGTCACGTGCTTCAAGCACACAGGGTCAGCAATGCCTGCCAAATAGCCAGGAGCCTCGTTGGAGGATGTCTGTGCTCACCACCACTCCCTTGGCTCCTGCTACTCACAGCAATGCATCTAGAGCTAAGTGGGGCTCCTCACACCCACCCAAAGATCAGGCAAAGAACAGTATCTTGCCCACATCAGCAGTGCCAGCACCTGATGACACCACACAGAGCACAATCAGGCTTGCACAAGGGCTGCTCTCTCATTGCCCTGTTGCGGCACAGACAGGTCACACTCCAGCAGGACAGTGGAGGTTCTTGCAGAGACTGCAACTGGGAGGAAGAGAGACCTGGGCTGCACATCCTTTGCAGAGCACTCTTGCCTGGGCTTGCCTACTCAAAGGGACTCCTTGTCTAGGGAGATTTGGCACAGGAAGGCATTAGACTCCCTTAAAAGTCACCTCCCAAGAACACACCTGCTATCTCCAAAGACCATCTCACCACAAGGCCTTCACTCACCCAAAGAGCTGCCAGCACGCTAACACCCAGCCAGCAATGAGCAACTCCCACAGCCTCCTACTCCTGAAGCAAACACTGATGCAGAGGAGAGCTCTCATTAGGAAAAGCAAATGATATGAAAGCAGGGAAAAAGCAGGCTAGGTTTTCATCTAGGAGCAAGCAGAAACACTCCTTCGCCTTTAATCAGCATCCTGGCTGTAGATCCTGGCAAAAGCTGAGGAAACGCAAGGCCTGAACCTCAGCACACACAAGGCAGCAGGCTGCCAGCACCCCTGGCTCATGCAACCAGGGCAGCCTGGGCCCTGCCAGCCAAGGTATATCCTCACCTCGCAGTGCTCCCCAGCTCCCCAGCCTGGCAGGGCTCCCCACGCACAGCACTGCTCTCTCCAGACACGTCCTCCTGCACTCAGCACCAAGACATTGGGGCCACCACCCATCCCCACCACAGGCCACCCCCCACCACTGTGACACATTGCACCCACTGCCCCACGCCTCACAGAGGGTTGGCAGCCAACACGTGCCCATGTCTCAGGGACACACAGGGCACAGGACCAGACATGGCAGCAGCTAGGGCACCCCAGAGGGCCCCCAAATCACACACAGACCAACTCTCCAACCCATCCATTCCCTTCTAGTCCTCCAAGGCCTTGCAACAGGCACTTCCTCTCAACAGCCACACACAGCCCTGCGCCCAGTCACTTCCCACGTCCAGGAGGCAGAGAGCAAGTGCTCGCACAGGGGCTGAGCAGGCCAGCTCTTGCCTCTTGCTTTTGCCTCACAGGCACTCACGTGCTTCTGAAAATGACAGCAGGATGCCACTTCCTGTTCCAGGGCTTAGGTAAAGAGAACAGCCCAGGGAACAACTTCACTGGAAAGGGTTGCTGACACTGTCCAATCTACTCAGCACTGTACCATGCATCAACCTGATGCCAGACGTCTGCTCTGCCAGCTATTCTACAAACACACTGTCTCTGCCCCACACAGCTGCCTCTTCTGCTTGATACAGCCAAGTGCCAGCAAGAACAGATGCATGCAGGACACTCGCCACTTGCACACTCCCCAGCCACTGCACTGCTTGCTGCCTTCCCTTGGCTCCTCAACCCAGACACACAGCGAAGCTCTTGCGGTAACACACCAAGGTGGCCAAGGCACTCTAGGTTCACAAGGGCTGTGCAAATGAGCAGCACAAGATCAGGCAGGCACAGAGCTGGCTCCTTGGGAGATGCTCCTCTTTTCAGAGGGAAGGATCCTGCTTTCTTTGGGCACAGCAGGTGGCTGCTTTCCACCTCCATCCCCTCAGGAACCTCCAGCTAGGGATAGCAGGGATGGGGATTTTCTTTAGTAATACAAAAGATACAATGTAGAAATAGTTGAGAGTCCAGAAGGGCTCCTGAGCCCAAAGGAACCTCAGTTCCCTTCCTTTACTTACTTGGACAAGGAGCCCCGGGGAAGGAAAAAAGGGTGCAGAGGCTTTGACATGAGGCCCAAGCAAGGAGACAGCCCCACACTGGACGGCTGCTGAAATGACAGCTATCCTGGCTGCGCAGGCTCTGCAGCAGCAGTCCGGGCTCCACAGCTGCCTTCACAGAGCACTGAGGGCTGGGTGTCACGGGCAACCTAGCCCTGGACACATCTTCACCCCTCGCAGAGCCAGGGGCCCAAGAGCTGTCAGACTTCCTCAGGTCAAGCTACGGAGGCTTTGCGGCCCTCACACAAAGGCACTCCAGACATGTGGGCATTTATTATAAGGTTCCTGGACTCATCCTATATGGCACCACAACCTCCTAGGAAAAGGAGGGGGCACAAGAGTATTTGCTGAGCGGGCTGGCAGTAACAGCAGTTGTGGGAGGAGGAATTTGCAGCACAGCAGAGGTACCAGGAGGTGAACCCACACCCCAAGTCTCCCAAAAAAGCCAGGCGCATTTATGGAAGCCTTTGCATCCATACATAGCCTCTTCTCATCCACTTGCAGCTGCTTTCACAGGGGGCTCACGATGTTGGCAAAGATGTTGACAGGTACAGGGACATGCCCTGGCATCCTGCCTCCACCCTCAGGGGCTCCAGGACTGCACTGGGAACCTCCATGAGTGGAGCAACCTAGAAAGAAAGAAAGAACCGGAGTGTTAGTGTCAGTTCTGCTGGCCTTACAGAGTCTCAACAGGCAGGGGCAAATGTCTCCCCTCCATGCTGAGCTGTATCGCTGAGAGCCTGATCAAAACTTCCCTGGAAAAGGACCCAAGACACCTCATCTACTGACACCTGCCTTGAGCAGGGCATTGGATCCCTACCTCCACATGTCTCCCCCATTGCAGCTTCAAGGAATCTGCTAGACTGAGACTCTTGCCAAAGGCACCAGCAGCTTTGGAGATGCCGCCTCCACCGCTCCCCAAGGACAGGTGTCTCAGAGCCACCCATCGCCCTCAGAGGCCTGACTTCTCATGAGGGGGCATCTCCCCTCTCTGCAAGGGTCTGTGTAGGCACAAAGAGGAGAAATGGCTCTGACTGCTTTCATTAACTACCCATCTCTCTGAGGGATCGGAATGGATTAGGGTCTGGGGTGGGAAGATGTAATGAGGGTCCAGATGCAACAGAAAGCCTTTAAGGAGGGAGAAGATAAGTTTTTCCAGCAGAATCAGGAAAATCCCAAAGACTCACGGAAGCATCAAGACCTTCCGAAACTGCAAGCCTGAACCTCAGCTGACACAAACCACCAAACCGTGAGCAGCCCTGCCTCGCACCACGATGCTCCAAGGAGGCAACACGGTCACCAACAGTCCTCACCCAGGTCTCCCAGAAGGACACCGTGATGGCAGGCTGGGCTCTGGGAGCACAGCACTGCTCTCTCCAGCCACCTCCTCCCAGGCTGAGCAGCAAAACACTGGGGCCAACACCTGGCTCCACCACAGGGCACCCCGCACTGTAACACGCTTCTATCCCCGCACCTCACGGAGGGTTGGCAACCAACACATGCTCTGCATCAGGGAAACACAGGCCACAGCACCACACATGGCAGCACACAGGGCACCCCCAAGCGCCCCACAACACACAAAGCCCAACTCTCCAGACCTTCCATTCCCTTCTAGGCCTCCAAGGCCTTGCAACAGGCACTGCCTCTGAACATCCGCTCACAGCCCGGGGCCTGCTCACTTCCCACCTCCACGACCTCTCTCAGAGCCACTCAGAAATGCCGTTTTCAGAACAAACGAGACCATTGGGAAGGGCCCCTCACAAGGACACCAGCAGCCTGCTCACACTTTGCCCAGCAGCTCCCAAACACAGCTCGGAGCAGCACCTGGGGGCTGTGGTGGCAGCAACAGCTCAGGGAAATGCTTCCAAATGGGTCTGTGACCACCAGCAGGGGCAAAGCTTCCTGCCCCCAAACCCCAGCAGCCGCCCCGGCCCAGCTGCTCGGGGCAGGCCAGGACGTCTGGCTGCAGGGCAGCTGCCCGCTCTGTCCCCGGTCGCTCTGTGCTGTGCTCACGGCCCCACCAGCCCCTGCTGCAGCTCCTGCAGGAAAGCAGCCCCGGGGCCAGCACGACGGCACCCACCAGCAGCCGAAGGCACCCACAGCCCCACTCTTGCCCGCTCCCTCCCTCCAGCTTGGCTGCTGCTCCCCTTTCACGGCCACATGCTGCACTTGAATTGGCTTGCAGAGCTGTCAGTCAAATACTGCCCCACCCTCCTCCCCTTCCTGGCCAATAGGAGGGCAGCACTGGGGCAATGCCATGGCAACGCTGCAGCCCTGTGTGACCCCGTGTGCAGCCCCCTCCCCCTCCCCCACGGTGGGCGCCATGTTGTGGGCGGTAGCGTGGGGCAGCGTGAGGCGTTGCGGGGCCTGGGTGCAGCAAGGCCCTGTGGGCCCGGGCAGTGAGGGGCCCCGGGGCCCGGCCGCTGACCCGCCAGGACTGGGCTCTGCCACAGGGGCCCCGCGGGGCTTCTGGCTGCCCTGCGCCCGGGGGTTGTGGGGGGCACAGGGGAGCAGCTGCGGGGCCTGTGCTGGTGGCAGTCCTGGTGCTGGCGCAGGGGCCCTGGGCATGGCCAGGGCACCAGACCCCACAGGCAGCGTCCTGCTACCCGCAGGGCAGGGCAGGGCAGGGCCCTGTTGCCCCTGGGGCCCCGGTCCCCTGCCCACGGCAGCCCTGGGGCTTGGCAGCCCTCGCGTTGTGCCCGGCAGGGCTGGGCCGTGGCCAGGCAGGGGCTGCTCTCTGTGAGGCCGGGCTGGGCCCTGGCGCCTCGCTCTGCAGGGCTGACGAGCCCCGCGGGCATGGGGCAGCCTGGGCAGACCAGCTGTGGGCCTGCCAGTGCTGGGCGGCAGAGGTGTGCGGCCAGGAGGGGGCTGGGGCAGATGGCCCTGCTGGACTGCCCCCAGCACTGCCCCCTACGGCTCAGAGGAAAATGCTTGGGGTCAGCAGGGACTTGTGGGGTGGTGATGGCACCCCCACCTGGTTCCAAGCTGCTCTCCCAAACAGGCTGTCTTCTGGGTGCAGAGGTCTGACCCCCATTTACAGGAGGACAGGGTCTGTGGCCATCTGAGGACAACATCTCTTACCCCAAAACATGTTGTGCCAAGTGGGAAGCATAAATGGATCCACAGGGAAGGAACAGAGGTTCTCCCAAACAAGTAGATGCCTTGGGGTTATTACAAGGTGAAGGATCCATTTCCAACATGGGCATTTCCAGCAGGCTCTTGAGGGCCCCACAGGAGCTGCAGGACACCCCAGCCTCTGGGACAGAGGACCTCTTTCGTGCCAGAGCCAGATCCCAAAGGGGGACCCACTCCCAGGGAGAAGTGGACCTGGATTTCCCCCTACCATGAGGGCATGGAGCTGGCCCCAGAGAAACCTTGGGGCTCAGGGCAGCCGCAGCCCCAGGACCCAGAATTCCTGGCTGCCACATTGTCCTCTGTGCCAGGCGACACCCTCAGGCAGGGCTCCTGTGGCAGCCCCCACCCTGTTCAGCCACCCCCATGGCCTGGCATCCACAGCCTTTTTTGGAATTAACAGTCTCTGGGCGACACCTCAGGAAGGAGCTCCCGAAGCCCTTCCCCTTGGTGGAGAACCTCAGGAACACTGGGAACAAGGAACTGCAATCTGGACTGATGATGTCCGTCCAGCAGTCCTCCATCTCGCTTTCCCCCTTGCTCTCGGCTCACCTGTTCTGGCAGGGAGGAAGGACACTCTTCCTGTCTCGTCACCCAAAACTTCTCTCCAATGTGTCCCTGCTCCTCTGCCTGTCAGCAAGGGGCCCCAAAGTGGCCCTGCTGCCTCCTGTCCCCACTCCTTGCCTTGGAGCAGCTCCAAAGGGCAGTGGTGGGAAGCACGTGAGCAGTGCCCAGCAGCGTCCAGGCTTTGCAGGGAAGTGAGGACACTCCCGTGGCAATGGGGAGACCTTCCTGTGATGCGGTACAACCCACTGTGTCTTCAGCTCATGTCATCTGAGGGCTCGTTAGGTCAGCACCATGGAGATGGCACAGACCAGGAGAGCAGAGATTTCCACTCATCCTGGAAAGCAGTCACCTCCCTTCACCCCAGTTATTTTACAAATATTTCTGATGGATCCTTCAGGAACATCTCCAGAGGGTGCCAAAGGCTGTTAAATATTTAAAATGAGGCACTGGAGAGGCCACTTCTGCACCCCTGCACAGACAGGTCTCTGCAGTGGGCAGAGCTGTGTAGTAACCTGGGGTTGGTGGGTTGGTTTGGAAGATGGCGTTTTTCAAAGACAGGAGAAATTAATGTGGGATGAAACAGCACAAAGCCTGGCCGTGCACTGAGATGCTTTGGTGAGCCTCAAAACTGATTTCTCCTGCGGGTCGCTCTTTTTGTAGAAGTAGGATGTAGGACCGTATGGGACAGGACACAGCCTTCCTTCTTGAGACACCAAAGCAGGATCTTTGCTTTTAAAAGTCCTCAGCAAGATTTCTTGGTCTGCAGTGCTTAAGATAGACATGATACACCAGAAAAGAACAAGCATGCCCTTAACACACATCATCCGTAGGGCTTTATGCAGGACCCTAGTCCCTGGCATGTTCCAACCCTGGGCTTCTCAGGACATGCCCACACACTGCAGGGCTGCTGCCCAGGCTCCTGTGCAGAGCCTGGAAGGCAGTGCAATGCCTCAGGACCTGCATTTGGGCTCATTCAGAAGCTTGTGAGGTGAGCAGCTCCCAGCACTGCAGCTGCTGAAGCTTGAGAATGTCCCTACACCCAACCTTCCTGCTCTTCCTTGTCTCTGCATAGTCCTGGGACAACTCTTGCAGAAGGGAGGTTCCATCCTCCTTGAATACTTTCAGAGACGGGGCTTTCCAATCACTGCGAAAGGAAGGACTTGTCTCCTTCTTTGGGTTGTTCGTTTGGCCTGTGGCACCCCCTCTGTGATGCTGTGAGCCCCAGCTCTGTACCCCGGGGTCTGCCCTTTCTCTCTCCCGTCTCCTGTGCATCTACCCAAAGTCTTCTCTGCGCACTAAGGGCATGGCTTCAAATGAGAGAAGTGTTGCTTTTGAGAGCTCACTTGAAGCTGTGACACATTGTGGAGCTGAAGGCCTGACGGAAGCTAGTCTGGGACATGGCCGTGCCCACCACCCCCTCCTCCTCTGGGCCTGAGCACCCAGGAAGGTCCGAGGAAGGGTTTGGTGTGGGTGGGATGGGTTTCCCTCAACATGTCCCAAGTCTGGCATGGATGTCTCTGAGCGCCCAGGAGAATCCCTCCTGCAAATTGAGGTCAGACCTCTGCACCCAAAAGACAGCGTGTTTGGGGGGCAGCTTGGAAACAGGTGGGGGTGCCATTGCCACCCCAAAAGTCCCTGCTGACCTCAGAAATTTTTCTCTGAGCCGTGAGGGGCACTGATGGTGAGGTCACTTCTGAGTGATTACCTGACTGGATAGCAGCAGAGCAGTGGCTGGAAAGGTGCTTGTGAGGTCACTTGCAGCTGAGCATTTGATGGGGCAGCAGCAGGTCCCCGGCTGGGACATGTGCTTTGGAGATCACTTCTGCCTGAGCAGATGATAGGTCAGCATTTGTCTCATGGCTGGGGAAGTTATAGTGAGGTAACTGCTGTATCAAGGGGTTGTTGGCCAGTGACAGACACATGGCTGTGAAGGTGACTGTGAGGTCTTCTCCTTCTGAGTCCCTGATAGGTCAGCCGCAGGCAGATAGGTGTGGATGTGGATTGGGAGGTCTCTTTTGTCAGACTACCTGATAGGCCAGCAGTAGGAAATGGCTGGGGAAATTACCTTGAGGAAACTTGTGACTATGAAGCCCATAGGCCAGCAGCAGGCACATGCTGGGGGTACATGATTGTGAGGTCGCTTTATCTGAGCAGCTGATAGGGCAGGAGAAGGCACATGGCTTGGATGTTGGTGGTGAGGTCACTTCTGGTTTTACTGAGTGTGCCCGGAGGAGGGATTGATGCCTGCAGAGCTCTACAGCAATATAGAAATGCATTGAATAAACCAAGCTGAAGTAGATGATAATATTCCACATTATCTGATACAAATGTTATTGCACTCTGTCATCATGAGTTTGTAGTGCTACATTTCAAATGAGGATGATGTTCTCTGGTAAACATAGACAGGGAGTTTGACTTTGCACTTCTTATGACATGCTATGGGTGGCCAGGGAGTCCAGCTTGAATTTTTATGCTGCTAAATGAATCTAGCACTGGTGTGAGTAGTGAAGTTAGTAATCTCCGATTTCCAGTGTTCATGTGCTGTAGAAGTTCTGCCCCATAAAAACCCCAGGGACTGTGAGATTTTCAAGGTCTGAACAGCATCTCTGTGCTCTGATTCCTTGATGTAGGAACTGAAGAGGACCTGGTCTGTGCCTGGCTGTTGAGAGGAAGTGCCTGTTGCAAGGCCTTGGAGGACTAGAAGCAAATGGAAGGTCTGGAGAGGTGGTCTTGATGTGTTTTGGGGCCCTAGAGGATCACCTGGCTGCTCTCATGTGTGGTCATGTGCCCTGTGTGTCCCTGATGCACAGCCATGTGTTGGCTGGCAACCCTCTATGAGGTGTGGGGCAATGGGTGCAGCATGTCACAGTGCTGGGGGGTGGCGTGTGGTGGGGATGGGTATTGGCCGCATTTTCTTGGTGCTGCACACGGGAGGAGGTGTCTGGAGAGAGCAGCGCTGTGTGTGGGGAGTGCTGCCAGGATGGAGAGATTGGGAGCACTCAGAGGTGAGGAGGTGCCTTGGCTGGCAGGGCCCAGGCTGCCCTAAGTGGCATGAGCCAGGGGTGCTGGCAGCCTGCTGCCTTGTGTGCACTGAAGTTCAGGCCTGGAATTTCCTCAGCTCTTGCAGGCTCTGCAGGCAGGATCCAGACTAAAGGCCAGGGAGTGTTTCTGCTTGCTCTGAGATGAAAACCAAGGCTGCTTTTCCCCTGCTTTCATCTCATTTACTTTTCTGAGTGAGAGCTTTCATCTGCAGCAGTGTTTACTGAGGGAGGAGGAGGCTGCGGGCATTGCTCATTGCCGGCTGGGTGTTAGCTTGCTGGCAGCTCTTTGGAGGAGTGAAGGCCTTGTGGAGAGATGTCCTTTGGAGACTGGCAGGTATGTTCTTGGGAGATGAACTGGAAGGGTCTGATGCCTTCCTGTGCACAGTCTCCCTAGACAAGGAGTGCCTTTGAGTAGGCAAGGCAAGACCAGAGTGCCCTGCAAGGGATGCACAGCCCAGGTCTCTCTTCCTTCCTGTTGCAGTTTCAACAAGTTCCTCCACTGTCCTGCTGTGGTGTGACCTTGTTGTGCTGCAGCAGGGCAGTGAGAGAGCACCCCATGTACAGGCATGAGTGTGCTAGGTGTGGTGTCATCAGATGCTGGCACTGCTGCCATGGGCAAGGAGTGTTTTTTTCGCCTGATCTTTGGGTGAGTGTGAGGAGCCCCACTTAACTCTAGATGCATTGCTGTGAGTAGCTGGAGTCAAGGGAGTGGTGGTGAGCACAGCCATTCTTCAACAAAGCTCATGGCTTTTTGAAACCGTTGCTCACCCTGAGTGCTTGAAGCACTTGACCCAGGGGGTGTCCTGGCTGCTGCCTTGTCTGGTCATGTCCCCAGTGTGTCCTCGATGCACAGCTGCATGTTTTCTGGCAACCCTCTATGAGGCGTGTGACAGGGGTGTGGTGTGTCACAGTGGTGGGGTAGGCTGAGGTGGGGACAGACGATGGCCCCAGTGTCTTGGTGCTGCATGTGGGAAGAGCTGTCTGGAGAGAGAAGTGATGTGCGCAGGGAGTGCCGCCACACTGAGGGGAGATTCCTAGAGGTTTTCATTGTGACCACTCTTTTTCTCCGACTCGTGCCCCCTGAGTCCCTGATGGGATCATCTCCTGAAGCCCTGAAAAATCCAGGTGCCGATGAGTGGAGTGTTGGGGGTCAATTGCTTGCTAAGGAAAGAGAGAGCAGTGGTCCTTCCTGCAGCCTGCCCCCTGGTGCTGGTTTAGAGGAGAGCTCCTTGTGCCAAAACTGAGGACTAACAAGTTTTGCTCTGCCACAACCAAGCTCCTTCAGTGGGTGACTTTGCTGGTGCTCTCGGACTCTCCCTGGGCCATGCCATGTGGGACCATGGAGGCCGAGCCTTGGCTGGCTTGTCCATGTGTCACGTGCACTGCTGAAACCTCCTGTCTTGTCTCAAGGCTTCACCCAGGAGAGAAATGGCAGCCCTTGCTGAGACAGGGGAATGCAAAAGCTTGAGAGCAGCAGAAGCCTTGTGCCATTTTCCTTGTTGGAAGCCTGCTTGTGTGGGACTGGTGCCCTGGCCCTGTGCATGCTGGTCAGTGTGTGTGTGTATGCCATCATGTGCTCATTTTTGAGCCCCCGGAGCAAATGCAGAGAGAGGGAGAGTGGTGCCAAAGAGACTGGTCCATCTCCATTGAAGCCCCAAAGGGCCCCTCAGTAAGGAGGCTGGTGGGGTGAGTGCCTTGAGGGCATGAGAGGCAAAAGCGAGAGGCAAGAGCTGTCCTGCTGAGCCCCTGTGAGAGTACTGTGGGTCTGCTTCCTGGGACAGACGATGGCCCCAGTGTCTTGGTGCTGCACACAGAAAGACCTGTCTGGAGAGAGCAGTGCTGTGCGTGTGAAGCCCTGCCAGCCTGGGGAGCTGGGGAGCGCTGCGAGGTGAAGAGGTGCCTTGGCTGCCAGGGCCCAGGCTGCCCTGGTGGTGTGAGCCAGGGATGCTGGCAGCCTGCTGCCCTCTGTGCGCTGAGGTTCAGGCCTTGCGTTTCCTCAGCTCTTTTCAGGATGTGCAGCCAGATATCCCACATATGCTGTGAAATACATAGAAATATGCAGCTTACAGTATTTGGAGCATAAGGAGGTCATCATTCAGAAAGGATTCCTTCTCGGAGATTCTTGAAGTTAACACTTCTGAGATCTGTCCAACCACGAGGTTTTTAGGTTGGAGGCATAGCAGTTGCCTCCCTCTCCTATTAACAAAGGCTAAGTGGAGATACTACTTGTATAAATAAATGCCCATGGTATCTCTGGCCGACAGGGGCAGCACGCTGTGCTCGGAGGAGACCTAGGTGAGGAGCTGTGCACTGCTTGGTGGCAGGTCTGCCCCAGAGGCCTAGTCCTGAGCAGGGTGGCCATGAGCCGTGCCTGATGGCCTGCCGGCCACGGGCTGGTGATGTGGATGCAGCAGATTTGCCCTCGCAGTCAGCACCCAGACGGGTCCCTGTTACCTGCGTCAACCCCTCCCCTCCTGAGAGCAGTCATTTCTGCTGAGTGGACTCTCTGAGGCGCTGGGTGACATCCCAAAGCCTGCTGGCCAGCACATCTGCTGAGGGCCAATCAGGCAGCTGCAGCGGAAGTGACCTCACAATCAACACTGCAGCCATGTCCCCTCTGCCTGCCTCTCCCCATCCTCCTGCCTGTATATCATCTCTGGTGGGATGAGCGGTGTTGTGATTGTCTTCTTGTCCTCAGAATGGCTCCTACCAGAACGCAGCCCATGAGGTTGCTGTACAAGAGGTGACCTCACCATCAACACTGCACATGCGTCACTTCTATGATTTTCTCCCCTTCCCCTCTTCTGGGCCCCACATTGAACATCCCAGTCATGTCGCCTTTACTGGCACCTCCGCCTCTCTGTCGCCATGGAATTACGCACACGTGGTGGGACAGCTCATGTGTCAGGATGAAACTGGGCTCCTGGGGAAGGCAGGCCAGGATGTCAAGGAGGTGCAGGTGTGCTCTGTGCAAAGGGGTGCACAGGGCTTTGCCTTGGAGCAGGTGATGAGCCAATTGAGACCTTGTAGTAAGGACAAGAGGACACACCAGTGTGGGTGACATTCTGGTAGTGTTTGCTAACAGCTGCCAGAGGAGGGAAGGGAAGCAGCTGAAACCTTGTGTAGGAAGCGGGGGGAAGCCTTCTGGTCACAGATCCTGGTTCTCACAGGACAGTTTAAGCACCTTGAAATCTGCTGGCAGGGCAGTCGGCCTGGGCACAAGCAGCCCAGGAGATTCCTGGAGAGTGCTGAAAACAATTTCTTGGCCCAGGCAATCAACGAGCCAACAATGGCTGGACTCTGTCAGTCACAAGCAAAACAGATATAGATGGGGATGTAAAGGCTGATGGCAGCCATGGCTGCAATGATCATGAGATGGTGGAGAAGTAAGACAAAAAGCAGAGCCCAGGGCTGCTGAAGAGCTGATTTCAGCTCATTCAGGATGTGCTTGTCAGGATCCCCCAGGAGACCTCCCTGGAGGGCAGAGGGGCCATGAGGCCTCTGTAAAGACAGAGTAGGCAGAGGAGGAGAGGGCAGAGAGCCAGAAGAAGAGAGAGAAGACATGTCAATTGGAATACAGTAGTTTCTCAGAAGAAGAATGCTCCATTCAGAGTGTTGGTAGGAAAGGTATCGCATTGACTAACTGTACATCTATATAAATATATACACTCACACAGAGTAATTTCTGTAGTGCATGCATATGGTGCTGCCAATCAAAAAGAAAGAAAATATTCATTGCAATTGATAAAGAAGGTTTAAAGTTCTGAAAATGAAGATTTTTTTCTACTCTTGCATAGAGCTATTTTTTGCATAGATTTCACCCAATGACAAGAACTTTACATAAAGGCCTTTATAGACATGTACAGAGGCCATTGCTGCCTGAGATGCCCCGTGTAGCTCTGTTCCCATGTGGTGCTAGGAAATGTGACCCAGGAAGTATGGGGACTTTCTGGAGCATTGGCTGGTCCCCAGGAGAAGCATCTCAAGACCTCTGAGTGGGACAACTTTTTCCTTTCCATTGACTAGAAAGGGAAGTCCAGACAACTCGATAAGCCAGAGACATCTGCACTGAAGGGGTCTGTCATCAGGTGAAATAATTCCCATCCCTGTTGTTGCCTAAAACGGAGTCGCACTTCATGACCATGCAGGGAATGAAAAGGGTTAGTGGCTAGATGTGTAGGGACTCCTTTAAGGCATCACTGTAACACAGGTACGTTGAGATTGGTGCATTTTTGCCATCGATAAATAGAGCATTTTCACTGAAGCTGATCAGGCTGCTTCCTCTATCAGTAGTGAGAGCTTGACACCTCATGGTGTGACTCGCTGTGTGCAAAGACTGAGGAGCGGCAAGGAAGGTCCTGGGCAGCGGGTGTTTTGAGCGGGACGGGACTTGTGTGAGACACAAAAATATATTTTTTAATAGTGTAGGCCTTCTTATAAAATAAATCTTTAGAAACTGCCAATAAAAATGAAAGAATAAAGAAATTGGATAAATTATCTAAAGCAAAAAAAAAGGTTTTGTTACACTTTTCACTATTTCAAACTTCTTTGTGTTCTTATTGCCCTTTTTTGTTTGGTTCTTGTTTGATACACCGATCTTTTGGGGAGTTTTTTTTTTTATTTTGAAAGGGAAAGTGATTTTCAGAGCTGGAGTTGGATGCAATCACAGGGTCACAGACTGCTGGTGCCATTGCAGGTGCCCTGGTCCCCTCTGCCCAGCCTTCCCCTCCAACTCTGAGGGGCTCTGGTCTTCTGCATCTCCCCTGTGAGAGCTGCCAGGTCCAGGCAGGTCCCTCACAGACACCGCGGCCTCTCCAAGTGCCACTGAGTGCTTGTGGTTGGACACCAGGGCTCTGCCTGGAAAGGTGAAGAACTGTTTTCAACACTTCAAAAATAAGAACACACTTTCATCAGCTCAAATGATTGGCCAATTTTGATGTCAGTGTTTTCCTATGATGAAAGAGTGGAAATCTTCAGGAATGGTATTAAAATGGGGAGAAGAAATATCGATCTGCCCTTGACCTTGTGTTTCCACTGCTCTGTCTAGTAGGCTGTGGATGTGGTGTAAGTGATCTCTCACATATTTCCACATGTCCTGATTAAATTAATCATTTCTAAAGGCATCTTTGCATCAGACTCTCTGGACATATGCACTTTCCATAGTTTCCCAGTTTTCCTCCTCCCCTTGCTCTTTATCCATTCAGGTACCTCTCAACTCTCTAGTTGCTGCTCTAAGCTGCTGGGAATCTGAAGCTTGCCTCATCTTTCAGCAGTCTCCTTGTCTCTTTAGCCAGCTCCTTTGTTGTGTTTCTTGTGTATCCTTTCCTATCTATGTGTGGAAAACATTTCAAGGAAAGTTATGCCTTGTGGGCAGTGGACCTCACTGGAGGCAGCTTGGACTTACCATACAGTTGATGACTGTCTTGTATCTTTTATTAAACTGTTCCAAATTATAATTTGTTTGTTGGCAGTTAAGAAAAACCCTTCTGTGTCTGCTTGCAGCTAGTTCTCTAAGGAAAGCAGGTGGGAATTAGTGCACATGAGCTGTAACATTCAGCTACAGCCTTGAGCGGCAAAAGGTTCGATTTTCCA
Organism: Apteryx mantelli; assembly: GCF_036417845.1. Lineage (NCBI taxonomy): Eukaryota > Metazoa > Chordata > Aves > Apterygiformes > Apterygidae > Apteryx > Apteryx mantelli. Next base: position 15,855,127 of record NC_089988.1, read on the forward strand.
CAAGAGTGATGTGAAGTCCCCAGTGGCTGATGAGGGCAATGGCAGGGCTGGGGAGCTGGGGAGGAAGGTTCTCCATACAGGTCTCCTATCAAAAATACTGCTTTGCCTACATGCCTGACTTCATTAGGAGACACTGTGGATCACAATGAATTGGGGAATGTGGGTGTGACTTATTCTGAGAACTGAATACTCAAGAAAGCTTAAGAAGCAGACATCTTTCTTTTCAGGTGCTCATTGAAATCTGCCTAATTTCAATACACTCCTGCAAACTTTCCAATTAGCGACACAAGATTTGAAGAGCTGAAGAAAATTATGGCAACAGGCACGGTTCCTTAGGGTTTTTTTGCATTTTAATGACCCCTCGGGTGTATTTGGTGCTAAGCCCATGAAGCTCAGATGCAGAGAAGAGACTGAAGCAACCTCTCAAGAAGAAAATCCCAAGTTTCTTGGAAAGATAATGGGTCCCACTGAGGACCATTACCAACAAAGGCTCCCCAGGGGCTGATTAGAGCAGAAAGTTGGAGGCCCTGATTGCAGGTAGGCAAAGGCAATGTGAGGGTGGCTGTGATGCCAAGTCAACCTTGATGTGTGTTATCAAGCAGAGAGACCAGGCCCTGACAGCCAGCCCCTGGGTAGGGTGGTGCTTTCCATCCTGCATTGCTCAGGGCTCTTCCTGGGGGCAATCTGTGGGTGGGGGTGCACAACGCTAAGTGCAGGACCATGATACGGTATTTTCTGGGCTCCCAAGGGACAAGGAGGCAGCAAGGCCACAGTGCCTTAAGGAAACAGTGTCTTCTCGGGGGCCTCAGTGGCAGAGACACCAGCCATAGCTAACAGGACAAAGACCTAGCTGTGTTGGGAGCTTTCAGCCCTGGCAGTGCCCTTGGCCATCTCCACCAGACTGTCCTATGCTTTCCCATGCCTGTGCCTCTTTCCCTGAAGACTGTCCACACCCAAGCTGCTTCCCCACCTTGCTCTCACCCCGCGATCTCCCCACATCTCCTGATGTCTTCCTGTCCTCGCTTGCTTTTCCGTGAAACACAAAGCCAGGAGCTGATCACAGACTCCCTCTGGGTGACCTGTTGCACCACAGCACTACCCTACGAGTGACATTCTTTTGACCTGAAGTCCAGTGTGAACCTCTCAAGATGCAGTTTGTGGCTCTTTCTCCTTTGCATGCCATTTCCCACTGCCAAGAAAAACTCCATCATCTCTGAAATCCCCCTCGAGTAGTCACAGGCTCCTACTCTACTGCCCTTTCCCTCCACTTCAGCAGGCTAAAGAAGCCCAGGCCCCTCAACCTCTCCTGATGTATGGGGTTATTCCCACCTAGGCACAGGACTTGACGCTTGTCTTCTAAATCTTCATGAGGTATTTGTTGTCCAACTCACCCGAATTTCTCAAGTTCCTTTGGGACTGAAGCTCCTCCCTGTCAAAATAAAACAAAAAAAAAGAAAATGAACAAATAAACAGAGAAACCAAGCCAGTGCCACTGAGTTAAGGGTGAGCAGGGGTGGGGTGGGCTGTATGGGACAGGATCAGGGTGGTAAAAGGGACAGAGTTAGAAGACATGGGAAAAAAACAAGGATATTAAAAGTGAAGCCAAGGATTGATCAAGTCTGTCTTGGGGATTCCTGCCAAGAAGCCCTGAATCTGAATAATTCAGACTGGAGGAGGACAAGAAAGCTGGCCTGCTTCCACTGTCACAGGGCACCTGCGTGCTTTCACTGACATCGACAAGCAAAGATGGAGAGTGGGAAGAATGATGGACTCCTTCAGGGTAGAAGGGACCTCAGGAGGTCTCTAGTGCAATCTGCTTCCTCACAGCAGCGTCAGCTCTGGGGTCAGACCAGGTTGCTCTGGCCTTCATCCAGTCTGGTCTTGGCAACCTCCAAGGCAGGACACTGCACAGCCTCTCTGGGCAACCACTTCCAATGCTTGACCATCCTCGTAGTGGAAAAGCTTTTCCTTATCTCCTGCACGAACGTCTCGTCTTCCAACTTATGCCCATTGTCTCTTGTCCTCCCACCATGCACCCTGGTGAAGAGCCTGTCCTCACCTTCTTGAGGACCTCCTTGTAGCCATTGGAAGGGTGCTATGAGATCCCTCCAAAGCCATCTCTTCTCCAAGTTGAACCAACCCCATTTCCTCACACACCAAGTGCTCCGTTCTTTGACTACTGTGAGGGCCCTCGGCCAAACTCATTCACACTTATCAACCTCTTTCTTCTCCTGGAAATCCAAACCTGGATGCACTGTTCTAGATGTGGCCTAATGAATACTGACTAGAAGGTGATCACCATTTCCCTCCACCTCCTGGCTGTGCTCCTGCTCATAGAGCCCACAATGCTTCTGGCCTTCTTTGCTGCCAGGGAACGCTGCTGCCTCATGTTTTGCCTCCTGTCCCCCAGCACCCTCACATCCTTTTCCACAGAGCTGCTCCCCAGGCCCTCAGGCCCCAGCCTGTGACACTGTGGGGTGTTGGGTTATCGCAGGTGCAAGACCTGGCATTTGTCGTTCTTGAATTCCATGAGTTTCCTGACAGCCCATTCCTTCTGCCTGTCTAGGTCCCTCTCAATGGCAGCCCTCAAACATGGGACTGGAACCCCCGCCTTCTCTTTGGGGTCATCTGCAAGCATGATGTGTTTTGCCACCTGCATGTAACTAATACAGATGATAAACAGGACAAGTTCCTGGAGAGACCCTGTGGTGCTCCACTTCTCCCTGGCCTCCAGGAAGAGTACTACCCATTCACCACTGCCCTCTGAGCCTCTGGTCCTCCAAGCAGCTTTTTACCCATCCGTTTCTCTACTCTTCTAGACTGTAACGTTCTAACATGGATGCAAGAATATTGTGGGAGACAGTGTCAAGTACATTGCTAAAGTCTAGGTAAAGGACATTTACCACACATCCAAGCTGCCCCTTCCCACTAAAGACATCCTCTCTCCTCATCTTCTCTAACAGTCTCTCCTGAAGAGATTGTACCCTACAAGCATTGCCCTCCAGTCATGTGAGTGATCCCACCACATCCCAGTCATTCCAATGATGTTTCAGACCTACGAAAGCTTGTACATCTCCATCTGCTCCTGCCTCTACCCCAGGCTGCATGCATTTGCATATATTAGTGTTGCAGTGCATCAGCTGTGGCACAGAGAGGGGACTGGTTGTGGTGAAACCTGTTACCAAGAGCCAAAGACATTGTGTGTGCAATGGCCCCACTTCAGAGCAGAGCCATGCTGGCCTAGATAGCAGGTGGCAATGTAATGGTGCAAGGAGATTCCCACTGAGAGAGCAAAGCCTGCAGTGCCCAAGGCCAGCGAGAAACAGAGCAGGGCTGTTTAAGAATGCCAGGAGAAGGGTTTGCTGCCTGAGCTGATTAGTAGCGCCTTGGTGCCCTGTGACAGAGGTGAAGGGATTTCCAGGCAGGACAAGGTGTCCCTGAAGAAGTCCCTGGGCCTGGGCAGCCTGTGATCGGGCCACCCTGAGGTCATCATTAGTCCAGTTCCTGTTCATATCACCTGGTGGTGAGAAGAGGTTCAGGCAGAGAAGAGCAAGAAGGGTTTGAGAGTGCAGAGACGAGGGTGGAGACCTTGGCACCCATTTATGCAGCACGCCTGAATGCAGTCAGGATGGACTTTCCCTAAAGGCAGTGGTGGGATGCAGTTGTCTGGGCACAGGTAGGAAAGCCTGAGATAACCTGGGTTGTCTGCCAGCAACCACTCCAAAGGGGCATGGTTTTCCCATAGGTACCAGGTGGTTTTGCTAGAAACCCCAGGCATCTGGCATGGCCCTGCCAGCCTATTTCTAAGCCATTACATCAAGTGTGTGCACTGAATTACATTAGCAGTTTGCACTGTAGGCATCTCCATGTGTCTCAGCATCATAGTGAGGGGTGCTCTAACGGTAGTGGGCATCTAGTGTCATTTGAGATGGCCAAGGGAATTCTCTACCTGGCCCCCACCTCATGCTCTAGAAGGATGCGTGTCTCCCAGTTGCTCCATCAGAGCAAGCAGACCCTGGCACATGCCTTAGACCACCTCTCTCTCCTCAAATGTCCCCAGGTGTTTGTGTGTGAGCACCTGACTCCCACCCTCCATCTCAGGTGATTACAATGGGAGTTTAGAGAAAGAGCTCCCATACAGACATCTATGTTATGCTTCACCTCAGCTTCAGAAGGGGAATCCCACCTGCTGTGTGTTTGTGGAGTTCACAGGAGTTTGCTGAATCCCCCTCCAGCACAGGGCCTTCCAAACCAGAATGAAATGCCCACATTGACTCATCTGAGTCAGCACCTAAACCACGTGTCAATGAGCTCCCTTCTTGCTCCTTTCTATGTGTCCTGCCTAGTTAAGAGATGGGAATCAGGGTTTCCAGATTGGGATTTTTCCACCTCTTGCAGATAACTATCCTCTGATGAAACAGTCTGTAATGCTGGAATCAGTCTTCCTTCAGTGCTTAGAGAGGGACCATTGGTGATTATTTTAGTTTACTGGAGTGAACATTTCCCAGGAGGAAGGAGCACAAGGGACAGGGAAATTCATGAGCTCAGCTGGGCCTTTGTTCCAGCATGGGGACAGGCTCCAGGCATGGAGGGAGTTTATGGCAAGCGGGCAGCACTGCCCAGAGACAGCTGTGTGCAGGAGCAGCTCCTCTGCAAAGAGCAGCAGGGCTCCGGGCACTGCCTGCTGCTGCTGACATGAGAAGAAACAAGGCAGAGAGAAGTGGAAGGCAGTGTGGAGTGGGAGGCCAGAGGAGAGCTCCTTGTGGGGGAAATCTTCACAGCCCTTGACACGGTAAGTCTCTGGCTTCAGGGCAATGCTACTGAAGTTCCTGGAGGCATCTCCTAAAAACATCCCATCCCATCCCATAACTGATAGGCTTTTTAAGGATCGCTCTCCTGCCTCCTGCAGTGCATAGGCAGAGGAGGAGTTGCTTCAGAGCAGGGATTCCCTGCCACACTGTCATAGGGACAGGGCATGCAGCTCCATTCTGCCAGGGGTGGCTGCAGGGTGTGGAGCCAGGGAGGACACACAGGTTTGTGCAGGGCTGTGATTCAGAGCAGTGTCCCTGCACCCCAGGGTGATGTGTGCCTGGGGCAGTGACTCTGTTGCCTCTGAGGGTCAGCCCTCAGCCTGCCTGGGGAGCTCCCCACAGCACTATGGGGAGAACCTCTGGGTGAGAGGAGCGACCCCCAGTAGGGCAGGTTCATTCTCCTGCTGAGAGGGTGCTGTGTGGGTCAGGGCTGCTCACAGCTCTAGCTCATGTGCAGGAGATGTGCAAGGGGTCTTTTCAAGAGGAGATCAAGAGAAGGGCTTCTTGAAAGGGAAGGAGCTTTTCTTCAGGTGTCTGACCTTTCAATTTCCTAATTTTTGGCAGAGAGAATGAAGAAATGAGTTTTCTGTTTTGCCAAGGAGGTGGGACTCCTAAACCTTCACTCTCAGAGATTAATAGGTCTGTGAGAAACATCAGGAAGCCACTTAATCCCCACCTTAGCCTACAGACAGCATCAACATCACCCTTGTGGCCTCATAGGAGTTTATGTGACCTGCTCCTTAGGCCGTGCATGCACAGAGATGCCCCTAGAGAGTGCTGTGATGCGGCAGGTTTCTGTAGGGCAGAACTGAGCACCCAGTGGGTGGGATGGTGTCTGTGAGCACTGAGCGGGAGAAGATGTTGTGACAGAGAAAGAGCTGCCAGCAGGGACAGCTCCAGGCAGCAGAGATGGGCAGGGAATAAGAGGGAAGTGCAGGGCATGAGCCACCTCCTCTGCAGCCAGACCTGTGGCAGAGGAGAGGGGCATCTCTCCTGCTCTGGGCCTATTTTGGGCTGCCTGACAAAGGGGCTGAGAGTGACTGTCCTGCAATGTCACCATCTGTGAGGTGACATGCCCAGCTGGGTAAGGGGAAGGTTTTCCAGAATGCCTCGCTATCTCTCTCCCTGCCACCCTTGGCAGCAGGATCATGGTGCTGCTCCTTGTTTCCTCTCCTCTCCGTGCTGTTCTTATTCTTGTTCTTGGGCTTTCTGGGGTTGGATGTTTTCAGCTGCAGTTCAGACACTGATGCTGCAAGTTGTAGAACAGAGGAGTCTGAATGGGAATGAGGCTGCCCCAGCCCCCTTCTAACCTGTGGAGCTCCCAGAAATGCAGTCAGTGGGGCTGGGAATTGAGCTGACTCTCCCTTAAGGAGAGCCCATCTTCAGTCCTAAGAGTCCTTTGACCATTTCCTTATAGTGTCCTGGCAGACTGCGTGATGCCCTCTAGAAAGGCACTGCTGTCTCATAGCACCTCTGTGATATCTGAGAGCCCCATGAGGAAGGTGCAGAGATGGTGAGAGTATGGAGATGGTGGTGGGAGGCTGTATGTGGGCATCTGCAAAGAGCCCTGTGTGTGCTTGGCTAGAAGGGGAGTGTGGAGAGCTCCCTCAGGTGCCCGGAGAAAGGGTGAGAAATTTGGAGCTGTGCACTTTGAAAGTGGACTCGTGTGCTCTCAGCAGAGGCTGGTTTCTTTCAAGGGCAACATATGAGTGTGACCATCCTCTCAGTAAAGAGAGAGACAATGTGGGGGGGAAGTATGAGAACTGCAACATTTGGGGTATTTTTTGCTTGAAAAGTCTGGGGCCTAAAGATGGGGCACCTGAAGATGGGTCCTAACTTCTCAATGTCTTTTCTTCTTTGCACAGTCCCCCATGCCCGGAGATAGCAAAATGTCCAACAGCAGCTCCCTCAATGAGTTCCTCCTCCTGGCTTTTGCAGACACGCGGGAGCTGCAGCTCTTGCACTTCTCGCTCTTCCTTGGCATCTACCTGGCTGCCCTCCTGGGCAACGGCCTCATCATCACAGCCGTAGCCTGCGACCACCGCCTCCACACTCCCATGTACTTCTTCCTCCTCAACCTCTCCCTCCTTGACCTATGCACCATCTCCAGCACTGTCCCCAAATCCATGGCCAATTCCCTGTGGGACACCAGGGCCATTTCCTACTCAGGATGTGCTGCCCAGGTATTTTCATTTGCCTTTTTCATGTCAGCTGAATATTGTCTTCTCACAGTCATGTCCTATGACCGCTACATTGCCATCTGCAAACCCTTGCACTATGGGACCATCATAGGCAGCAGAGCTTGTGTCAAGATGGCAGCAGCTGCCTGGGCAAGTGGTTTTCTCAATTCTCTCTTGCACACTGCTAACACCTTTTCAATACCACTCTGCCAAGGTAATGTGGTGGACCAGTTCTTCTGTGAAGTTCCCCAGATCCTCAAGCTCTCCTGCTCAGACTCCTACCTTGGGGAAATTGGGCTTCTTGTGCTTAGTGTCTGTTTAATGCTTGGCTGTTTCGTTTTCATTGTGCTGTCCTACGTGCAGATCTTCACTGCTGTGCTGAGGATCCCCTCTGAGCAGGGACGACACAAAGCCTTTTCCATGTGCATCCCTCACCTCACCGTGGTCTCCCTCTTTGTCAGCACTGATGCATTTATTTACCTGAAGCCCCCTTCCATCTCTTCCCCAGCTCTGGATCTGGTGGTGGCTGTTCTGTACGCGGTGGTGCCTCCAACAGTGAACCCCCTCATCTACAGCATGAGGAACAAGGAGCTCAAAGATGCCCTGAGGAAAGTGATTTCATGGACATTTTTCAGCAGTGGTAACATTGCCATTGCTCTCCACAAATGACTCCCCCTGTGTCCCGTACCAGGACTGAGCTTCATTTGTTTGTTCACTTTGTGTTTTTACTAATATTACTGTTGTTATTATTATTTGTCACCCTGTTGCTACACAAATGTTTGGATTCCTTCCACCTTCACTGAGACTGCTCTGTCTCACCTGGTGCCCATATAAAGTTGTGTCTAACACTGGGTCAGAGCTGACTCCATCACGTTATCTTTGTAATAAAGTAGGTTCTTGCAGGTGCAGTGCCTGAAGGCTGGGCTCTTCATTCAAAGCTGCTGTCCCTTATGCAGGACTCACTGCTGCTAGCAGCATTGGGGGTTTCTCGCACGCTACAGCCACCAGCACCACCTGCCAGGACTCCCAGACCCAGCACAGACGGTTGGTGCCCACCACTGCAGCTCCCAGTGCCCCCCATCCTTTCTCACCGTCCTCTCTCAGGAGCACTGCCGGGTGCATCACTCCCTGCCCAGGTGTGGAGAGGAGCTGCTGGAGGTCTGCTCTTCTCACGCCTACTGATCTCAGCTCTGCCCTGGTGGCGACCCACAGGCTCTGCCCTTCGCCATGTTATGTCTCCATTAGCTCTCCTCTGAGACCACGTAAGGAGCTGCAGCACATAGCTCTGCTTGGAACTGGCCACCTTGGCCTGCCTATGTGGTCCCAGGAGATCGCAGTAAGGCTGTGCTTGGAGGTGAGGCTGTGTTTGTCCTCAGTCAAACTCGGCGGGATTGTCTGGGTTGGGGCCAAGGGGAGGAAAGGAGAAGAGACAACAAAGAGAAGATGCAGTAAGGGAAATTTCAAATGAGTTGAAGGAAAAATAAAGAAATATCCATGGTAGTTGAGCAGCACCAGGGCAGGGGACAGGAAATCTTAAAAAAATCTCCTGCAGAAAGCACCTACCAACCTGATCTAACTGTCAAGTTAGCCCAGCTCAGAGCAGATCATGCTCCTGGAGATCTCTGGTGGTCTCTCCCAACCCAAATCCTCTAGGAGGAAGGGGCTCGAAGGCAGAGTCCTGGGCAGGGGACACTGTTGTGGGGTTGAGGCCTTGCTGGCATTTGGACTGCCTGGTCAAGCCTGTCCTCAGAGTGACACGGTGAGCGAGTTCATCCTCAGAAGGAGTCTCTGCTTCATGGGCAACAGGAGTCAAACCAGTGCTCTGAGACTCCAGAGAAGTTCTCAGGAACACACCAGGAATTCAGGCCCTTCGACTGCTGAGGTGTCCCCAGACCGGTGCTTTGCATCCAGGGTCTTAAGGGCTGAGAAATCTTTAGAGCCGGAGAAGATTGCAGTCCTGTCTCCTGGACTCACAGGTTGTAGGGCATCAGCAGGGCTGTACTGGCTGCAGGGAGGGAATCACTGCCCAGGGCATGAGCAGATCCCCCTCTGACCTCCCCTCTCTCTTCACACCCTGGAACAAAGACTGTGTTTCCCACGTTGGCCCTCTCTGCCGGGCTGTATTCCCAGCTGGAGGGGACACAGCCTTCACACTGGGGAAATCAGGAGAGCCCAGTCTCCTCTAGAGAAGCAGGGTCCCACCACACCTGCTGGGTGGCCAGGCCTGCAGGCTGAAGACCTCACACTCTTCCCCACACACCTCCTGCCTGGGGCTGCAGGGTGCCCAGCAACAAGGCAGGCATGCCTGGGGATCTGGTGCCATTGGGGTGGTGGTCTCTGGACCAGCCTCTGTGTGTAAGGGACTCAGGAGATTCTCTGCCTCCATGTTAGTGGCAAAGTTGGTATTCCAGCTTCTTCTCTGTGGAGAGCTGAGGATTTCATTCTCAGGAGAAGGGGAAAAAGGAAAGCCTCTTGTCCATGAGATCACCCCGTCAACCCTCTACTGTCTTCTCCTGATCTATCACCCCCAAAATCCTTTGGCAGCAGCATTTTTTTGATTTCTGACCCTCTCTCTGGCTCTGCTTTGAGCAGCACGTTGCACTACAGGCCTCCTGTGGTCCCTTCAACCTGAACTATCCTGAACACCTATGATCTCAGGCCCCATTTCAAGCACAGAGCAAATGTCTCTGGGACAGGAGTCCTTTGTGCTTTATGTGACCACCAAAAAGAAGGCAGGTGAACACCTCCTCCTCCCTGTTGACTGTAAGGGCAGCCTGGGAGGCACTGCCTCAGGCATAAGCTACATTACAACGGAAACTCTTTGCATCGACCTTTAACCACCTGAAAGGCCATTGCCTGGACCCCCTCTGTGTGAGGGGAGAAGAGCAAGATTTTCTGCAGTATGATTACCTTTGTAGTTCATGCCTCTAAGTAGATGGTGCCACCCTCCTCTTGGTTTCTTGCCTGAAACACAGCCTGGATGGGGACGTGAATGTGGAGGATGTCTGTCACTGCTGTGACTGTGAGATGGTGGAGAGGTAAGAGGAATAAGAGAGTCACCACACCCAACTGCAGGAGAGAGGATTTCATCTTGTTTGGGATGGAGTTAGGCAAGTCAAAGCTCAGCTGGAGCTGGAGCTGGAGCTGGAGCTTGAACTAGGAAGGGATGGGAGGGTAACCTGAAGGACTTCTGCAAGGATGTTGGCAGCACAAGGCAGCGACACAAGGAAAATGTTTTCTCCCTGCTCAGTGGGGCAGGGGACATAGTGACAAATACAGGGGAAAGGCTGAGGAGCTCATTGCCTCTTTTACCTTGTCTTTTCCTGGTCTTGTCTACTGACAGGCCTCCCTGGCCCCCGAGTCCTTTGGCAGCACCTGTGTTAGCAAAGCCTCACCCATGGTAGTGGAAAATGCAGCTGGGGAGGACTTTTGCCCAGTGGTCACACACAAGTCCATGGGACCAGACGGGAAGCACCCCATGGTGCAGGGATAGGTGGCTGGAGTCACTGCAATGCTGCTCCCAATTGTCTATGAAATGTCAGGGTAATCAGGGAGGTTCCTGATGACTGGGAAAAGGCAGACATCTCAGCCATTTTCCAGAAGGGCAAGAGGGAGGATCTGGACAATGACAGGCTGGTCCTCTTCATCTCAGTCCCTCGGAAAGTGGTGGAGCAAATCCTCCTGGAAACCATCTCCAAGCATATGAAGGGGAAGGCCTGGAAGAGGCAGCATGGGTTGACCAAGGGGAAATGGAAAGCATGCCTGACCAACCTGATTGCCTTCTGCCATCAGGTGAATGCCTACGTGCACAATGAAAAGGGAGTGTGGCGAGATGTTTTACGGACTCCTTTAAAACATCACAGTAACACAGGTATGTTGAGATTTGTGCATATTTGGCCATCCAGAAGTAGAGCATTTCCTTGAAGCTGGTCACCCTGCTTTCCTCACTGGTTGAGAGAGCCTGACACCTCAGAGTGCGATTCGCTATGTGCAAAGAGTGAGGAGTGGCATGGACAGCTGTGGGCAGGGTGTGGTTTTCTGAGCCCTGGGCTCTGTGTGAGACACAACAATATCTTGTTTAATGGTGTAGGGCTGATTATAACAGAAAAGTTTAGAGACTGAATTAAAAATGAAACACGAAAGAAATTAAGAAAAAGACTGAAAGCAAAGAAATATTTTGTTATACTTTCCAGCTTTTATTTTTTTTGTGTTCCTATTATCTTTCTTGAGTCATTTATTTATTTTTTCTTAATATAGTGGTCTTTCAGGGAAATGTTGTGTTTTTTTCTTTTTTTTTAAAAAAGGTAAGAGATTTTCAGAGCTGGGGTGGGATGCACTCACAGGGCACAGACAGCTGGTCCCATTGCAGGTGCCCTGCTCCCCTCTGCCCAGCCTCCCTCTGCAGCTCCGAGGGGCTCCGGTCTCCCACAGGTCCCCTGAGAGAGCTGCCAGGCCCAGGCAGGTCCCTCAGAGACACCGGGGCCTCTCCAAGGGCCCCTGGGTGCTTGTGGTTGGACAGCTGAGCTCTGCCTGGAAAGGTGAAGAAATGTTTTCAACATGTCAAAAATAGGAGCACACTTTCATCAGCTCAAATGATTGGCTCATTTTAATGTCAGTGTTTTCCTATGATGAAAGAGTGGAAATCTTCAGGAAGGGTATGAATCTGGGGAGAAGAAATATCGATCTGCCCATTAACTTGCATTACCACTGCTCTGTCTCTTATGCTGTGGATTTAATCTCAGTAACCTTTCACATATTTCCACATGTCCTGCTTAATTGATCATTTCTAAAGTCATCTTTGCATCAGACTCTCTGGGCATGTGCACAGTTGAGGATTGTATTTTCTTTCTTATGACACTGGATCAAGTTTATTTTTGTTTCTCTGCAATTAAGAGAAAACCTTCTGTGTCTGTCTGCAGCTAGTTCTCTAAGGAAAGCAAATGGGAATTGGTGTGTGATATGTGCTAATTTGTTGCATCAAAGTGAGAAACAGCCTTGGGAACATCTTGTATTGTGGTATGTACTAATTTGTTACATCAGCGAGAAACAGCCTTGGGAACATCTGTGGGAACATCCTGTGGTGGGGGGGCATGTACCTCGCCTGAGAAAATTGAGTTGAGCTAGCGAAGCGGCAATGTTAGTTTAGATAGCCTAATATGGCACACAATGCAGAGGAAGACTCCAGCCTTCATCCCCACGACCACCAGAGGGCTGAAGAAGACCCCCTGGCAACAGCCGGCGCAACCGCAGAAGTTACAGGAAGTGCTACGTATACCCGGAACCGGAATCGCATATAAGGAGACTGTGAGGGGGGGATTGCGCGCGCCGTTGGTGGAGCAGGAGACTCCCCGGCCGCCCAGAGCTGTTTTGCTTACTTGTAACTTGCTCAATTATTCCATTAAATTGGATTTTATGCAAACCAATTGGAGTGGTCGTGTTTGCCTAAAACACTGGGAAGGGCTCCTCGCGAGGACACCAGCAGCCTGCTCACACTTTGCCCAGCAGCTCCCAAACGCAGCTCCGAGCAGCACCTGGGGGCTGAGGTGGCAGCAGCAGCTCAGGGAAACGCTTCCAAATGGGTCTCTGACCCCCGGCAGGGGCAAAGCTTCCCGCCCCCAACCCCAGCAGCTTCCCTGGCCCAGCTGCTCGGGGCAGGCCGGCACGTCTGGCTGCAGGGCAGCTCCCCGCTCTGTCCCCGGTCGCTCTGTGCCGTGCTCACGGCCCCACCAGCCCCTGCTGCAGCTCCTGCAGGAAAGCAGCCCCGTTGCCAGCACCACTGCCCCCGCCCTGGCAGGAGGGCACCCGCTGGCAGCTGAAGGCGCCCGCAGCCCCGCCAGCCCCGCTCACACCCGCTCCCTCCCTCCGGCTTGGCTCCTGCTCCATTTTCACGGCTGGTTTTCCACATGCTGCACCTCGATTGGCTGACAGAGCCACCAGTCAAACCCTGCCCCACCCTCCTCCCCTGGCCAGCCAATTGGAGGGCAGCACTGGGGGTGATGCCATGGCAATGCTGCGGCCCTGTGTGACACCACGGGCAGCTCCCTCCCCCTCTCTCGCGATGGGGCGCCATGCTGTGGGCTGCAGCGTGGGGCAGTGCGGGGCATTGTGGGGCCTGGGGGCAGTGTGGACCCATGTGGGCGGGCAGTGAGGGGCCCTGGGGCCTGGCTGCTGCCCTGCTGGGGCTGGGCTCTGCCGCAAGGGCCCTGTGGGGTTCCTGGCTGCCCTGCGCCCAGGGACTGTGGGGAGCGTGGGGGAGCAGCCGCGGGGCCTGTGCTGGTGCTAGCCCTGGTGCCGTCACGGGGGCCCTGGGCATGGCTGGGGTGCCAGAGCCCGCAGGCAGCATCCTGCTGCCCCCAGTGCAGGGAAGGGCAGGGCAGGGCAGGTCCCTGTCGCCCCTGGGGCCCCGGCCCCCTGCCCGCGGCAGCCCCGGGGCTCGGCAGCCCTCACGCTGCGCCCAGCAGGGCTGGGCCACAGCCAGGCAGGGGCTGCTCTCTGTGGGACCGGGCTGGTCCCCAGCGCCTCGCTCTGCAGGGCTGAGGAGCCCCGGGGACACAGGGCAGCTGGGGGCAGAGCAGCTGTGGGCCTGCCAGTGCTGGGCAGCAGAGGTGTGCGGCCAGGAGGGGGCTGGGGGATATGGCCCCGCTGTACTCCCCCCAGCACTGCCCCCCACGGCTCAGAGAAAAATGCTTGGGGTCAGCAGGGACTTGTGGGGTGGAAATGGCACCCCCACCTGTTTCCAAGCTGCTCTCCCAAACAGGCTGTCTTCTGGGTGCAGAGGTTTGACACCCATTTGCAGGAGGACAGGGGCTGTGGTATTGTGAGGACAACATCTCTGAGCCCAAACCATGCTCTGCCAACTTGGAAGTGTAAAAGGATCCAGGGGGAAGGAAGAGAGGTTCTTCCAAACAAGTAGATGCCTTGGGGTTATTACAAGGTGAAGGATCCATTTCCAACATGGGCATTTCCAGCAGGCTCTTGAGGGCCCCACAGGAACTGCAGGACACCCCAGCTCCAGAATGCAGGACCTCTTTCCTGCCAGATCCAGATCCCAAAGGGGGACCCACTCCCAGGGAAACCTGGACCTGGATTTCCCCCTGCCATGAGGGGATGGAGCCAGCCGCGCAGAAGCCTTGGTGCTCAGGGCATCCACAGCCCCAGGTCCCAGGAGTCCTGGCTGCCACATTGTCCCCTGAGCCAGGCAGGATCCTCAGGCAGGGCTCTTGTGGCAGCCCCCGGCACTGTCCAGTCACCCCCACAGCCCAGGAACCACAGCTGTTTTTTGGAATAAAAGGTCTGTATGCGACACCTCGGGAAGGAGCTTCCAAAGCCCTTCCCCTTGGTGGAGAGCCGCAGGAGCACCGGGAACAGGGAACTGTGGTCCAGCATGATGGTCTTGGTCCAGCAGTCCTCCATCTCACTTGCCCTCTTGCCCTCAGCTCACCTGTCCGTCCAGGGAAAAAGGACACTCTTCCTGTCTCATTACCCCAAAACTCATCTCTAACATGTCCCTGCTCCTCTGCCTGTCGGCAAGGGGCCCCAGTGTGGCCCTGCTGCCTCCTGTCCCCACTCCATGCTGTGGAGCAGCTCTGAAGGGCAGAGGTGGGGAGCACATGAGCAGTGCCCAGCAGTGCCTGGGCATCGCAGGGAAGCACCGGAGAGACCTCCCTGTGATGCAGCACATCCCACTGTGACCTCAGCTTGTGTTGTCTGGGGGCTCAGTAGGTCACCGCCATGGAGATGCGGCACGCAGGAAGAAAGCAGAGAGATTTCCCCTCATGTCCTGGAAAGCAGTCCTTCTCCATGTCTCAGCTTGTCAGGGCATAAAATAGGAGTCACCCATCACCACCATGTGCCAGTGGCGGGGTGGCCTGTGCTGGGGACAGGCGGTGGCCCCAGGGTCTTGGTGCTCAGAATGGGAGGAGGTGTCTGGAGAGAGCATTGCTGTGCGTGGGGAGCCCAGCCAGGATGTGGAGCTGGGGAGCGCTGCGAGCTGAGGAGGTGCCTTGGCTCTCAGGGCCCAGGCTGCCCTGGTGGCGTGAGCCAGGGATGCTGGCAGCCTGCTGCCTTGTGTGCACTGAGGTTCAGGCCTTGAGTTTCCAAAGCTCTTTTCAGGATGTGCAGCCAGATATCCCACATAGACTGAAATACATACAAATATGCAGCTTAGAGTATTTGGAGTAGAAGAGGTCATCTTTCAGAAAGGGTTCCTTCTTGGAGATTCTTGACGTTAACACTTCTGGGATCTGTCCAAACACAAGATTTTTTTTAGGCATAGCAGGCAAGTTTTTTAGGCTAGAGGCATAGCAGTTGCCTCTCCTTCCTATGAGCAAAGGCTAATGGGGATACTACCCATATACATATTTGGTGCAGACACTCTTTTCTTCTCATGTGACAGGACCCTAGAAACTCTTTGCTTATAATCCAGTAGTATCCCCCAAATAGCACTTACTTAATGATCTGATTAACCCCCCTCCAATCCAGTGAATTCTGGAGAGGGTCTTGAGCTCTTCCTGCTGAAGGTCTCGCTGCTTCGGGGCTCTCCCCTGCACCCTGCACACTGTGCACTGTCCTGGGCTCTGACACAAGACATGCAGGGGCTGCCATCCAGCAGGAGGCCTCAGAGAGCAGTTTAGATCACGTGGGACTTTTTTCACCCACACAGTTAACAAGGAAATGGTCTTGCCAAGGTGGAGCACTCAGAGGCGCCCTTTCAAGAGGCAGTGCCATAGTCATTAGCTTTTAAAATGGGCAAAATAAGGGAAACTTCCAAAGACAAAGTATTTCTTCAGAAAATAATGGGCCTCTAAAACCCCTTCTCCCAGATGTGCAGTGACTACAGTGAGTAGTGATGCTCCAGCACTTGCCTTCAAGCCAGCAGGAAATATTTCATGGGTCATAGCTGAGAATCAGCTTGCAACACTGAAGTTGTTTTATGCAGATAACTTGCAAGCCCCCTCAGAATGATGTTCTTCACCTTTCCACATGCTCCTCTCTTCTCTAAGGCAGTCATTTCTGACCTGACAGTTCAGGTGTCCAACTCAGCTGAGCACATTTTGCACTGTGTCCCTGATCTGGTTGAGGCCTGCAGGTTCTGCAGCTCTTGCCTGATCAGCTCAGGCACAGCCTGTGCATTAGCTCACTCGTGGACTCTTCTTTGCAAGTGAAGCCCCTCTGAGATGAAATCGCAAGTGTGGATCTGAGGCTGATTCGGACAAAGGTCCCCTGTTGGCAGTGAGGTGTGGATAAAAGGAAGTGAGGGTCGGTTCCATGTAGGGTGGTGCAGGGCTGTCCCAGCAGGCCTTGCACAGTTCAGCTCACCCACCCATCATCAAAGTGTCCATTGGAGCCTGCAGAATAACTCCTTCTCAGTATCACACTATAAAAAATAAAACATTTCTGTCTGGTACTAATACATCATGAGCTACTTTGGGAAGGTTGATCTGCCAGAGGAAGCCTCCAGATAATGTCCATGGTGTCTCTGGTCCACAGGGGCAACACGCTGGGCTCAGAGGAGACCTAGGTGAGGAGCTGTGTGCTGCTTGGTGGCAGGTTTGCCCCAGAGGGCTAGTTCTGAGCAGGGTGGTCATGAGCCATGCCTGCCTGCCTGCCGGCCGCAGGCTGGTGGGGTGTCTGCAGCAGAGGTGCCTTCACAATCAGCACCCAGATGGGTCCCTGTCACCTGTGTCACCCCATCCCCTCCCCAGGGCAGTCATTTCTGCTGGGTGGACTCTCTGAGGCGCTGGGTGACATCCCAAAGCCTGCTGGCCAGCACATCTGCTGAGGGCCAATCAGGCTGCTGCAGCGGAAGTGACCTCACAATCAGCACTGCAGCCATGTCCCCTTTGCCTGCCTCTCCCCACCCTCCTGTCTGTATATCATCTCTGGTGGGATGAGTGGTGTGATTGTCTTCTTGTCCTCAGAATGGCTCCTACCAGAACCCAGCCCATGTGGTTCCCGTACAAGAGGTGACCTCACCATCAAAACTGCAGATATGTTACTACTATGATTTTCTCCCCTGCCGCTCTTCTGAGTTGTCCTCTCTTCTGGGCCTCACAGTCAACATCCCAGCCATGTCCCCTTTACTGGCACCTCCCTCTCCCCTATCCCCATGGAATTACACACACATGGTGGGACAGCTCACGTGAATGAATCTGGGCTCCTGGGGAAGGCAGGCTGGGATGGTGAGGAGGTGCAGGTGTGCTCTGTGCAAAGGGGTGGCTGGAGTGCACAGGGCTTTGCCTTGGAGCAGGTGATGAGCCAGTTGAGCCCTTGTGGTAAGGATAAGAGGACACATGAATCTGGGTGACATTCTGGTAGTGTTTGCTAACGGCTGCCTGAGGAGGGAAGGGAAGCAGCTGAAACCTTGTGTAGGCAGCTGGCAGAAGTCTCATGGTCACAGATCCTGGTTCTCACAGGGTTGTTTAAGCACCTTGAAATCTGCTGGCAGGGCAGTCGACCTGGGCACAAGCCACCCAGGAGATTCCTGGAGAATGTTGAAAACAATTTCCTGGCACAGGCAATCAATGAGCCAACAATGGCTGGACTCTGTCAGTCACAAGCGAAACAGAAGCAGATAGAGATGTAAAGGCTGAGGTCAGCCATGGCTGCAATGATCATGAGATGGTGGAGAAGTAAGACAAAAAGCCAAAGCACAGCCCAGGGCTGCAGGAGAGCCGATTTCAGCTCATTCAGGATCTGCTTGGCAGGATCCCACAGGAGACTTCCCTGAAGGGCAGAGGGGCCATGAGGCCTCTGTAAAGACAGACTAGGCAGAGGGAGAGAGCACAGAGAGGCAGAAGAAGAGAGAGGAGACATGTCAGTTGGAATACAGTAGTTTCTCAGAACAAGGTTTCTCCTTTCAGAGTGTTGGTAGGAAATGTATTGTGTTGATTAATTGTGCATCTATATAAATATATACACTCACATAGAGTATTTTCTGCAGTGCATGCATATGGGGCTGCCAATAAAAGAGAAAGAAAATGTTCATTAGAATTGATAAAGAATGTTGGAAGGTCTGAAAACAAAGATTTTTTTCATTTCTTGCATAGAGCTATTTTTTGCATAGATTTCACCCAATGATGAGGACTTTACATTCAGGCCCTTAGAGACATATATAGAGGCCACTGCTGCCTGAGATGCCCTGTGTAGCTGTGTTCCCATGTGGTGCTAGGAAATGTGACCCAGGAACTATGGGAATGTTTCTGGAGCATAGGCTGGTCACCAGGAGAAGCATCTCAGGACCTCTCAGTGGGACAACTTTTTTCTTTCAATTGACTAGAAAGGGAAGTCCAGACACCTGGGTTAGCCAGAGACATCTGCATGGAAGGGGTCTGGTGGAGGGTGAGCTAATTCCCATTGCTGTTTTTGGCTAAAATGGAGTCGCACTTCATGACCATGCAGGGAACGAAAAGGGTTTGTGGCTAATGTGTAGGAACTCCCTTAAGATGTCACTCTAACACTGGTACGTTGAGATTGGTGCAATTTCAGCCATCAATAAATAGAGAGTTTTCACTGAAGCTGATCAGGCTGCTTTCCTCTATCAGTTGTGAGAGCTCGACACGTCATGGTGTGACTTGCTGTGTGCAAAGACTGAGGAGCGGCAAGGAAGATCCTGGGCAGGGAGTAGTTTGAGGGCAGTGGACTTGTGCGAGACAAAAAAACCATCATTTTTAATAGTGTAGGTCTTATTATAGAAGAAATCTTTAGAAAATGACAATAAAAAAGAAACAGGAAAGAAATTAGATAATTATCTAAAGTAAAAAAAAAAGATTTGTTAGACTTTTCAGCATTACAAACTTCTTTGTGTTCTTATTTTTCTTATTATCATTGTGTTCCTATTTTCTTCTTTTTCTACTTATCTTTTTTTGTCTGGTTCTTTTTTGATACACTGGTCTTTTGGGGAGATTCTTTTCTTTCTTTTTTGAAAGGGAAAGTGATTTTCAGAGCAGGGGTGGGATGCAGTCACAGGGTCATGGATGGCTGTTGCCATTGTAGGTGCCCTGGTCCCCTCTGCACAGCCTCCCTCTGCAGCTCCGAGGGGCTCCGGTCTCCCACAGGTCCCCTGCGAGAGCTGCCAGGCCCAGGCAGGTCCCTCAGAGACACCGGGGCCTCTCCAAGTGCCCCTGGGTGCTCGTGGTTGGACCCCTGAGCTGTGCCTGGAAAGGTGAAGAAATGTTTTCACCATGTCAAAAATAGGAATACACTTTCATCAGCTCAGATGATTGGCTAATTTTAATGTCAATATTTTCCTGTGATGAAATAGTGGAAATCTTCAGGAGGGGTATGAATCTGGGGAGAAGAAATATCTATGTGCCCTTGACCTTGTGTTTCTGCTGCTCTGTGTATTGGGCTGTGGATGTAATCTCAGTGCTCTCACATATTTCCACATGTCCTGATTAAATTAAACATTTCTAAAGGCATCTTTGCATCAGACTCTCTGGACATATGCACTTCCCATAGTTTCCCAGTTTTCCTTCTCCCCTTGCTCTTTATCCTTTCAGATACCTCTCTGGGAGGTCTTCTGGGAGTCTGAAGCTTGCCTCGTCTTTCAGCAGTCTCCTTGTCTCTTTAGCCAGCTGCTTTGTTGTGTTTCTTGTCTATCCTTTCCTATCTATCTGTGGAAAACATTTCAAGGAAGGTTATGCCTTGTGGGCAGTGGACCTCACTGGAGGCAGCTTGGACTTACCATACAGTTGAGGAGTGCTTTTTGTATCTTTTACTAAACTGTTCCAAATTATAATTTGTTTGTTTGCTCTTAAGACAAACCCTTCTGTGCCTGCTTGCAGCTAGTTCTCAAAGGAAAGCAGGTGGGAATTAGTGCACATGAGCTGTACCATTCAGCTACAGCCTTGAGTGGCAAAAGGCTGGATTTTCACAAGAGTGATGTGAAGTCCCCAGTGGCTGATGAGGGCAATGGCAGGGCTGGGGAGCTGGGGAGGAAGGTTGTCCATACAGGTCTCCTATCAAAATTACTGCTTTGCCTACATGTGCAGACTTCCTTAGGAGACACTGTGGGTCAGTATGAATTGGGGAATGTGGGTATGACTTATTCTGCAAACTGAAGAATGAAGAAAGCTTAAGAAGCAGACATCTTTCTTTTCAGGTGCTTATTGAAATCTTCCTCTTCTAAATACACTCCTGCAAACTTTCCAATTAGCGAAACAAGAATTGAAGAGCTAAAGAAAATTATGGAAAGAGGCATGGCTCCTTAGGGTTTTTTTTTTTTGCATTTTAATGACCCCTCGGCTGTATTTGGTGCTAAGCCCATGAACCTCAGATGCAGAGAAGAGACTGAAGCAGCCTCTCAAGAAGAAAATCCCAAGTTTCTTGGAAAGATAATGAGTCCCACTGAGGGCCGTTACCAACAAAGGCTCCCCAAGGGCTGATTAGAGCTGAAAGTTGGAGGCCCTGATTGCAGGTAGGCAAAGGCAATGTGAGGGTGGCTGTGATGCCAAGTCAACCTTGATGTGTGTTATCAAGCAGAGAGACCAGGCCCTGACAGGCAGCTCCTGGGTAGGGTGATGCTTTCCATCACGCATTGCTCAGGGCTCTTCCTGGGGGCAATCTGTGGGTGGGGGTGCACAACGCTAAGTGCAGGACTGTGATACGGTATTTTCTGGGCTCCCAAGGGACAAGGAGGCAGCAAGGCCACAGTGCCTTAAGGAAACAGCATCTCCTCATAGGCCTCAGTGGCAGAGACACCAGCCATAGCCAAAAGGACAAAGATCTAGCTGTGTTGGGAGCTTTCAGCCCTGGCAGTGCCCTTGGCCATCTCCACCACAGACTGTCCTATGCTTTCCCACGCCTGTGCCTCTTTCCCTGCAGCCTGTACACACCCAAGCTGCTTCCCCACCTTGCTCTCAGTCTGGGATCTCCCCGCCTCTCCTGATGTCTTCCTGCCTTCACTTGCTTTTCCTTGAAACACAAAGGCAGGGGCTGATTACAGACTCCCTCTGGGTGACCTGTTGCACCGCAGCGCTGCCCTACGAGTGACATTCTTTTGACTTGAAGTCCAGTGTGAACCTCTCAAGATGCAGTTTGTGGATCTTTTCCACAGCCACAGCCAAACGGTATCTTTCTGAAACCACTCTTCAAGCAGTCACAGGCTACTACTGCCCTTTCCCTGCACTTCAGCAGGATAAAGAAGGCCAAGTCCCTCAACCTCTCCTCACAGACAGGATCATTCCCACCGAGGCACCGGACTGGACACTTCTCTTGCAAAACTTCATGATGTATCTGTTGTCCGAATCACCTGAGTTTATCAAGATCCTTTGGGACTGAATCTCCTTTGTGTCCAAATGAAACAAACAAACAAACCCCATCAAACCAAACCAGCACCAATGAGTATAAGGGTAAACAGGGGTGGGGTGGGCTGTATGGGAAGGGATCAGAATGGTAAAAGAGACAGACTTCGAAGAGGAGGAAGAAAAGTAAAAGTAAATTCAAAGTGAAGCCAAGGATTGGTCAGGGCTGTCTTGGGGATTCCTGCCAAGAAGCCCTGCATCTGAGCAATTCTGAGTGGAGGAGGACAAGAAAGTTGTCCTGCTTCCACTGTCACAGGGCACCTGTGTGCTTTCCTTGACATCAACAAGAGAAGATTGATAGTGGAAATAATCACGAACTCCTTCAGGGTGGAAGGGACCTCAGGAGGTCTCCAGCCTAAATTCCTTGCTCCCAGCAGGGTTATCTCTGGTGTCAGACCAGGTTGCTCTGGGCTTCATCCAGTCTGGTCTTGGAAACCTCCAAGGAAGGATACTGCACAGCTTCTCTGGGCAACCACTTCGAATGCTTCACCATTCTTGTAGTGGAAAAGCTTTTCCTTATCTCCTGCACGAACGTCTCTTCTTCAGACTTATTGCCATTGTCTCTTGTCCTCCCACCATGCACCCTGGTGAAGAGCCTGGCTCCACCTTCTTGATGACCTCCCTGTAGACATTGGAAGTGTACTATGAGATTCGCTCCAAAGACATCTCTTCTGCAAGTGGAACCAGCCCTATTTCCTCACAGAGCAAGTGCTCCAGCTCCTCGACTACTGTTAGGGCCCTCGGCCAAACTCGCTCCCAGTTATCAACCTCTTTCTTGTTCTGGGAACCCAAACCTGGATGCAGGGTTCCAGATGGTGTCTAATGAATACTGGCTAGAAGGCGATCACCATTTCCCTGGACCTCCTGCCTGTGCTCCTGCTCATACAGCCCACGATGCTTCTGGCCTTCTTTGCTGCCAGGGAACGCTGCTGGCTCATGTTTTGCCTCCTGTCCCCCAACACCCTCACGTCCTTTTCCACAGAGCTGTTCCCCAGGCCCTCAGGCCCCAGCCTGTGACACACTGGGGTGTTGGTTTGTCGCAGGTACAAGCCCTGTCATTTGTCCTTGTTGAATTCCATGAGGTTGCTGACAGCCCATTCCTCCTGCCTCTCTAGGTCCCTCTGAATGGCAGCCCTCAAGCATAGGACTGTCCCACCACACACCCCCACCTCCAGTTAGGTGTCTTCTACAAGCATGATGAGTATTGCATCCTGAGTGTAACTAATACAGATGATAACCAGGACAAGTTCCTGGAGAGACCCTCTGGTGCTTTACTTCTCCCTGGCCTCCAGGAAGAGTACTACCCATTCACCACTGCCCTCTGAGTTTCTGATCATCCAAGCAGCTCTTTACCCATCCAGTTGTCTGCTCCTCTAGACTGTAATGTTCTGACATGCATACAAGAATATTGTGGGAGACAGTATCAAACACCTTGCTAAAGTCTAGGTAAAGGACATTTACTTTTCTCCATCCACAAATACAATTTTTTTAATCATAGAAGTCAATCAGGGTGGTTAGGCAGAATTTACCCTGGGTAAATCCATGCTAACTGTTCCCAGGCACCTGCTTCTCCTTCATGTGCCCAGAAATGTGATCTGAGAGGATTCATTCCATGACTCACTCCTCACCAAAGGGAGGCTGAACTGCCTGCAGCTCCCCAGGTTGCCCTTGTGGCCTTTCTGGAAGATGGATGTAACAATTGCCTCTCTGCAGTCATTGGGACTTCACCCCATCTCCACAACCTTTCAAAGACGATAGCGTGTGGCCTTGGAGGGACAGCAGTCAGCTCTCACAGCATCCTCGGCTGCAGCCCATCCAACCTCATTGACTTGTATCGTCTGAGTTCTCACAAGTAATCCCTCACTAACCTCTTCCACTGGTGGCTGTTTTTCTCCTCTGGAGTCCTGACTCAAGGCACAACAGCCCGGAAGACCTTGCTTGTGGAAACAAAGCTGACAAGGGGTTGAGCTACTCAGGCCTATCTTCATCTGCTGCTACAAGATTCCCTGTCCCATTTAGCAGTGAGGCCACATTTTCCTTTCTATTCTTTGATTCTTACTTGAAGCAGTAG
This sequence comes from Apteryx mantelli, assembly GCF_036417845.1. Lineage (NCBI taxonomy): Eukaryota > Metazoa > Chordata > Aves > Apterygiformes > Apterygidae > Apteryx > Apteryx mantelli. The sequence goes on from NC_089988.1 coordinate 15,878,492, forward strand.
CAGCTCATCTTCATGCCCTTGACATCCCCTGCAAGTGTCAGTGCTAGGGGAGCTTTTTCTTCCCTAACACCAAGCCCATGACCCTGGACACTATTTCTAAATGCCTCCTTTGCCTCTCCCTTCTTGCCCTTCTGTATGCTGCCCTTTTACCCTGGAGCTAAGGTGTGAGGTCCCTGTTTAGCCAAGTTGGTCCCCTGAGATATCTGCTAGTTTTACTGAGTATGGGGATGGACCATCCTTGTGTTTGGCAGGTGCTGTCCTTAAAGACCTACTGGCTTTCCTGAGCTCCTGGGCCCTTGACAGCTGCCTCCTGTGGGATCCCCCAGCAGTCCCTTGAACAGGCCAAAGTCTGCTCCTCTGAGGTCCAGGCTCTGTATTCTGCTACTGTCCTTCCTCACTCTCCCCAGGATCTGGGACTCCACTTCCTCATGGTCACTGTAGGCAAGGCTGACACTATCCCATCCCTGATCACTTCGTCCTCATTTACAGTTTCCAGATCCGGGAAAGCATCACCCTTATCCTATTTCTGCATCTCCATCTGCCAAGCCTATGCCCCAGGCTGCATGCACTTGTGTATATTTGGGTTGCAGAGCCTCAACTGTGGCACAGAGAGCAGACTGGTCATGGTGAAACATGTTACCAAGGGCCAAGGACACCGTGTGTGCAATGGCCCTACTCCAGAGCAGAGACACACTGGCATAGATAGCAGGTGGCAACGTAATAGTGGAATGAGCTTCCCACAAAGAGAGCAAAGCCTGCAGTGCCCAAGGCCAGGCAGAAACAGTGCTGGGCTGGCAGAAATGTCAGGAGAGGGGTTTGCTGCCTGAACTGACTTTGAGGCACCATTGTGCCTGTGACAGAGGTGAACCAATCTCCAGGAAGGACAAGTGCCACTGAAAAAAATCCCTGGGCCTGGATGTCCTGTGATCCAACCAACCTGTGGACACCACTAGCACATTCCCTGTTCACATGATCTGGGAGTGAGAAGTTGTTCATGGAGAGAATAGCTGGAAGTGTTTGAGAGTGCAGAGACTAGAGCAGAGACCTTGGTGTCATGTGCCTCCCATCTATGCAACACCGTTGGATGCAGACGGGATGGACTTTGCCTAAAGCTAAATGGTGGGATTCAGTTGTTTGGGCCCTGGTAGGAAAACTGAGTGGCCCTGGGGTGCTTTCCCAGCAACCACTGCAAAAGGACATGCCTTTCCTGTAGGTCCCATGATGTATTTGCTAGAGACCTGGGGTTGTGCTGGACCCTCCTGGCATCGGCCATGGCCCTGCCTATGACCTATTTTTATGTCACTGAATCTAGTGTCTGCACTGAATTGCATTCACTGTTTGCATTGTACAGATCTGCTTGTGTCTCAGCTTCATAGTGAATGGAGCTCTAGCTGCAGTAGTCACTAGGGTCATTTCAGATGGCCAAGGCCATTCCCCACCTGGCCCCCACCTCAGGCTCTAGAAGGCTGCGGATGTCATAGTTGCTCCGTCAGAAGAAGCAGACACTGGCACATGCCTTGGACCACCTCTGTCTCTTCAACTGTCAACAGGTGTTTGTGTGTGACCAGCTGATTCCCACCCTCCATCTCCAGTGATTACAAGGGGAGCTTAGACAAGGAGCTCCCATGCAGACACCTCTATTGTGCTCACTTCAGGTTTGGCAAAGGGAATCCCACCTCCTGTGTGTTTGTGGAGTTCACGGGAGGGATCTGAATCCCACTCCAGCCCAGGGGTTTCTAACCTGGCATAAGGTGCGCAGACTGACTCATCTGAATGAAAACCTGAACCATGAGTAAATGACCTCCCTTCTTGTTCCTGCCTAGGTGTCCTGCCTAGTGAAGGCATAGGAATAGGGGCTTCCAGAGGGGGACGTTTCCACCTTTCATAGATAACCATCCTCTGATGAAACAATCTGTAATGCTGGAATTAGTCTTCCTTCAGTGTTTAGAGGGTGACCATCAGTGACTATTTTAGTTTATTGGAGTGAACATTTCCCAGGAGGAGGGAGCAGAAGGGACAGAGAAAGTCACGTCTTCAGCTGGGTATCTGCTCCTGAGTGGGCCAGGCTGTGGGGATGGAGGGAGCTCATGGCAACCAGGCAGCACTGCCCAGAGACAGCTGTGTGCAGGAGCAGCTCCTCTGCAAAGAGCAGCAGGACTCTGGGCACTGCCTGCTGCTGCTGACATGAGAGGAGAGAAGACAGCGAGAAGTGCAAGGCCCTGTGGAGTGGGAGGCCAGAGGAGAGCTCGTTGTGGGAGAAATCTTCAGAGCCCTTGACACGGTAAGTCTCCGGCTGCAGGCAATGCTACTGAGGTTCCTGGAAGGGTCTTCTGAACCCATCCCATCCCATCACTCATAGGATTTTTAGCTTCTCTCTCCTGGCTTCTCCAGTGCAGAGGAGGGGGAGCTGCTTCAGAGAAGGGATTCTGTACCATATCATCTCAGGGACAGGGCATCCTACTACCTTTTCCCAGGGAAGCTGCAGGGTTGTGAAGCTGGGGTGTGCACACAGGACTGCCCAGGGCTGTAATTCCAAGCACTGTCCCTGCACCCCAGGTTGCTCTGTTCCTGGCTAAGTGACTCTGCCGCCTGCGAGGGTCTGTACTCAACCTGCTCGGGAAACTCCCCATGGTGCTGCTTGGAGAAGCTCTGGGTGGGAGGAATGACCTCTGTCAGGGCAGGTTCATTCTCCCATTGACAGGGTGCTGTGTGGGTCAGGGCTGCTCATAGCTCTAGCTCATGCACAGGACATTTCTGAGAGGACTTTTCAAAAGGAAAGTGAAGGCAGGGATTTCCTGAAAGAGAAGCCACTTTCCTGACATGGTGCTTTATATTTCCTACCACCTGGCAAGGGGAAAAAGCAAATGGAGCTGTCAGGCTTGGACAACAGACTGAGACTCATGAACAGTTTCCAGGAGCAGCCAATGTGTCTGCTAGGAACTTCTGAAAGTCCCTCCAGCCACCCCTTAGTCTATAGACAGCACCAGCTTCCCCTTTGCTGGCCTCATCAGGGTTTGTCTGACCTGCTCCTTAGCACCTGCAAACATGGGGATGCCCCTGGCAGTGCCCTGCTACTGGGAGGTTTCTGCAGGGGAGACCTGAGCTCCCTGAGGGAGGTGTCGGCACTGCAGGGCCTGACCATGACTTGCTCAACTCCATCCACCCATAATGTTTCTGTTTGCACTTCCCTCTCACTGCCTGCCCATCTCCGCTGCCTGGAGCTGTCCCTGCTGGCAGCTTTTTCTCTGTCCCAATGTCTTTTCCTGGTCGGTGCTCACAGACCCCCTCCCACCCTCTGTGTGCTCATTCCTGCCCTCCACAAACCTCCCACAGGCAGGGTCCTGTCCAGGGGCATCTCTGTGCTTGCAGGTTCTAAGGAGCAGGTCAGGCAAACCCTCACAAGGCCAAGAAGGTGATGGTGGTGCTGTCTGTAGGCTGAGGGGTGGATGAAGAGACTTGCTGAGGTTTCTCTCAGACCTTTTGGGGGTGTTCAGCTGCAGTTAAGACACCGGCCCTGTGTGTCCTGCATGGTGTTCCCTTCCTGGCAGTGAGAAGCCCCAATCCCCTTCCAACCTGTGAGGCTCCTGGCAATGCATTTCATCAGGTTGGGGAACGAGCTGACTCTCTTTTTGGGAGAGTCCATCTTTAGGACCCTTGACTGCTTCTCGGGGCTGTGCTGTCAAGCTGCAAGCTGCCCTCCGGAAAAGCACAGCTTCCCTGGAGCATTTCTGTAAGATCTGAGAGTCCCTGGTCTGGTCTTGTGAGTCAGAAACCTTGTCACACTCTTCATCACTCTCTCCATCTCGGGGCTGAGAGTGTAGAATTTGGGAATCTTCACTGTGACACTGAACTCCTCTGCTCCCAGCTCAGTCCCATTTCTTTCTTAGAGGAATTTGTGAATGTGGTTGTCCTTCATCCGAGTGAGGTGCAAGTACGGGGCAGTGAGGGGCAAGATTTATGGACAGACCAGGTCCCGTGACCCTGTTCAAAGTCACAGCAAGTCCTTTTTTCCTCTTGGTATGCACAAGGGCTCATGCTGAGAGCAATTGAACTGCCAAAGATTTCTACCCCCTCAAAGAATGCTCCCACTGGGAGATGGAGGCATCTAAAATACATATATACGTGTGTGCGTGTGCATGTGTGTGTGTGTGCGCATATATATATATATATATGTATGTATGTATGTATGTATATATATCCTCAGACTCCTCCAGTGATCATTTTGTAGAGAAAAATGGGTTTCCAAATGTTGAAGAGCCCTTCCACATACGTGGTGGACATAATCTGCTGCAGCATGTGTGCATCAGAGCTAGTCACTTCCCATTCTCTCTGCAGTGCCTGCAGGAAGGGCACAGATGGTAAACGGGTGCGAGGACAGGGTCTATCCCATTGGGACAGAGACATCTAGAAAGGGTCAGGTCACCCCCTGCCTTCACTTGACTATTTCTCTGCCTTGCTGGAGTGGCAGCTGGTGTGGCTGATTCAGATACAGACACCTCTGTTCAAGAGGGCAAGGCTGGGGGAGATGAATCCCTCACAAGGGTCTTCTCTTGCAGACACAGCTGCCACGACAGCTCTATTCAGCTCTCATCATGGGAAACAGAGAAACTTCCCACTGGTACCTGGACCAAGTCCCCTGCTCCCAGTTCCCAGCGCCCATCCCCAGGTATCCCACCACATAGCAGGGTCAGTTTGACACCTCCATTTACACCCCCCAGCAGAGCAGGACTGGCTCCTCTGGAGCCCATGGGCAGAGGCCCCTGCTCCACATGGCACCCTCAGCCAGTGTAAAGACACCTGCAGAAAGGGAGCTGAAAGGTGGGGGTTTCTATGAGAAACAGAGTGGGTTTGGCTCACAGAAGCCTGCTCTAACTTGCCACTGTCTTTTCCTCCTTAGACAGTCCACAAAGCCCCGAGGAAGCAAATGTCCAACAGCAGCTCCCTCAATGAGTTCCTCCTCCTGGCATTTGTGGACACACGGGAGCTGCAGCTCTTGCACTTCTCACTCTTCCTGGGCATCTACCTGGCTGCCCTCCTGGGCAACGGCCTCATCATCACAGCTGTAGCTTGCGACCACCGCCTCCACACCCCCATGTACTTCTTCCTCCTCAACCTCTCTCTCCTTGACCTTGGCACCATCTCCACCATTGTCCCCAAATCCGTGGCCAATTCCCTCTGGAGAATGAGGGCCATTTCCTACTTGGGATGTGCTGCCCAGGTCTTTTTCTTCTTTTTCTTATGCTCAGCAGAGTATTATCTCCTCACAGTCATGGCCTATGACCGCTACATTGCCATCTGCAGACCCCTGCACTATGGGACCCTCATGGGCAGCAGAGCTTGTGTCAAAATGGCAGCAGCTGTCTGGGCCAGTGGTTTTCTCCATGCTCTCCTGCACACTGCTAACACATTTTCCATACCACTCTGCCAAGGCAACACAGTGGACCAGTTCTTCTGTGAAATCCCCCAGATCCTCAAGCTCTCCTGCTCAGACTCCTACCTCAGGGAAGTTGGGCTTCTTGTGGTTAGTGTCTGTGTAGCCTTTGGGTGTTTCATTTTCACTGTGCTGTCCTACGTGCAGATCTTCACTGTTGCGCTGAGGATCCCCTCTGAGCAGGGCTGGCACAAAGCCTTTTCCATGTGCCTCCCACACCTGGCTGTGGTCTCCCTGTTTGTCAGCACTATCATGTTTGCCTACCTGAAGCCCCCCTCCCTCTCCTCCCCAGCTCTGGATCTGGTGGTGGCCGTTCTGTACGCAGTGGTACCTCCAGCAATGAACCCCCTCATCTACAGCATGAGGAACAAGGAGCTCAAGGAGGCAGTGAGGATACTGATTCAACTGGTACTAGTTCAGCAGCAATAAGCTGCCCATCCTCCTCACAACTGATTTCCAGTTTATCTCAGGCAACTCTTGTGCTTTGGGAGTTCTTTCTGTGATAATCATGTTTATACACAAATTTTTGAATTCATCCCACTTCTCCAGAGGCATGAACCCAGTCTCTCTGACCCAGAGGCCTTCTGTGAATTTGTCTGTCACTGTGTCAGAGCTGGCCTCTCTCTAATAAAAGGGGATTTCCTCAGTGCAGTGCTTGAAAGCTGGGCTCTCTTTCTAAACCTGGAACCAAGAATGCACTCAAGGACTTTCACCTTGGAGAGGACTGTTGCTTTTCTGGGGCTCTCCTTGGGCTCAAGGAGATGAGCTCATAGGTGATGTGTTAGGGAAGGAGGGCTGGATTCAGCTCTCACTTGTGGGTGCCCAGTGCTCCTGGAGGTGGTGAATGGTGAAGCAGTATCTGCCATATGAAAGGGATGGAGACTGATGCCCGTCCTTCTCAAAGGGAGTATGGAACCCCCAGGAGAGCACCGGGCATCTCCAAGGACACCATGTGCCTAGGGGAGAATGGAGTTTCACAAGTCAAGTGGAGTCACCCAAAGGTAAATGGCAAAGCCAATGAATGCTCAGGCTAGTGAGAGCTCTGCAATCCTGCAAGAGGCAGTGGGGACCCAGCTGGCAGAGGGAAGGGAGCCTGGAGAGTTGTTCATGTCAGCCTCAGTGAAAACCATGGGCTGGATCTCAGGACACGCCTGAACACAGCCTGAGCCATTGGAAATGCCCTGTGATTGCTCAGAGTATTGTCCACGGCTACAGACCCCTTGGAGGGTTTGTCAGGCACAATGATGTCCATCTGTCTGGGTCTGCTTCCCACCCTGGCCACCACAGCCAGTGTGGAGTCACCCCATGGCCCCAGGGACCCACAAGCTAATTGTTCCACAGAGCAGCACCAACAGCTTGGGGTCATGCAAGGAGCACCAGAGAGGGGTCCAGGAATGCTGAGGGAGCTGGCGGACATTATTGCTAAGCCACTCTCCATCATCTTTGAAAGGTCATGGAGAACAGGAGAGGTGCCCGAGGACTGGAAGAAAGCCAATGTCACCCCAGTCTTTAAAAAGGGCAAGAAGGAGGACCCAGGGAACTACAGGACAGTCAGCCTCACCTGCATCCCTGGAAAGGTGATGGAGCAGCTCATCCTGGAAGCCATCTCCACGCATGTGGAGGAAAAGAAGGTGATCAGGAGTAGTCATCATGGCTTCACCAAGGGGAAATCATGCCTAACCAATCTGATAGCCTTCTCTGATGGAATGACTGGCTGGGTAGATGAGGGGAGAGCAGTGGATGTTGTCTACCTAGACTTCAGCAAGGCTTTTGACACTGTCTCCCATAGCATCCTCATAGACAAGCTCAGGAAGTGTGGGTTAGATGAGTGGACAGTGAGGTGGATTGAGAACTGGCTGAATGGCAGAGCTCAGAGAGTTGTGCTCAGTGGCACAGAGTCTAGTTGGAGGCCTGTAGCTAGCGGTGTCCCCCAGGGGTCAGGACTGGGTCCAGTCTTGTTCAACTTCTTCATCAATGACCTGGATGAAGGCACAGAGTGCACCCTCAGCAAGTTTGCTGACGATACAAAACTGTGAGGAGTGGCCGATACGCCAGAGGGCTGTGCTGCCATTCAAAGAGACTTGGACAGGCTGGAGAGGTGGGCGGAGAGGAACCTCATGAAGTTCAACAAAGGGAAGTGCAGGGTCCTGCACCTGGGGAGGAATAACCCCATGCACCAGTACAGGTTGGGGGTTGACCTGCTGGAAAGCAGCTCTGCCGAGAAGTACCTGGGAGTGCTGGTGGACACCAAGTTAAGCATGAGGCAGCAATGTGCCCTTGTGGCCAAGAAGGCCAATGGTATCCTGGGGTGCATCAGGAAGAGTGCTGCCAGCAGGTGGAGGGAGGTGATCCTGCCCCTCTACTCAGCCCTGGTGAGGCCACATCTGGAGTACTGCGTCCAGTTCTGGGCTCCCCAGTACAAGAGGGATGTGGCACTACTGGAGCAAGTCCAGCGAAGGGCCACAAAGATGATGAGGGGACTGGAGCATCTCTCTTCTGAGGAAAGGCTGAGAGAGCTGGGCCTGTTTAGCCTGGAGAAGAGAAGGCTGAGAGGAGATCTTATCAACGTGTACAAGTATCTGAAGGGAGGGTGTCAAGAGGATGGAGCCAGACTCTTTTCAGTGGTGCCCAGTGACAGGACACGAGGCAACCGGCACAAACTGAAACTCAGGAAGTTCCATCTGAACATGAGAAAAAACTTTTTCACTATGAGGGTGACAGAGCGCTGGAAGAGGTTGCCCAGAGAGGTTGTGGAGTCTCCTTTTCTGGAGATATTCAAAACCTGCCTGGACGTGATCCTGTGCAATGTGCTCTAGGTGACCCTGCTTGAGCAGGGGGTTTGAACTAATGATCTCCAGAGGTCCCTTCCAACCTCAACCATTCTGTGATTCTGTGATTTTTGTGGGAGCTGCCCTCTCCCGACCCAGCCTGGCAGTGCCAGCCCCACCTCAGCCCACTCCTGCATGGCTCCAGCGCAGCCCTCGAGGGAGCTAGAGCTGCCTCGGGCCCAGGGCAGGCTGGCGGCGGGAGGGATTGACATGGGCACAGCAGCAGCAGCAGTGCTGGGAGCAGGGAGAGGAGCAGGGAAAATGGGGTGAAGACCCCTGCCCTTGGCTACATGGCTGGGGGTGATACCTTTGTGGCCGGCCATGCACCAGGTTCAGGGTGGATGCCAGCTTGAGGGTAGGAGCACCGGGATTTTCATGGGCTTCAGGGCAGCCATGACTGTGGTGAAGGCAAGTGGGCAGAGCCAGGCACACACAGCTGAAAAGCCCGGGGGTGGAAAAGGCATTGTGAGGCTGGTGAAGGCCCTTCTTCTCCTCTCCGTGGGGAAGAGAGTTCCCAGCCAATGATGGCCACTGCTTTGTCTGATGGGAGGGGAGCACAGGGCAGGGTGCAAGGGGCAGACAGAGCTTCTCAGGGTGCGTGAGGGAGTTTTGCAAAGGCTAGGGTTGAGACAGGGACCTTTGCATCATCCCCCGACGCTCTCCTAGACAGACTCATTCTGCCCTGCCCTAGGTGCTCTCATCCCCCTGCCAGCCATGCTGGAGCAGAGGCTGAGGAGCAAGAATTCATGGAATCACAGAGGAGTTTTGGTGGGAAGGGACCTCTGGAGGTCTCCAGTCCAAGCTCCCACACAAAACAGGGCTGGTTGGAGACCTCCAGTCTTGTCTGCCCATCGCTGGACTGTACCTGATCCCAGTTACCACCCCCAAACTGCTCTGCTCTTCTTGTACGGGCACTGTGGGACAGCACCTCTTGATGGTGGATCCCTGCCCTGCCTGCCTGGCCAGCACCCTCAGCTCCCAGCTCTGCTTCCCGAACAGAGCAGCCCCGCTCGTGCTGTTCTCAACAACATACTCTTTGTAGCAGGAATCAGTCACAAATGATTCATAAACAGTCAAGCTGTGACACAGAAAGACCCATTGTCATAACTGGGTATCATCAAATCAGACCCCAAGTGACTGCTTTCGCTTCTTCATGCAGCTAAGACTCTGCATGCAGTGTTCCCTGGGTAGAGGGTCCAAATCTGAAGCTCTCCTGACACCTTTAAATTGCCTGTCAGGCAAGAGTTGCTGCTATGGATATAGGGTCACCTTCTGCATTTACAGCCTTCTTTGGGATCTGCTTGGATGCCAGCTCCCCTTGCCAAGGCTTCCTTGACTTTATTCCAAGGTAGAGATGGGGAATCAGGTCAGCACGATGGGGAAAAGGACACATCAAGACCTGAGAGGTGCAGGGCCAGGTACAACCATGTCCACAGTGTATCTCAGGCATGGCCGAAGGCCTCCAGTAGGGGCGAGAGGTCCTGCAATGAGGCCCATCACTCTCTGTCTCGCCTGCTCTTGTGCTCAGCACATACCCTCCCTGTCTGCCTGCAGCCCCTCCATGCCCACCCTGCTGTCCAGCACAGCATGAGAGCCGTGGCCCTGCAGCCCCTCCGGCAGCTCCTGCTGCCTTGGGGACAGAGCTGCCTGCTCCCAGCTGGTGCACAGTGAAACCTGCTTCTCGTTCTCATTTCCTATCTCTGAACACTGCCCTGCTCCTCTCCTGGGACATCCCTGCTCCCCAGAGAGCCTTTCCCCAGGTCACTGTGTCCATGCTGGCCTGGCTGTTCCTGCACCCCTGCTCTCTGCTCCCCAGGCTGGCGGTGCTGCTCCACAGAGTGAGTGGCTGTGGGGTCATGAGGTCATGGGGTGACTCCTGGCTCAGCTCTGGCCATGCTGGTTGTGGCAGGAAGCAGACACAGACGGACAGGGATCAACACCACTGCTGATACTGCTGGCACCTGTCTCTGCTCATGAACGGTGCTCAGAGTGACCCAGGGCATTTGCAATGGCAGGAGATGTGTTTGGGCGTGTGCTAGCTCCAGCCTGTGGTGTTTCACTGAGGGTGCAGGAATCACTCTCCCATGCCCCTTCCCTGGTCCTCCTGGGTCACCAGTGCCTCTCTGGGGACTTCAGAGTCCTCATTTCCCCATGCATACCTGGATTTAGTGCTTTACCTTCTGGTTACTCCATCATGGACTGTCTCTCACTTTGTGAGGCTCCACTCACTGCCCACCCCTGGCACATGCTGTCCCTGGAGATCCCCTGAGCTCTCCTGGGGCTCAGATTTCCTTCCAGAAGGATGGGCATCTCTCATCAGCAATGTCACCTGTGGGACAGCCCAGGGCAGGCAATTCAGACACCATTCCTCATCTTCACTGATCACCAACAGATGAACCCTGGATCCAGGTTGCAGTCCCTAACAGATCATTGAGGGACCCTGAGCTCATCCCCTGGATCCCATGGAGTTCACAAGCAGAGCAGCAGGCCCTTTTGTGGTGCAATCCTTTTGGAGTATTTTTCACTCCAGCTTCTGAAGAAAGGCCAGACTTCAGGCATGTCACAAGGGAGATCCTTCTTTATTATTGAAATGTTATTCTGGAGGCCAGGTGTGGCATAAGGATGCCCAGTGCCTGGTCCTGCCTGTACTTCCAGGACACATGCACATGGAAACAACCCTACCACCACCAGGTTATGAGAACTCCTGGGCCATATCCACAGAATAGAGCACAGAAAGACAGCATGGAAATGAACAGGAGGAACAACTCTAAAAAGAGAAAGTCCTACTGCTGCGTGGGGATGTGTCTCCAGGAAAGCTGCAGCCCCCATGGGAAGGCTGCAGTGAGGAAATGCTTGCTGTGGCAATGGGTGGATGATACTGTCAAGCACAGGGTCTGTCCCCACAAGCTGCTGCCTGACTCCCCTCCCCTCCCCTCCCCCTCCACTTGTAGTGTTGGAGCGCTGGAGAGGGAAGAGACCAGCCCACGGTGACACTTAGCTGCCACCCTCAAAGGAGAGGGGTTTGAGATCACACCCTGACTGTGGCCAGGGGAGCTGAGCTATCCTAATGGACACGGGACCCATGGCCTCACCCCACCTGTACTAGTCTGAGCCTGACTCTGTGCCCCTGAGATCCCTTGGTGTCAGTGCCAAAAGAGACCCTGCAAAGGGAAACTCTCTGCATTGCACTGGGGGCATCTCAGGGAGCTCAGATTAGTGAGCTTTGAGATTCCCCCATGTCTGCTGATGAAGGGGGAAGCCTGGCTTCCTGCTTCAACATGGTCTCTGCATCAGATTCAAATGAGAGATTACTGAGAAGTGGCACAAACCAAAACTTTTTTTTTCTTCTTTTTACAAGAATGTACCAGAGAAAAGTAAGAAAAAAGAGAAATGAATAACACAGAGTCTTGATGCCAGATGCCCTGTGAATGATGAGTGCACGCACATGGGACAGTTATTAGTGCTGATCATGGACCCATTGGATCAGTATCCTCAGGGCATCTTTGAGCTCCTTGTTCCTCATGCTGTAGATGAGGGGGTTCACTGCTGGAGGCACCACTGAGTACAGAACAGCCACCACCAGATTCAGAGCTGGGGAGGAGATGGAGGGGGGCTTCAGGTAGGCAAACAGGCCAGTGCTAGTAAACAGAGAGACCACGGTCAGGTGAGGGATGCATGTGGAAAAGGCTTTGTGTCGTCCCTGCTCAGAGGGGATCCTCAGCACAGCAGTGAAGATCTGCACGTAGGACAGCACAATGAAAATGAAACACCCAAAGCCTAAACAGGCACTAACTGCAAGAAGCCCAACTTCCCTTTGGTAGGAGTCTGAGCAGGAGAGCTTGAGGATCTGGGGGATTTCACAGAAGAACTGGTCCACTGTGTTGCCTTGGCAGAGTGGTATTGAAAATGTGTTCCCAGTGTGCAGCACAGAATAGAGAAGATTAGCGCCCCATACAGCTGCTGCCATTCTGACACAAGCTCTGCTGCTCATGATGGTCCCGTAGTGCAGGGGTTTGCAGATGGCCACAAAGCGGTCATAAGCCATGACAGTAAGGAGAGAATACTCTGCTGAAATTAAGGAAAAGAAGAAAAAGACCTGGGCAGCACATCCTGAGTAGGAAATGGCCCTGGTGTCCCACAGGGAATTGGCCATGGATTTGGGGACAGTAGTGGAGATGGTGCCAAGGTCGAGGAGGGAAAGGTTGAGGAGGAAGAAGTACATGGGGGTGTGGAGGCGGTGGTCGCAGGCTACGGCTATGATGATGAGGCTGTTGCCCAGGAGGGCAGCCAGGTAGATGCCCAGGAAGAGCGAGAAGTGCAAGAGCTGCAGCTCCCGTGTGTCCACAAATGCCAGGAGGAGGAACTCGTTGAGAGAGCTGCCGTTAGACATTTGCTCCTTTGAGGCACAAGGTGTCTGTCTAAGGAAGAAGAGATATTGACAAGTTAGGGCAGACTTCTCTGAGCAAAACTTTCTCATAACCTCCCCCAAACACACACATTACCTCTCCCCATCTTAGCAGCACCATCATTGAGCTCCATGGCTTGAGCTCTGGATTGTGCTGGCTGAGTTTGACAGGAAGAGCAGGGTCTTCTGCCCATGGGCTCCAGAGGAGTCAGCCCTGACTGACAACACTGTGGACATGGGAAAAGTGGTGACCAAGTGTTGTACTAACAGTTCCAGACAGATTTCATCTATTCATAATGCTGAAGGGACCCTTACTCCCAATTCTAAATAATGTGGGTTCATTAATAGTTTTAAGGCTTCTTTTGTTTTCTTTAGCTGACCCTGTCACACCTGAGGAGGAATTACTGGAGGTAGAAATCCTCAGCATTGCTGCTGCACTCAGAGTGAGCAGCTGTGACTCCAGAGAGGCAAAAGGATTCACTCTGGCTTGAGTGAAGAGGGAGCAGAGCTGGCCTGTCCATCTGCCTTCTTCCCAGCTGCCCTGTGCTCCCACCTCAGAGGTGGAGCACAGTTGCACTTGTGTTACCACAAAAAGAAATGACAGCGCAGAGAGCAGAGGAATGCACTTGCAAAGTGCCCATCAGCACTCTTTCTGAGGGGACGTGAGGCAGGTCTCAGCCCTCCCCTTCTAGCCAGCAACACATTGGGCTCCTTCCAGCTGCCCACACCCACCCTCCCACCAGCATGTCCCAGCGTGGCCTCAGTATCTAGGTGTCTTCTGCCTGGGGCACCTAGATAACAAACAGCTGCAATGGGAGAGCTGTGTCCTTGTGGAGGGCAGCTTGCAGCCCAGCCAGACACCCCAGGGAAATGGCAGAATGTCCTAAGGATGGGGCGTCCTGACGGGAGAGTTGGCTCATTCCCACAACCCCCCCCCACCACTGCACTGCCCAGAGTCCCACAGGCTAGAAGGGCACCTCACAGTCAAGGACACATCTGCAGGGCAGCACCCACAGGGTCTCAGTGCCTGAACTGCATCAGAAACCCCCCTGCCCAGAGAGTCCAAGGGGAGGGATGAGGGCAGCATGGACAGGTGGGAAACATGGAGCTCTACCATGATATTTGGGGTAAGGGAGGCAGGGCCAGGGAGGGACAGAGGGACACTCAGGAGTGTCTCCTCTCCTGCATGTCTGGCTGCCAAGGAAACGACTCCTGCCCTGGACCCCCCAGCCTTGAGAGCAGAGGGCTGTGCTGGCTGGGAGAGGAGAGGAGATATTGGAGTTGACAGTTTCCTCTCACACTCTGACCATGACTCTGCTGCCTGGAGCCGTCCCTGTGGGGAGCTGTTTGTCCGTCCCCATGTCTCTCCCCTCTCAGTGCTCACACACCCCATCCCACCTGCTGGGAGTGCAGCTCTGCCCTGCAGAAACCTCCCGGGGGCAGGACACTGCCCAGGGCACCTCTGTTTGCAGGTGCTATGGAGCAGGGGAGAGAAACCTTGCTGAGGCTGGAAAGGTGATGCTGGTTCTGTCCCTAGGCTGAGGGGTGCATGAAGGCATTTGCTGAGTCCCTCCCAGAACTGTTCCTCTCTCAGTGTCACTGTCTCAGTCCCCTGTGTAAAGCTGATGGATCCAATCCCATCTCACCCTACCCAAAGAGAATCAAACTGAAAGCACAGACTCATGACAGCTCCTTCCTTTTCATGTATCCCCTGCCCTGACCTTCCTTTTGGAAAGTCTCCCCCAGAAATATCCTGGGAGTGAGCTGGAGCTGTGGGCAGACGTGACCCATGCAGCACCCTCTCAAAGGGAGAATGAACCTGCCCCACCAGGGATCACTCCTTCCACCCAGAGTTTCTCCCCACAGCACTGCAGGGAACTCCCCGGACAGGCTGAGTGCTGACCCTCGCAGGCAGCAGAGTCATTGTCCCAGGCACTCAGCACCCTGGGGGACAGGAACACTGCTCCGAATTACAGCCGTGGACAGACCTGTGTGCACACCCTGGCTGCACACCCCTGCAGCTGTCCCCAAGAAAAAGGAGCAGGATGCCCTTTCCCTTTAATGATGTGGAGGCAAATCCCTGTTCCGAAGCATCTCTGCCTCCTCTGCAAAGGAAAAACCAGGAGAGACATTCTTAAAAAACAGATGTCAGATGAGATGTGTAGGGTTTAGGAGACCCCTCCAGGAACATCAGTAGCATTGCCCTGCAGCCAGAGACTTACTGTGTTCAGGGCTGTGAAGATTTCTCCCACAAGGAGCTCTCCTCTGTCCTCTCACTCCACACTGCCTTTCATTTCTCTCTGTCATGTCACCTCTCATGTCAGCAGCAGCAGGCAGAGCCCAGAGCCCTGCTGCTCCTTGCAGAGGAGCTGCTCCTGCACACAGCTGTCTCTGGGCAGTGCTGCCCAGTGGCCATGAGCTCCCTCCCTCCCAGGAGCCTGGCCCCGCTCAGGAGCAGAGGCCCAGCTGAGATCATGAATTTCTCTGTCCCTTGCGCTCCCTCCTCCTGGGAAACGTATAAATAAACTAAACTAAATAAACTAAAATAATCACTGATGGTCCCTCTCTAAGCACTGCAGGAAGACTCATTCCAGCATTGTATTTTGTCTTATCAGAGCATGGTTATCTGCAAGAGGTGTAAATGTCCCACTCTGGAAGCCCCTATTCCCATCTCTTAGCTAGGCAGGACATTTACATGGGGATAAGAATAGAGCTCATTTTCCCATTGTACAGGTGTTGATTCAGATGAGTCAGTTTGGGTTTCTCAGGCTGGTTTAGAAGGCCCTGGACTGGCGTAGGATTCAGCAAATTCCTGTGAACTCCACAAACACACAGGAGGTGGGATTCCCTTTGCCAAAACTGAAGTGAGCACAACAGAGGTGTCTGCATGCAAGGTCTTTGTCTATGCTCCCATTATAATCACTGGAGATGGAGGGCGCAATCAGTTGCCCACACACAAACACCTGGTGACTCTGGAAGACACAGAGGTGGTCCAAGGCATGTGCCAGTGTCTGCTTGCTTTGATGGAGCAAGTGTGACACCTACATCCTTGTAGAGCATGAGTTGGGGGCCAGGCGGGGAATTGCCTTGGCCACCTGCAATGATACTAGATGCCCACTGCTGCCAGAGCTCCACTCACTAGGAAGCTGAGACACATGCAGATCCCAACATTGCAAACAGTTGATGACATCCAGTGCAGGCACTTGATTCAGTGACATAGAAATAGGCCTTCAGGGCCATGTCGGATGCCTGTGGGGTCCAGTACAATCACATGTCTCTAGCAGATACACCATGGGACCTCTAGGAAAACCAGGCCCCTTTGTAGTGGTTGCTGGGCAAGTGCCCCAGGGCAACTCAGGTTTCCTACCAGTGTCCAAAGAAATGAATCCCACCACTGCCTTTAGGCCAAGTCCCTCCGATCTGCAGCCAAGTGTGCTTCATAAATGGGAGAGGCACATCCCACCAAGGTCTCTGCTCTAGTCTCTGCACCTTCTAGCCTTCCTCCTCCTGGACCTCTTCTCACCCACAAGATGCTATGAACAGGAACTGGGCTAATGATGACCTCAGGGTGCCTGGATCACAGGCTGCCCAGGCCCAGGGACTTCTTCACTGGCACCTTGTCCTGCTTGGAGCTCAGCTCTCCTCTGTCACAGTCCCCAAGGTGCTACAAATCAGCTCAGGCAGCCAACCCCTCTCCTGCCAGGGCTGCACAGCCCAGCTCTGTTTCTGCCTGACCTTGGATACTGCAGGCTTTGCTCTCTTAGTTAGAACCTCCTTTCACCATCACATCACCACCTGCGTTGTACACCAGCATGGCTCTGCTCTGAAGTGGGGCCATTGCACACACAGTGTCCTTGGTCCTTGGACAGAGGTTTCACAATTACAAATCTCTTCTCTGTGTCACAGCTGATACTCTGTATCCCAAATATACACAAGTGCATGCAGCCTTGGGAACAGAGAGGAGCAAATGGAGACACACGACATGTCACAGGCATGAAATATCATTGGAAAAATGGGCGGAATGGGCTGTCAGGAACCTCATGAAATTCAACAAAGACAAATGCCAGGGCTTGCACCTGTGATAAACCAACACCCCACAGTGTTACAGGCTGGGGCCTGAGGGCCTGGGGAGCAGCTCTGTGGAAAAGGACGTGAGGGTGCTGGGGGACAGAGGCAAAACATGAGCCAGCAGCAATCCCTGGCAGCAAAGAAGGCCAGAAGCATCGTGGGCTGTATGAGCAGGAGCAGAGGCAGGCGGTGAAGGGAAATGGTGATCGCCTTCTAGTCAGTATTCATTAGACACCATCTAGAACACTGCATCCAGGTTTGGGTTCCCAGAACAAGAAAGAGGTGGATAACTGAGAGCGAGTCTGGCCGAGGGCCCTAACAGTAGTCGAGGAGCTGCAGCACTTGCTCTGCAAGGAAATGGGGTTGATTCAGCTTGGAGAAGAGATGGCTTTGGAGGGATCTCATAGCACCCTTCCAATGGCTACAAGGAGGTCCTCAAGAAAATGGAGGCAGGCTCTCCACCAGGGTGCATGGTGGGAGGACAAGAGACAATGGGCATAAGTTGGAAGAAGAGATGTTCCTGCGGGAGATAAGGAAAAGCTTTTCCTCTACAGGGATGGTGAAGCATTGGAAGTGGTTGCCCAGAGAGGCTGTGCAGTCTCCTGCCTTGGAGGTTTCCAAGACCACACTGGATGAAGCCCAGAGCAACCTGGCCTGACCCCAGAGCTGACGCTGCTGGGAGCAAGGAGATTGGGCTAGAGACCTCCTGAGGTCCCTTCCACCCTGAAGGAGTCCATGATTCTTCCCACTCTCAATCTTCTCTTGTGGATGTCAGGGAAAGCACGCAGGTTGCCTGTGACAGGGGAAGGAGGCCAGCTTTCTTATCCTCCTCCACTCAGAATTCTTCAGATGCAGGGCTTCGTGGCAGGAATCAACAAGATAGACCTGATCAATCCTTTGCTTCACTTTCAATTTCCATTTTCTCCCCCCCCACCCAAGTCTGTCTCTTTTACCACCCTGATCCTGTCCCATACAGCCCATCCCACCCCTGCTCACCCTTAACTCATTGGCACTGCTTTGTTTTGGTGGTTTGTTTGTTTGTTTGGTTAGTTGGTTGGTTGGGGGTTTTTTGTTTTTTTTTGACACAGAGGAGCTTTGGTCACGAAGGATCTTGAGAAACTCGGGTGATTCGGACAACAGACACCTCATGAAGATTTCCAAGAGAAGTGTCAAGTCCTGTACCTAGGTGGGAATAACTCCATCCATAAGGAGAGGTTGAGGGACCTGTGCTTCTTTAGCCTGATGATGTGGAGGCAGTAGGATAGGAGCCTGTAACTGCTCGAAGGGTGGTTTCAGAGATGATGGAGTTTTTCTTAGTACAGGGAAACAGCACGAGAAGGGGAAAGAGCTACAAAGTGCATCTTGAGAGGTTCAGACTGGACTTCAGGTCAAAAGAATGTCACTCCTAGGGTAGTGCTGAGGTGCAACAGGTCACCCAGAGGGAGTCTGTGATCGGCCACTGGCTTTGTGTTTCAAGGAGAAGCAAGTGAGGACAGGAAGACATCAGGAGAGGTAGGGAGATCGCGGGGTGAGAGCAAGGTGGGGAAGCAGCTTGGGTGTGTACAGTCTTCAGGGAAAGAGGCACAGGCATGGGAAAGCACAGGACAGCCTGTGGTGGAGATGGCCGAGGGCACTGCCAAGGCTGAAAGCTCCCAACACAGCTAGGTTTTGTCCTCTTGGCTATGGCTGGTGTCTCTGACACCGAGGCCCACAAGAAGATGCCATTCCTTAAAGCACTGTGGCCTTGCTGCCTCCTTGTCCCATGTAGTATCATGGTCCTTAACTTGGCATTGTGCACCCTCACCCGCACACTGCCCCCAGGAAGAGCCCTGAGCAATGCGTGATGGAAAGCATCACCCTACCCAGGGGCTGGCTGTCAGGGCCTGGTCATTCTGCTTGATAACACACATGAAGGTTGACTTGGCATCACAGCCACCCTCACATTGCCTTTGCCTACCTGCAATCAGGGCCTCCAACTTTCGGCTCTAATCAGCCCCTGAGGAGCCTTTGCTGGTAATGGCCCTCAGTGGGACTCATTATCTTTCCAAGAAACTTTTGATTTGCTTCTTGAGAGGTTTCTTCAGCCTCTTCTCTGCATCTGAGCTTCATGTGCTTAGAAACAAATACAGCCGAGGGGTCATTAAAATGCAAAAAAACCCTAAGGAGCCATGCCTCTTGCCATAATTTTCTTCAGCTCTTCAATTCTTGTGTCACTAATTGGAAAGTTTGCAGCAGTGTATTGAAAGTAGGCAGAATTCAATGAGCACCTGAACAAGAAAGATGTCTGCTTCTTAAGCTTTCTTGATTCTTCAGTTTTCAGAATAAGTCATACCCACATTCCCCAATTCATACTGACCCACAGTGTCTCCTAATGAAGTCAGGGCATGTAGGCAAAGCAGTATTTTTGATAGGAGACATGTATGGACACCCTTCCTCGCCAGCTCCTCAGCCCTGCCATTTCCCTCATCAGCCACTGGGGACTTCACATCACTCTTGTGAAAATCGAACCTTTTGCCACTCAAGGCTGTAGCTGAATGGTACAGCTCATGTGCACCAATTCCCACCTGCTTTCCTTAGAGAAGTAGCTGCAAGCAGACACAGAAGGGTTTGTCTTAATTGCAAATAAACAAATTATAATTTGGAACAGTTTAATAAAAGATACAAAAAAACAACTTGTCAACTGTGTGCCAAGTCCAAGCTGCCTCCAGTGAGGTCCACCGCCCACAAGGCATAACCTTCCTTGAAATGCTTTCCACAGATAGACAGGAAAGGATAGACAGAAACACAACAAAGGAGCTGGCTAAAGAGACAAGGAGACTGCTGAAAGATGAGGCAAGCTTCAGACTCCCAGCAGCTCAGAGCAGCAACTGGAGAGTTCAGTGTTATCTGAATAGATAAAGAGCAAGGAGAGGAGGAAAACTGGGAAACTATGGGAAATGCATATGTCCAGAGAGTCTGATGCAAAGATGACTTTAGAAATGACCAATTTAATCAGGAGATGTGGAAATATGTGAGAGATCACTGAGATTTTATCCACAGCTTATTAGACAGAGCAGTGGAAACACAAGGTCAAGGGCAGATCGATATTTCTTCTCCCAGGATTCATATTCTTCCTGAAGATTTCCACTCTTTCATCATAGGAAAACATTGACATTAAAATGAGCCAATCATTTGAGCTGATGAAAGTGTCTCATATTTCTGAGATGTTGATAATAGTTCTTCACCTTTCCAAGCAGAGCTCAGCTGTCCAACCGCAAGCACCCAGTGGCACTTGGAGAGGCCCCGGTGTCTCTGAGGGACCTGCCTGGGCCTGCCAGCTATCTCAGGGGACCTGCGGGAGACCGGAGCCCCTCGGAGGTGCAGAGGGAGGCTGGGCAGAGGGGACCAGGGCACCTGCAATGGCACCAGCCATCCATGACCCTGTGACTGCATCCCACCCCAGCTCTGAAAATCACTTTCCCTTAAAAAAAAAAAAAAATCCCCAAAAGGTCAGTGTATCAAAAAAGCACCAAATAAAAAAGGTTAATAAGAACAGAAAAAAGTTTCAAATGCTGAAAAGTGTAACAAATTGTATTTTTTTTGCCTTAGCTGATTTATCTAATTTCTTTCTTGTTTCATTTTTACTGGCAGTTTCTAAAGATTTCTTTTATAATAAGGACTATGCTATTAAAAATAATAGTTCTGTGTCTCGCACAAGTCCAGTGCCCTCAAACCACTCCCTGCCCAAGATCTTCCTTGCCACTCCTCAGTCTTTGCATGCAGCAAGTCACACCATGAGGTGTCGAGCTCTCGCAACTGATAGAGGGAAGCAGCCTGATCAGCTTCAGTGTAAACGCTCTATTTATCGATGCCCTAATTTGCACAAATCTCAATGTACCTGTGTTACAGTGATGTCTTAAAGGAGTCCCTACACATCTAGCCACAAACTTTTCATTCCCTGCATGGTCATGAAGCGCAACTCCATTTTAGCCAACAACAGGGATGGGAATTATTTCACCTGATGACAGACCCCTTCAGTGCAGATGTCTCTGGCTTATCGAGTTGTCTGCACTTCCCTTTCTAGTCAATGGAAAGGAAAAAGTTGTCCCACTCAGAGGTCTTGAGATGCTTCTCCTGCTGACCAGCCAATGCTCCAGAAAGTTCCCATAGTTCCTGGGTCACATTTCCCGGCACCACATGGCAACACAGCTGCACAGGGCATCTCAGGCAGCAGTGGCCTCTAGATGTGTCTAGAAGGGCCTGAATGTAAAGTTTTTGTCATTGAGTGAAATCTATGCAAAAAATAGCTCAATGCAGGAAATGAAAATTCTTCGTTTTCAGAACTTCAAACATTCTTTATCAATTCTAATGGATATATACTTTTTTTTTTCTATTGGCAGCACCACATGCGTGCACTACAGAAATTACTCTATGTGAGTGTATATGTTTATACAGACATACAGTTAGTCAACGCGATACCTTTCCTACCAACACTCTGAATGGAGAAACTTGGTTCTGAGAAACTACCATGTTCAAATTGACATGTCTCCTCTCTCTTCTTCTGCCTCTCTGCCCTCTCTTCCTCTGCCTAGTCTGTCTTTACAGAGGCCTCATGGCCCCTCTGCCCTTCAGGGAAGTCTCCTGTGGGATCCTGCCAAGCAGATCCTGAATGAGCTGAAATCGGCTCTCCTGCAGCCCTGGGCTGTGCTTTGGCTTTTTGTCTTACTTCTCCACCATCTCATGATCATTGCAGCCATGGCTGACCTCAGCCTTTACATCTCTATCTGCTTCTGTTTCGCTTGTGACTGACAGAGTCCAGCCATTGTTGGCTCATTGATTGCCTGTGCCAGGAAATTGTTTTCAACATTCTCCAGGAATCTCCTGGGTGGCTTGTGCCCAGGTCGACTGCCCTGCCAGCAGATTTCAAGGTGCTTAAACAACCCTGTGAGAACCAGGATCTGTGACCATGAGACTTCTGCCAGCTGCCTACACAAGGTTTCAGCTACTTCCCTTCCCTCCTCAGGCAGCCGTTAGCAAACACTACCAGAATGTCACCCAGATTCATGTGTCCTCTTATCCTTACCACAAGGGCTCAACTGGCTCATCACCTGCTCCAAGGCAAAGCCCTGTGCACTCCAGCCACCCCTTTGCACAGAGCACACCTGCACCTCCTCACCATCCCAGCCTGCCTTCCTCAGGAGCCCAGTTTCACCCTACCACATGAGCTGTCCCACCATGTGTTTGTAATTCCATGAGGATAGGGGAGAGGGAGGTGCCAGTAAAGGGGACATGTTTGGGATGTTGAATGTGGGGCCCAGAAGAGAGGACGACTCAGAAGAGGGGCAGGGGAGAAAAAGATAGAAGTGACACATGTGCAGTGTTGATGGTGAGGTCACCTCTGGTACAGGAACCTCATGGGGTGGGTTCTGGTAGGAGCCATTTTGAAGACAAGAAGAGAATCACAGCATCACTCATCCCACCACCAGAGATGATATACGGGCAGGAGGATGGGGATAGGCAGGCAAAGGGGACATGGCTGCAGTGCTGATTGTGAGGTCACTTCCACTGCAGCAGCCTGATTGGCCCTCAGCAGATGTGCTGGCCAGCAGGCTTTGGGATGTCACCCAGCACCTCAGAGAGTCCACCCAGCAGAAATGACTGCCCTGGGGAGCGGAGGGGGTTACTCAGGTGACAGGGACCCGTCTGGGTGCTGATTGTGAGGGCACCTCTGCTGCAGCCACCCCACCAGACCGCGGCTGGCAGGCAGGCAGGCACGGCTCATGGCCACCCTGCTCAGGACTAGCCCTCTGGGGCAAACCTGCCACCAAGCTGTGCACAGCTCCTCACCTAGGTGTCCTCTGACCCCAGCGTGTTGCCCCTGTGGCCCAGAGACACCATGGACATTATCTGGAGGCTTCCTTTGACAGACCAACATTTCTAAAGTGGCACATGATGGATTATTACCAGCCAGAGGGTTTTTGTATAGTGTGATGCCAAGGAGTCATTCTGCAGGCTCCAATGGACACTTTGATAATGGGTGGGTGAGCTGAACTGTGCAAGGCCTGCTGGGACAGCCCTGCACCACCCTACAAGGAACTGACCCTCACTTGCTCTTCTCCACACCTCACTGCCAACAGGGGACCTTTGTCCAAGTCAGCCTCAGATCCACACTTGCAATTGCATCTCAGAGGGGCTTCACTTGCAAAGTAGAGTCCACAAGTGAGCTAATGCCCAGGCTGTGCCTGAGCTGATCAGGCAGGAGCTTCAGAACCTGCAGGCCTCAACCAGCCCATTGCAAAAGGTGCTCAGCTGAGTTGGACACCTGACCTGTCAGATCAGAAATGACTGCCTTAGAGAAGAGAGGAGCATGTGGAAAGGTGAGGGACATCCTTCTGAGGGGGCTTGCAAGTTATCTGCACAAAACAACTTCAGCTTTGCAAGCTGATTCTCAGCTATGACCCGTGAAGTATTTCCTGCTGACTTGCAGGCAAGTGCTGGAGCATCACTACTCACTGTAGTATGCGCATCTGGGAGAAGTGTTTTCAAAGGCCAATTCTTTTCTGAAGAAATACTTTGTCTTTGGAAGTTTCCCTTATTTTGCAATTTCAAAAGCTAATGACTGTGGCACTGCCGCTTGAAAGGGTGCCTCTGAGTGCTCCACCTTGGCAAGACCATTTCCTTGTTAACTGTGTGGGTGGAAAAATTCCCATGTGATCTAAACTCCTTTCTGAGGCCTCCTGCTGGATCTCAGCCCCTGGATGCTTGGTATCAGAGCCCAGAGCAGTGCGTAGTTTGCAGGGTGCAAAGGGAGCCCAGGAACAGTGAGGCCTTCAGCAGGAAGAGCTCAAGACCTTGTCTAGAATTCACTGGATTGGAGCAGGGTTAATCAGAAGGTCAAGTAAGGGCTAATTGGGGGATACTACTGCATTATAAGCAAAGAGTTTCCAGGGTCTTTGGAAGAAAAGAGTGTCTGCACCAATTACAGATATGGGTCATATCCCCTCTTAGCCTTTGCTAATAGGAGAAGGAGGCAACTGCTATGCCTCTGAAAGAAAAAAAAAAAAAACTTGCCTGTCATGCCTAACAAAAATTGTGGTTGGACACATCCCAGAAGTGTTAACTTCAAGAATCTCCAACAAGGAACCCTTTCTGAAAGATGACCTCCTATACTCCAAAGACTCTAAGCTGCATATTTCTATGTATTTCACAGCATATGTGGGATATCTGGCTGCAGATCCTGGCAAACAGCTGAGGAAACTTAAGGCCTGAACCTCAGTGGGCAGAAGGCATCAGATTGCCAGCATCCCTGCCTCACGCCACCAGGGCAGCCTGGGCCCTGCAAGCCAAGGCACATCCTCACCTCGCAGTGGTTCCAATCTCTACATCATGGCGGCACTCCCCACGCACAGCACTGCTCTCTCTGGACACCTTCTCCCACATGCAGCACACAGACACTGGGGCCATCGTCTGTCCCCACCTCAGCCTACCCCGCCACTGTGACACGCTGCACCCCCATCCTGAACCTCATAGAAGGTTGCCAGCCAGCACATGGCTGTGCATCAGGGACACACAGGGTACAGTACCAGATGTGGCAGTGGACAGGGCACCCCCAAGGGCCCCAAATCACTCAAGCACCAACTCTCCAGACTATCCGGTTGCTTCTAGTCCTCCAAGGCCTTGCAGGAGGGACTTCCTCTGAGCAGCCACTCACAGCCCAGGTCCTCTTCAGTTCCCACGTCGAGGAATCAAAGCATAGAGATGCTGTTCAGACTCTGAAGGAAAATCTCACAACCCCTGGGGTTTTGACGGGGCAGAATTTCTACAGCACACGGACACTGGAAATCTGAGATTACTAACTTCGCTGCTCACACCAGTGCTAGATTCATTTAGCAGCCTAAATAGTCTAGCTGGACTCCCTGGCCACCCGTAGCAGGTTGTAAGAAGTGCAAAGTCAAACTCCATGCCTGCGTTTACCAGAGAACATCATCCTCATTTCAAATGTAGCACTACAAACTCATGATGACGGAGTGGAATACAATTTCTGTCACATGATGTGGAACATTATCATCTACTTATGCTTGATTAATGAGTTGCATTGCTGTATTGCTGTAGAGCTCTGCAGGGCTCAATCCCTCCTCTGGGCACACTCAGTAAAACCAGAAGTGACCTCACCACCATCATCCAAGCCATGTGCCTTCTCCTGCCCTATCAGCTGCTCAGATAAAGCAACCTCACAAGCGCCTACCCCCAGCATGTGCCTGCTGCTGGCCTATGGGCTTCAGAGTCACAAGTTTCCTCAAGGTAACTTCCCCAGCCATTTGCTACCGCCGGCCTATCAGGTACTCTGGCAAAAGAGACCTCCCAATCAATGTCCACACCTATCTGCCTGCTGCTGGCCTATCAGGGACTCAGAAAGAGATGACCTTGCACTCACCACCACAGCCATGTCTGTCACTGGCCTACAAGCCTCTGAGACAGCAGCTACCTCACTATAACTTCCCCAGCCATGAGCCAAATGCTGACCTATCAGCTGCTCAGGCAGATGTGATCTCCAAAGCACATGTCCCAGCCGGGGACCTGCTGCTGCCCCATCAAATGCTCAGCTGCAAGTGACCTCACAAGCACCTTTCCAGCCACAGCGCTGCTGCTTTCCAATCAGTTCATCACTCAGAAGTGACCTTACCAACAACACACAAGCTTTGCTCCTGCAGCTGGCCTATCAGGTCCTTGGGCAGAAGTGACCTCATCCTCACCAGCTGAGCCACATGCCTCCTGCTGGCCTGTCAGCTGCTGACACAGAACTGATTTGACCCTGGTGATTTCCTGGCACAGCTCTCACACACAGCCATGACCTCCCTGCCCACACCCCGGCCACGCGGCTGCTGCTGCCTGCAGCTGCCCCTGTCCTGCCTCAAGGCTGAGCCAGCACCTGAGTGGCCTCCCTGCCTCACCCCAGGGCCTCACAGCCACCAGTGCAGCCCCGCCCTCCTCCCCTGGCTGGCCAATAGGAGGGCAGCACTGGTGCGATGCCATGGCAACGCTGCGGCCTTGTGTGACCCCGCAGGCAGCCCCTTCCCCTCCCCCGCGGTGGGGCGCCACGTTGTGGGTGGCAGCGTGGGGGCAGCGCAGGGCATTACGGGGCCTGGGGGCAGCATGGTCCCGTATGGCCGGGCAGTGCGGGACCCTGGGGCATGGCCGCTGCCCCGCTGGGGCTGGGCTCTGCAGCAGGGACTTATGGGGTGGCAATGGCACCCCCACCTGTTCCCAAGCTGCTCCCCCAAATGGGCTGTCTTTTGGGTGCAGAGGTCTGACCTCAGTTTGCAGGACAGGGGCTGCGGCCATCTGAGGACAACATCTCTAATCCCAAAACATGCTCCACCAAGTGGGAAGCATAAATGGATCCACAGGGAAGGAAGAGAGGTTCTCCCAAACCAGTAGACACCTTGGGGTTGTTAAAAGGTGAAGGATCCATTTCCAACATGGGCATTTCCAGCAGGCTCTTGAGAGCCCCACAGGAGCTGTAGGACACCCCAGCCTCTGGGACGCAGGACCCCTTTCGTGCCAGAGCCAGATCCCAAAGGGGAACCCACTCCCAGGGCAACCTGGATCTGGATTTCCCCCTGCCACGAGAGGATGGAGCTGGCCCCAGGGGAGCCTTGGGGCTCAGTGCAGCCGCAGCCGCAGGACCCAGGAGTCCTGGCTGCCACATTGTGCTCTAAGCCAGGCGGGACCCTCCGGCAGAGCTCTTGTGGTAGCCCCCAGCCCTGTCGAGTCACACCCACAGCCTGGGATCCACAAGCATTTTTGCATTTAATAGTCTCTGGGTGACACCTCGGGAAGGAGCTCCCAAAGCCCTTACCCTTGATGGAGAGCCCCAGGAGCACTGGGAACAAGGAACTGCAGTCCAGGCTGATGGTGTTGGTCCAGCAGTTCCCCATCTCGCTTGCCCTCTTCTCCTCAGCTCACCTGTCCATCAGAGGAAAAAGGATTCTCCTCCCGTCTCTTCACCCAAAACTTCTCTCCAATGTGTCCCTTTTCTTCTGCCTGTCAGCAAGGGGCCCCAATGTGGCCCTGCTGTCTCCTCTTCCCCCTCCTTGCCATGGAGCAGTTCCAAAGGGCAGTGGTGGGGAGCACATGAGCAGTGCCCAGCAGCGCCCAGGCTTCACAGGGAAGTGAGGACACTGCTGTGGCACCAGGGAGACCTCCCTGTGATGCAGAACATGCCACTGTGACCTCAGCTCGTGTCATCTGGGAGCTCAGTCAGTCACCGCCATGGAGATGGCACAGACCAAGAGAGAGCAGAGAGATGGAGAGGTGGGCAGAGAGGAACCTCATGAAGTTCAACAAAGGCAAGTGCAGGGTCCTGCACCTAGGGAGGAATAACCCCAGTCACCAGTACAGGTTGGGGGTTGACCTGCTGGAAAGCAGCTCTGCGGAGAAGCACCTGGGAGGGCTGGTGGACACCAAGTTAAGCATGAGGCAGCAATGTGCCCTTGTGGCCAAGAAGGCCAATGGTATCCTGGGGTGCATGAGGAAGAGTGTTGCCAGCAGGTCGAGGGAGGTGATTCTGCCCCTCTACTCAGCCCTGCTGAGGCCACATCTGGAGTACTGCATCCAGTTCTGGGCTCCCCAGTACAAGAGGGATGTGGCACTGTTGGAGCAAGTCCAGTGAAGGGCTACCAAGATGATTAGGGGACTGGAACATCTCTCTCATGAGGAAAGGCTGAGAGAGCTGGGCCTGTTTAGCCTGGAGAAGAGAAGGCTGAGAGGGGATCTTATCAATGTGTACAAGTATCTGAAGAGAGGGTGTCGAGAGGATGGAGCCAGACTCTTTTCAGTGGTGCCCAGTGACAGGACACGAGACAATGGGCACCAACTGGAACACAGGAAGCTCCATCTGAATATGAGGAAAAAACTTCTTTCCTGCGAGGGTGACAGAGCACTGGAAGAGGTTGCCCAGAGAGGTTGTGGAGTCTCCATCTCTGGAGATATTCAAAACCCACCTGGATGCGATCCTGTGCAATGGGCCCTAGGTGACCCTGCTTGAGCAGGGGGGTTGGACTAGATGATCTCCAGAGGTCCCTTCCAACCTCAACCATTCTGTGATTCTGTGAAATCCATGCTGACTGTTCCCAGACACCTTCATGATGAGCCCAGAACTGTGATCTCAGAGGACTGGCTCCATGACACACTCCTCACCAACGTGAGGCTGAATGGCCTGCAGCTCCGCAGGCTGTCCTTGCAGCTGTTTTTGAAGATGGGCACAACATATTCCTACTTTTGGTCTTTGGGACCTCCCCTGATCTCCACAACCTTTCAAAGATGACAGTGAGCAGCCCTGCTGTCACAGCAGCCAGCTCTGATGCCAGCCATCCAATCCCATAGACTTGTAGGGGTTGAGTTCTGGAGACTTGGGCACTGCAGGCTGGTTTTCTCCACAACAGTCCTGACTCTAGGCACAACAGCTCAGGAGACCTTCTTGGTGAAGACTGAAGCCAGGGAGGACTTGACTTCCCCAGACCTATCTATATCCGCTTTTGCTAGAATCCCTGCCCCATTCAGCAGTGAGCCCACATTTCCTTGTTTATTCTTTTACTGTCACTGAAGCAGCAGCAGCTCTTCTTCCTGTCCTTGACATCCCCTGCAAGTGTCTCTATCGCAGAGGAGCTTTGGCTTCCTTAACACCATCCCGACTTTGCTGGACAATATTTCTAAATTCCTCCTTTGCAGCCTCCCCTTCTTCCCCTTTCTGTATGCTGCCTTATTGCCCTGGAGCTCACGTGGGAGCTCCCTGTTTAGCCAAGCTGGGGTCCAGAGATGGCTACTAATTTTACAAACTGTTCATAGGGATCATGCTTGTGCTTGATGGGTGCTTAATGACCTGCTGGCTTTCCTGAGCTCCTCTGCTCTTCAGAGTTGCCTCCCTTTGTCCATCCCATGGAAGAGCTCCATACATCCAACCTACCCCTTCTCCCATAGGACATCACCCTCCTCATCTTCCCTGGTGGTTTCTCCTGAAGAACTTGAACCCTGCCATTGAAGGACTGCAGTCATGCAAGTGATCCCACCACATCTCAGTTATTCCAACCATGGGGCAGTCCCGTGACAGGCTGCATATGTTTGCATATATTTTGGTTTCAGCATCTCAGCTGTGGTGCCGACTGAAGATTTGTCACAGGGAAAACTTTTAGCAAGGACCTCATGTATACAAAGGCTTTGACTGCAAGTGGTGACATGCTGGCCTAGATAGCAGGTGGCAATGTAATGGTGAAAGGAGATTTCCACTAAGAGAGCAAACACTGCGGTGCCCAAGGCCAGCGAGAAACAGAGCCTGGCCATGCAGGAATGGAAGAAGAGGGGTTTGCTGCCTGAGCTGACTCTGCAGCACTTTGGTGCCTGTGACAGACTGGAACGAATCTCCAGGAAGGACAAGGTGCCACTGAAGAAGTCCCTGAGCCTGTGCAGCCTGTGATCCAGCCACCCTAAGGATATCATTAGCACAGTTCCTGTTCATATCACCTGGGGGTGAGAAGAGGTTCAGAGGGTGGAGAGCAAGAAGGGTTTGAGAGTGCAGATGCTGGAGTGGAGACCTTGGTGTGATGTGCCTCCCATTTGTGCACCATGCTTGGATGTAGATGGGATGGACTTTGCCTAAAGGCAGTGGTGGGATTCAGTTGTTTAGGCACAGGTAGGAAACCCAAGATGCCCTGGGGCACTTGCCCAGTGCCACTCCAAAGGGCCATTGATTTCCTGGAAGTCCCATGCTCTATCTACTAGACACGTGGTTTTGCTGGACATCCCAGGAACTGATATGGCCCAAAACTGAGGACTACCAAGATTTGCTCTGCCACACCCCAAGCTCCTTCAGTGGAGGGCTTTGCTGGTGCTCTCGGACTCTCCCTGGGCCATGCCATGTGGCACCCTGGAGGCAGAGCCTTTGCTGGCTTCTCCATGTTTCATGCGCACTGCAGAAGCCTGCTGGCTTGTCTGAAGGCTTTGCCTGGGAGAGAAATGGCAGCCCTTGCTGAGACAAGGGAATACAAATGCTTGAGAGCAGAAGAGGACTTGTGCCGTGTTCCTCGTTGGAAGCCTGCTTGTGTGGGACTGGTGCCCTGGCCCTGTGCATGCTGGTCAGTGTGTGTGTGTGTGTGTGTGTGTGTGCTGCCATGTGCTCCTTTGTGAGCCCCCCGGAGCAAATACAGAGAGAGGGAGAGTGGTGCCGAAGAGACTGGTCCATCACCATTGAAGCCCCAAAGGGCCCCTCAGTAGGGAGGCCAGTGGGGTGAGTGCCTTGAGGGCATGTGAGGCAAGAGCAAGAGGCAAGAGCTGGCCAGCTGAGCCCCTGTGAGAGCACTGAAGGTTTGCATCCTAGAGGTGAGAACTGACCCTGAGCAGGGCTGTGCGTGGCTGTTCAATGGAAATGCCTGTTGCAAGGCCTTGGAGAACTAAAAACAAATGAAAGGTCTGGAAATCTGGCCTGTGTTTTAGAGCCTTCGGGGGTGCCCTGGTTGCTGCCACGTCTAGTCGTGTGCCCTGTGTGTCCCCGATGCACAGCTATGTCTTGGCTGGCAACCCTCTATGAGGCATGAGGTAGTGGGGTCAGCATGTCACAGTGGTGGGATAGGCTGAGGTGGGGACAGACAATGGCCCCAGTGTCTTGGTGCTGCATGCGGGAAGAGCTGTCTGGAGGGAGAAGTGCTGTGCATGGGGAGTGCTGCCAGGATGGAGAGATTGGGAGCACTGCGAGGTGAGGATGTGCCTTGGCTCGCAGGGCCCAGGCTGCCCTGATGGCATGAGCCAGGGATGCTGGCAGCCTACTGCCTTGTGTGCGCTGAGGTTCAGGACTTGAATTTCCTCAGCTCTTGCCAGGTTCTGCAGCCAGATGTCCAATATAGACTCTTAAATATGCAGCCTAGAGTATTTGGAGTATAGGAGGTCATCTTTCATAAAGAGTTCCTTGTTGGAGATTCTTGAAGTTAACACTTAGGGGATCTGTCCAAACACAAGGGGTTTTTTTGTTCCTTTGTTTGTTTGTTTGTTTTAGGTTAGAGGCATAGAAGTTGTTTCCCTCTCCTATTAGCAAAGACACGTATCCATAATTGGTGCAGACACTCTTTTCTTATCGTGTGGCAGGAGCCTAGAAATTCTGCTTATAATGCAGTAGTATCCCCCAGTTAACCCTTACTTAACCATCCAATTACCTCCCCTCCAATCCAGTGAATTCTAGAGAGGGTCTTGAGCTCTTCCTGCTGAAGGTCTTGCAGATTTGGGGCTCTCTGCTGCACCCCACACTCTGCAATCCTTTTTTCACTTTTTTCACACAGTTAAAAAGGAAATGGTCTTCCACAGTGGAACACTCAAAGGTGCCCTTTCAAGCATTAGTGCCACAGTCATTGGTTTTTCAAATGGGCAAAATAAGGGAAACTTCCAAAGACAAAGTATTTCTTCAGAAAATAATTGGCCTTTGAAAACACTTCTCCCAGATGTGCAGTGACTACAGTGAGTAGTGATGCTCAAGCACTTGCCTGCAAGTCAGCAGGAAATACTTCATGGGTCATAGCTGAGAATCAGCTTGCAACGCTGAAGTTGTTTTACGCAGGTAACTTGCAAGTCCCCTCAGATTGATGTTCCTCACCTTTCCACATGCTCCTCTCTTCTCTAAGGCAGTCATTTCTGACCTGACAGGTCAGGTGTCCAACTCAGCTGAGCACCTTTTGCACTGTGTCCCTGATCTGGTTGAGGCCTGCAGGTTCTGAAGCTCTTGCCTGATCAGTTCGGGCACAGCCTGGGCATTAGCTCACTTGTGGACTCTTTGCAAGTGAAGCCCCTCTGCAATGAAATCGCAAGTGTGGATCTGAGGCTGACTTGGACATAGGTCCCCTGTTGGCAGTGAGGTATGGACAAGAGCAAGTGAGGGTCGGTTCCATGTAGGGTGGTGCAGGGCTGTCTCAGGGGCAGGCCTTGCACAGTTCAGCTCACCCACCCATCATCAAAGTGTACATTGGAACCTGCAGAATGACTCCTTCTTGGCATCACACTATAAAAAATAAAACATTTCTGGCTGGTAACAATCCATCATGCACTACTTTGGGAACGTTGATCTGCCAAAGGAAGCCTCCAGATAATGTCCATGGTGTATCTGGCCTGCAGGGGCAGCACGCTGGGGCCAGAGGAGACCAAGGCGAGGAGCTGTGTGCAGCTTGGTAGTATGTCTGTTCTAGAGGGCTAGTCCTGATCAGGGTGGCTGAGGTTCAGCTGAGGTTCAGGTTGGCTCAGGGTTCCTGAGGAACTTGGTATGAATTCAGTGTTGATCCTGATGTGAACTTAAAACCTTTCAGGCCCAGGAGGAAATCTCACAGTACTCAGAAGGGCTGGCTTTGGAGAGATTGTGTCTGGTGCTAATCACATGCAGAAAAGGTATTCCTGCCTGCAAGAATTGCAGTGCCTATCACCAGCGATGACAGAATCACCGAATCATTCATGTTGGAGGGGACCTTGAGAGGTCTCGAGTCCAACCTCCTGCTCACATCAGGATCAACACCAAATTCACACCAAGTTCCTCAGGGCCTTGTCCAGCTGCATCCTGCAAGCCTCCAAGAAGAGAGAGTCCATAACCTCTCTGGACCCTTCTTCAAATGCTTCGTTATCCTCTTTGATTTTTCTCCCTTATAGCTAATTTTAACAGCACTTGTGTCACCTTATAGCCATTGCCTCTCATTCTCCTGCCATGAGTCACTGCAAAAACCTGGTTCTTTATTGGTGGTAAACTTGAGCTGGGAAGCTGCTGTGAGTGCCCCACAAAGCCTTTCCCTTCTCTGTGTTGAACAAGGCCCATTCCCGCAGCCTCTCCTCACCGGGCAAGTGCTCCAGCTCCCAACCACCTTGGGGGCCTGCCACTGAAGTCATGCCAAGTGACAAACAGCGTTCTTCTACAGGGGCCCAACTGGATGCAGTCTCTGTCCCTTCAACTGTCACCAGGTGTTTGTGTGTGAGCCACTGACTCCCACTCTCCGTCTCCAGTGATTATAATGGGAGCTTAGACAAGGAGCTCCCATGCAGACATCTCTGTTGTGCACACTTCAGTTTTGGCAAGGGGAATCCCACCTCCTGTGTGTCTGTGAAGTTCACAGGAGGGATCTGAATCATATTCCATCCCAGGGACTTCTAAGTGGGCATGTGATGTCCAGACTGACTCATCTGAATGAAAACCTAAAGCATGGGTCAATGGCCTCCCTTCTTGCCCACTTCTAGGTGTCCTGCCTAGTTAAGAACATGGGAATATGGATTTCCAGGGTGCGATGTTTCCACCTATCATAGATAACCAACCTCTGATGAAACAAGTGATAATGCTGTAACTGGTCTCTCTGTATTGTTTCAAGAGGGACCATCAGTGATTATTTTATTTTATTTAGCTTATTTAGTTTATTTCCCAGGAGGAGGGAGCACAAGGGACAGAGAAATTCATGAGCTCAACTGGGCTACACTGTTGCTGAGTGAGGCCAGGCTCCTGGGATGGAGAGAGCTCATGGCAACTGGGCAGCACTGCCCAGAGACAGCTGTGTGCAGGAGCAGCTCCTCTGCAAAGAGCAGCAGGGCTCTGGGCACTGCCTGCTGCTGCTGACATGACATGAGACAAGGCAGAGAGAAGTGCAAGGCAGTGTGGAGTGGGAGGAGAGAGGAGAGCTCCTTGTGGGAGAAATCTTCACAGCCCTTTGCACGGTAAGTCTCTGGTTACAGGACAATGCTATAGAGGTTCTTGGAGGGATCTTCTAAATCTACTTCATCCCATGACTGATAGGCTTTTTAAGAATAGCTGTCCTTTGCAGAGGAAGGGGAGATGCTTCAGAGCAGGGATCCCCTGACACATCGTCACAGGGACAGGGCATGCTGCTACATTCTCCCAAGGACAGCTGCAGGGCTGTGAAAAAAGGAAAGACTTCCAGTTTGGCAAGGAACTGGGACTCACTAACCTTCCCTCTCAGAGATCAGTAGGTCTGTGAGAAAGCTCAGCAAACCCTTTCAGCCCCACCTCCACCTACAGCAACACCAGCAGCACCTTTATGGACTTATCAGGGCTAATGTGACCTGCTCCTTAGGACCTGTGAGCACAGAGATGCCCTGGACAGTGCCGTGATCCGGGAGGTTTCTGTAGGGCAGAACTGTGCACAGAGAGGGTGGGACAGGGTCTGTGAGTACCAACAGGGAAAAGATGTTGGGAGAGAGAAAGCTCCAGGCAGCAGGGATAGCTCCAGGCAGTAGAGGTGGGCAGGGAATGAGAGGGAAGTGCCAACAGAATCGTCATGGGTGGATGGCTTTGGGCAAGTCATGATCAGTGGTCAGTCCCTCCGATGCAGACACCTTCCTCTCAGCAAGCTCCCTGTGTCTCCTCTCCCTGCCAGCAGAGCCTCTGCCCTGACAGCCATGGGGTCCAGGGCATGAGCTGCCTTCTCTGCAGCCAGCCCTCCGGCAGAGGAGAGGTGCCCGACAAAGGGACTGAGAGTGACTGCCCTGCGATGTCACTGCCTGCAAGGCGGCATGCGTAGCTGGTAAGGTGAAGGCTTTCCTGAGTTCCCATCTGTCTCTCTCTTCTTGCCTCCCTTGGCAGCAGGATCATGGTGCTGCTCCTTGTTTCCCCTCCTCTCCATGCTGCTCCTGATCTTGCTCTCAGGCTCTCTGGGGTGGGAAGTTTTAGCTGCAGTTCAGACATTGATGCTACAAGTTGTGGAACAGAGGTGTCTGCATGGGAATGAGGTTGCCCCAGCCCCCTTCTGACTTGTGGAGCTCCAGGAAATGCAGTCAGTGGGGCTGGGAAATGAGCTGACTCTCCCTTAGGGAGAACCCATCTCCAGTCCTAAGAGTCCTTTGACCGTTTCCTTATAGTGTCCTGGCAGACTGCGTGCTGCCCTCTAGAAAGGCACAGCTGTCTCATAGCAGCTCTGTGATATCTGAGAGCCCCATGAGGAAGGTTCAGAGATGCTGAGAGTATGGAGATGGTGGTGGGAGGCTGTATGTGGGCATCTGCAAAGAGCCCTGTGTGTCCTTGTCTAGAAGGGGAGTGTGGAGAGCTCCGTCAGGTGCCCGGAGAAAGGGTGAGAAGTTTGGAGATGTGCACTTTGAAACTGGACTCGTGTGCTCTCAGCAGGGACTGGTTTCCTTCTAGGGCAACATATGAGTGTGATCATCCTCCAGCTCAAAGAGAGAACTGCAACATTTGGGGGTTTCTTGGCTTGAAAAGTCTCTGCTAACTTCTCAATGTCTTTTCTTCTTTGCACAGTCCCCCCTGCCTGGAGATAGCAAAATGTCCAACAGCAGCTCCCTCAACGAGTTCCTGCTCCTGGCATTTGCGGACACACGGGAGCTGCAGCTCTTGCACTTCTCGCTCTTCCTGGGCATCTACCTGGCTGCCCTCCTGGGCAACGGCCTCATCATCACAGCTGTAGCCTGCGACCACTGCCTCCACACCCCCATGTACTTCTTCCTCCTCAACCTCTCTTTTCTGGACCTTGGCTCCATCTCCACCTCTGTCCCCAAATCTATGGCCAATTCCCTGTGGGACACCAAAGCCATTTCCTACTTGGGATGTGCTGCCCAGGTCTTTTTCTTCCTTTTTTTATTTGCAGCAGAGTATTTTCTCCTCACTATCATGGCCTATGACCGCTATGTTGCCATCTGCAGACCGCTGCACTACGGCAAACTCATGGACAGCAGAGCCTGTGTCAGAATGGCAGCAGCTGCCTGGGCCAGTGGTTTTCTCAATGCTCTCCTGCACACTGCTAACACATTTTCAATACCGCTCTGCCAAGGCAATGTCCTGGACCAATTTTTCTGTGAAATCCCCCAGATCCTCAAGCTCTCCTGCTCAGACTCCTACCTCAGGGAAGTTGGGCTTATAGTGGTTAGTGCCTCTTTATCTTTGGGGTGTTTTATTTTCATTGTGCTGTCCTACGTGCAGATCTTCACTGTTGTGCTGAGGATGCCCTCTGAGCAGGGCTGGCACAAAGCCTTTTCCATGTGCCTCCCACACCTGGCTGTGGTCTCCCTGTTCATCAGTACTGTCATGTTTGCTTACCTGAAGCCCCCCTCCCTCTCCTCCCCAGCTGTGGATCTGATGGTTGCTGTTCTGTACTCAGTGGTGCCTCCAGCAGCAAACCCTCTCATCTACAGCATGAGGAACAAGGAACTCAAGGAGGCACTGAAGAAACTGGTTCGGTTGGTGCTGTTTCAGCAGCAATAAGCTGCCCATCTCTCCTCACAAGTGATTTCCAACCGATCTCAGGCAACATTTGTGCTTTGGGCATTCTGTCTGTGATAAGCGTGTTTGTACACAAATGTCTGAATTCATCTCTCTTCTCCAGAGGCACAAAACCCGTTTATCTGATCCAGAGGCTCTTTTTAATTCTGCTGACAAGCAAGCCCAGCCCTCATATCCCAGCTCTGTTTCTGCCTGGCCTTGGGCACTGCAGGCTTTGCTCTCTCAGTGGGAACCTCCTTTCACCATTACATTGCCACCTCCTATCTGTGCCAGCATGGCTCTGCTCTGGAGTGTGGCCATTGCACAGATGGTGTCCTTGGCCCTTGTGTGCTCCTTTCCCCCCCGATGTGCTC
This sequence comes from Apteryx mantelli, assembly GCF_036417845.1. NCBI lineage: Eukaryota > Metazoa > Chordata > Aves > Apterygiformes > Apterygidae > Apteryx > Apteryx mantelli. The sequence goes on from NC_089988.1 coordinate 15,914,808, forward strand.
TCTCCTCCTCAGCCTGACCTCCCTGTAAACAGCACGTATGTAGGGGCTAGCTGAGCACATGTCAGCTAAGGCCTGTCTAGTATGCAGATATGACTATGAGTCAATCATCTCCCCCCCGGCATCAATAAGAGGCAGCCCAGAGCCCATGGAGCTCTCCTGCATGGCAGCTGGCTGCACTGCAGAACCTCCCCTTGAGCAGGGCCACCTCTCAAGGTTACTCCTCAAGGCTGAGAGAGATTCCTTACCCGCGACAGATCCTCGGTAAGTGATTAATAGCATGCTGAACTTTTGCGAACTTCGTGAAACTTTGCTGAGTTATATCTCTGACTAACTGCACACATAATTCCTTAGACATAAACTGTTGACCAAGTCTGAGACTAGGACTGGATCCAGCCGCACCTAGGCTCCTCTCTGAAGGAGTTTAGAAAGCAAGGAAGTCCAGTCTGAACCTCGTGACTCAACAGGAAGGTTCCCTTTGCACACACTCCTTTAGATATAAACCGTTGACCAGGTCTGGGACTAGGACTGGATCCAGTAGTACCTAGGCTCCTCTCTGAAGGAGTTTAGAAAGCAAGGGGGTCCAGTCTGAACCTCGTGACTCAACAGGAGGGTCTCCATTGTGCATGCATGTGACCCTGTCCTTCATGCAGTAAATAACTGAGTGAACCTTGCCAATCGAACCTCGTTAAATTGTTCTTATTTACAATTGAAATTTGTTAAGTCGCTGCCTTACTGCAATAAACGTAGTGCTGCTTCCCTCTTATGAGTGAAGTGCATCACTCCTTTTGCGACACCTTGGCAACTTGTTTCACCATGACCGGTCTGTGCTCTGTGCCACAGCTGAGGCTCTGCAATCCAAATATACACAAGTGTATGCAGCCTGGGGCACAGGCGTGAGCAGATGGACATGCAGAAGCCAGATAAGGGTGATGCTTTCCTGGATCTGGAAATTGCAAATAAGGAGGAAGTGATCAGGGATGGGATAGTGTCAGCCTTGCCTACAGTGACCATGGGAAAGTGGAGTCCCAATTCCTGAGGGGAGTGAGGAAGGACAGTAGTAGAGTACAGAGCCTGGACTTCAGAGGAGCAGACTTTGGCCTGTTCAAGGGACTGCTGGGGGGGAACCCTTGGTCTGGAGGAAGAACCTGAGGTGAGGGGGGTTTCTTTTGCTTCTTTTTTGGGAACAATTTCCTGTTGTGCAGAAGGAAAGACTAGTACCCAGGATGGGTGTCCATGCATCTGTTCTGCATCTTCCTTAGTCCTGGCATTTCTATGTATATACGGACAGATGCAAGGCCCCCTGTACTTCCTTTTCCTCCTTTGGAAAACTCATCTGATTGATAGCGGTACACCTTCTTGTCTCCAGTGTCTTGTTGGCCAACTCCTTTGCTCACAGCAATCAGTGCGCTGTGCTCAGTTCCTGCTCTGCTCCAGGAGTGATGCAATTTTCGGGACCCTTCTGGTCCTTCACAGAAGCACAGAATGGTTGAGGTTGAAAGGCACCTCCTCATCTAGTCCAAATCCCCTGCTTAAGCAGAGTCACCTGGAGCACGTTGCACAGGATCGCATCCAGGTGGGTTTTCAATATCTCCAGAGAAGGAGACTCCACAGCCTCTCTGGGAAACCTGTTCGTGTGCTTTGTCACCCTTACAGAAAAGAAGTTTTTCCTCCTATTCAGATGGAACTTCCTGAGTTTCAGTTTGTGCCCGTTGCCTCGCATCCTGTCGCTGGGCACCACTGAAAAGAGTCTGGCTCCATCCTCTTGGCACCCTACCTTCAGATACTTGTACACATTGATAAGATCTCCTCTCAGTCTTCTCTTCTCCAGGCTAAACAGGCCCAGCTCTCTCAGCCTTTCCTCATAAGAGAGATGTTCCAGTCCCCTAATCATCTTTGTAGCCCTCTGCTGGACTCGCTCCAGTAGTTCCATGTCTCTCTTGTACTGTGAAGCCCAGAACTGGACACAGTACTCCAGATGTGGCCTCAGCCGGGCTGAGTAGAGGGGTGGGATCATCTCCCTCGACCTGCTGGCAACACTCTTCCTGATGTACCCCAGGATACCATTGGCCTTCTTGGCCACAAGGGCACATTGCTGCCTCATGCTTAACTTGGTATCTACTAGGAACCTGAGGTCCTTCTCTGCAGAGCTGCTTTCCAGCAGGTCAACCCCCAACCTGTACTGGTGACTGGGGTTATTCCTCCCCAGGTGCAGGACCCTGCACTTGCCTTTCTTGAACTTCATGAGGTTCCTCTCTGCCCGCCTCTCCAGCCTCTCCAGGTCTCTCTGAATGGCAGCACAACCCTCTGGTGTATCGGCCACTCGTCCCAGTTTTGTATCGTCAGCAAACTTGCTGAGGGTGCACTCTGTCCCTTCATCCAGGTCACTGATGAAGAAGGTGAACAAGACTGGACCCAGTCCGGAGTCCTGGGGGACACCGCTAGCTACAGGCCTCCAACTAGACTCTGTGCCACTGATCGCAACCCTCTGAGCTCTGCCATTCAGCCAGTTCTCAATCCACCTCACTGTCTGCTCATCTAGCCCACACTTCCTGAGCTTCCCTATGAGGCCAAGCACAGTCCCCAGGGTGCAGGATCCAGAGATAGTGTGAGGGACTGAAGAACCTCCTGTCAGCCCATCTGTGTGGGCAGGGATGCGACTGGGGTTGTGGCTCACCAATGAACCTAATGGCTGCCTCCTGCAAGGATGCCCCAAGGTTCTCCAAGTACAGCAGGCTCTGGTGCAGGTACCACTCTGCTCTGCTGCTGTCCCTTAGCAGCTGGAGACAGCACAAGGCCAGGGGGTTGGTACCAAGCCTCACCAGAAGGCCAGGCCTGTCCCTCCTCGCAGGACCAGCCTCCTCTTCCTTCCTGTTCATGACTGCCAGCTAGAAACTGTGTGGTACTAAGGTTCAGAGGGAGCAGAGGACAGAGTGTATGTTTCCTGAGAGGCCTGCAGAGCAGCAGAGACTAGGAGATGCCACCACAGCCAGGGCAGAACACCCTGTGTCCCCATCATCTTGGCAAGGCCTCGAGCCTTTCCCATCCCACAATGGGGAGATGCAGCTTGGGTCTGTCCCTCGCTGAAGGCAGAGGCAGCTCTGCCTTGTCCTTGGGGACACAGGAAGTTGGACCTCACGCTGACATGCAGTCAAAGGGACACTTGTCAGCAGCCCTTGCCCTGATGCTCCGGCCCACCCAAGGGATGTCACCATTGCTTCCCAAAATCCCTGGTCCAAACCTGGGCCACTCCTTGGATCTGGTCACTCATGTGGAGGAAGAGTGGGACCAGGCTCCTCTGCACATGCTGCTTCATGCCCCATTTGTTCTTCCCCACCACAATCTCCATCAGGGAGGGAGGAGAGGAGGGGAGGCCTCAGCAATGACTCCAGGAAGTGGGCATGAGAAGAGGGTTTGCCATTGTGAGGCCTCACCCTCTCCAGGCACAACTGTCCCCCATCCCAGGCAGAGGTCAGAGCTGGGGGACAAGCCTCTGCGGACGCAGCCTGAAGAATGAAGGTTGTCGGCAGCAGCAGGGCAAGCTTCCCTGGGCTCTGTCTCCCTCTGCCTCTGGAGGGAACTTTCTGTATTTCCCTAAGACTCCATCAGGGCCCCCTTGCAGGAGAGGATAACAGAAAGGGACAGCCCCGGGACACAGCCTCTCCCTCACTCTCCAGCCTGCTCCTGCCTCTTTGTTCATCTGTACCCCAGGCCAGGCAAGCACCACAGAGAGTCAAGCATGAGACAGAGCAGCCAAGGGCATAGAGGGGGCTGGTTTGATCTAGTCCCACAGCGCAGGACACCAAGGCCAGCACAGGGAATGTCACAGGGAATGTCAGAGGGACACACGGCACCCATAGCCACGCATACAGACCCCTGGACACGCCAGGAGAGCCCCTGGCTCTCCCACCAGCCGTCCATCATCAAAACTCACAGAAGCTTCTCAGCCAGCTGCAGAGCAATGGGGCTGGAGCCCTTCTGGTGCAGGGGGCTGAGGATGTTTCTCAGCAACATCAGGCTTCCCACACGCATGTCCCTGCCAGCATCCTGCAGCCACTCCATGATGTCTGGGAGCAGGCTCTGCATTCTCCTTGCCTGTGTGAAACACACAACTTCCTTTCAGTGAAGCAAGGCCAGACCCTCCTGCCAAAAGTGCTCTGGGTGCTGACTTCCCATCAGGGCTCAGTGTCTGGGGCCAGGGCTCTGCACACACCCACGGCACAGAGGCTGCAGTGCAGGGCAGAGATCTCGCAGGGGGCCCTCAGCATGCTATGGCCTCTATTTGGAGGAAGGCTGCTGCCTCGAGGCCCAGGAGCAGCCGGCTACCTTAGCCTGAGCCTGTGCTCTGGCTCATCGTCCCTCTTGTAGCGTGACTTTGGCCACAGCGCTCGCATGACTGAGACTGTTTGGAGCTGGCTTGCTTGGTGCTGGGCCTGGATCTCTGCCTAGCACAGCCGAGACGTGCCAGCAGCAGGAGCTCTTTCTGGAGGGCATTGGTGCCTTTCTGCTTGTGCAGCCCAGCCAAGTGCCTGGCATGAAAGACTCAGGGCAGATGAACACCTCCTGTCAAGCCCCAGGCTGCCAGCATGGCTTCACCCAGCTGCCCCCTGCTCACCATCTCGGGTCTCTGCGACAGGCTCATGAGGCCTCTGAAAGCCAGCCCACGCATCTTCAGGCTCTGACTTTGGACATAGCTCTGGAGGAGCGGCAGGACGCCATCATCCATTTGGGCAAGGTCAGGGCAATCCAGCAGCTGAAATGCACACAGCAATGAAAGACTGGCTGAGCTGGCAGGACTGCCTGCACCGGGCAGCCCTGGATCCCACCCACCTTTCAGGGAAAGGGCACCAGGCCCTGACAAAGCTCAGCGCACAGGCAGCAGGGATTGTGGAGACACCCCCAGGCCCTGCTCCCAGCCCTGGGCCTCACAGCACACTGCACACACCACTCGCCTCCTCCTCCCGTCCTCTGAACCCTCTGCAGCCTCTGGTTCCCATCCCTTGGAGGAGCAATTGAACACAGAGCTGCCACAAAGGAGGCATGAAATCCAAGTGTTTACAAGTGGCAGCCCAGCAGAAATGAGCCAAAGTCAGGGTGACTAAGAGGAGCACCCCAGCTCCATTGACCAACATCACCCCACAGCCATGTGCACAAGCCAGCAGAGCATTTAGAGGCACCTGCAGAGAGTCACCACTTGCCATGAGGCCCACCTCAATGAAGAAAGCCATGGTGGGCATCTGACAAAACTAGTCCTCCCTTCTCAGCAGCCTTGCCAGCTGGTGCAAGATCCAGTGACACAGGTGTCTTGGAGCCCCCCTCACCAGTCTGGCAGCAGGAAGAAGGCACTGGTGGTCCTCAGCTGAGCAGGCAAACCTCCCCTGGGATTGCTCTGCCCCCTCTAGCCATTTCCCCCCAGCACAGGGCAAGGCAGGCCAAGGCAGTGCTTGGCACACAGCACTTGGCACGCAGCTACAGCAGCCGGTGGCATTTGCTCATGGAGGCGGCTCTTTCCCTACCACATTTTGCCATTGGAAAGCCAGGGTCAGTCATCATCAGGTTCCTTTTGGTGGGAGACCGGAGAAACACCCTTCCTACATGGAAGTCATGGCTTTCCCACACATCCCATTTCCTGACCCCTTTGGATTCCTCTCCCCCTGGGTCCTTCCTGTGTTCTTCTGTGCATCTTGCACCTTTCCTGGGGCTCTGTCTTTGGTGGCACTGCAGGCAGATGGTCCCCAATGCTCTCAGGGTTGGGAGTCCAGGCCCCACAGGAGGGCACTCCAGCTCTCCGGGAGGGACCACTCCTGCAAGGGACCCCCTCCCACAACTCCTAACACCAAATGCTCTCCCAGCACCTTTCAAAGATGAGCAGCAACAGGGCAGGGAGCTCCCATGGTCATTTTGCTGTGCGAGCCCTTGCCACAAGTGCTGAGGCTGCAGCCTCTTTCTTGGAGAACTGGGGTCCCCCTTCACCCACAAGGAAGGACATTGTGCAGGGCACCCCGAATTCAGGGAAGAGGTGCTGGGGAAGAGCAGGGTGGAAAGGGCTGTACCTGGCCCTGCATGGTTAGAATTGGAAGAAGATGCCTCTCCATTGCCTACAAAAATTGTTGTAAAACTTAAAAAAACTTTACCCATGCTTTACAAAAGCAAAACAGCTAGTCGCATGTGAACTCAAAAAGAAATTTCTCTGAGATGACTATTAAAATTAAGATTTTTTTTTTTTAGGGTAGAAGCAATCCTTCCTTTTCAATCCCTTGAGCTTTGTGTTCTTTGAATTTCATACTTGACCCTATTTAAGCCCAGAAGCTTCTTTTCGTACCTACAGGTGTTTATTTTGACAAAGGCACCTATGTGCATTCTAGTCTGGTAGCCTAGAACATCTTCTGAGAAATTGAATTCTGCTTGCATCTTGTATTGTGACCAACCAATCAGTTCCTACCATGGAAGAAGGTTCAGAGAAGAACGTAGGCTGTGATGGACCACAGCTGCTGCAAAGCAAGCAGAATTTATCTCAGCACAAAGAGAACCAGAGGGTGGCCTTTTTTTTAGGCCACTCCAGACTCATGCAAACACCTGAAGGCTGGAAATAAATTCTTGCCAGAGCAGAAATAATTATCGGCAGAGGGAACGTGCACCCCACCTCAGCTGCAACTGGACTAGCAAGACTTGCTGGTTTGAACCACTGGTTTGCTACTTTCCCAGAGAAATGCCATCTGATAATGGAACACATTTGAAGAACAAAAAGAACTGCAAACGCGGTGTGCTTCAAACAAAGATCAGTAGACCTTTCGCCTATGGTATCAACCACCAAGTAATGGGGTAGTAGAAAGATGGAGTGGCCGACAGAAACAAGAGCTGCACAAGAGTGACTCTTCTCTCATACAATACTTCGAAGTGGGGATCCCACCTGTGAGAAATTGTAAGGTGGCTAAATAAGTGACAAACTCTTATGGGAAGGCCCATAGATAAGGGGGTTGTGTCAGTAGCTGCATGAATTCCTGTTAAAACAGAAATAAAACCCCATCAAAGTCCTGGAGGTGAGGTTGTGGTTAAACATCCAGCTCAGGGATCAGTCTGGGTGACTCTGCTCTTTTCCCATGGAAAAGGAGCATGGGATGCTGTAGACACTGAAGGCAGTAAGTTAACCATTAGTGAGGTCTGGGTTATGTGCAAGATCTTGGTGTCTTCTCTTGCAGGGAGATGTGGTGTTACCTGCTGACCATGGGAACACTGATAACTGGAAAAAACACCTGAAACATGTCTCTAACAGGTTCTGTCTTTTCACATTGCCCATGGGACAACTCAGGTATTGAAGATCAGTCACAACCCATCTTCAAAACTGTAGTTACAAGAGAAACACCATGTGTAATAGCACGAGGTTAAGGACTGATTGTAGGCAATCATGTTACACTAACCCTAAGATCTAAAGTTAGTCTAAACGTAGCTCTATGTAATAACACACTGGATGGGAAGCTGCACATGGTTATGACAATAAGAGTGAGATGGGTACTCCAGACATGGAAGGCAACAAAAGCCGTTGTAACACGACCTATGTTTTTGACCAAATCACCACGCAGACTTCTGGTTAACTTCTCATATGACTGAACAAACAATGTCTTTTTTCGCACCATTTAATCCATCAGTATCACTTGGAGTAACCTTGCATCAACTCGACAGCTTTCTCAAACAGAACACCAAGGTTACTCAACATCTGTTGGAAACTGGAAAACGCTTAGAGGAAAGGGAAGGAACGATGACATATGATAGAATGAACGGATTTGGTTAGTGAAAGTGTCCAGTGACAGAGCAGCCTGCCCTGAGTTGACACAGATAGAAACAGATTTTCATTTATTCCTCCCTGCAAGCACACAGTTGTTCCTTTATTCTTCTCAGGAGACATCCCTGTTCTCCAGAGAGCTTTCCCCAGGTCAGTGTGTCCGTGCTGGCCTGCCCAGCCACTCCTGCACCCCTCCGCTGTGCTCCCCAGGCTTGTGGTGCTGCTCTGCAGGACGAGCGAGCTGTGGGACCCCAGGGTGACTCCACACTGGCTGTGCTGGTCAGGGTAGACCTGGCTGGCCCAGCATCACTGCACCTGACAACCCCCTCCCCAGGGGTCTGTGGCTGTGGAAGATGCTCAGAGCAATCACAAGGCATTTCCAATGGCTCAGGATGGGGTCAGGCGGGTCATTAGATCCAGCCATGGTTTTCATTGTAGGTGACATGAACCGCTCTTGAGGCTGCCTTCCCTGTGCCTGATGAGTCCCCACTGCCTCTCCTGAGATTGCAGAGCCCTGATTTGGTGCATTCTTCAGTTTGGCCCTTGACTTTGAGTGACTCCACTTGGTTTTGGGAGTCTCCACTCACTGCCCATCCCAGGCACATGCTGTCCCTGGAGATCCCCTGTGCTCACCTGGTGGCTCCATATTGCCTTCCAGAAGGATGGGCATCTGTCACCAGCCCTCTAATATTTGAGACAGTCCCCAGCAGATACCTCTTGAGCACTCACCCTCTCCTGGGCCACTGGGCACCCACAAGTGAGGGCTGAATTCGGCCCTCATTCCCTAACACATCACCCTATGAACACATCCTCCTTAGCCCATGGAAAAACCAGTCACGGCAAAATGGGCTTTTCGGGTGCAATTCCCTGAGCGCATTCTTGGCTCCAGCTTGGGAAGAAGAGCCCAGGCTTCAGGCAGTGTACTGATGAAATCCCCTTTTGTTACAGAGATGCTGCAAGGGAGGCCAGCTCTGACACAGTGATCGGCAGATTTACACAAAGCCTCTGACTCAGACAGATGGAGTTTGTGCCTCTGGAGAAGTGGGATGAATTGAAACATTTCTGTAAAAACATGACTATCACAGACAGAAGTCCTAAAACACAAGAGTTGTCTGAGAAAAACTGGAAATGGCTTGTGAGGAAAGATGGGCCACTTATTGCTGCTGAGCTAGTACCAACTGAATGAGTTTCCTCACTGCATCCTTGAGCTCCTTGTTTCTCATGCTGTAGATGAGAGGGTTCATTGCTGGAGGCACCACTGAGTAAAGAACAGCCACCACCACATCCAGAGCTGGGGAGGAGAGGGAGGGGGGCTTCAGGTAGGCAAACAGGTCAGTGCTAACAAACAGGGAGAACACGGCCAGGTGAGGCAGGCACGTAGAAAAGGCTTTGCGCCGGCCCTGCTCAGAGGGGATCCTCAGCACAGCAGTGAAGATCTGCACGTAGGACAGCACAATGAAAATGAAACACCCAGAGGCTACACAGGCACTAACCACAAGAAGACCAATTTCCCTGAGGTAGGAGTCTGAGCAGGAGAGCTTGAGGATCTGGGGAATCTCACAGAAGAACTGGTCCAGGACATTGCCTTGGCAGAGTGGTATGGAAAATGTGTTCCCAGTGTGGAGCACAGACTGGAGAAAACCACTGGCCCAGGCAGCTGCTGCCATTTGGACACAAGCTCTGCTGCCCATGAGGGTCCCATAGTGCAGGGGTTTGCAGATGGCAACATAGCGGTCATAGGCCATGACTGTGAGAATAGAATACTCTCCTCCAAAGAAGAAGACAAAGAGAAAGACCTGAGCAGCACATCCCAAGTAGGAAATGGCCCTGGTGTCCCACAGGGAATTGGCCATGGATTTGGGGACAGTGGTGGAGAGAGTGCCAAGGTCGAGGAGGGAGAGGCTGAGGAGGAAGAAGTACATGGGGGTGTGGAGGTGGTGGTCACAGGCTATGGCTGTGATGATGAGGCCGTTGCCCAGGAGGGCAGCCAGGTAAATGCCCAGGAAGAGTGAGAAGAGCAAGAGCTGCAGCTCCCTCATGTCTGCGAATGCCAGGAGGAGGAACTCGTTGATGGAGCTACTGTTGGACATCTTGCTATCTCCAGGCATGGGGGACTGTGCAAAGAAGAACAGACATTGAGAAGTCAGGAGAGAAGTTTCAAGCAAAGAAACCCCCAAATGTTGCAGTTCTCATAGAACCCCCCACACTGCCTCTCTCTTTACTGAGAGGATCTTTGTGCAGCTCCCGTGCTTCAGCTCTGCTTTGCACTGGCTGAGTGTGCTGTGAGGAGCAGGGACCTATGCCCATGGGCTCCACAGGAGTCAGTCCTGCTGTAAAGCAGTGGGCACAGGGGAATGGGGGTGACCAGCTCTGACATTCATACTTTCGGTCAGGTGAAAGCCACATATTGCATAGAAGAGCTTTTCAGCATTGTCAGTCCCGATTCTAAAGAATGAAGTTTGAGGAACAGAGTTTCAGGGATTTTTTATTTTCTTTCAGATGTACTTGTCACCCCTGGGGAGTTTTCCTCAAAGGTAGAAATACTTGGGATTTCTACTGAATCCTGAGAAAAATGGATTCACTGTCATTTGGTGCAGAGTGAGGACAGCTAGTCTGTCTATTAGTCTCATTCCCAGCTGCCGTCTTTTTGCAAATCAATGAGCTGGAGGATGATCACACTCATATGTTGCCCTAGAAAGAAAGCAGCCCCTGCTGAGAGCACACGAGTCCAGTTTCAAAGTGCACAGCTCCAAACTTCTCATCCTTTCTCAGGGCAGCTGACGGAGCTCTCCACACTCCCCTTCTAGACAAGGACACACAGGGCTCTTTTCAGATGCCCACATACAGCCTCCCACCACCATCTCCATACTCTCAGCATCTCTGAACCTTCCTCATGGGTCTCTCAGATATCACAGAGGTGCTATGAGACAGCAGTGCCTTTCTAGAGGGCACCACGCAGGCTGCCAGGAGACTGTAAGGAAACAGTCAAAGGACTGTTAGGACTGAAGATGGGCTTTCCCTAAAGACAGAGTCAGCTCATTTCCCAGCCCCACAGACTGCATTTTGTGGAGCTCCACAAGTCAGAAGGGTGCTGGGGCAACCTCATTCCCATGCAGACACCTCTGCTGTAAAACTTGCAGCATCAGTGTCTGAACTGCAGCTGAACCCTCCCCCCCACCCTAGAGAGCCCAAGAGCAAGAAGAGGAGCAGCATGGACAGGAGGGGAAACAAGGAGCAGCACCAAGATCCTTCTGCCAAGGGAGGCAAGAAGAGAGAGACAGATGGGAACTCAGGAAAGCCTTCACCTTACCACCTAGGCATGCCGCCTCACCGACAGTGACATCGCAGGGCAGTCACTCTCAGTCCCTTTGTCAGGCACCTCTCCTCTGCTGGAGGGCTGACTGCAGAGAAGGCAGCTCATGCCCTGGACCCCATGGCTGTCAGGGCAGAGGCTCTGCTGCGTGGGAGAGGAGACACAGGGAGCTTGCTCAGAGGAAGGTGTCTGCATCAGAGGGACTGACCACTGACCCTGACTTGCCCAAATCCATCCTCCCATGACAATTCTGTTGGCAGTTCTCTCTCACCCCTTGCCCATCTCTACTGCCTGGGTCTATCCCTGCTGCCTGCAGATTTCTCTTTCCCAACATCATTTCCCTGTCCGTACTCACAGACCCTGTCCCACCCTCTGTGTGCACAGTTTTGCCCTACAGAAACCTCCCAGATCAGGGCACTGTCCAGGGCATCTCTGTGCTCACAGGTCCTAAGGAGCAGGTCACATCATTAGCCCTGATAAGTCCATAAAGGTGATGCTGGTGCTGCTGTAGGTGGAGGTGGGGTTGAAAGGGTTTGCTGAGCTTTCTCACAGACCTCCTGATCTCTGAAAGGGAAGGTCAGTGAGTTCCAGTTCCTTGCCAAACCACAAAACTCTTTCCTTTTTCCTCCCTGCCAGCATTAGGAAACTGAAAGCCCTGGAAGGAAAGCTCCTTCCCTTTCAAGTAGCCTTTTTTGCACCTTCCTCTGTGGTGCAGGGACACTGCTCTGAATCACAGCCCTGCGCAGACCTGTGTGCATATCCCAGCTTCACAGCCCTGCAGCTGTCCTTTTAAGAAAGTAGCAGCAAGCCCTGTCCCTGTGACGGTGTGGCAGGGAATGCCTGCTCTGAAGCATATCCCCCTCCTCTGCAAAGGAGAGCGATCCTTAAAAAAACTATCGGTCATGGGATGAAATAGGTTTAGAAGACCCTTCCAGGAACCTCAGTGGCATTGCCCTCCAGCCAGAGACTTACTGTGTCAAGGGCTGTGAAGATTCCTCCCACAAGGAGCTCTCCTCTGGCCTCCCACTCCACACTGCCTTGCACTTCTTTCTGCCTTGTCTCCTCTCATGCCAGCAGCAGCAGGCAGTGTCCAGAGCCCTGCTGCTTTTTGCAGAGGAGCTGCTCCTTCACACAGCTGTCTCTGGGCAGTGCTGCCTGCTTGCCATGAGCTCCCTCAGTCTGAAGAGCCTGTCCCCGCTCAGGATCAGAGGCCCAGCTGAGCTCATGAATTTCTCTGTCCCTTGTGCTCCCTCCTCCTGGGAAATGTTCACTCCAATAAACTAAAATAATCACTGATGGTCCCTCTTGAAACAATACAGAGAGACCAGTTACAGCATTGTCCCTTGTTTCATCAGAGGATGGTTTCATCAGAGGATGGTTATCTGTGAGAGGTGGAAACATCGCAGCCTGGACATCCATATTCCCATGTGTTCACTAGGCAGGACACCTAGAAGCGGACAAGAAGGGAGGTCATTCACCCATGGTTCAGGTTTTCATTCAGATGAGTCAGTCTGGGCATCGTATGCCCATTTAGAAGCCCCTGGGATGCAGTGGGATTCAGATCCCTCCTGTGAACGACACAAAAAACACACAGGAGGTGGGATTCCCCTTGCAAAAAAATGAAGTGGGAACAACATAGATGTCTGCATGAATCCCTGCAGATGGAGGATGGGAGTCAGTTGCTCACACAGAAGCACCTGGTGACATTGGAAGAGACAGAGGTGGTTGAAGGCATGTGCCAGAGTCTGCTTGCTCTGATGGAGCAGCTATGACACCCCCATCTTTCTAGAGCATGAGTTGGGGGCCAGGTGGGGAATTCCCATGGCCATCTGAAATGACACTAGATGCCTCCCTCTACTAGGGTTCCACTCACTATAAAGCTGAGACATAGGAAGATCCCAATGTTACAAACAGCTAATGCAATTCAGGGCAGACACTTGATTTAATGACATAGAAATAGGCCTGCAGGGCCATGTCGGATGCCTGTTGTGTCCAGCACATCCACATGTCTCTAGTAGTTCCAGCATGGGACCTACAGGAAGCCACACCTTTTAGGAGTGCTTGCTGGGCAAGTGCCCCAGGGCATCTTGGGTTTCCTACCTGTGCCCAAACAAATGAATCCCACCACTGCCTTTAGGCACAGTCTGCACTGTCTACATCCAAGCATGCTGCACAAATGGGAGGCACATCCCACCAAGGGCTCCGCTCTAGTCTCTGCACTTTCAAATCCTTCTAGCTCTCCTCCTCCTGAACCCCTTCTCATTCCCCAGTATGATATGAACAGGGACTGGGCTAATGATGTCCTCAAGGTGGCTGGATCACGGAATGAGGGACTTCTTCAGTGGCACCTTCTCCTGCCTGCAGATTGGTTGACCTCTGTCACAGACCCCAAGGTGCTGCAGAGTTAGCCCAGGCAGCCAGCCCCTCTCCTGTCATTTCTGCACAGCCCAGCTCTGTTTCTCGCTGGTCTTGGGCACTGCAGTTTTTGCTCTCTTAGTGGGAACCTCCTTTCACCATTACATTGCCACCTGCTATCCATGCCAGAATGTCACCACTTGCAATCAAAGCCTTTGCATCCATATGGTCCTTGGTAGCATGTTTCCTTGTGGCAGATCTTCAGTCAGTGCCACAGCAGATACTCTGCCGCCCAAATGTATGCAAACATATGCAGCCTGGGGTGCAGCCAGGAGCAAATGGAGATACACAAGCTGTGAGAGGACTGCCACAGGGTTGGAATAACTGAGATGTGGTGGGATCACTAGCATGACTGCAGTCCTTCAAAGGCAGGGTGCAAGTTCTTCAGGAGACACCACCAGGGAAGATGAGGAGGGGAATAACCTGTGTGTGAAGGGGTAGCTTGGATGTATGGGATGGGCCAAGGGAGGCAGCTCTGAAGGGCAGAGGAGCTCAGGAAAGCCCACAGGTCATTTAGGACAGCATTCATCAAGCACAAGCATGCTCCCTATGAACAGTTTGTAAAATTAGTAGCCATCTCTGGACCCCAGCTTGGCTAAACAGGGAGCTCCCACATGAGCTCCAGGGCAATAAGGCAGCACACAGAAAGGGGAAGAAGGCAGATGCTGCAAAGGAGGAATTTAGCAATATTGTCCAGTAAGTTCGGGATGGTGTTAAAGAAGCCAAAACTCCTCTGCAATAGGGATGCTTGCAGGGGATGTGAAGGACAGGAAGAATAGATGTTCCGGCTTCAATAACTGTAAAAGAATAAACAAGAAAATGTGGGCTCACAGCTGAATGGAGCAGAGATTCCAGTAAAAGCAGATGTAGATATGTCTGGGGAAGTTGTTACAGGTAAACGCGACAAATTGACAACCACTCGGGCCGGGTTGCATAAATTCCAATTTAATAAAATAATTGAGCAAGTTACAAGTAAGCAAAACAGCGCTGGGCGGCCGGGGGAATCTCCTGCTCCACCAACGGCGCGCGCAATCCCCCCCCTCACAGTCTCCTTATATGCAATTCCAGCTCCAGGTATATGTGGCACTTCCTGTAACTTCTGCGGTTGCGCTGGCTGTTGCTAGGGGGTCTTCTTCAGCCCTCTGCATTGTGAGTGGTGACCCTCAGGTCACGCATATATTTTACAACTTTCGAAGTCGTGCTATATTTCACAGTTGTGTGACATCGCCATCACCATATTAGGCTATCTAAACTAACATTGCCGCTTTGCTATCTCAACTCCCTTATCTCAGGCAGGGTACATGCCCCCACCACAGGATGTAGGATGTTCCCACAGATGTTTCCAAGGCTGTTTCTTACTTTGATGTAACCAATTAGCACACATCACAGTCCAGGATGTTTCAAGGCTGTTTCTCAATTTGATGTAACAAATTAGCACATATCACAATCTCCCCTTTTTGTTTTGGTCCCTTCTAATTTGTTCATCAAATCGAGCAACAACCTCCTGTGCCAGGGAGAGCATAGGGTTATGCTTACTCTCATCTTCATTTAGTTGTTCATATTGACTTCTTATCAACAGTAGGTGGGCAGCTTCGAGTCTGCTTTTTGCTAAGTTAATTATTTTATTTACTATACACGGTCCAAAGGTCAACACTAGTACTAGTAAAGCCAATGGGCCCGCGATGGTAGACAATAAGGTTGTTAGCCAGGGAGAATGACTGAACCATGATTCATACCACCCTTGCTGGGCTTCTCTTTCCTTTTTACGTTTTTCAAGGCCTTCTCTCAATTTCGCCATAGTATCCCTGACAACTCCTGTATGATCCGCGTAAAAACAACATTCTTCTCCTAGGGCTGCACACAATCCTCCCTGTTGCAAAAATAAGAGGTCCATCCCTCTTCTGTTCTGTAAAACTACTTCTGATAGCGATGTCAACGATTTTTCTAAGGCTGTAATGGATTTTTCTATTCGTTCTAAGTCCTCATCCACTGCTGCTCGTAGGGTGCTAAGGCTCTGCTGCTGCACCACTAAGGAGGAGATTCCAGTTCCCGCTCCTACTGCCCCTAGGCCCAGTAAGGTGGCTATGGTAATTGCGGTGATTGGTTCTCTCTTTACTCGGACCGGATGAGAGGTGTCCCAATGGTCGTACATCACATTTTCTGGGTGGTACAAGATCCTGGGGACTACCTCTATTTGTATACAATATTCTTGGGACTCACCAAGTACCCTTAGGGAGACACAGGGAGTTAGGCCCGTTTTTGAACATATCCACCTAGCTCCTTGGGTGGGAATAATCCATCCAATTTCGGAGGTGTAGGTTTGAAGTGTCACAGACCCACACAGCTTTTTCTTTGATTTTGGTATTTTACCAATACACATTCCCATTCCCGTAACTTGCTCCATGGTCAACCCCTTCTTCTTATCTTCCCATTGACACTGTGAGCCGGGATCATTGCTCACAGTATATGTCATATTTACTCCTATTGCTTCATAAAAAGGGGGTCTTATGTCGTAGCATAACCAGCAATAGGTGGTTATACTAGGGGTTGTAGCATTTAATACTTTGTAGGTTGCCTGTACAATCTTCCACAGAGGATTGTCTACCCCCTCTGTGGCTTTACTTTCTGAGATTACAACAGTATCTTTCGGGGTGGGGTGGCTCATAGGAATACTTGTCAAATTCATTATCGCAGCCGTTGGTTTGATTCTTAATTTTGCTCCTTTAACGGCTAGATTCGGCCCTATTGCTTGAGGAGCAGGTTGCACACTTTCTTTCTTTATGAAAATCAATCCACCCCTATCGGTCCCGGGCTCCCAGTACCGGACTCCCCAGGTCTTTCCCAAAAACCACCCTGGATCTTCAGGACGGGTGATATTTATCATTAAATGTTTACAGTCCGAATGGGAGGACGGACGCGTACCTCCAGAAGAGTCTCATTTGGGGGGTGTACAACCATAGGGTCCCCACTGGGTCTGAATAAACTTATCTGATCCTGCGCCGGGTGTCCAATCAGAGGCTATAGTTTCACATCCCCAATAAGCACAATAATAAGAGTTTGGGTAGTTACAGTATCCTCGCCCAGGATTAGAACTAGGGCAAAAGTAAAACCCCTTTAGATTTAAACATGGCTCAATGGGTACCAATTCACACAAGGTAGGTGTGAATGTAGGGTTCCCGGGTACGCTTCGTACTTGGATCACTGTTTGATCTTCCCATCTCATTAATGACCATTTAAAGGGTTGGTGTACATTATGTTCCCCTTGGATTCGTCTTCCTAATAAGCCCAGCACAATCATCTTCCAGAGGAGTAGTGGACCCATGGCTTGGTCAACGGATATTTTACGAACCCTTAATGCCTTGGAGGGGCGGTCCGTGATGCCAAGTGTCTCTGGGACTTTAAAGAGTCTGGGTCTTACAATTTTGGGTATTCCTGCTTAGGAGGTGGCTTATCGGCCTCGATCCCCACAAGTTCTATACGTCTCTGCCTCCCCTGCCTACTCTTTTGCTTCAGAGCAGCAGGGTGTACCGTCTTCTCGGCAGCAGCCGTATTCTTCAGGGGAACCTCCTGTATGAGCCTTTTAGATTTTTTTAAAGGCTTCCCAGTTCCCAAGAGTGACACTCAACATACGGCGCGGTCCGCCTATAATTGGTGTTTTCAATTTTAGCCTTATGTGATTTGGGGTGGTTGGCGTGGGTACAACCTTTCTCTGGTTGTACTCCTTTTAACAAAGGCTTCCCACCGTTCTACCGATCTTTTCTTAAGATCTTTTAATGTCCAATAAGTCAATTTTGTCGTAACAAGGGCGGCAAATGCCGCTAGGGAGATACCCGTACTAACAATGAGTCCACTACTTCCCTTTACAAACCCTACATGCATAACACACAAAGGGATAACAAATACAATGTGGGGTTATAACAAATACCATGTTAGGTTTTACAAAAGGTGGTCTCACTTATCGAAGTTTCCAGGTTTCTTCTTAAAGGTTACTTTTAAATTGTCCGGGTTTCCAAAGGCTTCCCACGATGATTCTGAAATCGGTCCTTTAATTCTTCTAGCATGTGTCCATCCTCGCTCTGCGGTACGAATAGCAGTGTCTGTGGTAAGCAAAACAAGGAAAGGTCCCTCCCAGCGGGCAGTCAAGGACGAGTCTTTCCAGGTTTTAATTAAAACCTTGTCTCCAGGGTTAACTCGGTGAATGGCTACATCTAGTGGAGGTCTCTGTGCTATTAGTCCTTTCTTTATCAATTCTTGTCTTCTCTTCATAAGCTCTGTAATATATTTCTGTAATAATCTCTCTTCTACTTTAGGATGTTCTTTTGGTATTTCTAAATCATATGGCATCCCATATAACATTTCAAAAGGGGAGACTCCTGTGTCAGTTCTGGGCTGAGTTCGTATATTCAACAAAGCTAAGGGTAAACACTTGATCCAATTCATCTGGGTTTCCATCATTAGCTTTGTTAACTGTTTTTTTTATTTCCCCATTCATCCTTTCTACCTTTCCTGAACTTTGAGGATGCCAGGGAGTGTGATACTCCCACTTGATTCCTAAAGGATCTAATGTTTCTTTAATGACCTTGGATGTAAAATGTGGCCCCCTGTCTGAGTCTATGACCAATACACTCCCATACCGGGGTATGATATTTTCTAACAATATCTTGGTTACCGATTTCGCAGTTGCTCGGGCTACGGGAAAAGCTTCTACAAAGTAAGTTAAATGATCTACTATAACTAATAGGTATTTATACCTGCCCACTTCTGGGAGTTCTGTAAAGTCAACCTGTATTTTCTCAAATGGTCTCCTGGCTATGGATCGTCCCCCTGGGACCTTTTTTCTGAGGTGCTGCTTGTTAACCTTCTGACAGGTCAAACATTCTCCCACTAGTCTTTTTGCTATGTCATATATTCCAATGCACATATATTTAGTTCCAAACTGGTCTACTAATGCTTGCACTCCCCAGTGAGTCTGTCGGTGGAATTCTTTCATGATTCTCCAAGCTACGCCTTTGGATACAATTTCTCTATCATCGGGCAGCACCCATTTACCTTCTTTTTCTAGGGCTCCTATCTGTCGTAATTTATCTATTTCCTGTTTAGTAAAACTCATCCTGGTATCTAGTTTATCTTGGCCCTCTTTTCCTTCAGACAATAGGTGTAAAGCTGCTTTTTTTGCTTCTTCATCTGCTAGATTATTTCCCCTTATGTGGTAAAATGTGCCTTTTTGATGGCCCCTAACATGTACTACTGCGATTCTCCGAGGTCCCCTCAGAGCTTCTAAAGTTTTTCTGATTAATTTTTCGTGCACTAAATTCTTCCCTTGTGAATTAATCATTCCCCTTTCTTCCCACATTTTCCCAAATGTGTGTACTACTCCATAAGCATATTTAGAGTTGGTGTATATAGTCCCTATTTTGCCCTTTAAAATT
This sequence comes from Apteryx mantelli, assembly GCF_036417845.1. NCBI lineage: Eukaryota > Metazoa > Chordata > Aves > Apterygiformes > Apterygidae > Apteryx > Apteryx mantelli. Next base: position 15,933,742 of record NC_089988.1, read on the forward strand.
TCTAAGGCTCTAAAAACTGCATACAATTCACAAGCCTGGGCCGACCAAGTTTTGTGTAGGGGCCCTGATTCTATTAACTCTAGAGACTTTCCATCTACAATAGTATACCCTGATCTGCGTTTCCCTTCAACTACGCGAGAGGATCCGTCCACAAAGAATTTAGTCCCCTCTGGTAACTCTTCTTCTTCTAAATCTTCTCTTATTTTAGTTTGGTATTCTATTAGACGCATGCAATCATGTCTTAATTGACCACTGGGTTCCCCATACAGGAACTGGGCTGGATTCTGCAAGCTTGTAGTCTCAATTTCCAACTTTGGAGAATGGATTAAAATGCCCTCGTATTTTAATAGTCTGGCATCGGTTATCCATTTTTCGGCTTTTTGTTGTAATACTCCTCGTATATTATGAGGGGTATATATTTTTAATTCTCCTCCAAAGGTTATCTTTTAGCCTCTTCTACTAATAAGGCTGTAGCTACAATGGCTTGTAGGCAAGTGGGCCATCCCCGACTGACGGGGTCTAGCAATTTTGAAAAATACCCTATAGGTTTCTTTTTCCCTGCCCATTCCTGTGTTAGGACTCCAAAGGCTGTCCCTTCCTGTGCATTGATAAACATGTAGAACGGTCTCTTAATATCTGGTAAACTCAAAACAGGCGCATTCACCAAGTCAGCCTTCAAACCTTCGAGGCTTTGATCATCGGTTTTAGTCCATTTTATTAGCCCGTCTGCAGTTAGTTTTTGATATAAAAATTTTACTTTATTGCTATAATTTTCAATCCATTGTCTACAATACCCTAATAGCCCCAGCAATTGTCGGACCTGTCTTTTGCTCTTCGGGGGTCTTATTGACAGTATACCATTTACCCTTTCAGGGTCCAATTTTTTTGTGCCCTTGCTAAGCCAATGTCCCAAATACTTCACCTCTTCTTCTGTAAATTGTAACTTTGATTTCGATACTTTCAATCCCTTTAAACTTAAGAAATTTAACAACTTAATACTCTCACATCTAACTTCCTCCTGGGTTTTTCCTGCTAAAAGCAAATCATCCACATATTGTGTTAAAGTAATTTGCGGATTAGTTTCGTAAGTACTTAAAACCTGCTCCAGGGCTTGCCCAAACAAATTAGGGGATTCTGTAAACCCTTGTGGCAAAACAGTCCATCGGAGTTGCTGTTTCCTATGGGTATCTGGGTCTTCCCACTCGAAGGCAAAAAAGTCTCTACATTCTTCCTTAAGGGGGCATGCCCAAAATGCATCTTTCAGGTCTATAACCGTATACCATTTAGCCTCAGGTGACAGCTGACTAAGTATGGTATAGGGGTTAGCTACAATTGGGAACCTGGTAATTGTTCTTTTGTTTATTTCTCTTAAATCTTGTACCAATCTATAAGTCCCGTCTGATTTCTTTACGGGTAGTATGGGGGTATTATGGGGAGACATACAAGGCTCCAGTAACTTTTGATTTATTAGCCTCTGAATTACTGGTCGGAGTCCTTGCCTCCCTTCCTGTGACATTGGATATTGTTTGACTCTAACAGGGATTTCTGGATTTCGTATACTCACTTCAAAGGGAGCAATATCTAGTCTTCCTACTGATTCTGGGGTATACCAAACTTCAGGGTTAATTTTGGCCTCATCTTCAATAGTAAGGGTGCATAATTTTATAACTAATTCTTGATTCTCTACTTCTAAATTGACTCCTAATTCAACCATCATATCTCGGCCCAGTAAATTATATTCAGCTTCGGGAACTAATAAAAAGGATCCAACACTTAGTCGAGAGTCTGATTCTATTTCCACATTTTTAATTACTGGGACCTTAAAGGGTTCTCCCTTAGCTCCTATCACTTGTAATTTCTCTGGGGATGGTTTACACCCCCAGGGTACTGTTTGGACAGTAGATCTTTCTGCCCCAGAATCCACAAGGAATTCTACTTCTTGTCACTGGGGACCCAATTTCAGTTTTATCAAGGGCTCGGTTCCTTTATGAGTCCCCAGCAGATAGAGCCCCTGACCCCCCTAATCTTCTTGGAACATTTGCTCATCCTGCATTCGCTTCTTACAATTCCTCTTCAGATGCCCTTTTTTCTGGCAATAAAAACACTCAACCTGCCTCAAGTCCCCCGTCACAACTTCTCTGGGTTGTCCTTCTTGGTGAAGTGACTTTTTCTTAGGTCTGTTATACGACCTAGGGGGTTGCGCCTGAATTCCCCTCTGCCCTTCTCGGACTGCTGCCACCAGAATCTTTGCCTGCCGCCGATGGGTTTCCTCTTCCCTCCGCACATGCACTTTCTGAGCTTCCCTCAGCAATTCGTCCAGCCCCCTATCCTGCCAATTATCTAACTTCTCTAGCTTTCTTCTGATATCTGGAAAGGTCTTTGCTACAAACTGTGTTTTCAATAGAGCCTGTCCCACAGGGGTACTGGGGTCTACCCCGGAATAAAGTTGCAGATTTTTTCTAAGTCTTTCGAGCCATTCTGTTGGTGTCTCATCCTTCTTTTGTTGTTCCATGAAGGCCTTATTAATATTTTGCCCCCTGGGAACAGATTCCCTGATTCCCTGAACTATTATGGTTCTCAAATCGGACATATGTGTCCGATGCTCAGCATTCTGATTGTCCCAGTCCGGCCGTTGGGTGGGCCATTTAATATCTGCCGCGGGACCTTGTTGGTGTTGTTGATCCCAAATCCGCATCCCAGCCCTACGGATCATTTCCCTTTCTTCCACTGTAAATAATATGCTTAAGATGGATTGTAATTCCTCCCATGTGTAAAGGCTAGGACCTAAAAACTGATCTAATTTTTCAGCCACCCCTAAAGGATCTTCTAATAAATTCCCCATTTCTTTCTTAAAATCCCGTACGTCCCCTGAACTCAGGGGCATAGACACAAATCCCATCCCCGGCTGCGGTCCTCCCATGGGGAGTTCTCGCAAGGGGTACAGCTGATCAGATCGCCCACCTCCCCTCGTTTGACTCCTCGTGACCCTTCGGGTTTCTTCTGGGGAACTAGGAGGGTCTAGATCCCGGTCTGGGGTCGTTGGAGAGGGGCTACGAGGAGAGGCCGGTGTTGGGTTTTGAGCCGGAGCTGAGGGAATACAGGGGGGAGGAGAAACGAGAAGTTCCTCCAGTATTTTGCTTTTCTTCCTCGGACCTTTCTCTTTCAGGGTAAATATCATGGTCCGAGTATCTGGTCTTATCCATAAACTAGCATACTCACTTTCTTCTGGACTAAAGGGCTCCTTTGAATTCACATATATATTTAGAGTCTGACATATCCAATTTTCAAAAGACCCGTATACTGGCCAATAAAGGTGGTCTCTTCTAATCTGCTTCCCACCCCATACTTGCATGCAGTAATATACCATTTTTTCTCGGCTTTTGCCTTCTCGGGAGGGCCAATCGTTCCAATATTTAATCATTAATCCTAAAGGGCTATCGGGTGGTATATCCGGTAACCGTACCGTAAAGCCCTCTATGGGATCAGAAGACTTGCTCTTTTTCTGTCCCATCTTCCGGAGCACCCACCTCAGTCACTCTCTTTTACAACTCTCTTTCTCTCCGCAGGGGACCGCACTCACACCACCCGAGTCTCTACTGCTAGGACGGTTGTCCCTTCGCGGAGGGCCGCCTAGTCGGCCGTCGGGTGCCCCTTTTCGGTCCCCCGCTACATAAGGATCCCCTCTCCTGGAGGATCCGCACTAAGGACCCCCTCTCCTGGAGGGTCCGCACTCACACCGTCCCCAGTTACACAAGGACCCCCTCTCCTGGAGGGTCCGCACTAAGGACCCCCTCTCCTGGAGGGTCCGCACTCACTCCGTTCCCTGGGGACGTCTCACGTGCTCCGGGTATCCCACCCCAACCGAACGGAACCGCATACATATACTCACTCAGTCCTGAGTCTTCGTTCGGATCTTCGTGCACAAAGTTTACGGGATACTGCAGTTCTTTTGCTTACTTGTCCTGATTTAGGGTTCGGAAATACAGGTTATGGTAGGGGAACTACCCACTCAGGGGCCATCCAAAAACGGGATGGGGCGCCCCCCCCGAGTCAGAGTCCCGAAACCAGGGAAGCCTGCATCCGAGTCACGGCACCAAATTGTTATAGGTAAACGCGACAAATTGACAACCACTCGGGCCGGGTTGCATAAATTCCAATTTAATAATTGAGCAAGTCACAAGTAAGCAAAACAGCGCTGGGCGGCCGGGGGGAGTCTCCTGCTCCACCAACGGCGTGCGCAACCCCCCCCTCACAGTCTCCTTATATGCGATTCCAGTTCCGGGTATACGGGGTACCTCCTGTAACTTCTGCGGTTGCGCCGGCTGTTGCTAGGGGGTCTTCTTCAGCCCTCTGGTGGTCGTGGGGATGAAGGCTGGAGTCTTCCTCTGCATTGTGTGCCATATTAGGCTATCTAAACTAACATTGCTACTTCGCTAGCTCAGCTCAATTTTCTCAGGCGGAGTACATGCCCCCCACCACAGGCTGTAGGATGTTCCCACAGATGTTCCCAAGGCTGTTTCTCACTGATGTAACAAATTAGTACATACCACAATACAAGATGTTCCCAAGGCTGTTTCTCACTTTGATGCAACAAATTAGCACATATCACACCCTCTTGCTCTCGTTTCACCTCTCCAGCCAGAGAAACAGGACGCTCTTCCCATCTCATTACCCAAAACTCCTTTCCAACATGCCCCTGCTCCTCTGTCTGTTGGTGAGGGGCCCCAACGTGGTCCCACTGCCTCCTGTCCCCTCTCCTTGCCGTGGAGCCACTACGAAAGGCAGCCGTGGGGAGGGTGTGAGCAGTGCCCAGGAGTGCCTGGGCCTCACAGGGAAGTGAGGGTCCCCACAACAACACCGGGGAGACCTCCCTGTGATGTGGCACGTCCCATTGTGACCTCAGCTCGTGTCATCTGGGGGCTCAGTAGGTCACTGCCATGGAGATGGCACAGCCAGGGAGAGAGCAGAGAGATTTCCCCTCACATCCTGGAAAGCCATCACTTCCCTTCACTGCAGTTATTTTCCATAATTTTCTGATAAATCCTTCAGGAATGTCTCCAGACACTGTCAAAGACTGTGAAATATCTCAAATGGGGCACTGGAGAAGTCACTTCTGCGCCCCTGCACTGACAGGTCACTGCACTGGGCAGACCTGTGCAGGAATCTGGGGTTTGGGGGTTGGCGTTTTTACAGGATCCAAAGCGTGTGGGATGAACCAGCACAAAGCATGGCCACAGGCTGAGAAATGCTTTGGTGAGCCTCAAAACTGGTTTCTGCTGTGGGCCACTCTTTTTGTGGAAGCAAGATTAGGACAATGTGGGACAGGACGTAGCTTTCCTCCTTTAGGCACCAGGGCAGGCTCTTTGCTTTTAGAAGTGCTCGGCAAGGTTTCTCAGTGGGCAGTGCTTGAGCTAGAGATGCTATGCCAGAGAAGAGCAACAACAGCCTTAACACACATCATCCAGAGGCCCTTATCCAGGATACTGGAGCCTGCCAGGCTCCAAAGCCTATCAGGCACTCAGCCACAAGTGACATCACAACCACAAACTGCAGCCATGTGACCAGCACTGGCCTATCAGGCACTCAGCCACAAGTGACATCACAAACACAAACTCCACTCACATCACCAGCACTGGCCTATCAGGCACTGAGCCACAAGTCACATCACAACCACAAACTGCAGCCACATCACCAGCACTGGCCTATCAGGCACTCAGCCACAAGTGACATCACAAACACAAACTCCACCCACATCACCAGCACTGGCCTATCAGGCACTCAGCCACAAGTGACATCACAAACACAAACTGCAGCCAGAGGACAAGCACTGGCCTATCAGGCACTGAGCCACAAGTGGCATCACAAACACAAACCGCACCCACATAACCAGCACTGGCCTATCAGGCACTGAGCCACAAGTGACATCACAAACACAAACTGCAGCCATGTGACCAGCACTGGCCTATCAGGCACTCAGCCACAAGTGACCTCATAAACAAAAACTGCACCCACAGGACCAGCACTGGCCTATCATGCACTCAGCCACAAGTGACATCACAAACACAAACTGCACCCACACCACCAGCACTGGCCTATCAGGCACTGAGCCACAAGTGACATCACAAACACAAACTGCAGCCAGAGGACAAGCACTGGCCTATCAGGCACTGAGCCACAAGTGGCATCACAACCACAAACTCCACCCACAGCACCAGCACTGGCCTATCAGGCACTGAGCCACAAGTGACATCACAACCACAAACTGCAGCCAGAGGAGAAGCACTGGCCTATCAGGCACTCAGCCACAAGTGACATCACAACCACAAACTGCAGCCATGTGACCAGCACTGGCCTATCAGGCACTCAGCCACAAGTGACATCACAAACACAAACTCCACCCACATCACCAGCACTGGCCTATCAGGCACTGAGCCACAAGTCACATCACAACCACAAACTGCAGCCACATCACCAGCACTGGCCTATCAGGCACTCAGCCACAAGTGACATCACAAACACAAACTCCACCCACATCACCAGCACTGGCCTATCAGGCACTCAGCCACAAGTGACATCACAAACACAAACTGCAGCCAGAGGACAAGCACTGGCCTATCAGGCACTGAGCCACAAGTGGCATCACAAACACAAACCGCACCCACATAACCAGCACTGGCCTATCAGGCACTGAGCCACAAGTGACATCACAAACACAAACTGCAGCCATGTGACCAGCACTGGCCTATCAGGCACTCAGCCACAAGTGACCTCATAAACAAAAACTGCACCCACAGGACCAGCACTGGCCTATCATGCACTCAGCCACAAGTGACATCACAAACACAAACTGCACCCACACCACCAGCACTGGCCTATCAGGCACTGAGCCACAAGTCACATCACAACCACAAACTGCAGCCAGAGGACAAGCACTGGCCTATCAGGCACTGAGCCACAAGTGGCATCACAACCACAAACTCCACCCACATCACCAGCACTGGCCTATCAGGCACTGAGCCACAAGTGACATCACAACCACAAACTGCAGCCAGAGGAGAAGCACTGGCCTATCAGGCACTGAGCCACAAGTGGCATCACAAACACAAACCGCACCCACATAACCAGCACTGGCCTATCAGGCCCTGAGCCACAAGTGACATCACAAACACAAACTGCAGCCATGTGACCAGCACTGGCCTATCATGCACTCAGCCACAAGTGACATCACAAACACAAACTGCACCCACACCACCAGCACTGGCCTATCAGGCACTGAGCCACAAGTCACATCACAAACACAAACTCCACCCACAGCACCAGCACTGGCCTATCAGGCACTCAGCCACAAGTGGCATCACAACCACAAACTCCACCCACATCACCAGCACTGGCCTATCAGGCACTGAGCCACAAGTGACATCACAACCACAAACTGCACCCACAGGTCCAGCACTGGCCTATCAGGCACTGAGCCACAAGTGACATCACAACCACAAACTCTACCCACATCACCAGCACTGGCCTATCAGGCACTGAGCCACAAGTGGCATCACAACCACAAACTCCACCCACATCACCAGCACTGGCCTATCAGGCGCTGAGCCACAAGTGACATCACAAACACAAACTGCAGACATGTGACCAGCATTGGCCTATCAGGCACTGAGCCACAAGTGACATCACAACCACAAACTCCACCCACATCACCAGCACTGGCCTATCAGGCACTGAGCCACAAGTCACATCACAAATGTAAACTACACCAACATGAACAGCACTGGCCTATCAGGCACTCAGCCACAAGTGACATCACAACCACAAACTCCACCCACAGGACCAGCACTGGCCTATCAGGCACTCAGCCACAAGTGACATCACAAACAAAACCAGCACCCACATCACCAGCACTGGCCTATCAGGCACTGAGCCACAAGTGACATCACAAACACAAACTCCACCCACATCACCAGCAATGGCCTATCAGGCACTGAGCCACAAGTCACATCACAACCACAAACTGCACCCACATCACCAGCACTGGACTATCATGCACTCAGCCACAAGTGACATCACAAACACAAACTCCACCCACAGGACCAGCATTGGCCTATCAGGCACTCAGCCACAAGTGACATCACGAACACAAACTGCACCCACATCACCAGCACTGGCCTATCAGGCACTGAGCCACAAGTGACATCACAACCACAAACTGCACCCACATCACCAGCATGGCCTATCAGGCACTCAGCCACAAGTGACATCACAACGACAAACTCCACCCACATCACCAGCACTGGCCTATCAGGCACTGAGCCACAAGTGACATCACAACCACAAACTCCACCCACATCACCAGCACTGGCCTATCAGGCACTGAGCCACAAGTCACATCACAACCACAAACTGCAGCCACAGGACCACCACTGGCCTATCAGGCACTCAGCCACAACTGACATCACAACCACAAACTGCACCCACATCACCAGCACTGGCCTATCAGGCACTCAGCCAAAAGTGGCATCACAACCACAAACTGCAGCCACATCACCAGCACTGGCCTATGAGACACTGAGCCACAAGTGACATCACAACCACAAACTGCACCCACATCACCAGCAATGGCCTATCAGGCACTGAGCCACAAGTCACATCACAACCACAAACTGCAGCCACAGGACCAGCACTGGCCTATCAGGCACAGAGCCACAAGTCACATCACAAACACAAACTCCACCCACATCACCAGCACTGGCCTATCAGGCACTCAGCCACAAGTGACATCACAACCACAAACTCCACCCACATCACCAGCACTGGCCTATCAGGCACTGAGCCACAAGTCACATCACAACCACAAACTGCAGCCACAGGACAAGCACTGGCCTATCAGGCACTGAGCCACAAGTGGCATCACAAACACAAACTCCACCCACATCACCAGCACTGGCCTATCAGGCACTGAGCCACAAGTGACATCACAACCACAAACTGCAGCCAGAGGAGAAGCACTGGCCTATCAGGCACTGAGCCACAAGTGGCATCACAAACACAAACCGCACCCACATAACCAGCACTGGCCTATCAGGCCCTGAGCCACAAGTGACATCACAAACACAAACTGCAGCCATGTGACCAGCACTGGCCTATCATGCACTCAGCCACAAGTGACATCACAACCACAAACTGCAGCCAGAGGACAAGCACTGGCCTATCAGGCACTGAGCCACAAGTGGCATCACAACCACAAACTCCACCCACATCACCAGCACTGGCCTATCAGGCACTGAGCCACAAGTGACATCACAACCACAAACTGCAGCCAGAGGAGAAGCACTGGCCTATCAGGCACTCAGCCACAAGTGACATCACAACCACAAACTGCAGCCATGTGACCAGCACTGGCCTATCAGGCACTCAGCCACAAGTGACATCACAAACACAAACTCCACCCACATCACCAGCACTGGCCTATCAGGCACTGAGCCACAAGTCACATCACAACCACAAACTGCAGCCACATCACCAGCACTGGCCTATCAGGCACTCAGCCACAAGTGACATCACAAACACAAACTCCACCCACATCACCAGCACTGGCCTATCAGGCACTCAGCCACAAGTGACATCACAAACACAAACTGCAGCCAGAGGACAAGCACTGGCCTATCAGGCACTGAGCCACAAGTTGCATCACAAACACAAACCGCACCCACATAACCAGCACTGGCCTATCAGGCACTGAGCCACAAGTGACATCACAAACACAAACTGCAGCCATGTGACCAGCACTGGCCTATCAGGCACTCAGCCACAAGTGACCTCATAAACAAAAACTGCACCCACAGGACCAGCACTGGCCTATCATGCACTCAGCCACAAGTGACATCACAAACACAAACTGCACCCACACCACCAGCACTGGCCTATCAGGCACTGAGCCACAAGTCACATCACAACCACAAACTGCAGCCAGAGGACAAGCACTGGCCTATCAGGCACTGAGCCACAAGTGGCATCACAACCACAAACTCCACCCACATCACCAGCACTGGCCTATCAGGCACTGAGCCACAAGTGACATCACAACCACAAACTGCAGCCAGAGGAGAAGCACTGGCCTATCAGGCACTGAGCCACAAGTGGCATCACAAACACAAACCGCACCCACATAACCAGCACTGGCCTATCAGGCCCTGAGCCACAAGTGACATCACAAACACAAACTGCAGCCATGTGACCAGCACTGGCCTATCATGCACTCAGCCACAAGTGACATCACAAACACAAACTGCACCCACACCACCAGCACTGGCCTATCAGGCACTGAGCCACAAGTCACATCACAAACACAAACTCCACCCACAGCACCAGCACTGGCCTATCAGGCACTCAGCCACAAGTGGCATCACAACCACAAACTCCACCCACATCACCAGCACTGGCCTATCAGGCACTGAGCCACAAGTGACATCACAACCACAAACTGCACCCACAGGTCCAGCACTGGCCTATCAGGCACTGAGCCACAAGTGACATCACAACCACAAACTCTACCCACATCACCAGCACTGGCCTATCAGGCACTGAGCCACAAGTGGCATCACAACCACAAACTCCACCCACATCACCAGCACTGGCCTATCAGGCGCTGAGCCACAAGTGACATCACAAACACAAACTGCAGACATGTGACCAGCATTGGCCTATCAGGCACTGAGCCACAAGTGACATCACAACCACAAACTCCACCCACATCACCAGCACTGGCCTATCAGGCACTGAGCCACAAGTCACATCACAAATGTAAACTACACCAACATGAACAGCACTGGCCTATCAGGCACTCAGCCACAAGTGACATCACAACCACAAACTCCACCCACAGGACCAGCACTGGCCTATCAGGCACTCAGCCACAAGTGACATCACAAACAAAACCAGCACCCACATCACCAGCACTGGCCTATCAGGCACTGAGCCACAAGTGACATCACAAACACAAACTCCACCCACATCACCAGCAATGGCCTATCAGGCACTGAGCCACAAGTCACATCACAACCACAAACTGCACCCACATCACCAGCACTGGACTATCATGCACTCAGCCACAAGTGACATCACAAACACAAACTCCACCCACAGGACCAGCATTGGCCTATCAGGCACTCAGCCACAAGTGACATCACGAACACAAACTGCACCCACATCACCAGCACTGGCCTATCAGGCACTGAGCCACAAGTGACATCACAACCACAAACTGCACCCACATCACCAGCATGGCCTATCAGGCACTCAGCCACAAGTGACATCACAACGACAAACTCCACCCACATCACCAGCACTGGCCTATCAGGCACTGAGCCACAAGTGACATCACAACCACAAACTCCACCCACATCACCAGCACTGGCCTATCAGGCACTGAGCCACAAGTCACATCACAACCACAAACTGCAGCCACAGGACCACCACTGGCCTATCAGGCACTCAGCCACAACTGACATCACAACCACAAACTGCACCCACATCACCAGCACTGGCCTATCAGGCACTCAGCCAAAAGTGGCATCACAACCACAAACTGCAGCCACATCACCAGCACTGGCCTATGAGACACTGAGCCACAAGTGACATCACAACCACAAACTGCACCCACATCACCAGCACTGGCCTATCAGGCACTGAGCCACAAGTCACATCACAACCACAAACTGCAGCCACAGGACCAGCACTGGCCTATCAGGCACTGAGCCACAAGTGGCATCACAACCACAAACTCCACCCACATCACCAGCACTGGCCTATCAGGCGCTGAGCCACAAGTGACATCACAAACACAAACTGCAGACATGTGACCAGCATTGGCCTATCAGGCACTGAGCCACAAGTGACATCACAACCACAAACTCCACCCACATCACCAGCACTGGCCTATCAGGCACTGAGCCACAAGTCACATCACAAATGTAAACTACACCAACATGAACAGCACTGGCCTATCAGGCACTCAGCCACAAGTGACATCACAACCACAAACTCCACCCACAGGACCAGCACTGGCCTATCAGGCACTCAGCCACAAGTGACATCACAAACAAAACCAGCACCCACATCACCAGCACTGGCCTATCAGGCACTGAGCCACAAGTGACATCACAAACACAAACTCCACCCACATCACCAGCAATGGCCTATCAGGCACTGAGCCACAAGTCACATCACAACCACAAACTGCACCCACATCACCAGCACTGGACTATCATGCACTCAGCCACAAGTGACATCACAAACACAAACTCCACCCACAGGACCAGCATTGGCCTATCAGGCACTCAGCCACAAGTGACATCACGAACACAAACTGCACCCACATCACCAGCACTGGCCTATCAGGCACTGAGCCACAAGTGACATCACAACCACAAACTGCACCCACATCACCAGCATGGCCTATCAGGCACTCAGCCACAAGTGACATCACAACGACAAACTCCACCCACATCACCAGCACTGGCCTATCAGGCACTGAGCCACAAGTGACATCACAACCACAAACTCCACCCACATCACCAGCACTGGCCTATCAGGCACTGAGCCACAAGTCACATCACAACCACAAACTGCAGCCACAGGACCACCACTGGCCTATCAGGCACTCAGCCACAACTGACATCACAACCACAAACTGCACCCACATCACCAGCACTGGCCTATCAGGCACTCAGCCAAAAGTGGCATCACAACCACAAACTGCAGCCACATCACCAGCACTGGCCTATGAGACACTGAGCCACAAGTGACATCACAACCACAAACTGCACCCACATCACCAGCACTGGCCTATCAGGCACTGAGCCACAAGTCACATCACAACCACAAACTGCAGCCACAGGACCAGCACTGGCCTATCAGGCACAGAGCCACAAGTCACATCACAAACACAAACTCCACCCACATCACCAGCACTGGCCTATCAGGCACTCAGCCACAAGTGACATCACAACCACAAACTCCACCCACATCACCAGCACTGGCCTATCAGGCACTGAGCCACAAGTCACATCACAACCACAAACTGCAGCCACAGGACAAGCACTGGCCTATCAGGCACTGAGCCACAAGTGGCATCACAAACACAAACTCCACCCACATCACCAGCACTGGCCTATCAGGCACTGAGCCACAAGTGACATCACAACCACAAACTGCAGCCAGAGGAGAAGCACTGGCCTATCAGGCACTGAGCCACAAGTGGCATCACAAACACAAACCGCACCCACATCACCAGCACTGGCCTATCAGGCCCTGAGCCACAAGTGACATCACAAACACAAACTGCAGCCATGTGACCAGCACTGGCCTATCATGCACTCAGCCACAAGTGACATCACAAACACAAACTGCACCCACACCACCAGCACTGGCCTATCAGGCACTGAGCCACAAGTCACATCACAAACACAAACTCCACCCACAGCACCAGCACTGGCCTATCAGGCACTCAGCCACAAGTGGCATCACAACCACAAACTCCACCCACATCACCAGCACTGGCCTATCAGGCACTGAGCCACAAGTGACATCACAACCACAAACTGCACCCACAGGTCCAGCACTGGCCTATCAGGCACTGAGCCACAAGTGACATCACAACCACAAACTCTACCCACATCACCAGCACTGGCCTATCAGGCACTGAGCCACAAGTGGCATCACAACCACAAACTCCACCCACATCACCAGCACTGGCCTATCAGGCGCTGAGCCACAAGTGACATCACAAACACAAACTGCACCCACATCACCAGCATGGCCTATCAGGCACTGAGCCACAAGTGACATCACAACGACAAACTCCACCCACATCACCAGCACTGGCCTATCAGGCACTGAGCCACAAGTGACATCACAAACACAAACTCCACCCACATCACCAGCAATGGCCTATCAGGCACTGAGCCACAAGTCACATCACAACCACAAACTGCAGCCACAGGACCAGCACTGGCCTATCAGGCACTCAGCCACAAGTGACATCACAACCACAAACTGCACCCACATCACCAGCACTGGCCTATCAGGCACTCAGCCAAAAGTGGCATCACAACCACAAACTGCAGCCACATCACCAGCACTGGCCTATGAGACACTGAGCCACAAGTGACATCACAACCACAAACTGCACCCACATCACCAGCAATGGCCTATCAGGCACTGAGCCACAAGTCACATCACAACCACAAACTGCAGCCACAGGACCAGCACTGGCCTATCAGGCACAGAGCCACAAGTCACATCACAAACACAAACTCCACCCACATCACCAGCACTGGCCTATCAGGCACTCAGCCACAAGTGACATCACAACCACAAACTCCACCCACATCACCAGCACTGGCCTATCAGGCACTGAGCCACAAGTCACATCACAACCACAAACTGCAGCCACATCACCAGCACTGGCCTATCAGGCACTGAGCCACAAGTGACATCACAACCACAAACTGCAGCCATGTGACCAGCACTGGCCTATCAGGCACTCAGCCACAAGTGGCATCACAAACACAAACCGCACCCACATCACCAGCACTGGCCTATCAGGCCCTGAGCCACAAGTGACATCACAAACACAAACTGCAGCCATGTGACCAGCACTGGCCTATCATGCACTCAGCCACAAGTGACATCACAACCACAAACTCCACCCACATCACCAGCACTGGCCTATCAGGCACTGAGCCACAAGTGACATCACAACCACAAACTGCACCCACATCACCAGCACTGGCCTCTCAGGCACTGAGCCACAAATGACATCACAACCACAAACTGCAGCCATGTGACCAGCACTGGCCTATCATGCACTCAGCCACAAGTGACATCACAAACACAAACTGCACCCACACCACCAGCAATGTCCTATCAGGCACTGAGCCACAAGTCACATCACAACCACAAACTGCAGCCACAGGACAAGCACTGGCCTATCAGGCACTGAGCCACAAGTGGCATCACAAACACAAACTCCACCCACATCACCAGCACTGGCCTATCAGGCACTGAGCCACAAGTGACATCACAACCACAAACTGCAGCCAGAGGAGAAGCACTGGCCTATCAGGCACTGAGCCACAAGTGGCATCACAAACACAAACCGCACCCACATAACCAGCACTGGCCTATCAGGCCCTGAGCCACAAGTGACATCACAAACACAAACTGCAGCCATGTGACCAGCACTGGCCTATCATGCACTCAGCCACAAGTGACATCACAAACACAAACTGCACCCACACCACCAGCACTGGCCTATCAGGCACTGAGCCACAAGTCACATCACAACCACAAACTGCACCCACATCACCAGCACTGGCCTATCAGGCACTCAGCCACAAGTGGCATCACAACCACAAACTCCACCCACATCACCAGCACTGGCCTATCAGGCACTGAGCCACAAGTGACATCACAACCACAAACTGCACCCACAGGTCCAGCACTGGCCTATCAGGCACTGAGCCACAAGTGACATCACAACCACAAACTCTACCCACATCACCAGCACTGGCCTATCAGGCACTCAGCCACAAGTGGCATCACAACCACAAACTCCACCCACATCACCAGCACTGGCCTATCAGGCGCTGAGCCACAAGTGACATCACAAACACAAACTGCAGACATGTGACCAGCACTGGCCTATCAGGCACTGAGCCACAAGTGACATCACAACCACAAACTGCACCCACATCACCAGCACTGGCCTATCAGGCACTCAGCCACAAGTCACATCACAAATGTAAACTACACCAACATGAACAGCACTGGCCTATCAGGCACTCAGCCACAAGTGACATCACAACCACAAACTCCACCCACAGGACCAGCACTGGCCTATCAGGCACTCAGCCACAAGTGACATCACAAACAAAACCAGCACCCACATCACCAGCACTGGCCTATCAGGCACTGAGCCACAAGTGACATCACAAACACAAACTCCACCCACATCACCAGCAATGGCCTATCAGGCACTGAGCCACAAGTCACATCACAACCACAAACTGCACCCACATCACCAGCACTGGACTATCATGCACTCAGCCACAAGTGACATCACAAACACAAACTCCACCCACAGGACCAGCATTGGCCTATCAGGCACTCAGCCACAAGTCACATCACAACCACAAACTGCAGCCACATCACCAGCACTGGCCTATCAGGCACTCAGCCACAAGTGACATCACAAACACAAACCGCGCCCACATAACCAGCACTGGCCTATCAGGCACTGAGCCACAAGTGACATCACAACCACAAACTCCACCCACATCACCAGCAATGGCCTATCAGGCACTGAACCACAAGTCACATCACAAACACAAACCGCACCCACATCACCAGCACTGGCCTATCAGACACTGAGCCACAAGTGACATCACAAACACAAACTCCACCCACATCACCAGCAATGGCCTATCAGGCACTGAGCCACAAGTCACATCACAACCACAAACTGCAGCCATGTGACCAGCACTGGCCTATCAGGCACTCAGCCACAAGTGACATCACAAACACAAACTCCACCCACAGGACCAGCATTGGCCTATCAGGCACTCAGCCACAAGTGACATCACGAACACAAACTGCACCCACATCACCAGCACTGGCCTATCAGGCACTGAGCCACAAGTGACATCACAACCACAAACTGCACCCACATCACCAGCATGGCCTATCAGGCACTGAGCCACAAGTGACATCACAACGACAAACTCCACCCACATCACCAGCACTGGCCTATCAGGCACTGAGCCACAAGTGACATCACAACCACAAACTCCACCCACATCACCAGCAATGGCCTATCAGGCACTGAGCCACAAGTGACATCACAACCACAAACTCCACCCACATCACCAGCACTGGCCTATCAGGCACTCAGCCACAAGTGACATCACAAACACAAACTGCAGCCAGATCACCAGCACTGGCCTATCAGGCACTGAGCCACAAGTGACATCACAAACACAAACTGCAGCCACATCACCAGCACTGGCCTATCAGGCACTGAGCCACAAGCGAACTCATAACTAAAAACTGCAGCCATGTGACTAGCACTGGCCTATCAGACACTGAGCCACAAGTGACATCACAACCACAAACTGCACCCACAGGACCAGCACTGGCCTAGCAGGCCCTGAGCCACAAGAGACATCACAACCACAAACTGCACCCCCATCACCAGCACTGGCCTATCAGGCACTCAGCCACAAGTGATATCACAAACACAAACAGCACCCAGGCACCTAGCACTGGCCTAGCAGGCACTGAGCCACAAGTGACCTCACAACCACAAACAGCAGCCATGGGCCTAGCACTGGCCTAGCAGGCACTGAGCCACAAGTGACATCACAACCACAAACAGCAGCCATGGGCCTAGCACTGGCCTAGCAGGCACTGAGCCTCAAGTGACATCACAACCACAAACAGCAGCCATGGGCCTGGCACTGGCCTATCAGGCACTGAGACACAAGTGACCTCACAACCACAAACAGCAGCCATGGGCCTAGCACTGGCCTATCAGGCACTGAGCCACAAGTGACCTCACAACCACAAACAGCACCCATGGGCCTAGCACTGGCCTATCAGGCACTGAGCCACAAGTGACCTCACAACCACAAACAGCAGCCATGGGCCTAGCACTGGCCTTACAGGCACTGAGCCACAAGTGACATCACAACCACAAACAGCACCCATGGGCCTAGCACTGGCCTATCAGGCACTCAGCCACAAGTGACCTCACATCCACAAACTGCACCCACATCACCAGCACTGGCTTATCAGGCACTGAGCCACAAGTCACATCACAACCACAAACTGCAGCCACATCACCAGCACTGGCCTATCAGGCACTCAGCCATAAGTGACATCACAACCACAAACCGCACCCACATCACCAGCACTGGCCAATCAGGCACTGAGCCACAAAATACATCACAAACACAAACTGCAGCCATGTAACCACCACTGCCCTATCAGGCACTGAGCCACAAGTGACATCACAAACACAAACTGCACACACGTGACAGGCACTGGCCAATCAGGCACTGAGCCACAGCTGAAATGACAACCACAAACTGCAGACATGTGACCAGCACTGGCCTGTCAGGCACTCAGCCACAAGTGACCTCACAACCACAAACTACAGCCACAGGACCAGCAATGTCCTATCAGGCACTCAGCCACAAGTGACATCACAAACACAAACTCCACCCACATCACCAGCACTGGCCTATCAGACACTGAGCCACAAGTGACATCACAACCACAAACTCCACCCACATCACCAGCAATGGCCTATCAGGCACTGAGCCACAAGTCACATCACAACCACAAACTGCAGCCACAGCACCAGCACTGGCCTATCAGGCACTCAGCCACAAGTGACATCACAACCACAAACTCCACCCACAGGACCAGCATTGGCCTATCAGGCACTGAGCCACAAGTGACATCACAAACACAAACTCCACCCACATCACCAGCACTGGCCTATCAGGCACTCAGCCACAAGTGACATCACAAACACAAACTGCAGCCAGATCACCAGCACTGGCCTATCAGGCACTGAGCCACAAGTGGCATCACAAACACAAACCGCGCCCACATAACCAGCACTGGCCTATCAGGCACAGAGCCACAAGTCACATCACAAACACAAACTCCACCCACATCACCAGCACTGGCCTATCAGGCACTGAGCCACAAATGACATCACAACCACAAACTCCACCCACAGCACCAGCACTGGCCTATCAGGCACTGAGCCACAAGTGACATCACAAACACAAACTGCACCCACATCACCAGCACTGGCCTATCAGGCACTCAGCCACAAGTGACATCACAGCCACAAACTGCACTCACATCACCAGCACTGGCCTATCAGGCACTCAGCTACAAGTGACATCACAAACACAAACTGCAGCCATGTGACCAGCACTGGCCTATCATGCACTCAGCCACAAGTGACATCACAACCACAAACTCCACCCACATCACCAGCACTGGCCTATCAGGCACTGAGCCACAAGTCACATCACAACCACAAACTGCACCCACATCACCAGCACTGGCCTATCAGGCACTCAGCCACAAGTGACATCACAAACACAAACTCCACCCACATCACCAGCACTGGCCTATCAGGCACTGAGCCACAAGTGACATCACAACCACAAACTGCAGCCAGAGGAGAAGCACTGGCCTATCAGGCACTGAGCCACAAGTGGCATCACAAACACAAACCGCACCCACATAACCAGCACTGGCCTATCAGGCCCTGATCCACAAGTGACATCACAAACACAAACTGCAGCCATGTGACCAGCACTGGCCTATCATGCACTCAGCCACAAGTGACATCACAAACACAAACTGCACCCACACCACCAGCACTGGCCTATCAGGCACAGAGCCACAAGTCACATCACAACCACAAACTGCAGCCAGAGGACAAGCACTGGCCTATCAGGCACTGAGCCACAAGTGGCATCACAACCACAAACTCCACCCACA
This sequence comes from Apteryx mantelli, assembly GCF_036417845.1. NCBI lineage: Eukaryota > Metazoa > Chordata > Aves > Apterygiformes > Apterygidae > Apteryx > Apteryx mantelli. The sequence goes on from NC_089988.1 coordinate 15,953,335, forward strand.
TCACCAGCACTGGCCTATCAGGCACTCAGCCACAAGTGGCATCACAACCACAAACTGCACCCACATCACCAGCACCGGCCTATCAGGCACTGAGCCACAAGTCACATCACAAATGTAAACTACACCAACATGAACAGCACTGGCCTATCAGGCACTCAGCCACAAGTGACATCACAAACAAAACCAGCACCCACATCACCAGCACTGGCCTATCAGGCACTCAGCCACAAGTGACATCACAAACACAAACTCCACCCACATCACCAGCACTGGCCTATCAGGCACTGAGCCACGAGTGACATCACAAACACAAACTCCACCCACGTCACCAGCAATGGCCTATCAGGCACTGAGCCACAAGTCACATCACAACCACAAACTGCAGCCACATCACCAGCACTGGCCTATCATGCACTCAGCCACAAGTGACATCACAAACACAAACTCCACCCACAGGACCAGCATTGGCCTATCAGGCACTCAGCCACAAGTGACATCACAACCACAAACTGCAGCCATGTGACCAGCACTGGCCTATCAGGCACTCAGCCACAAGTGACCTCACATCCACAAACTCCACCCACATCACCAGCACTGGCCTATCAGGCACTGAGCCACAAGAGACATCACAACCACAAACTGCAGCCACAGGACCAGCACTGGCCTATCAGGCACTCAGCCACAAGTGACATCACAAACACAAACTCCACCCACATCACCAGCACTGGCCTATCAGGCACTGAGCCACAAGTGACATCACAACCACAAACTGCAGCCAGAGGACAAGCACTGGCCTATCAGGCACTTAGCCACAAGTGGCATCACAAACACAAACCGCGCCCACATAACCAGCACTGGCCTATCAGGCCATGAGCCACAAGTGACATCACAAACACAAACTGCAGCCATGTGACCAGCATGGCCAATCAGGCACTGAGCCACAAGTGACATCACAACCACAAACTCCACCCACATCACCAGCAATGGCCTATCAGGCACTGAACCACAAGTGACATCACAAACACAAACCGCACCCACATCACCAGCACTGGCCTATCAGACACTGAGCCACAAGTGACATCACAACCACAAACTCCACCCACATCACCAGCAATGGCCTATCAGGCACTGAGCCACAAGTCACATCACAACCACAAACTGCAGCCATGTGACCAGCACTGGCCTATCAGGCACTCAGCCACAAGTGACATCACAAACACAAACTCCACCCACAGGACCAGCATTGGCCTATCAGGCACTCAGCCACAAGTGACATCACGAACACAAACTGCACCCACATCACCAGCACTGGCCTATCAGGCACTGAGCCACAAGTGACATCACGAACACAAACTGCACCCACATCACCAGCATGGCCTATCAGGCACTGAGCCACAAGTGACATCACAACGACAAACTCCACCCACATCACCAGCACTGGCCTATCAGGCACTCAGCCACAAGTCACATCACAACCACAAACTCCACCCACATCACCAGCAATGGCCTATCAGGCACTGAGCCACAAGTCACATCACAAACACAAACTGCAGCCACAGGACCACCACTGGCCTATCAGGCACTCAGCCACAACTGACATCACAACCACAAACTGCACCCACATCACCAGCACTGGCCTATCAGGCACTCAGCCACAAGTGGCATCACAACCACAAACTGCAGCCACATCACCAGCACTGGCCTATCAGGCACTGAGCCACAAGTGACATCACAACCACAAACTGCACCCACATCACCAGCAATGGCCTATCAGGCACTGAGCCACAAGTCACATCACAACCACAAACTGCAGCCACATCACCAGCACTGGCCTATCATGCACTCAGCCACAAGTGACATCACGAACACAAACTCCACCCACAGGACAAGCATTGGCCTATCAGGCACTTAGCCACAAGTGACATCACAAACACAAACTGCACCCACATCACCACCACTGGCCTATCAGGCACTCAGCCACAAGTGACATCACAAACACAAACTGCAGCCAGATCACCAGCACTGGCCTATCAGGCACTGAGCCACAAGTGGCATCACAACCACAAACTGCAGCCACAGGACCAGCACTGGCCTATCAGGCACTGAGCCACAAGTCACATCACAACCACAAACTGCACCCACATCACCAGCACTGGCCTATCAGGCACTCAGCCACAAGTGACATCACAAACACAAACTCCACCCACATCACCAGCAATGGCCTATCAGGCCCTGAGCCACAAGTCACATCACAACCACAAACTGCAGCCATGTGACCAGCACTGGCCTATCAGGCACTGAGCCACAAGTGACATCACAAACAAAAACGCACCCACAGGACCAGCACTGGCCTATCAGCCATTCAGCCACAAGTGACATCACAAACACAAACTCCACCCACACCACCAGCACTGGCCTATCAGGCACTGAGCCACAAGTGACATCACAAACACAAACCGCACCCACATAACCAGCACTGGCCTATCAGGCCCTGAGCCACAAGTGACATCACAAACACAAACTGCAGCCATGTGACCAGCACTGGCCTATCATGCACTCAGCCACAAGTGACATCACAAACACAAACTGCACCCACACCACCAGCACTGGCCTATCAGGCACTGAGCCACAAGTCACATCACAAACACAAACTCCACCCACAGCACCAGCACTGGCCTATCAGGCACTCAGCCACAAGTGGCATCACAACCACAAACTCCACCCACATCACCAGCACTGGCCTATCAGGCCATCAGCCACAAGTCACATCACAACCACAAACTCCACCCACAGGTCCAGCACTGGCCTATCAGGCACTGAGCCACAAGTCACATCACAAATGTAAACTACACCAACATGAACAGCACTGGCCTATCAGGCACTCAGCCACAAGTGACATCACAAACAAAACCAGCACCCACATCACCAGCACTGGCCTATCAGGCACTCAGCCACAAGTGACATCACAAACACAAACTCCACCCACATCACCAGCACTGGCCTATCAGGCACTGAGCCACGAGTGACATCACAAACACAAACTCCACCCACGTCACCAGCAATGGCCTATCAGGCACTGAGCCACAAGTCACATCACAACCACAAACTGCAGCCACATCACCAGCACTGGACTATCATGCACTCAGCCACAAGTGACATCACAAACACAAACTCCACCCACAGGACCAGCATTGGCCTATCAGGCACTCAGCCACAAGTGACATCACAACCACAAACTGCAGCCATGTGACCAGCACTGGCCTATCAGGCACTCAGCCACAAGTGACCTCACATCCACAAACTCCACCCACATCACCAGCACTGGCCTATCAGGCACTGAGCCACAAGAGACATCACAACCACAAACTGCAGCCACAGGACCAGCACTGGCCTATCAGGCACTCAGCCACAAGTGACATCACAAACACAAACTCCACCCACATCACCAGCACTGGCCTATCAGGCACTGAGCCACAAGTGACATCACAACCACAAACTGCAGCCAGAGGACAAGCACTGGCCTATCAGGCACTTAGCCACAAGTGGCATCACAAACACAAACCGCGCCCACATAACCAGCACTGGCCTATCAGGCCATGAGCCACAAGTGACATCACAAACACAAACTGCAGCCATGTGACCAGCATGGCCAATCAGGCACTGAGCCACAAGTGACATCACAACCACAAACTCCACCCACATCACCAGCAATGGCCTATCAGGCACTGAACCACAAGTGACATCACAAACACAAACCGCACCCACATCACCAGCACTGGCCTATCAGACACTGAGCCACAAGTGACATCACAACCACAAACTCCACCCACATCACCAGCAATGGCCTATCAGGCACTGAGCCACAAGTCACATCACAACCACAAACTGCAGCCATGTGACCAGCACTGGCCTATCAGGCACTCAGCCACAAGTGACATCACAAACACAAACTCCACCCACAGGACCAGCATTGGCCTATCAGGCACTCAGCCACAAGTGACATCACGAACACAAACTGCACCCACATCACCAGCACTGGCCTATCAGGCACTGAGCCACAAGTGACATCACGAACACAAACTGCACCCACATCACCAGCATGGCCTATCAGGCACTGAGCCACAAGTGACATCACAACGACAAACTCCACCCACATCACCAGCACTGGCCTATCAGGCACTCAGCCACAAGTGACATCACAACCACAAACTCCACCCACATCACCAGCAATGGCCTATCAGGCACTGAGCCACAAGTCACATCACAAACACAAACTGCAGCCACAGGACCACCACTGGCCTATCAGGCACTCAGCCACAACTGACATCACAACCACAAACTGCACCCACATCACCAGCACTGGCCTATCAGGCACTCAGCCACAAGTGGCATCACAACCACAAACTGCAGCCACATCACCAGCACTGGCCTATCAGGCACTGAGCCACAAGTGACATCACAACCACAAACTGCACCCACATCACCAGCAATGGCCTATCAGGCACTGAGCCACAAGTCACATCACAACCACAAACTGCAGCCACATCACCAGCACTGGCCTATCATGCACTCAGCCACAAGTGACATCACGAACACAAACTCCACCCACAGGACAAGCATTGGCCTATCAGGCACTTAGCCACAAGTGACATCACAAACACAAACTGCACCCACATCACCACCACTGGCCTATCAGGCACTCAGCCACAAGTGACATCACAAACACAAACTGCAGCCAGATCACCAGCACTGGCCTATCAGGCACTGAGCCACAAGTGGCATCACAACCACAAACTGCAGCCACAGGACCAGCACTGGCCTATCAGGCACTGAGCCACAAGTGACATCACAACCACAAACTGCACCCACATCACCAGCACTGGCCTATCAGGCACTCAGCCACAAGTGACATCACAAACACAAACTCCACCCACATCACCAGCAATGGCCTATCAGGCCCTGAGCCACAAGTCACATCACAACCACAAACTGCAGCCATGTGACCAGCACTGGCCTATCAGGCACTGAGCCACAAGTGACATCACAAACACAAACACCAAGCAAATGACCAGCACTGGCCTATCAGGCACTGAGCCACAAGTGACATCACAAACACAAACACCAACCAAATGACCAGCACTGGCCTATCAGGCACTGAGCCACAAGTGACATCACAAACAAAAACGCACCCACAGGACCAGCACTGGCCTATCAGCCATTCAGCCACAAGTGACATCACAAACACAAACTCCACCCACACCACCAGCACTGGCCTATCAGGCACTGAGCCACAAGTGACATCACAAACACAAACTGCAGCCATGTGACCAGCACTGGCCTATCATGCACTCAGCCACAAGTGACATCACAACCACAAACTCCACCCACATCACCAGCACTGGCCTATCAGGCACTGAGCCACAAATGACATCACAACCACAAACTCCACCCACATCACCAGCACTGGCCTATCAGGCACTGAGCCACAAGTGACATCACAACCACAAACTGCAGCCAGAGGAGAAGCACTGGCCTATCAGGCACTGAGCCACAAGTGGCATCACAAACACAAACCGCACCCACATAACCAGCACTGGCCTATCAGGCCCTGAGCCACAAGTGACATCACAAACACAAACTGCAGCCATGTGACCAGCACTGGCCTATCATGCACTCAGCCACAAGTCACATCACAAACACAAACTGCACCCACACCACCAGCACTGGCCTATCAGGCACTGAGCCACAAGTCACATCACAAACACAAACTCCACCCACAGCACCAGCACTGGCCTATCAGGCACTCAGCCACAAGTGGCATCACAACCACAAACTGCACCCACATCACCAGCACTGGCCTATCAGGCCATCAGCCACAAGTCACATCACAACCACAAACTCCACCCACAGGTCCAGCACTGGCCTATCAGGCACAGAGCCACAAGTCACATCACAAACACAAACTCCACCCACATCACCAGCACTGGCCTATCAGGCACTCAGCCACAAGTGACATCACAACCACAAACTCCACCCACATCACCAGCACTGGCCTATCAGGCACTGAGCCACAAGTCACATCACAACCACAAACTGCACCCACATCACCAGCACTGGCCTATCATGCACTCAGCCACAAGTGACATCACAAACACAAACTGCACCCACACCACCAGCACTGGCCTATCAGGCACTGAGCCACAAGTCACATCACAAACACAAACTCCACCCACAGCACCAGCACTGGCCTATCAGGCACTCAGCCACAAGTGGCATCACAACCACAAACTCCACCCACATCACCAGCACTGGCCTATCAGGCCATCAGCCACAAGTCACATCACAACCACAAACTCCACCCACAGGTCCAGCACTGGCCTATCAGGCACTGAGCCACAAGTCACATCACAAATGTAAACTACACCAACATGAACAGCACTGGCCTATCAGGCACTCAGCCACAAGTGACATCACAAACAAAACCAGCACCCACATCACCAGCACTGGCCTATCAGGCACTCAGCCACAAGTGACATCACAAACACAAACTCCACCCACATCACCAGCACTGGCCTATCAGGCACTGAGCCACGAGTGACATCACAAACACAAACTCCACCCACGTCACCAGCAATGGCCTATCAGGCACTGAGCCACAAGTCACATCACAACCACAAACTGCAGCCACATCACCAGCACTGGACTATCATGCACTCAGCCACAAGTGACATCACAAACACAAACTCCACCCACAGGACCAGCATTGGCCTATCAGGCACTCAGCCACAAGTGACATCACAACCACAAACTGCAGCCATGTGACCAGCACTGGCCTATCAGGCACTCAGCCACAAGTGACCTCACATCCACAAACTCCACCCACATCACCAGCACTGGCCTATCAGGCACTGAGCCACAAGAGACATCACAACCACAAACTGCAGCCACAGGACCAGCACTGGCCTATCAGGCACTCAGCCACAAGTGACATCACAAACACAAACTCCACCCACATCACCAGCACTGGCCTATCAGGCACTCAGCCACAAGTGACATCACAACCACAAACTGCAGCCAGAGGACAAGCACTGGCCTATCAGGCACTTAGCCACAAGTGGCATCACAAACACAAACCGCGCCCACATAACCAGCACTGGCCTATCAGGCCATGAGCCACAAGTGACATCACAAACACAAACTGCAGCCATGTGACCAGCATGGCCAATCAGGCACTGAGCCACAAGTGACATCACAACCACAAACTCCACCCACATCACCAGCACTGGCCTATCAGGCACTGAACCACAAGTGACATCACAAACACAAACCGCACCCACATCACCAGCACTGGCCTATCAGACACTGAGCCACAAGTGACATCACAACCACAAACTCCACCCACATCACCAGCAATGGCCTATCAGGCACTGAGCCACAAGTCACATCACAACCACAAACTGCAGCCATGTGACCAGCACTGGCCTATCAGGCACTCAGCCACAAGTGACATCACAAACACAAACTCCACCCACATCACCAGTACTGGCCTATCAGGCACTGAGCCACAAGTGACATCACAACCACAAACTGCACCCACATCACCAGCACTGGCCTATCAGGCTCTGAGTCACAAGAGACATCACAACCACAAACTGCACCCACATCACCAGCACTGGCCTATCAGGCACTCAGCCACAAGTGACATCACGAACACAAACTGCACCCACATCACCAGCATGGCCTATCAGGCACTGAGCCACAAGTGACATCACAACGACAAACTCCACCCACATCACCAGCACTGGCCTATCAGGCACTCAGCCACAAGTGACATCACAACCACAAACTCCACCCACATCACCAGCAATGGCCTATCAGGCACTGAGCCACAAGTCACATCACAAACACAAACTGCAGCCACAGGACCACCACTGGCCTATCAGGCACTCAGCCACAACTGACATCACAACCACAAACTGCACCCACATCACCAGCACTGGCCTATCAGGCACTCAGCCACAAGTGGCATCACAACCACAAACTGCAGCCACATCACCAGCACTGGCCTATCAGGCACTGAGCCACAAGTGACATCACAACCACAAACTGCACCCACATCACCAGCAATGGCCTATCAGGCACTGAGCCACAAGTCACATCACAACCACAAACTGCAGCCACATCACCAGCACTGGCCTATCATGCACTCAGCCACAAGTGACATCACGAACACAAACTCCACCCACAGGACAAGCATTGGCCTATCAGGCACTTAGCCACAAGTGACATCACAAACACAAACTGCACCCACATCACCACCACTGGCCTATCAGGCACTCAGCCACAAGTGACATCACAAACACAAACTGCAGCCAGATCACCAGCACTGGCCTATCAGGCACTGAGCCACAAGTGGCATCACAACCACAAACTGCAGCCACAGGACCAGCACTGGCCTATCAGGCACTGAGCCACAAGTGACATCACAACCACAAACTGCACCCACATCACCAGCACTGGCCTATCAGGCACTCAGCCACAAGTGACATCACAAACACAAACTCCACCCACATCACCAGCAATGGCCTATCAGGCCCTGAGCCACAAGTCACATCACAACCACAAACTGCAGCCATGTGACCAGCACTGGCCTATCAGGCACTGAGCCACAAGTGACATCACAAACACAAACACCAAGCAAATGACCAGCACTGGCCTATCAGGCACTGAGCCACAATTGACATCACAAACACAAACACCAACCAAATGACCAGCACTGGCCTATCAGGCACTGAGCCACAAGTGACATCACAAACAAAAACGCACCCACAGGACCAGCACTGGCCTATCAGCCATTCAGCCACAAGTGACATCACAAACACAAACTCCACCCACATCACCAGCACTGGCCTATCAGGCACTGAGCCACAAGTGACATCACAAACACAAACTGCAGCCATGTGACCAGCACTGGCCTATCATGCACTCAGCCACAAGTGACATCACAACCACAAACTCCACCCACATCACCAGCACTGGCCTATCAGGCACTGAGCCACAAATGACATCACAACCACAAACTCCACCCACATCACCAGCACTGGCCTATCAGGCACTGAGCCACAAGTGACATCACAACCACAAACTGCAGCCAGAGGAGAAGCACTGGCCTATCAGGCACTGAGCCACAAGTGGCATCACAAACACAAACCGCACCCACATAACCAGCACTGGCCTATCAGGCACTGAGCCACAAGTCACATCACAAACACAAACTGCAGCCATGTGACCAGCACTGGCCTATCATGCACTCAGCCACAAGTGACATCACAAACACAAACTGCACCCACACCACCAGCACTGGCCTATCAGGCACTGAGCCACAAGTCACATCACAAACACAAACTCCACCCACAGCACCAGCACTGGCCTATCAGGCACTCAGCCACAAGTGGCATCACAACCACAAACTCCACCCACATCACCAGCACTGGCCTATCAGGCACTGAGCCACAAGTGACATCACAAACACAAACTCCACCCACATCACCAGCACTGGCCTATCAGGCACTGAGCCACAAGTGACATCACAACCACAAACTGCAGCCATGTGACCAGCACTGGCCTATCAGGCACTCAGCCACAAGTGGCATCACAAACACAAACCGCACCCACATCACCAGCACTGGCCTATCAGGCCCTGAGCCACAAGTGACATCACAAACACAAACTGCAGCCATGTGACCAGCACTGGCCTATCATGCACTCAGCCACAAGTGACATCACAAACACAAACTCCACCCACATCACCAGCAATGGCCTATCAGGCACTGAGCCACAAGTGACATCACAACCACAAACTGCACCCACATCACCAGCACTGGCCTATCAGGCACTGAGCCACAAATGACATCACAACCACAAACTCCACCCACATCACCAGCACTGGCCTATCAGGCCCTGAGCCACAAGTGGCATCACAACCACAAACTCCACCCACATCACCAGCACTGGCCTATCAGGCCCTGAGCCACAAGTGACATCACAACCACAAACTGCAGACATGTGACCAGCACTGGCCTATCAGGCACTGAGCCACAAGTCACATCACAAACACAAACTGCAGCCACATGACCAGCACTGGCCTATCAGGCACTCAGCCACAAGTGACATCACAAACAAAACCAGCACCCACATCACCAGCACTGGCCTATCAGGCACTGAGCCACAAGTGACATCACAAACACAAACTCCACCCACAGCACCAGCACTGGCCTATCAGGCCCTGAGCCACAAGTGACATCACAAACACAAACTGCACCCACAGGACCAGCACTGGCCTATCAGGCACTCAGCCACAAGTGACCTCACAAACACAAACTGCACCCACATGACTACCACTGGCCTATCAGGCACTGAGCCACAAGAGACATCACAAACACAAACTGCAGCCACATCACCAGCACTGGCCTATCAGGCACTGAGCCACAAGCGAACTCATAACTAAAAACTGCAGCCATGTGACTAGCACTGGCCTATCAGACACTGAGCCACAAGTGACATCACAACCACAAACTCCACCCACAGGACCAGCATTGGCCTATCAGGCACTCAGCCACAAGTGACATCACAAACACAAACTGCAGCCATGTGACCAGCACTGGCCTATCAGGCACTCAGCCACAAGTGACCTCACATCCACAAACTCCACCCACATCACCAGCACTGGCCTATCAGGCACTGAGCCACAAGTCACATCACAACCACAAACTGCAGCCACATCACCAGCACTGGCCTATCAGGCACTCAGCCATAAGTGACATCACAACCACAAACCGCACCCACATCACCAGCACTGGCCAATCAGGCACTGAGCCACAAAATACATCACAAACACAAACTGCAGCCATGTAACCACCACTGCCCTATCAGGCACTGAGCCACAAGTGACATCACAAACACAAACTGCACACACGTGACAGGCACTGGCCAATCAGGCACTGAGCCACAGCTGAAATGACAACCACAAACTGCAGACATGTGACCAGCACTGGCCTGTCAGGCACTCAGCCACAAGTGACCTCACAACCACAAACTACAGCCACAGGACCAGCAATGTCCTATCAGGCACTCAGCCACAAGTGACATCACAAACACAAACTCCACCCACATCACCAGCACTGGCCTATCAGACACTGAGCCACAAGTGACATCACAAACACAAACTCCACCCACATCACCAGCAATGGCCTATCAGGCACTGAGCCACAAGTCACATCACAACCACAAACTGCAGCCACATCACCAGCACTGGCCTATCAGGCACTCAGCCACAAGTGACATCACAACCACAAACTCCACCCACAGGACCAGCATTGGCCTATCAGGCACTGAGCCACAAGTGACATCACAAACACAAACTCCACCCACATCACCAGCACTGGCCTATCAGGCACTCAGCCACAAGTGACATCACAAACACAAACTGCAGCCAGATCACCAGCACTGGCCTATCAGGCACTGAGCCACAAGTGACATCACAACCACAAACTGCAGCCACAGGACCAGCACTGGCCTATCAGGCACAGAGCCACAAGTCACATCACAAACACAAACTCCACCCACATCACCAGCACTGGCCTATCAGGCACTGAGCCACAAATGACATCACAACCACAAACTCCACCCACATCACCAGCACTGGCCTATCAGGCACTGAGCCACAAGTGACATCACAAACACAAACCGCGCCCATATAACCAGCACTGGCCTATCAGGCACTGAGCCACAAGTGACATCACAGCCACAAACTGCACTCACATCACCAGCACTGGCCTATCAGGCACTCAGCTACAAGTGACATCACAAACACAAACTGCAGCCATGTGACCAGCACTGGCCTATCATGCACTCAGCCACAAGTGACATCACAACCACAAACTCCACCCACATCACCAGCACTGGCCTATCAGGCACTGAGCCACAAGTCACATCACAACCACAAACTGCACCCACATCACCAGCACTGGCCTATCAGGCACTCAGCCACAAGTGACATCACAAACACAAACTCCACCCACATCACCAGCAATGGCCTATCAGGCCCTGAGCCACAAGTGACATCACAAACACAAACACCAACCAAATGACCAGCACTGGCCTATCAGGCACTGAGCCACAAGTGACATCACAAACACAAACACCAAGCAAATGACCAGCACTGGCCTATCAGGCACTGAGCCACAAGTGACATCACAAACACAAACACCAACCAAATGACCAGCACTGGCCTATCAGGCACTGAGCCACAAGTGACATCACAAACAAAAACGCACCCACAGGACCAGCACTGGCCTATCAGCCATTCAGCCACAAGTGACATCACAAACACAAACTCCACCCACACCACCAGCAATGCCCTATCAGGCACTGAGCCACAAGTGACATCACAAACACAAACTCCACCCACATCACCAGCACTGGCCTATCAGGCACTGAGCCACAAGTGACATCACAAACACAAACTCCACCCACATCACCAGCACTGGCCTATCAGGCACTGAGCCACAAGTGACATCACAACCACAAACTGCAGCCAGAGGAGAAGCACTGGCCTATCAGGCACTGAGCCACAAGTGGCATCACAAACACAAACCGCACCCACATAACCAGCACTGGCCTATCAGGCCCTGATCCACAAGTGACATCACAAACACAAACTGCAGCCATGTGACCAGCACTGGCCTATCATGCACTCAGCCACAAGTGACATCACAAACACAAACTGCACCCACACCACCAGCACTGGCCTATCAGGCACTGAGCCACAAGTCACATCACAACCACAAACTGCAGCCAGAGGACAAGCACTGGCCTATCAGGCACTGAGCCACAAGTGGCATCACAACCACAAACTCCACCCACATCACCAGCACTGGCCTATCAGGCACTCAGCCACAAGTGGCATCACAACCACAAACTGCACCCACATCACCAGCACCGGCCTATCAGGCACTGAGCCACAAGTCACATCACAAATGTAAACTACACCAACATGAACAGCACTGGCCTATCAGGCACTCAGCCACAAGTGACATCACAAACAAAACCAGCACCCACATCACCAGCACTGGCCTATCAGGCACTGAGCCACAAGTGGCATCACAAACACAAACCGCACCCACATAACCAGCACTGGCCTATCAGGCACTGAGCCACGAGTGACATCACAAACACAAACTCCACCCACATCACCAGCAATGGCCTATCAGGCACTGAGCCACAAGTCACATCACAACCACAAACTGCAGCCACATCACCAGCACTGGACTATCATGCACTCAGCCACAAGTGACATCACAAACACAAACTCCACCCACAGGACCAGCATTGGCCTATCAGGCACTCAGCCACAAGTGACATCACAACCACAAACTGCAGCCATGTGACCAGCACTGGCCTATCAGGCACTCAGCCACAAGTGACCTCACATCCACAAACTCCACCCACATCACCAGCACTGGCCTATCAGGCACTGAGCCACAAGAGACATCACAACCACAAACTGCAGCCACAGGACCAGCACTGGCCTATCAGGCACTGAGCCACAAGTGACATCACAAACACAAACTCCACCCACATCACCAGCACTGGCCTATCAGGCACTGAGCCACAAGTGACATCACAACCACAAACTGCAGCCAGAGGACAAGCACTGGCCTATCAGGCACTTAGCCACAAGTGGCATCACAAACACAAACCGCGCCCACATAACCAGCACTGGCCTATCAGGCCATGAGCCACAAGTGACATCACAAACACAAACTGCAGCCATGTGACCAGCATGGCCAATCAGGCACTGAGCCACAAGTGACATCACAACCACAAACTCCACCCACATCACCAGCAATGGCCTATCAGGCACTGAACCACAAGTGACATCACAAACACAAACCGCACCCACATCACCAGCACTGGCCTATCAGACACTGAGCCACAAGTGACATCACAACCACAAACTCCACCCACATCACCAGCAATGGCCTATCAGGCACTGAGCCACAAGTCACATCACAACCACAAACTGCAGCCATGTGACCAGCACTGGCCTATCAGGCACTCAGCCACAAGTGACATCACAAACACAAACTCCACCCACAGGACCAGCATTGGCCTATCAGGCACTCAGCCACAAGTGACATCACGAACACAAACTGCACCCACATCACCAGCACTGGCCTATCAGGCACTGAGCCACAAGTGACATCACGAACACAAACTGCACCCACATCACCAGCATGGCCTATCAGGCACTGAGCCACAAGTGACATCACAACGACAAACTCCACCCACATCACCAGCACTGGCCTATCAGGCACTCAGCCACAAGTCACATCACAACCACAAACTCCACCCACATCACCAGCAATGGCCTATCAGGCACTGAGCCACAAGTCACATCACAAACACAAACTGCAGCCACAGGACCACCACTGGCCTATCAGGCACTCAGCCACAACTGACATCACAACCACAAACTGCACCCACATCACCAGCACTGGCCTATCAGGCCCTGAGCCACAAGTGACATCACAAACACAAACTGCAGCCATGTGACCAGCACTGGCCTATCATGCACTCAGCCACAAGTGACATCACAAACACAAACCGCACCCACATAACCAGCACTGGCCTATCAGGCACTGAGCCACAAGTGGCATCACAAACACAAACTCCACCCACATCACCAGCACTGGCCTATCAGGCACTGAGCCACAAGTGACATCACAAACACAAACACCAACTAAATGACCAGCACTGGCCTATCAGGCACTCAGCCACAAGTGACATCACAAACAAAAACGCACCCACAGGACCAGCACTGGCCTATCAGCCATTCAGCCACAAGTGACATCACAAACACAAACTCCACCCACACCACCAGCACTGGCCTATCAGGCACTGAGCCACAAGTCACATCACAACCACAAACTGCACCCACATCACCAGCACTGGCCTATCAGGCACTGAGCCACAAGTGACATCACAAACACAAACTCCACCCACATCACCAGCACTGGCCTATCAGGCACTGAGCCACAAGTGACATCACAACCACAAACTGCAGCCAGCTGACTAGCTCTGGCATATCAGGCACTGAGCCACAAGTGACATCACAACCACAAACTGCAGCCAGAGGAGAAGCACTGGCCTATCAGGCACTGAGCCACAAGTGGCATCACAACCACAAACCGCACCCACATAACCAGCACTGGCCTATCAGGCCCTGAGCCACAAGTGACATCACAAACACAAACTGCAGCCATGTGACCAGCACTGGCCTATCATGCACTCAGCCACAAGTGACATCACAAACACAAACCGCACCCACATAACCAGCACTGGCCTATCAGGCACTGAGCCACAAGTGGCATCACAAACACAAACTCCACCCACATCACCAGCACTGGCCTATCAGGCACTGAGCCACAAGTGACATCACAAACACAAACACCAAGCAAATGACCAGCACTGGCCTATCAGGCACTGAGCCACAAGTGACATCACAAACACAAACACCAACCAAATGACCAGCACTGGCCTATCAGGCACTGAGCCACAAGTGACATCACAAACAAAAACGCACCCACAGGACCAGCACTGGCCTATCAGCCATTCAGCCACAAGTGACATCACAAACACAAACTCCACCCACACCACCAGCACTGGCCTATCAGGCACTGAGCCACAATTCACATCACAACCACAAACTGCACCCACATCACCAGCACTGGCCTATCAGGCCCTGAGCCACAAGTGACATCACAAACACAAACTGCAGCCATGTGACCAGCACTGGCCTATCAGGCACTGAGCCACAAGGGACATCACAACCACAAACTGCACCCACATCACCAGCACTGGCCTATCAGGCACTGAGCCACAAGTGACATCACAAACACAAACTCCACCCACATCACCAGCACTGGCCTATCAGGCACTGAGCCACAAGTGACATCACAACCACAAACTGCAGCCAGAGGAGAAGCACTGGCCTATCAGGCACTCAGCCACAAGTGGCATCACAAACACAAACCGCACCCACATAACCAGCACTGGCCTATCAGGCCCTGAGCCACAAGTGACATCACAAACACAAACTGCAGCCATGTGACCAGCACTGGCCTATCATGCACTCAGCCACAAGTGACATCACAAACACAAACCGCACCCACATAACCAGCACTGGCCTATCAGGCACTGAGCCACAAGTGGCATCACAAACACAAACTCCACCCACATCACCAGCACTGGCCTATCAGGCACTCAGCCACAAGTGGCATCACAACCACAAACTGCACCCACATCACCAGCACTGGCCTATCAGGCACTGAGCCACAAGTGACATCACAACCACAAACTGCACCCACATCACCAGCACTGGCCTATCAGGCACTGAGCCACAAATGACATCACAACCACAAACTCCACCCACATCACCAGCACTGGCCTATCAGGCCCTGAGCCACAAGTGGCATCACAACCACAAACTCCACCCACATCACCAGCACTGGCCTATCAGGCCCTGAGCCACAAGTGACATCACAAACACAAACTGCAGACATGTGACCAGCACTGGCCTATCAGGCACTGAGCCACAAGTCACATCACAAACACAAACTGCAGCCACATGACCAGCACTGGCCTATCAGGCACTCAGCCACAAGTGACATCACAAACAAAACCAGCACCCACATCACCAGCACTGGCCTATCAGGCACTGAGCCACAAGTGACATCACAAACACAAACTCCACCCACAGCACCAGCACTGGCCTATCAGGCCCTGAGCCACAAGTGACATCACAAACACAAACTGCACCCACAGGACCAGCACTGGCCTATCAGGCACTGAGCCACAAGTGACATCACAAACACAAACTCCACCCACATCACCAGCAATGGCCTATCAGGCACTGAGCCACAAGTGACATCACAACCACAAACTGCAGCCACATCACCAGCACTGGCCTATCAGGCACTGAGCCACAAGCGAACTCATAACCAAAAACTGCAGCCATGTGACTAGCACTGGCCTATCAGGCACTCAGCCACAAGTGACATCACAAACACAAACTGCAGCCATGTGACCAGCACTGGCCTATCAGGCACTCAGCCACAAGTGACCTCACATCCACAAACTCCACCCACATCACCAGCACTGGCCTATCAGGCACTGAGCCACAAGTCACATCACAACCACAAACTGCAGCCACATCACCAGCACTGGCCTATCAGGCACTCAGCCACAAGTGACATCACAACCACAAACCGCACCCACATCACCAGCACTGGCCAATCAGGCACTAAGCCACAAAATACATCACAAACACAAACTGCAGCCATGTAACCACCACTGCCCTATCAGGCACTGAGCCACAAGTGACATCACAAACACAAACTGCACACACGTGACAGGCACTGGCCAATCAGGCACTGAGCCACAGCTGAAATGACAACCACAAACTGCAGACATGTGACCAGCACTGGCCTGTCAGGCACTCAGCCACAAGTGACCTCACAACCACAAACTACAGCCACAGGACCAGCAATGTCCTATCAGGCACTCAGCCACAAGTGACATCACAAACACAAACTCCACCCACATCACCAGCAATGGCCTATCAGGCACTGAGCCACAAGTCACATCACAACCACAAACTGCAGCCACAGCACCAGCACTGGCCTATCAGGCACTCAGCCACAAGTGACATCACAACCACAAACTCCACCCACAGGACCAGCATTGGCCTATCAGGCACTGAGCCACAAGTGACATCACAAACACAAACTGCACCCACATCACCAGCACTGGCCTATCAGGCGCTGAGCCACAAGTGACATCACAACCACAAACTGCACCCACATCACCAGCATGGCCAATCAGGCACTGAGCCACAAGTGACATCACAACGACAAACTCCACCCACATCACCAGCACTGGCCTATCAGGCACTGAGCCACAAGTGACATCACAACCACAAACTCCACCCACATCACCAGCACTGGCCTATCAGGCACTGAGCCACAAGTGACATCACAACCACAAACTACAGCCACAGGACCAGCAATGGCCTATCAGGCACTGAGCCACAAGTCACATCACAACCACAAACTCCACCCACATCACCAGCACTGGCCTATCAGGCACTGAGCCACAAGTGACATCACAACCACAAACTGCACCCACATCACCAGCACTGGCCTATCAGGCTCTGAGTCACAAGAGACATCACAACCACAAACTGCAGCCACATCACCAGCACTGGCCTATGAGACACTGAGCCACAAGTGACATCACAAACACAAAGTGCACCCACAGGACCAGCAGTGGCCTATCAGGCACTTAGCCACAAGTGACATCACAACCACAAACTCCACCCACATCACCAGCACTGGCCTATCAGGCACAGAGCCACAAGTCACATCACAAACACAAACTGCACCCACATCACCAGCACTGGCCTATCAGACACTGAGCCACAAGTGACATCACAAACACAAACTCCACCCACCTCACCAGCACTGGCCTATCAGGCACGGAGCCACAAGTGACATCACAAACACAAACTCCACCCACATCACCAGCACTGGCCTATCAGACACTGAGCCACAAGTGACATCACAAACACAAACTCCACCCACATCACCAGCACTGGCCTATCAGGCACTGAGCCACAAGTCACATCACAACCACAAACTGCAGCCATGGGACCAGCACTGGCCTATCAGGCACTGAGCCACAAGTGACCTCACAAACACAAACTGCACCCACATGACTACCACTGGCCTATCAGGCACTGAGCCACAAGAGACATCACAAACACAAGCTGCACCCACATCACCAGCACTGGCCTATCAGACACTGAGCCACAAGTCACATCACAACCACAAACTCCACCCACAGCACCAGCACTGGCCTATCAGGCACTGAGCCACAAGAGACATCACAAACAGAAAATGCAGCCACACCACCAGCACTGGCCTATCAGGCACTAAGCCACAAGCGAACTCATAACTAAAAACTGCAGCCATGTGACCAGCATTGGCCTATCAGGCACTGAGACACAAGTGACATCACAAACACAAACTCCACCCACATCACCAGCACTGGCCTATCACGTCCTGAGCCACAAGTGACATCACAAACACAAACTCCACCCACATCACCAGCACTGGCCTATCAGGCACGGAGCCACAAGTGACATCACAAACACAAACTGCACCCACATCACCAGCACTGGCCTATCAGGCACTGAGCCACAAGTGACATCACAAACACAAACTCCACCCACATCACCAGCAATGGCCTATCAGGCACTGAGCCACAAGTGACATCACAACCACAAACACCAACCAAATGACCAGCACTGGCCTATCAGGCACTGAGCCACAAGTGACATCACAAACACAAACTGCAGCCATGTGACCAGCACTGGCCTATCAGGCACTCAGCCACAAGTGACATCACGAACACAAACTCCACCCACATCACCAGCACTGGCCTATCAGGCACTGAGCCACAAGTCACATCACAATCACAAACTCCACCCATAGGACCAGCACTGGCCTATCAGGCACTGAGCCACAAGTGACATCACAACCACAAACTCCACCCACATCACCAGCACTGGCCTATCAGGCACTGAGCCACAAGTCACATCACAACCACAAACTCCACCCACATCACCAGCAATGGCCTATCAGGCACTGAGCCACAAGTGACATCACAACCACAAACTGCACCCACACCACCAGCACTGGCCTATCAGACACTGAGCCACAAGTCACATCACAAACACAAACTGCAGCCAGAGGACAAGCACTGGCCTATCAGGCACTGAGCCACAAGTGGCATCACAACCACAAACTGCACCCACATCACCAGCACTGGCCTATCAGGCACTCAGCCACAAGTGGCATCACAACCACAAACTGCACCCACATCACCAGCACCGGCCTATCAGGCACTGAGCCACAAGTCACATCACAAATGTAAACTACACCAACATGAACAGCACTGGCCTATCAGGCACTCAGCCACAAGTGACATCACAACCACAAACTCCACCCACAGGACCAGCACTGGCCTATCAGGCACTCAGCCACAAGTGACATCACAAACAAAACCAGCACCCACATCAACAGCACTCGCCTATCAGGCACTCAGCCACAAGTGACATCACAAACACAAACTCCACCCACATCACCAGCACTGGCCTATCAGGCACTGAGCCACGAGTGACATCACAAACACAAACTCCACCCACATCACCAGCAATGGCCTATCAGGCACTGAGCCACAAGTCACATCACAACCACAAACTGCAGCCACATCACCAGCACTGGACTATCATGCACTCAGCCACAAGTGACATCACAAACACAAACTCCACCCACAGGACCAGCATTGGCCTATCAGGCACTCAGCCACAAGTGACATCACAACCACAAACTGCAGCCATGTGACCAGCACTGGCCTATCAGGCACTCAGCCACAAGTGACCTCACATCCACAAACTCCACCCACATCACCAGCACTGGCCTATCAGGCACTGAGCCACAAGAGACATCACAACCACAAACTGCAGCCACAGGACCAGCACTGGCCTATCAGGCACTCAGCCACAAGTGACATCACAAACACAAAGTGCACCCACAGGACCAGCACTGGCCTATCAGGCACTGAGCCACAAGTGATATCACAACCACAAACTGCAGCCAGAGGACAAGCACTGGCCTATCAGGCACTTAGCCACAAGTGGCATCACAAACACAAACCGCACCCACATAACCAGCACTGGCCTATCAGGCCATGAGCCACAAGTGACATCACAAACACAAACTGCACCCACATCACCAGCATGGCCAATCAGGCACTGAGCCACAAGTGACATCACAAACACAAACTCCACCCACATCACCAGCAATAGCCTATCAGGCACTGAACCACAAGTGACATCACAAACACAAACCGCACCCACATCACCAGCACTGGCCTATCAGACACTGAGCCACAAGTGACATCACAACCACAAACTCCACCCACATCACCAGCAATGGCCTATCAGGCACTGAGCCACAAGTCACATCACAACCACAAACTGCAGCCATGTGACCAGCACTGGCCTATCAGGCACTCAGCCACAAGTGACATCACAAACACAAACTCCACCCACAGGACCAGCATTGGCCTATCAGGCACTCAGCCACAAGTGACATCACGAACACAAACTGCACCCACATCACCAGCACTGGCCTATCAGGCACTGAGCCACAAGTGACATCACGAACACAAACTGCACCCACATCACCAGCACTGGCCTATCAGGCACTGAGCCACAAGTGACATCACAACGACAAACTCCACCCACATCACCAGCACTGGCCTATCAGGCACTCAGCCACAAGTGACATCACAAACACAAACTCCACCCACATCACCAGCACTGGCCTATCAGGCACTGAGCCACAAGTCACATCACAACCACAAACTGCAGCCACAGGACCACCACTGGCCTATCAGGCACTCAGCCACAACTGACATCACAACCACAAACTGCACCCACATCACCAGCACTGGCCTATCAGGCACTGAGCCACAAGTCACATCACAACCACAAACTGCAGCCACATCACCAGCACTGGCCTATCATGCACTCAGCCACAAGTGACATCACGAACACAAACTCCACCCACAGGACAAGCATTGGCCTATCAGGCACTTAGCCACAAGTGACATCACAAACACAAACTGCAGCCACATCACCAGCACTGGCCTATCAGGCACTCAGCCACAAGTGACATCACAAACACAAACTGCACCCACATCACCAGCACTGGCCTATCAGGCACTGAGCCACAAGTGACATCACAACCACAAACTGCAGCCACAGGACCAGCACTGGCCTATCAGGCACAGAGCCACAAGTCACATCACAACCACAAACTCCACCCACAGGACCAGCACTGGCCTATCAGGCTCTGAGTCACAAGAGACATCACAACCACAAACTGCAGCCACATCACCAGCACTGGCCTATCAGGCACTCAGCCACAAGTGACATCACAAACACAAACTCCACCCACATCACCAGCAATGGCCTATCAGGCACTGAGCCACAAGTGACATCACAACCACAAACTGCAGCCAGAGGAGAAGCACTGGCCTATCAGGCACTGAGCCACAAGTGGCATCACAAACACAAACCGCACCCACATAACCAGCACTGGCCTATCAGGCCCTGAGCCACAAGTCACATCACAAACACAAACTGCAGCCATGTGACCAGCACTGGCCTATCATGCACTCAGCCACAAGTGACATCACAAACACAAACTGCACCCACACCACCAGCACTGGCCTATCAGGCACTGAGCCACAAGTCACATCACAACCACAAACTGCAGCCAGAGGAGAAGCACTGGCCTATCAGGCACTCAGCCACAAGTGACATCACAAACACAAACTGCAGCCATGTGACCAGCACTGGCCTATCAGGCACTCAGCCACAAGTGACATCACAAACACAAACTCCACCCACATCACCAGCACTGGCCTATCAGGCACTGAGCCACAAGTGGCATCACAAACACAAACTCCACCCACATCACCAGCACTGGCCTATCAGGCACTCAGCCACAAGTGGCATCACAACCACAAACTGCACCCACATCACCAGCACTGGCCTATCAGGCACTGAGCCACAAGTGGCATCACAACCACAAACTCCACCCACATAACCAGCACTGGCCTATCAGGCCCTGAGCCACAAGTCACATCACAACCACAAACTGCAGCCATGGGACCAGCACTGGCCTATCAGGCACTGAGCCACAAGTGACCTCACAAACACAAACTGCAGCCACAGGACCAGCACTGGCCTATCAGGCACTGAGCCACAAGTGACCTCACAAACACAAACTGCACCCACATGACTACCACTGGCCTATCAGGCACTGAGCCACAAGAGACATCACAAACACAAACTGCACCCACATCACCAGCACTGGCCTATCAGGCACTGAGCCACAAGTGACATCACAACCACAAACTCCACCCACATCACCAGCACTGGCCTATCAGGCACTGAGCCACAAGTGACATCACAAACACAAACTCCACCCACATCATCAGCAATGGCCTATCAGGCACTGAGCCACAAGTCACATCACAACCACAAACTGCAGCCACATCACCAGCACTGGCCTATCAGGCACTGAGCCACAAGTCACAGCACAATCACAAACTCCACCCACGCTCCTAGCACTGGCGTAGCAGGCACTGAGCCACCACTGACCTCACAACTACAAACAGCACCCAGGCACCTAGCACTGGCCTCGCAGGCACTGAGCCACAAGTGACATCACAAACAAAAACTGCAGCCACAGGACCAGCACTGGCCTAACAGGCACTCAGCCACAAGTGACCTCACAAACACAACCTGCACCCACATGACTACCATGGCCTATCAGGCACTGAGCCACAAGTCACATCACAACCACAAACTCCACCCACAGCACCAGCACTGGCCTATCAGGCACTGAGCCACAAGAGACATCACAACCACAAACTGCAGCCACAAGACCAGCACTGGCCTATCAGGCACTATGCCACAAGTGACCTCACAAACACAAACTCCACCCACATCACCAGCATGGCCTATCAGGCACTGAGCCACAAGTGACATCACAAACACAAACTGCACCCACATGACTACCACTGGCCTATCAGGCACTGAGCCACAAGTGACATCACAACCACAAACTACACGCACATCACCAGCACTGGCCTATCAGGCACTCAGCCACAAGTGACATCACAAACACAAACTCCACCCACATCACCAGCACTGGCCTATCAGGCACTCAGCCACAAGTGACATCACAACCACAAACTCCACCCACAGCACCAGCACTGGCCTATCAGGCACTCAGCCACAAGTGACATCACAAACACAAACCGCACCCACATAACCAGCACTGGCCTATCAGGCACTGAGCCACAAGTGGCATCACAAACACAAACTCCACCCACATCACCAGCACTGGCCTATCAGGCACTCAGCCACAAGTGGCATCACAACCACAAACTGCACCCACATCACCAGCACCGGCCTATCAGGCACTGAGCCACAAGTCACATCACAAATGTAAACTATACCAACATGAACAGCACTGGCCTATCAGGCACTCAGCCACAAGTGACATCACAACCACAAACTCCACCCACAGGACCAGCACTGGCCTATCAGGCACTCAGCCACAAGTGACATCACAAACAAAACCAGCACCCACATCACCAGCACTGGCCTATCAGGCACTCAGCCACAAGTGACATCACAAACACAAACTCCACCCACATCACCAGCACTGGCCTATCAGGCACTGAGCCACGAGTGACATCACAAACACAAACTCCACCCACATCACCAGCAATGGCCTATCAGGCACTGAGCCACAAGTCACATCACAACCACAAACTGCAGCCACATCACCAGCACTGGACTATCATGCACTCAGCCACAAGTGACATCACAAACACAAACTCCACCCACAGGACCAGCATTGGCCTATCAGGCACTCAGCCACAAGTGACATCACAACCACAAACTGCAGCCATGTGACCAGCACTGGCCTATCAGGCACTCAGCCACAAGTGACCTCACATCCACAAACTCCACCCACATCACCAGCACTGGCCTATCAGGCACTGAGCCACAAGAGACATCACAACCACAAACTGCAGCCACAGGACCAGCACTGGCCTATCAGGCACTCAGCCACAAGTGACATCACAAACACAAACTCCACCCACATCACCAGCACTGGCCTATCAGGCACTGAGCCACAAGTGACATCACAACCACAAACTGCAGCCAGAGGACAAGCACAGGCCTATCAGGCACTTAGCCACAAGTGGCATCACAAACACAAACCGCACCCACATAACCAGCACTGGCCTATCAGGCCATGAGCCACAAGTGACATCACAAACACAAACTGCAGCCATGTGACCAGCATGGCCAATCAGGCACTGAGCCACAAGTGACATCACAACCACAAACTCCACCCACATCACCAGCAATGGCCTATCAGGCACTGAACCACAAGTGACATCACAAACACAAACCGCACCCACATCACCAGCACTGGCCTATCAGACACTGAGCCACAAGTGACATCATAACCACAAACTCCACCCACATCACCAGCAATGGCCTATCAGGCACTGAGCCACAAGTGACATCACAACCACAAACTGCAGCCATGTGACCAGCACTGGCCTATCAGGCCCTGAGCCACAAGTGACATCACAAACACAAACTCCACCCACATCACCAGCACTGGCCTATCAGGCACTCAGCCACAAGTGACATCACGAACACAAACTGCACCCACATCACCAGCACTGGCCTATCAGGCACTCAGCCACAAGTGACCTCACAAACACAACCTGCACCCACATGACTACCATGGCCTATCAGGCACTGAGCCACAAGTCACATCACAACCACAAACTCCACCCACAGCACCAGCACTGGCCTATCAGGCACTGAGCCACAAGAGACATCACAACCACAAACTGCAGCCACAAGACCAGCACTGGCCTATCAGGCACTATGCCACAAGTGACCTCACAAACACAAACTCCACCCACATCACCAGCATGGCCTATCAGGCACTGAGCCACAAGTGACATCACAAACACAAACTGCACCCACATGACTACCACTGGCCTATCAGGCACTGAGCCACAAGTGACATCACAACCACAAACTACACGCACATCACCAGCACTGGCCTATCAGGCACTCAGCCACAAGTGACATCACAACCACAAACTCCACCCACATCACCAGCACTGGCCTATCAGGCACTCAGCCACAAGTGACATCACAACCACAAACTCCACCCACAGCACCAGCACTGGCCTATCAGGCACTGAGCCACAAGTGACATCACAAACACAAACCGCACCCACATAACCAGCACTGGCCTATCAGGCACTGAGCCACAAGTGGCATCACAAACACAAACTCCACCCACATCACCAGCACTGGCCTATCAGGCACTCAGCCACAAGTGGCATCACAACCACAAACTGCACCCACATCACCAGCACCGGCCTATCAGGCACTGAGCCACAAGTCACATCACAAATGTAAACTATACCAACATGAACAGCACTGGCCTATCAGGCACTCAGCCACAAGTGACATCACAACCACAAACTCCACCCACAGGACCAGCACTGGCCTATCAGGCACTCAGCCACAAGTGACATCACAAACAAAACCAGCACCCACATCACCAGCACTGGCCTATCAGGCACTCAGCCACAAGTGACATCACAAACACAAACTCCACCCACATCACCAGCACTGGCCTATCAGGCACTGAGCCACGAGTGACATCACAAACACAAACTCCACCCACATCACCAGCAATGGCCTATCAGGCACTGAGCCACAAGTCACATCACAACCACAAACTGCAGCCACATCACCAGCACTGGACTATCATGCACTCAGCCACAAGTGACATCACAAACACAAACTCCACCCACAGGACCAGCATTGGCCTATCAGGCACTCAGCCACAAGTGACATCACAACCACAAACTGCAGCCATGTGACCAGCACTGGCCTATCAGGCACTCAGCCACAAGTGACCTCACATCCACAAACTCCACCCACATCACCAGCACTGGCCTATCAGGCACTGAGCCACAAGAGACATCACAACCACAAACTGCAGCCACAGGACCAGTATTGGCCTATCAGGCACTGAGCCACAAGTGACATCACAAGCACAAACTGCACCCACATCACCAGCATGGCCAATCAGGCACTGAGCCACAAGTGACATCACAAACACAAACTCCACCCACATCACCAGCAATGGCCTATCAGGCACTGAGCCACAAGTGACATCACAACCACAAACTGCAGCCACATCACCAGCACTGGCCTATCAGGCACTGAGCCACAAGCGAACTCATAACTAAAAACTGCAGCCATGTGACTAGCACTGGCCTATCAGGCACTCAGCCACAAGTGACATCACAAACACAAACTGCAGCCATGTGACCAGCACTGGCCTATCAGGCACTCAGCCACAAGTGACCTCACATCCACAAACTCCACCCACATCACCAGCACTGGCCTATCAGGCACTGAGCCACAAGTCACATCACAACCACAAACTGCAGCCACATCACCAGCACTGGCCTATCAGGCACTCAGCCACAAGTGACATCACAACCACAAACCGCACCCACATCACCAGCACTGGCCAATCAGGCACTAAGCCACAAAATACATCACAAACACAAACTGCAGCCATGTAACCACCACTGCCCTATCAGGCACTGAGCCACAAGTGACATCACAAATACAAACTGCACACACGTGACAGGCACTGGCCAATCAGGCACTGAGCCACAGCTGAAATGACAACCACAAACTGCAGACATGTGACCAGCACTGGCCTGTCAGGCACTCAGCCACAAGTGACCTCACAACCACAAACTACAGCCACAGGACCAGCAATGTCCTATCAGGCACTCAGCCACAAGTGACATCACAAACACAAACTCCACCCACATCACCAGCAATGGCCTATCAGGCACTGAGCCACAAGTCACATCACAACCACAAACTGCAGCCACAGCACCAGCACTGGCCTATCAGGCACTCAGCCACAAGTGACATCACAACCACAAACTGCACCCACATCACCAGCACTGGCCTATCAGGCACTGAGCCACAAGTGACATCACAAACACAAACTGCACCCACATCACCAGCACTGGCCTATCAGGCGCTGAGCCACAAGTGACATCACAAGCACAAACTGCACCCACATCACCAGCATGGCCAATCAGGCACTGAGCCACAAGTGACATCACAACGACAAACTCCACCCACATCACCAGCACTGGCCTATCAGGCACTGAGCCACAAGTGACATCACAACCACAAACTCCACCCACATCACCAGCACTGGCCTATCAGGCACTGAGCCACAAGTGACATCACAAACACAAACTACAGCCACAGGACCATCAATGGCCTATCAGGCACTGAGCCACAAGTCACATCACAACCACAAACTCCACCCACATCACCAGCACTGGCCTATCAGGCACTGAGCCACAAGTGACATCACAACCACAAACTGCACCCACATCACCAGCACTGGCCTATCAGGCTCTGAGTCACAAGAGACATCACAACCACAAACTGCACCCACATCACCAGCAATGGCCTATCAGGCACTCAGCCACAAGTGACATCACAAACACAAAGTGCACCCACAGGACCAGCAGTGGCCTATCAGGCACTTAGCCACAAGTGACATCACAACCACAAACTCCACCCACATCACCAGCACTGGCCTATCAGGCACTGAGCCACAAGTGACATCACAAACACAAACTGCACCCACATCACCAGCACTGGCCTATCACGTCCTGAGCCACAAGTGACATCACAAACACAAACTGCACCCACATCACCAGCACTGGCCTATCAGACACTGAGCCACAAGTGACATCACAAACACAAACTGCACCCACATCACCAGCACTGGCCTATCAGGCACGGAGCCACAAGTGACATCACAAACACAAACTGCACCCACATCACCAGCACTGGCCTATCAGGCACTGAGCCACAAGTGACATCACAAACACAAACTCCACCCACATCACCAGCACTGGCCTATCAGGCACTGAGCCACAAGTCACATCACAACCACAAACTGCAGCCATGGGACCAGCACTGGCCTATCAGGCACTGAGCCACAAGTGACCTCACAAACACAAACTGCAGCCACAGGACCAGCACTGGCCTATCAGGCACTCAGCCACAAGTGACCTCACAAACACAAACTGCACCCACATGACTACCACTGGCCTATCAGGCACTGAGCCACAAGAGACATCACAAACACAAACTGCACCCACATCACCAGCACTGGCCTATCAGGCACTGAGCCACAAGTGACATCACAACCACAAACTCCACCCACATCACCAGCACTGGCCTATCAGGCACTGAGCCACAAGTGACATCACAAACACAAACTCCACCCACATCATCAGCAATGGCCTATCAGGCACTGAGCCACAAGTCACATCACAACCACAAACTGCAGCCACATCACCAGCACTGGCCTATCAGGCACTCAGCCACAAGTCACATCACAAACACAAACTCCACCCACAGGACCAGCACTGGCCTATCAGGCACTCAGCCACAAGTGACATCACAACCACAAACTGCACCCACATCACCAGCACTGGCCTATCAGGCACTGAGCCACAAGTCACAGCACAATCACAAACTCCACCCACGCTCCTAGCACTGGCGTAGCAGGCACTGAGCCACCACTGACCTCACAACTACAAACAGCACCCAGGCACCTAGCACTGGCCTCGCAGGCACTGAGCCACAAGTGACATCACAAACAAAAACTGCAGCCACAGGACCAGCACTGGCCTATCAGGCACTCAGCCACAAGTGACCTCACAAACACAACCTGCACCCACATGACTACCATGGCCTATCAGGCACTGAGCCACAAGTCACATCACAACCACAAACTCCACCCACAGCACCAGCACTGGCCTATCAGGCACTGAGCCACAAGAGACATCACAACCACAAACTGCAGCCACAAGACCAGCACTGGCCTATCAGGCACTATGCCACAAGTGACCTCACAAACACAAACTCCACCCACATCACCAGCATGGCCTATCAGGCACTGAGCCACAAGTGACATCACAAACACAAACTGCACCCACATGACTACCACTGGCCTATCAGGCACTGAGCCACAAGTGACATCACAACCACAAACTACACGCACATCACCAGCACTGGCCTATCAGGCACTCAGCCACAAGTGACATCACAACCACAAACTCCACCCACATCACCAGCACTGGCCTATCAGGCACTCAGCCACAAGTGACATCACAACCACAAACTCCACCCACAGCACCAGCACTGGCCTATCAGGCACTCAGCCACAAGTGACATCACAAACACAAACCGCACCCACATAACCAGCACTGGCCTATCAGGCACTGAGCCACAAGTGGCATCACAAACACAAACTCCACCCACATCACCAGCACTGGCCTATCAGGCACTCAGCCACAAGTGGCATCACAACCACAAACTGCACCCACATCACCAGCACCGGCCTATCAGGCACTGAGCCACAAGTCACATCACAAATGTAAACTATACCAACATGAACAGCACTGGCCTATCAGGCACTCAGCCACAAGTGACATCACAACCACAAACTCCACCCACAGGACCAGCACTGGCCTATCAGGCACTCAGCCACAAGTGACATCACAAACAAAACCAGCACCCACATCACCAGCACTGGCCTATCAGGCACTCAGCCACAAGTGACATCACAAACACAAACTCCACCCACATCACCAGCACTGGCCTATCAGGCACTGAGCCACGAGTGACATCACAAACACAAACTCCACCCACATCACCAGCAATGGCCTATCAGGCACTGAGCCACAAGTCACATCACAACCACAAACTGCAGCCACATCACCAGCACTGGACTATCATGCACTCAGCCACAAGTGACATCACAAACACAAACTCCACCCACAGGACCAGCATTGGCCTATCAGGCACTCAGCCACAAGTGACATCACAACCACAAACTGCAGCCATGTGACCAGCACTGGCCTATCAGGCACTCAGCCACAAGTGACCTCACATCCACAAACTCCACCCACATCACCAGCACTGGCCTATCAGGCACTGAGCCACAAGAGACATCACAACCACAAACTGCAGCCACAGGACCAGCACTGGCCTATCAGGCACTCAGCCACAAGTGACATCACAAACACAAACTCCACCCACATCACCAGCACTGGCCTATCAGGCACTGAGCCACAAGTGACATCACAACCACAAACTGCAGCCAGAGGACAAGCACTGGCCTATCAGGCACTTAGCCACAAGTGGCATCACAAACACAAACCGCACCCACATAACCAGCACTGGCCTATCAGGCCATGAGCCACAAGTGACATCACAAACACAAACTGCAGCCATGTGACCAGCATGGCCAATCAGGCACTGAGCCACAAGTGACATCACAACCACAAACTCCACCCACATCACCAGCAATGGCCTATCAGGCACTGAACCACAAGTGACATCACAAACACAAACCGCACCCACATCACCAGCACTGGCCTATCAGACACTGAGCCACAAGTGACATCATAACCACAAACTCCACCCACATCACCAGCAATGGCCTATCAGGCACTGAGCCACAAGTCACATCACAACCACAAACTGCAGCCATGTGACCAGCACTGGCCTATCAGGCCCTGAGCCACAAGTGACATCACAAACACAAACTCCACCCACAGGACCAGCACTGGCCTATCAGGCACTGAGCCACAAGTGACATCACGAACACAAACTGCACCCACATCACCAGCACTGGCCTATCAGGCACTGAGCCACAAGTGACATCACAACGACAAACTCCACCCACATCACCAGCACTGGCCTATCAGGCACTCAGCCACAAGTGACATCACAAACACAAACTCCACCCACATCACCAGCACTGGCTTATCAGGCACTGAGCCACAAGTCACATCACAACCACAAACTGCAGTCACAGGACCACCACTGGCCTATCAGGCACTCAGCCACAACTGACATCACAAACACAAACTGCAGCCACATCACCAGCACTGGCCTATCAGGCACTGAGCCACAAGTGACATCACAACCACAAACTGCAGCCACAGGACCAGCACTGGCCTATCAGGCACAGAGCCACAAGTCACATCACAACCACAAACTCCACCCACATCACCAGCACTGGCCTATCAGGCTCTGAGCCACAAGAGACATCACAACCACAAACTGCACCCACATCACCAGCACTGGCCTATCAGGCACTCAGCCACAAGTGACATCACAAACACAAACTCCACCCACATCACCAGCAATGGCCTATCAGGCACTGAGCCACAAGTGACATCACAACCACAAACTGCAGCCAGAGGAGAAGCACTGGCCTATCAGGCACTGAGCCACAAGTGGCATCACAAACACAAACCGCACCCACATAACCAGCACTGGCCTATCAGGCCCTGAGCCACAAGTCACATCACAAACACAAACTGCAGCCATGTGACCAGCACTGGCCTATCATGCACTCAGCCACAAGTGACATCACAAACACAAACTGCACCCACACCACCAGCACTGGCCTATCAGGCACTGAGCCACAAGTCACATCACAACCACAAACTGCAGCCAGAGGACAAGCACTGGCCTATCAGGCACTGAGCCACAAGTGGCATCACAAACACAAACTCCACCCACATCACCAGCACTGGCCTATCAGGCACTGAGCCACAAGTGGCATCACAACCACAAACTCCACCCACATCACCAGCACTGGCCTATCAGGCACTGAGCCACAAATGACATCACAACCACAAACTCCACCCACATCACCAGCACTGGCCTATCAGGCCCTGAGCCACAAGTGGCATCACAACCACAAACTCCACCCACATCACCAGCACTGGCCTATCAGGCCCTGAGCCACAAGTGACATCACAAACACAAACTGCAGACATGTGACCAGCACTGGCCTATCAGGCACTGAGCCACAAGTCACATCACAAACACAAACTGCAGCCACATGACCAGCACTGGCCTATCAGGCACTCAGCCACAAGTGACATCATAAACAGAAACTGCAGCCACATCACCAGCACTGGCCTATCAGGCACTGAGCCACAAGTGACATCACAACCACAAACTCCACCCACATCACCAGCACTGGCCTATCAGGCACTCAGCCACAAGTGACATCACAAACACAAACTGCAGCCACAGGACCAGCACTGGCCTATCAGGCACTCAGCCACAAGTGACATCACAAACACAAACTCCACCCACATCACCAGCAATGGCCTATCAGGCACTGAGCCACAAGTGACATCACAACCACAAACTGCAGCCACATCACCAGCACTGGCCTATCAGGCACTGAGCCACAAGCGAACTCATAACTAAAAACTGCAGCCATGTGACTAGCACTGGCCTATCAGGCACTCAGCCACAAGTGACATCACAAACACAAACTGCAGCCATGTGACCAGCACTGGCCTATCAGGCACTCAGCCACAAGTGACCTCACATCCACAAACTCCACCCACATCACCAGCACTGGCCTATCAGGCACTGAGCCACAAGTCACATCACAACCACAAACTGCA
The DNA here is from genome assembly GCF_036417845.1 of Apteryx mantelli. Taxonomy (NCBI): domain Eukaryota; kingdom Metazoa; phylum Chordata; class Aves; order Apterygiformes; family Apterygidae; genus Apteryx; species Apteryx mantelli. The sequence goes on from NC_089988.1 coordinate 15,986,713, forward strand.
GCCACATCACCAGCACTGGCCTATCAGGCACTCAGCCACAAGTGACATCACAACCACAAACCGCACCCACATCACCAGCACTGGCCAATCAGGCACTAAGCCACAAAATACATCACAAACACAAACTGCAGCCATGTAACCACCACTGCCCTATCAGGCACTGAGCCACAAGTGACATCACAAACACAAACTGCACACACGTGACAGGCACTGGCCAATCAGGCACTGAGCCACAGCTGAAATGACAACCACAAACTGCAGACATGTGACCAGCACTGGCCTGTCAGGCACTCAGCCACAAGTGACCTCACAACCACAAACTACAGCCACAGGACCAGCAATGTCCTATCAGGCACTCAGCCACAAGTGACATCACAACCACAAACTCCACCCACAGGACCAGCATTGGCCTATCAGGCACTGAGCCACAAGTGACATCACAAACACAAACTGCACCCACATCACCAGCACTGGCCTATCAGGCACTCAGCCGCAAGTGACATCACAAACACAAACTGCACCCACATCACCAGCATGGCCAATCAGGCACTGAGCCACAAGTGACATCACAACGACAAACTCCACCCACATCACCAGCAATGGCCTATCAGGCCCTGAGCCACAAGTGACATCACAACCACAAACTCCACCCACATCACCAGCACTGGCCTATCAGGCACTGAGCCACAAGTGACATCACAAACACAAACTACAGCCACAGGACCAGCAATGGCCTATCAGGCACTGAGCCACAAGTCACATCACAACCACAAACTCCACCCACATCACCAGCACTGGCCTATCAGGCACTGAGCCACAAGTGACATCACAACCACAAACTGCACCCACATCACCAGCACTGGCCTATCAGGCTCTGAGTCACAAGAGACATCACAACCACAAACTGCACCCACATCACCAGCACTGGCCTATCAGGCACTCAGCCACAAGTGACATCACAAACACAAAGTGCACCCACAGGACCAGCAGTGGCCTATCAGGCACTTAGCCACAAGTGACATCACAACCACAAACTCCACCCACATCACCAGCACTGGCCTATCAGGCACTGAGCCACAAGTGACATCACAAACACAAACTGCACCCACATCACCAGCACTGGCCTATCACGTCCTGAGCCACAAGTGACATCACAAACACAAACTGCACCCACATCACCAGCACTGGCCTATCAGACACTGAGCCACAAGTGACATCACAAACACAAACTGCACCCACATCACCAGCACTGGCCTATCAGGCACGGAGCCACAAGTGACATCACAAACACAAACTGCACCCACATCACCAGCACTGGCCTATCAGGCACTGAGCCACAAGTGACATCACAAACACAAACTCCACCCACATCACCAGCACTGGCCTATCAGGCACTGAGCCACAAGTCACATCACAACCACAAACTGCAGCCATGGGACCAGCACTGGCCTATCAGGCACTGAGCCACAAGTGACCTCACAACCACAAACTGCAGCCACAGGACCAGCACTGGCCTATCAGGCACTGAGCCACAAGTGACCTCACAAACACAAACTGCACCCACATGACTACCACTGGCCTATCAGGCACTGAGCCACAAGAGACATCACAAACACAAACTGCACCCACATCACCAGCACTGGCCTATCAGGCACTGAGCCACAAGTGACATCACAACCACAAACTCCACCCACATCACCAGCACTGGCCTATCAGGCACTGAGCCACAAGTGACATCACAAACACAAACTCCACCCACATCATCAGCAATGGCCTATCAGGCACTGAGCCACAAGTCACATCACAACCACAAACTGCAGCCACATCACCAGCACTGGCCTATCAGGCACTCAGCCACAAGTCACATCACAAACACAAACTCCACCCACAGGACCAGCACTGGCCTATCAGGCACTCAGCCACAAGTGACATCACAACCACAAACTGCACCCACATCACCAGCACTGGCCTATCAGGCACTGAGCCACAAGTCACAGCACAATCACAAACTCCACCCACGCTCCTAGCACTGGCGTAGCAGGCACTGAGCCACCACTGACCTCACAACTACAAACAGCACCCAGGCACCTAGCACTGGCCTCGCAGGCACTGAGCCACAAGTGACATCACAAACAAAAACTGCAGCCACAGGACCAGCACTGGCCTATCAGGCACTCAGCCACAAGTGACCTCACAAACACAACCTGCACCCACATGACTACCATGGCCTATCAGGCACTGAGCCACAAGTCACATCACAACCACAAACTCCACCCACAGCACCAGCACTGGCCTATCAGGCACTGAGCCACAAGAGACATCACAACCACAAACTGCAGTCACAGGACCAGCACTGGCCTATCAGGCACTATGCCACAAGTGACCTCACAAACACAAACTCCACCCACATCACCAGCATGGCCTATCAGGCACTGAGCCACAAGTGACATCACAAACACAAACTGCACCCACATGACTACCACTGGCCTATCAGGCACTGAGCCACAAGTGACATCACAACCACAAACTACACGCACATCACCAGCACTGGCCTATCAGGCACTCAGCCACAAGTGACATCACAACCACAAACTCCACCCACATCACCAGCACTGGCCTATCAGGCACTCAGCCACAAGTGACATCACAACCACAAACTCCACCCACAGCACCAGCACTGGCCTATCAGGCACTGAGCCACAAATTACATCACAAACACAAACTGCAGCCATGTGACCAGCACTGGCCTATCAGGCACTGAGCCACAAGTGACATCACAAACACAAACTGCAGACATGTGACCAGCACTGGCCTATCAGGCACTGAGCCACAAGTCACATCCCAACCACAGACTGCAGCCATGTGACCAGCACTGGCCTATCAGGCACTCAGCCACAAGTGACCTCACAAACACAAACTGCAGACATGTGACCAGCACTGGCCTATCAGGCACTGAGCCACAAGTCACATCACAAACACAGTCTCCACCCACAGCACCAGCACTGGCCTATCAGGCACTCAGCCACAAGTGACATCTCAACCACAAACTACAGCCACAGGACCAGCAATGTCCTATCAGGCACTGAGCCACAAGTGACATCATAAACAGAAACTGCAGCCACATCACCAGCACTGGCCTATCAGGCACTGAGCCACAAGCGAACTCATAACTAAAAATTGCAGCCATGTGACCAGCACTGGCCTATCAGACACTGAGACACAAGTGACATCACAAACACAAACTGCAGCCACATCACCAGCACTGGCCTATCAGGCACTGAGCCACAAGTGACATCACAAACACAAACTGCACCCACATCACCAGCACTGGCCTATCAGGCACTGAGCCACAAGTGACATCACAAACACAAACTGCACCCACATGACTACCACTGGCCTATCAGGCACTGAGCCACAAGTGACATCACAACCACAAACTGCAGCCACATCACCAGCACTGGCCTATGAGACACTGAGCCACAAGCGAACTCATAACTAAAAACTGCAGCCATGTGACCAGCACAGGCCTATCAGGCACTGAGACACAAGTGACATCACAACCACAAACTGCAGCCACATCACCAGCACTGGCCTATCAGGCACTCAGCCACAAGTGACATCACAAACACAAACTGGAGCCACAGGACAAGCACTGGCCTATCAGGCACTCAGCCACAAGTGACATCACAAACACAGACTGCACTCATGTGACCAGCACTGGCCTATCAGGCCCTGAGCCACAAGTGACATCACAAACACAAACTGCACCCACATCACCAGCACTGGCCTATCAGGCACTGAGCCACAAGTCACATCACAAACACAAACTCCACCCACAGCACCAGCACTGGCCTATCAGGCACTGAGCCACAAGTGACATCACAAACACAAACACCAACCAAATGACCAGCACTGGCCTATCAGGCACTCAGCCACAAGTGACATCACAAACACAAACTGCACCCAAAGGACCAGCAGTGGCCTATCAGGCACTGAGCCACAAGTGACATCACAAACACAAACACTAAACATGTGAGCAGCACTGGCCTATCAGGCACTGAGCCACAAGTGACATCACAACCACAAACTGCACCCACAGGACCAGCACTGGCCTATCAGGCACTGAGACACAAGTCACATCACAACCACAAACTGCACCCACAGGACCAGCACTGGCCTATCAGGCACTGAGCCACAAGTGACCTCACAACCACAAACTGCACCCACAGGACCAGCACTGGCCTATCAGGCACACAGCCACAAGTGACCTCACAACCACAAACTGCACCCACAGGACCAGCACTGGCCTATCAGGCACTGAGCCACAAGTGACCTCACAACCACAAACACTAAACATGTGAGCAGCACTGGCCTATCAGGCACTGAGACACAACTGACCTCACAACCACAAACTGCACCCACATAACCAGCAGTGGCCTATTAGCCACTGAGCCACAAGTGACATCACAACCACAAACTGCACCCACAGGACCAGCACTGGCCTATCAGGCACTGAGACACAACTGACCTCACAACCACAAACTGCACCCACAGGACCAGCACTGGCCTATCAGGCAGTGAGCCACAAGTGACATCACAAACACAAACTCCACCCACAGCACCAGCACTGGCCAATTAGGCACTCAGCCACAAGTGACATCACAAACACAAACTCCACCCACAGGACTAGCACTGGCCTATCAGGCACTGAGCCACAAGTGACATCACAAACACAAACTCCACCCACATCACCAGCAATGGCCTATCAGGCACTGAGCCACAAGTGACATCACAAACACAAACTGCAGCCACATCACCAGCACTGGCCTATCAGGCACTCAGCCACAAGTGACATCACAAACACAAACTGCACCCACAGGACCAGCATTGGCCTATCAGGCACTCAGCCACAAGTGACATCACAACCACAAACTGCAGCCATGTGACCAGCACTGGCCTATCAGGCACTCAGCCACAAGTGACCTCACATCCACAAACAGCACCCACATCACCAGCACTGGCCTATCAGGCACTCGGCCACAAGTGACATCACAAACACAAACTGCACCCACATCACCAGCACTGGCCTATCAGACACTGAGCCACAAGTGACATCACAACCACAAACTCCACCCACATCACCAGCAATGGCCGATCAGGCACTGAGCCACAAGTCACATCACAACCACAAACTGCAGCCACAGGACCAGCACTGGCCTATCAGGCACTCAGCCACAAGTGACATCACAAACACAAACTCCACCCACAGGACCAGTATTGGCCTATCAGGCACTGAGCCACAAGTGACATCACAAGCACAAACTGCACCCACATCACCAGCATGGCCAATCAGGCACTGAGCCACAAGTGACATCACAACGACAAACTCCACCCACATCACCAGCACTGGCCTATCAGGCACTGAGCCACAAGTGACATCACAAACACAAACTGCAGCCATGTGACCAGCACTGGCCTATCAGGCACTGAGCCACAAGGGACATCACAACCACAAACTGCAGCCATGTGACCAGCACTGGCCTATCAGGCACTGAGCCACAAGTGACATCACAAACACAAACTCCACCCACATCACCAGCACTGGCCTATCAGGCACTGAGCCACAAGTGACATCACAAACACAAACACCAACCAAATGACCAGCACTGGCCTATCAGGCATTCAGCCACAACTGACATCACAAACACAAACTGCAGACATGTGACCAGCACTGGCCTATCAGGCACTGAGACACAAGTGACATCACAAACACAAACTTCACCCACATCACCAGCATGGCCTATCAGGCCCTGAGCCACAAGTGACATCACAAACACAAACTGCACTCATGTGACCAGCACTGGCCTATCAGGCACTGAGCCACAAGTGACATCACAACCACAAATCCCACCCACATCACCAGCACTGGCCTATCAGGCACTGAGCCACAAGTGACATCACAACCACAAACTCCACCCGCATCACCAGCACTGGCCTATCAGGCACTGAGCCACAAGTGACATCACAAACACAAACTGCAGCCATGTGACCAGCACTGGCCTATCAGGCACTGAGCCACAAGTCACATCACAACCACAAACTGCAGCCATGTGACCAGCACTGGCCTATCAGGCACTGAGCGACAAGTGACATCATAAACACAAACTCCACCCACATCACCAGCAATGGCCTATCAGGCACTGAGCCACAAGTCACATCACAAACACAAACTGCAGCCATGTGACCAGCACTGGCCTATCAGGCACTGAGCCACAAGTGACATCACAACCACAAACTGCACCCACATCACCAGCACTGGCCTATCAGGCACTGAGCCACAAGTGACATCACAACCACAAACTCCACCCACATCACCAGCAATGGCCTATCAGGCACTCAGCCACAAGTGACATCACAAACACAAACTGCACCCACACCACCAGCACTGGCCTATCAGGCCCTGAGCCACAAGTGACATCACAAACACAAACTGCAGCCATGTGACCAGCACTGGCCTATCAGGCACTGAGCCACAAGGGACATCACAACCACAAACTGCACCCACATCACCAGCACTGGCCTATCAGGCACTGAGCCACAAGTGACATCACAAACACAAACTGCACCCACATCACCAGCACTGGCCTATCAGGCACTGAGCCACAAGTGACATCACAAACACAAACACCAACCAAATGACCAGCACTGGCCTATCAGGCACTCAGCCACAACTGACATCACAAACACAAACTGCAGACATGTGACCAGCACTGGCCTATCAGGCACTGAGCCACAAGTGACATCACAAACACAAACTCCACCCACATCACCAGCACTGGCCTATCAGGCACTGAGCCACAAGTGACATCACAAACACAAACTCCACCCACATCACCAGCACTGGCCTATCAGGCACTCAGCCACAAGTGACATCACAAACACAAACTTCACCCACATCACCAGCATGGCCAGTCAGGCACTGAGCCACAAGTGACATCACAAACACAAACTGCAGCCATGTGACCAGCACTGGCCTATCAGGCACTGAGCCACAAGTGACATCACAAACACAAACTCCACCCACATCACCAGCACTGGCCTATCAGGCCCTGAGCCACAAGTGACATCACAAACACAAACTCCACCCACATCACCAGCACTGGCCTATCAGGCACTGAGCCACAAGTGACATCACAAACACAAACTCCACCCACAGGACCAGCACTGGCCTATCAGGCACTGAGCCACCACTGACCTCACAACCACAAACAGCACCCACGCACATAGCACTGGCCTAGCAGGCACTGAGCCACCACTGACCTCACAACCACAAACAGCACCCACGCACCTAGCACTGGCCTAACAGGCACTGAGCCACCACTGACCTCACAACCACAAACAGCGGCCACGCACCTAGCACTGGCCTAGCCGGCACAGAGGCACAAGGGACCTCACAACCACAAACAGCACCCACGCACCTAGCACTGGCCTAGCAGGCACTGAGCCACAAGTGACATCACAAACACAAACTCCACCCACAGGACCAGCATTGGCCTATCAGGCACTCAGCCACAAGTGACATCACAAACACAAACTCCACCCACATCACCAGCACTGGCCTATCAGGCCATCAGCCACAAGTCACATCACAAACACAAACTCCACCCACACCACCAGCACTGGCCTATCAGGCACTGAGCCACAAGTCACATCACAAACACAAACTCCACCCACAGCACCAGCACTGGCCTATCAGGCACTCAGCCACAAGTGACATCACAACCACAAACTACAGCCACAGGACCAGCAATGTCCTATCAGGCACTGAGCCACAAGTGACATCATAAACACAAACTGCAGCCACATCACCAGCACTGGCCTATCAGGCACTGAGCCACAAGCGAACTCATAACTAAAAACTGCAGCCATGTGACCAGCACTGGCCTATCAGACACTGAGACACAAGTGACATCACAAACACAAACACCAACCAAATGACCAGCACTGGCCTATCAGGCACTGAGCCACAAGTGACCTCACAAACACAAACTGCACCCACGTGACTACCACTGGCCTAACAGGCACTGAGCCACAAGTGACCTCACAACCACAAACAGCATCCACGCACCTAGCACTGGCCTAGCAGGCACTGAGCCACAAGTCACATCACAACCACAAACTGCAGCCACAGGACCAGCACTGGCCTATCAGGCACTCAGCCACAAGTGACATCACAACCACAAACTGCAGCCACATCACCAGCACTGGCCTATCAGGCACTCAGCCACAAGTGACATCACAAACACAAACTGCACCCACAGGACCAGCATTGGCCTATCAGGCACTCAGCCACAAGTGACATCACAACCACAAACTGCAGCCATGTGACCAGCACTGGCCTATCAGGCACTCAGCCACAAGTGACCTCACATCCACAAACTGCACCCACATCACCAGCACTGGCCTATCAGGCACTCAGCCACAAGTGACCTCACAACCACAAACTCCACCCACATCACCACCACTGGCCTATCAGGCACTGAGCCACAAGTCACATCACAACCACAAACTGCAGCCACATCACCAGCACTGGCCTATCAGGCACTCAGCCACAAGTGACATCACAACCACAAACCGCACCCACATCACCAGCACTGGCCAATCAGGCACTGAGCCACAAAATACATCACAAACACAAACTGCAGCCATGTAACCACCACTGCCCTATCAGGCACTGAGCCACAAGTGACATCACAAACACAAACTGCACACACGTGACAGGCACTGGCCAATCAGGCACTGAGCCACAGCTGAAATGACAACCACAAACTGCAGACATGTGACCAGCACTGGCCTGTCAGGCACTCAGCCAGAAGTGACATCACAACCACAAACAGCACCCACGCACCTAGCACTGGCCTAGCAGGCACTGAGCCACCACTGACCTCACAACTACAAACAGCACCCACATCACCAGCACTGGCCTATCAGGCACTCGGCCACAAGTGACATCACAAACACAAACTGCACCCACATCACCAGCACTGGCCTATCAGACACTGAGCCACAAGTGACATCACAACCACAAACTCCACCCACATCACCAGCAATGGCCGATCAGGCACTGAGCCACAAGTCACATCACAACCACAAACTGCAGCCACAGGACCAGTATTGGCCTATCAGGCACTCGGCCACAAGTGACATCACAAGCACAAACTGCACCCACATCACCAGCATGGCCAATCAGGCACTGAGCCACAAGTGACATCACAACGACAAACTCCACCCACATCACCAGCACTGGCCTATCAGGCACTGAGCCACAAGTGACATCACAAACACAAACTCCACCCACACCACCAGCACTGGCCTATCAGGCACTCAGCCACAAGTCACATCACAACCACAAACCCCACCCACATCACCAGCACTGGCCTATCAGGCACTGAGCCACAAGTCACATCACAACCACAAACTCCACCCGCATCACCAGCACTGGCCTATCAGGCACTGAGCCACAAGTGACATCACAAACACAAACTGCAGACATGTGACCAGCACTGGCCTATCAGGCACTGAGCCACAAGTCACATCACAACCACAAACTGCAGCCATGTGACCAGCACTGGCCTATCAGGCACTGAGCCACAAGTGACATCACAACCACAAACTGCACCCACATCACCAGCACTGGCCAATCAGGCACTGAGCCACAAGTGACATCACAAACACAAACACCAACCAAATGACCAGCACTGGCCTATCAGGCATTCAGCCACAACTGACATCACAAACACAAACTGCAGACATGTGACCAGCACTGGCCTATCAGGCACTGAGCCACAAGTGACATCACAAACACAAACTCCACCCACATCACCAGCACTGGCCTATCAGGCACTGAGCCACAAGTGACATCACAAACACAAACTCCACCCACATCACCAGCACTGGCCTATCAGGCACTGAGCCACAAGTGACATCACAAACACAAACACCAACCAAATGACCAGCACTGGCCTATCAGGCACTGAGCCACAAGTGACATCACAAACACAAACTTCACCCACATCACCAGCATGGCCAGTCAGGCACTGAGCCACAAGTGACATCACAAACAGAAACTGCAGCCATGTGACCAGCACTGGCCTATCAGGCACTGAGCCACAAGTGACATCACAAACACAAACTGCACCCACAGGACCAGCACTGGCCTATCAGGCACTGAGCCACAAGTGACATCACAAACACAAACTGCACTCATGTGACCAGCACTGGCCTATCAGGCACTGAGCCACAAGTGACATCACAACCACAAACCACACCCACATCACCAGCACTGGCCTATCAGGCACTGAGCCACAAGTGGCATCACAACCACAAACTCCACCCGCATCACCAGCACTGGCCTATCAGGCACTGAGCCACAAGTGACATCACAAAAACAAACCGCAGACATGTGACCAGCACTGGCCTATCAGGTACTGAGCCACAAGTGACATCACAAACACAAACTCCACCCACATCACCAGCACTGGCCTATCAGGCACTCAGCCACAAGTGACATCACAAACACAAACTCCACCCACATCACCAGCACTGGCCTATCAGGCGCTGAGCCACAAGTGACATCACAAGCACAAACTGCACCCACATCACCAGCATGGCCAATCAGGCACTGAGCCACAAGTGACATCACAACGACAAACTCCACCCACATCACCAGCACTGGCCTATCAGGCACTGAGCCACAAGTGACATCACAACCACAAACTCCACCCACATCACCAGCACTGGCCTATCAGGCACTGAGCCACAAGTGACATCACAAACACAAACTACAGCCACAGGACCATCAATGGCCTATCAGGCACTGAGCCACAAGTCACATCACAACCACAAACTCCACCCACATCACCAGCACTGGCCTATCAGGCACTGAGCCACAAGTCACATCACAACCACAAAATGCAGCCACAGGACCACCACTGGCCTATCAGGCACTGAGCCACAAGTGACATCACAAACACAAACTCCACCCACATCACCAGCAATGGCCTATCAGGCACTGAGCCACAAGTGACATCACAACCACAAACTGCAGCCACATCACCAGCACTGGCCTATCAGGCACTGAGCCACAAGCGAACTCATAACTAAAAACTGCAGCCATGTGACTAGCACTGGCCTATCAGGCACTCAGCCACAAGTGACATCACAAACACAAACTGCAGCCATGTGACCAGCACTGGCCTATCAGGCACTCAGCCACAAGTGACCTCACATCCACAAACTCCACCCACATCACCAGCACTGGCCTATCAGGCACTGAGCCACAAGTGACATCACAACCACAAACTCCACCCACATCACCAGCAATGGCCTATCAGGCACTCAGCCACAAGTGACATCACAACTACAAACCGCACCCACATCACCAGCAATGGCCTATCAGGCACTCAGCCACAAGTGACATCACAAACACAAACTGCACCCACACCACCAGCACTGGCCTATCAGGCCCTGAGCCACAAGTGACATCACAAACACAAACTGCAGCCATGTGACCAGCACTGGCCTATCAGGCACTGAGCCACAAGGGACATCACAACCACAAACTGCACCCACATCACCAGCACTGGCCTATCAGGCACTGAGCCACAAGTGACATCACAAACACAAACTCCACCCACATCACCAGCACTGGCCTATCAGGCACTGAGCCACAAGTGACATCACAAACACAAACACCAACCAAATGACCAGCACTGGCCTATCAGGCACTCAGCCACAACTGACATCACAAACACAAACTGCAGACATGTGACCAGCACTGGCCTATCAGGCACTCAGCCACAAGTGACATCACAAACACAAACTCCACCCACATCACCAGCACTGGCCTATCAGGCACTGAGCCACAAGTGACATCACAAACACAAACTCCACCCACATCACCAGCACTGGCCTATCAGGCACTCAGCCACAAGTGACATCACAACCACAAACTGCACCCACAGGTCCAGCACTGGCCTAGCAGGCACTGAGCCACCACTGACCTCACAACTGAAAACAGCAGCCACGCACCTAGCACTGGCCTAGCAGGCACTGAGCCACCACTGACCTCACAACTACAAACAGCACCCAGGCACCTAGCACTGGCCTCGCAGGCACTGAGCCACAAGTGACATCACAACCACAAACTGCAGCCACATCACCAGCACTGGCCTATCAGGCACTCAGCCACAAGTGACATCACATCCACAAACTGCACCCACATCACCAGCACTGGCCTATCAGGCACTCAGCCACAAGTGACCTCACAACCACAAACTCCACCCACATCACCACCACTGGCCTATCAGGCACTGAGCCACAAGTCACATCACAACCACAAACTGCAGCCACATCACCAGCACTGGCCTATCAGGCACTCAGCCACAAGTGACATCACAACCACAAACCGCACCCACATCACCAGCACTGGCCAATCAGGCACTGAGCCACAAAATACATCACAAACACAAACTGCAGCCATGTAACCACCACTGCCCTATCAGGCACTGAGCCACAAGTGACATCACAAACACAAACTGCACACACGTGACAGGCACTGGCCAATCAGGCACTGAGCCACAGCTGAAATGACAACCACAAACTGCAGACATGTGACCAGCACTGGCCTGTCAGGCACTCAGCCAGAAGTGACATCACAACCACAAACAGCACCCACGCACCTAGCACTGGCCTAGCAGGCACTGAGCCACAAGTCACATCACAACTACAAACAGCACCCACATCACCAGCACTGGCCTATCAGGCACTCGGCCACAAGTGACATCACAAACACAAACTGCACCCACATCACCAGCACTGGCCTATCAGACACTGAGCCACAAGTGACATCACAACCACAAACTCCACCCACATCACCAGCAATGGCCGATCAGGCACTGAGCCACAAGTCACATCACAACCACAAACTGCAGCCACAGGACCAGTATTGGCCTATCAGGCACTCGGCCACAAGTGACATCACAAGCACAAACTGCACCCACATCACCAGCATGGCCAATCAGGCACTGAGCCACAAGTGACATCACAACGACAAACTCCACCCACATCACCAGCACTGGCCTATCAGGCACTGAGCCACAAGTCACATCACAAACACAAACTCCACCCACACCACCAGCACTGGCCTATCAGGCACTCAGCCACAAGTCACATCACAACCACAAACCCCACCCACATCACCAGCACTGGCCTATCAGGCACTGAGCCACAAGTCACATCACAACCACAAACTCCACCCGCATCACCAGCACTGGCCTATCAGGCACTGAGCCACAAGTGACATCACAAACACAAACTGCAGACATGTGACCAGCACTGGCCTATCAGGCACTGAGCCACAAGTCACATCACAACCACAAACTGCAGCCATGTGACCAGCACTGGCCTATCAGGCACTGAGCCACAAGTGACATCACAACCACAAACTGCACCCACATCACCAGCACTGGCCAATCAGGCACTGAGCCACAAGTGACATCACAAACACAAACACCAACCAAATGACCAGCACTGGCCTATCAGGCATTCAGCCACAACTGACATCACAAACACAAACTGCAGACATGTGACCAGCACTGGCCTATCAGGCACTGAGCCACAAGTGACATCACAAACACAAACTCCACCCACATCACCAGCACTGGCCTATCAGGCACTCAGCCACAAGTGACATCACAAACACAAACTGCAGCCATGTGACCAGCACTGGCCTATCAGGCACTGAGCCACAAGTGACATCACAAACACAAACTGCACCCACAGGACCAGCACTGGCCTATCAGGCCCTGAGCCACAAGTGACATCACAAACACAAACTGCACTCATGTGACCAGCACTGGCCTATCAGGCACTGAGCCACAAGTGACATCACAACCACAAACCACACCCACATCACCAGCACTGGCCTATCAGGCACTGAGCCACAAGTGGCATCACAACCACAAACTCCACCCGCATCACCAGCACTGGCCTATCAGGCACTGAGCCACAAGTGACATCACAAAAACAAACCGCAGACATGTGACCAGCACTGGCCTATCAGGTACTGAGCCACAAGTGACATCACAAACACAAACTCCACCCACATCACCAGCACTGGCCTATCAGGCACTCAGCCACAAGTGACATCACAAACACAAACTCCACCCACATCACCAGCACTGGCCTATCAGGCACTGAGCCACAAGTCACATCACAACCACAAAATGCAGCCACAGGACCACCACTGGCCTATCAGGCACTGAGCCACAAGTGACATCACAAACACAAACTCCACCCACATCACCAGCAATGGCCTATCAGGCACTGAGCCACAAGTGACATCACAACCACAAACTGCAGCCACATCACCAGCACTGGCCTATCAGGCACTGAGCCACAAGCGAACTCATAACTAAAAACTGCAGCCATGTGACTAGCACTGGCCTATCAGGCACTCAGCCACAAGTGACATCACAAACACAAACTGCAGCCATGTGACCAGCACTGGCCTATCAGGCACTCAGCCACAAGTGACCTCACATCCACAAACTCCACCCACATCACCAGCACTGGCCTATCAGGCACTGAGCCACAAGTGACATCACAACCACAAACTCCACCCACATCACCAGCAATGGCCTATCAGGCACTCAGCCACAAGTGACATCACAACTACAAACCGCACCCACATCACCAGCAATGGCCTATCAGGCACTCAGCCACAAGTGACATCACAAACACAAACTGCACCCACACCACCAGCACTGGCCTATCAGGCCCTGAGCCACAAGTGACATCACAACCACAAACTGCACCCACAGGTCCAGCACTGGCCTAGCAGGCACTGAGCCACCACTGACCTCACAACTGAAAACAGCAGCCACGCACCTAGCACTGGCCTAGCAGGCACTGAGCCACCACTGACCTCACAACCACCAACAGCAGCCTCGCACCTAGCACTGGCCTAGCAGGCACTGAGCCACAAGTGACCTCACAACCACAAACAGCACCCACGCACCTAGCACTGGCCTAGCAGGCACTGAGCCACCACTGACCTCACAACCACAAACAGCAGCCACGCACCTAGCACTGGCCTAGCAGGCACTGAGCCACCACTGACCTCACAACTACAAACAGCACCCAGGCACCTAGCACTGGCCTCGCAGGCACTGAGCCACAAGTGACATCACAACCACAAACTGCAGCCACATCACCAGCACTGGCCTATCAGGCACTCAGCCACAAGTGACATCACAAACACAAACTCCACCCACATCACCAGCACTGGCCTAGCAGGCACTGAGCCACAAGTGACATCACAACCACAAACTCCACCCACATCACCAGCACTGGCCTATCAGGCACTGAGCCACAAGTGACATCACAAACACAAACACCAACCAAATGACCAGCACTGGCCTATCAGGCACTCAGCCACAAGTGACATCACAACCACAAACACCAACCAAATGACCAGCACTGGCCTATCAGGCACTGAGCCACAAGTGGCATAACAACCACAAACTACAGCCACAGGACCAGCACTGGCCTATCAGGCACTCAGCCACAAGTGACATCACAAACACAAACTGCACCCACATCACCACCACTGGCCTATCAGGCACTCAGCCACAAGTGACATCACAACCACAAACTGCACCCACAGGACCAGCACTGGCCTATCAGGTACTGAGCCACAAGTGACATCACAAACACAAACTGCACCAAAATGACTACCACTGGCCTATCAGGCACTGAGCCACAAGTCACATCACAACCACAAACTACAGCCATGTGACCAGCACTGGCCTATCAGGCACTCAGCCACAAGTGACATCACAAACACAAACTCCACCCACATCACCAGCACTGGCCTCTCAGGCACTGAGCCACAAGTGACATCACAAACACAAACTGCACCCACATCACCAGCATGGCCTATCAGGCACTGAGCCACAAGTGACATCACAAACACAAACTTCATCCACATCACCAGCACTGGCCTATCAGGCACTGAGCCACAAGTGACATCACAACCACAAACTGCAGCCATGTGACCACCACTGGCCTATCAGGCACTGAGCCACAAGTCACATCACAACCACAAACTGCAGCCATGTGACCAGCACTGGCCTATCAGGCACTGAGCCACAAGTGACATCACAACCACAAACTGCACCAAAATGACTACCACTGGCCTATCAGGCACTGAGCCACAATGACATCACAAACACAAACTGCAGACATGTGACCAGAACTGGCCTATCAGGCACTGAGCCACAAGTGACATCACAAACACAAACTGCAGCCATGTGACCAGCACTGGCCTATCAGGCACTGAGCCACAAGTGACATCACAAAAACAAACTGCACCCACATCACCAGCACTGGCCTATCAGGCACTATGCCACAAGTGACATCACAAACACAAACTGCAGCCACAGGACCAGCACTGGCCTATCAGGCACTGAGACACAAGTGACATCACAAACACAAACTCCACCCACATCACCAGCACTGGCCTATCAGGCACTCAGCCACAAGTGACATCACAAACACAAACACCAACCAAATGACCAGCCCTGGCCTATCAGGCACTCAGCCACAAGTGACATCACAAACACAAACTGCACACACGTGACCAGCACTGGCCAATCAGGCACTGAGCCACAAGTGACATCACAACCACAAACTCCACCCACATCACCAGCACTGGCCTATCAGGCACTGAGCCACAAGTGACCTCACAACCACAAACAGCAGCCACAGGACCAGCAATGTCCTAACAGGCACTGAGCCACAAGTGACATCACAAACACAAACTGCACCCACATCACCACCACTGGCCTATCAGACAATCAGCCACAAGTGACATCACAAACACAAACTCCACCCACATCACCAGCAATGGCCTATCAGGCACTGAACCACAAGTGACATCACAAACACAAAGCGCACCCACATCACCAGCACTGGCCAATCAGGCACTGAGCCACAAATTACATCACAAACACAAACTGCAGCCATGTAACCACCACTGGCCTTTCAGGCACTGAGCCACAGCTGAAATCACAACCACAAACTGAAGACATGTGACCAGCACTGGCCTATCAGGCACTCAGCCACAAGTGGCATCACAACCACAAACTGCACCCACAGGACCAGCACTGGTCTATCAGGCACTGAGCCACAAGTGACATCACAAACACAAACTGCAGCCATGTGACCAGCACTGGCCTATCAGGCACTGAGCCACAAGTGACATCAAAAACACAAACTGCACCCACATCACCAGCACTGGCCTATCAGGCACTATGCCACAAGTGACCTCACAAACACAAACTCCACCCACATCACCAGCACTGGCCTATCAGGCACTGAGCCACAAGTGACATCACAAACACAAACTGCACCCACATCACCAGCACTGGCCTATCAGGCACTGAGCCACAAGTCACATCACAACCACAAACTGCACCCACATCACCAGCACTGGCCTATCAGGCACTGAGCCACAAGTGACATCACAAACACAAACTGCACCCACATGACCAGCACTGGCCTATCAGGCACTGAGCCACAAGTCACATCACAAACACAAACTCCACCCACAGCACCAGCACTGGCCTATCAGGCACTCAGCCACAAGTGACATCACAACCACAAACTACAGCCACAGGACCAGCAATGTCCTATCAGGCACTGAGCCACAAGTGACATCATAAACACAAACTGCAGCCACATCACCAGCACTGGCCTATCAGGCACTGAGCCACAAGCGAACTCATAACTAAAAACTGCAGCCATGTGACCAGCACTGGCCTATCAGACACTGAGACACAAGTGACATCACAACCACAAACTGCAACCACAGGACCAGCACTGGCCTATCAGACACTGAGACACAAGTGACATCACAACCACAAACTGCAACCACAGGACCAGCACTGGCCTAACAGGCACTGAGCCACAAGTGACCTCACAACCACAAACTCCACCCACAGCACCAGCACTGGCCTATCAGGCACTGAGCCACAAGTGACATCACAAACACAAACACCAACCAAATGACCAGCACTGGCCTATCAGGCACTCAGCCACAACTGACATCACAAACACAAACTGCACACACGTGACCAGCACTGGCCAATCAGGCACTGAGCCACAAGTGACAACACAAACACAAACTGCACCCCCGTGACTACCACTGGCCTATCAGGCACTCAGCCACAAGTGACATCACAAACACAAACTCCACCCACATCACCAGCACTGGCCTATCAGGCACTGAGCCACAAGTGACATCACAAACACAAACTCCACCCACATCACCAGCACTGGCCTATCAGGCACTCAGCCACAAGTGACATCACAACCACAAACTGCACCCACAGATCCAGCACTGGCCTATCAGGCACTGAGCCACAAGTGGCATCACAAACACAAACAGCAGCCATGCACCTAGCACTGACCTAGCCGGCACGGAGCCACAAGTGACCTCACAACCACAAAGAGCACCCACGCACCTAGCACTGGCCTAGCAGGCACTGAGCCACCACTGACCTCACAACCACAAACAGCACCCACGCTCCTAGCACTGGCCTAGCAGGCACTGAGCCACCACTGACCTCACAACCACAAACAGCACCCAAGCACCTAGCACTGGCCTCGCAGGCACTGAGCCACAAGTGACATCACAACCACAAACTGCACCCACATCACCAGCATGGCCTATCAGGCACTCAGCCACAAGTGACATCACAAACACAAACTCCACCCACATCACCAGCACTGGCCTATCAGGCACTGAGCCACAAGTGACATCACAACCACAAACTGCAGCCACAGGATCAGCACTGGCCTATCAGGCACTCAGCCACAAGTGACATCACAAACACAAACTGCACCCACACCACCAGCACTGGCCTATCAGGCACTGAGCCACAAGTGACATCACAAACACAAACTCCACCCACATGACTACCACTGGCCTATCAGGCACTGAGCCACAAGTGACATCATAAACACAAACACCAACCAAATGACCAGCACTGGCCTATCAGGCACTCAGCCACAAGTGACATCACGACCACAAACTGCACACACGTGACCAGCACTGGCCTATCAGGCACTGAGCCACAAGTCACATCACAAACACAAACTCCACCCACAGCACCAGCACTGGCCTATCAGGCACTCAGCCACAAGTGACATCACAACCACAAACTACAGCCACAGGACCAGCAATGTCCTATCAGGGACTGAGCCACAAGTGACATCATAAACACAAACTGCAGCCACATCACCAGCACTGGCCTATCAGGCACTGAGCCACAAGCGAACTCATAACTAAAAACTGCAGCCATGTGACCAGCATTGGCCTATCAGACACTGAGCCACAAGTGACATCACAAACACAAACACCAACCAAATGACCAGCACTGGCCTATCAGGCACTGAGCCACAAGTGACATCACAAACACAAACACCAACCAAATGACCAGCACTGGCCTATCAGGCACTCAGCCACAACTGACATCACAAACACAAACTGCAGACATGTGACCAGCACTGGCCTATCAGGCACTGAGCCACAAGTGACATCACAAACACAAACTGCACCCACGTGACTACCAGTGGCCTAACAGGCACTGAGCCACAAGTGACATCACAAACACAAACTCCACCCACATCACCAGCAATGCCCTATCAGGCACTGAGCCACAAGTGACATCACAAACACAAACTCCACCCACATCACCAGCACTGGCCTATCAGGCACTGAGCCACAAGTGACATCACAACCACAAACTGCACCCACAGTTCCAGCACTGGCCTATCAGGCACTGAGCCACAAGTGACCTCAAAACCATAAACTGCAGCCACAGGACAAGCACTGGCCTATCAGGCACTGAGCCACAAGTGACCTCACAAACACAAACTCCACCCACATCACCAGCACTGGCCTATCAGGCACTGAGCCACAAGTGACATCACAAACACTAACTGCACCCACAGGACCAGCACTGGCCTATCAGACACTGAGCCACAAGTGACATCACAAACACAAACTCCACCCACAGCACCAGCACTGGCCTGTCAGGCACTGAGCCACAAGTGACATCACAAACACAAACTGCACCCACATCACCAGCACTGGCCTATCAGGCACTGAGCCACAAGTGACATCACAAACACAAACACCAACCAAATGACCAGCACTGGCCTATCAGGCACTGAGCCACAAGTGACATCACAAACACAAACTGCACACACGTGACCAGCACTGGCCAATCAGGCACTGAGCCACAAGTGACATCACAAACACAAACTTCACCCACATCACCAGCACTGGCCTATCAGGCACTCAGCCCAAAGTGACCTCACAACCACAAACTACAGCCACAGGACCAGCAATGTCCTATCAGGCACTGAGCCACAAGTGACATCACAAACACAAACTCCACCCACAGCACCAGCACTGGCCTATCAGGCACTGAGCCACAAATTACATCACAAACACAAACTGCAGCCACGTGACCAGCACTGGCCTATCAGGCACTGAGCCACAAGTGACATCACAACCACAGACTGCAGCCATGTGACCAGCACTGGCCTATCAGGCACTGAGCCACAAGTGACATCACAAACACAAACTGCAGACATGTGACCAGCACTGGCCTATCAGGCACTGAGCCACAAGTGACATCACAAACACAAAATGCAGCCACATGACCAGCACTGGCCTATCAGGCACTGAGCCACAAGTCACATCACAACCACAAACTACACGCACATCACCAGCACTGGCCTATCAGGCACTGAGCCACAAGTGACATCACAACCACAAACTCCACCCACATCACCAGCACTGGCCTATCAGGCACTCAGCCCAAAGTGACCTCACAACCACAAACTACAGCCACAGGACCAGCAATGTCCTATCAGGCACTGAGCCACAAGCGAACTCATAATAAAAACTGCAGCCATGTGACCAGCATTGGCCTATCAGACACTGAGACACAAGAGACATCACAAACACAAACTGCAGCCACAGGACCAGCACTGGCCTATCAGGCACTGAGCCACAAGTGACATCATAAACACAAACTGCACCCACATGACTACCACTGGCCTATCAGGCCATCAGCCACAAGTCACATCACAACCACAAACTCCACCCACAGCACCAGCACTGGCCTATCAGGCACTGAGCCACAAGTGACATCACAAACACAAACTCAACCCACATCACCAGCACTGGCCTATCAGGCACTGAGCCACAAGTGACCTCACAAACACAAACTGCACCCACATGACTAACACTGGCCTAACAGGCACTGAGCCACAAGTGACCTCACAAACACAAACTCCACCCACAGCACCAGCACTGGCCTATCAGGCACTATGCCACAAGTGACCTCACAAACAAAAACTGCACACACGTGACCAGCACTGGCCTATCAGGCACTGAGCCACAAGTGACCTCACAAACACAAACTGCAGACATGTGACCAGCACTGGCCTATCAGGCACTGAGCCACAAGCGAACTCATAACTAAAAACTGCAGCCATGTGACCAGCATTGGCCTATCAGGCACTGAGCCACAAGTGACATCACAAACACAAACACCAACCAAATGACCAGCACTGGCCTATCAGGCACTCAGCCACAACTGACATCACAAACACAAACTGCACCCACGTGACTACCACTGGCCTATCAGGCACTGAGCCACAAGTGACATCACAACCACAAACTGCAGCCACAGGACCACCACTGGCCTATCAGGCACTCAGCCACAACTGACATCACAACCACAAACTGCACCCACATCACCAGCACTGGCCTATCAGGCACTCAGCCGCAAGTGACATCACAAACACAAACTGCACCCACATCACCAGCATGGCCAATCAGGCACTGAGCCACAAGTGACATCACAACGACAAACTCCACCCACATCACCAGCACTGGCCTATCAGGCACTGAGCCACAAGTGACATCACAACCACAAACTCCACCAACAGGTCCAGCACTGGCCTATCAGGCACTGAGCCACAAGTGGCATCACAAACACAAACAGCAGCCATGCACCTAGCACTGACCTAGCCGGCACGGAGCCACAAGTGACCTCACAACCACAAACAGCACCCAGGCACCTAGCACTGGCCTAGCAGGCACTGAGCCACCACTGACCTCACAACCACAAACAGCAGCCACGCACCTAGCACTGGCCTAGCAGGCACTGAGCCACCACTGACCTCACAACTACAAACAGCACCCAGGCACCTAGCACTGGCCTCGCAGGCACTGAGCCACCACTGACATCACAACCACAAACTGCAGCCACAGGACCAGCATGGCCTCTCAGGCACTGAGCCACAAGTGACATCACAAACACAAACTCCACCCACATCACCAGTACTGGCCTATCAGGCACTGAGCCACAAGTGACATCACAACCACAAACTGCACCCACATCACCAGCACTGGCCTATCAGGCACTGAGCCACAAGGGACATCACAACCACAAACTCCACCCACATCACCAGCACTGGCCTATCAGGCACTCAGCCACAAGTGACATCACAAACACAAACACCAACCAAATGACCAGCACTGGCCTATCAGGCACTGAGCCACAAGCGACATCACAACCACAAACTCCACCCACATCACCAGCACTGGCCTATCAGGCACTGAGCCACAAGTGACATCACAAACACAAACTGCAGACATGTGACCAGCACTGGCCTATCAGGCACTGAGCCACAAGTTGACATCACAAACACAAACTGCACCCACAGGACAAGCACTGGCCTATCAGGCACTGAGCCACAAGTGACATCATAAACACAAACTGCACCCACATCACCACCACTGGCCTATCAGGCACTGAGCCACAAGTGACATCACAACCACAAACTCCACCCACATCACCAGCACTGGCCTCTCAGGCACTGAGCCACAAGTGACATCACAAAAACAAACTCCACCCACATCACCAGCATGGCCTATCAGGCACTGAGCCACAAGTGACATCACAACCACAAACTCCACCCACATCACCAGCACTGGCCTCTCAGGCACTGAGCCACAAGTGACATCACAACCACAAACTCCACCCACAGCACCAGCACTGGCCTATCAGGCACTGAGCCACAAGTGACATCACAAACACAAACACCAACCAAATGACCAGCACTGGCCTATCAGGCACTGAGCCACAAGTGACATCACAAACACAAACCGCACCCACATCACCAGCACTGGCCAATTAGGCACTGAGCCACAAGTGACATCACAAACACAAACTGCAGCCATGTGACCAGCACTGGCCTATCAGGCACTGAGCCACAAGTGACATCACAAACACAAACTGCACCCACATCACCAGCACTGGCCTATCAGGCACTGAGCCACAAGTGACATCACAAACACAAACTGCACCCACATCACCAGCACTGGCCTATCAGGCACTGAGCCACAAGTGACATCACAAACACAAACTCCACCCACATCACCAGCACTGGCCTATCAGGCACTGAGCCACAAGTGACATCACAAACACAAACTGCAACCACATCACCAGCACTGGCCTATCAGGCACTGAGCCACAAGTCACATCACAAACACAAACTCCACCCACAGGACCAGCACTGGCCTATCAGGCACTGAGCCACAAATTACATCACAAACACAAACTGCAGCCACAGGACCAGCACTGGCCTAGCAGGCACTCAGCCACAAGTGACATCACAACCACAAACTCCACCCACAGCACCAGCACTGGCCTATCAGGCACTGAGCCACAAGTCACATCACAACCACAAACTCCACCCACAGCACCAGCACTGGCCTATCAGACACTGAGCCACAAGTCACATCACAACCACAAACTGCAGCCAGAGGACAAGCACTGGCCTATCAGGCACTGAGCCACAAGTGACATCACAAACACAAACTCCACCCACATCACCAGCACTGGCCTATCAGGCACTGAGCCACAAGTGACATCACAACCACAAACTGCAGACATGTGACCAGCACTGGCCTATCAGGCACTGAGCCACAAGTCACATCACAACCACAAACTGCAGCCATGTGACCAGCACTGGCCTATCAGGCACTGAGCCACAAGCGACATCACAACCACAAACTCCACCCACATCACCAGCAGTGGCCTATCAGGCACTGAGCCACAAGTGACATCACAAACACAAACTGCAGACATGTGACCAGAACTGGCCTATCAGGCACTGAGCCACAAGTTGACATCACAAACACAAACTGCACCCACAGGACAAGCACTGGCCTATCAGGCACTGAGCCACAAGTGACATCACAAACACAAACTGCACCCACAGGACAAGCACTGGCCTATCAGGCACTATGCCACAAGTGACATCACAAACACAAACTGCACCCACATCACCAGCACTGGCCTCTCAGGCACTGAGCCACAAGTGACATCACAAAAACAAACTCCACCCACATCACCAGAATGGCCAATCAGGCACTGAGCCACAAGTGACATCACAACGACAAACTCCACCCACATCACCAGCACTGGCCTATCAGGCACTGAGCCACAAGTGGCATCACAACCACAAACTCCACCCACAGCACCAGCACTGGCCTATCAGGCACTGAGCCACAAGTGACATCACAAACACAAACACCAACCAAATGACCAGCACTGGCCTATCAGGCACTCAGCCACAAGTGACATCACAAACACAAACTGCACCCACATCACCACCACTGGCCTATCAGGCACTCAGCCACAAGTGACATCACAAACACAAACTGCAGCCACATCACCAGCACTGGCCAATCAGGCACTGAGCCACAAGCGAACTCATAACTAAAAACTGCAGCCATGTGACCAGCACTGGCCTATCAGACACTGAGACACAAGTGACATCACAAACACAAACTGCACCCACAGGACCAGCACTGGCCTATCAGGCACTATGCCACAAGTGACCTCACAAACACAAACTGCAGCCACAGGACCAGCACTGGCCTATCAGGCACTGAGCCACAAGTGACATCATAAACACAAACTGCACCCACATGACTACCACTGGCCTATCAGGCACTGAGCCACAAGTGACATCACAACCACAAACTCCACCCACATCACCAGCAATGGCCTATCAGGCCCTGAGCCACAAGTGACATCACAAACACAAACTCCACCCACAGCACCAGCACTGGCCTATCAGGCACTCAGCCACAAGTGACATCACAACCACAAACTACAGCCACAGCACCAGCAATGTCCTATCAGGCACTGAGCCACAAGTGACATCATAAACACAAACTGCAGCCACATCACCAGCACTGGCCTATCAGGCACTGAGCCACAAGCGAACTCATAACTAAAAACTGCAGCCATGTGACCAGCATTGGCCTACCAGGCACTGAGCCACAAGTGACATCACAAACACAAACACCAACCAAATGACCAGCACTGGCCTATCAGGCACTCAGCCACAACTGCCATCACAAACAAAAACTGCAGACATGTGACCAGCACTGGCCTATCAGGCACTGAGCCACAAGTGACATCACAAACACAAACTGCACCCACGTGACCAGCACTGGCCTATCAGGCACTGAGCCACAAGTGACATCACAAACACAAACTCCACCCACATCACCAGCACTGGCCTATCAGGCACTGAGCCACAAGTGACATCACAAACAAACTCCACCCACATCACCAGCACTGGCCTATCAGGCACTGAGCCACAAGTGACATCACAACCACAAACTGCACACACAGGTCCAGCACTGGCCTATCAGGCACTGAGCCACAAGTGGCATCACAAACACAAACAGCAGCCATGCACCTAGCACTGACCTAGCCGCCACGGAGCCACCACTGACCTCACAACTACAAACAGCACCCAGGCACCTAGCACTGGCCTCGCAGGCACTGAGCCACAAGTGACATCACAACCACAAACTGCAGCCACAGGACCAGCACTGGCCTATCAGGCACTCAGCCACAAGTGACATCACAAACACAAACTCCACCCACATCACCAGCACTGGCCTAGCAGGCACTCAGCCACAAGTGACATCACAAAAACGAAATGCACCCACATCACCAGCACTGGCCTATCAGGCACTGAGCCACAAGTGACATCACAAACACAAACTCCACCCACATCACCAGTACTGGCCTATCAGGCACTGAGCCACAAGTGACATCACAAACACAAACTCCACCCACATCACCAGCACTGGCCTATCAGGCACTGAGCCACAAGTGACATCACAACCACAAACACCAACCAAATGACCAGCACTGGCCTATCAGGCACTGAGCCACAAGTGACATCACAAACACAAACTGCACACACATGACCAGCACTGGCCAATCAGGCACTGAGCCACAAGTGACCTCACAAACACAAACTGCACCCACATGACTAACACTGGCCTAACAGGCACTGAGCCACAAGTGACCTCACAAACACAAACTCCACCCACAGCACCAGCACTGGCCTATCAGGCACTATGCCACAAGTGACCTCACAAACAAAAACTGCACACACGTGACCAGCACTGGCCTATCAGGCACTGAGCCACAAGTGACCTCACAAACACAAACTGCACCCACATGACTACCACTGGCCTATCAGGCACTGAGCCACAAGTGACATCACAAACACAAACTCCACCCACAGCACCAGCACTGGCCTATCAGGCACTGAGCCACAAGTGACCTCACAAACACAAACTGCAGCCACAGGACAAGCACTGGCCTATCAGGCACTGAGCCACAAGTGACATCACAACCACAAACTCCACCCACATCACCAGCACTGGCCTGTCAGGCACTGAGCCACAAGTGACCTCAAAACCACAAACTGCACCCGCATGACCAGCACCGGCCTATCATGCACTCAGCCACAAGTGACATCACAACCACAAACTGCACCCACAGGACTAGCATGGCCTCTCAGGCACTGAGCCACAAGTGACATCACAAACACAAACTGCACCCACGTGACCAGCACTGGCCTGGCACACACTGAGCAACAACTGACATCACAAACACAAACTCCACCCGCAGGACCAGCACTGCCCTGTCAGTCACTGAGCCACGAGTGACATCACAAACACAAACTGCAGCCACAGGACCAGCACAGGCCTGTCAGACACTGAGCCACAAGTCACATGACAAACTGCACCCACATCACCAGCCCTGGCCTATCAGGCACTGAGCAACAACTGACATCACAAACACAAACTGCAGCCATGTGACCAGCACTGGCCTGTCAGGCACTGAGCCACAAGTGACATCACAAACACAAACTGCAGCCATGTGACTAGCACTGACCTATCAGGAACTGAGCCACAAGTGACATCACAAACACAAACTGCAGCCACATCACCAGCACTGGCCTATCAGGCACTGAGCCACAAGTGATCTCACAACCACAAACTGCACCCACAGGACCAGCACTGCCCTGTCAGTCACCGAGCCACAAGTGACATCACAAACACAAACTCCACCCACATCACCAGCAATGGCCTCTCAGGCACTGAGCCACAAGTCACATCACAAACACAAACTCCACCCACATCACCAGCACTGCCTATCAGGCACTAGCCACAAGTGACCTCACAAACACAAACTCCACCCACATCACCAGCACTGGCCTATCAGGCACTGAGCCACAAGTGACATCACAACCACAAACTGCACCCACATGACCAGCATGGCCTATCAGGCACTGAGACACAACTGACATCACAACCACACACTCCACCCACATCACCAGCACTGGCCTATCAGGCACTGAGCCACAAGTAACATCACAAACACAAACTCCACCCATGTGACCAGCATGGCCTATCAGGCACTGAGACACAACTGACATCACGACCACAAACTGCAGCCGCCTCACCATCACTGGCCTATCAGGCCCTGAGCCACAAGTGACCTCACAACCACAAACTGCAGCCACGTGACCAGCACTGGCCTATCAGGCACTGAGCCACAAGTGACATCACAAACACAAACTCCACCCACATCACCAGCACTGGCCTATCAGGCACTGAGCCACAAGTGACATCACAACCACAAACCGCAGCCACGTGACCAGCACTGGCCTATCAGCCACTGAACCACAGTTACCCCAGAACCACAGACTGCAGCCACATGACTACCACTGGTCTATCAGGCATTGAGGCACATGTGACCTCACAAGCACAAAAATAGCAATGTGCTTGATGCTGTCTAATCAGGTGGTGAAGCAAAAGTCACCTCACAAATGCAGAAAAGGATCAATGTGGCTGCTTGTGGCCTAGCAGATACTGAGGCCAAATGACTCCACAAACACAAGCAGCAGCAATATGCAGCAAGCTGGACTGTCAGGTGCTCATGCTGAAGTGACCTCACAGGCAGCCATGAAGCCAAATAGCTGCTCCTGGCCTCTTTGCAACTGAGGCACAATTGACCTAAACAAGCACAAACAGCAGCAATGTCCATGCTGATCGCCAGTCACATACTGATGCACAACTCACCACAAAAGCACCAACAGCAGCAATGGCCCTGCTCACCCTTTAGGAGGCAGTGAGACACAAGAGACCTCACCATCATCACCAACGCTACATGCATGCTGTTGGCCTACCAGCTTCAGAGGCACAACTCACCTCACAAGCACAAATGGCATCGACCTGCCTGCTGCTGCCCTATCTTTGACTGAGTCACAAGGGAGCTCAAAAGTGCAAACCTTCACAGAGGAGAAGCTCATCTGGGCCACTCGCACGTCCCTTGATTACGCTGTGATCATTCCGTACAGAACAGTCTTCAGCAAAAGGCTTTCATCTCCTGACAAGACTCTCTCCAGATCATGGGACAGCTCCACTCTGGCACCCTGCACACAAATCACAAAAGGAACAATTGGTCTCGCTTTTCCTTTAGTACCATCAAGTCCGAGCTGGGAGCCTTCGCACTGCAGCACCTGCACAATGGCAGCAGGATGCCACTTCCATTTCTAGTGCATTTCTAGGGACAGAGATCAGCTGAGGGAGCAGCTGCACTGCAAAGGCTTTCTGACACTCTCAGATCAACTCGGCACTGCACCAGGCATCAACCTGACGCCAGACTTCTGCTCTGCCACCTACTCTACAAACACACTGCCTCTGCCCCACACAGCTGCCTCTTCTGCTAGATACAACCAAGTGCCAGCAAGAACAGATGCATGCAGGACACTCGCCACTTGCACACTCCCCAGCCACTGCTCTGCTCGCTGCCTTCCCTTGGCTCCTCAATCCAGACACTCAGGCAAGCTCTTGCGGTAACACCACAAGGTGGCCAAGGCACTCTAGGCTCACAAGGCCTGTGCAAATGAGCAGCACAAGATCAGGCACAGAGCTGCCTCCTTGGGTGATGCTGCTCTTTTCAGAGGGAAGGATCCTGCTTTCTTTGGGCACAGCAGGCTGCTGCTTTCCACCCCCATCCCCTCACGAACCTCCTGCTAGGGATGGGGACATGGGGATTTTCTGTAGTAATACAAAAGTTACAGACACAACACAGAAACACTTGAGAGTCCGGAAGGCCTCCTGAGCCCAAAGGAACCTCCCTTCCTTTCCTTTACTGACTTGGACAAGGAGCTTGGACGGGGAAGGGAAAAAGGGTGCAGAGGCTTTGAAATGAGGCCCAAGCAATGAGACAGCCCCACACTGGACAGCTGCTGAAATGACAGCTCTCCTGGCTGCGCAGCCTCTGCAGCACCAGTCCGCGCTTCACAGCTGCCTTCACAGAGCACGGAGGGCTGGGTGCCACGGGCAACCTGGCCCTGGGCACATCTTCACCCCTCGCAGAGCCGGGAGCCCAAGAGCTCTGAGACTTCCTCAGGTCAAGCTATGGACGCTTTGGGGCACTCACACAAAGGCACTCAAGACATGCTGGCATCTATTATAAGGGTCTTGGACTCGTCCTATATGGCACCACAACCTCCTAGGAAAAGGAGGGGGCACCGTAGCATTTGTTGAGCGGGCTGGCAATAACAGCACTTGTGGGAGGCAGAATTTGCAGCAGAGCAGAGGTACCAGGAGCTGAACCCACCACCCAAGTCACCCAGGGAAGACAGGCGCATTTATGGAAGCCTTCGCATCCAGACGTAGCCTCTTCTCAGTCACTTGCAGCTGCTTTCACAGAGGGCTCACGACGCTGGCCAAGATGTTCACAGGTACAGGGACACAGCCTGGCATCCTGCCTCCATCCTCAGCGCCTCTAGCACTGCACTGGGAACCTCCATGAGTGGAGCAACCTAGAAAGAAAGAAAGAATCGGAGTGTTACTGGCAGTTCTGCTGGCCTTACAGAGTCGCAACAGGCAGGGACAAATGTCTCCCCTCTGTGCTGAGCTCTATTGGGGAGAGCACAGCCAGCAGGGCCACCAAGACGTTCTACCCCTCTTTTTGGCACAGGTGACACCATGTCTGTATACCAGGTCCTGTTTGGGCTCTCCAGTTCTGCACAGGCGCTAACACACTGCAGGGAGTCCAGCACAGGGACACCAAGACGGTCAGGGGCTGCAGCGTGGGGCATAAAAGGAGAGGCTGCGAGAGCTGGCTTTGTTCAGCCTAGACAAGAGAAGGCCAACGGGGATCTTCATGCTGTGCACAGCTACCTTATGGAGGGCACAGAGAAGACGGAGCCGGATTTTCTTGGAGGTGCACACCAGTAGCATGGGAGGCAACAGGGACAAATCGGACAATGGGAAATGCTTCTGAGACATTAAGAAGAAACCTTTTTCTCCGTGACGGTGGCCAAACTGCGGCACAGGGATCCAGAGAGGTTCCCAGATCTCCATCCTTGGAGGTAATCAAAACTTCACTGGAAAAGGACCCAAGATACCTCCTCTACTGGCACCTGCCTGGAGCAGGGCATTGGAGCCCTGCTACCTCCACATGGCTCCCCCATTGCAGCCTCAAGGAATATGCTATTATGAGACTCTTGTCAAAGGCACCAGAGGCTTTGGAGATGCCGCCTCCACCGCTCAACAAGGACAGGTGTCTCAGAGCCACCCATCGCCCTCAGAGGCCTGACTTCTCGTGAGGTGGCATCTCCCCTCTCTGCAAGGGTCTGCGTAGGCACAAAGTGGAGAAATGGCTCTGACTGCTTTGATTAACTACCCATCTCTCTGAGGGATCGGAATGGATTAGGGTCTGGGGTGGGAAGATGCAATGAGGGTCCAGCTGCAACAGAAAGCCTTTAAGGAGGAAGAAGATAACTTTCTCCAGAGGAGTCAGTAAAATCCCAACGACTCTGGGAAGCATCAAGACCTTCCGAAACTGCAAGCCTGAACTTCAGCTGACAGAAACCACCAAACTGCAAGCAGCCCTGCCTCGCACCACGATGCTCCAAGGAGGCAACACGGTCACCAACAGTCCTCACCCAGCTCTCCCAGAAGGACACCGTGATGGCAGGCTGGGCCTTGGGAGCAGAGCACTGCTCTCTCCAGACACCTCCTCCCACACTGAGCAGCAAAACACTGGCGCCACCACCCGGCTCCACCACAGAGCATCTCGCACTGTAACACGCCGTTACCTCCACACCTCACAGAGGGTTGGCAACCAACACACGCCTCTGCATCAGCGACACACAGCCCACAGCACCACACATGGCAGCACGCAGGGCACCCCAAGCGCCCCACAACACACAAAGCCCAACTCTCCAGACCTTCCATTCCTTTCTAGTCCTCCAAGGCCTTGCAACAGGCTCTGCCTCTGAACAGCCACTCACAGCCCGGGGCCTGCTCACTTCCCACCTTCCCACCAGGAAGCAGACAAGAAGTACTCTCACAGTGGCTGATCAGGCCAGCTTTTCCCTCTCGCTTGTGCCTCAACTTCTCTGAACAAGAACTCTCTTTCAAAATGTGGCCCATACCCTTTTTGGGGGGTGACATTCCTTCCGTCTCCTCCAACAGCCTTTGCACCCATTCTCCAATGACTGCATACGTAGACAGAAAATCAGAGACCCCTAAAGTGTTACAGTTCCAAATGTGTCATAAAAGCAGCTGGACACCTCAAAGACAGACACAGCATGCAGACCTTGCAGGAAAATCTCACAAGCTCCCTGCTCTTTTGACAGGGGCAACTTCTAAAGCACACACACACCCTGCAAGAAGAGATTACTCACACCACTGCTCACACCAGCGCTACATTCATTTAGCAGCCTCAAAAGTCTAGCTGGACTCCCTAGCTGACCGCGAGGACGCTGCAAGCTTCTACTTAGCAACAAGCGGAAAGGCAAACTCCATGTCCATGCTCACCACAGAACATCATCCACATTTGAAATGTAGCAGTACTAACTCATGATGATGGAGTGGAATCAAATTTGTGTCAGATGATGTGGAATATCGACTTCTGCTTGATTAATGAGTTGCATTTCTGTATTGCTGTAGAGCTCTGCAGGGGTCAATCCCTCCTCTGAGCACACGCAACAAACCCAGAAATGACCTCACCACCAGCATCCAAGCCATGCGTCTTCTCCTGACCTGTCAGCTGCTCACACAGAGGTGTCATCACATCACAGATTCACATCATGGCCTCATAATACTCACAATGCTCTCAAACACCCATTGCCTACCAGTTACTACACCAAAAGATTAGCTTCTGCTATGCATTATCAACACCTAGCCTATGAAATTTAAGAATTGCAGAACAGCCTGCAAGTAATTCTTGGCAACATTTTCTAAAACGGGAGGATTGCATGGGAGCAGCGATCATGAAACTGAAGACAGCAGGGCCTCATGTCCCAGGCACAGGGAGAAGCCTTCCCGCAACTCAGAACTCTGGTTCCTTCCCCAGTGCTGAACAAAACCAGAAAATCCTCCACACATCCAGGACAACAAGCATTCTCCTATTTTAGGCCCTGACAACTGGAGACACGTGGAAGGACTCAGGCCAGGGCATCTCAGTTGGTGAAACCAGCAGAGACACAATTCAGCAACTCTTCACCCTGACCTAGGAGCATGGAAAGAACAACGGCAAGTGCAAGCACTGGCCGTTCATCAACTTTCAAGGCCCCTGACAAGCTGACGGGCGAGTGAAGAGTTAACAGGACTGAAGTTTGTCAATTGATATGCAGAAGAACTGATAGCACAAGAGCTGAGGTGCACAAAGCTGTTGAACAGAGGACTTAACAGGACTAAAGTCGTCTACCAACCGATATGCGCAAGGACTGATATGCGCAAGGCTGCGGAATGGAAGCATTAACAAGACTGAAGAAGTCTGACACCTGCAATCTGCACGGACCCCCGGGGAGCGAAGAAACAATACGGAGGTCCTGTGGTCTTGCCTCGCTAGCAGGGTCCTCCCAAGCAGACAAACAAACAGTCCTGCGATTGTGAAACTCGCAGAGGTCAGCAAAAGCGTTGTTTGCCCAGAGCCCCAGCCGTATAAAAAGAGACTTGGCAGCTAGGAGAGTTTGAGCAGGGACGGGAACGTGACCTGACCATCCTCTCCGCCTGGACCGTGAGTATTCCCCCCCCTCCCCTTTTCCTGGGACGCTGGGTTAAGGGAACTCCTCGAGGTTGAGAGCCCTCTCACTAGGAGAGTGAACAAGAAAGCTTTCAAGTAGGGATAAGAAGTCCTTCCAATGAAGAGCGCAGTAATCGACGGTTTCAGGTTATCCTTTCTAAATTAGTAACTGATGGTTTTGTGTTATCCTTTCTAAATTAGTAATCGCATTATTTTAATGGATGTTACTAATCCAAGAACTTGTGTGAGGAAATAAACATCTTTTTTATTATTATTATATTACTCTCTTAGTCGTTGCTATCGAACCTTCATAGCATGACAGCATGACACAAGCAAAACAGCTCACACTTACAGAGCTCTTCTGCAAA
This sequence comes from Apteryx mantelli, assembly GCF_036417845.1. Classification (NCBI taxonomy): domain Eukaryota; kingdom Metazoa; phylum Chordata; class Aves; order Apterygiformes; family Apterygidae; genus Apteryx; species Apteryx mantelli. The sequence goes on from NC_089988.1 coordinate 16,020,662, forward strand.
CACCCTTCACCCTGCTGCCAGGCTCACAGGTCGCGGCGCAAAGCAAGAGGCAGGGAGCAAAAACAACGGCTAAGGCACAGCATCACATGCAGGCACAGCCTCTCTCAGAGCCACTCGGAAATGCAGTTTTCACAACAAAAGGCACCATTGCGAAGGGCACCTCGCGACGACACCAGCAGCCTGCTCACACTTTGCCCAGCACCTCCCAAACGCACCTCAAAGCAGCACCTGGGGCTGCGCTGGCAGCAGCAGCTCAGGGAAACGCTTTAACAGGGATCCCAGAGCCACCACAGGGCCAAAGCTTCCTGCCCCCAAACCCCACCGAGCCGCCCCGGCCCAGCTGCTCGCGGCAGGCCGCCACGTCTGGCTGCAGGGCAGCTCCCCCCTCTGGCCCACGTCGCTCTGGCCCCTGCTCACGGCCCCACCAGCCCCTGCTGCAGCTCCTGCAGCAAAGCAGCCTCGTCGCCAGCACCGCTGCCCCGCCCCGGCGGGAGGGCACCCGCCGCCATTTGAACGCGCCCGCAGCCCCCACCAAACGCTCTCGCCCGCTCGCTTCTCGCCTGCTTTGCTCCCGCTCCTCTTCCACCTCTTTCTTTGACGTCTTTTTTTTTCCCCACATGTTGGACTGCAATTGGCTGGCAGAGCCATCAGTGAAATCGGTGCCCGCCCTCCTCCTCCTGACAGCCAATAGGAGGGCTTCACTGGGGCGATGCCATGGCAACGCTGGGCCCTCCTGCCCTGGCGGCCAGCTCCGCCCCCTCCCCCGCGGTCGGGCGCCATGTTGTGGGCGGCAGCGCGGGGCGCGGCGGGGCCTGGGGGCAGCGCGGTGCTGTGTGGGCGGGCAGTGCGGGGCCCCGGGGTGCGGCCGCTGCCCCGGCGGGGCTGGGCTGTGCGGCGGGGGCCCCGCGGGGCTGCTGGCTGCCCTGCGCCCTGGGGGCCGTGCGGGGTGTGGGGGGGCAGCGCTGGGGCCTGTGCTGGTGGCCTCCGTGGTGCCGCTGTGGGGGCCCTGGGGCTGGCCGTGGCGCCAGAGTCCACAGGCAGCATCCTGCTGCCCCCAGGGCAGGGCAGGGCAGGGCAGGGCAGGGCAGTGTCCTCTCGCCCCTCCTGCCCCAGGTCCCTGCCCACGGCAGCCCCAGGGCTCGGCTAGGGAGCGGTGGTGTGGGGTCGTGAGGGTGCTGGGGGAGATGGCTGTGTTGGGCTCACCCCAGCACTGCCCACCCCAGCTCAGAGAAAAAACCTTGGGGTCAGCCAGGACCTGTTGAATGAGGATTGCACCTCTGCCTGTTTCCAATCTGCTCTCTCCAATGTATTTTCTTTTGGGTGCAGAGGTTTGAGCCCAATTTGCAGGAGGACAGGGGCTGTTGCCATCTGAAGGTGGCATCTCTGAGCCCAAAACATGCTGCGCCAAGTTGGAAGGATCCGGGGGGAAGGAATAGAGATTTTCCCAAACACCCAGAGGACTTGGGGTTATTAAAAGGTGAAGGTTTTATTATCATATATGGACGTTTCCAGCAGGCTTTTGAGAGCCCCATGGAGCTGCAGGCCACCTCAGCGTCTGGGATGCTGGACCCCTTTCCTGCCGGAGCCAGACCCCAAGGGGGGACCCACTCCCAGGAAAACCTGTCATGGATTCCCATGCTCCCCCCCCACCCTAAGAGGCGATGGAGCTGGCCGCACAGAAGCCTTGAGGCTCAGGACAGCCCCATCCCCAGGACCCAGGAGTCCTGGCTGCCACATTGTCCCCCGAGCCAGAGGGGACCCTCAGGCAGGGCTCTCGCAGCAGCCCCCAGCCCTGTCCAGGCACCCCCACAGCCCGGGATCCACAGCAGTTTTGGCAGTTAACAGTCTCTGTGCGACACCTCGGGAAGGATCTCCCAAAGCCCTTACCCTCGGTGGAGAGCCGCAGGAGCGCAGGGGACAAGGAGCTGTGGTCCTGGCTGATGGTGTCCATCCAGCAGTCCTCCATCTCGCTTGCCCTCTTGCTCTCGTTTCACCTCTCCAGCCAGAGAAACAGGACGCTCTTCCCATCTCATTACCCAAAACTCCTTTCCAACATGCCCCTGCTCCTCCGTCTGTTGGTGAGGGGCCCCAACGTGGTCCCACTGCCTCCTGTCCCCTCTCCTTGCCGTGGAGCCACTACGAAAGGCAGCCGTGGGGAGGGTGTGAGCAGTGCCCAGGAGTGCCTGGGCCTCACAGGGAAGTGAGGGTCCCCACAACGACACCGGGGAGACCTCCCTGTGATGTGGCACGTCCCATTGTGACCTCAGCTCGTGTCATCTGGGGGCTCAGTAGGTCACTGCCATGGAGATGGCACAGCCAGGGAGAGAGCAGAGAGATTTCCCCTCACATCCTGGAAAGCCATCACTTCCCTTCACTGCAGTTATTTTCCATAATTTTCTGATAAATCCTTCAGGAATGTCTCCAGACACTGTCACAGACTGTGAAATATCTCAAATGGGGCACTGGAGACGTCACTTCTGCGCCCCTGCACTGACAGGTCACTGCACTGGGCAGACCTGTGCAGGAATCTGGGGTTTGGGGGTTGGCGTTTTTACAGGATCCAAGGCATGTGGGATGAACCAGCACAAAGCATGGCCACAGGCTGAGAAATGCTTTGGTGAGCCTCAAAACTGGTTTCTGCTGTGGGCCCCTCTTTTTGTGGAAGCAGGATGCAGGACAATGTGGGACAGGACGTAGCTTTCCTCCTTTAGGCACCAAGGCAGGATCTCTGCTTTTAGAAGTGCTCGGCAAGGTTTCTCAGTGGGCAGTGCTTGAGCTAGAGATGCTATGCCAGAGAAGAGCAAACATAGCCTTAACACACATCATCCAGGGGCCCTTATCCAGGACCCTGGAGCCTGCCAGGCTCCAAAGCCATGGGCGAGGCCAGGTAGCAAATGTGGGGAAGTTTTCCCATTTCCCATGAAGTTTGCCCATCTTTCCTTCTGGCTGAGCCTGAGGAAAGCCATTTCTCATCCCTGGGCCTCATTTGGTCCTTGTGCTTTTCAGTGTCACCGTGGGGCTGTGCGAGAATTCTCCCCTGGGTACGCTCCTCAGCCCCCTGCCCTCCTCCTCCCCGCAGGCACCCTTGCTCTCCTGGGTCTGTACAGCCCCGACATCCTGGATCTCCCACATTTTATGACTCTGGGCTTCTCAGGACATGCTCACACACTGCAGTGCTGCTGTCCAGGCTCCGGTGCAGAGCCTATGAGGCAGTGCGATGCCTCAGGACGTGCATTTTGACTCACTCCCAAGTTTGTGAGATGACCAGCTCCCAGCTCTGCAGCTGCTGAAGCTTGAGAGCATCCCTGCAACCGACCTTCCTGCTCTTGCTAGTCTCTGCCTAGTCCAGGGGCAAATCTTGCAGAAGAGAGACTCCGTCCCCCTTGAATACTGTGAGAGATGTGGCTTTCCAAGTCACTGCAAAAGGAAGGACTCCTTTACTTCTTTGGGTTGCTTCTTGAGCCTGTGGCACCCCCTCTGTGATGCTGGGAGCCCCAGCTCTGCACTCTGATGTCTCTGCTCTTTCTCTCCCTTGTCTTCTGCTTGACTACCCAAAGTCTTCTCTCCACACCAGGGGCGTGGGAAGTGCTGCTCTAGAGAGCTCATTTGAAGCTGTGACACGCTGTGAAGCTGAAGGCCTGAAGGAGCCTAGTCTGGGATGTGGCCGTGCCCACAGACCCCCTCCTGCTCCCAGCCCGAGGATGGAGGAAGGTCTCCAGGGAGAGCAGTGGGTTTGGGGGTGGGTGCGATGGGTTTCCCTCAACATCCCTGGGTCCTGCATGAGTTTCTCTAAGCATCCAGGAAAATCCCTCTTCTCTAGAGGCTTGCATCAAGACTTTTCCAGACTTTTGTACAGAAACACAGCCTGGTCTGGGATCCCCAAGAGCAGCACGGCCCCCAGCATCTCCCGGGACCCCCAGGAGCTGTCTGGCTCTCTCTTCTGTTCCCCCATTCCCCGATTAAATTGACACTTTGTAACCTCACCTTTACAACACTCCATCTGGACACTGCAACATTGTGACTCCTCCCCTAGCTCATTCCCATAGGCAGCTGCTGATTTGCGACCTGCCTATTGGCTGGCAGGAGGAGGGGGGCGGGTCTGGATTTCACTGACGGCTCTGTCAGCCAATCGGAGTCCACCATGTGGAAGAAAAACAGACGTGAAAGAGAGAGGTGGAAGAGGAGAGGGAGCGAAGCAGGGGAGGCTTTGGGTGGAAAGCAGGACCGGGCTTGGGCAGCTTGTTTCTCGCAAGAACGTGAGAAACGCTCTGCCCCCCCTGGCCAGTATAACTGCTCTGCCTGGCACTGAGGCACAGGAGGACTCAGGGTGGAGATTGGGCTCTGCAGAGAAGAGCCCCAGGGGCAGAGTTAGGAAACAAGAAAAGACCTCGAATGCGGAAAGCCGGCATCTTTAAGTACACCAGAAACCAGCAGGGGCTGGAAAATGCCCCAAGCTGTAGTAAAAGTTTCTGAGCATAAAGAAAAATCAATGAAAAAAAAAAAAACCCTGTTCAAATGTGAATAATAGATGGATGCAACCGAGTAACCTTAAAAGAAGTAGCTTCAGCAGTTACAGTTAAAACCAAACTATAACAACCGAATTGCCTTGGTAGGGTTTACTTTTTGTTTGGGTTCTACAGAGTGACCCTCTGAAGAGCAACAACTTGAAAAGAAGCAGCCAGAAAGAGTGGTAGAACTGTTAGGCTAAGTAATGTGTTTTTTAAAAGTATCTAAATAATAGAATGAATCTAGGAGCCAGGAGAGAAGTAACATCAAAGGAAGATGGCAGACCTAAGAATGAGAGGATACACATACCAGGCTGATAACGAAACTCAACGGCTGTGTTCTAGTGTTTGTAAAAATTGATGATCCTAAGGAAGGGGCTAACACCTTCCCTTGATGAAAGGAAAGGAAAGAAAGAGAAAAAGATGGTAAAATCTAAGCATAATTGTAACAGCTGTTGATCTGAAGTTAAAGTTGTCTGTTTCCTATAGAGAAGACAGGGAAATACGGAAAAAGAATAATAAAAAAAAAGGTGACCAACTCTATTTGAAGCTCCTCTAAAGGGAACTATTCCAGCTTGGGGAACAAACTGATCTTTCGGTGCAGGAAAGAAATGCCTGCAATTAAAGGAAATAAGATTTCTGTGTTAAGATATGGAGCTGGAACAACACTCGGAGTCACCGAATTTGGGTCAATAGGCCAGACCAATCATGTTGCTATTAGGATTAAGACTGTTATTTTTAACAGTTGTTTACGTGTTACTGCAAATGGGCATGCTTTGCTTTTGGCGTCTATTAATAGCAGTGCGCATTTCCCCAGTACTGTGCTTACCCAAAAGCCGCCCACTGCACACCAAGGGGAATTAGCTGACTTCTGAAATAAATGCGTGTGTCTGGCGGTGTCAAGGGGTGGAGTGACAGGCGCCACACAGGCAAGCGTGGGACTCTGGATGGTGCAGCCCACAGAAGAGGGGTTTGCTCTGGGGTGATCCCAGGAGTTAAGGAACCCTGGGTGCATCATGGCTGGAGCCACCACACTGTGGGGTTGCTGCAGCCTGGGGGCAACCATCTAACAACCCCACGACTGACAATTCCAGACAGAGGAGAAGTGACACCACAGACTCACCCCATAAACATCTAGGTGCTGTGGAACCATTCCCCACAGAATGACCTGTTCATGGGTGCTGTTGCCAACTGAGCAGTGCTGTGGGCTGAGCACTAGGTTACCTGTTGATGTGCATGCTGTTATTGACTGAGGCCATACAGCTTTTGTGTAACTGCGGTCTGGCATTGTTTTGACTGGCTATAAAAGAGAGTAAGCCACAAAAGTTGGTGTGGACTCTGACCGACCATCAGCTGGCCAGTGGATGTCAATGGCGTGGTGAGGAGAATCTGGGCAAAACCGTACCGGAAGGGTGGCCAATAAAGGGCGAGTGCAGTCGCTGTACCGTGCATCCATGATTTAACTGTAGAGCTCTGATATGTATATATATTTTTTCAGTTCTGTTATATTTCTAGCTTTTTTTTGTTATAACCTCTTATCTCTAATAAATTCTCATACTTGACAAATCATGATCTTTCGGAGTTCAGTGCAAATAAACCCTGAATCTGAAAGAATCACAGACGCCCCTCTATTGGCATGTCACAGGTAACACTCACAAGGGGCATCAAATCTCTTGAACGGGATGGTTGGTTACTGTCCAGATGGTGGTGGCAGTCTCCTTTGCCAGGGTCCTTCCAACAGTGGCTTCCACTGGATCAGATGAGACTCCCCGAACTGTTCCTCTGGGGAATTTTTATAGTCCAGCTGGCTTGTGGTCCTGTGTGACCTCTCCAGCATATGCATGAGCCATTGCTACTGATTACCTCAAACTACATACCAAAGCATCTCCTAACTCTCCTAAGAATGCACAGAAGACTGTCCTACATGGCCACTTCTTCATTTGCAGGAGCAGTTTCTACTGTCGATTTTCAAGGGTCTTAAATAATTACAATTTAATCAGTTCTGCAGCAGGAGCTGCTGCAGAGATTCTGAAACAGCCAGATACTCCACCTGAGATGGTACTCACCACATTTAAGCACAGGAATTGGTCCAGGCACAGCAGGATCTGCCCCTGGAAATCTCTAGAACTGTCTGAAATACCCACTTGGAGAGGTTCTGCACCAGTCAGTCCAACATTTAATTTGGAAAGTGGTAGGAGTTCAGTCAGTCTCCTAGTTTCAAGTCTGAAACTGCCTGTCTCAAACCTGCCCATCAGCTCACCTGTGTGGATTACTAGATGGGGGAGTTCCTCGGCCACCCAGGGGATTAATGACTTGAGTGCTCTGAGTGCATATACAGGCACAGGCCTGATAGCCTGGTGCCTACCCACACCACAGTTCTAACTGTCAGAGAAACCTGAATTTCATACCTGGAACTTGATTTCCAGAGCTTTTGCCACAAGTACTGGCTCTTAGCTAGCACTCTGGCCTACCTCTGCAAGCAAGTGAGGCAGGAGAGTTGTTTCCTGTGTCTAAAGACAGGTGGGATGAATCAACCTTTATTTCATGGCATTGGATATAAACAAAGAGAAAATGAGAATCCCTTGTGCAGTTCTGGTCTCCCACCTCAAGAAAGAAAAGTAGGACTAGGAAAAGGGAAGGGAAAGTTGATGAAGGCAGCAAGGCGAATTTCACCACACATGACATTAGTTACTCTTGTCCCACCTTCAACTGACTGGCTTCTGAAATGGATCCTCCCAACCATACCATAGGGGGAAAATTCTTCCTCAAGGCCTTTTCAGTCACTCATGAAATGCAAATCCTCTTCTTCACACTGCCGTGGGTGATTTATCTGCTCACTGCCATGGGGCATATGGTCATGATATCTATCATTTGACTCAACCACCAGTTCCGCCCCTAGCGTATCTCTTCCCCAGCAGCTTCTCCTTCCTAGATATTTGGTTCCCTTTGCCCCTAAAAGGTTTGTCAGCCTCATCTTGGAGATTAAGACCATCCCACAGCTGCTGGCCAGTTCCAGACCGTGCTTTCCATCTTCCTGGGCACCGCTGAGTTCAGCCTGCTTGTTGTGCTGTCTTTTGATTGCTGTGGGGCCATTTGCAATCCATCGCACTGTACCATCTTTATGAAGCCCTGGTTGGACTCCACACTCATCTTTATCCATTGGCTGATGGCATCTCTGTCCTTGCTCAGCCCCACCATCTTATATACCAAGGTACCCTGTGTCCCCAGTAAAGAGACTCTTTCTTCTGTGGCCTCATCCCTTTGATGAGAGCAGCCTGCATGGGCACCAGCTACCTTCAAACATGAGCTTTGCTCTCTCCTCTGCTGTGTTGCTGAGCTCCTTCACATTGACCCCTGTGTCTTATGCCTGCACTAGATGCACTATCCTGAGAATACCCTCTGGGAAAGAGCCTTCTTCACCTGCATATCTCACACTGACATCGTCACTACTGCATATGGTAGCTCCATTTTTGGCTACGAGGGGCCTGAATACAGCAAATCCTTTGAACCAACCAAAGCCAGATAAAAGGCTTCAACAGAGGGTTACCCCCATGGTGAGCAGAGAAGCTGCTTTGCTGTAAGCTCTCAGCAGCTTTGCAGGTTCCTCTAAGAAAGTACATTGAGGAGAAGCATGATTTTAGCTGACATCCAGCAGACTAAGAAGACACAACATTTTGAGTGCTGGAACTTACCCAGCAAATGGGAAGCTGGGACTGTCACCTCTGATTCACTGAGGCTACAGTGATATTGCTGTAGGTGACTTGGCTTGAGCTTTTGCTCAAATAATTACAGCCAGTGGTTCAATTTCAGCATATCTTCCAGATGAACCTAGTCCAGAGATTCCCTTATGCCAGACTAGAAGCAGAGAGTAAGACAGAGCATCTGGGATCTAGGACTAACCTGAGCCCCAAGTTAAAATGCCAGTGCGAACATGGGGTATTGCCCACTAATGAGCTTCCCGTTTTACTCTCTGTGTAAGAGTCACCCATTACACTCTGAGGCAGGTTCTGGGGGGACAACAGAGTCTGTGGAGAACCTCTGGTTCACTCCTTGAAACCCATCATCTCCTTCTCCCCTCCACCCTTGTATTTTTGAGGCATCCTATTTGTGGAGTCTTCTGCTCCTTTCCTTTATATGTCTAAAACCAAATACAAAGGTGGAGGGAAAAAAATGTCAGTATTTATTGCCTATGTTTTCCTTTGGCTTCCTTCTGTTAAATGTGTTTTTTGGTTTAAAAAAGAAATTAGCAGCTAAATAAATGAAGAGATTTGAGACTGAAATAGTGAGTTTATCAACTTCACTGGAGGTGCCTGTGAGCAGCTGGAGCGTGCACTTGTTTTCCCTTGGTCCCTATTTTGTTAATGGAGGCAAAGAGAGAGCTCTAGAGAGAGGCTGGGTCCTTCCAGACTATAACTGGCCTGTGAAAGAAGTGTTACCAGTCTCTTCCAGACACTCTTCTCCCTCTCTGCACTGACAAGATGGGAGGAAGCTAACTTGCTCAAACTGAAGTGCCTGACTTTTAGACATCTGAAACATCACCCTGCTTAGTATTTTCTTTGTTCCAGACCCTTCCTATTTCAAATAATCAAAAGGACAGCCTTTAAGTTCTTTAAGATGGGAAGATTCCCCCCCTCCCCTAAAGGGAAAGCAAGGCATTTAGGTCAGGACATTTAATAACAATGGAATTTGGCAATGCTTTGGCAAGAACTCTATTTCAGTGCACAATGATATCAGATGAGACTGTCTGACACAGACATTTCCAATGACTGAATGGAACCCTCCTGAATTTCACTATTTAGAGTATTAAAGAAGGCAAGCTATACTTGTTCTCTATGTCTCCCCCTTTTTTGGAGAAAGAGAGAGGAAGAAGCTGTGGAAGAAAGCAGGGGATTACAGAAGAGATGCTCAGTACTGGCTTGTTTTGAAACCAGCAGCCTCACAGATTTTCCAAGTCAAAAAAGGCAAGCACCGAAAAGTAGAAGGAATAACTTTCCAAATACTTATCTAAATGGATGGACTGGCATCTGCAGATAATAGTAAGTACTTTTGCTGGGAGATTAGGTTGGCTTTTGAAGCACAGATGTGATGGATGTTTGCAATAGGTCTAAGTGAACAGGGAATTTTCCAGGCATGGCATGAACTAGTTCACAACCTCTTTACAATACTGTGCTTGTGAGAAAGAATCCTTTGTGAGTGGCTGGAAAAGGTAGAAAGAAGACAGTAAAATCTCTGAGGACTGTAAATGTGAAGCGGAGAAATCAGGGTGCGATGAATGGCTGAGAGGAAAATTTCTGTCTGTGCTACCTAGGAAGCAAGCAAGGGAGCAAAGAAGGAAGGATCTACCCTCCCGTCGAGACTGTGAAATTCTCACGCTTGCTTCTTCGTGCTCCTGTCTCAGCAGCATGTACTGAAATTAGACATAGAACCAGGAAATGAAACTATAGTTGCTGAGTTCATCCTGAAGGGTTTCTCAGGGCTTGATCAAAGACTACAGCAATTTCTCTCCCTGCTCCTTCTACTCATATACCCGACAACAGTGATGGGGAACACAATGATCATCTTCCTCATGTGTGTGGATCACCGCCTGCAAACTCCCATGTACTTTTTCATCAGCAATCTGGCATTCCTGGAAATCTGGTTCACATCCTCCACAACCATCACATTGTTGGCGATTCTGAGCTCTGGAAGGAGACCAATCTCATTAAGCAGCTGCTTTGCCCAATCCTATTTCTATTTTGCCCTGGGTTTTATAGAGTTTGCTCTCCTTGTTGTCGTGTCCTTTGATCGCTATGTTGCCATCTGCCAACCTTTGCATTATGCTGCCATCATGAAGGGGCAGCTCTGCACCCACCTGGTTGCTGCTGCGTGGGTCCTAGGCTTCACACTCTTCAGCTACCGCCTGGTCTTGCTCTCAAAGCTGACTTTCTGTGGCCCCAACAAGATCCACCATTTTTTTTGCGATAACTCCCCCTTATTCACACTGTCCTGCTCTGATGCTAGCCTGCTTTGGAAAGTAGACACCATTTTCATATCGCTTGTAGTGCTGGGTTCCTTATGTCTAATCATAGTGTCCTCCATGTGCATCTTCCACTGTATTCTGCACATGCCAGCAGCATCTGGGAGGAAGAAAGCTTTTGCTACATGTTCTTCCCATCTCACCAACTTAGCCATTGTCTAGGAAGCTGCATTGTTCTCTATGCAAGGCCCTCAGAAGGGGTTTCCTTGGAGAACAACAGAATTGTAGCTTTGCTGAACACTGTCCTGTACCCATTCTTAAACCCCTTCATCTACAGTCTCAGAAACGAGACTGTGAAGGTGGCCCTGAAGGAAGCCATTGGTCGTGCAAAGGTTCGGCTTTTTCCCCAGTCATGATGCTTTTCATGACAGCAATTCTGATTATGTATCATATATCATGTCACACACATATATATGTAGCTACTAAATACAGGTGCCTCGGGAGATTTATTTTCTCATTGGATTGTAGTGGTGAAAGGAAGCAATGTGAATTGTGTGTCTTGGTTACAGGGGTTTCTTATAAACAAAATCTAAAAAATATTAATAAATTGTTGAACACACACACACACACACGCACACACACACACACACACTTCTTAGGAGTGGGACATAGACTGCCAGTGCATGCTGACACAAAGAAGTTTTCATAAGTCATCTCAGGAAATTTAGCTGAAAACTCTGGGGACAATGTCCAAGGGTTGTTGAGAAAAGCTCAAAACACTTCTCCCTGAATAACAGAAGATGCTAAGCACGAAAATTAAGCTCAGACATTACAATGGGTTCAGATTCACTGGATTCAAATCCATAAAACACTTCTCAGTTTCATTAGTGTGATGAAGACAGCCTCACTGATTTGCCAGTGATAGCATGCAGACAACAGCTTTTTTTATTCACTTTGTCTTATGGGGGGGGGCCACTACCAATAAGCATAATTGGTGCGAACTCTCTTTTCTTCTAATATAGCAGTATCCTAGAAACCCTTTGCTCTTAATTAACCATCCAAGTAACCTCCCAATCCAGTGAAATGGGGGGGAGGGGGGCAGGGTTCTGAGCTCTCCCTGCCAAAAGGTTCGCTGCCTTGCGGATCTCTGCTGCAGCCTGCACACCATGCACTGCCCTGGGCCCTGAAACAAGACATCCAGGGGCTGACTTCCAGGAGGAGGCGGCAGAGAGCAGTTTTGACATGGTGGGACTTTTTTCTCTGGCATAGTGAACAAGGAAATGGTCTTGCCATGACGGAGCTCTCAGAGGTACTCTTTTGAGCAGCAGTGCCACAGTCATTACCTTTCAGAATGGGCACATAAGGAAAACTTCCAAAGACAAAGTATTTCTTCAGAAAAGAATTGGCCTCTTACAACAAGTTCTCCCAGACACACATACAACAGTGAGTGATGTTTCAAGGGCTCAGAGCTTATTTTTTGTGCTGAAAACGAAGAAAATCACAACATTGCTTTTGGACCCTGAAAATCATTGCCTGCATGAATACCTGACTGGATAGAAGCCAAAAACATGCTGAGGTGATGTCCATAAGGCAAGGTAAGAGACCAGCAGCAGGCCCATTGGCTTGGTAGGTGATTATGAGGTCAGTTGTGTCTGATAGGCCACCAGGAAGCTGATGGCTGGGGACATTTTTATGAGATTAGTTGTTTCTCAGAAGCTCATAGGAGAGTAGGAGGCCCATGATCATAAAGATGAAAGTGAGGTCACTTCTGCCTCTACAGGTGATGGACGATGAGCAGACACGAGTGGGAAAGTGGATGTGAGGTGACTTCTATGGGTGAAGCTGATAGGCCAGCACTTGACTCCTGTCTGGGGTAAGAGGTTGCGAGGTCCTGTCTGCCTGAGTACCTGCTAGGCCACCAACAGGCACAGGGCTAGGATGTGGGTTTAGTGGTCACTCCTGTCTCTGGTGGGTGCGACTTGGTCTGTGCAGAGAGTGAGGAGTGGCATGGACAGCCCTGGGCTGCGAGTGCTTTTGGGCCACTGGGCTCTGTGTGAGACACAGAAATATATTTTTTAATGGTGCAGGCCTGATAATACCAGAGATATTTAGAAAACATCAATAAAAAATGAAACAAGAAAGAAAGAAAGAAAATGATCTAAAATGAAGAAATGTTTTATTACACTTTCCAGCTTTTAAATTTTTTTTGTGTCCTTGTTGTCTGTCTTTGCTTTATTGTCTTTTTTTTTTTAATAGACTGGTCTTTTTTTTTTTTTTTTTTTTGAAAAGGAAAGCGATTTCCAGAATTGGGGTGGGATGCAGTCACAGGGTCACTGACAGCTGGTGCCATTGTAGGTGTCCTGGTCCACTCTACCCACCCTCTATCTGCAGATTCAAGGGGCTCCAGTCTCCCACAGGTCCCCTGTGAGAGCTGCCAGGCCCAGGCAAGTACCTCTGATACACCAGGGACTCTTCACGTGCCATTGGGTGCTTGTGGTTAGAACAGAGCTCTGCCTGAAAAGGTGAAGAACTGTTTTCAACTTGTAAAAAACATGAACACACTTTCATCAGCTAAAATGAATGACTAATTTTAATGTCCATTTTTCCCATGATAAAATAGTGGAAATCTTCAGGCAGGGTATGAATCTCAGGAGAAGGAATATTGATCTGCCCCTCAATTTGTTACCACTGCTCTGTCTATTATGCTGTGGATGTAATCTCAGTAATTTCTCACATATTTTCACATGTCCTGATTAAATTGAGGCATCTAAAGGCATCTTTGCATCAAACTATCTGGACATATCTTACTCTTTATCCAGCAGGTACCTCTCAACTCTCCAGCTGCTGCTCTGAGCTTCAGGGCATCTGAAGCCTGCCTCGTCGTTCAGGAGTCTAATTATCTCTTTAGCCAGCTCCTTAGTTCTGTTTCTATCTATCCTTTCCTATCCATCTGTCAAAATCATTTCAAGGAGGGTTATTCCTTGTGGAAAGCGGACCACTTACAAAAGCCAACCTAATCTCCCAGCAAAAGTACTTACTATTATCTGCAGATGCCAGTCCATCCATTTAGATAAGTATTTGGAAAGTTATTCCTTCTACTTTTCGGTGCTTGCCTTTTTTGAGTTGGAACATCTGTGAGGCTGTTGCTTTCAAAACAAGCCAATATCGAGGATCTCTTTTGTAATCCCCTGCTTTCTTCCACATCTTCTTCCTCTCTGTTTCTCCAGAAACACTGAGGAAACATTGTTATTAAATGTCCTGACCTAAATGCCTTGCTTTCCCTTTAGGGGAGGGGGGGAATCTTCTCATCTTAAAGAACTTAAAGGCCGTCCTTTTGATTATTTGACATAGGAAGCATCTGGAACAAAATAATACTAAGCAGGGTGATGTTTTAGATGTCTAAAAGTCAGGCACTTCAGTTTGAGCAAGTTAGCTTCCTCCCATCTTGTCAGTGCAGAGAGGGAGAAGAGTGTCTGGAAGAGACTGGTAACACTTCTTTCACACGCCAGTTATAGTCTGGGAGGACCCAGCCTCTCTCTAGAGCTCTCTCTTTGCCTCCATTAACAAAATAGGGACCAAGGGAAAACAAGTGCAGACACCAGCTGCGCACAGGCACCTCTAATGAAGCTGATGAAACTCACTACTTCAGTCTCAAACCTCTTAATTTACTAAGTAGCTAATTACTTTTTCAAACCAAAGAACACGTCTAACAGCAGGAAGTCCAAGGAAAACATAGGCAATAAATACTGACATTTTTCCCTCCACCTTTGCATTTGGTTTTAGACATATAAAGGAAAGGAGCAGATGACTCCACAAATAGGATGCTTCAAAAATGCAGGGGCAGAGGGGAGAAGGAGATGATGGGTTTCAAGGAGTGAACCAGAGGTTCTCCACAGACTCTGTTGTCCCCCCAGAACCTGCCTCAGAGTGTAATGGGTGACTCTTACACAGAGAGTAAAACGGGAAGCTCATTAGTGGGCAATACCTCATGTTTGCATTGGTGTTTTAACCTGGAGCTCAGGTTAGTCCTAGATCCCAGATGCTCTCTCTTGCTCTCTGCTTCTAGTCTGGCATAGGGGAATCTCTGGACTGGGTTCATCTGGAAGATATGCTGAAATTGAACCACTGGCTGTAATTATTTGAGCAAAAACTCAAGCCCGGTCACCTACAGCAATATCACTGTAGCCTCAGTGAATCAGAGGTGACAGTCCCAGCTTCCCATTTGCTGGGTAAGTTCCAGCGCTCAGAATGTTGTGTCTTCTTAGTCTTCTGGTTGTCAGCTAAAATCATGCTTCTCCTGAATGTACCTTCTTAGAGGAACCTGCAAAGCTGCTGAGAGCTTACAGCAAAGCAGCTTCTCTGCTCACCATGTGGGTAACCCTCTGTTGAAGCCTTTCATCAGGCTTTGGTTGGTTCAAAGGATTTGCTGTATTCAGGCCCCTCGTAGCCAAAAATGGAGCTACTATATGCAGTAGTGACGATGGCAGTGTCACCGGCTATGCTGGTGAAGAAGGCTTCATATGGCTTTCCCAGAGGGTATTCTCAGGATAGTGCATCTAGTGCAGGCATAAGACACAGGGGTCAATGTGAAGGAGCTCAGCAACACAGCAGAGGAGAGAGCAAAGCTCATGTTTGAAGGTAGCTGGTGCCCATGCAGGCTGCTCTCATCAAAGGGATGAGGCCACAGAAGAAAGAGTCTCTTTACTGGGGACACAGGGTACCTTGGTATATAAGATGGTGGGGCTGAGCAAGGACAGAGATGCCATCAGCCAATGGATAAAGATGAGTGTGGAGTCCAACCAGGGCTTCATAAAGATGGTACAGTGCGATGGATTGCAAATGGCCCCACAGCAATCAAAAGACAGCACAACAAGCAGGCTGAACTCAGCGGTGCCCAGGAAGATGGAAAGCACGGTCTGGAACTGGCCAGCAGCTGTGGGATGGTCTTAATCTCCAAGATGAGGCTGACAAACCTTTTAGGGGCAAAGGGAACCAAATATCTAGGAAGGAGAAGCTGCTGGGGAAGAGATACGCTAGGGGCGGAACTGGTGGTTGAGTCAAATGATAGATATCATGACCATATGCCCCATGGCAGTGAGCAGATAAATCACCCACGGCAGTGTGAAGAAGAGGATTTGCATTTCATGAGTGACTGAAAAGGCCTTGAGGAAGAATTTTCCCCCTATGGTATGGTTGGGAGGATCCATTTCAGAAGCCAGTCAGTTGAAGGTGGGACAAGAGTAACTAATGTCATGTGTGGTGAAATTCGCCTTGCTGCCTTCATCAACTTTCCCTTCCCTTTTCCTAGTCCTACTTTTCTTTCTTGAGGTGGGAGACCAGAACTGCACAAGGGATTCTCATTTTCTCTTTGTTTATATCCAATGCCATGAAATAAAGGTTGATTCATCCCACCTGTCTTTAGACACAGGAAACAACTCTCCTGCCTCACTTGCTTGCAGAGGTAGGCCAGAGTGCTAGCTAAGAGCCAGTACTTGTGGCAAAAGCTCTGGAAATCAAGTTCCAGGTATGAAATTCAGGTTTCTCTGACAGTTAGAACTGTGGTGTGGGTAGGCACCAGGCTATCAGGCCTGTGCCTGTATATGCACTCAGAGCACTCAAGTCATTAATCCCCTGGGTGGCCGAGGAACTCCCCCATCTAGTAATCCACACAGGTGAGCTGATGGGCAGGTTTGAGACAGGCAGTTTCAGACTTGAAACTAGGAGACTGACTGAACTCCTACCACTTTCCAAATTAAATGTTGGACTGACTGGTGCAGAACCTCTCCAAGTGGGTATTTCAGACAGTTCTAGAGATTTCCAGGGGCAGATCCTGCTGTGCCTGGACCAATTCCTGTGCTTAAATGTGGTGAGTACCATCTCAGGTGGAGTATCTGGCTGTTTCAGAATCTCTGCAGCAGCTCCTGCTGCAGAACTGATTAAATTGTAATTATTTAAGACCCTTGAAAATCGACAGTAGAAACTGCTCCTGCAAATGAAGAAGTGGCCATGTAGGACAGTCTTCTGTGCATTCTTAGGAGAGTTAGGAGATGCTTTGGTATGTAGTTTGAGGTAATCAGTAGCAATGGCTCATGCATATGCTGGAGAGGTCACACAGGACCACAAGCCAGCTGGACTATAAAAATTCCCCAGAGGAACAGTTCGGGGAGTCTCATCTGATCCAGTGGAAGCCACTGTTGGAAGGACCCTGGCAAAGGAGACTGCCACCACCATCTGGACAGTAACCAACCATCCCGTTCAAGAGATTTGATGCCCCTTGTGAGTGTTACCTGTGACATGCCAATAGAGGGGCGTCTGTGATTCTTTCAGATTCAGGGTTTATTTGCACTGAACTCCGAAAGATCATGATTTGTCAAGTATGAGAATTTATTAGAGATAAGAGGTTATAACAAAAAAAAGCTAGAAATATAACAGAACTGAAAAAATATATATACATATCAGAGCTCTACAGTTAAATCATGGATGCACGGTACAGCGACTGCACTCGCCCTTTATTGGCCACCCTTCCGGTACGGTTTTGCCCAGATTCTCCTCACCACGCCATTGACATCCACTGGCCAGCTGATGGTCGGTCAGAGTCCACACCAACTTTTGTGGCTTACTCTCTTTTATAGCCAGTCAAAACAATGCCAGACCGCAGTTACACAAAAGCTGTATGGCCTCAGTCAATAACAGCATGCACATCAACAGGTAACCTAGTGCTCAGCCCACAGCACTGCTCAGTTGGCAACAGCACCCATGAACAGGTCATTCTGTGGGGAATGGTTCCACAGCACCTAGATGTTTATGGGGTGAGTCTGTGGTGTCACTTCTCCTCTGTCTGGAATTGTCAGTCGTGGGGTTGTTAGATGGTTGCCCCCAGGCTGCAGCAACCCCACAGTGTGGTGGCTCCAGCCATGATGCACCCAGGGTTCCTTAACTCCTGGGATCACCCCAGAGCAAACCCCTCTTCTGTGGGCTGCACCATCCAGAGTCCCACGCTTGCCTGTGTGGCGCCTGTCACTCCACCCCTTGACACCGCCAGACACACGCATTTATTTCAGAAGTCAGCTAATTCCCCTTGGTGTGCAGTGGGCGGCTTTTGGGTAAGCACAGTACTGGGGAAATGCGCACTGCTATTAATAGACGCCAAAAGCAAAGCATGCCCATTTGCAGTAACACGTAAACAACTGTTAAAAATAACAGTCTTAATCCTAATAGCAACATGATTGGTCTGGCCTATTGACCCAAATTCGGTGACTCCGAGTGTTGTTCCAGCTCCATATCTTAACACAGAAATCTTATTTCCTTTAATTGCAGGCATTTCTTTCCTGCACCGAAAGATCAGTTTGTTCCCCAAGCTGGAATAGTTCCCTTTAGAGGAGCTTCAAATAGAGTTGGTCACCTTTTTTTTTATTATTCTTTTTCCGTATTTCCCTGTCTTCTCTATAGGAAACAGACAACTTTAACTTCAGATCAACAGCTGTTACAATTATGCTTAGATTTTACCATCTTTTTCTCTTTCTTTCCTTTCCTTTCATCAAGGGAAGGTGTTAGCCCCTTCCTTAGGATCATCAATTTTTACAAACACTAGAACACAGCCGTTGAGTTTCGTTATCAGCCTGGTATGTGTATCCTCTCATTCTTAGGTCTGCCATCTTCCTTTGATGTTACTTCTCTCCTGGCTCCTAGATTCATTCTATTATTTAGATACTTTTAAAAAACACATTACTTAGCCTAACAGTTCTACCACTCTTTCTGGCTGCTTCTTTTCAAGTTGTTGCTCTTCAGAGGGTCACTCTGTAGAACCCAAACAAAAAGTAAACCCTACCAAGGCAATTCGGTTGTTATAGTTTGGTTTTAACTGTAACTGCTGAAGCTACTTCTTTTAAGGTTACTCGGTTGCATCCATCTATTATTCACATTTGAACAGGGTTTTTTTTTTTTTCATTGATTTTTCTTTATGCTCAGAAACTTTTACTACAGCTTGGGGCATTTTCCAGCCCCTGCTGGTTTCTGGTGTACTTAAAGATGCCGGCTTTCCGCATTCGAGGTCTTTTCTTGTTTCCTAACTCTGCCCCTGGGGCTCTTCTCTGCAGAGCCCAATCTCCACCCTGAGTCCTCCTGTGCCTCAGTGCCAGGCAGAGCAGTTATACTGGCCAGGGGGGGCAGAGCGTTTCTCACGTTCTTGCGAGAAACAAGCTGCCCAAGCCCGGTCCTGCTTTCCACCCAAAGCCTCCCCTGCTTCGCTCCCTCTCCTCTTCCACCTCTCTCTTTCACGTCTGTTTTTCTTCCACATGGTGGACTCCGATTGGCTGACAGAGCCGTCAGTGAAATCCAGACCCGCCCCCCTCCTCCTGCCAGCCAATAGGCAGGTCGCAAATCAGCAGCTGCCTATGGGAATGAGCTAGGGGAGGAGTCACAATGTTGCAGTGTCCAGATGGAGTGTTGTAAAGGTGAGGTTACAAAGTGTCAATTTAATCGGGGAATGGGGGAACAGAAGAGAGAGCCAGACAGCTCCTGGGGGTCCCGGGAGATGCTGGGGGCCGTGCTGCTCTTGGGGATCCCAGACCAGGCTGTGTTTCTGTACAAAAGTCTGGAAAAGTCTTGATGCAAGCCTCTAGAGAAGAGGGATTTTCCTGGATGCTTAGAGAAACTCATGCAGGACCCAGGGATGTTGAGGGAAACCCATCGCACCCACCCCCAAACCCACTGCTCTCCCTGGAGACCTTCCTCCATCCTCGGGCTGGGAGCAGGAGGGGGTCTGTGGGCACGGCCACATCCCAGACTAGGCTCCTTCAGGCCTTCAGCTTCACAGCGTGTCACAGCTTCAAATGAGCTCTCTAGAGCAGCACTTCCCACGCCCCTGGTGTGGAGAGAAGACTTTGGGTAGTCAAGCAGAAGACAAGGGAGAGAAAGAGCAGAGACATCAGAGTGCAGAGCTGGGGCTCCCAGCATCACAGAGGGGGTGCCACAGGCTCAAGAAGCAACCCAAAGAAGTAAAGGAGTCCTTCCTTTTGCAGTGACTTGGAAAGCCACATCTCTCACAGTATTCAAGGGGGACGGAGTCTCTCTTCTGCAAGATTTGCCCCTGGACTAGGCAGAGACTAGCAAGAGCAGGAAGGTCGGTTGCAGGGATGCTCTCAAGCTTCAGCAGCTGCAGAGCTGGGAGCTGGTCATCTCACAAACTTGGGAGTGAGTCAAAATGCACGTCCTGAGGCATCGCACTGCCTCATAGGCTCTGCACCGGAGCCTGGACAGCAGCACTGCAGTGTGTGAGCATGTCCTGAGAAGCCCAGAGTCATAAAATGTGGGAGATCCAGGATGTCGGGGCTGTACAGACCCAGGAGAGCAAGGGTGCCTGCGGGGAGGAGGAGGGCAGGGGGCTGAGGAGCGTACCCAGGGGAGAATTCTCGCACAGCCCCACGGTGACACTGAAAAGCACAAGGACCAAATGAGGCCCAGGGATGAGAAATGGCTTTCCTCAGGCTCAGCCAGAAGGAAAGATGGGCAAACTTCATGGGAAATGGGAAAACTTCCCCACATTTGCTACCTGGCCTCGCCCATGGCTTTGGAGCCTGGCAGGCTCCAGGGTCCTGGATAAGGGCCCCTGGATGATGTGTGTTAAGGCTATGTTTGCTCTTCTCTGGCATAGCATCTCTAGCTCAAGCACTGCCCACTGAGAAACCTTGCCGAGCACTTCTAAAAGCAGAGATCCTGCCTTGGTGCCTAAAGGAGGAAAGCTACGTCCTGTCCCACATTGTCCTGCATCCTGCTTCCACAAAAAGAGGGGCCCACAGCAGAAACCAGTTTTGAGGCTCACCAAAGCATTTCTCAGCCTGTGGCCATGCTTTGTGCTGGTTCATCCCACATGCCTTGGATCCTGTAAAAACGCCAACCCCCAAACCCCAGATTCCTGCACAGGTCTGCCCAGTGCAGTGACCTGTCAGTGCAGGGGCGCAGAAGTGACGTCTCCAGTGCCCCATTTGAGATATTTCACAGTCTGTGACAGTGTCTGGAGACATTCCTGAAGGATTTATCAGAAAATTATGGAAAATAACTGCAGTGAAGGGAAGTGATGGCTTTCCAGGATGTGAGGGGAAATCTCTCTGCTCTCTCCCTGGCTGTGCCATCTCCATGGCAGTGACCTACTGAGCCCCCAGATGACACGAGCTGAGGTCACAATGGGACGTGCCACATCACAGGGAGGTCTCCCCGGTGTCGTTGTGGGGACCCTCACTTCCCTGTGAGGCCCAGGCACTCCTGGGCACTGCTCACACCCTCCCCACGGCTGCCTTTCGTAGTGGCTCCACGGCAAGGAGAGGGGACAGGAGGCAGTGGGACCACGTTGGGGCCCCTCACCAACAGACGGAGGAGCAGGGGCATGTTGGAAAGGAGTTTTGGGTAATGAGATGGGAAGAGCGTCCTGTTTCTCTGGCTGGAGAGGTGAAACGAGAGCAAGAGGGCAAGCGAGATGGAGGACTGCTGGATGGACACCATCAGCCAGGACCACAGCTCCTTGTCCCCTGCGCTCCTGCGGCTCTCCACCGAGGGTAAGGGCTTTGGGAGATCCTTCCCGAGGTGTCGCACAGAGACTGTTAACTGCCAAAACTGCTGTGGATCCCGGGCTGTGGGGGTGCCTGGACAGGGCTGGGGGCTGCTGCGAGAGCCCTGCCTGAGGGTCCCCTCTGGCTCGGGGGACAATGTGGCAGCCAGGACTCCTGGGTCCTGGGGATGGGGCTGTCCTGAGCCTCAAGGCTTCTGTGCGGCCAGCTCCATCGCCTCTTAGGGTGGGGGGGGAGCATGGGAATCCATGACAGGTTTTCCTGGGAGTGGGTCCCCCCTTGGGGTCTGGCTCCGGCAGGAAAGGGGTCCAGCATCCCAGACGCTGAGGTGGCCTGCAGCTCCATGGGGCTCTCAAAAGCCTGCTGGAAACGTCCATATATGATAATAAAACCTTCACCTTTTAATAACCCCAAGTCCTCTGGGTGTTTGGGAAAATCTCTATTCCTTCCCCCCGGATCCTTCCAACTTGGCGCAGCATGTTTTGGGCTCAGAGATGCCACCTTCAGATGGCAACAGCCCCTGTCCTCCTGCAAATTGGGCTCAAACCTCTGCACCCAAAAGAAAATACATTGGAGAGAGCAGATTGGAAACAGGCAGAGGTGCAATCCTCATTCAACAGGTCCTGGCTGACCCCAAGGTTTTTTCTCTGAGCTGGGGTGGGCAGTGCTGGGGTGAGCCCAACACAGCCATCTCCCCCAGCACCCTCACGACCCCACACCACCGCTCCCTAGCCGAGCCCTGGGGCTGCCGTGGGCAGGGACCTGGGGCAGGAGGGGCGAGAGGACACTGCCCTGCCCTGCCCTGCCCTGCCCTGCCCTGGGGGCAGCAGGATGCTGCCTGTGGACTCTGGCGCCACGGCCAGCCCCAGGGCCCCCACAGCGGCACCACGGAGGCCACCAGCACAGGCCCCAGCGCTGCCCCCCCACACCCCGCACGGCCCCCAGGGCGCAGGGCAGCCAGCAGCCCCGCGGGGCCCCCGCCGCACAGCCCAGCCCCGCCGGGGCAGCGGCCGCACCCCAGGGCCCCGCACTGCCCGCCCACACAGCACCGCGCTGCCCCCAGGCCCCGCCGCGCCCCGCGCTGCCGCCCACAACATGGCGCCCGACCGCGGGGGAGGGGGCGGAGCTGGCCGCCAGGGCAGGAGGGCCCAGCGTTGCCATGGCATCGCCCCAGTGAAGCCCTCCTATTGGCTGTCAGGAGGAGGAGGGCGGGCACCGATTTCACTGATGGCTCTGCCAGCCAATTGCAGTCCAACATGTGGGGAAAAAAAAAGACGTCAAAGAAAGAGGTGGAAGAGGAGCGGGAGCAAAGCAGGCGAGAAGCGAGCGGGCGAGAGCGTTTGGTGGGGGCTGCGGGCGCGTTCAAATGGCGGCGGGTGCCCTCCCGCCGGGGCGGGGCAGCGGTGCTGGCGACGAGGCTGCTTTGCTGCAGGAGCTGCAGCAGGGGCTGGTGGGGCCGTGAGCAGGGGCCAGAGCGACGTGGGCCAGAGGGGGGAGCTGCCCTGCAGCCAGACGTGGCGGCCTGCCGCGAGCAGCTGGGCCGGGGCGGCTCGGTGGGGTTTGGGGGCAGGAAGCTTTGGCCCTGTGGTGGCTCTGGGATCCCTGTTAAAGCGTTTCCCTGAGCTGCTGCTGCCAGCGCAGCCCCAGGTGCTGCTTTGAGGTGCGTTTGGGAGGTGCTGGGCAAAGTGTGAGCAGGCTGCTGGTGTCGTCGCGAGGTGCCCTTCGCAATGGTGCCTTTTGTTGTGAAAACTGCATTTCCGAGTGGCTCTGAGAGAGGCTGTGCCTGCATGTGATGCTGTGCCTTAGCCGTTGTTTTTGCTCCCTGCCTCTTGCTTTGCGCCGCGACCTGTGAGCCTGGCAGCAGGGTGAAGGGTGTTTGCAGAAGAGCTCTGTAAGTGTGAGCTGTTTTGCTTGTGTCATGCTGTCATGCTATGAAGGTTCGATAGCAACGACTAAGAGAGTAATATAATAATAATAAAAAAGATGTTTATTTCCTCACACAAGTTCTTGGATTAGTAACATCCATTAAAATAATGCGATTACTAATTTAGAAAGGATAACACAAAACCATCAGTTACTAATTTAGAAAGGATAACCTGAAACCGTCGATTACTGCGCTCTTCATTGGAAGGACTTCTTATCCCTACTTGAAAGCTTTCTTGTTCACTCTCCTAGTGAGAGGGCTCTCAACCTCGAGGAGTTCCCTTAACCCAGCGTCCCAGGAAAAGGGGAGGGGGGGGAATACTCACGGTCCAGGCGGAGAGGATGGTCAGGTCACGTTCCCGTCCCTGCTCAAACTCTCCTAGCTGCCAAGTCTCTTTTTATACGGCTGGGGCTCTGGGCAAACAACGCTTTTGCTGACCTCTGCGAGTTTCACAATCGCAGGACTGTTTGTTTGTCTGCTTGGGAGGACCCTGCTAGCGAGGCAAGACCACAGGACCTCCGTATTGTTTCTTCGCTCCCCGGGGGTCCGTGCAGATTGCAGGTGTCAGACTTCTTCAGTCTTGTTAATGCTTCCATTCCGCAGCCTTGCGCATATCAGTCCTTGCGCATATCGGTTGGTAGACGACTTTAGTCCTGTTAAGTCCTCTGTTCAACAGCTTTGTGCACCTCAGCTCTTGTGCTATCAGTTCTTCTGCATATCAATTGACAAACTTCAGTCCTGTTAACTCTTCACTCGCCCGTCAGCTTGTCAGGGGCCTTGAAAGTTGATGAACGGCCAGTGCTTGCACTTGCCGTTGTTCTTTCCATGCTCCTAGGTCAGGGTGAAGAGTTGCTGAATTGTGTCTCTGCTGGTTTCACCAACTGAGATGCCCTGGCCTGAGTCCTTCCACGTGTCTCCAGTTGTCAGGGCCTAAAATAGGAGAATGCTTGTTGTCCTGGATGTGTGGAGGATTTTCTGGTTTTGTTCAGCACTGGGGAAGGAACCAGAGTTCTGAGTTGCGGGAAGGCTTCTCCCTGTGCCTGGGACATGAGGCCCTGCTGTCTTCAGTTTCATGATCGCTGCTCCCATGCAATCCTCCCGTTTTAGAAAATGTTGCCAAGAATTACTTGCAGGCTGTTCTGCAATTCTTAAATTTCATAGGCTAGGTGTTGATAATGCATAGCAGAAGCTAATCTTTTGGTGTAGTAACTGGTAGGCAATGGGTGTTTGAGAGCATTGTGAGTATTATGAGGCCATGATGTGAATCTGTGATGTGATGACACCTCTGTGTGAGCAGCTGACAGGTCAGGAGAAGACGCATGGCTTGGATGCTGGTGGTGAGGTCACTTCTGGGTTTGTTGCGTGTGCTCAGAGGAGGGATTGACCCCTGCAGAGCTCTACAGCAATACAGAAATGCAACTCATTAATCAAGCAGAAGTCGATATTCCACATCATCTGACACAAATTTGATTCCACTCCATCATCATGAGTTAGTACTGCTACATTTCAAATGTGGATGATGTTCTGTGGTGAGCATGGACATGGAGTTTGCCTTTCCGCTTGTTGCTAAGTAGAAGCTTGCAGCGTCCTCGCGGTCAGCTAGGGAGTCCAGCTAGACTTTTGAGGCTGCTAAATGAATGTAGCGCTGGTGTGAGCAGTGGTGTGAGTAATCTCTTCTTGCAGGGTGTGTGTGTGCTTTAGAAGTTGCCCCTGTCAAAAGAGCAGGGAGCTTGTGAGATTTTCCTGCAAGGTCTGCATGCTGTGTCTGTCTTTGAGGTGTCCAGCTGCTTTTATGACACATTTGGAACTGTAACACTTTAGGGGTCTCTGATTTTCTGTCTACGTATGCAGTCATTGGAGAATGGGTGCAAAGGCTGTTGGAGGAGACGGAAGGAATGTCACCCCCCAAAAAGGGTATGGGCCACATTTTGAAAGAGAGTTCTTGTTCAGAGAAGTTGAGGCACAAGCGAGAGGGAAAAGCTGGCCTGATCAGCCACTGTGAGAGTACTTCTTGTCTGCTTCCTGGTGGGAAGGTGGGAAGTGAGCAGGCCCCGGGCTGTGAGTGGCTGTTCAGAGGCAGAGCCTGTTGCAAGGCCTTGGAGGACTAGAAAGGAATGGAAGGTCTGGAGAGTTGGGCTTTGTGTGTTGTGGGGCGCTTGGGGTGCCCTGCGTGCTGCCATGTGTGGTGCTGTGGGCTGTGTGTCGCTGATGCAGAGGCGTGTGTTGGTTGCCAACCCTCTGTGAGGTGTGGAGGTAACGGCGTGTTACAGTGCGAGATGCTCTGTGGTGGAGCCGGGTGGTGGCGCCAGTGTTTTGCTGCTCAGTGTGGGAGGAGGTGTCTGGAGAGAGCAGTGCTCTGCTCCCAAGGCCCAGCCTGCCATCACGGTGTCCTTCTGGGAGAGCTGGGTGAGGACTGTTGGTGACCGTGTTGCCTCCTTGGAGCATCGTGGTGCGAGGCAGGGCTGCTTGCAGTTTGGTGGTTTCTGTCAGCTGAAGTTCAGGCTTGCAGTTTCGGAAGGTCTTGATGCTTCCCAGAGTCGTTGGGATTTTACTGACTCCTCTGGAGAAAGTTATCTTCTTCCTCCTTAAAGGCTTTCTGTTGCAGCTGGACCCTCATTGCATCTTCCCACCCCAGACCCTAATCCATTCCGATCCCTCAGAGAGATGGGTAGTTAATCAAAGCAGTCAGAGCCATTTCTCCACTTTGTGCCTACGCAGACCCTTGCAGAGAGGGGAGATGCCACCTCACGAGAAGTCAGGCCTCTGAGGGCGATGGGTGGCTCTGAGACACCTGTCCTTGTTGAGCGGTGGAGGCGGCATCTCCAAAGCCTCTGGTGCCTTTGACAAGAGTCTCATAATAGCATATTCCTTGAGGCTGCAATGGGGGAGCCATGTGGAGGTAGCAGGGCTCCAATGCCCTGCTCCAGGCAGGTGCCAGTAGAGGAGGTATCTTGGGTCCTTTTCCAGTGAAGTTTTGATTACCTCCAAGGATGGAGATCTGGGAACCTCTCTGGATCCCTGTGCCGCAGTTTGGCCACCGTCACGGAGAAAAAGGTTTCTTCTTAATGTCTCAGAAGCATTTCCCATTGTCCGATTTGTCCCTGTTGCCTCCCATGCTACTGGTGTGCACCTCCAAGAAAATCCGGCTCCGTCTTCTCTGTGCCCTCCATAAGGTAGCTGTGCACAGCATGAAGATCCCCGTTGGCCTTCTCTTGTCTAGGCTGAACAAAGCCAGCTCTCGCAGCCTCTCCTTTTATGCCCCACGCTGCAGCCCCTGACCGTCTTGGTGTCCCTGTGCTGGACTCCCTGCAGTGTGTTAGCGCCTGTGCAGAACTGGAGAGCCCAAACAGGACCTGGTATACAGACATGGTGTCACCTGTGCCAAAAAGAGGGGTAGAACGTCTTGGTGGCCCTGCTGGCTGTGCTCTCCCCAATAGAGCTCAGCACAGAGGGGAGACATTTGTCCCTGCCTGTTGCGACTCTGTAAGGCCAGCAGAACTGCCAGTAACACTCCGATTCTTTCTTTCTTTCTAGGTTGCTCCACTCATGGAGGTTCCCAGTGCAGTGCTAGAGGCGCTGAGGATGGAGGCAGGATGCCAGGCTGTGTCCCTGTACCTGTGAACATCTTGGCCAGCGTCGTGAGCCCTCTGTGAAAGCAGCTGCAAGTGACTGAGAAGAGGCTACGTCTGGATGCGAAGGCTTCCATAAATGCGCCTGTCTTCCCTGGGTGACTTGGGTGGTGGGTTCAGCTCCTGGTACCTCTGCTCTGCTGCAAATTCTGCCTCCCACAAGTGCTGTTATTGCCAGCCCGCTCAACAAATGCTACGGTGCCCCCTCCTTTTCCTAGGAGGTTGTGGTGCCATATAGGACGAGTCCAAGACCCTTATAATAGATGCCAGCATGTCTTGAGTGCCTTTGTGTGAGTGCCCCAAAGCGTCCATAGCTTGACCTGAGGAAGTCTCAGAGCTCTTGGGCTCCCGGCTCTGCGAGGGGTGAAGATGTGCCCAGGGCCAGGTTGCCCGTGGCACCCAGCCCTCCGTGCTCTGTGAAGGCAGCTGTGAAGCGCGGACTGGTGCTGCAGAGGCTGCGCAGCCAGGAGAGCTGTCATTTCAGCAGCTGTCCAGTGTGGGGCTGTCTCATTGCTTGGGCCTCATTTCAAAGCCTCTGCACCCTTTTTCCCTTCCCCGTCCAAGCTCCTTGTCCAAGTCAGTAAAGGAAAGGAAGGGAGGTTCCTTTGGGCTCAGGAGGCCTTCCGGACTCTCAAGTGTTTCTGTGTTGTGTCTGTAACTTTTGTATTACTACAGAAAATCCCCATGTCCCCATCCCTAGCAGGAGGTTCGTGAGGGGATGGGGGTGGAAAGCAGCAGCCTGCTGTGCCCAAAGAAAGCAGGATCCTTCCCTCTGAAAAGAGCAGCATCACCCAAGGAGGCAGCTCTGTGCCTGATCTTGTGCTGCTCATTTGCACAGGCCTTGTGAGCCTAGAGTGCCTTGGCCACCTTGTGGTGTTACCGCAAGAGCTTGCCTGAGTGTCTGGATTGAGGAGCCAAGGGAAGGCAGCGAGCAGAGCAGTGGCTGGGGAGTGTGCAAGTGGCGAGTGTCCTGCATGCATCTGTTCTTGCTGGCACTTGGTTGTATCTAGCAGAAGAGGCAGCTGTGTGGGGCAGAGGCAGTGTGTTTGTAGAGTAGGTGGCAGAGCAGAAGTCTGGCGTCAGGTTGATGCCTGGTGCAGTGCCGAGTTGATCTGAGAGTGTCAGAAAGCCTTTGCAGTGCAGCTGCTCCCTCAGCTGATCTCTGTCCCTAGAAATGCACTAGAAATGGAAGTGGCATCCTGCTGCCATTGTGCAGGTGCTGCAGTGCGAAGGCTCCCAGCTCGGACTTGATGGTACTAAAGGAAAAGCGAGACCAATTGTTCCTTTTGTGATTTGTGTGCAGGGTGCCAGAGTGGAGCTGTCCCATGATCTGGAGAGAGTCTTGTCAGGAGATGAAAGCCTTTTGCTGAAGACTGTTCTGTACGGAATGATCACAGCGTAATCAAGGGACGTGCGAGTGGCCCAGATGAGCTTCTCCTCTGTGAAGGTTTGCACTTTTGAGCTCCCTTGTGACTCAGTCAAAGATAGGGCAGCAGCAGGCAGGTCGATGCCATTTGTGCTTGTGAGGTGAGTTGTGCCTCTGAAGCTGGTAGGCCAACAGCATGCATGTAGCGTTGGTGATGATGGTGAGGTCTCTTGTGTCTCACTGCCTCCTAAAGGGTGAGCAGGGCCATTGCTGCTGTTGGTGCTTTTGTGGTGAGTTGTGCATCAGTATGTGACTGGCGATCAGCATGGACATTGCTGCTGTTTGTGCTTGTTTAGGTCAATTGTGCCTCAGTTGCAAAGAGGCCAGGAGCAGCTATTTGGCTTCATGGCTGCCTGTGAGGTCACTTCAGCATGAGCACCTGACAGTCCAGCTTGCTGCATATTGCTGCTGCTTGTGTTTGTGGAGTCATTTGGCCTCAGTATCTGCTAGGCCACAAGCAGCCACATTGATCCTTTTCTGCATTTGTGAGGTGACTTTTGCTTCACCACCTGATTAGACAGCATCAAGCACATTGCTATTTTTGTGCTTGTGAGGTCACATGTGCCTCAATGCCTGATAGACCAGTGGTAGTCATGTGGCTGCAGTCTGTGGTTCTGGGGTAACTGTGGTTCAGTGGCTGATAGGCCAGTGCTGGTCACGTGGCTGCGGTTTGTGGTTGTGATGTCACTTGTGGCTCAGTGCCTGATAGGCCAGTGCTGGTGATGTGGGTGCAGTTTTTTGTTTGTGATGTCACTTGTGGCTCAGTTCCTGATAGGTCAGTGCTAGTCACATGGCTGCAGTTTGTGTTTGTGATGTCACTTGTGGCTCAGTGTCTGACAGGCCTGTGCTGGTCCTGTGGCTGCAGTTTGTGTTTGTGATGTCACTCGTGGCTCAGTGACTGACAGGGCAGTGCTGGTCCTGCGGGTGGAGTTTGTGTTTGTGATGTCAGTTGTTGCTCAGTGTGTGCCAGGCCAGTGCTGGTCACGTGGGTGCAGTTTGTGTTTGTGATGTGACTTGTGGCTCAGTGCCTGAGAGGCCATGCTGGTCCTGTGGGTGCAGTTTGTGGTTGTGATGTCACTTGTGGCTGAGTGCATGATAGGCCGGTGCTGGTCATGCGGGTGCAGTTTGTGGTTTTGAGGTCACTTGTGGCTCAGTGCCTGACAGGCCAGTGCTGGTCCTGTGGATAGAGTTTGTGTTTGTGATGTCACTTGTGGCTCAATGCCTGATAGGCCAGTGCTGGTGATGTGGGTGGAGTTTGTGGTTGTGAGGTCACTTGTGGCTCAGTTCCTGATATGCCCGTGCTTGTCCTGTGGGTGCAGTTTGTGGTTGTGAGGTCAGTAGTGGCTGAGTGCCTGATAGGCCAGTGCTTGTCCTGTGGGTGGAGTTTGTGTTTGTGATGTCACTCGTGGCTCAGTGACTGACAGGGCAGTGCTGGTCCTGCGGGTGGAGTTTGTGTTTGTGATGTCACTTGTGGCTCAGTGCATGATAGGCCACTGCTGGTGATGTGGGTGGAGTTTGTGGTTGTGATGTCACTTGTGGCTCAGTTCCTGAGAGGCCATGCTGGTCCTGTGGGTGGAGTTTGTGTTTGTGATGTCACTTGTGGCTCGGTGACTGACAGGGCAGTGCTGGTGATGTGGCTGCAGTTTGTGGTTGTGATGTCACTTGTGGCTCAGTGAGTGCTAGGCCAGTGCTAGGTGCGTGGCTGATGTTTGTGGTTGTGAGGTCAGTGGTGGCTCAGTGCCTGCTAGGCCAGTGCTAGGTGCGTGGGTGCTGTTGGCGGTTGTGAGGTCAGTGGTGGCTCAGTGCCTGCTAGGCCAGTGCTAGGTGCGTGGGTGCTGTTGGTGGTTGTGAGGTCAGTGGTGGCTCAGTGCCTGATAGGCCAGTACTGGTCACATGGCTGCAGTTTGTTTTTTTGATGTCACTTGTGGCTCAGTGCCTGAGAGGCCATGCTGGTCCTCTGGGTGGAGTTTGTGTTTGTGATGTCACTTGTGGCTCAGTGCCTGCTAGGCCAGTGCTAGGTGCGTGGGTGCTGTTGGTGGTTGTGAGGTCAGTGGTGGCTCAGTGCCTGCTAGTCCAGTGCTAGGTGCGTGGCTGCTGTTGGTGGTTGTGAGGTCAGTGGTGGCTCAGTGCCTGCTAGGCCCGTGCTAGGTGCGTGGGTTCTGTTTTCAATTTTGAGGTCACTTGTGGCTCAGTGCTTGCTAGGCCAGTGCTAGGTGCGTGGCTGCTGTTTGTGGTTGTGAGGTCAGTGGTGTCTCAGTGCCTGCTAGGCCAGTGCTATGTGCGTGGGTGCTCTTTGTGTTTGTCAGGTCCCTTGTTTCTCAGTGCCTGCTAGGCCAGTGCTAGGTGCGTGGCTGCTGTTGGTGGTTGTGAGGTCAGTGGTGGCTCAGTGCCTGCTAGGCCAGTGCTAGGTGCGTGGCTGCTGTTTGTGGTTGTGAGGTCAGTGGTGGCTCAGTGCCTGCTAGGCCAGTGCTAGGTGCGTGGCTGCTGTTTCTGGTTGTGAGGTCACTTGTGGCTCCGTGCCTGCTAGGCCAGTGCTAGGTGCGTGGCTGCTGTTTGTGGTTGTGAGGTCAGTGGTGGCTCAGCGCCTGCTAGGCCAGTGCTAGGTGCATGGCTGCTGTTTGTGGTTGTGAGGTCAGTGGTGGCTCAGTGCCTGCTAGGCCAGTGCTAGGTGCGTGGCTGCTGTTTCCAATAGTGAATTCAGTGGTGGCTCAGTGCCTGCTTGGCCAGTGCTAGGTGCGTGGGTCCTGTTTGTGGTTGTGAGGTCCCTTGTGGCTCAGTGCCTGCTAGGCCAGTGCTAGGTGCGTGGCTGCTGTTTGTGGTTGTGAGGTCAGTGGTGGCTCAGTGCCTGCTAGGCCAGTGCTAGGTGCGTGGCTGCTGTTTGTGGTTGTGAGGTCACTTGTGGCTCAGTGCCTGCCAGGCCAGTGCTAGCTGCATGGCTGCTGTTTGTGGTTGTGAGGTCAGTGGTGGCTCAGTGCCTGCTAGGCCAGTGCTAGGTGCGTGGCTGCTGTTTGTGGTTGTGAGGTCAGTGGTGGCTCAGTGCCTGCTAGGCCAGTGCTAGGTGCGTGGGTGCTGTTTGTGGTTGTGATGTCAGTGGTTGCTCAGTGCCTGATAGGCCAGTGCTGGTGATGTGGGTGGAGTTTGTGGTTGTGAGGTCACTTCTGGCTCAGTGCCTTATAGGCCAGTGCTGGTGATATGGCTGCAGTTTGTGGTTTTGATGTCACTTGTGGCTCGGTGCCTGATAGGCCAGTGCTGGTGATGTGGCTGCAGTTTCTGTATGTGATGTCGCTTGTGGCTCAGTGCCTGATAGGCCAGTGTGGGTGATGTGGGTGCAGTTTGTGGTTGTGATGTGACTTGTGGCTCAGTGCCTGATAGGCCAGTGCTGGTCCTGTGGGTGCATTTGTGTTTGTGTTGTTACTTGTGGCTCAGTGCCTGATAGGGCAGTGCTGGTGATGTTGCTGCAGGTTGTGGTTGTGATGTGACTTGTGTCTCAGTGTCTGATAGGCCAGTGCTGGTCCTGTGGGTGCAGTTTGTGGTTGTGATGTCATTTCTGGCTCAGTGCCTGATAGGCCAGTGCTGGTCATGTGGATGGAGTTTGTGTTTGTGATGTCACTCGTGGCTCAGTGACTGACAGGGCAGTGCTGGTCCTGCGGGTGGAGTTTGTGTTTGTGATGTCACTTGTGGCTCAGTGCATGATAGGCCACTGCTGGTGATGTGGGTGGAGTTTGTGGTTGTGAGGTCACTTGTGGCTCAGTTCCTGAGAGGCCATGCTGGTCCTCTGCCTGCAGTTTGTGGTTGTGATGTCACTTGTGGCTCAGTTCCTGAGAGGCCATGCTGGTCCTGTGGGTGGAGTTTGTGTTTGTGATGTCACTTGTGGCTCGGTGACTGACAGGGCAGTGCTGGTGCTGTGGCTGCAGTTTGTGGTTGTGATGTCACTTGTGGCTCAGTGAGTGGGAGCTGGGGAGGAGGGTTGTCCATGGATATCTGATGTCAAGGAGAGGTTCCCCCCTCTGCCCTCCCCTCTCTCTTCACACCCCGCAACAGAGATTACTATTATTAATCAGAGAAGCGTCAAGTCCTGTGCCTAGGTGGGAATAACCCCATACGTTAGAAGAGGCTGAGGGACTTGGGTTTCTTTAGCCTGCTGAAGTGGAGGAAAGGGCAGTAGAGTAGGAGCCTGTGACTGCTTGAAGGGTGGTTTCAGAGATGATGGAGCTTTTCTTGGCAGTGGGAAACAGCATGAGAAGGAGAAAGATCCACAAACTTCATCTTGAGAGGTTCAGACTGGACTTCAGGTCCAAAGAATGTCACTCGTAGGGTAGTGCTGAGGTGCAACAGGTCACCCAGAGGGAGTCTGTGATCAGCCCCTGGCTTTGTGTTTCAAGGAAAAGCAAGCGAGGACAGGAAGACATCAGGAGAGGTAGGGAGATCGCGGGGTGAGAGCAAGGTGGGGAAGCAGCTTGGGTGTGTACAGGCTGCAGGGAAAGAGGCACAGGCATGGGAAAGCATAGGACAGCCTGTGGTGGAGATGGCCGAGGGCACTGCCAAGGCTGAAGGCTCCCAGCACAGCTAGGTGTTTGTCCTTTTGGCTATGGCTGGTGTCTCTGACACCGAGGCCCATGAGAAGACAACATTCCTTAAAGCACTGTGGCCTTGCTGCCTCCTTGTCCCTTGGGTGCCCAGGAGGTGCCGTATCATGCTCCTGCAGTTGGTGTTGTGCACCCCACCCGCACACTGCCCACAGGGAGGGCCCTGAGCAATGCGTGATGGAAGGCATCACCCTACCCAGTTGATGGCTGTCAGTGCCTGGTCGCTCTGCTTCATAACACACATCAAGTTTGACTTGGCATCACAGCCACCCTCACATTGCCTTTGCCTACCTGCAATCAGGGCCTCCAACTTTCTGCTCTAATCAGCCCTTGGGGAGCTTTTGTTGGTAATGGCCCTCAGTGGGACCCATTATTTTTCCAAGAAACTTGGGATTTTCTTCTGACTTTTAATTTCTTGAAAAGTTGCTTTGGCATCCTCTCAGTATCTGACGTTCATGGGCTCAGCACCAAATACACCTGAGGGGCCATTAAAATACAAAAATCCCTAAGACCTCTTTCCATAACTTTCTTCAGTTTGTCGATTCTTGTGTGGTTAATTGGAAAGTTTGCAGGAATGTATTGAAATTAGGAAGATTTCAATGAGCACGTAGAAATGAAAGATGTCTGCTTCTTAAGCTTTCTTGATTCTTCAGCTTTCAGTATAAGTCATACCCTCAATCTCCAATTCATACTGAGCCACAGTGTCTCCTAACGAAGTCAGGACATGTAGGCAAAGCAGTGTTTTTGATAGGAGACCTGTATGGAGAACCTTCCTCCCCAGCTCCCCAGCCCTGCCATTGCCCTCATCAGCCACTGGGCACTTCACATCACTCTTGTGAAAATCGAACCTTTTGCCACTCAAGGCTGTAGCTGAATGTTACAGCTCATGTGCACCAATTCCCACCTGCTTTCCTTCAAAAACTAGCTGCAGACAGACACAGAAGGGTTTGTCTTAAGAGCAAACAAAGAAATTATAATTTGGAACAGTTTAATAAAAGATACAAAAAAGCATTCCTCAACATTATGGTAAGTCCACACTGCCTCCAGTGAGGTCCACTGCCCACAAGGCATAACCTTCCTTGAAATGTTTTCCACACATAGATAGGAAAGGATAGAGAAGAAACACAACAAAGGAAGTGGCTAAAGAGACAAGGAGACTTCTGAAAGACGAGGCAAGCTTCAGACTCCCAGAAGACCTCCCAGAGAGGTATCTGAAAGGATAAAAAGCAAGGGGAAAAGGAAAACTGGGAAACTATGGAAAGTGCATATGCCCAGAGAGTCTGATGCAAAGATGCCTTTAGAAATGATTAATTTAATCAGAATATGTGGAAATATGTGAGAGAGCACTGAGAATACATCACAGACTAATAGAACTGATGAGGTGTCCCCAGACCAGTGCTTTAATCCTGGGTCTTAATGACTGAGAAATCTTTAGAGCCAGAGCAGATCGAAGTCCCATCTCGGACTCACAGGTTACAGGGCAACAGCAGGGCTGTACTGGCTGCAGCGAGGGAATCACTGCCCAGGGCATGAGCAGATCCCCCTCTGCCCTCCCCTCTCTCTTCACACCCTGGAATAGAGATTGTGTTTCCCATGTTGTTCCTCTCTGCTGGGCTGTATTCCCAGCTGGAGGGGACACAGGCTTCACCCTGGGGAAATGCAGGAGAGCCCAGTCTCATCTAGAGGAGCAGGGTCCCACCACACCTGCTGGGTGGCCAGGGCTGCAGGCTGCAGATCCCACTCTCTTCCCCACACACCTCCTGCCTGGGGCTGCAGGGTGCCCAGCAAGAAGGCAGGGGTGCCTGGGGGTCTGGTGCCATTAGGGTGGTGGCCTTTGGACCAGCCTCTGTCTGCAAGGGACTCAGGAGCTTCTCTGCCTCCATGTCAGTGGCAAAGTTTGTTTCCCAGCTTCTTCTCTGTGGATAGCTGAGGATTTCATTCTCGGGAGAAGGAGAAGAAGGAAACCCTTTTGTCCATGGGACTTGTAGCACCCTGTCAACCCTCTACTGACTTCTCCTTCACTATCATCCCCAGAAGTCCTTTGACAGGGGCATTTTTTGGTTTCTGACCCTTTATCTGACTCTCGTTTGAGCAGCACATTGCAGTAAAGGACTCCTGTGGTCCCTTCAACCTGAATTATCCTGAACGCCTATGATCTCAGGCCCCATTTCAAGCAGAGAGCAAATGTCTCTGGGACAGGAGTCCTTTGTGCTTTATGTGACCATCTAAAAGAAGGCAGGTGAACACCTCCTCCTCCCTGTTGACTGTAAGGGCAGCCTGGGAGACACTGCCTCAGGCATATCTACATTACAATGGAAATTCATTGCATCCACCTTTAACCACCTGAAAGGCCATTGCCTGGATCCCCTCAGGGGTGAGGGGAGAAGAGCAAGTTTTTCTGCAGTGTGATTTCTGTACCTCTGTAGTTTGCACCTCTAAGTAGATGTTGCCATCCTCCCCTTGGTTTCTTGCCTGAAGCTCAGCCTGGATGGGGATGTGAATGTGGAGGTTGGCCGTCACTGTAGTGACCATGAGATGGTGGAGAAGTAAGAGGAATAACAGAGTCACCACCTTGGACTGCAGCAGAGAGGGTTTCATCCTCTTTAGGATGGAGTTAGACAAACGAAATCTCAGCTGGAGCTGGAGCTGGAGCTGGAGCTAGGAAAGGATGGGGAGAGTAACCTGAAGGGCTTCTGTAAGGATGCTGGCAGCACAAGGCAGGCAGCCAGGGAAAATGTGTTCTCCCTGCTCAGTGGGGCAGGGGAAGTAGTGACAAAGAGAGGGGAAAGGCTGAGGAGGTCATTGCCTCTTTTACCTTGTCTTTTCCTGGTCCTGTCTACTGCCAGGCTTCCCTGGCCCCCAAGTCCTTTGGCAGCAGCTGTGTTAGCAAAGCCTCACCCATGGTAGAGGACAATGCAGCTGGGGAGGACTTTTGCCCAGTGGGCACACACAAGTCCATGGGACCAGATGGGAAACACCCCAGGGTGCTGGGAGAGGTGGCTGGAGTCACTGCAGTGCTGCTCCCAATTGTCTATGAAATGTCAGGGTCATCAGGGAGGTTCCTGATGACTGGGAAAAGGCAGACATCACACCCATTTTCCAGAAGGGCAAGAGGGAGGATCTGGGGAATGACAGGCTGGTTCTCTTCATCTCAGTGCCTGGGAAGGTGATGCAGCAAATCCTCCTGGAAACCATCTCCAAGCATATGAAGGACAAGGCCTGGAAGAAGCAGCATGGGTTGACCAAGGGGAAATGGAAACCATGCCTGACCAACCTGGTTGCCTTCTGCCATCAGATGAATGCCTGTGTGCACAATGAAAAGGGAGTGTGGCGAAATGTTTTACAGACTCCTTTAAAACAGCACGGTAGCACAGGTATGTTGAGATTTGTGCAAATTTGGCCATCCAGAAGCAGAGCATTTCCTTGAAGCTGGTCACCCTGCTTTCCTCACCAGTCAAGAGCACCCGACACCTCAGTGTGATGTGCTCTGCACAAAGAGTGAGGAGTGTCATGGACAGTCATGGGCAGGGAGTGGTTTTCTGAGCTGTTGGGGCTCTGTGTGAGACACAAAAATATTTTGTTTAGTGGTGCAGGCCCTATTATAACAGAAATGTTTAGAAAATGACATTAAAATTGAAACACGAAAGAAATTAACAAATAGATTGAAAGCAAAGAAATATTTTGTTAAACTTTCCATCTTTTAATTTTTTTTTGTGCTACGATTATCTTTCTTGATTTATTTTATTTTTCTTAATATAGTGATCTTTTAGGGGAATGTTGTGTTTTTTCTTCTTTTTAAAAAAGGAAAGAGCTTTTCAGAGCTGGGGTGGGATGCACTCACAGGGTCACAGGCAGCTGGTGCCATTGCAGGTGCCCTGGTCCCCTCTGCCCAGCCTCCCTATGCACCTCTGAGGGGCTCCGGTCTCCCGCAGGTCCCCTGTGAGAGCTGCCAGGCCGAGGCAGGTCCCTCAGAGACACCGGGGCCTCTCCAAGGGCCACTGGGTGCTTGTGGTTGGACAACTGAGCTCTGCCTGGAAAGGTGAAGAATTGTTTTCAACATTTCAAAAATATGAGCACACTTTCCTCAGCTCAAATGATTGGCTCATTTTAATGTCAGTGTTTTCCTATGATGAAAGAGTGGAAATCTTCAGGAAGGGTTTTAGTCTCGGGAGAAGAAATATCGATCTGCCCATTAACTTGCATTACCACTGCTCTGTCTCTTATGCTGTGGATTTAATCTCAGTAACCCTTCACATATTTCCATATATCCTGCTTAATTGGTCATTTCTAAAGTCATCTTCGCGTCAGACTCTCTGGGCATGTGCACAGTTGAGGATTGTGCTTTCTTTCTTATGACACTGCATCAAGTTTATTTTTGTTTCTTTGCAGTTAAGAAAAACCCTTCTGTGTCTGCTTGCAGCTAGTTCTCGAAGGAAAGCAGGTGGGAATTGGTGCACACGAGCTGTAACATTCAGCTACAGACTTGAGTGGCAAAAGGTTCGATTTTCACCAGAGTGATGTGAAGTGCCCACTGGCTGATGAGGGAAATGGCAGGGCTGGGGAGCTGGGGAGGAGGGTTGTCCATGGATATCTGATGTCAAGGATGCTGCTTTGCCTGCATGTTCTGACTTCATTAGGAGACACTCGGGATCAATATCAGTTGGAGAATGTGGAAATCACTCTAGTTTGTAAGCTGAAAAAGAAGGAAAACTTTAAAAACAGAAATCCTTTTTTTTTTTTCTTTTTTCTGCTCATTGAAATCTTCCTCTTTTAAATACACTCCTGAAACCTCCCAATTAGCCACACAAGAATTGAAGAAAATTATGGAAAGAAGCATGGCTCCTTAGGGGTTTTTGCATTTTAATGACCCCTCAAACGTATTTGGTGCTGAGCCCATGAACTTCAGGTGCTGAGACTGAACAAACCTCTCAAGAAAGTCAGAAGAAAATCCCCAAATTTCTTGGAAAGATAATGGGTCCCACTGAGGGCCATTACCAAGAAAGGCTCCCCAGGGGCTGATTAGAGAAGAAAGTTGGAGGCCCTGATTTCAGGTAGGCAAAGGCAATGTGAGGGTGGCTGTGATGCCAAGTCCACCTTGATGTGTGTTATGAAGCAGAGTGACCAGGCACTGACAGCCAGCTCCTGGGTAGGGTGATGCTTTCCATCACGCATTGCTCAGGCCTCTTCCTGGGGCCAGTGTGAGGTGAGGGTGCAAAACGCCAAGTGCAGGACAACATTACAGCACCTCCTGGGATCCCCAGGGGTGAGAAGGCAACAAGGCCACAGTGGTGTAAGGAAGCATCATCTTCTTGTAGGCCTCGGTGGCAGACGCACCAGCCGTAGCGAAAGGGAAAAAGACCTCAGTTCTTTTGGAGGCTTTCAGCCTTCACAGCGCCCTTGGTCATCTCCAACATAGGCTGTCCTAAGCTGTCACAAACCTGTGCCTCTTTCCCTGCAGCCTGTAGACACCCAACCTGCTTCCCCACCTTGCTCTCACTGCACAATCTCCTCACCTTTACTGAAATCCCTCTGTCCTTGTTGGCAGCTCCTTGAAACACAAAGCCAGGGACTGATCATGCAGTCCCTCTGGGTGTCCAGTTGCATCATAGCTCTACCCTATGAGTGACGTTCTTGCTACCTGAAGTCCAGTCTGAACCTCTCAAGATGCACTTAGTGGCTCCTTCTCCTTTGCATGCTCTTTCCCACTGCCAAGAAAAGCTCCCTCATCTCTGAAACCACCCTTCAAGCAGTCACAGGTGACTACTGTATTGGTCTTAGAAACTTCAGCAGGCTAAAGAAGTCCAGGTCCCTCAGCCTCTCTGCATGGGCCATGTGCTTCAGGCCCCCAACCTCATCTGGGCAGACCTCCTCTGGACCCTCTCCAGTTGCTCCCCATTCCTGCAGCACTGGGCAGCCCACACTGGGAGACGCTATTTCAGATGTTGCCACACCAGTGCTGAGTGGAGGGGGATAAGAACTGCCCTTGTCTGGGTGGCCATGCTCTTCCTAATGCAGTCCTGTATGCAGCTGGCCTCATTTGTGGTGAGCATGCACCACATGCTCATATGGCATCCCCCATTATGTCCAGGACCTTCACCTTGGGGTCCCTCCTCTGCCAGTCAGGTCTCTGCCTGTCCTGATGTTTTAGGCAAACACGACCACTCCAATTGGTTTGCATAAAATCCAATTTAATGGAATAATTGAGCAAGTCACAGGTAAGCAAAACAGCACTGGGCGGCCGGGGGGGAGTCTCCTGCTCCACCAACAGCGCGCGCAATCCCCCCCTCACAGTCTCCTTATATGCGATTCCAGTTCCGGGTATACAGGGCACCTCCTGTAACTTCTGCGGTTGCGCCGGCTGTTGCTAGGGGGTCTTCTTCAGCCCTCTGGTGGTCGTGGGGATGAAGGCTGGAGTCTTCCTCTGCATTGTGAGTGGTGACCCTCAGGTCACGCATATATTTTACAACTTTCGAGGTCGTGCTATATTTCACAGTTGTGTGACATCGCCATCACCATATTAGACTATCTAAACTAACATTGCCGCTTCGCTAGCTCAACTCCCTTATCTCAGGCGGGGTACATGCCCCCACCACAGGATGTAGGATGTTCCCACAGATGTTCCCAAGGCTGTTTCTCACTTTGATGTAACAAATTAGCACATATCACAACCCAGGATGTTCCAAGGCTGTTTCTCACTTTGATGTAACAAATTAGCACATATCACAAGGGGACACTGTGGCAGCCAGGAATCCTGGGTCCTGGGGATGGGGATGCCCTGAACCCCAGCCCTATCCCCTCATGGCAGGGGGCAATCCAGGGCCAGGTTTCCCTGGAAGTGGGTCCCCCTTTGGGACCTGGCTCTGGCAGGAAAGGGGACCTGTGTCCTGGAGGCTGGGGTGTCCTGCAGCTCCTGTGGGGCTCTCAAGAGCCTGCTGGAAATGCCCATATAGGAAATGGATCCTTCACCTTGTAATAACCCCAAGGAGTCCAGTTGTTTGGGAGAACCTCTCTTCCTTCCCCCTGCATCATTTTACGCTTCCAACTTGGCAGAGCATGTTTTGGGCTCAGAGATGTTGTCCTCAGATGGCCACAGCCCCTGTCCTCCTGCAAATTGGGGTCAGACCTCTGCACTAAAAAGACAGCCTGTTTGGGGGAGCAGCTTGAAAACAGGTGGGGGTGCCATCGCCACCCCACAAGTCCCTGTGGCGTAGGACAACCCTGGCAGGGCAGCCACCAGGCCCCAGAGCCCCGCACTGCCCGGCCACACGGGGCCGCGCTGCCCCCAGGCCCTGCAATGCCTCGCGCTGTCCTGCACTACCGCCCACAACATGGCGCCTTACCGCGGGGGGGGGGAGGAGCAGCCCGTGGGGTCATACAGGGCCGCAGTGTTGCCATGGCATTGCCCCCAGTTCTGCCCTCCTATTGGCCAGCAAGGGGAGGAGGGTGGGGGCAGGGTTTGACTGGTGGCTCTGTCAGCCAATCAGAGTGCGGCATGTGGAAAAACAGCCGTGAAAGGGGAGCGGGAGCCAAGCCTCAGTGAGGGAGCAGGTGAGAGCGGGTGTGAGCGGGGCTGGCGGGGCTGCGGGCGCCTTCAGCTGCTGGCGGCTGCCCTCCTGTGGGGTGGGGGCAGCAGTGCTGGCCCCGGGGCTGCTTTCCTGCAGGAGCTGCAGCAGGGGCTGGTGGGGCCGTGAGCACAGCACAGAGCGACCGGGGACAGAGCAGGGAGCTGCCCTGCAGCCAGACGTGGTGGCCTGCCCCGAGCAGCTGGGCCGGGGCGGCTGCTGGGGTTGGGGGGCAGGAAGCTTTGCCCCTGCCGGGGGTCGGAGTCCCATTTGGAAGCCTTTCCCTGAGCTGCTGCCACCTCAGCCCCCAGGTGCTGCTCGGAGCTGTGTTTGGGAGCTGCTGGGCAAAGTGTGAGCAGGCTGCTGGTGTCCTCGCGAGGGGCCCTTCCCAGTGGTCTCAGGGGTCAGTACTGGGTCCAGTCTTGGTCAACTTCTTCATCAATGACCTGGATGAAGGCACAGAGTGCACCCTCATCAAGTTTGCTGGTGATACAAAACTGGGAGGAATGGCTGATACGCCAGAGGGCTGTGCTGCCATTCAGAGAGACTTGGACAGGCTGGAGAGGTGGGCAGAGAGGAACCTCATGAAGTTCAACAAAGGGAAGTGCAGGGTCCTGCACCTGGGGAGGAATAACCCCAGTCACCAGTACAGGTTGGGGGTTGACCTGCTGGAAAGCAGCTCTGCGGAGAAGGACCTGGGAGTGCTGGTGGACACCAAGTTAAGCATGAGGCAGCAATGTGCCCTTGTGGCCAAGAAGGACAATGGTATCCTGGGGTGTATCAGGAAGAGTGTTGCCAGCAGGTCGAGGGAGGTGATCCTGCCCCTCTACTCAGCCCTGGTGAGGCCACATCTGGAGTACTGCGTCCAGTTCTGGGCTCCCCAGTGCAGGAGGGATGTGGCACTACTGGAGCAAGTCCAGCGAAGGGCCACAAAGATGATGAGGGGACTGGAGCATCTCTCTTATGAGGAAAGGCTGAGAGAGCTGGGCCTGTTTAGCCTGGAGAAGAGAAGGCTGAGAGGAGATCTTATCAATGTGTACAGGTATCTGAAGGGAGGGTGTCGAGAGGATGGGGCCAGACTCATTTCAGTGGTGCCGAGCGACAGGACGCGAGGCAATGGGCACAAACTGAAACACAGACACTTCCATCTGAACATGAGGAAAAACTTCTTGACTGTGAGGGTGACAGAGCACTGGAACAGGTTGCCCCGAGAGGTGGTGGAGTCTCCTTCTCTGGAGATATTCCAAACGCGACTGGATGCAATCCTGTGCAATGTGCTCTAGGTGACCCTGCTTGAGCAGGGGGGTTGGACTAGATGATCTCCAGAGGTCCCTTCCAACCTCAGCGATTCTGTGATTCTGTGATTCTGTGCTGTCTGCGTCCTGGAGGTGGGAAGTGAGCAGGCCCCGGGCTGTGAGTGGCTGTTCAGAGGCAGTGCCTGTTCCAAGGCTTTGGAGGCCTAGAAGGGAATGGATGGGATGGAGAGCTGGGCTTTGTGTGTTTTGGGGCACTTGGGTGTGCCCTGTGTGCTGCAATGTGTGGAGCTGTGGCCTGTGTGTCGCTGATGCAGAGGCGCATGTTGGCTGCCAGCCCTCTGTGAGGTGCCTTTGGTGGAGCCGGGTTGTGGCCCCAGTGTTTTGCTGCTGTCATTGTGTAGGTGCTGCAGTGCAAAGGCTCCCAGCTCGGACTTGATGGCACTAAAGGAAAAGCAAGACCAATTGTTCCCTTTTGTGATTTGTGTGCAGGGTGACAGAGTGGAGCTGTGCCATGACCTGGAGAGAGTCTTGCCAGGAGATGAAAGGTGTTTGCAGAAGACTGTTCTGTACAGAGTGATAACAGCGTAATCAAGGGACATGCAAGTGGCCCAGGTGAGCTTCTCCTCTCCTCTCACTTCAGCCTCAGCACCTGACAGACCAGCTCGATGCATATTGCTGATGTTTGTGTTTGCGAAGTCATTCGGGCTCAGTATCTCCTAGGCCACCAGCAGACACATTGCTTCTTTTTGTACAGGTGCAGGAGCACTTGGTAGAGCAGCAGTATGGAGATGAGTGTTGTTTGTGCTTCTGGGGATGGTGTGCCTCAGTCCGTGCTAGGCCAGCAGCCTGCACGTGGCTTCAATGCAGACTGTGAGGTCACTTTTGTTTCAGTATTGAGAGGTCAGTGGTGGGCACATGGCTGCTGTTTTCGCTTGTGAGGTTGTTCTTGCCTTCCTATATAATAGGCCAGCAGATGGAATGTGGCTTTGATGAAGCCTGTGAAGTCACTGCTTCCTCGGAATGGGATAGGCAAGCAGCAAGCAACTTCCTGTGATACACACTGTTAGGCCAGTTCTGCATCTATAAACGACAGCCAACAAGGAAACACTATATCACTGTTTGCGATTCTGAGGTCACTTGTGCCTCAGTGCCTGCTAGGCCAGTGCTGGGTGCGTGGGTGCTGTTTGTGGTTGTGAGGTCAGTGGTGGCTCAGTGCCTGCTAGGCCAGTGCTAGGTGCGTGGCTGCTGTTTGTGGTTGTGAGGTCAGTGGTGGCTCAGTGCCTGCTAGGCCAGTGCTAGGTGCGTGGGTGCTGTTGGTGGTTGTGAGGTCAGTGGTGGCTCAGTGCCTGCTAGGCCAGTGCTAGGTGCGTGGCTGCTGTTTGTGGTTGTGAGGTCAGTGGTGGCTCAGTGCCTGCTAGGCCAGTGCTAGGTGCGTGGCTGCTGTTTGTGGTTGTGAGGTCAGTGGTGGCTCAGTGCCTGCTAGGCCAGTGCTAGGTGCGTGGGTGCTGTTTGTGGTTGTGAGGTCAGTGGTGGCTCAGTGCCTGCTAGGCCAGTGCTAGGTGCGTGGCTGCTGTTTGTGGTTGTGAGGTCAGTGGTGGCTCAGTGCCTGCTAGGCCAGTGCTAGGTGCGTGGCTGCTGTTTGTGGTTGTGAGGTCAGTGGTGGCTCAGTGCCTGCTAGGCCAGTGCTAGGTGCGTGGGTGCTGTTTGTGGTTGTGAGGTCAGTGGTGGCTCAGTGCCTGCTAGGCCAGTGCTAGGTGCGTGGCTGCTGTTTGTGGTTGTGAGGTCAGTGGTGGCTCAGTGCCTGCTAGGCCAGTGCTAGGTGCGTGGTTGCTGTTGGTGTTTGTGAGGTCAGTGGTGGCTCAGTGCCTGCTAGGCCAGTGCTAGGTGCGTGGCTGCTCTTTTCAACTGCGAGGTCAGTGGTGGCTCAGTGCCTGCTAGGCCAGTGCTAGGTGCGTGGATGCTGTTGGTGGTTGTGAGGTCAGTGGTGGCTCAGTGCCTGCTAGGCCAGTGCTAGGTGCGTGGCTGCTGTTTTCAATTGCGAGGTCACTTGTGGCTCAGTGCCTGCTAGGCCAGTGCTAGGTGCGTGGGTGCTGTTTGTGGTTGTGAGGTCAGTGGTGGCTCAGTGCCTGCTAGGCCAGTGCTAGGTGCGTGGGTGCTGTTTTCAATTGTGAGGCCACTTGTGGCTCCGTGCCTGCTAGGCCAGTGCTAGGTGCGTGGCTTCTGTTTGTGGTTTTGAGGTCAGTGGTGTCTCAGTGCCTGCTAGGCCAGTGCTAGGTGCGTGGGTGCTGTTTGTGGTTGTGAGGTCAGTGGTGGCTCAGTGCCTGCTAGGCCTGTGCTAGGTGCGTGGGTGCTGTTTGTGGTTGTGAGGGCAGTGGTGGCTCAGTGCCTGCTAGGCCAGTGCTAGGTGCGTGGGTGCTGTTTTCAATTGTGAGGTCAGTGGTGGCTCAGTGCCTGCTAGGCCAGTGCTAAGTGCGTGGCTGCTCTTTTCAACTGCGAGGTCAGTGGTGGCTCAGTGCCTGCTAGGCCAGTGCTAGGTGCGTGGGTGCTGTTTGTGGTTGTGAGGTCAGTGGTGGCTCAGTGCCTGCTAGGCCAGTGCTAGGTGCGTGGCTGCTGTTGGTGGTAGTGATGTCAGTGGTGGTTCAGTGCCTGCTAGGCCAGTGCTAAGTGCGTGTGTGCTGTTTGTGGTTGTGAGGTCAGTGGTGGCTCAGTGCCTGCTAGGCCAGTGCTAGGTGTGTGGGTGTTGTTTGTGGTTGTGAGGTCAGTGGTGGCTCAGTGCCTGCTAGGCCAGTGCTAGGTGCGTGGCTGCTGTTTGTGGTTGTGAGCTCAGTGGTGGCTCAGTGCCTGCTAGGCCAGTGCTAGGTGCGTGGGTGCTGTTGGTGGTTGTGAGGTCAGTGGTGGCTCAGTGCCTTCTAGGCCAGTGCTAGGTGCGTGGCTGCTGTTTGTGGTTGTGAGGTCAGTGGTGGCTCAGTGCCTGCTAGGCCAGTGCTAGGTGCGTGGGTGCTGTTTGTGGTTGTGAGGTCAGTGGTGGCTCAGTGCCTGCTAGGCCAGTGCTAGGTGCGTGGCTGCTGTGTGTGGTTGTGAGGTCAGTGGTGGCTCAGTGCCTGCTAGGCCAGTGCTAGGTGCGTGGCTGCTGTTTGTGGTTGTGAGGTCAGTGGTGGCTCAGTGCCTGCTAGGCCAGTGCTAGGTGCATGGCTGCTGTTGGTGGTTGTGAGGTCAGTGGTGGCTCAGTGCCTGCTAGGACAGTGCTAGGTGCGTGGGTGCTGTTTTCAATTGTTAGGTCACTTGAGACTCAGTGCCTGCTAGGCCAGTGCTAGGTGCGTGGCTGCTGTTTTCAATTTTGAGGTCAGTGGTGGCTCAGTGCCTGCTAGGCCAGCGCTAGGTGCGTGGCTGCTGTTTGTGGTTGTGATGTCA
Source organism: Apteryx mantelli (assembly GCF_036417845.1). NCBI lineage: Eukaryota > Metazoa > Chordata > Aves > Apterygiformes > Apterygidae > Apteryx > Apteryx mantelli. The sequence continues at coordinate 16,065,479 of NC_089988.1, forward strand.
GTGGTGGCTCAGTGCCTGCTAGGCCAGCGCTAGGTGCATGGCTGCTGTTTTCGGTTGTGAGGTCCGTGGTGGCTCAGTGCCTGTTAGGCCAGTGCTAGGAGCGTGGCTGCTGTTTGTGGTTGTGAGGTGAGTGGTAGCTCAGTGCCTGCTAGGCCAGTGCTAGGTGTGTGGGTGCTGTTTTCAATTGTGAGCTCAGTGGTGGCTCAGTGCCTGCTAGGCCAGTGCTAGGTGCGTGGCTGCTGTTTTCGTTTGTGAGGTCAGTGGTGGCTCAGTGCCTGCTAGGCCAGTGCTAGGTGCGTGGCTGCTGTTTGTGGTTGTGAGGTCAGTGGTGGCTCAGTGCCTGCTAGGCCAGTGCTAGGTGCGTGGCTGCTGTTTTCAATTGTGAGGTCAGTGGTGGCTCAGTGCCTGCTAGGCCAGTGCTAGGTGTGTGGGTGTTGTTTGTGGTTGTGAGGTCAGTGGTGGCTCAGTGCCTGCTAGGCCAGTGCTAGGTGCGTGGGTGCTGTTTGTGGTTGTGAGGTCAGTGGTGGCTCAGTGCCTGCTAGGCCAGTGCTAGGTGCGTGGGTGCTGTTGGTGGTTGTGAGGTCAGTGGTGGCTCAGTGCCTGCTAGGCCAGTGCTAGGTGCGTGGGTGCTGTTTCTGGTTGTGAGGTCAGTGGTGGCTCAGTGCCTGCTAGGCCAGTGCTAGGTGCGTGGGTGCTGTTTTCAATTGTTAGGTCACTTGAGACTCAGTGCCTGCTAGGCCAGTGCTAGGTGCGTGGCTGCTGTTTGTGGTTGTGAGGTCAGTGGTGGCTCAGTGCCTGCTAGGCCAGTGCTAGGTGCGTGGGTGCTGTTTTCAATTGTTAGGTCACTTGAGACTCAGTGCCTGCTAGGCCAGTGCTAGGTGCGTGGCTGCTGTTTGTGGTTGTGAGGTCAGTGGTGGCACAGTGCCTGCTAGGCCAGTGCTAGGTGCGTGGCTGCTGTTTTCAATTTTGAGGTCACTTGTGGCTCAGTGCCTGCTAGGCCAGTGCTAGGTGCGTGGCTGCTGTTGGTGGTTGTGAGGTCAGTGGTGGCTCAGTGCCTGCTAGGCCAGTGCTAGGTGCGTGGGTGCTGTTTGTGGTTGTGAGGTGAGTGGTAGCTCAGTGCCTGCTAGGCCAGTGCTAGGTGCGTGGGTGCTGTTTGTGGTTGTGAGGTCAGTGGTGGCTCAGTGCCTGCTAGGCCAGTGCTAGGTGCGTGGGTGCTGTTTGTGCTTGTGAGGTGAGTGGTGGCTCAGTGCCTGCTAGGCCAGTGCTAGGTGCGTGGCTGCTGTTTTCGTTTGTGAGGTGAGTGGTGGCTCAGTGCCTGCTAGGCCAGTGCTAGGTGCGTGGCTGCTGTTTGTGGTTGTGAGGTCAGTGGTGGCTCAGTGCCTGCTAGGCCAGTGCTAGGTGCGTGGCTGCTGTTTGTGGTTGTGAGGTCAGTGGTGGCTCAGTGCCTGCTAGGCCAGTGCTAGGTGCGTGGCTGCTGTTTGTGGTTGTGAGGTCAGTGGTGGCTCAGTGCCTGCTAGGCCAGTGGTAGGTGCGTGGCTGCTTTTTGTGGTTGTGAGGTGAGTGGTGGCTCAGTGCCTGCTAGGCCAGTGCTAGGTGCATGGGTGCTGTTTGTGGTTGTGAGGTCAGTGGTGGCTCAGTGCCTGCTAGGCCAGTGCTAGGTGCGTGGCTGCTGTTGGTGGCTGTGAGGTCAGTGGTGGCTCAGTGCCTGCTAGGCCAGTGCTAGGTGCGTGGCTGCTGTGTGTGGTTGTGAGGTCAGTGGTGGCTCAGTGCCTGCTAGGCCAGTGCTAGGTGCGTGGCTGCTGTTTGTGGTTGTGAGGTCACTTTTGCCTCAGTGCCTGCTAGGCCAGTGCTAGGTGTGTGGGTGCTGTTTGTGGTTGTGAGCTCAGTGGTGGCTCAGTGCCTGCTAGGCCAGTGCTAGGTGCGTGGGTGCTGTTTGTGGTTGTGAGGTCAGTGGTGGCTCAGTGCCTGCTAGGCCAGTGCTAGGTGCGTGGCTGCTGTTTGTGGTTGTGAGGTCAGTGGTGGCTCAGTGCCTGCTAGGCCAGTGCTAGGTGCGTGGCTGCTGTTTGTGGTTGTGAGGTCAGTGGTGGCTCAGTGCCTGCTAGGCCAGTGCTAGGTGCGTGGCTGCTGTTTGTGGTAGTGAGGTCAGTGGTGGCTCAGTCCCTGCTAGGCCAGTGCTAGGTGCGTGGGTGCTGTTTGTGGTTGTGATGTCAGTGGTGGCTCAGTGCCTGCTAGGCCAGTGCTAGGTGTGTGGGTGCTGTTGGTGGCTGTGAGGTCACTTTTGCCTCAGTGCCTGCTAGGCCAGTGCTAGGTGCGTGGCTGCTGTTTGTGGCTGTGAGGTCAGTGGTGGCTCAGTGCCTGCTAGGCCAGTGCTAGGTGTTTGGCTGCTGTTTTCAATTGTGAGGTCAGTGGTGGCTCAGTGCCTGCTAGGCCAGTGCTAGGTGCGTGGCTGCTGTTTGTGGTTGTGAGGTCAGTGGTGGCTCAGTGCCTGCTAGGCCAGTGCTAGGTGCGTGGGTGCTGTTTTCAATTGTTAGGTCACTTGAGACTCAGTGCCTGCTAGGCCAGTGCTAGGTGCGTGGCTGCTGTTTGTGGTTGTGAGGTCAGTGGTGGCACAGTGCCTGCTAGGCCAGTGCTAGGTGCGTGGCTGCTGTTTTCAATTTTGAGGTCACTTGTGGCTCAGTGCCTGCTAGGCCAGTGCTAGGTGCGTGGCTGCTGTTGGTGGTTGTGAGGTCAGTGGTGGCTCAGTGCCTGCTAGGCCAGTGCTAGGTGCGTGGGTGCTGTTTGTGGTTGTGAGGTGAGTGGTAGCTCAGTGCCTGCTAGGCCAGTGCTAGGTGCGTGGTTGCTGTTTGTGGTTGTGAGGTCAGTGGTGGCTCAGTGCCTGCTAGGCCAGTGCTAGGTGCGTGGGTGCTGTTTGTGCTTGTGAGGTGAGTGGTGGCTCAGTGCCTGCTAGGCCAGTGCTAGGTGCGTGGCTGCTGTTTTCGTTTGTGAGGTGAGTGGTGGCTCAGTGCCTGCTAGGCCAGTGCTAGGTGCGTGGCTGCTGTTTGTGGTTGTGAGGTCAGTGGTGGCTCAGTGCCTGCTAGGCCAGTGCTAGGTGCGTGGCTGCTGTTTGTGGTTGTGAGGTCAGTGGTGGCTCAGTGCCTGCTAGGCCAGTGCTAGGTGCGTGGCTGCTGTTTGTGGTTGTGAGGTCAGTGGTGGCTCAGTGCCTGCTAGGCCAGTGGTAGGTGCGTGGCTGCTTTTTGTGGTTGTGAGGTCAGTGGTGGCTCAGTGCCTGCTAGGCCAGTGCTAGGTGCATGGGTGCTGTTTGTGGTTGTGAGGTCAGTGGTGGCTCAGTGCCTGTTAGGCCAGTGCTAGGTGCGTGGCTGCTGTTGGTGGCTGTGAGGTCAGTGTGGCTCAGTGCCTGCTAGGCCAGTGCTAGGTGCGTGGCTGCTGTGTGTGGTTGTGAGGTCAGTGGTGGCTCAGTGCCTGCTAGGCCAGTGCTAGGTGCGTGGCTGCTGTTTGTGGTTGTGAGGTCACTTTTGCCTCAGTGCCTGCTAGGCCAGTGCTAGGTGTGTGGGTGCTGTTTGTGGTTGTGAGCTCAGTGGTGGCTCAGTGCCTGCTAGGCCAGTGCTAGGTGCGTGGGTGCTGTTTGTGGTTGTGAGCTCAGTGGTGGCTCAGTGCCTGCTAGGCCAGTGCTAGGTGCGTGGCTGCTGTTTGTGGTTGTGAGGTCAGTGGTGGCTCAGTGCCTGCTAGGCCAGTGCTAGGTGTGTGGGTGCTGTTTGTGGTTGTGAGGTCAGTGGTGGCTCAGTGCCTGCTAGGCCAGTGCTAGGTGCGTGGCTGCTGTTTGTGGTTGTGAGGTCAGTGGTGGCTCAGTCCCTGCTAGGCCAGTGCTAGGTGCGTGGGTGCTGTTTGTGGTTGTGATGTCAGTGGTGGCTCAGTGCCTGCTAGGCCAGTGCTAGGTGTGTGGGTGCTGTTGGTGGCTGTGAGGTCACTTTTGCCTCAGTGCCTGCTAGGCCAGTGCTAGGTGCGTGGCTGCTGTTTGTGGCTGTGAGGTCAGTGGTGGCTCAGTGCCTGCTAGGCCAGTGCTAGGTGTGTGGCTGCTGTTTTCAATTGTGAGGTCAGTGGTGGCTCAGTGCCTGCTAGGCCAGTGCTAGGTGTGTGGGTGCTGTTTGTGGTTGTGAGCTCAGTGGTGGCTCAGTGCCTGCTATGCCAGTGCTAGGTGGGTGGCTGCTGTTTGTGGTTGTGAGGTCAGTGGTGGCTCAGTGCCTGCTAGGCCAGTGCTAGGTGCGTGGGTGCTGTTTTCAATTGTGAGGTCAGGGGTGGCTCAGTGCCTGCTAGGCCAGTGCTATGTGCGTGGCTGCTGTTTTCAATTGTGAGCTCAGTGGTGGCTCAGTGCCTGCTAGGCCAGTGCTAGGTGCGTGGGTGCTGTTGGTGGTTGTGAGGTCAGTGGTGGCTCAGTGCCTGCTAGTCCAGTGCTAGGTGCGTGGCTGCTGTTTGTGGTTGTGAGGTCAGTGGTGGCTCAGTGCCTGCTAGGCCAGTGCTAGGTGCATGGGTGCTGTTTGTGGTTGTGAGGTCAGTGGTGGCTCAGTGCCTGCTAGGCCAGTGCTAGGTGCGTGGCTGCTGTTTGTGGTTGTGAGCTCAGTGGTGGCTCAGTGCCTGCTAGGCCAGTGGTAGGTGCGTGGGTGCTGTTTGTGGTTGTGAGGTCAGTGGTGGCTCAGTGCCTGCTAGGCCAGTGCTAGGTGCGTGGGTGCTGTTTTCAATTGTGAGGTCACTTGTGGCTCCGTGCCTGCTAGGCCAGTGCTAGGTGCGTGGCTTCTGTTTGTGGTTTTGAGGTCAGTGGTGTCTCAGTGCCTGCTAGGCCAGTGCTAGGTGCGTGGGTGCTGTTTGTGGTTGTGAGGTCAGTGGTGGCTCAGTGCCTGCTAGGCCTGTGCTAGGTGCGTGGGTGCTGTTTGTGGTTGTGAGGGCAGTGGTGGCTCAGTGCCTGCTAGGCCAGTGCTAGGTGCGTGGGTGCTGTTTGTGGTTGTGAGGTCAGTGGTGGCTCAGTGCCTGCTAGGCCTGTGCTAGGTGCGTGGGTGCTGTTTGTGGTTGTGAGGTCAGTGGTGGCTCAGTGCCTGCTAGGCCAGTGCTAGGTGCGTGGCTGCTGTTTTCAATTGTGAGGTCAGTGGTGGCTCAGTGCCTGCTAGGCCAGTGCTAGGTGCGTGGCTGCTGTTTTCAATTGTGAGGTCAGTGGTGGCTCAGTGCCTGCTAGGCCAGTGCTAGGTGCGTGGCTGCTCTTTTCAACTGCGAGGTCAGTGGTGGCTCAGTGCCTGCTAGGCCAGTGCTAGGTGCGTGGGTGCTGTTTGTGGTTGTGAGGTCAGTGGTGGCTCAGTGCCTGCTAGGCCACTGCTAGGTGTGTGGGTGCTGTTGGTGGTTGTGAGGTCAATTGTGTCTCAGAGCCTGCTAGGCCAGTGCTAAGTGCGTGTGTGCTGTTTGTGGTTGTGAGGTCAGTGGTGGCTCAGTGCCTGCTAGGCCAGTGCTAGGTGTGTGGGTGTTGTTTGTGGTTGTGAGGTCAGTGGTGGCTCAGTGCCTGCTAGGCCAGTGCTAGGTGCGTGGCTGCTGTTTGTGGTTGTGAGGTCAGTGGTGGCTCAGTGCCTGCTAGGCCAGTGCTAGGTGCGTGGGTGCTGTTGGTGGTTGTGAGGTCAGTGGTGGCTCAGTGCCTGCTAGGCCAGTGCTAGGTGCGTGGGTGCTGTTGGTGGTTGTGAGGTCAGTGGTGGCTCAGTGCCTTCTAGGCCAGTGCTAGGTGCGTGGCTGCTGTTTGTGGTTGTGAGGTCAGTGGTGGCTCAGTGCCTGCTAGGCCAGTGCTAGGTGCGTGGGTGCTGTTTGTGGTTGTGAGGTCAGTGGTGGCTCAGTGCCTGCTAGGCCAGTGCTAGGTGCGTGGGTGCTGTTCGTGGTTGTGAGGTCAGTGGTGGCTCAGTGCCTGCTAGGCCAGTGCTAGGTGCGTGGCTGCTGTTTGTGGTTGTGAGGTCAGTGGTGGCTCAGTGCCTGCTAGGCCAGTGCTAGGTGCATGGCTGCTGTTGGTGGTTGTGAGGTCAGTGGTGGCTCAGTGCCTGCTAGGACAGTGCTAGGTGCGTGGGTGCTGTTTTCAATTGTTAGGTCACTTGAGACTCAGTGCCTGCTAGGCCAGTGCTAGGTGCGTGGCTGCTGTTTGTGGTTGTGAGGTCAGTGGTGGCTCAGTGCCTGCTAGGCCTGTGCTAGGTGCGTGGCTGCTGTTTTCAATTGTGAGGTCAGTGGTGGCTCAGTGCCTGCTAGGCCAGTGCTAGGTGCGTGGGTGCTGTTTTCGTTTGTGAGGTCAGTGGTGGCTCAGTGCCTGCTAGGCCAGTGCTAGGTGCGTGGCTGCTGTTTTCAATTGTGAGGTCAGTGGTGGCTCAGTGCCTGCTAGGCCAGTGCTAGGTGCGTGGGTGCTGTTTTCGTTTGTGAGGTCAGTGGTGGCTCAGTGCCTGCTAGGCCAGTGCTAGGTGCGTGGCTGCTCTTTTCAACTGCGAGGTCAGTGGTGGCTCAGTGCCTGCTAGGCCAGTGCTAGGTGCGTGGGTGCTGTTTGTGGTTGTGAGGTCAGTGGTGGCTCAGTGCCTGCTAGGCCAGTGCTAGGTGCGTGGGTGCTGTTGGTGGTTGTGAGGTCACTTGTGTCTCAGTCCCTGCTAGGCCAGTGCTAAGTGCGTGTGTGCTGTTTGTGGTTGTGAGGTCAGTGGTGGCTCAGTGCCTGCTAGGCCAGTGCTAGGTGCGTGGCTGCTGTTTGTGGTTGTGAGGTCAGTGGTGGCTCAGTGCCTGCTAGGCCAGTGCTAGGTGCGTGGGTGCTGTTGGTGGTTGTGAGGTCAGTGGTGGCTCAGTGCCTGCTAGGCCAGTGCTAGGTGCGTGGGTGCTGTTTGTGGTTGTGAGGTCAGTGGTGGCTCAGTGCCTGCTAGGCCAGTGCTAGGTGCGTGGGTGCTGTTTGTGGTTGTGAGGTCAGTGGTGGCTCAGTGCCTGCTAGGCCAGTGCTAGGTGCGTGGGTGCTGTTGGTGGTTGTGAGGTCAGTGGTGGCTCAGTGCCTGCTAGGCCAGTGCTAGGTGCGTGGCTGCTCTTTTCAACTGCGAGGTCAGTGGTGGCTCAGTGCCTGCTAGGCCAGTGCTAGGTGCGTGGCTGCTGTTGGTGGTTGTGAGGTCAGTGGTGTCTCAGTGCCTGCTAGGCCAGTGCTAGGTGCGTGGGTGCTGTTTGTGGTTGTGAGGTCAGTGGTGGCTCAGTGCCTGCTAGGCCAGTGCTAGGTGCGTGGGTGCTGTTTGTGGTTGTGAGGTCAGTGGTGGCTCAGTGCCTGCTAGGCCAGTGCTAGGTGCGTGGGTGCTGTTTGTGGTTGTGAGGTCATTGGTGGCTCAGTGCCTGCTAGGCCAGTGCTAGGTGCGTGGCTGCTGTTTGTGGTTGTGAGGTCAGTGGTGGCTCAGTGCCTGCTAGGCCAGTGCTAGGTGCGTGGCTGCTGTTTGTGGTTGTGAGGTCAGTGGTGGCTCAGTGCCTGCTAGGCCAGTGCTAGGTGCGTGGGTGCTGTTTTCAATTGTGAGGTCAGTGGTGGCTCAGTGCCTGCTAGGCCAGTGCTAGGTGCGTGGCTGCTGTTTTCAATTGTGAGGTCAGTGGTGGCTCAGTGCCTGCTAGGCCAGTGCTAGGTGCGTGGCTGCTGTTTGTGGTTGTGAGGTGAGTGTTGGCTCAGTGCCTGCTAGGCCAGTGCTAGGTGCGTGGCTGCTGTTTGTGGTTGTGAGGTCAGTGGTGGCTCAGTGCCTGTTAGGCCAGTGCTAAGTGCGTGTGTGCTGTTTGTGGTTGTGAGGTCAGTGGTGGCTCAGTGCCTGCTAGGCCAGTGCTAGGTGCGTGGCTGCTGTTTGTGGTTGTGAGGTCAGTGGTGGCTCAGTGCCTGCTAGGCCAGTGCTAGGTGCGTGGATGCTGTTGGTGGTTGTGAGGTCAGTGGTGGCTCAGTGCCTGCTAGGCCAGTGCTAGGTGCGTGGCTGCTGTTTTCAATTGCGAGGTCACTTGTGGCTCAGTGCCTGCTAGGCCAGTGCTAGGTGCGTGGCTGCTGTTTGTGGTTGTGAGGTCAGTGGTGGCTCAGTGCCTGCTAGGCCAGTGCTAGGTGCGTGGGTGCTGTTTTCAATTGTGAGGCAACTTGTGGCTCCGTGCCTGCTAGGCCAGTGCTAGGTGCGTGGCTTCTGTTTGTGGTTTTGAGGTCAGTGGTGTCTCAGTGCCTGCTAGGCCTGTGCTAGGTGCGTGGGTGCTGTTTGTGGTTGTGAGGGCAGTGGTGGCTCAGTGCCTGCTAGGCCAGTGCTAGGTGCGTGGCTGCTGTTTTCAATTGTGAGGTCAGTGGTGGCTCAGTGCCTGCTAGGCCAGTGCTAGGTGCGTGGGTGCTGTTTTCGTTTGTGAGGTCAGTGGTGGCTCAGTGCCTGCTAGGCCAGTGCTAGGTGCGTGGCTGCTCTTTTCAACTGCGAGGTCAGTGGTGGCTCAGTGCCTGCTAGGCCAGTGCTAGGTGCGTGGCTGCTGTTTGTGGTTGTGAGGTCAGTGGTGGCTCAGTGCCTGCTAGGCCAGTGCTAGGTGCATGGCTGCTGTTTGTGGTTGTGAGGTCAGTGGTGGCTCAGTGCCTGCTAGGCCAGTGCTAAGTGCGTGTGTGCTGTTTGTGGTTGTGAGGTCAGTGGTGGCTCAGTGCCTGCTAGGCCAGTGCTAGGTGTGTGGGTGTTGTTTGTGGTTGTGAGGTCAGTGGTGGCTCAGTGCCTGCTAGGCCAGTGCTAGGTGCGTGGCTGCTGTTTGTGGTTCTGAGGTCAGTGGTGGCTCAGTGCCTGCTAGGCCAGTGCTAGGTGCGTGGGTGCTGTTGGTGGTTGTGAGGTCAGTGGTGGCTCAGTGCCTTCTAGGCCAGTGCTAGGTGCGTGGGTGCTGTTTGTGGTTGTGAGGTCAGTGGTGGCTCAGTGCCTGCTAGGCCAGTGCTAGGTGCGTGGGTGCTGTTCGTGGTTGTGAGGTCAGTGGTGGCTCAGTGCCTGCTAGGCCAGTGCTAGGTGCGTGGCTGCTGTTTGTGGTTGTGAGGTCAGTGGTGGCTCAGTGCCTGCTAGGCCAGTGCTAGGTGCATGGCTGCTGTTGGTGGTTGTGAGGTCAGTGGTGGCTCAGTGCCTGCTAGGCCAGTGCTAGGTGCGTGGCTGCTGTTTTCAATTGTGAGGTCAGTGGTGGCTCAGTGCCTGCTAGGCCAGTGCTAGGTGCGTGGCTGCTCTTTTCAACTGCGAGGTCAGTGGTGGCTCAGTGCCTGCTAGGCCAGTGCTAGGTGCGTGGGTGCTGTTTGTGGTTGTGAGGTCAGTGGTGGCTCAGTGCCTGCTAGGCCACTGCTAGGTGTGTGGGTGCTGTTGGTGGTTGTGAGGTCAATTGTGTCTCAGAGCCTGCTAGGCCAGTGCTAAGTGCGTGTGTGCTGTTTGTGGTTGTGAGGTCAGTGGTGGCTCAGTGCCTGCTAGGCCAGTGCTAGGTGTGTGGGTGTTGTTTGTGGTTGTGAGGTCAGTGGTGGCTCAGTGCCTGCTAGGCCAGTGCTAGGTGCGTGGCTGCTGTTTGTGGTTGTGAGGTCAGTGGTGGCTCAGTGCCTGCTAGGCCAGTGCTAGGTGCGTGGGTGCTGTTGGTGGTTGTGAGGTCAGTGGTGGCTCAGTGCCTGCTAGGCCAGTGCTAGGTGCGTGGGTGCTGTTGGTGGTTGTGAGGTCAGTGGTGGCTCAGTGCCTTCTAGGCCAGTGCTAGGTGCGTGGCTGCTGTTTGTGGTTGTGAGGTCAGTGGTGGCTCAGTGCCTGCTAGGCCAGTGCTAGGTGCGTGGGTGCTGTTTGTGGTTGTGAGGTCAGTGGTGGCTCAGTGCCTGCTAGGCCAGTGCTAGGTGCGTGGGTGCTGTTCGTGGTTGTGAGGTCAGTGGTGGCTCAGTGCCTGCTAGGCCAGTGCTAGGTGCGTGGCTGCTGTTTGTGGTTGTGAGGTCAGTGGTGGCTCAGTGCCTGCTAGGCCAGTGCTAGGTGCATGGCTGCTGTTGGTGGTTGTGAGGTCAGTGGTGGCTCAGTGCCTGCTAGGACAGTGCTAGGTGCGTGGGTGCTGTTTTCAATTGTTAGGTCACTTGAGACTCAGTGCCTGCTAGGCCAGTGCTAGGTGCGTGGCTGCTGTTTGTGGTTGTGAGGTCAGTGGTGGCTCAGTGCCTGCTAGGCCTGTGCTAGGTGCGTGGCTGCTGTTTTCAATTGTGAGGTCAGTGGTGGCTCAGTGCCTGCTAGGCCAGTGCTAGGTGCGTGGGTGCTGTTTTCGTTTGTGAGGTCAGTGGTGGCTCAGTGCCTGCTAGGCCAGTGCTAGGTGCGTGGCTGCTGTTTTCAATTGTGAGGTCAGTGGTGGCTCAGTGCCTGCTAGGCCAGTGCTAGGTGCGTGGGTGCTGTTTTCGTTTGTGAGGTCAGTGGTGGCTCAGTGCCTGCTAGGCCAGTGCTAGGTGCGTGGCTGCTCTTTTCAACTGCGAGGTCAGTGGTGGCTCAGTGCCTGCTAGGCCAGTGCTAGGTGCGTGGGTGCTGTTTGTGGTTGTGAGGTCAGTGGTGGCTCAGTGCCTGCTAGGCCAGTGCTAGGTGCGTGGGTGCTGTTGGTGGTTGTGAGGTCACTTGTGTCTCAGTCCCTGCTAGGCCAGTGCTAAGTGCGTGTGTGCTGTTTGTGGTTGTGAGGTCAGTGGTGGCTCAGTGCCTGCTAGGCCAGTGCTAGGTGCGTGGCTGCTGTTTGTGGTTGTGAGGTCAGTGGTGGCTCAGTGCCTGCTAGGCCAGTGCTAGGTGCGTGGGTGCTGTTGGTGGTTGTGAGGTCAGTGGTGGCTCAGTGCCTGCTAGGCCAGTGCTAGGTGCGTGGGTGCTGTTTGTGGTTGTGAGGTCAGTGGTGGCTCAGTGCCTGCTAGGCCAGTGCTAGGTGCGTGGGTGCTGTTTGTGGTTGTGAGGTCAGTGGTGGCTCAGTGCCTGCTAGGCCAGTGCTAGGTGCGTGGGTGCTGTTGGTGGTTGTGAGGTCAGTGGTGGCTCAGTGCCTGCTAGGCCAGTGCTAGGTGCGTGGCTGCTCTTTTCAACTGCGAGGTCAGTGGTGGCTCAGTGCCTGCTAGGCCAGTGCTAGGTGCGTGGCTGCTGTTGGTGGTTGTGAGGTCAGTGGTGTCTCAGTGCCTGCTAGGCCAGTGCTAGGTGCGTGGGTGCTGTTTGTGGTTGTGAGGTCAGTGGTGGCTCAGTGCCTGCTAGGCCAGTGCTAGGTGCGTGGGTGCTGTTTGTGGTTGTGAGGTCAGTGGTGGCTCAGTGCCTGCTAGGCCAGTGCTAGGTGCGTGGGTGCTGTTTGTGGTTGTGAGGTCATTGGTGGCTCAGTGCCTGCTAGGCCAGTGCTAGGTGCGTGGCTGCTGTTTGTGGTTGTGAGGTCAGTGGTGGCTCAGTGCCTGCTAGGCCAGTGCTAGGTGCGTGGCTGCTGTTTGTGGTTGTGAGGTCAGTGGTGGCTCAGTGCCTGCTAGGCCAGTGCTAGGTGCGTGGGTGCTGTTTTCAATTGTGAGGTCAGTGGTGGCTCAGTGCCTGCTAGGCCAGTGCTAGGTGCGTGGCTGCTGTTTTCAATTGTGAGGTCAGTGGTGGCTCAGTGCCTGCTAGGCCAGTGCTAGGTGCGTGGCTGCTGTTTGTGGTTGTGAGGTGAGTGTTGGCTCAGTGCCTGCTAGGCCAGTGCTAGGTGCGTGGCTGCTGTTTGTGGTTGTGAGGTCAGTGGTGGCTCAGTGCCTGTTAGGCCAGTGCTAAGTGCGTGTGTGCTGTTTGTGGTTGTGAGGTCAGTGGTGGCTCAGTGCCTGCTAGGCCAGTGCTAGGTGCGTGGCTGCTGTTTGTGGTTGTGAGGTCAGTGGTGGCTCAGTGCCTGCTAGGCCAGTGCTAGGTGCGTGGATGCTGTTGGTGGTTGTGAGGTCAGTGGTGGCTCAGTGCCTGCTAGGCCAGTGCTAGGTGCGTGGCTGCTGTTTTCAATTGCGAGGTCACTTGTGGCTCAGTGCCTGCTAGGCCAGTGCTAGGTGCGTGGCTGCTGTTTGTGGTTGTGAGGTCAGTGGTGGCTCAGTGCCTGCTAGGCCAGTGCTAGGTGCGTGGGTGCTGTTTTCAATTGTGAGGCAACTTGTGGCTCCGTGCCTGCTAGGCCAGTGCTAGGTGCGTGGCTTCTGTTTGTGGTTTTGAGGTCAGTGGTGTCTCAGTGCCTGCTAGGCCTGTGCTAGGTGCGTGGGTGCTGTTTGTGGTTGTGAGGGCAGTGGTGGCTCAGTGCCTGCTAGGCCAGTGCTAGGTGCGTGGCTGCTGTTTTCAATTGTGAGGTCAGTGGTGGCTCAGTGCCTGCTAGGCCAGTGCTAGGTGCGTGGGTGCTGTTTTCGTTTGTGAGGTCAGTGGTGGCTCAGTGCCTGCTAGGCCAGTGCTAGGTGCGTGGCTGCTCTTTTCAACTGCGAGGTCAGTGGTGGCTCAGTGCCTGCTAGGCCAGTGCTAGGTGCGTGGATGCTGTTGGTGGTTGTGAGGTCAGTGGTGGCTCAGTGCCTGCTAGGCCAGTGCTAGGTGCGTGGCTGCTGTTTTCAATTGCGAGGTCACTTGTGGCTCAGTGCCTGCTAGGCCAGTGCTAGGTGCGTGGCTGCTGTTTGTGGTTGTGAGGTCAGTGGTGGCTCAGTGCCTGCTAGGCCAGTGCTAGGTGCGTGGGTGCTGTTTTCAATTGTGAGGCCACTTGTGGCTCCGTGCCTGCTAGGCCAGTGCTAGGTGCGTGGCTTCTGTTTGTAGTTTTGAGGTCAGTGGTGGCTCAGTGCCTGCTAGGCCTGTGCTAGGTGCGTGGGTGCTGTTTGTGGTTGTGAGGGCAGTGGTGGCTCAGTGCCTGCTAGGCCAGTGCTAGGTGCGTGGCTGCTGTTTTCAATTGTGAGGTCAGTGGTGGCTCAGTGCCTGCTAGGCCAGTGCTAGGTGCGTGGGTGCTGTTCGTGGTTGTGAGGTCAGTGGTGGCTCAGTGCCTGCTAGGCCAGTGCTAGGTGCGTGGCTGCTGTTTGTGGTTGTGAGGTCAGTGGTGGCTCAGTGCCTGCTAGGCCAGTGCTAGGTGCATGGCTGCTGTTGGTGGTTGTGAGGTCAGTGGTGGCTCAGTGCCTGCTAGGACAGTGCTAGGTGCGTGGGTGCTGTTTTCAATTGTTAGGTCACTTGAGACTCAGTGCCTGCTAGGCCAGTGCTAGGTGCGTGGCTGCTGTTTTCAATTTTGAGGTCAGTGGTGGCTCAGTGCCTGCTAGGCCAGTGCTAGGTGCGTGGGTGCTGTTGGTGGTTGTGAGGTCAGTGGTGGCTCAGTGCCTGCTAGGCCAGCGCTAGGTGCGTGGCTGCTGTTTGTGGTTGTGATGTCAGTGGTGGCTCAGTGCCTGCTAGGCCAGCGCTAGGTGCATGGCTGCTGTTTTCGGTTGTGAGGTCCGTGGTGGCTCAGTGCCTGTTAGGCCAGTGCTAGGTGCGTGGCTGCTGTTTGTGGTTGTGAGGTGAGTGGTAGCTCAGTGCCTGCCTGGCCAGTGCTAGGTGCGTGGCTGCTGTTTTCAATTGTGAGCTCAGTGGTGGCTCAGTGCCTGCTAGGCCAGTGCTAGGTGCGTGGCTGCTGTTTTCGTTTGTGAGGTCAGTGGTGGCTCAGTGCCTGCTAGGCCAGTGCTAGGTGCGTGGCTGCTGTTTGTGGTTGTGAGGTCAGTGGTGGCTCAGTGCCTGCTAGGCCAGTGCTAGGTGCGTGGCTGCTGTTTTCAATTGTGAGGTCAGTGGTGGCTCAGTGCCTGCTAGGCCAGTGCTAGGTGTGTGGGTGTTGTTTGTGGTTGTGAGGTCAGTGGTGGCTCAGTGCCTGCTAGGCCAGTGCTAGGTGCGTGGGTGCTGTTTCTGGTTGTGAGGTCAGTGGTGGCTCAGTGCCTGCTAGGCCAGTGCTAGGTGCGTGGGTGCTGTTTCTGGTTGTGAGGTCACTTGTGTCTCAGAGCCTGCTAGGCCAGTGCTAAGTGCGTGTGTGCTGTTTGTGGTTGTGAGGTCAGTGGTGGCTCAGTGCCTGCTAGGCCAGTGCTAGGTGCGTGGGTGCTGTTTGTGGTTGTGAGGTCAGTGGTGGCTCAGTGCCTGCTAGGCCAGTGCTAGGTGCGTGGGTGCTGTTTTCAATTGTGAGGTCAGTGGTGGCTCAGTGCCTGCTAGGCCAGTGCTAGGTGCGTGGCTGCTGTTGGTGGTTGTGAGGTCAGTGGTGGCTCAGTGCCTGCTAGGCCAGTGCTAGGTGCGTGGCTGCTGTTTGTGGTTGTGAGGTGAGTGTTGGCTCAGTGCCTGCTAGGCCAGTGCTAGGTGCGTGGCTGCTGTTTGTGGTTGTGAGGTCAGTGGTGGCTCAGTGCCTGTTAGGCCAGTGCTAGGTGCGTGGGTGCTGTTTGTGGTTGTGAGGTCAGTGGTGGCTCAGTGCCTGCTAGGGCAGTGCTAGGTGCGTGGCTGCTGTTTGTGGTTGTGAGGTCAGTGGTGGCTCAGTGCCTGCTAGGCCAGTGCTAGGTGCGTGGATGCTGTTGGTGGTTGTGAGGTCAGTGGTGGCTCAGTGCCTGCTAGGCCAGTGCTAGGTGCGTGGGTGCTGTTTTCAATTGCGAGGTCACTTGTGGCTCAGTGCCTGCTAGGCCAGTGCTAGGTGCGTGGCTGCTGTTTGTGGTTGTGAGGTCAGTGGTGGCTCAGTGCCTGCTAGGCCAGTGCTAGGTGCGTGGGTGCTGTTTTCAATTGTGAGGCCACTTGTGGCTCCGTGCCTGCTAGGCCAGTGCTAGGTGCGTGGCTTCTGTTTGTAGTTTTGAGGTCAGTGGTGTCTCAGTGCCTGCTAGGCCTGTGCTAGGTGCGTGGGTGCTGTTTGTGGTTGTGAGGGCAGTGGTGGCTCAGTGCCTGCTAGGCCAGTGCTAGGTGCGTGGCTGCTGTTTTCAATTGTGAGGTCAGTGGTGGCTCAGTGCCTGCTAGGCCAGTGCTAGGTGCGTGGGTGCTGTTTTCGTTTGTGAGGTCAGTGGTGGCTCAGTGCCTGCTAGGCCAGTGCTAGGTGCGTGGCTGCTCTTTTCAACTGCGAGGTCAGTGGTGGCTCAGTGCCTGCTAGGCCAGTGCTAGGTGCGTGGCTGCTGTTGGTGGTTGTGAGGTCAGTGGTGGCTCAGTGCCTGCTAGGCCAGTGCTAGGTGCATGGCTGCTGTTGGTGGTTGTGAGGTCAATTGTGTCTCAGAGCCTGCTAGGCCATTGCTAAGTGCGTGTGTGCTGTTTGTGGTTGTGAGGTCAGTGGTGGCTCAGTGCCTGCTAGGCCAGTGCTAGGTGTGTGGGTGTTGTTTGTGGTTGTGAGGTCAGTGGTGGCTCAGTGCCTGCTAGGCCAGTGCTAGGTGCGTGGGTGCTGTTTGTGGTTGTGAGGTCAGTGGTGGCTCAGTGCCTGCTAGGCCAGTGCTAGGTGCGTGGCTGCTGTTGGTGGTAGTGATGTCAGTGGTGGCTCAGTGCCTGCTAGGCCAGTGCTAGGTGCGTGGCTGCTGTTTGTGGTTGTGAGGTCAGTGGTGGCTCAGTGCCTGCTAGGCCAGTGCTAGGTGCGTGGGTGCTGTTCGTGGTTGTGAGGTCAGTGGTGGCTCAGTGCCTGCTAGGCCAGTGCTAGGTGCGTGGGTGCTGTTTGTGGTTGTGAGGTCAGTGGTGGCTCAGTGCCTGCTAGGCCAGTGCTAGGTGCATGGCTGCTGTTGGTGGTTGTGAGGTCAGTGGTGGCTCAGTGCCTGCTAGGACAGTGCTAGGTGCGTGGGTGCTGTTTTCAATTGTGAGGTCAGTGGTGGCTCAGCGCCTGCTAGGCCAGTGCTAGGTGCGTGGCTGCTGTTTTCAATTTTGAGGTCAGTGGTGGCTCAGTGCCTGCTAGGCCAGTGCTAGGTGCGTGGGTGCTGTTGGTGGTTGTGAGGTCAGTGGTGGCTCAGTGCCTGCTAGGCCAGCGCTAGGTGCGTGGCTGCTGTTTGTGGTTGTGATGTCAGTGGTGGCTCAGTGCCTGCTAGGCCAGCGCTAGGTGCATGGCTGCTGTTTTCGGTTGTGAGGTCCGTGGTGGCTCAGTGCCTGTTAGGCCAGTGCTAGGTGCGTGGCTGCTGTTTGTGGTTGTGAGGTGAGTGGTAGCTCAGTGCCTGCTAGGCCAGTGCTAGGTGCGTGGCTGCTGTTTTCAATTGTGAGGTCAGTGGTGGCTCAGTGCCTGCTAGGCCAGTGCTAGGTGCGTGGCTGCTGTTTGTGGTTGTGAGGTCAGTGGTGGCTCAGTGCCTGCTAGGCCAGTGCTAGGTGCGTGGCTGCTGTTTTCAATTGTGAGGTCAGTGGTGGCTCAGTGCCTGCTAGGCCAGTGCTAGGTGTGTGGGTGTTGTTTGTGGTTGTGAGGTCAGTGGTGGCTCAGTGCCTGCTAGGCCAGTGCTAGGTGCGTGGGTGCTGTTTCTGGTTGTGAGGTCAGTGGTGGCTCAGTGCCTGCTAGGCCAGTGCTAGGTGCGTGGGTGCTGTTTCTGGTTGTGAGGTCACATGTGTCTCAGAGCCTGCTAGGCCAGTGCTAAGTGCGTGTGTGCTGTTTGTGGTTGTGAGGTCAGTGGTGGCTCAGTGCCTGCTAGGCCAGTGCTAGGTGTGTGGGTGTTGTTTGTGGTTGTGAGGTCAGTGGTGGCTCAGTGCCTGCTAGGCCAGTGCTAGGTGCGTGGCTGCTGTTTGTGGTTGTGAGGTCAGTGGTGGCTCAGTGCCTGTTAGGCCAGTGCTAGGTGCATGGCTGCTGTTGGTGGTTGTGAGGTCAGTGGTGGCTCAGTGCCTGCTAGGCCAGTGCTAGGTGCGTGGCTGCTGTTTGTGGTTGTGAGGTCAGTGGTGGCTCAGTGCCTGCTAGGCCAGTGCTAGGTGCATGGCTGCTGTTGGTGGTTGTGAGGTCAGTGGTGGCTCAGAGCCTGCTAGGCCAGTGCTAGGTGCGTGGCTGCTGTTTTCAGTTGTGAGGTCAGTGGTGGCTCAGTGCCTGCTAGGCCAGTGCTAGGTGCGTGGGTGCTGTTTGTGGTTGTGAGGTCAGTGGTGGCTCAGTGCCTGCTAGGCCAGTGCTAGGTGCGTGGCTGCTGTTTGTGGTTGTGAGGTCAGTGGTGGCTCAGTGCCTGCTAGGCCAGTGCTAGGTGCGTGGGTGCTGTTTTCAATTGTGAGGTCAGTGGTGGCTCAGTGCCTGCTAGGCCAGTGCTAGGTGCGTGGCTGCTGTTGGTGGTTGTGAGGTCAGTGGTGGCTCAGTGCCTGCTAGGCCAGTGTTAGGTGCCTGGCTGCTGTTTTCAATTGTGAGGTCAGTGGTGGCTCAGTGCCTGCTAGGCCAGTGCTAGGTGCGTGGGTGCTGTTTGTGGTAGTGAGGTCAGTGGTGGCTCAGCGCCTGCTAGGCTAGTGCTAGGTGCGTGGGTGCTGTTTGTGGTTGTGAGCTCAGTGGTGGCTCAGTGCCTGCTAGGCCAGTGCTAGGTGCGTGGCTGCTGTTTGTGGTTGTGAGGTCAGTGGTGGCTCAGTGCCTGCTAGGCCAGTGCTAGGTGCGTGGCTGCTGTTTGTGGTTGTGAGGTCAGTGGTGGCTCAGTGCCTGCTAGGCCAGTGCTAGGTGCGTGGCTGCTGTTTTCAGTTGTGAGGTCAGTGGTGGCTCAGTGCCTGCTAGGCCAGTGCTAGGTGCGTTGCTGCTGGTTGTGGTTGTGAGGTCAGTGGTGGCTCAGTGCCTGCTAGGCCAGTGCTAGGTGCGTGGCTGCTGTTTGTGGTTGTGAGGTCAGTGGTGGCTCAGAGCCTGCTAGGCCAGTGTTAGGTGCCTGGCTGCTGTTTTCAATTGTGAGGTCAGTGGTGGCTCAGTGCCTGCTAGGCCAGTGCTAGGTGCGTGGGTGCTGTTTGTGGTAGTGAGGTGAGTGTTGGCTCAGTGCCTGCTAGGCCAGTGCTAGGTGCGTGGGTGCTGTTTGTGGTTGTGAGCTCAGTGGTGGCTCAGTGCCTGCTAGGCCAGTGCTAGGTGCGTGGCTGCTGGTTGTGGTTGTGAGGTCAGTGGTGGCTCAGTGCCTGCTAGGCCAGTGCTAGGTGGGTGGGTGTTGTTTGTGGTTGTGAGGTCAGTGGTGGCTCAGTGCCTGCTAGGCCAGTGCTAGGTGCGTGGCTGCTGTTTGTGGTTGTGAGGTCAGTGGTGGCTCAGTGCCTGCTAGGCCAGTGCTAGGTGCGTGGGTGCTGTTGGTGGTTGTGAGGTCAGTGGTGGCTCAGTGCCTGCTAGGCCAGTGCTAGGTGCGTGGGTGCTGTTTCTGGTTGTGAGGTCAGTGGTGGCTCAGTGCCTGCTAGGCCAGTGCTAGGTGCATGGCTGCTGTTGGTGGTTGTGAGGTCAGTGGTGGCTCAGTGCCTGCTAGGCCAGTGCTAGGTGCGTGGGTGCTGTTTGTGGTTGTGAGGTCAGTGGTGGCTCAGTGCCTGCTAGGCCAGTGCTAGGTGCGTGGGTGCTGTTGGTGGTTGTGAGGTCAGTGGTGGCTCAGTGCCTGCTAGGCCAGTGCTAGGTGCGTGGCTGCTCTTTTCAACTGCGAGGTCAGTGGTGGCTCAGTGCCTGCTAGGCCAGTGCTAGGTGCGTGGCTGCTGTTGGTGGTTGTGAGGTCACTTGTGTCTCAGAGCCTGCTAGGCCAGTGCTAAGTGCGTGAGTGCTGGTTGTGGTTGTGAGGTCAGTGGTGGCTCAGTGCCTGCTAGGCCAGTGCTAGGTGTGTGGGTGTTGTTTGTGGTTGTGAGGTCAGTGGTGGCTCAGTGCCTGCTAGGCCAGTGCTAGGTGCGTGGCTGCTGTTTGTGGTTGTGAGGTCAGTGGTGGCTCAGTGCCTGTTAGGCCAGTGCTAGGTGCATGGCTGCTGTTGGTGGCTGTGAGGTCAGTGGTGGCTCAGTGCCTGCTAGGCCAGTGCTAGGTGCGTGGCTGCTGTTTGTGGTTGTGAGGTCAGTGGTGGCTCAGTGCCTGCTAGGCCAGTGCTAGGTGCGTGGGTGCTGTTTTCAATTGTTAGGTCACTTGATACTCAGTGCCTGCTAGGCCAGTGCTAGGTGCGTGGGTGCTGTTTGTGGTTGTGAGGTCAGTGGTGGCTCAGTGCCTGCTAGGCCAGTGCTAGGTGCGTGGCTGCTGTTTTCAATTGTGAGGTCAGTGGTGGCTCAGTGCCTGCTAGGCCAGTGCTAGGTGCGTGGGTGCTGTTTGTGGTTGTGAGGTCAGTGGTGGCTCAGTGCCTGCTAGGCCAGTGCTAGGTGCGTGGCTGCTGTTTGTGGTTGTGAGGTCAGTGGTGGCTCAGTGCCTGCTAGGCCAGTGCTAGGTGCGTGGGTGCTGTTTGTGGTTGTGAGCTCAGTGGTGGCTCAGTGCCTGCTAGGCCAGTGCTAGGTGCGTGGGTGCTGTTTGTGGTTGTGAGGTCAGTGGTGGCTCAGTGCCTGCTAGGCCAGTGCTAGGTGCGTGGGTGCTGTTTTCAATTGTTAGGTCACTTGATACTCAGTGCCTGCTAGGCCAGTGCTAGGTGCGTGGGTGCTGTTTGTGGTTGTGAGGTCAGTGGTGGCTCCGTGCCTGCTAGGCCAGTGCTAGGTGCGTGGCTGCTGTTTTCAATTGTGAGGTCAGTGGTGGCTCAGTGCCTGCTAGGCCAGTGCTAGGTGCGTGGCTGCTGTTTGTGGTTGTGAGGTCAGTGGTGGCTCAGTGCCTGCTAGGCCAGTGCTAGGTGCGTGGCTGCTGTTTGTGGTTGTGAGGTCAGTGGTGGCTCAGTGCCTGCTAGGCCAGTGCTAGGTGCGTGGCTGCTGTTTTCAGTTGTGAGGTCAGTGGTGGCTCAGTGCCTGCTAGGCCAGTGCTAGGTGCGTGGCTGCTGGTTGTGGTTGTGAGGTCAGTGGTGGCTCAGTGCCTGCTAGGCCAGTGCTAGGTGCGTGGCTGCTGTTTGTGGTTGTGAGGTCAGTGGTGGCTCAGAGCCTGCTAGGCCAGTGTTAGGTGCCTGGCTGCTGTTTTCAATTGTGAGGTCAGTGGTGGCTCAGTGCCTGCTAGGCCAGTGCTAGGTGCGTGGGTGCTGTTTGTGGTAGTGAGGTGAGTGTTGGCTCAGTGCCTGCTAGGCCAGTGCTAGGTGCGTGGGTGCTGTTTGTGGTTGTGAGCTCAGTGGTGGCTCCGTGCCTGCTAGGCCAGTGCTAGGTGCGTGGCTGCTGTTGGTGGTTGTGAGGTCAGTGGTGGCTCAGTGCCTGCTAGGCCAGTGCTAGTTGTGTGGGTGTTGTTTGTGGTTGTGAGGTCAGTGGTGGCTCAGTGCCTGCTAGGCCAGTGCTAGGTGCGTGGCTGCTGTTTGTGGTTGTGAGGTCAGTGGTGGCTCAGTGCCTGCTAGGCCAGTGCTAGGTGCGTGGGTGCTGTTGGTGGTTGTGAGGTCAGTGGTGGCTCAGTGCCTGCTAGGCCAGTGCTAGGTGCGTGGCTGCTGTTGGTGGTTGTGAGGTCAGTGGTGGCTCAGTGCCTGCTAGGCCAGTGCTAGGTGCATGGCTGCTGTTGGTGGTTGTGAGGTCAGTGGTGGCTCAGTGCCTGCTAGGCCAGTGCTAGGTGCGTGGCTGCTGTTTGTGGTTGTGAGGTCAGTGGTGGCTCAGTGCCTGCTAGGCCAGTGCTAGGTGCGTGGGTGCTGTTGGTGGTTGTGAGGTCAGTGGTGGCTCAGTGCCTGCTAGGCCAGTGCTAGGTGCGTGGCTGCTGTTTTCAATTGTGAGGTCAGTGGTGGCTCAGTGCCTGCTAGGCCAGTGCTAGGTGCGTGGGTGATGTTTTCAATTGTTAGGTCACTTGATACTCAGTGCCTGCTAGGCCAGTGCTAGGTGCGTGGGTGCTGTTTGTGGTTGTGAGGTCAGTGGTGGCTCCGTGCCTGCTAGGCCAGTGCTAGGTGCGTGGCTGCTGTTTTCAATTGTGAGGTCAGTGGTGGCTCAGTGCCTGCTAGGCCAGTGCTAGGTGCGTGGCTGCTGTTTGTGGTTGTGAGGTCAGTGGTGGCTCAGTGCCTGCTAGGCCAGTGCTAGGTGCGTGGCTGCTGTTTTCAATTGTGAGGTCAGTGGTGGCTCAGTGCCTGCTAGGCCAGTGCTAGGTGCGTGGCTGCTGTTTTCAATTGTTAGGTCACTTGATACTCAGTGCCTGCTAGGCCAGTGCTAGGTGCGTGGGTGCTGTTTGTGGTTGTGATGTCAGTGGTGGCTCAGTGCCTGCTAGGCCAGTGCTAGGTGCGTGGCTGCTGTTTTCAATTGTGAGGTCAGTGGTGGCTCAGTGCCTGCTAGGCCAGTGCTAGGTGGGTGGCTGCTGTTTGTGGTTGTGAGGTCAGTGGTGGCTCAGTGCCTGCTAGGCCAGTGCTAGGTGCGTGGCTGCTGTTTGTGGTTGTGAGGTCAGTGGTGGCTCAGTGCCTGCTAGGCCAGTGCTAGGTGCGTGGCTGCTGTTTGTGGTTGTGAGGTCAGTGGTGGCTCAGTGCCTGCTAGGCCAGTGCTAGGTGCGTGGCTGCTCTTTTCAACTGCGAGGTCAGTGGTGGCTCAGTGCCTGCTAGGCCAGTGCTAGGTGCGTGGCTGCTGTTGGTGGTTGTGAGGTCACTTGTGTCTCAGAGCCTGCTAGGCCAGTGCTAAGTGCGTGAGTGCTGGTTGTGGTTGTGAGGTCAGTGGTGGCTCAGTGCCTGCTAGGCCAGTGCTAGGTGTGTGGGTGTTGTTTGTGGTTGTGAGGTCAGTGGTGGCTCAGTGCCTGCTAGGCCAGTGCTAGGTGCGTGGCTGCTGTTTGTGGTTGTGAGGTCAGTGGTGGCTCAGTGCCTGTTAGGGCAGTGCTAGGTGCATGGCTGCTGTTGGTGGCTGTGAGGTCAGTGGTGGCTCAGTGCCTGCTAGGCCAGTGCTAGGTGCGTGGCTGCTGTTTGTGGTTGTGAGCTCAGTGGTGGCTCAGTGCCTGCTAGGCCAGTGCTAGGTGCGTGGGTGCTGTTTTCAATTGTTAGGTCACTTGATACTCAGTGCCTGCTAGGCCAGTGCTAGGTGCGTGGGTGCTGTTTGTGGTTGTGAGGTCAGTGGTGGCTCAGTGCCTGCTAGGCCAGTGCTAGGTGCGTGGCTGCTGTTTTCAATTGTGAGGTCAGTGGTGGCTCAGTGCCTGCTAGGCCAGTGCTAGGTGCGTGGCTGCTGTTTGTGGTTGTGAGGTCAGTGGTGGCTCAGTGCCTGCTAGGCCAGTGCTAGGTGCGTGGCTGCTGTTTGTGGTTGTGAGGTCAGTGGTGGCTCAGTGCCTGCTAGGCCAGTGCTAGGTGCGTGGGTGCTGTTTGTGGTTGTGAGCTCAGTGGTGGCTCAGTGCCTGCTAGGCCAGTGCTAGGTGCGTGGGTGCTGTTTGTGGTTGTGAGCTCAGTGGTGGCTCAGTGCCTGCTAGGCCAGTGCTAGGTGCGTGGCTGCTGTTTGTGGTTGTGAGGTCAGTGGTGGCTCAGTGCCTGCTAGGCCAGTGCTAGGTGCGTGGGTGCTGTTTGTGGTTGTGAGGTCAGTGGTGGCTCAGTGCCTGCTAGGCCAGTGCTAGGTGCGTGGGTGCTGTTTGTGGTTGTGAGGTCAGTGGTGGCTCAGTGCCTGCTAGGCCAGTGCTAGGTGCGTGGGTGCTGTTTGTGGTTGTGAGCTCAGTGGTGGCTCAGTGCCTGCTAGGCCAGTGCTAGGTGCGTGGCTGCTGTTGGTGTTTGTGAGGTCAGTGGTGGCTCAGTGCCTGCTAGGCCAGTGCTAGGTGTGTGGGTGCTGTTTTCAATTGTGAGCTCAGTGGTGGCTCAGTGCCTGCTAGGCCAGTGCTAGGTGCCTGGGTGCTGTTTGTAGTTGTGAGGTCAGTGGTGGCTCAGTGCCTGCTAGGCCAGTGCTAGGTGCGTGGCTGCTGTTTGTGGTTGTGAGGTCAGTGGTGGCTCAGTGCCTGCTAGGCCAGTGCTAGGTGCGTGGGTGCTGTTTGTGGTTGTGAGGTCATTGGTGGCTCAGTGCCTGCTAGGCCAGTGCTAGGTGCGTGGGTGCTGTTTGTGGTTCTGAGGTCAGTGGTGGCTCAGTGCCTGCTAGGCCAGTGCTAGGTGCGTGGCTGCTGTTTTCAATTGTGAGGTCAGTGGTGGCTCAGTGCCTGCTAGGCCAGTGCTAGGTGCGTGGGTGCTGTTTGTGGTTGTGAGGTCAGTGGTGGCTCAGTGCCTGCTAGGCCAGTGCTAGGTGCGTGGGTGCTGTTTTCAATTGTGAGGTCAGTGGTGGCTCAGTGCCTGATAGGCCAGTGCTAGGTGTGTGGCTGCTGTTGGTGGTTGTGAGGTCACTTGTGGCTCAGTGCCTGCTAGGCCAGTGCTAGGTGCGTGGCTGCTGTTTTCAATTGTGGGGTCAGTGGTGGCTCAGTGCCTGCTAGGCCAGTGCTAGGTGCGTGGGTGCTGTTTTCAGTTGTGAGGTCAGTGGTGGCTCAGTGCCTGCTAGGCCAGTGCTAGGTGCGTGGCTGCTGTTTGTGGTTGTGAGGTCAGTGGTGGCTCAGTGCCTGCTAGGCCAGTGCTAGGTGCGTGGCTGCTGTTTGTGGTTGTGAGGTCAGTGGTGGCTCAGTGCCTGCTAGGCCAGTGCTAGGTGCGTGGCTGCTGTTTGTGGTTGTGAGGTCAGTGGTGGCTCAGTGCCTGCTAGGCCAGTGCTAGGTGCGTGGCTGCTGTTTGTGGTTGTGAGGTCAGTGGTGGCTGAGTGCCTGCTAGGCCAGTGCTAGGTGCGTGGCTGCTGTTTTCAATTGTGAGGTCAGTGGTGGCTCAGCGCCTGCTAGGCCAGTGCTAGGTGCGTGGCTGCCGTTTGTGGCTGTGAGGTCAGTGGTGGCTCAGTGCCTGCTAGGCCAGTGCTAGGTGCTTGGCTGCTGTTTGTGGCTGTGAGGTCAGTGGTGGCTCAGTGCCTGCTAGGCCAGTGCTAGGTGCATGGCTGCTGTTGGTGGTTGTGAGGTCAGTGGTGGCTCAGTGCCTGCTAGGCCAGTGCTAGGTGCTTGTCTGCTGTTTGTGGTTGTGAGGTCAGTGGTGGCTCAGTGCCTGCTAGGCCAGTGCTAGGTGCGTGGCTGCTGTTTGTGGTTGTGAGGTCAGTGGTGGCTCAGTGCCTGCTAGGCCAGTGCTAGGTGTGTGGCTGCTGTTTGTGGTTGTGAGGTCAGTGGTGGCTCAGTGCCTGCTAGGCCAGTGCTAGGTGCGTGGCTGCTGTTGGTGGTTGTGAGGTCAGTGGTGGCTCAGTGCCTGCTAGGCCAGTGCTAGGTGCGTGGCTGCTGTTTGTGGTTGTGAGGTCAGTGGTGGCTCAGAGCCTGCTAGGCCAGTGTTAGGTGCCTGGCTGCTGTTTTCAATTGTGAGGTCAGTGGTGGCTCAGTGCCTGCTAGGCCAGTGCTAGGTGCGTGGGTGCTGTTTGTGGTAGTGAGGTGAGTGTTGGCTCAGTGCCTGCTAGGCCAGTGCTAGGTGCGTGGGTGCTGTTTGTGGTTGTGAGCTCAGTGGTGGCTCAGTGCCTGCTAGGCCAGTGCTAGGTGCGTGGGTGCTGTTGGTGGTTGTGAGGTCAGTGGTGGCTCAGTGCCTGCTAGGCCAGTGCTAGGTGCGTGGGTGCTGTTTCTGGTTGTGAGGTCAGTGGTGGCTCAGTGCCTGCTAGGCCAGTGCTAGGTGCATGGCTGCTGTTGGTGGTTGTGAGGTCAGTGGTGGCTCAGTGCCTGCTAGGCCAGTGCTAGGTGCGTGGCTGCTGTTTGTGGTTGTGAGGTCAGTGGTGGCTCAGTGCCTGCTAGGCCAGTGCTAGGTGCGTGGGTGCTGTTGGTGGTTGTGAGGTCAGTGGTGGCTCAGTGCCTGCTAGGCCAGTGCTAGGTGCGTGGCTGCTGTTTTCAATTGTGAGGTCAGTGGTGGCTCAGTGCCTGCTAGGCCAGTGCTAGGTGCGTGGGTGATGTTTTCAATTGTTAGGTCACTTGATACTCAGTGCCTGCTAGGCCAGTGCTAGGTGCGTGGGTGCTGTTTGTGGTTGTGAGGTCAGTGGTGGCTCCGTGCCTGCTAGGCCAGTGCTAGGTGCGTGGCTGCTGTTTTCAATTGTGAGGTCAGTGGTGGCTCAGTGCCTGCTAGGCCAGTGCTAGGTGCGTGGCTGCTGTTTGTGGTTGTGAGGTCAGTGGTGGCTCAGTGCCTGCTAGGCCAGTGCTAGGTGCGTGGCTGCTGTTTTCAATTGTGAGGTCAGTGGTGGCTCAGTGCCTGCTAGGCCAGTGCTAGGTGCGTGGCTGCTGTTTTCAATTGTTAGGTCACTTGATACTCAGTGCCTGCTAGGCCAGTGCTAGGTGCGTGGGTGCTGTTTGTGGTTGTGATGTCAGTGGTGGCTCAGTGCCTGCTAGGCCAGTGCTAGGTGCGTGGGTGCTCTTTGTGGTTGTGAGGTCAGTGGTGGCTCAGTGCCTGCTAGGCCAGTGCTAGGTGTGTGGGTGTTGTTTGTGGTTGTGAGGTCAGTGGTGGCTCAGTGCCTGCTAGGCCAGTGCTAGGTGCGTGGCTGCTGTTTGTGGTTGTGAGGTCAGTGGTGGCTCAGTGCCTGTTAGGCCAGTGCTAGGTGCATGGCTGCTGTTGGTGGCTGTGAGGTCAGTGGTGGCTCAGTGCCTGCTAGGCCAGTGCTAGGTGCGTGGCTGCTGTTTGTGGTTGTGAGATCAGTGGTGGCTCAGTGCCTGCTAGGCCAGTGCTAGGTGCGTGGGTGCTGTTTTCAATTGTTAGGTCACTTGATACTCAGTGCCTGCTAGGCCAGTGCTAGGTGCGTGGGTGCTATTTGTGGTTGTGAGGTCAGTGGTGGCTCAGTGCCTGCTAGGCCAGTGCTAGGTGCGTGGCTGCTGTTTTCAATTGTGAGGTCAGTGGTGGCTCAGTGCCTGCTAGGCCAGTGCTAGGTGCGTGGCTGCTGTTTGTGGTTGTGAGGTCAGTGGTGGCTCAGTGCCTGCTAGGCCAGTGCTAGGTGCGTGGCTGCTGTTTGTGGTTGTGAGGTCAGTGGTGGCTCAGTGCCTGCTAGGCCAGTGCTAGGTGCGTGGCTGCTGTTTGTGGTTGTGAGCTCAGTGGTGGCTCAGTGCCTGCTAGGCCAGTGCTAGGTGCGTGGGTGCTGTTTGTGGTTGTGAGGTCAGTGGTGGCTCAGTGCCTGCTAGGCCAGTGCTAGGTGCGTGGCTGCTGTTTGTGGTTGTGAGGTCAGTGGTGGCTCAGTGCCTGCTAGGCCAGTGCTAGGTGCGTGGCTGCTGTTTGTGGTTGTGAGGTCAGTGGTGGCTCAGTGCCTGCTAGGCCAGTGCTAGGTGCGTGGGTGCTGTTTGTGGTTGTGAGGTCAGTGGTGGCTCAGTGCCTGCTAGGCCAGTGCTAGGTGTGTGGGTGCTGTTTGTGGTTGTGAGCTCAGTGGTGGCTCAGTGCCTGCTAGGCCAGTGCTAGGTGCGTGGCTGCTGGTTGTGGTTGTGAGGTCAGTGGTGGCTCAGTGCCTGCTAGGCCAGTGCTAGGTGTGTGGGTGTTGTTTGTGGTTGTGAGGTCAGTGGTGGCTCAGTGCCTGCTAGGCCAGTGCTAGGTGCGTGGGTGCTGTTTGTGGTTGTGAGGTCAGTGGTGGCTCAGTGCCTGCTAGGCCAGTGCTAGGTGCGTGGGTGCTGTTGGTGGTTGTGAGGTCAGTGGTGGCTCAGTGCCTGCTAGGCCAGTGCTAGGTGCGTGGGTGCTGTTTCTGGTTGTGAGGTCAGTGGTGGCTCAGTGCCTGCTAGGCCAGTGCTAGGTGCATGGCTGCTGTTGGTGGTTGTGAGGTCAGTGGTGGCTCAGTGCCTGCTAGGCCAGTGCTAGGTGCGTGGCTGCTGTTTGTGGTTGTGAGGTCAGTGGTGGCTCAGTGCCTGCTAGGCCAGTGCTAGGTGCGTGGGTGCTGTTGGTGGTTGTGAGGTCAGTGGTGGCTCAGTGCCTGCTAGGCCAGTGCTAGGTGCGTGGCTGCTGTTTTCAATTGTGAGGTCAGTGGTGGCTCAGTGCCTGCTAGGCCAGTGCTAGGTGCGTGGGTGATGTTTTCAATTGTTAGGTCACTTGATACTCAGTGCCTGCTAGGCCAGTGCTAGGTGCGTGGGTGCTGTTTGTGGTTGTGAGGTCAGTGGTGGCTCCGTGCCTGCTAGGCCAGTGCTAGGTGCGTGGCTGCTGTTTTCAATTGTGAGGTCAGTGGTGGCTCAGTGCCTGCTAGGCCAGTGCTAGGTGCGTGGCTGCTGTTTGTGGTTGTGAGGTCAGTGGTGGCTCAGTGCCTGCTAGGCCAGTGCTAGGTGCGTGGCTGCTGTTTTCAATTGTGAGGTCAGTGGTGGCTCAGTGCCTGCTAGGCCAGTGCTAGGTGCGTGGCTGCTGTTTTCAATTGTTAGGTCACTTGATACTCAGTGCCTGCTAGGCCAGTGCTAGGTGCGTGGGTGCTGTTTGTGGTTGTGATGTCAGTGGTGGCTCAGTGCCTGCTAGGCCAGTGCTAGGTGCGTGGGTGCTCTTTGTGGTTGTGAGGTCAGTGGTGGCTCAGTGCCTGCTAGGCCAGTGCTAGGTGTGTGGGTGTTGTTTGTGGTTGTGAGGTCAGTGGTGGCTCAGTGCCTGCTAGGCCAGTGCTAGGTGCGTGGCTGCTGTTTGTGGTTGTGAGGTCAGTGGTGGCTCAGTGCCTGTTAGGCCAGTGCTAGGTGCATGGCTGCTGTTGGTGGCTGTGAGGTCAGTGGTGGCTCAGTGCCTGCTAGGCCAGTGCTAGGTGCGTGGCTGCTGTTTGTGGTTGTGAGATCAGTGGTGGCTCAGTGCCTGCTAGGCCAGTGCTAGGTGCGTGGGTGCTGTTTTCAATTGTTAGGTCACTTGATACTCAGTGCCTGCTAGGCCAGTGCTAGGTGCGTGGGTGCTGTTTGTGGTTGTGAGGTCAGTGGTGGCTCAGTGCCTGCTAGGCCAGTGCTAGGTGCGTGGCTGCTGTTTTCAATTGTGAGGTCAGTGGTGGCTCAGTGCCTGCTAGGCCAGTGCTAGGTGCGTGGCTGCTGTTTGTGGTTGTGAGGTCAGTGGTGGCTCAGTGCCTGCTAGGCCAGTGCTAGGTGCGTGGCTGCTGTTTGTGGTTGTGAGGTCAGTGGTGGCTCAGTGCCTGCTAGGCCAGTGCTAGGTGCGTGGCTGCTGTTTGTGGTTGTGAGCTCAGTGGTGGCTCAGTGCCTGCTAGGCCAGTGCTAGGTGCGTGGGTGCTGTTTGTGGTTGTGAGGTCAGTGGTGGCTCAGTGCCTGCTAGGCCAGTGCTAGGTGCGTGGCTGCTGTTTGTGGTTGTGAGGTCAGTGGTGGCTCAGTGCCTGCTAGGCCAGTGCTAGGTGCGTGGCTGCTGTTTGTGGTTGTGAGGTCAGTGGTGGCTCAGTGCCTGCTAGGCCAGTGCTAGGTGCGTGGGTGCTGTTTGTGGTTGTGAGGTCAGTGGTGGCTCAGTGCCTGCTAGGCCAGTGCTAGGTGTGTGGGTGCTGTTTGTGGTTGTGAGCTCAGTGGTGGCTCAGTGCCTGCTAGGCCAGTGCTAGGTGCGTGGCTGCTGTTGGTGTTTGTGAGGTCAGTGGTGGCTCAGTGCCTGCTAGGCCAGTGCTAGGTGTGTGGGTGCTGTTTTCAATTGTGAGCTCAGTGGTGGCTCAGTGCCTGCTAGGCCAGTGCTATGTGCGTGGCTGCTCTTTTCAATTGTGAGCTCAGTGGTGGCTCAGTGCCTGCTAGGCCAGTGCTAGGTGCGTGGCTGCTGTTTTTAATTGTGAGCTCAGTGGTGGCTCAGTGCCTGCTAGGCCAGTGCTAGGTGCCTGGGTGCTGTTTGTAGTTGTGAGGTCAGTGGTGGCTCAGTGCCTGCTAGGCCAGTGCTAGGTGCGTGGCTGCTGTTTGTGGTTGTGAGGTCAGTGGTGGCTCAGTGCCTGCTAGGCCAGTGCTAGGTGCGTGGGTGCTGTTTGTGGTTGTGAGGTCATTGGTGGCTCAGTGCCTGCTAGGCCAGTGCTAGGTGCGTGGGTGCTGTTTGTGGTTGTGAGGTCAGTGGTGGCTCAGTGCCTGCTAGGCCAGTGCTAGGTGCGTGGCTGCTGTTTTCAGTTGTGAGGTCACTTTTGCCTCAGTGCCTGCTAGGCCAGTGCTAGGTGCGTGGGTGCTGTTTGTGGTTGTGAGGTCAGTGGTGGCTCAGTGCCTGCTAGGCCAGTGCTAGGTGCGTGGGTGCTGTTTTCAATTGTGAGGTCAGTGGTGGCTCAGTGCCTGATAGGCCAGTGCTAGGTGTGTGGCTGCTGTTGGTGGTTGTGAGGTCACTTGTGGCTCAGTGCCTGCTAGGCCAGTGCTAGGTGCGTGGCTGCTGTTTTCAATTGTGGGGTCAGTGGTGGCTCAGTGCCTGCTAGGCCAGTGCTAGGTGCGTGGGTGCTGTTTTCAGTTGTGAGGTCAGTGGTGGCTCAGTGCCTGCTAGGCCAGTGCTAGGTGCGTGGGTGCTGTTTGTGGTTGTGAGGTCAGTGGTGGCTCAGTACCTGCTAGGCCAGTGCTAGGTGCGTGGGTGCTGTTTGTGGTTGTGAGGTCAGTGGTGGCTCAGTGCCTGCTAGGCCAGTGCTAGGTGCGTGGGTGCTGTTTGTGGTTGTGAGGTCAGTGGTGGCTCAGTGCCTGCTAGGCCAGTGCTAGGTGCGTGGCTGCTGTTTGTGGTTGTGAGGTCAGTGGTGGCTGAGTGCCTGCTAGGCCAGTGCTAGGTGCGTGGCTGCTGTTTTCAATTGTGAGGTCAGTGGTGGCTCAGCGCCTGCTAGGCCAGTGCTAGGTGCGTGGCTGCCGTTTGTGGCTGTGAGGTCAGTGGTGGCTCAGTGCCTGCTAGGCCAGTGCTAGGTGCTTGGCTGCTGTTTGTGGCTGTGAGGTCAGTGGTGGCTCAGTGCCTGCTAGGCCAGTGCTAGGTGCATGGCTGCTGTTGGTGGTTGTGAGGTCAGTGGTGGCTCAGTGCCTGCTAGGCCAGTGCTAGGTGCGTGGGTGCTGTTTGTGGTTGTGAGGTCAGTGGTGGCTCAGTGCCTGCTAGGCCAGAGCTAGGTGCGTGGGTGCTGTTGGTGGTTGTGAGGTCAGTGGTGGCTCAGTGCCTGCTAGGCCAGTGCTAGGTGCATGGCTGCTGTTGGTGGTTGTGAGGTCAGTGGTGGCTCAGTGCCTGCTAGGCCAGTGCTAGGTGCGTGGCTGCTGTTTTCAGTTGTGAGGTCAGTGGTGGCTCAGTGCCTGCTAGGCCAGTGCTAGGTGCGTGGCTGCTGTTGGTGGTTGTGAGGTCAGTGGTGGCTCAGTGCCTGCTAGGCCAGTGCTAGGTGCGTGGCTGCTGTTTGTGGTTGTGAGGTCAGTGGTGGCTCAGTGCCTGCTAGGCCAGTGCTAGGTGCGTGGGTGCTGTTTGTGGTTGTGAGGTCAGTGGTGGCTCAGTGCCTGCTAGGCCAGTGCTAGGTGCGTGGCTGCTGTTTGTGGTTGTGAGGTCAGTGGTGGCTCAGTGCCTGCTAGGCCAGTGCTAGGTGCGTGGGTGCTGTTTTCAATTGTGAGGTCAGTGGTGGCTCAGTGCCTGCTAGGCCAGTGCTAGGTGCGTGGCTGCTGTTGGTGGTTGTGAGGTCAGTGGTGGCTCAGTGCCTGCTAGGCCAGTGTTAGGTGCCTGGCTGCTGTTTTCAATTGTGAGGTCAGTGGTGGCTCAGTGCCTGCTAGGCCAGTGCTAGGTGCGTGGGTGCTGTTTGTGGTAGTGAGGTCAGTGGTGGCTCAGCGCCTGCTAGGCCAGTGCTAGGTGCGTGGGTGCTGTTTGTGGTTGTGAGCTCAGTGGTGGCTCAGTGCCTGCTAGGCTAGTGCTAGGTGCGTGGCTGCTGTTTATGGTTGTGAGGTCAGTGGTGGCTCAGTGCCTGCTAGGCCAGTGCTAGGTGCGTGGGTGCTGTTTGTGGTTGTGAGGTCAGTGGTGGCTCAGTGCCTGCTAGGCCAGTGCTAGGTGCGTGGGTGCTGTTTGTGGTTGTGAGGTCAGTGGTGGCTCAGTGCCTGCTAGGCCAGTGCTAGGTGCGTGGCTGCTGGTTGTGGTTGTGAGGTCAGTGGTGGCTCAGTGCCTGCTAGGCCAGTGCTAGGTGCGTGGCTGCTGCTTTTGCTTGTGAGGTCACTTGTGGCTCAGTGCCTGCTAGGCCAGTGCTAGGTGCGTGGTGCTGTTTTCAATTGTGAGGTCACTTGTGGCTCAGTGCCTGCTAGGCCAGTGCTAGGTGTGTGGCTGCTGTTGGTGGTTGTGAGATCAGTGGTGGCTCAGTGCCTGCTAGGCCAGTGCTAGGTGCATGGGTGCTGTTTGTGGTTGTGAGGTCAGTGGTGGCTCAGTGCCTGCTAGGCCAGTGGTAGGTGCGTGGCTGCTGTTGGTGTTTGTGAGGTCAGTGGTGGCTCAGAGCCTGCTAGGCCAGTGCTAGGTGCGTGGGTGCTGTTTGTGGTTGTGAGGTCAGTGGTGGCTCAGTGCCTGCTAGGCCAGTGCTAGGTGCGTGGGTGCTGTTTGTGGTTGTGAGGTCAGTGGTGGCTCAGTGCCTGCTAGGCCAGTGCTAGGTGCGTGGGTGTTCTTTGTGGTTGTGAGAGCAGTGGTGGCTCAGTGCCTGCTAGGCCAGTGCTAGGTGCGTGGCTGCTGTTTTCAATTGTGAGGTCACTTGTGCCTCAGTGCCTGCTAGGCCAGTGCTAGGTGCGTGGCTGCTGTTTTTAATTGTGAGCTCAGTGGTGGCTCAGTGCCTGCTAGGCCAGTGCTAGGTGCGTGGGTGCTGTTTGTAGTTGTGAGGTCAGTGGTGGCTCAGAGCCTGCTAGGCCAGTGCTAGGTGCGTGGGTGCTGTTTGTGGTTGTGAGGTCAGTGGTGGCTCAGTGCCTGCTAGGCCAGTGCTAGGTGCGTGGGTGCTGTTTGTGGTTGTGAGGTCAGTGGTGGCTCAGTGCCTGCTAGGCCAGTGCTAGGTGCGTGGGTGTTCTTTGTGGTTGTGAGAGCAGTGGTGGCTCAGTGCCTGCTAGGCCAGTGCTAGGTGCGTGGCTGCTGTTTTCAATTGTGAGGTCACTTGTGCCTCAGTGCCTGCTAGGCCAGTGCTAGGTGCGTGGGTGCTGTTTGTGGTTGTGAGGTCAGTGGTGGCTCAGTGCCTGCTAGGCCAGTGCTAGGTGCGTGGCTGCTGTTGGTGGTTGTGAGGTCAGTGGTGGCTCAGTGCCTGCTAGGCCAGTGCTAGGTGCGTGGCTGCTGTTGGTGGTTGTGAGGTCAGTGGTGGCTCAGTGCCTGCTAGGCCAGTGCTAGGTGTGTGGGTGCTGTTTGTGGTTGTGAGGTCAGTGGTGGCTCAGTGCCTGCTAGGCCAGTGCTAGGTGCGTGGGTGCTGTTGGTGGTTGTGAGGTCAGTGGTGGCTCAGTGCCTGCTAGGCCAGTGCTAGGTGCGTGGGTGCTGTTTGTGGCTGTGAGGTCAATGGTGGCTCAGTGCCTGCTAGGCCAGTGCTAGGTGCATGGCTGCTGTTGGTGGTTGTGAGGTCAGTGGTGGCTCAGTGCCTGCTAGGCCAGTGCTAGGTGCGTGGCTGCTGTTGGTGGTTGTGAGGTCAGTGGTGGCTCAGTGCCTGCTAGGCCAGTGCTAGGTGCGTGGCTGCTGTTTGTGGTTGTGAGGTCAGTGGTGGCTCAGTGCCTGCTAGGCCAGTGCTAGGTGCGTCGCTGCTGTTTGTGGTTGTGAGGGCAGTGGTGGCTCAGTGCCTGCTAGGCCAGTGCTAGGTGCGTGGCTGCTGTTTTCAGTTGTGAGGTCACTTTTGCCTCAGTGCCTGCTAGGCCAGTGCTAGGTGCGTGGGTGCTGTTTGTGGTTGTGAGGTCAGTGGTGGCTCAGTGCCTGCTAGGCCAGTGCTAGGTGCGTGGGTGCTCTTTTCAATTGTGAGGTCAGTGGTGGCTCAGTGCCTGATAGGCCAGTGCTAGGTGCGTGGGTGCTGTTGGTGGTTGTGAGGTCAGTGGTGGCTCAGTGCCTGCTAGGCCAGTGCTAGGTGCGTGGCTGCTGTTTTCAATTGTGAGGTCACTTGTGGCTCAGTGCCTGCTAGGCCAGTGCTAGGTGTGTGGCTGCTGTTGGTGGTTGTGAGGTCAGTGGTGGCTCAGTGCCTGCTAGGCCAGTGCTAGGTGCATGGGTGCTGTTTGTGGTTGTGAGGTCAGTGGTGGCTCAGTGCCTGCTAGGCCAGTGGTAGGTGCGTGGATGCTGTTGGTGGTTGTGAGGTCAGTGGTGGCTCAGTGCCTGCTAGGCCAGTGCCAGGTGCGTGGCTGCTGTTTGTGGTTGTGAGGTCAGTGGTGGCTCAGTGCCTGCTAGGCCAGTGCTAGGTGCGTGGGTGCTGTTTTCAATTGTGAGGTCAGTGGTGGCTCAGTGCCTGCTAGGCCAGTGCTAGGTGCGTGGCTGCTGTTTTTAGTTGTGAGGTCAGGGGTGGCTCAGCGCCTGCTAGGCCAGTGCTGGGTGCGTGGCTGCTGTTTGTGGTTGTGAGGTCAGTGGTGGCTCAGTGCCTGCTAGGCCAGTGCTAGGCGCGTGGGTGCTGTTTTCAATTGTGAGGCCAGTGGTGGCTCAGTGCCTGCTAGGCCAGTGCTAGGTGCGTGGCTGCTGTTGGTGGTTGTGAGGTCAGTGGTGGCTCAGTGCCTGCTAGGCCAGTGCTAGGTGTGTGGCTGCTGTTTGTGGTTGTGAGGTCAGTGGTGGCTCAGTGCCTGCTAGGCCAGTGCTAGGTGCGTGGGTGCTGTTTTCAATTGTGGGGTCAGTGGTGGCTCAGTGTCTGATAGGCCAGTGCTAGGTGCGTGGCTGCTGTTGGTGGTTGTGAGGTCAGTGGTGGCTCAGTGCCTGCTGGGCCAGTGCTAGGTGCGTGGCTGCTGTTTGTGGTTGTGAGGTCAGTGGTGGCTCAGTGCCTGCTAGGCCAGTGCTAGGTGTGTGGCTGCTGTTTGTGGTTGTGAGGTCAGTGGTGGCTCAGTGCCTGCTAGGCCAGTGCTAGGTGCGTGGGTGCTGTTTGTGGTTGTGAGGTCAGTGGTGGCTCAGTGCCTGCTAGGCCAGTGCTAGGTGCGTGGGTGTTCTTTGTGGTTGTGAGAGCAGTGGTGGCTCAGAGCCTGCTAGGCCAGTGCTAGGTGCGTGGGTGCTGTTTGTGGTTGTGAGGTCAGTGGTGGCTCAGTGCCTGCTAGGCCAGTGCTAGGTGCGTGGGTGCTGTTTGTGGTTGTGAGGTCACTTGTGGCTCCGTGCCTGCTAGGGCAGTGCTAGGTGCGTGGGTGCTGTTTGTGGCTGTGAGGTCAATGGTGGCTCAGTGCCTGCTAGGCCAGTGCTAGGTGCATGGCTGCTGTTGGTGGTTGTGAGGTCAGTGGTGGCTCAGTGCCTGCTAGGCCAGTGCTAGGTGCGAGGCTGCTGTTGGTGGTTGTGAGGTCAGTGGTGGCTCAGTGCCTGCTAGGCCAGTGCTAGGTGCGTGGGTGCTGTTTGTGGTTGTGAGGTCAGTGGTGGCTCAGTGCCTGCTAGGCCAGTGCTAGGTGCGTGGGTGCTGTTTGTGGTT
The DNA here is from genome assembly GCF_036417845.1 of Apteryx mantelli. Classification (NCBI taxonomy): domain Eukaryota; kingdom Metazoa; phylum Chordata; class Aves; order Apterygiformes; family Apterygidae; genus Apteryx; species Apteryx mantelli. The sequence continues at coordinate 16,099,723 of NC_089988.1, forward strand.
GTGAGGTCAGTGGTGGCTCAGTGCCTGCTAGGCCAGTGCTAGGTGCTTGTCTGCTGTTTGTGGCTGTGAGGTCAGTGGTGGCTCAGTGCCTGCTAGGCCAGTGCTAGGTGCGTGGGTGCTGTTGGTGGTTGTGAGGTCAGTGGTGGCTCAGTGCCTGCTAGGCCAGTGCTAGGTGCGAGGCTGCTGTTGGTGGTTGTGAGGTCAGTGGTGGCTCAGTGCCTGCTAGGCCAGTGCTAGGTGCGTGGGTGCTGTTTGTGGTTGTGAGGTCAGTGGTGGCTCAGTGCCTGCTAGGCCAGTGCTAGGTGCGTGGGTGCTGTTTGTGGTTGTGAGGTCAGTGGTGGCTCAGTGCCTGCTAGGCCAGTGCTAGGTGCTTGTCTGCTGTTTGTGGCTGTGAGGTCAGTGGTGGCTCAGTGCCTGCTAGGCCAGTGCCAGGTGCGTGGGTGCTGTTGGTGGTTGTGAGGTCAGTGGTGGCTCAGTGCCTGCTAGGCCAGTGCTAGGTGTGTGGCTGCTGTTTGTGGTTGTGAGGTCAGTGGTGGCTCAGTGCCTGCTAGGCCAGTGCTAGGTGCGTGGCTGCTGTTGGTGGTTGTGATATCAGTGGTGGCTCAGTGCCTGCTAGGCCAGTGCTAGGTGCGTCGCTGCTGTTTGTGGTTGTGAGGGCAGTGGTGGCTCAGTGCCTGCTAGGCCAGTGCTAGGTGCGTGGGTGCTGTTTGTGGTTGTGAGGTCAGTGGTGGCTCAGTGCCTGCTAGGCCAGTGCTAGGTGCGTGGCTGCTGTTTTCAATTGTGAGGTCAGTGGTGGCTCAGTGCCTGCTCGGCCAGTGCTAGGTGTGTGGCTGCTGTTTGTGGTTGTGAGGTCAGTGGTGGCTCAGTGCCTGCTAGGCCAGTGCTAGGTGCATGGGTGCTGTTTGTGGTTGTGAGGTCAGTGGTGGCTCAGTGCCTGCTAGGCCAGTGGTAGGTGCGTGGCTGCTGTTGGTGTTTGTGAGGTCACTTGTGGCTCAGTGCCTGCTAGGCCAGTGCTAGGTGCGTGGCTGCTGTTTGTGATTGTGAGGTCAGTGGTGGCTCAGTGCCTGCTAGGCCAGTGCTAGGTGCGTGGGTGCTGTTTGTGGTTGTGAGGTCAGTGGTGGCTCAGTGCCTGCTAGGCCAGTGCTAGGTGCGTGGCTGCTGTTTGTGGTTGTGAGGTCAGTGGTGGCTCAGTGCCTGTTAGGCCAGTGCTAGGTGCATGGCTGCTGTTGGTGGTTGTGAGGTCAGTGGTGGCTCAGTGCCTGCTAGGCCAGTGCTACGTGCTTGTCTGCTGTTTGTGGTTGTGAGGTCAGTGGTGGCTCAGTGCCTGCTAGGCCAGTGCTAGGTGCATGGCTGCTGTTGGTGGTTGTGAGGTCAGTGGTGGCTCAGTGCCTGCTAGGCCAGTGCTAGGTGCGTGGCTGCTGCTTTTGCTTGTGAGGTCACTTGTGGCTCAGTGCCTGCTAGGCCAGTGCTACGTGCTTGTCTGCTGTTTGTGGTTGTGAGGTCAGTGGTGGCTCAGTGCCTGCTAGGCCAGTGCTAGGTGCGTGGCTGCTGTTGGTGGTTGTGAGGTCAGTGGTGGCTCAGTGCCTGCTAGGCCAGTGCTAGGTGCGTGGCTGCTGTTTGTGGTTGTGAGGTCATTGGTGGCTCAGTGCCTGCTAGGCCAGTGCTAGGTGCGTGGGTGCTGTTTGTGGTTCTGAGGTCAGTGGTGGCTCAGTGCCTGCTAGGCCAGTGCTAGGTGCGTGGGTGCTGTTTTCAGTTGTGAGGTCACTTTTGCCTCAGTGCCTGCTAGGCCAGTGCTAGGTGCGTGGGTGCTGTTTGTGGTTGTGAGGTCAGTGGTGGCTCAGTGCCTGCTAGGCCAGTGCTAGGTGCGTGGGTGCTGTTTTCAATTGTGAGGTCAGTGGTGGCTCAGTGCCTGCTAGGCCAGTGCTAGGTGCGTGGGTGCTATTTTCAATTGTGAGGTCAGTGGTGGCTCAGTGCCTGCTAGGCCAGTGCTAGGTGTGTGGCTGCTCTTGGTGGTTGTGAGGTCAGTGGTGGCTCAGTGCCTGCTAGGCCAGTGCTAGGTGCGTGGGTGCTGTTTGTGGTTGTGAGGTCAGTGGTGGCTCAGTGCCTGCTAGGCCAGTGCTAGGTGCGTGGCTGCTGGTTGTGGTTGTGAGGTCAGTGGTGGCTCAGTGCCTGCTAGGCCAGTGCTAGGTGCATGGGTGCTGTTTTCAATTGTGAGGTCAGTGGTGGCTCAGTGCCTGCTAGGCCAGTGCTAGGTGCGTGGGTGCTGTTTGTGGTTGTGAGGTCAGTGGTGGCTCAGTGCCTGCTAGGCCAGTGCTAGGTGCGTGGGTGCTGTTTGTGGTTGTGAGGTCAGTGGTGGCTCATTGCCTGCTAGGCCAGTGCTAGGTGTGTGGCTGCTGTTTGTGGTTGTGAGGTCAGTGGTGGCTCAGTGCCTGCTAGGCCAGTGCTAGGTGCGTGGCTGCTGTTGGTGGTTGTGATGTCAGTGGTGGCTCAGTGCCTGCTAGGCCAGTGCTAGGTGCGTCGCTGCTGTTTGTGGTTGTGAGGGCAGTGGTGGCTCAGTGCCTGCTAGGCCAGTGCTAGGTGCGTGGGTGCTGTTTGTGGTTGTGAGGTCAGTGGTGGCTCAGTGCCTGCTAGGCCAGTGCTAGGTGCGTGGCTGCTGTTTTCAATTGTGAGGTCAGTGGTGGCTCAGTGCCTGCTCGGCCAGTGCTAGGTGTGTGGCTGCTGTTTGTGGTTGTGAGGTCAGTGGTGGCTCAGTGCCTGCTAGGCCAGTGCTAGGTGCATGGGTGCTGTTTGTGGTTGTGAGGTCAGTGGTGGCTCAGTGCCTGCTAGGCCAGTGGTAGGTGCGTGGCTGCTGTTGGTGTTTGTGAGGTCACTTGTGGCTCAGTGCCTGCTAGGCCAGTGCTAGGTGCGTGGCTGCTGTTTGTGATTGTGAGGTCAGTGGTGGCTCAGTGCCTGCTAGGCCAGTGCTAGGTGCGTGGGTGCTGTTTGTGGTTGTGAGGTCAGTGGTGGCTCAGTGCCTGCTAGGCCAGTGCTAGGTGCGTGGCTGCTGTTTGTGGTTGTGAGGTCAGTGGTGGCTCAGTGCCTGTTAGGCCAGTGCTAGGTGCATGGCTGCTGTTGGTGGTTGTGAGGTCAGTGGTGGCTCAGTGCCTGCTAGGCCAGTGCTACGTGCTTGTCTGCTGTTTGTGGTTGTGAGGTCAGTGGTGGCTCAGTGCCTGCTAGGCCAGTGCTAGGTGCATGGCTGCTGTTGGTGGTTGTGAGGTCAGTGGTGGCTCAGTGCCTGCTAGGCCAGTGCTAGGTGCGTGGCTGCTGCTTTTGCTTGTGAGGTCACTTGTGGCTCAGTGCCTGCTAGGCCAGTGCTACGTGCTTGTCTGCTGTTTGTGGTTGTGAGGTCAGTGGTGGCTCAGTGCCTGCTAGGCCAGTGCTAGGTGCGTGGCTGCTGTTGGTGGTTGTGAGGTCAGTGGTGGCTCAGTGCCTGCTAGGCCAGTGCTAGGTGCGTGGCTGCTGTTTGTGGTTGTGAGGTCATTGGTGGCTCAGTGCCTGCTAGGCCAGTGCTAGGTGCGTGGGTGCTGTTTGTGGTTCTGAGGTCAGTGGTGGCTCAGTGCCTGCTAGGCCAGTGCTAGGTGCGTGGCTGCTGTTTTCAGTTGTGAGGTCACTTTTGCCTCAGTGCCTGCTAGGCCAGTGCTAGGTGCGTGGGTGCTGTTTGTGGTTGTGAGGTCAGTGGTGGCTCAGTGCCTGCTAGGCCAGTGCTAGGTGCGTGGGTGCTGTTTTCAATTGTGAGGTCAGTGGTGGCTCAGTGCCTGCTAGGCCAGTGCTAGGTGCGTGGGTGCTATTTTCAATTGTGAGGTCAGTGGTGGCTCAGTGCCTGCTAGGCCAGTGCTAGGTGTGTGGCTGCTCTTGGTGGTTGTGAGGTCAGTGGTGGCTCAGTGCCTGCTAGGCCAGTGCTAGGTGCGTGGGTGCTGTTTGTGGTTGTGAGGTCAGTGGTGGCTCAGTGCCTGCTAGGCCAGTGCTAGGTGCGTGGGTGCTGTTTGTGGTTGTGAGGTCAGTGGTGGCTCAGTGCCTGCTAGGCCAGTGCTAGGTGCATGGGTGCTGTTTTCAATTGTGAGGTCAGTGGTGGCTCAGTGCCTGCTAGGCCAGTGCTAGGTGCGTGGGTGCTGTTTGTGGTTGTGAGGTCAGTGGTGGCTCAGTGCCTGCTAGGCCAGTGCTAGGTGCGTGGCTGCTGTTTTCAATTGTGAGGTCAGTGGTGGCTCAGTGCCTGCTAGGCCAGTGCTAGGTGCGTGGCTGCTGTTTTCAATTGTGAGGTCAGTGGTGGCTCAGTGCCTGCTAGGCCAGTGCTAGGTGCGTGGCTGCTGTTTGTGGTTGTGAGGTCAGTGGTGGCTCAGTGCCTGCTAGGCCAGTGCTAGGTGCGTGGCTGCTGTTTTCAATTGTGAGGTCAGTGGTGGCTCAGTGCCTGCTAGGCCAGTGCTAGGTGCGTGGGTGCTGTTTGTGGTTGTGAGGTCAGTGGTGGCTCAGTGCCTGCTAGGCCAGTGCCAGGTGCGTGGCTGCTGTTTGTGGTTGTGAGGTCAGTGGTGGCTCAGTGCCTGCTAGGCCAGTGCTAGGTGCGTGGCTGCTGTTTTTAGTTGTGAGGTCAGGGGTGGCTCAGCGCCTGCTAGGCCAGTGCTAGGTGCGTGGCTGCTGTTTTCAGTTGTGAGGTCAGTGGTGGCTCAGTGCCTGCTAGGCCAGTGCTAGGTGCGTGTCTGCTGTTTTCAATTGTGAGGTCAGTGGTGGCTCAGTGCCTGCTAGGCCAGTGCTAGGTGCGTGGCTGCTGTTTTCAATTGTGAGGTCAGTGGTGGCTCAGTGCCTGCTAGGCCAGTGCTAGGTGCGTGGGTGCTGTTGGTGGATGTGAGGTCAGTGGTGGCTCAGTGCCTGCTAGGCCAGTGCTAGGTGCGTGGGTGCTGTTGGTGGTAGTGATGTCAGTGGTGGTTCAGTGCCTGCTAGGCCAGTGGTAGGTGGGTGGCTGCTGTTTGTGGTTGTGAGGTCAGTGGTGGCTCAGTGCCTGCTAGGCCAGTGCTAGGTGCGTGGCTGCTGTTTGTGGTTGTGAGGTCAGTGGTGGCTCAGTGCCTGCTAGGCCAGTGCTAGGTGCGTGGCTGCTGTTGGTGGTTGTGAGGTCAGTGGTGGCTCAGTGCTTGCTAGGCCAGTGCTAGGTGCGTGGCTGCTGTTTGTGGTTGTGAGGTCAGTGGTGGCTCAGTGCCTGCTAGGCCAGTGCTAGGTGCGTGGCTGCTGTTTGTGGTTGTGAGGTCAGTGGTGGCTCAGTGCCTGCTAGGCCAGTGCTAGGTACGTGGCTGCTGTTGGTGGTTGTGAGGTCAGTGGTGGCTCAGTGCCTGCTAGGCCAGTGCTAGGTGCGTGGCTGCTGTTGGTGGTAGTGATGTTTGTGGTGGTTCAGTGCCTGCTAGGCCAGTGCCAGTTGCGTGGGTGCTGTTTGTGGTTGTGAGGTCAGTGGTGGCTCAGTGCCTGCTAGGCCAGTGCTAGGTGCGTGGCTGCTGTTTTCAATTGTGAGGTCAGCGGTGGCTCAGTGCCTGCTAGGCCAGTGCTAGGTGCGTGGGTGCTGTTTGTGGTTTTGAGGTCAGTGGTGGCTCAGTGCCTGCTAGGCCAGTGCTAGGTGCGTGGGTGCTGTTTGTGGTTGTGAGGTCAGTGGTGGCTCAGTGCCTGCTAGGCCAGTGCTAGGTGCGTGGGTGCTGTTTGTGGTTGTAAGGTCAGTGGTGGCTCAGTGCCTGCTAGGCCAGTGCTAGGTGTGTGGGTGCTGTTTGTGGTTGTGAGGTCAGTGGTGGCTCAGTGCCTGCTAGGCCAGTGCTAGGTGCGTGTCTGCTGTTTTAAATTGTGAGGTCAGTGGTGGCTCAGTGCCTGCTAGGCCAGTGCTAGGTGCGTGGGTGCTGTTTGTGGTTGTGAGGTCAGTGGTGGCTCAGTGCCTGCTAGGCCAGTGCTAGGTGCGTGGGTGCTGTTTGTGGTTGTGAGGTCAGTGGTGGCTCAGTGCCTGCTAGGCCAGTGCTAGGTGCGTGGGTGCTGTTTGTGGTTGTGAGGTCAGTGGTGGCTCAGTGCCTGCTAGGCCAGTGCTAGGTGCGTGGGTGCTGTTTTCAATTGTGGGGTCAGTGGTGGCTCAGTGCCTGCTGGGCCAGTGCTAGGTGCGTGGGTGCTGTTTGTGGTTGTGAGGTCAGTGGTGGCTCAGTGCCTGCTAGGCCAGTGCTAGGTGCGTGGCTGCTGTTTTCAGTTGTGAGGTCAGTGGTGGCTCAGTGCCTGCTAGGCCAGTGCTAGGTGCGTGTCTGCTGTTTTCAATTGTGAGGTCAGTGGTGGCTCAGTGCATGCTAGGCCAGTGCTAGGTGCGTGGCTGCTGTTTTCAATTGTGAGCTCAGTGGTGGCTCAGTGCCTGCTAGGCCAGTGCTAGGTGCGTGGCTGCTGTTGGTGGTTGTGAGGTCGCTTGTGGCTCAGTGCCTGATAGGCCAGTGCTAGGTGCGTGGCTGCTGTTGGTGGTAGTGATGTCAGTGGTGGTTCAGTGCCTGCTAGGCCAGTGCCAGGTGCGTGGCTGCTGTTTTCAATTGTGAGGTCAGTGGTGGCTCAGTGCCTGCTAGGCCAGTGCTAGGTGCGTGGGTGCTGTTTTCAATTGTGAGGTCAGTGGTGGCTCAGTGCCTGCTAGGCCAGTGCTAGGTGCGTGGGTGCTGTTTGTGGTTGTGAGGTCAGTGGTGGCTCAGTGCCTGCTAGGCCAGTGCTAGGTGCGTGGCTGCTGTTTTCAATTGTGAGGTCAGTGGTGGCTCAGTGCCTGCTAGGCCAGTGCTAGGTGCGTGGGTGCTGTTTGTGGTTGTGAGGTCAGTGGTGGCTCAGTGCCTGCTAGGCCAGTGCCAGGTGCGTGGCTGCTGTTTGTGGTTGTGAGGTCAGTGGTGGCTCAGTGCCTGCTAGGCCAGTGCTAGGTGCGTGGCTGCTGTTTTTAGTTGTGAGGTCAGGGGTGGCTCAGCGCCTGCTAGGCCAGTGCTAGGTGCGTGGCTGCTGTTTTCAGTTGTGAGGTCAGTGGTGGCTCAGTGCCTGCTAGGCCAGTGCTAGGTGCGTGTCTGCTGTTTTCAATTGTGAGGTCAGTGGTGGCTCAGTGCCTGCTAGGCCAGTGCTAGGTGCGTGGCTGCTGTTTTCAATTGTGAGGTCAGTGGTGGCTCAGTGCCTGCTAGGCCAGTGCTAGGTGCGTGGGTGCTGTTGGTGGATGTGAGGTCAGTGGTGGCTCAGTGCCTGCTAGGCCAGTGCTAGGTGCGTGGGTGCTGTTGGTGGTAGTGATGTCAGTGGTGGTTCAGTGCCTGCTAGGCCAGTGGTAGGTGGGTGGCTGCTGTTTGTGGTTGTGAGGTCAGTGGTGGCTCAGTGCCTGCTAGGCCAGTGCTAGGTGCGTGGCTGCTGTTTGTGGTTGTGAGGTCAGTGGTGGCTCAGTGCCTGCTAGGCCAGTGCTAGGTGCGTGGCTGCTGTTTGTGGTTGTGAGGTCAGTGGTGGCTCAGTGCCTGCTAGGCCAGTGCTAGGTGCGTGGCTGCTGTTGGTGGTTGTGAGGTCAGTGGTGGCTCAGTGCCTGATAGGCCAGTGCTAGGTGCGTGGCTGCTGTTGGTGGTAGTGATGTCAGTGGTGGTTCAGTGCCTGCTAGGCCAGTGCCAGGTGCGTGGGTGCTGTTTGTGGTTGTGAGGTCAGTGGTGGCTCAGTGCCTGCTAGGCCAGTGCTAGGTGCGTGGCTGCTGTTTTCAATTGTGAGGTCAGCGGTGGCTCAGTGCCTGCTAGGCCAGTGCTAGGTGCGTGGGTGCTGTTTGTGGTTTTGAGGTCAGTGGTGGCTCAGTGCCTGCTAGGCCAGTGCTAGGTGCGTGGGTGCTGTTTGTGGTTGTGAGGTCAGTGGTGGCTCAGTGCCTGCTAGGCCAGTGCTAGGTGCGTGGGTGCTGTTTGTGGTTGTGAGGTCAGTGGTGGCTCAGTGCCTGCTAGGCCAGTGCTAGGTGCGTGGGTGCTGTTTGTGGTTGTGAGGTCAGTGGTGGCTCAGTGCCTGCTAGGCCAGTGCTAGGTGCGTGTCTGCTGTTTTAAATTGTGAGGTCAGTGGTGGCTCAGTGCCTGCTAGGCCAGTGCTAGGTGCGTAGGTGCTGTTGGTGGTTGTGAGGTCAGTGGTGGCTCAGTGTCTGATAGCCCAGTGCTAGGTGCGTGGGTGCTGTTTGTGGTTGTGAGGTCAGTGGTGGCTCAGTGCCTGCTAGGCCAGTGCTAGGTGCGTGGGTGCTGTTTGTGGTTGTGAGGTCAGTGGTGGCTCAGTGCCTGCTAGGCCAGTGCTAGGTGCGTGGGTGCTGTTTTCAATTGTGGGGTCAGTGGTGGCTCAGTGCCTGCTGGGCCAGTGCTAGGTGCGTGGGTGCTGTTTGTGGTTGTGAGGTCAGTGGTGGCTCAGTGCCTGCTAGGCCAGTGCTAGGTGCGTGGGTGCTGTTTTCAGTTGTGAGGTCAGTGGTGGCTCAGTGCCTGCTAGGCCAGTGCTAGGTGAGTGTCTGCTGTTTTCAATTGTGAGGTCAGTGGTGGCTCAGTGCATGCTAGGCCAGTGCTAGGTGCGTGGCTGCTGTTTTCAATTGTGAGCTCAGTGGTGGCTCAGTGCCTGCTAGGCCAGTGCTAGGTGCGTGGGTGCTGTTTGTGGTTGTGAGGTCAGTGGTGGCTCAGTGCCTGCTAGGCCAGTGCCAGGTGCGTGGCTGCTGTTTGTGGTTGTGAGGTCAGTGGTGGCTCAGTGCCTGCTAGGCCAGTGCTAGGTGCGTGGGTGCTGTTTTCAATTGTGAGGTCAGTGGTGGCTCAGTGCCTGCTAGGCCAGTGCTAGGTGCGTGGGTGCTGTTTGTGGTTGTGAGGTCAGTGGTGGCTCAGTGCCTGCTAGGCCAGTGCTAGGTGCGTGGCTGCTGTTTTCAATTGTGAGGTCAGTGGTGGCTCAGTGCCTGCTAGGCCAGTGCTAGGTGCGTGGGTGCTGTTTGTGGTTGTGAGGTCAGTGGTGGCTCAGTGCCTGCTAGGCCAGTGCTAGGTGCGTGGCTGCTGTTTGTGGTTGTGAGGTCAGTGGTGGCTCAGTGCCTGCTAGGCCAGTGCTAGGTGCGTGGGTGCTGTTTGTGGTTGTGAGGTCAGTGGTGGCTCAGTGCCTGCTAGGCCAGTGCTAGGTGCGTGGGTGCTGTTTGTGGTTGTGAGGTCAGTGGTGGCTCAGTGCCTGCTAGGCCAGTGCTAGGTGCGTGGGTGCTGTTTTCAACTGTGATTTCAGTGGTGGCTCAGCGCCTGCTAGGCCAGTGCTAGGTGGGTGGCTGCTGTTTGTGGTTGTGAGGTCAGTGGTGGCTCAGTGCCTGCTAGGCCAGTGCTAGGTGCGTGGGTGCTGTTTGTGGTTGTGAGGTCAGTGGTGGCTCAGTGCCTGCTAGGCCAGTGCTAGGTGCGTGGCTGCTGTTGGTGGTTGTGAGGTCAGTGGTGGCTCAGTGCCTGCTAGGCCAGTGCTAGGTGCGTGGCTGCTGTTTTCAATTGTGAGGTCAGTGGTGGCTCAGTGCCTGCTAGGCCAGTGCTAGGCGCGTGGGTGCTGTTTTCAATTGTGAGGCCAGTGGTGGCTCAGTGCCTGCTAGGCCAGTGCTAGGTGCGTGGGTGCTGTTGGTGGTTGTGAGGTCAGTGGTGGCTCAGTGCCTGCTAGGCCAGTGCTAGGTGCGTGGCTGCTGTTGGTGGTAGTGATGTCAGTGGTGGTTCAGTGCCTGCTAGGGCAGTGCTAGGTGCGTGGGTGCTGTTTGTGGTTGTGAGGTCAGTGGTGGCTCAGTGCCTGCTAGGCCAGTGCTAGGTGCGTGGGTGCTGTTTGTGGTTGTGAGGTCAGTGGTGGCTCAGTGCCTGCTAGGCCAGTGCTAGGTGCGTGGCTGCTGTTTGTGGTTGTGAGGTCAGTGGTGGCTCAGTGCTTGCTAGGCCAGTGCTAGGTGCGTGGCTGCTGTTTGTGGTTGTGAGGTCAGTGGTGGCTCAGTGCCTGCTAGGCCAGTGCTAGGCGCGTGGATGCTGTTTTCAATTGTGAGGCCAGTGATGGCTCAGTGTCTGATAGCCCAGTGCTAGGTGCGTGGGTGCTGTTTGTGGTTGTGAGGTCAGTGGTGGCTCAGTGCCTGCTAGGCCAGTGCTAGGTGCGTGGGTGCTGTTTTCAATTGTGAGGTCAGTGGTGGCTCAGTGCCTGCTAGGCCAGTGCTGGGTGCGTGGGTGCTGTTTGTGGTTGTGAGGTCAGTGGTGGCTCAGTGCCTGCTAGGCCAGTGCTAGGTGCGTGGGTGCTGTTTTCAATTGTGAGGTCACTTGTGGCTCAGTGTCTGCTAGGCCAGTGCTAGGTGCGTGGCTGCTGTTGGTGGTTGTGAGGTCGCTTGTGGCTCAGTGCCTGCTAGGCCAGTGCTAGGTGCGTGGCTGCTCTTTTCAGTTGTGAGGTCAGTGTTGGCTCAGTGTCTGCTAGGCCAGTGCTAGGTGCGTGGGTGCTCTTTTCAGTTGTGAGGTCAGTGGTGGCTCAGTGCCTGCTAGGCCAGTGCGAGGTGCGTGGGTGCTGTTTGTGGTTGTGATGTCAGTGGTGGCTCAGTGCCTGCTAGGCCAGTGCTAGGTGCGTGGGTGCTGTTTGTGGTTGTGAGGTCAGTGGTGGCTCAGTGGATGCTAGGCCACTGCTAGGTGCGTGGGTGCTCTTTTCAGTTGTGAGGTCAGTGGTGGCTCAGTGCCTGCTAGGCCAGTGCTAGGTGCGTGGCTGCTGTTGGTGGTTGTGAGGTCGCTTGTGGCTCAGTGCCTGCTAGGCCAGTGCTAGGTGCGTGGGTGCTGTTGGTGGTTGTGAGGTCAGTGGTGGCTCAGTGCCTGCTAGGCCAGTGCTAGGTGCGTGGCTGCTGTTTTCAATTGTGAGGTCAGTGGTGGCTCAGTGCCTGCTAGGCCAGTGCCAGGTGCGTGGCTGCTGTTTTCAATTGTGAGGTCAGTTGTGGCTCCGTGCGTGCTAGGCCAGTGCTAGGTGCGTGGGTGCTGTTTGTGGTTGTGAGGTCATTGGTGGCTCAGTGCCTCCTAGGCCAGTGCTAGGTGCATGGGTGCTCTTTTCAGTTGTGAGGTCAGTGGTGGCTCAGTGCCTGCTAGGCCTGTGCTAGGTGCGTGGCTGCTGTTTTCGGTTGTGAGGTCAGTGGTGGCTCAGTGCCTGCTAGGCCAGTGCTAGGTGCGTGGGTGCTCTTTTCAGTTGTGAGGTCAGTGGTGGCTCAGTGCCTGCTAGGCCAGTGCTAGGTGCGTGGGTGCTGTTTGTGGTTGTGAGGTCAGTGGTGGCTCAGTGCCTGCTAGGCCAGTGCTAGGTGCGTGGGTGCTGTTTGTGGTTGTGAGGTCCATGATGGCTCAGCGCCTGCTAGGCCAGTGCTAGGTGCGTGGGTGCTGTTTGTGGTTGTGAGGTCAGTGGTGGCTCAGTGCCTGCTAGGCCAGAGCTAGGTGCGTGGCTGCTGTTTTCAAATGTGAGGTCAGTGGTGGCTCAGCGCCTGCTAGGCCAGTGCTAGGTGCGTGGGTGCTGTTTTCAATTGTGAGGTCAGTGGTGGCTCAGTGCCTGCTAGGCCAGTGCTAGGTGCGTGGGTGCTGTTTGTGGTTGTGAGGTCAGTGGTGGCTCAGTGCCTGCTAGGGCAGTGCTAGGTGCGTGGGTGCTGTTTGTGGTTGTGAGGTCAGTGGTGGCTCAGTGCCTGCTAGGCCAGTGCGAGGTGCGTGGGTGCTGTTTGTGGTTGTGAGGTCAGTGGTGGCTCAGTGCCTGCTAGGCCAGTGCTAGGTGCGTGGCTGCTGTTTGTGGTTGTGAGGTCAGTGGTGGCTCAGTGCCTGCTAGGCCAATGCGAGGTGCGTGGGTGCTGTTTGTGGTTGTGAGGTCAGTGGTGGCTCAGTGCCTGCTAGGCCAGTGCTAGGTGCGTGGGTGCTGTTTGTGGTTGTGAGGTCAGTGGTGGCTCAGTGCCTGCTAGGCCAGTGCTAGGTGCGTGGCTGCTGTTTTCAGTTGTGAGGTCAGTGGTGGCTCAGTGCCTGCTAGGCCAGTGCTAGGTGCGTGTCTGCTGTTTTCAATTGTGAGGTCAGTGGTGGCTCAGTGCATGCTAGGCCAGTGCTAGGTGCGTGGCTGCTGTTTTCAATTGTGAGCTCAGTGGTGGCTCAGTGCCTGCTAGGCCAGTGCTAGGCGCGTGGGTGCTGTTTTCAATTGTGAGGCCAGTGGTGGCTCAGTGTCTGATAGCCCAGTGCTAGGTGCGTGGCTGCTGTTGGTGGTTGTGAGGTCAGTGGTGGCTCAGTGCCTGCTAGGCCAGTGCTAGGTGCGTGGCTGCTGTTGGTGGATGTGAGGTCAGTGGTGGCTCAGTGCCTGATAGGCCAGTGCTAGGTGCGTGGCTGCTGTTGGTGGTAGTGAGGTCAGTGGTGGTTCAGTGCCTGCTAGGCCAGTGCCAGGTGCGTGGGTGCTGTTTGTGGTTGTGAGGTCAGTGGTGGCTCAGTGCCTGCTAGGCCAGTGCTAGGTGCGTGGGTGCTGTTTTCAATTGTGAGGTCAGTGGTGGCTCAGTGCCTGCTAGGCCAGTGCTAGGTGGGTGGCTGCTGTTTGTGGTTGTGAGTTCAGTGGTGGCTCAGTGCCTGCTAGGCCAGTGCTAGGTGCGTGGGTGCTGTTTTCAATTGTGAGGTCAGTGGTGGCTCAGTGCCTGCTAGGCCAGTGCTAGGTGCGTGGGTGCTGTTTGTGGTTGTGAGGTCAGTGGTGGCTCAGTGCCTGCTAGGCCAGTGCTAGGTGCGTGGGTGCTGTTTGTGGTTGTGAGGTCAGTGGTGGCTCAGTGCCTGCTAGGCCAGTGCTAGGTGCGTGGGTGCTGTTTGTGGTTGTGAGGTCAGTGGTGGCTCAGTGCCTGCTAGGCCAGTGCTAGGTGCGTGGGTGCTGTTTTCAACTGTGATTTCAGTGGTGGCTCAGCGCCTGCTAGGCCAGTGCTAGGTGGGTGGCTGCTGTTTGTGGTTGTGAGGTCAGTGGTGGCTCAGTGCCTGCTAGGCCAGTGCTAGGTGCGTGGGTGCTGTTTGTGGTTGTGAGGTCAGTGGTGGCTCAGTGCCTGCTAGGCCAGTGCTAGGTGCGTGGCTGCTGTTGGTGGTTGTGAGGTCAGTGGTGGCTCAGTGCCTGCTAGGCCAGTGCTAGGTGCGTGGCTGCTGTTTTCAATTGTGAGGTCAGTGGTGGCTCAGTGCCTGCTAGGCCAGTGCTAGACGCGTGGGTGCTGTTTTCAATTGTGAGGCCAGTGGTGGCTCAGTGTCTGCTAGGCCAGTGCTAGGTGCGTGGGTGCTGTTGGTGGTTGTGAGGTCAGTGGTGGCTCAGTGCCTGCTAGGCCAGTGCTAGGTGCGTGGGTGCTGTTGGTGGTAGTGATGTCAGTGGTGGTTCAGTGCCTGCTAGGGCAGTGCTAGGTGCGTGAGTGCTGTTTGTGGTTGTGAGGTCAGTGGTGGCTCAGTGCCTGCTAGGCCAGTGCTAGGTGCGTGGGTGCTGTTTGTGGTTGTGAGGTCAGTGGTGGCTCAGTGCCTGCTAGGCCAGTGCTAGGTGCGTGGCTGCTGTTGGTGGTTGTGAGGTCAGTGGTGGCTCAGTGCCTGCTAGGCCAGTGCTAGGTGCGTGGATGCTGTTTGTGGTTGTGAGGTCACTTGTGGCTCAGTGCCTGCCAGGCCAGTGCTAGGCGTGTGGCTGCTGTTTTCAATTGTGAGGTCAGTGGTGGCTCAGTGCCTGCTAGGCCAGTGCTAGGTGCGTGGCTGCTGTTGGTGGTAGTGATGTCAGTGGTGGTTCAGTGCCTGCTAGGCTAGTGCTAGGTGCGTGGGTGCTGTTTTCAATTGTGAGGTCAGTGGTGGCTCAGTGCCTGCTAGGCCAGTGCTGGGTGCGTGGGTGCTGTTTGTGGTTGTGAGGTCAGTGGTGGCTCAGTGCCTGCTAGGCCAGTGCTAGGTGCGTGGGTGCTGTTTTCAATTGTGAGGTCACTTGTGGCTCAGTGTCTGCTAGGCCAGTGCTAGGTGCGTGGCTGCTGTTGGTGGTTGTGAGGTCGCTTGTGGCTCAGTGCCTGCTAGGCCAGTGCTAGGTGCGTGGCTGCTGTTTTCAATTTTGAGGTCAGTGGTGGCTCAGTGACTGCTAGGCCAGTGCTAGGTGCGTGGGTGCTCTTTTCAGTTGTGAGGTCAGTGGTGGCTCAGTGCCTGCTAGGCCAGTGCTAGGTGCGTGGGTGCTGTTTGTGGTTGTGTTGTCAGTGGTGGCTCAGTGCCTGCTAGGCCAGTGCTAGGTGCGTGGGTGCTGTTTGTGGTTGTGATGTCAGTGGTGGCTCAGTGCCTGCTAGGCCAGTGCTAGGTGCGTGGGTGCTGTTTGTGGTTGTGAGGTCCATGATGGCTCAGCGCCTGCTAGGCCAGTGCTAGGTGCGTGGGTGCTGTTTGTGGTTGTGAGGTCAGTGGTGGCTCAGTGCCTGCTAGGCCAGAGCTAGGTGCGTGGCTGCTGTTTTCAAATGTGAGGTCAGTGGTGGCTCAGCGCCTGCTAGGCCAGTGCTAGGTGCGTGGGTGCTGTTTTCAATTGTGAGGTCAGTGGTGGCTCAGTGCCTGCTAGGCCAGTGCTAGGTGCGTGGGTGCTGTTTGTGGTTGTGAGGTCAGTGGTGGCTCAGTGCCTGCTAGGGCAGTGCTAGGTGCGTGGGTGCTGTTTGTGGTTGTGAGGTCAGTGGTGGCTCAGTGCCTGCTAGGCCAGTGCGAGGTGCGTGGGTGCTGTTTGTGGTTGTGAGGTCAGTGGTGGCTCAGTGCCTGCTAGGCCAGTGCTAGGTGCGTGGCTGCTGTTTGTGGTTGTGAGGTCAGTGGTGGCTCAGTGCCTGCTAGGCCAATGCGAGGTGCGTGGGTGCTGTTTGTGGTTGTGAGGTCAGTGGTGGCTCAGTGCCTGCTAGGCCAGTGCTAGGTGCGTGGGTGCTGTTTGTGGTTGTGAGGTCAGTGGTGGCTCAGTGCCTGCTAGGCCAGTGCTAGGTGCGTGGCTGCTGTTTTCAGTTGTGAGGTCAGTGGTGGCTCAGTGCCTGCTAGGCCAGTGCTAGGTGCGTGTCTGCTGTTTTCAATTGTGAGGTCAGTGGTGGCTCAGTGCATGCTAGGCCAGTGCTAGGTGCGTGGCTGCTGTTTTCAATTGTGAGCTCAGTGGTGGCTCAGTGCCTGCTAGGCCAGTGCTAGGCGCGTGGGTGCTGTTTTCAATTGTGAGGCCAGTGGTGGCTCAGTGTCTGATAGCCCAGTGCTAGGTGCGTGGCTGCTGTTGGTGGTTGTGAGGTCAGTGGTGGCTCAGTGCCTGCTAGGCCAGTGCTAGGTGCGTGGCTGCTGTTGGTGGATGTGAGGTCAGTGGTGGCTCAGTGCCTGATAGGCCAGTGCTAGGTGCGTGGCTGCTGTTGGTGGTAGTGAGGTCAGTGGTGGTTCAGTGCCTGCTAGGCCAGTGCCAGGTGCGTGGGTGCTGTTTGTGGTTGTGAGGTCAGTGGTGGCTCAGTGCCTGCTAGGCCAGTGCTAGGTGCGTGGGTGCTGTTTTCAATTGTGAGGTCAGTGGTGGCTCAGTGCCTGCTAGGCCAGTGCTAGGTGGGTGGCTGCTGTTTGTGGTTGTGAGTTCAGTGGTGGCTCAGTGCCTGCTAGGCCAGTGCTAGGTGCGTGGGTGCTGTTTTCAATTGTGAGGTCAGTGGTGGCTCAGTGCCTGCTAGGCCAGTGCTAGGTGCGTGGGTGCTGTTTGTGGTTGTGAGGTCAGTGGTGGCTCAGTGCCTGCTAGGCCAGTGCTAGGTGCGTGGGTGCTGTTTGTGGTTGTGAGGTCAGTGGTGGCTCAGTGCCTGCTAGGCCAGTGCTAGGTGCGTGGGTGCTGTTTGTGGTTGTGAGGTCAGTGGTGGCTCAGTGCCTGCTAGGCCAGTGCTAGGTGCGTGGGTGCTGTTTTCAACTGTGATTTCAGTGGTGGCTCAGCGCCTGCTAGGCCAGTGCTAGGTGGGTGGCTGCTGTTTGTGGTTGTGAGGTCAGTGGTGGCTCAGTGCCTGCTAGGCCAGTGCTAGGTGCGTGGGTGCTGTTTGTGGTTGTGAGGTCAGTGGTGGCTCAGTGCCTGCTAGGCCAGTGCTAGGTGCGTGGCTGCTGTTGGTGGTTGTGAGGTCAGTGGTGGCTCAGTGCCTGCTAGGCCAGTGCTAGGTGCGTGGCTGCTGTTTTCAATTGTGAGGTCAGTGGTGGCTCAGTGCCTGCTAGGCCAGTGCTAGACGCGTGGGTGCTGTTTTCAATTGTGAGGCCAGTGGTGGCTCCGTGCCTGCTAGGCCAGTGCTAGGTGCGTGGGTGCTGTTGGTGGTTGTGAGGTCAGTGGTGGCTCAGTGCCTGCTAGGCCAGTGCTAGGTGCGTGGCTGCTGTTGGTGGTAGTGATGTCAGTGGTGGTTCAGTGCCTGCTAGGGCAGTGCTAGGTGCGTGAGTGCTGTTTGTGGTTGTGAGGTCAGTGGTGGCTCAGTGCCTGCTAGGCCAGTGCTAGGTGCGTGGGTGCTGTTTGTGGTTGTGAGGTCAGTGGTGGCTCAGTGCCTGCTAGGCCAGTGCTAGGTGCGTGGCTGCTGTTGGTGGTTGTGAGGTCAGTGGTGGCTCAGTGCCTGCTAGGCCAGTGCTAGGTGCGTGGATGCTGTTTGTGGTTGTGAGGTCACTTGTGGCTCAGTGCCTGCCAGGCCAGTGCTAGGCGTGTGGCTGCTGTTTTCAATTGTGAGGTCAGTGGTGGCTCAGTGCCTGCTAGGCCAGTGCTAGGTGCGTGGCTGCTGTTGGTGGTAGTGATGTCAGTGGTGGTTCAGTGCCTGCTAGGCTAGTGCTAGGTGCGTGGGTGCTGTTTTCAATTGTGAGGTCAGTGGTGGCTCAGTGCCTGCTAGGCCAGTGCTGGGTGCGTGGGTGCTGTTTGTGGTTGTGAGGTCAGTGGTGGCTCAGTGCCTGCTAGGCCAGTGCTAGGTGCGTGGGTGCTGTTTTCAATTGTGAGGTCACTTGTGGCTCAGTGTCTGCTAGGCCAGTGCTAGGTGCGTGGCTGCTGTTGGTGGTTGTGAGGTCGCTTGTGGCTCAGTGCCTGCTAGGCCAGTGCTAGGTGCGTGGCTGCTGTTTTCAATTTTGAGGTCAGTGGTGGCTCAGTGACTGCTAGGCCAGTGCTAGGTGCGTGGGTGCTCTTTTCAGTTGTGAGGTCAGTGGTGGCTCAGTGCCTGCTAGGCCAGTGCTAGGTGCGTGGGTGCTGTTTGTGGTTGTGTTGTCAGTGGTGGCTCAGTGCCTGCTAGGCCAGTGCTAGGTGCGTGGGTGCTGTTTGTGGTTGTGAGGTCAGTGGTGGCTCAGTGGATGCTAGGCCACTGCTAGGTGCGTGGGTGCTCTTTTCAGTTGTGAGGTCAGTGGTGGCTCAGTGCCTGCTAGGCCAGTGCTAGGTGCGTGGCTGCTGTTGGTGGTTGTGAGGTCGCTTGTGGCTCAGTGCCTGCTAGGCCAGTGCTAGGTGCGTGGCTGCTGTTTGTGGTTGTGAGGTCAGTGGTGGCTCAGTGCCTGCTAGGCCAGTGCTAGGTGCGTGGGTGCTGTTTGTGGTTGTGAGGTCAGTGGTGGCTCAGTGCCTGCTAGGCCAGTGCTAGGTGCGTGGATGCTGTGTGTGGTTGTGAGGTCAGTGGTGGCTCAGTGCCTGCTAGGCCAGTGCTAGGTGCGTGGGTGTTCTTTGTGGTTGTGAGGTCACTTGTGCCTCTGTGCCTGCTTGGCCAGTGCTAGGTGCATGGCTGCTGTTTGTGGTTGTGAGGTCAGTGGTGGCTCAGTGCCTGCTAGGCCAGTGCTAGGTGCGTGGCTGCTGTTTGTGGTTGTGAGGTCAGTGGTGGCTCAGTGCCTGCTAGGCCAGTGCTAGGTGCGTGGCTGCTGTTTGTGGTTGTTGGGTCAGTGGTGGCTCAGTGCCTGCTAGGCCAGAGCTAGGTGCGTGGCTGCTGTTTTCAAATGTGAGGTCAGTGGTGGCTCAGCGCCTGCTAGGCCAGTGCTAGGTGCGTGGGTGCTGTTGGTGGTTGTGAGGTCAGTGGTGGCTCAGCGCCTGCTAGGCCAGTGCTAGGTGCGTGGCTGCTGTTTTCAATTGTGAGGTCAGTGGTGGCTCAGTGCCTGCTAGGCCAGTGCTAGGTGCGTGGGTGCTGTTTGTGGTTGTGAGGTCAGTGGTGGCTCAGTGCCTGCTAGGGCAGTGCTAGGTGCGTGGGTGCTGTTTGTGGTTGTGAGGTCAGTGGTGGCTCAGTGCCTGCTAGGCCAGTGCGAGGTGCGTGGGTGCTGTTTGTGGTTGTGAGGTCAGTGGTGGCTCAGTGCCTGCTAGGCCAGTGCTAGGTGCGTGGGTGCTGTTTGTGATTGTGAGGTCAGTGGTGGCTCAGTGCCTGCTAGGCCAGTGCTAGGTGCGTGGCTGCTGTTTGTGGTTGTGAGGTCAGTGGTGGCTCAGTGCCTGCTAGGCCAGTGCTAGGTGCGTGGGTGCTGTTTGTGGTTGTGAGCTCAGTGGTGGCTCAGTGCCTGCTAGGCCAGTGCGAGGTGCGTGGGTGCTGTTTGTGGTTGTGAGGTCAGTGGTGGCTCAGTGCCTGCTAGGCCAGTGCGAGGTGCGTGGGTGCTGTTTGTGGTTGTGAGGTCAGTGGTGGCTCAGTGCCTGCTAGGCCAGTGCTAGGTGCGTGGCTGCTGTTTGTGGTTGTGAGGTCAGTGGTGCCTCAGTGCCTGCTAGGCCAGTGCTAGGTGCGTGGCTGCTGTTTTCAATTGTGAGGTCAGTGGTGGCTCAGCGCCTGCTAGGCCAGTGCTAGGTGCGTGGCTGCTGTTTGTGGTTGTGAGGTCAGTGGTGGCTCAGTGCCTGCTAGGCCAGTGCTAGGTGCGTGGGTGCTGTTTTCAATTGTTAGGTCACTTGTGCCTGCTAGGCCAGTGCTAGGTGTGTGGCTGCTGTTTGTGGTTGTGAGGTCAGTGGTGGCACAGTGCCTGCTAGGCCAGTGCTAGGTGCGTGGCTGCTGTTTTCAATTTTTAGGTCACTTGTGGCTCAGTGCCTGCTAGGCCAGTGCTAGGTGCGTGGCTGCTGTTGGTGGTTGTGAGGTCAGTGGTGGCTCAGTGCCTGCTAGGCCAGTGCTAGGTGCGTGGCTGCTGTTTGTGGTTGTGAGGTCAGTGGTGGCTCAGTGCCTGCTAGGCCAGTGCTAGGTGCGTGGCTGCTGTTTGTGGTTGTGAGGTCAGTGGTGGCTCAGTGCCTGCTAGGCCAGTGCTAGGTGCGTGGCTGCTGTTTGCGGTTGTGAGGTCAGTGGTGGCTCAGTGCCTGCTAGGCCAGTGCTAGGTGCGTGGGTGTTCTTTGTGGTTGTGAGGTCAGTGGTGGCTCCGTGCCTGCTAGGCCAGTGCTAGGTGCGTGGGTGCTGTTTGTGGTTGTGAGGTCAGTGGTGGCTCAGTGCCTGCTAGGCCAGTGCTAGGTGCGTGGCTGCTGTTTTCAGTTGTGAGGTCAGTGGTGGCTCAGTGCCTGCTAGGCCAGTGCTAGGTGCGTGGGTGCTGTTTTCAATTGTGAGGTCACTTGTGGCTCCGTGCGTGCTAGGCCAGTGCTAGGTGCGTGGCTGCTGTTTGTGGTTGTGAGGTCAGTGGTGGCTCAGTGCCTGCTAGGCCAGTGCTAGGTGCGTGGGTGCTGTTTGTGGTTGTGAGGTCAGTGGTGGCTCAGTGCCTGCTAGGCCAGTGCTAGGTGCGTGGGTGTTCTTTGTGGTTGTGAGGTCAGTGGTGGCTCACTGCCTGCTAGGCCAGTGCTGGGTGCGTGGCTGCTGTTTGTGGTTGTGAGGTCAGTGGTGGCTCAGTGCCTGCTAGGCCAGTGCTAGGTGCGTGGCTGCTGTTTGTGGTTGTGAGGTCAGTGGTGGCTCAGTGCCTGCTAGGCCAGTGCTAGGTGCGTGGCTGCTGTTTTCAATTGTGAGGTCAGTGGTGGCTCAGTGCCTGCTAGGCCAGTGCAAGGTGCGTGGGTGCTGTTTGTGGTAGTGAGGTCAGTGGTGGCTCAGTGCCTGCTAGGCCAGTGCTAGGTGCGTGGCTGCTGTTGGTGGTTGTGAGGTCAGTGGTGGCTCAGTGCCTGCTAGGCCAGTGCTAGGTGCGTGGGTGTTCTTTGTGGTTGTGAGGTCAGTGGTGGCTCAGTGCCTGCTAGGCCAGAGCTAGGTGTGTGGCTGCTGTTTGTGGTTGTGAGGTCAGTGGTGGCTCAGTGCCTGCTAGGCCAGTGCTAGGTGCGTGGGTGCTGTTTGTGGTTGTGAGGTCAGTGGTGGCTCAGTGCCTGCTAGGCCAGTGCTAGGTGCGTGGGTGCTGTTTTCAATTGTGAGGTCAGTGGTGGCTCAGCGCCTGCTAGTCTAGTGCTAGGTGCGTGGCTGCTGTTTGTGGTTGTGAGGTGAGTGGTGGCTCAGTGCCTGCTAGGCCAGTGCTGGGTGCGTGGGTGCTGTTTGTGGTTGTGAGGTCAGTGGTGGCTCAGTGCCTGCTAGGCCAGTGCTAGGTGCGTGGGTGCTGTTTGTGGTTGTGAGGTCAGTGGTGGCTCAGTGCCTGCTAGGCCAGTGCTAGGTGCGTGGCTGCTGTTTGCGGTTGTGAGGTCAGTGGTGGCTCAGTGCCTGCTAGGCCAGTGCTAGGTGCATGGGTGCTCTTTTCAGTTGTGAGGTCAGTGGTGGCTCAGTGCCTGATAGGCCAGTGCTAGGTGCGTGGCTGCTGTTTTCAATTGTGAGGTCAGTGGTGGCTCAGTGCCTGCTAGGCCAGTGCTAGGTGCGTGGCTGCTGTTTGTGGTCGTGAGGTCTCTAGTGGCTCCGTGCCTGCTAGGCCAGTGCTAGGTGCGTGGCTGCTGTTTGTGGTTGTGAGGTCAGTGGTGGCTCAGTGCCTGCCAGGCCAGTGCTAGGTGCGTGGGTGTTCTTTGTGGTTGTGAGGTCAGTGGTGGCTCACTGCCTGTTAGGCCAGTGCTAGGTGCGTGGCTGCTGTTGGTGGTTGTGAGGTCAGTGGTGGCTCAGTGCCTGCTAGGGCAGTGCTAGGTGCGTGGCTGCTGTTTGTGGTTGTGAGGTCACTTGTGGCTCAGTGCCTGCTAGGCCAGTGCTAGGTGCGTGGCTGCTGTTTGTGGTTGTGAGGTCAGTGGTGGCTCAGTGCCTGCTAGGCCAGTGCTAGGTACGTGGGTGCTGTTTGTGGTTGTGAGGTGAGTGGTGGCTTAGTGCCTGCTAGGCCAGTGCTAGGTGCGTGGGTGCTGTTTGTGGTTGTGAGGTCCATGATGGCTCAGCGCCTGCTAGGCCAGTGCTAGGTGCGTGGGTGCTGTTTGTGGTTGTGAGGTCAGTGGTGGCTCCGTGCCTGCTAGGCCAGTGCTAGGTGCATGGCTGCTGTTTGTGGTTGTGAGGTCAGTGGTGGCTCAGTGCCTGCTAGGCCAGTGCTGGGTGCGTGGCTGCTGTTTTCAGTTGTGAGGTCAGTGGTGGCTCAGTGCCTGCTAGGCCAGTGCTAGGTGCGTGGGTGCTGTTTGTGGTTGTGAGGTCCATGATGGCTCAGCGCCTGCTAGGCCAGTGCTAGGTGCGTGGGTGCTGTTTGTGGTTGTGAGGTCCATGGTGGCTCAGCGCCTGCTAGGCCAGTGCTAGGTGCGTCGGTGCTGTTTGTGGTTGTGAGGTCAGTGGTGGCTCAGTGCCTGCTAGGCCAGTGCTAGGTGCGTGGGTGCTGTTTGTGGTTGTGAGGTCCGTGGTGTCTCAGTGCCTGCTAGGCCAGTGCTAGGTGCGTGGCTGCTGTTTTCAATTGTGAGGTCAGTGGTGGCTCAGTGCCTGCTAGGCCAGTGCTAGGTGCGTGGCTGCTGTTTTCAATTTTGAGGTCAGTGGTGGCTCAGTGCCTGCTAGGCCAGTGCTAGGTGCGTGGCTGCTGTTTTCAATTGTGAGGTCAGTGGTGGCTCAGTGCCTGCTAGGCCAGTGCTAGGTGCGTGGCTGCTGTTTGTGGTTGTGAGGTCAGTGGTGGCTCAGTGCCTGCTAGACCAGTGCTAGGTGCGTGGCTGCTGTTTTCAACTGTGAGGTCAGTGGTGGCTCAGTGCCTGCTAGGCCAGTGCTAGGTGCGTGGCTGCTGTTTTCAACTGTGAGGTCAGTGGTGGCTCAGTGCCTGCTAGGCCAGTGCTAGGTGCGTGGCTGCTGTTTTCAATTGTGAGGTCAGTGGTGGCTCCGTGCGTGCTAGGCCAGTGCTAGGTGCGTGGCTGCTGTTTCTGGTTGTGAGGTCACTTGTGGCTCCGTGCGTGCTAGTCCAGTGCTAGGTGCGTGGCTGCTGTTGGTGGTTGTGAGGTCAGTGGTGGCTCCGTGCCTGCTAGGCCAGTGCTAGGTGCGTGGGTGCTGTTTGTGGTTGTGAGGTCAGTGGTGGCTCAGTGCCTGCTAGGCCAGTGCTAGGTGCGTGGCTGCTGTTGGTGGTTGTGAGGTCGGTGGTGGCTCAGTGCCTGCTAGGCCAGTGCTAGGTGCGTGGGTGCTGTTTGTGGTTGTGAGGTCAGTGGTGGCTCAGTGCCTGCTAGGCCAGTGCTAGGTGCGTGGCTGCTGTTGGTGGTTGTGAGGTCAGTGGTGGCTCAGTTCCTGGTTGGCCCATGCTAGGTGTGTGGGTGCTGTTTTCAATTGCGAGGTCAGTGGTGACTCAGTGCCTGCTAGGCCAGTGCTAGGTGTGTGGGTGCTGTTTGTGGTTGTGAGGTGAGTGGTGGCTCAGTGCCTGCTAGGCCAGTGCTAGGTGCGTGGGTGCTGTTTGTGGTTGTGAGGTCAGTGGTGGCTCCGTGCCTGCTAGGCCAGTGCTAGGTGCGTGGGTGCTGTTTGTGGTTGTGAGGTCAGTGGTGGCTCAGTGCCTGCTAGGCCAGTGCTAGGTGCGTGGCTGCTGTTTGTGGTTGTGAGGTCGGTGGTGGCTCAGTGCCTGCTAGGCCAGTGCTAGGTGCGTGGCTGCTGTTTGTGGTTGTGAGGTCAGTGGTGGCTCAGTGCCTGCTAGGCCAGTGCTAGGTGCGTGGGTGTTCTTTGTGGTTGTGAGAGCAGTGGTGGCTCAGTGCCTGCTAGGCCAGTGCTAGGTGCGTGGGTGCTGTTGGTGGTTGTGAGGTCAGTGGTGGCTCAGTGCCTGCTAGGCCAGTGCTAGGTGCGTGGGTGCTATTTTCAATTGTGAGGTCAGTGGTGGCTCAGTGCCTGCTAGGCCAGTGCTAGGTGCGTGGGTGCTGTTTGTGGTTGTGAGGTCAATGGTGGCTCAGTGCCTGCTAGGCCAGTGCTAGGTGCGTGGGTGCTGTTTGTGGTTGTGAGGTCAGTGGTGGCTCAGTGCCTGCTAGGCCAGTGCTAGGTGCGTGGGTGCTGTTTGTGGTTGTGAGGTCAGTGGTGGCTCAGTGCCTGCTAGGCCAGTGCTAGGTGCGTGGCTGCTGTTTGTGGTTGTGAGGTCAGTGGTGGCTCAGTGCCTGCTAGGCCAGTGCTAGGTGCGTGGGTGCTGTTTGTGGTTGTGAGGTCAGTGGTGGCTCAGTGCCTGCTAGGCCAGTGCTAGGTGCGTGGGTGCTCTTTGTGGTTGTGAGGTCAGTGGTGGCTCCGTGCCTGCTAGGCCAGTGCTAGGTGCATGGCTGCTGTTTGTGGTTGTGAGGTCAGTGGTGGCTCAGTGCCTGCTAGGCCAGTGCTAGGTGCGTGGCTGCTGTGTGTGGTTGTGAGGTCAGTGGTGGCTCAGTGCCTGCTAGGCCAGTGCTAGGTGCGTGGGTGCTGTTTGTGGTTGTGAGGTCAGTGGTGGCTCAGTGCCTGCTAGTCTAGCGCTAGGTGCGTGGCTGCTGTTTGTGGCTGTGAGGTCAGTGGTGTCTCAGTGCCTGCTAGGCCAGTGCTAGGTGCGTGGCTGCTGTTTTCAATTGTGAGGTCAGTGGTGGCTCAGTGCCTGCTAGGCCAGTGCTAGGTGCGTGGGTGCTGTTTTCAGTTGTGAGGTCAGTGGTGGCTCAGTGCCTGCTAGGCCAGTGCTAGGTGCGTGGCTGCTGTTTGTGGTTGTGAGGTCACTTGTGGCTCAGTGTCTGCTAGGCCAGTGCTAGGTGCATGGCTGCTGTTTGTGGTTGTGAGGTCAGTGGTGGCTCAGTGCCTGCTAGGCCAGTGCTAGGTGCGTGGCTGCTGTTTTCAGTTGTGAGGTCAGTGGTGGCTCCGTGCCTGCTAGGCCAGTGCTAGGTGCGTGGCTGCTGTTTTCAATTGTGAGCTCAGTGGTGGCTCCGTGCCTGCTAGGCCAGTGCTAGGTGCGTGGCTGCTGTTGGTGGTTGTGAGGTCAGTGGTGGCTCAGTGCCTGCTAGGCCAGTGCTAGGTGCGTGGGTGCTGTTGGTGGTTGTGAGGTCAGTGGTGGCTCAGTGCCTGCTAGGCCAGTGCTAGGTGCGTGGCTGCTGTTTTCAATTGTGAGGTCAGTGGTGGCTCAGTGCCTGCTAGGCCAGTGCTAGGTGCGTGGCTGCTGTTTGTGGTTGTGAGGTGAGTGGTGGCTCCGTGCCTGCTAGGCCAGTGCTAGGTGCGTGGCTGGTGTTTGTGGTTGTGAGGTCAGTGGTGGCTCAGTGCCTGCTAGTCTAGCGCTAGGTGCGTGGCTGCTGTTTGTGGTTGTGAGGTCAGTGGTGGCTCAGTGCCTGCTAGGCCAGTGCTAGGTGCGTGGCTGCTGTTTGTGGTTGTGAGGTCAGTGGTGGCTCAGTGCCTGCTAGGCCAGTGCTAGGTGCGTGGCTGCTGTTTGTGGTTGTGAGGTCAGTGGTGGGTCAGTGCCTGCTAGGCCAGTGCTAGGTGCGTGGCTGCTGTTTTGAACTGTGAGGTCAGTGGTGGCTCAGTGCCTGCTAGGCCAGTGCTAGGTGCGTGGCTGCTGTTTGTGGTTGTGAGGTCAGTGGTGGCTCAGTGCCTGCTACTCTAGCACTAGGTGCGTGGCTGCTGTTTGTGGTTGTGGGTCCGTGGTGGCTCAGTGCCTGCTAGGCCAGTGCTAGGTGCGTGGCTGCTGTTTTTGGTTGTGAGGTCAGTGGTGGCTCCGTGCCTGCTAGGCCAGTGCTAGGTGCGTGGCTGCTGTTTGTGGTTGTGAGGTCAGTGGTGGCTCAGTGCCTGCTAGGCCAGTGCTAGGTGCGTGGCTGCTGTTTTCAATTGTGAGGTCAGTGGTGGCTCAGTGCCTGCTAGGCCAGTGCTAGGTGCGTGGCTGCTGTTTGTGGTTGTGAGGTCAGTGGTGGCTCAGTGCCTGCTAGGCCAGTGCTAGGTGCTTGGCTGCTGTTTTCAATTGTGAGGTCAGTGGTGGCTCCGTGCCTGCTAGGCCAGTGCTAGGTGCGTGGCTGCTGTTTGTGGTTGTGAGGTCAGTGGTGGCTCAGTGCCTGCTAGGCCAGTGCTAGGTGCGTGGCTGCTGTTTTCAGTCGTGAGGTCAGTGGTGGCTCAGTGCCTGCTAGGCCAGTGCTAGGTGCGTGGGTGCTGTTTGTGGTTGTGAGGTCAGTGGTGGCTCAGTGCCTGCTAGGCCAGTGCTAGGTGCGTGGCTGCTGTTTGTGGTTGTGATGTCAGTGGTGGCTCAGTGCCTGCTAGGCCAGTGCTAGGTGTGTGGGTGCTGTTTGTGGTTGTGAGGTCAGTGGTGGCTCCGTGCCTGCTAGGCAAGTGCTAGGTGCGTGGCTGCTGTTTGTGGTTGTGAGGTCAGTGGTGGCTCAGTGCCTGCTAGGCCAGTGCTAGGTGCGTGGGTGCTGTTTGTGGTTGTGAGGTCAGTGGTGGCTCAGTGCCTGCTAGGCCAGTGCTAGGTGCGTGGCTGCTGTTGGTGGTTGTGAGGTCAGTGGTGGCTCAGTGCCTGCTAGGCCAGTGCTAGGTGCGTGGGTGCTGTTTGTGGTTGTGAGGTCAGTGGTGGCTCAGTGCCTGCTAGGCCAGTGCTAGGTGCGTGGGTGCTCTTTGTGGTTGTGAGGTCAGTGGTGGCTCCGTGCCTGCTAGGCCAGTGCTAGGTGCATGGCTGCTGTTTGTGGTTGTGAGGTCAGTGGTGGCTCAGTGCCTGCTAGGCCAGTGCTAGGTGCGTGGCTGCTCTTTTCAATTGTGAGGTCAGTGGTGGCTCAGTGCCTGCTAGGCCAGTGCTAGGTGCGTGGGTGCTGTTTGTGGTTGTGAGGTCAGTGGTGGCTCAGTGCCTGCTAGTCTAGCGCTAGGTGCGTGGCTGCTGTTTGTGGCTGTGAGGTCAGTGGTGTCTCAGTGCCTGCTAGGCCAGTGCTAGGTGCGTGGCTGCTGTTTTCGTTTGTGAGGTCAGTGGTGGCTCAGTGCCTGCTAGGCCAGTGCTAGGTGCGTGGGTGCTGTTTTCAGTTGTGAGGTCAGTGGTGGCTCAGTGCCTGCTAGGCCAGTGCTAGGTGCGTGGCTGCTGTTTGTGGTTGTGAGGTCACTTGTGGCTCAGTGTCTGCTAGGCCAGTGCTAGGTGCATGGCTGCTGTTTGTGGTTGTGAGGTCAGTGGTGGCTCAGTGCCTGCTAGGCCAGTGCTAGGTGCGTGGCTGCTGTTTTCAGTTGTGAGGTCAGTGGTGGCTCCGTGCCTGCTAGGCCAGTGCTAGGTGCGTGGCTGCTGTTTTCAATTGTGAGCTCAGTGGTGGCTCCGTGCCTGCTAGGCCAGTGCTAGGTGCGTGGCTGCTGTTGGTGGTTGTGAGGTCAGTGGTGGCTCAGTGCCTGCTAGTCTAGCGCTAGGTGCGTGGCTGCTGTTGGTGGTTGTGAGGTCAGTGGTGGCTCAGTGCCTGCTAGGCCAGTGCTAGGTGCGTGGCTGCTGTTTGTGGTTGTGAGGTCAGTGGTGGCTCAGTGCCTGCTAGGCCAGTGCTAGGTGCGTGGCTGCTGTTTGTGGTTGTGAGGTCAGTGGTGGCTCAGTGCCTGCTAGGCCAGTGCTAGGTGCGTGGCTGCTGTTTTGAACTGTGAGGTCAGTGGTGGCTCAGTGCCTGCTAGGCCAGTGCTAGGTGCGTGGCTGCTGTTTGTGGTTGTGAGGTCAGTGGTGGCTCAGTGCCTGCTACTCTAGCACTAGGTGCGTGGCTGCTGTTTGTGGTTGTGGGTCCGTGGTGGCTCAGTGCCTGCTAGGCCAGTGCTAGGTGCGTGGCTGCTGTTTTTGGTTGTGAGGTCAGTGGTGGCTCCGTGCCTGCTAGGCCAGTGCTAGGTGCGTGGCTGCTGTTTGTGGTTGTGAGGTCAGTGGTGGCTCAGTGCCTGCTAGGCCAGTGCTAGGTGCGTGGCTGCTGTTTTCAATTGTGAGGTCAGTGGTGGCTCAGTGCCTGCTAGGCCAGTGCTAGGTGCGTGGCTGCTGTTTGTGGTTGTGAGGTCAGTGGTGGCTCAGTGCCTGCTAGGCCAGTGCTAGGTGCTTGGCTGCTGTTTTCAATTGTGAGGTCAGTGGTGGCTCCGTGCCTGCTAGGCCAGTGCTAGGTGCGTGGCTGCTGTTTGTGGTTGTGAGGTCAGTGGTGGCTCAGTGCCTGCTAGGCCAGTGCTAGGTGCGTGGCTGCTGTTTTCAGTCGTGAGGTCAGTGGTGGCTCAGTGCCTGCTAGGCCAGTGCTAGGTGCGTCGGTGCTGTTTGTGGTTGTGAGGTCAGTGGTGGCTCAGTGCCTGCTAGGCCAGTGCTAGGTGCGTGGCTGCTGTTTGTGGTTGTGATGTCAGTGGTGGCTCAGTGCCTGCTAGGCCAGTGCTAGGTGTGTGGGTGCTGTTTGTGGTTGTGAGGTCAGTGGTGGCTCCGTGCCTGCTAGGCAAGTGCTAGGTGCGTGGCTGCTGTTTGTGGTTGTGAGGTCAGTGGTGGCTCAGTGCCTGCTAGGCCAGTGCTAGGTGCGTGGGTGCTGTTTGTGGTTGTGAGGTCAGTGGTGGCTCAGTGGATGCTAGGCCACTGCTAGGTGTGTGGGTGTTGTTTGTGGTTGTGAGGTCAGTGGTGGCTCAGTGCCTGCTAGGCCAGTGCTAGGTGCGTGGCTGCTGTTGGTGGTTGTGAGGTCAGTGGTGGCTCAGTGCCTGCTAGGCCAGTGCTAGGTGCGTGGGTGCTGTTGGTGGTTGTGAGGTCACTTGTGGCTCAGTGCCTGCTAGGCCAGTGCTAGGTGCATGGGTGCTGTTTGTGGTTGTGAGGTCAGTGGTGGCTCAGTGCCTGCTAGGCTAGTGCTAGGTGCGTGGCTGCTGTTTGTGGTTGTGAGGTCAGTGGTGGCTCAGTGCCTGCTAGGCCAGTGCTAGGTGCGTGGCTGCTGTTTGTGGTTGTGAGGTCAGTGGTGGCTCAGTGCCTGCTAGGCCAGTGCTAGGTGCGTGGGTGCTGTTGGTGGTTGTGAGGTCAGTGGTGGCTCAGTGTCTGCTAGGCCAGTGCTAGGTGCGTGTCTGCTGTTTTCAATTGTGAGGTCACTTCTGGCTCAGTGCCTGCTAGGCCAGTGCGAGGTGCGTGGGTGCTGTTTGTGGTTGTGAGGTCAGTGGTGGCTCAGTGCCTGCTAGGCCAGTGCTAGGTGCGTGGCTGCTGTTTTCAATTGTGAGGTCAGTGGTGGCTCAGTGCCTGCTAGGCCAGTGCTAGGTGCGTGGCTGCTGTTTGTGGTTGTGAGGTCAGTGGTGGCTCAGTGCCTGCTAGGCCAGTGCTAGGTGCGTGGGTGCTGTTTGTGGTTGTGAGGTCAGTGGTGGCTCAGTGCCTGCTAGGCCAGTGCTAGGTGCGAGGCTGCTGTTTTCAATTGTGAGGTCAGTGGTGGCTCAGTGCCTGCTAGGCCAGTGCTAGGTGCGTGGGTGCTGTTGGTGGTTGTGAGGTCAGTGGTGGCTCAGTGCCTGCTAGGCCAGTGCTAGGTGCGTGGCTGCTGTTTTCAATTGTGAGGTCAGTGGTGGCTCAGTGCCTGCTAGTCTAGCGCTAGGTGCGTGGCTGCTGTTTGTGGTTGTGACGTCAGTGGTGGCTCAGTGCCTGCTTGGCCAGTGCTAGGTGCGTGGCTGCTGTTTTCAATTGTGAGGTCAGTGGTGGCTCAGTGCCTGCTAGGCCAGTGCTAGGTGCGTGGGTGCTGTTTGTGGTTGTGAGGTCAGTGGTGGCTCAGTGCCTGCTAGGCCAGTGCTAGGTGCGTGGGTGCTGTTTGTGGTTGTGAGGTCAGTGGTGGCTCAGTGCCTGCTAGGCCAGTGCTAGGTGCGTGGGTGCTGTTTGTGGTTGTGAGGGCAGTGGTGGCTCAGTGCCTGCTAGGCCAGTGCTAGGTGCGTGGCTGCTGTTTTCAAATGTGAGGTCAGTGGTGGCTCAGTGCCTGCTAGGCCAGTGCTAGGTGCGTGGGTGCTGTTTGTGGTTGTGAGGTCAGTGGTGGCTCAGTGCCTGCTAGGCCAGTGCTAGGTGCGTGGGTGCTGTTTGTGGTTGTGAGGTCAGTGGTGTCTCAGTGCCTGCTAGGCCAGTGCTAGGTGCGTGGCTGCTGTTTTCAATTGTGAGGTCACTTCTGGCTCAGCGCCTGCTAGGCCAGTGCTAGGTGCGTGGCTGCTGTTGGTGGTTGTGAGGGCAGTGGTGGCTCAGTGCCTGCTAGGCCAGTGCTAGGTGCGTGGCTGCTCTTTTCAATTGTGAGGTCAGTGGTGGCTCAGTGCCTGCTAGGCCAGTGCTAGGTGCATGGGTGCTGTTTGTGGTTGTGAGGTCAGTGGTGGCTCAGTGCCTGCTAGGCCAGTGCTAGGTGCGTGGGTGCTGTTTGTGGTTGTGAGGTCAGTGGTGGCTCAGTGCCTGCTAGGCCAGTGCTAGGTGCGTGGCTGCTGTTTGTGGTTGTGAGGTCGGTGGTGGCTCAGTGCCTGCTAGGCCAGTGCTAGGTGCGTGGCTGCTGTTTTCAATTGTGAGCTCAGTGGTGGCTCAGTGCCTGCTAGGCCAGTGCGAGGTGCGTGGCTGCTGTTTGTGGTTGTGAGGTCAGTGGTGGCTCAGTGCCTGCTAGGCCAGTGCTAGGTGCGTGGCTGCTGTTTTCAATTGTGAGGTCAGTGGTGGCTCAGTGCCTGCTAGGCCAGTGCTAGGTGCGTGGCTGCTGTTTGTGGTTGTGAGGTCAGTGGTGGCTCAGTGCCTGCTAGGCCAGTGCTAGGTGCGTGGGTGCTGTTTGTGGTTGTGAGGTCAGTGGTGGCTCAGTGCCTGCTAGGCCAGTGCTAGGTGCGAGGCTGCTGTTTTCAATTGTGAGGTCAGTGGTGGCTCAGTGCCTGCTAGGCCAGTGCTAGGTGCGTGGGTGCTGTTGGTGGTTGTGAGGTCAGTGGTGGCTCAGTGCCTGCTAGGCCAGTGCTAGGTGCGTGGCTGCTGTTTTCAATTGTGAGGTCAGTGGTGGCTCAGTGCCTGCTAGTCTAGCGCTAGGTGCGTGGCTGCTGTTTGTGGTTGTGACGTCAGTGGTGGCTCAGTGCCTGCTTGGCCAGTGCTAGGTGCGTGGCTGCTGTTTTCAATTGTGAGGTCAGTGGTGGCTCAGTGCCTGCTAGGCCAGTGCTAGGTGCGTGGGTGCTGTTTGTGGTTGTGAGGTCAGTGGTGGCTCAGTGCCTGCTAGGCCAGTGCTAGGTGCGTGGGTGCTGTTTGTGGTTGTGAGGTCAGTGGTGGCTCAGTGCCTGCTAGGCCAGTGCTAGGTGCGTGGGTGCTGTTTGTGGTTGTGAGGGCAGTGGTGGCTCAGTGCCTGCTAGGCCAGTGCTAGGTGCGTGGCTGCTGTTTTCAAATGTGAGGTCAGTGGTGGCTCAGTGCCTGCTAGGCCAGTGCTAGGTGCGTGGCTGCTGTTTGTGGTTGTGAGGTCAGTGGTGGCTCAGTGCCTGCTAGGCCAGTGCTAGGTGCGTGGGTGCTGTTTGTGGTTGTGAGGTCAGTGGTGTCTCAGTGCCTGCTAGGCCAGTGCTAGGTGCGTGGCTGCTGTTTTCAATTGTGAGGTCACTTCTGGCTCAGCGCCTGCTAGGCCAGTGCTAGGTGCGTGGCTGCTGTTGGTGGTTGTGAGGGCAGTGGTGGCTCAGTGCCTGCTAGGCCAGTGCTAGGTGCGTGGCTGCTCTTTTCAATTGTGAGGTCAGTGGTGGCTCAGTGCCTGCTAGGCCAGTGCTAGGTGCATGGGTGCTGTTTGTGGTTGTGAGGTCAGTGGTGGCTCAGTGCCTGCTAGGCCAGTGCTAGGTGCGTGGGTGCTGTTTGTGGTTGTGAGGTCAGTGGTGGCTCAGTGCCTGCTAGGCCAGTGCTAGGTGCGTGGCTGCTGTTTGTGGTTGTGAGGTCGGTGGTGGCTCAGTGCCTGCTAGGCCAGTGCTAGGTGCGTGGCTGCTGTTTTCAATTGTGAGCTCAGTGGTGGCTCAGTGCCTGCTAGGCCAGTGCTAGGTGCGTGGCTGCTGTTTGTGGTTGTTAGGTCAGTGGTGGCTCAGTGCCTGCTAGGCCAGTGCTAGGTGCGTGGGTGCTGTTTGTGGTTGTGAGGGCAGTGGCGGCTCAGTGCCTGCTAGGCCAGTGCTAGGTGCGTGGGTGCTGTTTGTGGTTGTGAGGTCAGTGGTGGCTCCGTGCCTGCTAGGCCAGTGCTAGGTGCGTGGGTGCTGTTGGTGGTTGTGAGGTCAGTGGTGGCTCAGTGCCTGCTAGGCCAGTGCTAGGTGCGTGGCTGCTGTTTTCAATTGTGAGGTCAGTGGTGGCTCAGCGCCTGCTAGGCCAGTGCTAGGTGCGTGGCTGCTGTTTTCAGTTGCGAGTTCACTTGTGTCTCAGTGCCGGCTAGGCCAGTGCTAGCTGCGTGGCTGCTCTTTTCAATTGCGAGTTCACTTGTGTCTCAGTGCCTGCTAGGCCAGTGATAGGTGCGTGGCTGCTGTTTGTGGTTGTGAGGTCAGTGGTGGCTCAGTGCCTGCTAGGCCAGTGCTAGGTGCGTGGCTGCTCTTTTCAATTGCGAGGTCCCTTGTGTCTCAGTGCCTGCTAGGCCAGTGCTAGGTGCGTGGCTGCTGTTTGTGGTTGTGAGGTCCCTTGTGGCTCAGTGCCTGCTAGGCCAGTGCTAGGTGCTTGGGTGCTGTTTGTGGCTGTGAGGTCAGTGGTGGCTCAGTGCCTGCTAGGCCAGTGCTAGGTGCGTGGCTGCTGTTTGTGGTTGTGAGGTCAGTGGTGGCTCAGTGCCTGCTAGGTCAGTGCTAGGTGCGTGGCTGCTCTTTTCAATTGCGAGGTCTCTTGTGTCTCAGTGCCTGCTAGGCTAGTGCTAGGTGCGTGGGTGCTGTTTGTGGTTGTGAGGTCAGTGGTGGCTCAGTGCCTGCTAGGCCAGTGCTAGGTGCGTGGCTGCTGTTTGTTGTTGTGAGGTCAATGGTGGCTCAGTGCCTGCTAGGCCAGTGCTAGGTGCGTGGGTGCTGTTTGTGGTTGTGAGGTCAGTGGTGGCTCAGTGCCTGCTAGGCCAGTGCTAGGTGCGTGGCTGCTGTTTTCAATTGTGAGGTCAGTGGTGGCTCAGTGCCTGCTAGGCCAGTGCTAGGTGCGTGGGTGCTGTTGGTGGTTGTGAGGTCAGTGGTGGCTCAGTGCCTGCTAGGCCAGTGCTAGGTGCGTGGCTGCTGTTTGTGGTTGTGAGGTCAGTGGTGGCTCAGTGCCTGCTAGGCCAGTGCGAGGTGCGTGGGTGCTGTTTGTGGTTGTGAGGTCAGTGGTGCCTCAGTGCCTGCTAGGCCAGTGCGAGGTGCGTGGGTGCTGTTTGTGGTTGTGAGGTCAGTGGTGCCTCAGTGCCTGCTAGGCCAGTGCTGGGTGCGTGGGTGCTGTTTGTGGTTGTGAGGTCAGTGGTGGCTCAGTGCCTGCTAGGCCAGTGCTAGGTGCGTGGCTGCTGTTTTCAATTGTGAGGTCAGTGGTGTCTCAGTGCCTGCTAGGCCAGTGCTAGGTGCGTGGCTGCTGTTTTCAATTGTGAGGTCAGTGGTGGCTCAGTGCCTGCTAGGCCAGTGCTAGGTGCGTGGCTGCTGTTTTCAAATGTGAGGTCAGTGGTGGCTCAGTGCCTGCTAGGCCAGTGCTAGGTGCGTGGCTGCTGTTTGTGGTTGTGAGGTCAGTGGTGTCTCAGTGCCTGCTAGGCCAGTGCTAGGTGCGTGGCTGCTGTTTTCAATTGTGAGGTCACTTCTGGCTCAGCGCCTGCTAGGCCAGTGCTAGGTGCGTGGCTGCTGTTGGTGGTTGTGAGGGCAGTGGTGGCTCAGTGCCTGCTAGGCCAGTGCTAGGTGCGTGGCTGCTCTTTTCAATTGTGAGGTCAGTGGTGGCTCAGTGCCTGCTAGGCCAGTGCTAGGTGCGTGGGTGCTGTTTGTGGTTGTGAGGTCAGTGGTGGCTCAGTGCCTGCTAGGCCAGTGCTAGGTGCGTGGCTGCTGTTTGTGGTTGTGAGGTCGGTGGTGGCTCAGTGCCTGCTAGGCCAGTGCTAGGTGCGTGGCTGCTGTTTTCAATTGTGAGCTCAGTGGTGGCTCAGTGCCTGCTAGGCCAGTGCTAGGTGCGTGGCTGCTGTTTGTGGTTGTGAGGTCAGTGGTGGCTCAGTGCCTGCTAGGCCAGTGCTAGGTGCGTGGGTGCTGTTTGTGGTTGTGAGGGCAGTGGCGGCTCAGTGCCTGCTAGGCCAGTGCTAGGTGCGTGGGTGCTGTTTGTGGTTGTGAGGTCAGTGGTGGCTCCGTGCCTGCTAGGCCAGTGCTAGGTGCGTGGCTGCTGTTGGTGGTTGTGAGGTCAGCGGTGGCTCAGTGCCTGCTAGGCCAGTGCTAGGTGCGTGGCTGCTGTTTTCAATTGTGAGGTCAGTGGTGGCTCAGCGCCTGCTAGGCCAGTGCTAGGTGCGTGGCTGCTGTTTTCAATTGTGAGGTCAGTGGTGGCTCAGTGCCTGCTAGGCCAGTGCTAGGTGCGTGGCTGCTGTTTGTGGTTGTGAGGTCAGTGGTGGCTCAGTGCCTGCTAGGCCAGTGCTAGGTGCGTGGCTGCTGTTTTTAATTGTGAGGTCAGTGGTGGCTCAGCGCCTGCTAGGCCAGTGCTAGGTGCGTGGGAGCTGTTTTCAATTGTGAGGTCAGTGGTGGCTCAGCGCCTGCTAGGCCAGTGCTAGGTGCGTGGCTGCTGTTTGTGGTTGTGAGGTCAATGGTGTCTCAGTGCCTGCTAGGCCAGTGCTAGGTGCGTGGCTGCTGTTTGTGGTTGTGAGGTCAGTGGTGGCTCAGTGCCTGCTAGGCCAGTGCTAGGTGCATGGTTGCTGTTTGTGGCTGTGAGGTCAGTGGTGTCTCAGTGCCTGCTAGGCCAGTGCTAGGTGCGTGGCTGCTGTTTTCAGTTGCGAGTTCACTTGTGTCTCAGTGCCGGCTAGGCCAGTGCTAGCTGCGTGGCTGCTCTTTTCAATTGCGAGTTCACTTGTGTCTCAGTGCCTGCTAGGCCAGTTATAGGTGCGTGGCTGCTGTTTGTGGTTGTGAGGTCAGTGGTGGCTCAGCGCCTGCTAGGCCAGTGCTAGGTGCGTGGGTGCTGTTTTCAATTGTGAGGTCAGTGGTGGCTCAGTGCCTGCTAGGCCAGTGCTAGGTGCGTGGGTGCTGTTTGTGGTTGTGAGGTCAGTGGTGGCTCAGTGCCTGCTAGGCCAGTGCTAGGTGCGTGGCTGCTGTTTGTGGTTGTGAGGTCAGTGGTGGCTCAGTGCCTGCTAGGCCAGTGCGAGGTGCGTGGCTGCTGTTTGTGGTTGTGAGGTCAGTGGTGGCTCAGTGCCTGCTAGGCCAGTGCGAGGTGCGTGGGTGCTGTTTGTGGTTGTGAGGTCAGTGGTGCCTCAGTGCCTGCTAGGCCAGTGCTGGGTGCGTGGGTGCTGTTTGTGGTTGTGAGGTCAGTGGTGGCTCAGTGCCTGCTAGGCCAGTGCTAGGTGCGTGGCTGCTGTTTGTGGTTGTGAGGTCAGTGGTGCCTCAGTGCCTGCTAGGCCAGTGCTAGGTGCGTGGCTGCTGTTTTCAATTGTGAGGTCAGTGGTGGCTCAGCGCCTGCTAGGCCAGTGCTAGGTGCGTGGGTGCTGTTTTCAATTGTGAGGTCAGTGGTGGCTCAGTGCCTGCTAGGCCAGTGCTAGGTGCGTGGGTGCTGTTTGTGGTTGTGAGGTCAGTGGTGGCTCAGTGCCTGCTAGGCCAGTGCTAGGTGCGTGGGTGCTGTTTGTGGTTGTGAGGTCAGTGGTGGCTCAGTGCCTGCTAGGCCAGTGCTAGGTGCGTGGGTGCTGTTTGTGGTTGTGAGGTCAGTGGTGGCTCAGTGCCTGCTAGGCCAGTGCTAGGTGCGTGGGTGTTCTTTGTGGTTGTGAGGTCAGTGGTGGCTCACTGCCTCCTAGGCCAGTGCTGGGTGCGTGGCTGCTGT
Organism: Apteryx mantelli; assembly: GCF_036417845.1. NCBI lineage: Eukaryota > Metazoa > Chordata > Aves > Apterygiformes > Apterygidae > Apteryx > Apteryx mantelli. Next base: position 16,134,675 of record NC_089988.1, read on the forward strand.
TTGTGGTTGTGAGGTCAGTGGTGGCTCAGTGCCTGCTAGGCCAGTGCTAGGTGCGTGGCTGCTGTTTGTGGTTGTGAGGTCAGTGGTGGCTCAGTGCCTGCTAGGCCAGTGCTAGGTGCGTGGCTGCTGTTTTCAATTGTGAGGTCAGTGGTGGCTCAGTGCCTGCTAGGCCAGTGCAAGGTGCGTGGGTGCTGTTTGTGGTAGTGAGGTCAGTGGTGGCTCAGTGCCTGCTAGGCCAGTGCTAGGTGCGTGGCTGCTGTTGGTGGTTGTGAGGTCAGTGGTGGCTCAGTGCCTGCTAGGCCAGTGCTAGGTGCGTGGGTGTTCTTTGTGGTTGCGAGGTCAGTGGTGGCTCAGTGCCTGCTAGGCCAGAGCTAGGTGCGTGGGTGCTGTTTGTGGTTGTGAGGTCAGTGGTGGCTCAGTGCCTGCTAGGCCAGTGCTAGGTGCGTGGGTGCTGTTTGTGGTTGTGAGGTCAGTGGTGGCTCAGTGCCTGCTAGGCCAGTGCTAGGTGCGTGGCTGCTGTTTGCGGTTGTGAGGTCAGTGGTGGCTCAGCGCCTGCTAGGCCAGTGCTAGGTGCGTGGGTGCTGTTTGTGGTTGTGAGGTCAGTGGTGGCTCAGTGCCTGCTAGGCCAGTGCTAGGTGCGTGGCTGCTGTTTGCGGTTGTGAGGTCAGTGGTGGCTCAGTGCCTGCTAGGCCAGTGCTAGGTGCATGGGTGCTCTTTTCAGTTGTGAGGGCAGTGGTGGCTCAGTGCCTGCTAGGCCAGTGCTAGGTGCGTGGCTGCTGTTTGTGTTTGTGAGGTCAGTGGTGGCTCAGTGCCTGCTAGGCCAGTGCTAGGTGCGTGGCTGCTGTTTGTGGTTGTGAGGTCAGTGGTGGCTCAGTGCCTGCTAGGCCAGTGCTAGGTGCGTGGCTGCTGTTTGTGGTTGTGAGGTCAGTGGTGGCTCAGTGCCTGCCAGGCCAGTGCTAGGTGCGTGGGTGTTCTTTGTGGTTGTGAGGTCAGTGGTGGCTCACTGCCTGCTAGGCCAGTGCTAGGTGCGTGGCTGCTTTTGGTGGTTGTGAGGTCAGTGGTGGCTCAGTGCCTGCTAGGGCAGTGCTAGGTGCGTGGCTGCTGTTTGTGGTTGTGAGGTCACTTGTGGCTCAGTGCCTGCTAGGCCAGTGCTAGGTGCGTGGCTGCTGTTTGTGGTTGTGAGGTCAGTGGTGGCTCAGTGCCTGCTAGGCCATTGCTAGGTGCGTGGGTGGTGTTTGCAGTTGTGAGGTCAGTGGTGGCTCAGTGCCTGCTAGGCCAGTGCTAGGTGCGTGGGTGCTGTTTGTGGTTGTGAGGTCAGTGGTGGCTCAGTGCCTGCTAGGCCAGTGCTAGGTGCGTGGGTGCTGTTTGTGGTTGTGAGGTGAGTGGTGGCTCAGTGCCTGCTAGGCCAGTGCTAGGTGCGTGGGTGCTGTTTGTGGTTGTGAGGTCAGTGGTGGCTCAGTGCCTGCTAGGCCAGTGCTAGGTGCGTGGGTGCTGTTTGTGGTTGTGAGGTCAGTGGTGGCTCCGTGCCTGCTAGGCCAGTGCTAGGTGCATGGCTGCTGTTTGTGGTTGTGAGGTCAGTGGTGGCTCAGTGCCTGCTAGGCCAGTGCTGGGTGCGTGGCTGCTGTTTTCAGTTGTGAGGTCAGTGGTGGCTCAGTGCCTGCTAGGCCAGTGCTAGGTGCGTGGGTGCTGTTTGTGGTTGTGAGGTCCATGATGGCTCAGCGCCTGCTAGGCCAGTGCTAGGTGCGTGGGTGCTGTTTGTGGTTGTGAGGTCCATGGTGGCTCAGCGCCTGCTAGGCCAGTGCTAGGTGCGTCGGTGCTGTTTGTGGTTGTGAGGTCAGTGGTGGCTCAGTGCCTGCTAGGCCAGTGCTAGGTGCGTGGGTGCTGTTTGTGGTTGTGAGGTCCGTGGTGTCTCAGTGCCTGCTAGGCCAGTGCTAGGTGCGTGGCTGCTGTTTTCAATTGTGAGGTCAGTGGTGGCTCAGTGCCTGCTAGGCCAGTGCTAGGTGCGTGGCTGCTGTTTTCAATTTTGAGGTCAGTGGTGGCTCAGTGCCTGCTAGGCCAGTGCTAGGTGCGTGGCTGCTGTTTTCAATTGTGAGGTCAGTGGTGGCTCAGTGCCTGCTAGGCCAGTGCTAGGTGCGTGGCTGCTGTTTGTGGTTGTGAGGTCAGTGGTGGCTCAGTGCCTGCTAGACCAGTGCTAGGTGCGTGGCTGCTGTTTTCAATTGTGAGGTCAGTGGTGGCTCAGTGCATGCTAGGCCAGTGCTAGGTGCGTGGCTGCTGTTTTCAACTGTGAGGTCAGTGGTGGCTCAGTGCCTGCTAGGCCAGTGCTAGGTGCGTGGCTGCTGTTTTCAATTGTGAGGTCAGTGGTGGCTCCGTGCGTGCTAGGCCAGTGCTAGGTGCGTGGCTGCTGTTTGTGGTTGTGAGGTCACTTGTGGCTCCGTGCGTGCTAGTCCAGTGCTAGGTGCGTGGCTGCTGTTGGTGGTTGTGAGGTCAGTGGTGGCTCCGTGCCTGCTAGGCCAGTGCTAGGTGCGTGGCTGCTGTTTTCAATTGTGAGGTCAGTGGTGGCTCAGTGCCTGCTAGGCCAGTGCTAGGTGCGTGGCTGCTGTTGGTGGTTGTGAGGTCAGTGGTGGCTCAGTTCCTGGTTGGCCCATGCTAGGTGTGTGGGTGCTGTTTTCAATTGCGAGGTCAGTGGTGACTCAGTGCCTGCTAGGCCAGTGCTAGGTGTGTGGGTGCTGTTTGTGGTTGTGAGGTCAGTGGTGGCTCAGTGCCTGCTAGGCCAGTGCTAGGTGCGTGGGTGCTGTTTGTGGTTGTGAGGTCAGTGGTGGCTCAGTGCCTGCTAGGCCAGTGCTAGGTGCGTGGCTGCTGTTTGTGGTTGTGAGGTCAGTGGTGGCTCAGTGCCTGCTAGGCCAGTGCTAGGTGCGTGGCTGCTGTTTGTGGTTGTGAGGTCGGTGGTGGCTCAGTGCCTGCTAGGCCAGTGCTAGGTGCGTGGCTGCTGTTTGTGGTTGTGAGGTCAGTGGTGGCTCAGTGCCTGCTAGGCCAGTGCTAGGTGCGTGGGTGCTGTTTGTGGTTGTGAGGTCCGTGGTGGCTCAGTGCCTGTTAGGCCAGTGCTAGGTGCGTGGGTGTTCTTTGTGGTTGTGAGAGCAGTGGTGGCTCAGTGCCTGCTAGTCCAGTGCTAGGTGCGTGGGTGCTGTTTGTGGTTGTGAGGTCAGTGGTGGCTCAGTGCCTGCTAGGCCAGTGCTAGGTGCGTGGCTGCTGTTTTCAATTGTGAGGTCAGTGGTGGCTCAGTGCCTGCTAGGCCAGTGCTAGGTGCGTGGCTGCTGTTTGTGGTTGTGAGGTCAATGGTGGCTCAGTGCCTGCTAGGCCAGTGCTAGGTGCGTGGGTGCTGTTTGTGGTTGTGAGGTCAGTGGTGGCTCAGTGCCTGCTAGGCCAGTGCTAGGTGCGTGGGTGCTGTTTGTGGTTGTGAGGTCAGTGGTGGCTCAGTGCCTGCTAGGCCAGTGCTAGGTGCGTGGCTGCTGTTTGTGGTTGTGAGGTCAGTGGTGGCTCAGTGCCTGCTAGGCCAGTGCTAGGTGCGTGGGTGCTGTTTGTGGTTGTGAGGTCAGTGGTGGCTCAGTGCCTGCTAGGCCAGTGCTAGGTGCGTGGCTGCTGTTTTCAATTGTGAGCTCAGTGGTGGCTCAGTGCCTGCTAGGCCAGTGCTAGGTGCGTGGCTGCTGTTTGTGGTTGTGAGGTCAGTGGTGGCTCAGTGCCTGCTAGGCCAGTGCTAGATGCGTTGGTGCTCTTTGTGGTTGTGAGGTCAGTGGTGGCTCCGTGCCTGCTAGGCCAGTGCTAGGTGCGTGGCTGCTGTTTGTGGTTGTGAGGTCAGTGGTGGCTCAGTGCCTGCTAGGCCAGTGCTAGGTGCGTGGCTGCTGTGTGTGGTTGTGAGTTCAGTGGTGTCTCAGTGCCTGCTAGGCCAGTGCTAGGTGCGTGGCTGCTGTTTGTGGTTGTGAGGTCAGTGGTGGCTCAGTGCCTGCTAGTCTAGCGCTAGGTGCGTGGCTGCTGTTTGTGGCTGTGAGGTCAGTGGTGTCTCAGTGCCTGCTAGGCCAGTGCTAGGTGCGTGGCTGCTGTTTTCAATTGTGAGGTCAGTGGTGGCTCAGTGCCTGCTAGGCCAGTGCTAGGTGCGTGGGTGCTGTTTTCAGTTGTGAGGTCAGTGGTGGCTCAGTGCCTGCTAGGCCAGTGCTAGGTGCGTGGCTGCTGTTTGTGGTTGTGAGGTCACTTGTGGCTCAGTGTCTGCTAGGCCAGTGCTAGGTGCATGGCTGCTGTTTGTGGTTGTGAGGTCAGTGGTGGCTCAGTGCCTGCTAGGCCAGTGCTAGGTGCATGGCTGCTGTTTTCAGTTGTGAGGTCAGTGGTGGCTCCGTGCCTGCTAGGCCAGTGCTAGGTGCGTGGCTGCTGTTTTCAATTGTGAGGTCAGTGGTGGCTCCGTGCCTGCTAGGCCAGTGCTAGGTGCGTGGCTGCTGTTTGTGGTTGTGATGTCAGTGGTGGCTCAGTGCCTGCTAGACCAGTGCTAGGTGCGTGGCTGCTGTTTGTGGTTGTGAGGTCAGTGGTGGCTCCGTGCCTGCTAGGCCAGTGCTAGGTGCATGGCTGCTGTTTGTGGTTGTGAGGTCAGTGGTGGCTCAGTGCCTGCTAGGCCAGTGCTGGGTGCGTGGCTGCTGTTTTCAGTTGTGAGGTCAGTGGTGGCTCAGTGCCTGCTAGGCCAGTGCTAGGTGCGTGGCTGCTGTTTTTGGTTGTGAGGTCCATGATGGCTCAGCGCCTGCTAGGCCAGTGCTAGGTGCGTGGGTGCTGTTTGTGGTTGTGAGGACCATGGTGGCTCAGCGCCTGCTAGGCCAGTGCTAGGTGCGTGGCTGCTGTTTGTGGTTGTGAGGTCCGTGGTGTCTCAGTGCCTGCTAGGCCAGTGCTAGGTGCGTGGCTGCTGTTTTCAATTGTGAGCTCAGTGGTGGCTCAGTGCCTGCTAGGCCAGTGCTAGGTGCGTGGCTGCTGTTTTCAATTTTGAGGTCAGTGGTGGCTCAGTGCCTGCTAGGCCAGTGCTAGGTGCGTGGCTGCTGTTTTCAATTGTGAGGTCAGTGGTGGCTCAGTGCCTGCTAGGCCAGTGCTAGGTGCGTGGCTGCTGTTTGTGGTTGTGAGGTCAGTGGTGGCTCAGTGCCTGCTAGACCAGTGCTAGGTGCGTGGCTGCTGTTTTCAACTGTGAGGTCAGTGGTGGCTCAGTGCCTGCTAGGCCAGTGCTAGGTGCGTGGCTGCTGTTTTCAACTGTGAGGTCAGTGGTGGCTCAGTGCCTGCTAGGCCAGTGCTAGGTGCGTGGCTGCTGTTTTCAATTGTGAGGTCAGTGGTGGCTCCGTGCGTGCTAGGCCAGTGCTAGGTGCGTGGCTGCTGTTTGTGGTTGTGAGGTCACTTGTGGCTCCGTGCGTGCTAGTCCAGTGCTAGGTGCGTGGCTGCTGTTGGTGGTTGTGAGCTCAGTGGTGGCTCCGTGCCTGCTAGGCCAGTGTTAGGTGCGTGGCTGCTGTTTGTGGTTGTGAGGTCAGTGGTGGCTCAGTGCCTGCTAGGCCAGTGCTAGGTGCGTGGGTGCTGTTTGTGGTTGTGAGGTCAGTGGTGGCTCAGTGCCTGCTAGGCCAGTGCTAGGTGCTTGGCTGCTGTTGGTGGTTGTGAGGTCAGTGGTGGCTCAGTTCCTGGTTGGCCCATGCTAGGTGTGTGGGTGCTGTTTTCAATTGCGAGGTCAGTGGTGACTCAGTGCCTGCTAGGCCAGTGCTAGGTGTGTGGGTGCTGTTTGTGGTTGTGAGGTCAGTGGTGGCTCAGTGCCTGCTAGGCCAGTGCTAGGTGCGTGGGTGCTGTTTGTGGTTGTGAGGTCAGTGGTGGCTCAGTGCCTGCTAGGCCAGTGCTAGGTGCGTGGGTGCTGTTTGTGGTTGTGAGGTCAGTGGTGGCTCAGTGCCTGCTAGTCCAGTGCTAGGTGCGTGGGTGCTGTTTGTGGTTGTGAGGTCAGTGGTGGCTCAGTGCCTGCTAGGCCAGTGCTAGGTGCGTGGCTGCTGTTTTCAATTGTGAGGTCAGTGGTGGCTCAGTGCCTGCTAGGCCAGTGCTAGGTGCGTGGCTGCTGTTTGTGGTTGTGAGGTCACTTGTGGCTCAGTGTCTGCTAGGCCAGTGCTAGGTGCATGGCTGCTGTTTGTGGTTGTGAGGTCAGTGGTGGCTCAGTGCCTGCTAGGCCAGTGCTAGGTGCATGGCTGCTGTTTTCAGTTGTGAGGTCAGTGGTGGCTCCGTGCCTGCTAGGCCAGTGCTAGGTGCGTGGCTGCTGTTTTCAATTGTGAGGTCAGTGGTGGCTCCGTGCCTGCTAGGCCAGTGCTAGGTGCGTGGCTGCTGTTTGTGGTTGTGATGTCAGTGGTGGCTCAGTGCCTGCTAGACCAGTGCTAGGTGCGTGGCTGCTGTTTGTGGTTGTGAGGTCAGTGGTGGCTCCGTGCCTGCTAGGCCAGTGCTAGGTGCATGGCTGCTGTTTGTGGTTGTGAGGTCAGTGGTGGCTCAGTGCCTGCTAGGCCAGTGCTGGGTGCGTGGCTGCTGTTTTCAGTTGTGAGGTCAGTGGTGGCTCAGTGCCTGCTAGGCCAGTGCTAGGTGCGTGGCTGCTGTTTGTGGTTGTGAGGTCCATGATGGCTCAGCGCCTGCTAGGCCAGTGCTAGGTGCGTGGGTGCTGTTTGTGGTTGTGAGGACCATGGTGGCTCAGCGCCTGCTAGGCCAGTGCTAGGTGCGTGGCTGCTGTTTGTGGTTGTGAGGTCCGTGGTGTCTCAGTGCCTGCTAGGCCAGTGCTAGGTGCGTGGCTGCTGTTTTCAATTGTGAGGTCAGTGGTGGCTCAGTGCCTGCTAGGCCAGTGCTAGGTGCGTGGCTGCTGTTTTCAATTTTGAGGTCAGTGGTGGCTCAGTGCCTGCTAGGCCAGTGCTAGGTGCGTGGCTGCTGTTTTCAATTGTGAGGTCAGTGGTGGCTCAGTGCCTGCTAGGCCAGTGCTAGGTGCGTGGCTGCTGTTTGTGGTTGTGAGGTCAGTGGTGGCTCAGTGCCTGCTAGACCAGTGCTAGGTGCGTGGCTGCTGTTTTCAACTGTGAGGTCAGTGGTGGCTCAGTGCCTGCTAGGCCAGTGCTAGGTGCGTGGCTGCTGTTTTCAACTGTGAGGTCAGTGGTGGCTCAGTGCCTGCTAGGCCAGTGCTAGGTGCGTGGCTGCTGTTTTCAATTGTGAGGTCAGTGGTGGCTCCGTGCGTGCTAGGCCAGTGCTAGGTGCGTGGCTGCTGTTTGTGGTTGTGAGGTCACTTGTGGCTCCGTGCGTGCTAGTCCAGTGCTAGGTGCGTGGCTGCTGTTGGTGGTTGTGAGGTCAGTGGTGGCTCCGTGCCTGCTAGGCCAGTGTTAGGTGCGTGGCTGCTGTTTGTGGTTGTGAGGTCAGTGGTGGCTCAGTGCCTGCTAGGCCAGTGCTAGGTGCGTGGCTGCTGTTTGTGGTTGTGAGGTCAGTGGTGGCTCAGTGCCTGCTAGGCCAGTGCTAGGTGCTTGGCTGCTGTTGGTGGTTGTGAGGTCAGTGGTGGCTCAGTTCCTGGTTGGCCCATGCTAGGTGTGTGGGTGCTGTTTTCAATTGCGAGGTCAGTGGTGACTCAGTGCCTGCTAGGCCAGTGCTAGGTGTGTGGGTGCTGTTTGTGGTTGTGAGGTCAGTGGTGGCTCAGTGCCTGCTAGGCCAGTGCTAGGTGCGTGGGTGCTGTTTGTGGTTGTGAGGTCAGTGGTGGCTCAGTGCCTGCTAGGCCAGTGCTAGGTGCGTGGGTGCTGTTGGTGGTTGTGAGGTCAGTGGTGGCTCAGTGCCTGCTAGTCCAGTGCTAGGTGCGTGGGTGCTGTTTGTGGTTGTGAGGTCAGTGGTGGCTCAGTGCCTGCTAGGCCAGTGCTAGGTGCGTGGCTGCTGTTTTCAATTGTGAGGTCAGTGGTGGCTCAGTGCCTGCTAGGCCAGTGCTAGGTGCGTGGGTGCTGTTTGTGGTTGTGAGGTCAGTGGTGGCTCAGTGCCTGCTAGGCCAGTGCTAGGTGCGTGGCTGCTGTTTGTGGTTGTGAGGTCAGTGGTGGCTCAGTGCCTGTTAGGCCAGTGCTAGGTGCGTGGGTGCTGTTTGTGGTTGTGAGGTCAGTGGTGGCTCAGTGCCTGCTAGGCCAGTGCTAGGTGCGTGGCTGCTGTTTGTGGTTGTGAGGTCAGTGGTGGCTCAGTGCCTGCTAGGCCAGTGCTAGGTGCGTGGGTGCTGTTTGTGGTTGTGAGGTCAGTGGTGGCTCAGTGCCTGCTAGGCCAGTGCTAGGTGCGTGGCTGCTGTTTTCAATTGTGAGCTCAGTGGTGGCTCAGTGCCTGCTAGGCCAGTGCTAGGTGCGTGGCTGCTGTTTGTGGTTGTGAGGTCAGTGGTGGCTCAGTGCCTGCTAGGCCAGTGCTAGGTGCGTGGCTGCTGTTTGTGGTTGTGAGGTCAGTGGTGGCTCAGTGCCTGCTAGGCCAGTGCTAGGTGCGTGGCTGCTGTTTTCAGTTGTGAGGTCAGTGGTGGCTCAGTGCCTGCTAGGCCAGTGCTAGGTGCGTGGCTGCTGGTTGTGGTTGTGAGGTCAGTGGTGGCTCAGTGCCTGCTAGGCCAGTGCTAGGTGCGTGGCTGCTGTTTGTGGTTGTGAGGTCAGTGGTGGCTCAGAGCCTGCTAGGCCAGTGTTAGGTGCCTGGCTGCTGTTTTCAATTGTGAGGTCAGTGGTGGCTCAGTGCCTGCTAGGCCAGTGCTAGGTGCGTGGGTGCTGTTTGTGGTAGTGAGGTGAGTGTTGGCTCAGTGCCTGCTAGGCCAGTGCTAGGTGCGTGGGTGCTGTTTGTGGTTGTGAGCTCAGTGGTGGCTCAGTGCCTGCTAGGCCAGTGCTAGGTGCGTGGCTGCTGGTTGTGGTTGTGAGGTCACTTGTGTCTCAGTGCCTGCTAGGCCAGTGCTAGGTGCATGGCTGCTGTTTGTGGTTGTGAGGTCAGTGGTGGCTCAGTGCCTGCTAGGCCAGTGCTAGGTGCGTGGCTGCTGTTTTCAGTTGTGAGGTCAGTGGTGGCTCAGTGCCTGCTAGGCCAGTGCTAGGTGCGTGGCTGCTGTTTTCAATTGTGAGCTCAGTGGTGGCTCCGTGCCTGCTAGGCCAGTGCTAGGTGCGTGGCTGCTGTTTGTGGTTGTGATGTCAGTGGTGGCTCAGTGCCTGCTAGACCAGTGCTAGGTGCGTGGCTGCTGTTTGTGGTTGTGAGGTCAGTGGTGGCTCAGTGCCTGCTAGGCCGGTGCTAGGTGCGTGGCTGCTGTTTGTGGTTGTGAGGTCAGTGGTGGCTCCGTGCCTGCTAGGCCAGTGCTAGGTGCGTGGCTGCTGTTTGTGGTTGTGAGGTCAGTGGTGGCTCAGTGCCTGCTAGGCCAGTGCTAGGTGCGTGGGTGCTGTTGGTGGTTGTGAGGTCAGTGGTGGCTCAGTGCCTGCTAGGCCAGTGCTAGGTGCGTGGCTGCTGTTTTCAATTGTGAGGTCAGTGGTGGCTCAGTGCCTGCTAGGCCAGTGCTAGGTGCGTGGCTGCTGTTTGTGGTTGTGAGGTGAGTGGTGGCTCCGTGCCTGCTAGGCCAGTGCTAGGTGCGTGGCTGGTGTTTGTGGTTGTGAGGTCAGTGGTGGCTCAGTGCCTGCTAGGCCAGTGCTAGGTGTGTGGGTGCTGTTTGTGGTTGTGAGGTCAGTGGTGGCTCAGTGCCTGCTAGGCCAGTGCTAGGTGCGTGGCTGCTGTTTGTGGTTGTGAGGTCAGTGGTGGCTCAGTGCCTGCTAGGCCAGTGCTAGGTGCGTGGCTGCTGTTTTGAACTGTGAGGTCAGTGGTGGCTCAGTGCCTGCTAGGCCAGTGCTAGGTGCGTGGCTGCTGTTTGTGGTTGTGAGGTCAGTGGTGGCTCAGTGCCTGCTACTCTAGCACTAGGTGCGTGGCTGCTGTTTGTGGTTGTGGGTCCGTGGTGGCTCAGTGCCTGCTAGGCCAGTGCTAGGTGCGTGGCTGCTGTTTTCGTTTGTGAGGTCAGTGGTGGCTCCGTGCCTGCTAGGCCAGTGCTAGGTGCGTGGCTGCTGTTTGTGGTTGTGAGGTCAGTGGTGGCTCCGTGCCTGCTAGGCCAGTGCTAGGTGCGTGGCTGCTGTTTGTGGTTGTGAGGTCAGTGGTGGCTCAGTGCCTGCTAGGCCAGTGCTAGGTGCGTGGCTGCTGTTTTCAATTGTGAGGTCAGTGGTGGCTCAGTGCCTGCTAGGCCAGTGCTAGGTGCGTGGCTGCTGTTTGTGATTGTGAGGTCAGTGGTGGCTCAGTGCCTGCTAGGCCAGTGCTAGGTGCGTGGGTGCTGTTTTCAATTGTGAGGTCAGTGGTGGCTCAGTGCCTGCTAGGCCAGTGCTAGGTGCTTGGCTGCTGTTTTCAATTGTGAGGTCAGTGGTGGCTCCGTGCCTGCTAGGCCAGTGCTAGGTGCGTGGCTGCTGTTTGTGGTTGTGAGGTCAGTGGTGGCTCAGTGCCTGCTAGGCCAGTGCTAGGTGCGTGGCTGCTGTTTTCAGTCGTGAGGTCAGTGGTGGCTCAGTGCCTGCTAGGCCAGTGCTAGGTGCGTGGCTGCTGTTTGTGGTTGTGATGTCAGTGGTGGCTCAGTGCCTGCTAGGCCAGTGCTAGGTGTGTGGGTGCTGTTTGTGGTTGTGAGGTCACTTGTGGCTCAGTGCCTGCTAGGCAAGTGCTAGGTGCGTGGCTGCTCTTTTCAATTGCGAGTTCACTTGTGTCTCAGTGCCTGCTAGGCCAGTGCTAGGTGCGTGGCTGCTGTTTGTTGTTGTGATGTCAGTGGTGGCTCAGTGCCTGCTAGGCCAGTGCTAGGTGCATGGGTGCTGTTTGTGGTTGTGAGGTCAGTGGTGGCTCAGTGCCTGCTAGGCCAGTGCTAGGTGCTTGGCTGCTGTTTGTGGTTGTGAGGTCAGTGGTGGCTCAGTGCCTGCTAGGCCAGTGCTAGGTGCGTGGCTGTTGTTTGTGGTTGTGAGGTCAGTGGTGGCTCAGTGCCTGCTAGGCCAGTGCTAGGTGCGTGGCTGCTGTTTGTGGTTGTGAGGTCACTTGTGGCTCAGTGCCTGCTAGGCCAGTGCTAGGTGCGTGGCTGCTGTTTTCAGTTGTGAGGTCAGTGGTGGCTCAGTGCCTGCTAGGCCAGTGCTAGGTGCGTGGTTGCTGTTGGTGGTTGTGAGGTCAGTGGTGGCTCAGTGCCTGCTAGGCCAGTGCTAGGTGCGTGGCTGCTGTTTGTGGTTGTGAGGTCAGTGGTGGCTCAGTGCCTGCTAGGCCAGTACTAGGTGCGTGGCTGCTCTTTTCAACTGCGAGGTCAGTGGTGGCTCAGTGCCTGCTAGGCCAGTGCTAAGTGCGTGGGTGCTGTTTGTGGTTGTGAGGTCAGTGGTGGCTTGTGCCTGCTAGGCCAGTGCTAGGTGTGTGGCTGCTGTTTTCAATTGTGAGGTCAGTGGTGGCTCAGTGCCTGCTAGGCCAGTGCTAGGTGCGTGGTTGCTGTTGGTGGTTGTGAGGTCAGTGGTGGCTCAGTGCCTGCTAGGCCAGTGCTCGGTGCGTGGCTGCTGTTTGTGGTTGTGAGGTCAGTGGTGGCTCAGTGCCTGCTAGGCCAGTGCTAGGTGCGTGGCTGCTCTTTTCAATTGCGAGTTCACTTGTGTCTCAGTGCCTGCTAGGCCAGTGCTAGGTGCGTGGCTGCTGTTTTCAATTGCGAGGTCACTTGTGTCTCAGTGCCTGCTAGGCCAGTGCTAGGTGCATGGCTGCTGTTTGTGGCTGTGAGGTCAGTGGTGGCTCAGTGCCTGCTAGGCCAGTGCTAGGTGGGTGGCTGCTGTTTGTGGTTGTGAGGTCAGTGGTGGCTCAGTGCCTGCTAGGCCAGTGCTAGGTGGGTGGCTGCTCTTTTCAATTGCGAGGTCCCTTGTGTCTCAGTGCCTGCTAGGCCAGTGCTAGGTGCGTGGATGCTGTTTTCAACTGTGAGGTCAGTGGTGTCTCAGTGCCTGCTACGCCAGTGCTAGGTGCGTGGGTGCTCTTTGTGGTTGTCAGGTCCCTTGTGGCTCAGTGCCTGCTAGGCCAGTGCTAGGTGCGTGGCTGCGGTTTGTGGTTGTGATGTCAGTGGTGGCTCAGTGCCTGCTAGTCCAGTGCTAGGTGCGTGGCTGCTGTTTGTGGTTGTGAGGTCAGTGGTGGCTCAGTGCGTGTTAGGCCAGTGCTAGGTGCGTGCGTGCTGTTGGTTGTTGTGAGGTCAGTGGTGGCTCAGTGCCTGCTGGGCCAGTGCTAGGTGCGTGGGTGCTGTTTGTGGTTGTGAGGTCAGTGGTGGCTCAGTGCCTGCTAGGCCAGTGCTAGGTGCGTGGCTGCTGTTTTCAGATGTGAGGTCAGTGGTGGCTCAGTGCCTGCTAGGCCAGTGCTAGGTGCTTGGTTGCTGTTGGTGGTTGTGAGGTCAGTGCTGGCTCAGTGCCTGCTAGGCCAGTGCTAGGTGCGTGGCTGCTGTTTGTGGTTGTGAGGTCAGTGGTGGCTCAGTGCCTGCTAGGCCAGTGCTAGGTGCGTGGCTGCTGGTTGTGGTTGTGAGGTCACTTGTGTCTCAGTGCCTGCTAGGCCAGTGCTAAGTGCGTGGGTGCTGTTTGTGGTTGTGAGGTCAGTGGTGGCTCAGTGCCTGCTAGGCCAGTGCTAGGTGTGTGGCTGCTGTTTTCAATTGTGAGGTCAGTGGTGGCTCAGTGCCTGCTAGGCCAGTGCTAGGTGCGTGGCTGCTGTTTGTGGTTGTGAGGTCAGTGGTTGCTCAGTGCCTGCTAGGCCAGTGCTAGGTGCGTGGTTGCTGTTTGTGGTTGTGAGGTCAGTGGTGGTTCAGTGCCTGATAGGCCAGTGCTGGTTATGTTCCTTCTCTTTTCAATTATGACGTCATTTGTGGTTCAGTGTCTGGTATTTAACTTTCTTTTCACTTTTGTTCATTCTCGTGCTCTGGTAATGAGCAGAAGCAGTTAGAATCTCTCTTTTTTTTTTTTTATTTTTCTTTGTAGCAATACGATGCTTCCTGTTTGGAGCACAAGGCGGGACCCCAAGCAGTTTTTTGTTACACCTTTTAAGGAATAGTAAGTTGTTACATATTCAGTACTTCAGTTTACATAACTACCACATCTATCCACGACTCTTATTTCTACCAGTCCCCTTGCCGTGTTATTGTATGATTTAGATTCATGCCAGCCTTTTTGGTCCATCTTATAACTGTTCATTATCTGATTTGCACCTCTTCTGGTGGTACCTTTGAATAACTTTTGTACAGCTGCCTGGGTTAAACTGGCTTCTTTGCAGTTCTTCAGCTTCAAACAAAAACCAGGGCTAAGACAAGGTCAGATAAGATGTTCTGCTTGCAGGGCACCGTGACTTTGCATGTTCTTCCTCTGCAAAAGCTCGAGTAGAGTGGACATTTTCTTAACGTTCCCTCCTTTTATTTTTATGCATACCTGCCTTCAATGTTATGCTGGTCTAGACTCATGTCCCCTTACACACGAGACGCAAGTGGAACATATTAGACGCATGCAGGAGACACAACAGAAAAGCACAGTTCCTAATGCCAGAATTAACATTAAAATTATTCAAACACATCTGGTCCACACTCCCGGATCCGGTAGCCATGACCACAACCACGACCAGTCTGCTGCTAGGGCATTAGACAGGGCCTGCTCTTTGGGTATTCGATGGAAGGTACGAACATATTGTTGAATGACATTTACAGCGTATTCAATTTGTTTTGATATGTTCGCATAAAAACAACAGGCGGTGTTTACCAGCACACACACTCCTCCCTGTGTGGCCAACAGGCAATCTAAAGCCCATCGATTTTGGACAGCAAATTGAGAGAGAGAGTTCACTTTAATTTGTAGATTTTTTTGAGACATTGAGGCGTTTTGATAGGCATAAGGGACCAGGCGTCCAATGGTGCAGGTGCCAGCCCATCATGGTGGAAAACTCTTGTAGGCGTTGGTGCCACGTAAGGAGAATGACACGGATGTCACAATGGTTGGTTTCCCTACTAGGATGGTCTTGTTTCTCTGCCCTGTCCCCTATCAGGCCCTGAGGCCCAAGTGACCTCACAACCACAAACAGCAGCCACATGACCAGTACTGACCTATCAGGCGCTGAGGGATAAGTGACCTGATGTCACACTACAAAGCTTTGATAGTAACGACTGAGACAGTAAAGTAATAAAAAACTACGTTTACTTCCTCACGCAAGCTCTTAGATTAGTAACATCCATTAAAATAATGTGATTACTAATTTAGAAAGGATAGCCTGAAAAAAGGATAGCCCGAAATCATCGATTATTGATTTAGAAAGGATAGCCCGAAATAATGCAACTACTGCTTTAGAAAGGATAGCCCGAAACCGTCAGTTACTGCGCTAGTAATTGGAAGCACTGCTTATCCCTACTTCAGAGCTTTCTTGTTCACTCTCTTAGTGAGAGGACTCTCAACCTCGAGGAGTTACCTTAACCCAGCATCCCAGGAAAAGGGGAGGGGGGGGATACTCATAGTCCAGCCGGAGAGGATGGTCAGGTCACATTCCCGTCCCTGCTCCAACTCTCTTAGCTGCCAAGTCTCTTTTTATATGGCTGGGGCTCTGGGCAAACACTGCTTTTGCTGACCTCTGCGAGTTTCATAATCACAGGACTGTCTGCTTGGAAGGACCCTGCTAGCGAGGCAAGACCACAACACATCTGTATCGCTTCTCCCCTCCCTGCGGGTCCATGCAGATTCCTTGGCCTTGTCAGGCGGCAGAGTTCTTTAGCCGTTAGCTCTTCTGGTCTGCAGCCTTGAGCATATCAGTTGGCAGACTTTTTCAGTCCTGTTAACTCTTAACTCACTTGACAGTCCTTGTTGAATTCCATGAGGTTCCTGACAACCCATTCCTCCTGCCTGTCTAGGTCCCTCTGAATGGCAGCCCTCATCTACAACCCATCCAGTTGTCTGTTCTTCTAGACTCCAACGTTCTAACGTGCATGCAAGAATATTGTGGGAGACAGTGTCAAACACCTTGCTGAACTCTCTTTAAAGGACATTTACTCTTCTCCATCCACAAATACAGTTATTTATTCATAGCAGGCAATCAGGTCGGTGAGGCAGAATTTACCCTTGGTAAACGCATGCTAACTGTTCCCAGGCACCTTCTTCTCCTTCATGTGCCCAGAACTGTGTTTTGAGAGGATTCGCTGCATGACTCACTGCTAACCAAAGTGTGGCTGAACTGCCTGCAACTCCCCAGCTTGTCCTTGTGGCCTTTTTGGAAGATGAATGTAACATAACTGCTCTTCTGCAGTCATTGGGTCTTCACCCCATCTCTACAAACTTTCAAAGATGATAGCGAGTGGCCTTGCAGGGACTGCAGTCAGCTCTCTCAATGTCCTTGTCCAATGTCCTCATCTGCAGCCCATCCAACCTCTTTGACTTGTATCATTTGAATTCTCTCAAGTAATCCCTCATGAACCTCATCCACTGTTGGCTGTTTTTCTCCTCTGGAGTCCTGACTCAAGGCACAACAGCCCAGGAGACCTTCCTTGTGGAAACAAAGCTGACAAGGGGTTGAGCTACTCTGGCCTATCTGCATCTGCCGCTACAAGATTCCCTGTCCCATTTAGCAGTGAGGCCACATTTTCTTTTTTTATTCTTTGATTCTTACTTGAAGCAGTAGCAGCTCATCTTCATGCCCTTGACATGCCCTGCAAGTGTCAGTGCTAGGGGAGCTTTTTCTTCCCTAACACCAAGCCTATGACCCTGGACAATAGTTCTAAATGCCTCCTTGGCCTCTCCCTCCTTGCCCTTCTGTATGCTGCCCTATCACCCTGGAGCTAAGGTGTGAGGTCCCTGTTTAGCCAAGTTGGTCCCCTGAGAAATCTGCTAGTTTTACTGAGTGTGGGGATGGACCATCCTTGTGCTTGGCAGGTGCTGTCCTTAAAGACCTGCTGGCTTTCCTGAGCTCCTGGGCCCTTGACAGCTGCCTCCCATGGGTTCCCCCAGCAGTCCCCTGAAGAGGCCAAAGTCTGCTCTTCTCAAGTGCAGGGTCTGTATTCTGCTACTGTCCTTCCTCACTCTCCTCACGATCTGAGAATCCACCTTATCATGGTCACTGTAGGCAAGGCTGACACTATCCTATCCCTGATCAGTTCCCCCTTGTTTGAAATTTTCAGGTACAAGAAAGCATCACGCTTCTTATCCCATCTGGCATCTATGCGAAGTTGTCCCAAGAGCAAGAAGAGGAGCAGCATGGACAGGAGGGGAAACAAACAGCAACACCATGATCCTGGTGCCGAAGGAGGCAAGGAGAGAGAGAGAGGGGGGGACTTAGGAAAGCCTTCAGCTTACACAGTTGGGCATGCCGCCTCACAGACAACGACATTGCAGGGTAGTCGGTCTCAGCCCCCTTGTCAGGCAGCATGAAATGGGTCTGTAGCAGGAGAGATGCCCCTCTCTCCTCTGGCAGAGGTCTGGATGCAGAGGAGGAGGCTCATGCCCTGGACTCCATGTATTGTCAGCCCATTCCTCCTGCCTGTCTAGGGCCCTCTGAAAGGCAGCCCTCAAGCATATGGCTGGGGTCGCCCCTGCAGATTTTTTGTCCTCAGTGAGCATAGTGAGCATTGCCTCTTCCATGTCACTAATAAAGTCATCTGGTTGTCCACCCATCTAGGTGGTAAATCTCTAAATTGTATTCCACAAGGATGTTGTGGGAGACAGTGTCAAACACCTTGCTCAAATCAAGTTGAAGGACATTTTCTGCTCTCCAAACTCAAATAGAGCTATGTAATCATAGAAGGCAATGAGGTGGTGAGACACAATTTACCCTTGGCAAATCCATTCTGCCTCTTCCCTATCACCTTCTTCTCCCTCATGTGCCCAGAAATGAGTGGACTCACTCCATGACACACTCCTCAACCAATTGAGGCTGAACAGCCTGTCGTTCCCTGGGTTGCCCTCTGGGCCTTCCTTGAGAGTGGATTTAATGTTTGCCTTTTTGCAGTTATTGAGGGGGGGACCACACCCCATCTCCATGACCTTTCAAGGATGACAGTGGGTGGCCTTGCTATGACAGCAGCCAGCTCTCTCAGTGTCCTTGGGTGCAGCCGTTCCATTCCCACTGACTTGTAAAGGTGGAGTTCTTGCAAGTCATCCCTCACTCAGCCCTCATCCACTGCTGGTTGCTTTTCTTGCCTGGAGCCCTGACTCGAGGCACAACAGCCTGGGAGACCTTGCTGGAGAAGACAGAAGCCAAAAAAATCACTGAGCTCCCACCATTCAGCAAAGAGCCAACATTTTCCTTTCTGTTCTTTACCATAGCTGAAGCAGTAGCAGCCCTTCTTCATGCCTTTGATGTCCCCTGCCAGTGTGTACCCTCTGAGAGCTTTGGCTTTCATAACACCATCCCTACTCCAGTGAACACAATTTTGAATTCCTCCTTTGCTGCATATCCCTCCTTCCGCTTTGTCTTTGGTGCCATATTGCCCTGGAGTTGAGCTGTGAGTTCCTGTTTTAGCCTGGTTTCCCCTCCTCATGTTATTTCCCTCTACCAAGAAAAGATCCATGATCTCTTCAAGCACTCGGAGGCTACTACTGTATTGCCCTTCGCCTCCATTTCACCAGGCTGAAGAAGCCCAGGTCCCTCAGCTTCTCCATACAGGCCATGTGCTTCAGCACACTAACCCCATCTTGGAAGACTCCTCTGGACCCTCTCCAGTTGCTCCCCATTCCTCCAGCACTGGGCAGCCCACACTGGGATACACTATTCCAGATGCGGCCACACCGGGGCTGAGTTGAGGGACATAATAATTCCACTTGTCTGGGTGGCCACACTCTTCCTGAAGCAGCCTTGTATGAAGCTGGCCTCATTTGCAGTGAGCGTGCACCACTGGCTCATATGGCATCCCTCATAACGTCTACGCCCTTCTCCTCAGGGTCACTCCTCTGACGGTCAGGTGCCAGCCTGCCCTGATGCATGGACTGTTCTTCCACCCGATGTAGGACTGGCCACTTCTCCTTGTACAACAGCATGAGGTTTCTGTTGGCCAAATCCCCAAGTTTCTCAAGGCCCCTCTGAACTGAAGCTCCCTTGTGTCAGCTGTAAATGAGTGTGTGCAGAGGGCTCATCCTGTCTTGCGGTGCCTCTGACAGGATAACAGCAGGAGGACTTGCAGGACACTACGGGTAATAAAAGGAGGTAGTTGTTTAAAGGGACTGCTGGCAAAGGTAGGGATCACCATGGCAAGCATCTCAGAAAAGCCAAGTGAATGTACAAAGAAAGCAAATCCAGGGTCAAGGGGGAAAGGGTAAAGAGGGCTCAGGTGCCTGCATGGGAGGGTATCAGGATGTTAGAAGAACCTGGAAGGTGGAAAAGAGGGAAAATGCAATAAAAGGTGAAACAAAAGAACAATATCAGGGCTATTTGGGTGTAGCTGCCAAGCAGTCCTGAATCTGAATGACTCTGACTGGAGCAGGAGAAGCAACATGCAGTTGATCTGGTCATACTTCTGTGAGATCTGCTTCCACAATCACAGGCAAGCTGAATGTTTTCCCAAGATCAAGAGAAGACTCGGGGTGGAAGGAAATGCAGAATCATTCCATCTGGAAGGGATCCCAGGATGTCTCTGGCCCAACCTCCTTCCCACAGCAGGGTCAGCTATCAGGTCCAATCAGGTTGCTCAGGGCTTTACTCATTTCAGACTTGAAAACCTCTGAGGATGGAGATGGCACAGCCTCTCAGGGCAACCTGCCCCAGTGCTTGACTCTCTGGATGGGTCAAAAGTTTCTCCTTACATCCAGCCAGAACCTCTCTTCTTTCAGCTAATGCCCATTGGCCTTCACCCTCACATCATGCACAACAGTGAAGAGCCTGCCTCCATTTTCTTGGTGATGTCCTGGTGGGTACGGGGAGGCTGCTATTAGGTGTCCCCAAATCCTTCTCTTCTCCAGACTGAATAAACCCAGCTCCCTCACCTCCCATAGTGACAAAGTCAACCTTGAACCTTGAACTGAAAACCTTTCAGGCCCAAGAGGAAACCTCACACCACTAGTAGGGGCTGGCTGTGGGGAGGCCATGTCAGGTGCTAACCCACATGCAGAAAAGAATTTCTTGCTTGCAAGAATTGCAGTGCCTATTGCCAGAGAGGTCAAAATCACCAAATCATTCAGGCTGGAAGGGACATTGGGAGTATGCTAGTCCAACCTCCTGCTCACTTAGGGATCAACACTGAATTCAGAACATGTTCCTCAGGCCTTTGTCCATCTGCGTCCTGCAAGCCTCCAAGAAGAGAGAGTCCATATCCCCTCTGGACCCCTCTTCAAATGCTTCAGGATCCTCATTGATTTTTCTTCCTTCTGTACAATTTTGACTGCACTTGTTTCAGCTCATAGCCGTTGTCTCTCATTCTTCTGCCATGAATTCCTGTAAAAACCTGGTTCGTTATCAGTGGCACCCTTGAGTTGGGAATATGATATGAGTTCTCCCCAAAACCTTCCCTTTTCTGTGCTGAACAAGCCCTGTTCCCTCAGCTTCTCCTCTCAGGGCAAGTGCTCCAGCCACCAACCACCTTGGGGGCCTGCCACTGAATGCATTCCAAGTGACAAACAACATTCCTCTACAGTGGGCCCAGCTGGACGCAGTATCTAGATGTGCTCTAACGGTGCTGAATAGAGGGGGATAATCACTTCCTTCGATCTCCTGGCTATGCAGCCCAGCACACTGTGGCCTCCTTTGCTGCCAGGGAATGCTGCTGGCTCATGTTCAACGCCCTGCCCACAAAGAATTCCACATCCTTCTCCACAGAGCTGCTGCCCAGCCAGGCAGTCCCCAGCCCCTATCACTGCAGGGTGTTGCTCTATCCCAGGTGCAGGACCTGGCATTTGTCCTTGTTGACCTTCACAAAGTTCCTCACAGCCCATTCTTCCTGCCTGCTGAGGTCCCTCTGAATGGCAGCCCTTGAGCTTATGACTGTTCCACCCAATCAGGTGTCATTTACAACCATGATGGGATTTCCATTCTGCAGGTCACTGATGAACCTCTCAAACAGGACAGGATGTGGAGTATAGACCCCTGCATACCCCACCTTTACCTGGCTTCCTGGTAAAGCATGACCCATTCGTGAAAACCGCCTGAGTTCATCATCCAAGCAGTTTTTTGCCCATCTGGATGTCTACTGGACATCCACTACTCTCCTCTCCTCCACAAGCACTGTTTTTTTATCACAGAAGACAATCAGGTTGCTGAAGAATGATTTGCCTTCAGTAAGTCCATGCTGACTGTTCCCAACACCTTCTTCTCCCTCATGTGCCCAGAAATGAGATCTGAGAGGATTGGTTCCATAACACACCCCTCATCAACATGAGGCTGAATGGCCTGCAGCTCCCTGGTGTGTCCTTGGGGACTTTTTAGAAGATGAGCACAACATATTCCTTTTTTTGGTCATTGGGATCACCCCCCACCACCCCCAATCTCACCAACCTTTCAAAGAGGATAGAGAGCAGCCTTGCTGTCACAGCAGCCAGCCCTCTCAAGGTCCATGCATGCCAGCCATCCAATCCATAGACTTGTAGGGGTTGAGTTCTTGCAAGTCATTCCTCACTCAAGACTTAGGCACTGCACGTTGTTTTCCTCCTCAGGACTCCTGACTCTAGGCACAACAGGTCAGGAGACCTTGCTGGTGAAGACTGAAGCCAGGAAGGACTTGACTTCCCCAGACCTGTCTACATCCGCTTTTGCTAGAATCCCTGCCCCATTCAGCAGTGACCCCACATTTCCTTGTTTATTCTTTTACTGTCACTGAAGCAGCAGCAGCTCTTCTTTCTGTCCTTCGCATCCCCTGCAAGTGTCTCTATTGCAGAGGAGCTTTGGCTTCCTTAACACCATCCTGACTTTGCTGGACAATATTTCTAAATTCCTCCTTTGCAGCCTCTGCCTTCTTCCCCTTTCCGTATGCTGCCTTATTGCCTGGGACCTCACGTGGGAGCTCCCTGTTTAGCCAAGCTGGGCTCCAGAGATGGCTACTAATTTTACAAACTGTTCATAGGGAGCATGCTTGTGCTTGATGGGTGCTTAATGACCTGCTGGCTTTCCTGAGCTCCTCTGCCCTTCAGAGCTGCCTCCCTTTGTCCATCCCATGGAAGAGCTCCGTACATCCAAGCTAACCCTTCTCCCATAGGACATCCCCCTCCTCATCTTCCCTGGTGGTGTCTCCTGAAGAACTTGCACCCTGCCTTTGAAGGACTCCAGTCATGCGAGTGATCCCACCACACCTCAGTTATTCCAACATTGTGGTAGTCCTCTGACAGCCTGTGCATCTCCATCTGCTCCTGGCTGCATCCCAGGCTTCATATGTCTGCATACATTTGGGCGGCAGAGCATCAGCTATGGCACTGACTGAAGATCTGTCACAGGGAAACATTTTAGCAGGGACCTCATATCTGCAAAGGCTTTGTTTGCAATTGGTGACATGCTGGCCTAGATAGCAGGTGGCAATGTAATGGTGAAAGAAGTTTCCCACTAAGAAAGGAAAGCCTGCAGTGCCCAAGGCCAGCGAGAAACAGAGCTGGGCCACGCAGGAATGGCAGAAGAGGGGTTTGCTGCCTGAGCTGACTCTGCAGCACCTTTGGACCTGTGACAGAGGTGAACCAATCTCCGGGCAGGACAAGGTGCCACTAAAGAAGTCCCTGGTTCTGTGCTCCAGCCACCTCGAGGACATCATTAGCCCAGTCCCTGTTTATATCATCCCAGGGAGTGAGAAGGGATTCAGAAGTAGGAGAGCTAGAAGGATTTGAGAGTGCAGAGACTAGAGTGGAGCCCTTGGTGTGATGTGCCTCCCATTTGTGCAGCATGCTTGGATGTAGACAGTGCAGACTGTGCCTAAAGGCAGTGGTGGGACTCATTTGTTTGGGCATAGGTAGGAAACCCAAGATGCCCTGAGGCACTTTTCCAGCAAGCACTCCTAAAAGGCATGGCTTCCTGTAAGTCCCATGCTGGAACTGCTACAGACGTGGATGTGCTGGACACCCCAGGCATCCGACATGGCCCTGCCAGCCTATTTCTATGTCATTAAATCAAGTGTCTGCACTGAATTGCATCAGCTGTTTGTAACACTGAGATCTTCCTATGTCTCAGCTTTATAGTGAGTGGAGCCCTAGTAGTAGGAGGCATCTAGTGTCATTTGAGAGGGCCAAGGGAATTCTCCACCTGGTCCCAACTCATGCTACAGAAGGATGGGGGTGTCATAGTTGCTCCATCAGAGCAAGCAGACACTTGCACATGGCTTGGACCACCTCTATCTCTTCTAGTGTCAGCAGGTGCTTGTGTGTTGAGCAACTGACTCCCACCCTCCATCTCCAGGAATTATAATGGTAGCTTAGACAAGGAGCTCCCATGCAGACACCTCTGTTGTGCACATTTCATTTTTTTTGCAAGGGGAATCCCACCGCCTGTGTGTCTGTGGAGTTCACAGGAGGGATCTGCATCCCACTCCAGCCCAGGGACTTCTAAGTGGGCATGCAATGCCCAGACTGACTCATCTAAATGAAAACCTGAACCATGGGTGAATGACCTCCCTTCTTGTCCACTTCTAGGTGTCCTGCCTAGTTAAGACATGGGAACATGGATTCCAGGGTGCGATGTTTCCACCTCTCATAGATAACCATCCTCTGATGAAACAAGTGACAATGCTGTAACTGGTCACTCTGTATTGTTTCGAGAGGGACCATCAGTGATTATTTTAGTTTATTACAGCGAACGTTTCCCAGGAGGAGGGAGCACATGGGGCAGAGAAAGTCATGAGCTCAGCTGGGCCTCTGCTCCTGAGTGGGGCCAGGCTCTTCAGACTGAGGGAGGTCATGGCAAGCAGGCAGCACTGCCAAGAGACAGCTGTGTGCAGGAACAGCTCCTCTGCAAAGAGCAGCAAGGCTCCAGGCACTGCCTGCTGCTGCTGGCATGAGAGGAGAGAAGGCAGAGAGAAGTGCAAGGCAGTGTGGAGTGGGAGGACAGAGGAGAGCTCCTTGTGGGAGAAATCTTCACAGCCCTTGACATGGTAAGTCTCTGGCTGCAGGGCAATGCTACTGAGGTTCCTGGAGGGATCTTCTGAACCTATTTCATCCCATGACTGATAGGTTTTTTAAGGCTCACTTTCCTTTGCAGAGGAGGGGGAGATGCTTCAGAGCAGGGATTCCCTACCACACCATAACAGGGACAGGGCATGCTGCTACTTTCTCCCAAGGATGGCTGCAGGGCTGTGAAGCTGGGATATGCACACAGGTCTGCGCAGGGCTGTGATTCAGAGCAGTGTCCCTGCACTGCAGAGGAATGTGCAAAAAAGGCTACTTGAAAGGCAAGGAGCTTTCCTTCCAGGGCTTTCAATTTCCTAATGTTGGCAGGGAGGAAAAAGGAAAGAGTTTTCTGATTTGGCAAGGAACTGGGACTCACTGACCTTCCCTCTCAGAGATCAGTAGGTCTGTGAGAAAGCTCAGCAAACCCTCTCAACCCCACCTCCATCTACAGCAGCACCAGCAGCACCTTTATGGACTTATCAGGGCTAATGTGACCTGCTCCTTAGGACCTGTGAGCACAGAGATGCCCTGGACAGTGCCCGGTCGCGGGAGGTTTCTGTAGGGCAGAACTGTGCACAGAGAGGGTGGGACAGGGTCTGTGAGTACGGACAGGGAAAAGATGTTTGGAGAGAGAAAACTCCAGGAAGCAGGAGCAGCTCCAGGCAGCAGAGATGGGCAGGGAGTGAGAGGGAAGTGCCAACAGAATCGTCATGGGAGGATGGATTTGGGCAAGTCATGGTCAGTGCCTCCGATGCAGACACCTTCCTCTGAGCAAGCTCCCTGTGTCTCCTCTCCCACCCAGCAGAGCCTCTGCCCTGACAGCCATGGGGTCCAGGGCATGAGCTGCCTTCTCTGCAGCCAGCCCTCCGGCAGAGGAGAGGTACCTGACAAAGGGACTGAGAGTGACAGCCCTGCGATGCCCCTGCCTGGGAGGAGGCATGCCCAGCTGGTAAGGTGAAGGCTTTCCTGAGTTCCCATCTGTCTCTCTCTTCTTGCCTCCTTTGGCAGAAGGATCTTGGTTCTGTTCCTTGTTTCCCCTCCTATCCATGCTCCTCCTGTTCTTGCTCTTGGGCTCTCTAGAGTGGGGGGGTTTCAGCTGCAGTTCAGACATTGATGCCACAAGTTGTGCAGCAGAGGGGTCTGCATGGGAATGAGGTTGCCCCAGAACCCTTCTGACTTGTGGAGCTCCAGAAAGATGCAGTCAGTTGAGCTGGGAAATGTACGGACTTTCCCTTAGAGAAAGCCCATCTTCAGTCCTAACGGTCCTTTGACCCTTTCCCTGTGGTGTCCTGCCAGGCTGCCACCTGCCCTCTAGAAAGGCACTGCTGTCTCATAGCACCTCTGTGATATCTGAGAGACCCATGAGGAAGGTGCAGAGATGCTGAGAATATGGAGATGGTGGTGGGAGGCTGTATGTGGGCATCTGAAAAGAGCCCTGTGTGTCCTTGGCTAGAAGGGGATTGTGGAGAGCTCTGTCAGGTGCCTGGAGAAAGGGTGAGAAGTTTGGAGCTGTGCACTTTGAAACTGGGCTTCTCTGCTCTCAGCAGGGGCTGGTTTCTTTCTAGGGCAACGTATAAGTGTGATCATCCTCCAGCCCAAAGATTTACAAGCACAGGACAGTGGTGAATGAGAATAATAGACAGACTAGCTGTCCTCACTCTGCAACAAGGACAGTGCATCCGTTTTTCTCAGGACTCAGTAGAAATGCCAAGGAATTCTACCTCTGAGGAACACTCCCTAGCGGTGACAAGAATATCTAAAAGAAAAATAAAAAATCCCTGAAACTCTGTTCCTCAAACCTCATTCTTTAGAATTCAGAGAGAAGACACTGAAAAGCCCTTCTACATGATGAGTAGATTTCACCTGACAGAAAGTGTGAATCCCGAACGGGTCACCCCTGATCCCCCATGCCCACTGCTTTACAGTAGGATTGACTCCTGTGGAGCCCATGGGCAGAGGTCCCTGCTCCTCACAGCCCACTCAGCCAGGGCAAAGCGGAGCCCAAGCATGGGAGCTGCACAAAGATCCTCTCATTAAAGAGAGAGGCAAAGTGGGGGCTTGTCTGAGACCTGCAACATCTGGGGATTTCTTGGCTTGAAAAGTCTCCTCTAATTTCTCGATGTCTTTTCTCCTTTGCACAGTCCCCCACGCCCAGAGATAGCAAAATGTCCAACAGCAGCTCCATCAACAAGTTCCTCCTCCTGGCATTCGTGGACACACGGGAGCTGCAGCTGTTGCACTTCTCCCTCTTCCTGGGCATCTACCCGGCTGCCCTCCTGGGCAACGGCCTCATCATCACAGCCATAGCCTGCGACCACCGTCTCCACACCCCCATGTACTTCTTCCTCCTCAACCTCTCTGTTCTGGACCTTGGCACCATCTCCACCACTGTCCCCAATTCCATGGCCAATTCTCTGTGGGACACCAGGGCCATTTCCTACTCAGGATGTGCTGCTCAAGTCTTTCTGTTTGTCTTCTTGTTAGGAGGAGAGTATTTTCTTCTCACAGTCATGGCCTATGACCGCTTTGTTGCCATCTGCAAACCCCTGCACTATGGGACCCTCATGGGCAGCAGAGCTTGTGTCAAAATGGCAGCAGCTGTCTGGGCCAGAGCTGTGCACTTTGAATCTGGACTCGTCTGCTCTCCGCAGGGTCTGGTTTCTTTTTAGAGCAACATATGAGTGTGATTATCCTCCAGCTCCAAAAGGTTGCAAACACAGAACAGGTGGGAATGAGACCAACAGACAGACTAGCTGTCCTCACTCTGCAACAAGGGACAGTGGATGCTTTCCTCTCAGGACTAACAGTAGAAATGCCAAGGATTTCTACCTTTGAGGAACACTCCCCAGCGGTGTCAAGGACATCTAAATTAAAATAAAATTCCTATATAATCCCTGAAACTCTGTTCCTCAAACCTCATTCTTTAGAATTCAGAGGGAAGACGCTGAAAAGCCCTTCTACACGATGAGTGGATTTCACCTGAAAGAAAGTGTGACTGTCAGAGCTAGTCACCCCCCATCCCCTTGGCCACTGCTTGACAGCAGGACTAACTCCTGTGGAGCGCATGGGCAGAGGTCCCTGCTCCTCACAGCAGACTCAGCCAGTCCAAAGCGGAGCTGAAGCACGGGAGCTGCATAAAGATCTTCTCATTAAAGAGAGAGGCAATGTGGGGGGTTGTATGAGGACTGCAAATTTTGGGGGTTTATTTGCTTGAAAAGTCTCTGCTAACTTCACAATGTTTGTACTTCCTTGCACAGTCCCCCATGCCTGGACATAGCAAAATGTCCAACAGCAGTTCCTACACCGAGTTCCTCCTCCTGGCATTTGCAGACACACGGGAGCTGCAGCTCTTGCACTTCTCACTCTTCCTGGTCATCTACCTGGCTGCCCTCCTGGGCAACGGCCTCATCATCACAGCCGTAGCCTGAGACCACCGCCTCCACACCCCCATGTACTTCTTCCTCCTCAACCTCTCCCTCCTTGACCTTGGCACCATCTCCACCACTGTCCCCAATTCCATGGCCAATTCTCTGTGGGACACCAGGGCCATTTCCTACTTGGGATGTGCTGCTCAAGTCTTTCTGTTTGTCTTCTTGTTAGGAGGAGAGTATTTTCTTCTCACAGTCATGGCCTATGACCGCTACGTTGCCATCTGCAGACCCCTGCACTATGGGACCCTCATGGGCAGCAGAGCTTGTGTCAAAATGGCAGCAGCTGTCTGGGCCAGTGGTTTTCTCCATGCTGCCCTGCACACTGGGAACACATCTTCCATACCACTGTGCCAAGGCAACACAGTGGACCAGTTCTTCTGTGAAATCCCTCAGATCCTCAAGCTCTCCTGCTCAGACTCCTACCTCAGGGAATTTTGGGCACTTGTGATTAGTATTTCTTTAGGTTTTGGGTTTTTCGTCTTCATTGTGCTGTCCTACGTGCAGATCTTCACTGCTGTGCTGAGGATCCCCTCTGAGCAGGGCCGGCACAAAGCCTTTTCCATGTGCCTCCCGCACCTGGCTGTGGTCTCCCTGTTTGTCAGCACTGGCATCCTTTCCTACCTGAAGTCCCCCTCCTTCTCCTCCCCAGCTCTGGATCTGGTGCTGTCTGTTCTGTACTCGTTGGTGCCTCCAGCAGTGAACCCCCTCATCTACAGCATGAGGAACAAGGAGCTCAAGGATGCACTGAAGAAACTGGTTCAATGGGTCCAATGTCAGCACCAATAACTGTCCATTGTGTATCCACTCCTCAGGGTATCTGGCATCAAGCCTGTGTGTTTTGCATTTCTTTCTTTCTTATTTTTCTCTTTTCTCTTAAAAAAAAGTCAGGTTCATGTCAAGTCTCTTCAGGAATCTCTCATTTGAATCTGACCCAGAGACCTTGTTTAAGTAGGAAGCCAGGCTTCCCCCTTCATCAGCAGAGATGGGGGAACCTCATAACCAACTAGTCTGAGCTCCCTCGGATGCCCCCAGTGCAATGCAAAGAGTTTCCCTTTGCAGGGTCTCTTTTGGCACTGACACTGAGGGAGCTCAGGGGCACAGAGTCAGGGTCAGACTAATACAGACACAGTGAGACCATGGGTCCCGTGTCCATCAGGAGAGCTCAGCTCCCCTGGCCACAGTCACGGTCTGATGTCAACCTCCTCTCCTGTGAGGGTGGCAGCCAAGTGTCACCGCGGGCTGGTCCCTTCTCTCTCTGGCATTCCAACACTATGTCATGCTGTCATGCTATGAAGGTTCGATAGCAACGACTGAGACAGTAATATAATAATAATAAAAAAGATGTTTATTTCCTCACACAAGTTCTTGGATTAGTAACATCCATTAAAATAATGCGATTACTAATTTAGAAAGGATAACACAAAACCATCAGTTACTAATTTAGAAAGGATAACCTGAAACCGTCGATTACTGTGTTATTAGTTGGAAGCACTGCTTATCCCTACTTGAAAGCTTTCTTGTTCACTCTCCTAGTGAGAGGGCTCTCAACCTCAAGGAGTTACCTTAACCCAGCGTCCCAGGAAAAGGGGAGGGGGGGGATACTCACGGTCCAGGCGGAGAGGATGGTCAGGTCACGTTCCCGTCCCTGCTCAAACTCTCCTAGCTGCCAAGCCTCTTTTTATATGGCTGGGGCTCTGGGCAAACACTGCTTTTGCTGACTTTCAGCAAGTTTCACAATCACAGGACTGTCTGTTTGTCTGCTTGGGGGGACCCTGCTAGCGAGGCAAGACCACAACACCTCCGTATTGTTTCTTCGCTCCCCGGGGGTCCGTGCAGATTCCAGGTGGCAGACTTCACTCCTCCAGTCTTGTTAATCATTCCGCAGCCTTGCGCATATCAGTCCTTGCGCATATCGGCTGGTGGATGACTTTAGTCCTGTTAAGTCCTCTGTTCAACAGCTTTGTGCACGTCAGCTCTTGTGCTATCAGTTCTTCTGCATATCAATTGACAAACTTCAGTCCTGTTAACTCTTCACTCGCCCGTCAATGAGGAAAAACTTCTTTTCTGTAAGGGTGACAAAGCACACGAACAGGTTGCCCAGAGAGGCTGTGGAGTCTCCTTCTCTGGAGATATTCAAAACCCACCTGGATGTGATCCTGTGCAACGTGCTCCAGGTGACTCTGCTTGAGCAGGGGATTTGGACTAGATGAGGAGGTGCCTTTCAACCTCAACCATTCTGTGCTTCTGTGAAGGACCAGAGGGGTCCCGAAAATTGCATCACTCCTGGAGCAGAGCAGGAACTGAGCACAGTGCATTGATTGCTGTGAGCAAAGGAGTTGGCCAACAAGACACTGGAGACAAGAAGGTGTACCGCTATCAATCAGATGAGTTTTCCAAAGGAGGAAAGGAAGTACAGGGGGCCTTGCATCTGGCCGTATATACATAGAAATGCCAGGACTAAGGAAGATGCAGAACAGATGCATGGACATCCATCCTGGGTACTAGTCTTTCCTTCTGCACAACAGGAAATTGTTCCCAAAAAAGAAGCAAAAGAAACCCCCCTCACCTCAGGTTCTTCCTCCAGACCAAGGGTTCCCCCCCAGCAGTCCCTTGAACAGGCCAAAGTTTGCTCCTCTCAAGTCCAGGGTCTGTACTCTACTACTGTCCTTCCTCACTCCCCTCAGGATCTGGGACTCCACTTTCTCATGGTCACTGTAGGCAAGGCTGACACTATCCCATCCCTGATCACTTCCTCCTTATTTGCAATTTCCAGATCCAGGAAAGCATCACCCTTATCTGCCTTGTGCATCTCCATCTGCTCACGCCTGTGCCCCAGGCTGCATTCAATTCTGTATATTTGGGCTGCAGAGCCTCAGCTGTGGCACAGAGCACAGACCGGTCATGGTGAAACACGTTTCCAAGGGCCGAGGACACTGTATGTGCAATGGCCCCACTTCAGAGCAGAGACGTGCTGGCATGGATAGCAGGTGGCAATGTAAAGGTGAAAGGAGGTTCCCACTGAGAGAGCAAAGCCTGCAGTGCCCAAGGCCAGCGAGAAACAGAGCTGGGCTGTGCAGAAATGGCAGGAGAGGGCTTTGCTGCCTGAACTGACTTTGTTGCATCTTGGGGCCTGAGACAGAGGTGAAGCAATCTCCAGGAAGGACAAGTGCCACTGAAACATTCCCTGGGCCTGGATGTCCTGTGATCCAACCAGCCCGTGGACATCACTAGCACAGTCCCTGTTCACATGATCTGGGGGTGAGAAGTTGTTCATGGAGAGAAGAGAAAGAAGTGTTTGAGAGTGCAGAGACTAGAGCAGAGACCTTGGTGTGATGTGCCTCCCATCTATGCAACACTGTTGGATATAGACGAGATGGACTTTGCCTAAAGGCAGTGGTGGGATTCAGTTGTTTGGGCACTGGTAGGAAACCTGAGCGGCCTTCGGGTGATTTCCCAGCAACCACTGCAAAAGGACATGCCTTTCCTGTAGATCCCATGCTGTATTTGCTAGAGACCTGGGGTTGTGCTGGATACCCCAGGCATTGGACACAGCCCTGCCTATGGCCTATCTTTATGTCACTGAATCCAGTTTCTGCACTGAATTGCATTTGCTGTTTGCATTGTACAGATCTGCTTGTGTCTCAGCTTCATAGTGAGTGGAGCTCTAGTTGCAGTAGGCATCTAGGGTCATTTCAGATGGCCAAGGCCATTCCCCACCTGGCCCCCAACTCAGGCTCTAGAAGGTTGGGGGTGTCATAGTTGCTCCATCAGAAGAAGCAGACACTGGCGCTTGCCTGGGACCACCTCTGTCTCTTCATCTATCACCAGGTGTTTGTGTGCAGCCAGCTGACTCTCATGCTCTGTCTCCAGTGATCACAATGGGAGCTTAGACAAGGAGCTCCCATGTAGACACCTCTGTTGTGCTCACTTCAGGTTTGGCAAAGGGAATCCCACCTCCTGTGTGTTTGTGGAGTTAACGGGAGGGATCCGAATCCCACTCCAGCCCAGGGGTTTCTAACCTGGCATAAGGTGCGCAGACTGACTCATCTGAACCAACACCTGAACCATGGGTAAATGAACTCCCTTCTTGTACACTTCAAGGTGTCCTGCCTAGTGAAGGCATAGGAATAGGGGCTTCCAGAATGGGACGTTTCCACCTTTCGTAGATAACCATCCTCTGATGAGACAAATTCCAATGCTGGAATCAGTCTTCCTTCAGTGCTTAGGGAGGGACCATCAGTGATTTTTTTAGTTTATTGGAGTGAACATTTCCCAGGAGGAGGGAGCACAAGGGACAGAGAAATTCATGAGCTCATCTGGGCCTCTGCTCCTGAGCAGGTCCAGGCTCCAGGAATGGAGGGAGCTCACGGCAACTGGGCAGCGCTGCCCAGAGACAGCTGTGTGCAGGAGCAGCTCCTCTGCAAAGAGCAGCAGGGCTCCCGGTACTGCCTGCTGCTGCTGACATGAGAGGAGAGAAGGCAGAGAGAAGTGAAAGGCAGTGTGGAGTGGGAGGAGAGAGGAGAGCTCCTTGTGGGAGAAATCTTCACAGCCCTTTGCACGGTAAGTCTCTGGCTGCAGGGCAATGCTACTGAGCTTCCTGGAGGGGTCTTCTGACCCCATCCCATCCCATCACTGATAGGATTTTTAGCTTCTCTCTGCTGGCTTCTCCAGTGCAGAGGAGGGGGAGGTGCTTCAGAGCAGGGACTCTCTACCATACCATCTCAGGGCATCCTAATCCATTCTCCCTGGGAAGCTGCAGGGGTGTGAAGCTGGGGTGTACACACAGGTTTGCCCAGTACTGTAACTCGGAACAGTGTCCCTGCACCCCAGGGTGCTGCGTTCCTGACTAAGTGACTCTGTCGCCTGTGAGGGTCAGCACTCAGCCTGCCCGGGGAGCTCCCCATAGCGCTGCCGGGAGAAGCTCTGGGTGGGAGGAATGACCTCTGTCAGGGCAGGTTCATTCTCCTGCTGAGAGGGTGCTGTGTGAGTCAGGGCTGCTCATAGCTCTAGCTCATGCACAGGACATTTCCGAGGGGACTTTTCAAAAGGAAAGCAAAGGCAGGGATTTCCTGAAAGAGAAGCCAAACTCCTGACATGGTGCTTTACATTTCCTACCACCTGGCAAGGGGAAAACGGAAATGGAGCTGTCAGGCTTGGACAACAGACTGAGACTCAGTAACAGTTTCCAGGAGCAGCCAACGTGTCTGCTAGGAACTTCTGAAAGTTCCTTCCCCCACCCCTTAGTCTACAGACAGCACCAGCTTCCCCTTTGCTGGCCTCATCAGGGTTTGTCTGACCTGCTCCTTAGCACCTGCAACCATGGGGATGGCCCTGGGCAGTGCCCTGCTACTGGGAGGTTTCTGCAGGGCAGACCTGAGCTCCCTGAGGGAGGTGTCGGCACTGCAGGGCCTGACCATGACTTGTTCAACTCCATCCACCCATAATGTTTCTGTTGGCACTTCCCTCTCATTGCCTGCCCATCTCCGCTGCCTGGAGCTGTCCCTGCTGGCAGCTCTTTCTCAGTCCCAGTGTCTTTTCCTGGTCGGTGCTCACAGACCCCCTCCCACCCTCTGTGTGTTCATTCCTGACCACCACAAACCTCCCAAAGGCAAGGTCCTGTCCAGGGGCATCTCTGTGCTTGAAGGTTCTAAGGAGCAGGTCAGGCAAACCCTCACGAGGCCAAGAAGGTGATGGTGGTGCTGTCTGTAGGCTGAGGTGGGGATGAAGGGACTTGCTGAGGTTTCTCTCAGACCTTCTGGGGGTGTTCGGCTGCAGTTAAGACACTGGCCCTGAGTGTCCTGCATGGTGTTCCCTTCCTGGCAGTGAGAAGCCCCAATCCCCTTCCAACCTGTGAGGCTCCTGGCAATGCATTTCATCAGGTTGGGGAATGAGCTGACTCTCCTCTTGGGAGAGTCCATCTTTAGGACCCTTGACTGCTTCTCGGGGCTGTGCTGTCAAGCTGCAAGCTGCCTTCCAGAAAAGCACAGCTTCCCTGGAGCATTTCTGTAAGATCTGAGAGTCCCTGGTTCGGTCATGTGAGTCAAAAACCTTGTCACACTCTTCATCACTCTCTCCATCTCGGGGCTGAGAGTGTAGAATTTGGGAATCTTCACTGTGACACTGAACTCCCCCGCTCCCAGCTTAGTCCCATTTCTTTCTTAGAGGAATTTGTGAATGTGGTTGTCCTTCCTCTGAGTGAGGTGCAAGTGCAGGGCAGTGAGGGGCAAGACTCATGGACAGACCCATGACCCTATACAAAGTCACAGTGAGTCTTTTTTTGCTCTTGGGATGCACAAGGGCTCATGCTGAGAGCAATTGAAGTGCCAAAGATTTCTACCCCCTCAAAGAATGCTCCTCTGGTGAGAAGGAGGCATCTAAAATACAGATATGTGTGTGTGTGTGTGTGTGTGTGTGTATCACCAGAATCCTCCAGTGATCATTTTGCAAAGTAAAATGAGTTTCCAAATGTTGAACAGCCCTTCCACATAACTCGGTGGACATAATCTGCTGCAGCACGTGTGCATCAGAGCTAGTCACTTCCCATTCTCTCTGCAGTGCCTGCAGGAAGGGTGCACATCGTAAACTGGCGTGAGGGCAGGGTCTATCTCATTGGGACAGAGACATCTAGAAAGGGTCAGGTCACCCCCTGCCTTCCCTTGACTTTTTCTCTGCCTTGCTGGAGTGGCAGCTGGTGCGACTGATTCAGATACAGACACCTCTGTTCAAGAGGACAAGGCTGGGGCAGATGAATCCCTCACAAGGGTCTTCTCTTTCAGACACAGCTGCCACGAGAGCTGTTTTCAGCTCTCATCATGGGAAACAGAGAAACTTCCCACTGGTACCTGGACCAAGTCCCCTGCTCCCAGCTCCCAGCGCCCATCCCCAGGTATCCCACCACATAGCAGGCTCAGTTTGACACCTCCATTTACACACCCCAGCAGAGCAGGACTTGACTCCTCTGGAGCCCATGGGCAGAGGTCCCTGCTCCACATGGCTCCCTCAGCCAGTGTAAACAGAGCTGCAGAAAGGGAGCTGAGCGAAGGTAAAGGACAGAGGAAAGGTGGGGGGTTCTACGAGAACCAGAGTGGGTTTGACTCAGAGAAGCCTGCTCTAACTTGCCCCTGTCTTTTCCTCCTTGGACAGTCCACAAAGCCCCGAGGAAGCAAATGTCCAACAGCAGCTCCCTCAATGAGTTCCTCCTCCTGGCATTCGCGGACACACGGGAGCTGCAGCTCTTGCACTTCTCGCTCTTCCTGGGCATCTACCTGGCTGCCCTCCTGGGCAACGGCCTCATCATCACAGCCGTAACCTGCGACCACCGCCTCCACACCCCCATGTACTTCTTCCTCCTCAACCTCTCCCTCCTTGACCTCGGCTCCATCTCTGTCACTGTACCCAAATCTATGGTCAATTCCCTGTGGGACACCAGGGCCATTTCCTACTCAGGATGTGCTGTCCAGGTCTTCTTCTTCTTTTTTTTTAGTTACAGCAGAGTTTTATCTCCTCACAGTCATGGCCTATGACCGCTACGTTGCCATCTGCACACCCCTGCACTATGGGACCCTCATGGGCAGCAGAGCTTGTGTCAGAATGGCAGCAGCTGCCTGGGCCAGTGCTTTTCTCAGTGCTCTCCTGCACACTGCTAACACATTTTCCATACCACTCTGCCAAGGCAACACAGTGGACCAGTTCTTCTGTGAAGTTCCCCAGATCCTCAAGCTCTCCTGCGCAGACTCCTACCTCAGGGAAGTTGGGCTTCTTGTGGTTGGTGCCTGTTTAGCCTTTGGGTGTTTCATTTTCATTGTGCTGTCCTACGTACAGATCTTCACTGCTGTGCTGAGGATGCCCTCTGAGCAGGGCCGGCACAAAGCCTTTTCCACATGCCTGCCTCACCTGGCTGTGGTCTCCCTGTTCATCAGCACCTCATTTTTTGCCTACCTGCAGCCCCCCTCTATCTCTTCCCCAGCTCTGGATCTGGTGCTGGCCGTTCTGTATGCGGTGGTGCCTCCAGCAATGAACCCTCTCATCTACAGCATGAGGAGCAAGGAACTGAAGGAGGCACTGAAGAAACTGGTTCAGCTGGTGCTCTTTCAGCAGCAATAAGCTACCCATCTCTCCTCACAAGTGATCTCCAAGTGATTTCAAGTAACATTTGTGGTTGGGGCATTCTATCTGTGATTGATAGAAAAAGTGTGTTTGTACACAAATGTCTGAATTCATCTCTCTTCTCCAGAGGCACAAAACCCATCTGTCTGACTCAGAGGCTTTGTGTAAATCTGCTGAGCACTGTGTCAGAGCTGGCCTCCCTTGCAGCATCTCTGTAATAAAAGGGGTTTTCATCAGTACACTGCATGAAGACTGGGCTCTTCTTCCAAAGTGGGAGCCAAGAATGCACTCAGGGAATTGCACCCAAAAAGGCCCTGTTGCCATGCCTGGGTTTTCCATGGGCTAAGGAGGATGTGCTCATAGGGTGAATGTGTGAGGGAATGAGGGCTGGATTCAGCCTTCACTTGTGGGTGCCCAGTGGCCCTGGAGAGGGTGAGTGCTCAAGAGGTATCTGCTGGGGGCTGTCTCAAATATTAGAGGGCTGGTGAGAGATGCCCATCCTTCTGGAAGGCAATATGGAGCCACCAGGTGAGCAGAGGGGATCTCCAGGGACAGCATGTGCCTGGGATGGACAATGAGTGGAGACTCCCAAAACCAAGTGGAGTCACCCAAAGTCAAGGGCCAAACCTAGCAATGCACAAAATCAGGGCTCTGCAATCTCAGGAGAGGCAGTGGGGACTCATCAGGCACAGGGTAGGCAGCCTCAAGAGCAATTCATGTCACCTACAATGAAAACCATGGCTGGATCTAATGGCACAGCTGACCCCATCCTGAGCCATTGGAAATGCCTTGTGATTGCTCTGAGCATCTTCCACAGCCACAGATGCCTGGGGAGGGAGTTGTCAGGTGCAGTGATGCTGGGCCAGCTGGCTCTACCCTGACCAGCACAGCCAGTGTGGAGTCGCCCTGGGGCCCCACAGCCTGCTGGCCCTGCAGAGCAGCACCGCCAACCTGGGGAGCACAGTGGAGGGGTGCAGGTTGGCTGGGCAGGCCAGCACAGACACACTGACCTGGGGAAAGGCTCTCTGGAGAAAAGAGATGTCTCTTGAGAAGAGCAAAGGAACAATTGCGTGCTTGCAGGGAGGAAGAAATGAAAAGCTGTTCTTATGTGTGTCAACTCAGGGCAGGCTGCTCTGTTGCTGGACACTTTCACTAACTGAATCTGTTCACTGTATCATACATTATTGTTCCTTCCCTTTCCTCTAACCATTTTCCCGTTTCCAGTTTCCAACCAATGTAGAGTAACCTTGGTGTTGTGTTTGAGAAAGCTGGCGAGTTGATGCAAGGTTACTCCAAGTGATACTGATGGATTAAATGGTGCAAAAGAAGACATCGTTTGTTCAGTCATATGAGAAGTTAACCACAAGTCTGCGTGGTGATTTGGTCAAAACCATAGGTCCCATCACAATGGCTTTTGTTGCCTTCCATGTCTGGAGTACCCATCTCACTCTGTTGTCAGAACCATGTGCAGCTTCCCATCAAGTGCATTACTACTTAGAGCTACATTTAGACTAACTTTAGATCTTAGGGTTAGTGCAACATGATTGCCTACAATCAGTCCTTAACCTCGTGCTATTACAGATGGTGTTTCTCTTGTAACTATAGTTTTGAAGATGGGTTGTGACTGATCTTCAATACCCGAGTTGTCCCATGGGCAGCATGAAAAGGCAGAACCTGTTAGGGACACATTTGGGGTGGGTTTTTTTCCAGTTATCAGTGTTCCCACAGTTAGCAGGTAACACCCCATCTCCCTGCAAGAGAAGACACCCAGGTCTTGCACATAACCCAGACCTCACTAATGGTTAACTTACTCTCTTCATTGTCTACAGCATCTCATGCTCCTTTTCCATGGGAAAAGAGCAGAGTCACCCATATTCATCCCTGAGCTGGATGTTTAACCGCAGCCTCACCTCCAGGACTTTGATGGGGTTTTATTTCTGTTTTAACAGGAATTCAGGCAGCTACTGACACAAACCCCTTATCTATGGGACTTCCCATGGCAGCTTGTCACTTATTTAGCCGCCTTACAACTTCTCACAAATGGGATTCCCCACTTCGAAGTATTCTATGAGAGAAGAGTCACTCTTGTGCAGCTGTTGTTTCGGTCGGCCACTCCATCGTTCTACTACCCCATACTTGGAGGTTGATACCACAGGCGAAAAGTCTACTGATCTTTGTTTGAAGCACACCAAGTTTGCAGTTCTTTGTTCTTCAAATGTGTTCCATTACCAAATTGCATTTCTCTGGGAAGGGGGAAAGCAGCAAACCAGTGGTTCAAACCAGCAAGGCTTGCTAGTCCAGTTGCAGCTCAGGTGGGGTGCACATTCCCTCTGCTGATAATTATTTCTGCTCCAGCAAGGATTTATTTCCAGCCTTCAGGTGTTTGCATGAGTCTGGAGGGTGGCCTAAAACAAAGGCCACCCTCTGGTTCTCTTTGTGCTGAGATAAATTCCACTTGCTTTGCAGCAGCTGTGGTCCATCACAGCCTACGTTCTTCCCTGAACCTTCTTCCCTGGTAGGAACTGATTGGTTGGTCACAATACAAGATGCAAGTAGAGTTCAATTTCTCAGAAGATGTTCTAGGCTACCAGACTAGAATGCACATAGGTGCCTTTGTCAAAATAAACACCTGTAGGTACGAAAAGAGGCTTCTAGGCTTAAATAGGGTCAAGTATGAAATGCAAAGAACACAAAACTCAAGGGTTTGAACCCAGACCAGAGCTGGCTCCTTCCCAGCAGGGGCTGTGAGGCACCACGGCCCTGGGCAGCCCTGGGGCCCCTCCTTCCTGCTCCCATCTACCCCCACCCCTCTACCCTCCTGCTGCTGGGCTGTGGGGGCAGAAGAAGGAGCTGCCTCGCCTGGGGCGCCAGTTTGGGTCCCAAGGTACCAGTGGCTTTGCAGCTGCTGCCTCCACTGCTGGCCAAGGACAGGCGCCTCAGAGCCACCGATTGCCCTGAGAGGCCTGACTTCCTGTGAGGTGGCATCTCCGCTGTCTGCAAGGGTCTGGGCAGGCACGAAGTGCAGAAATGACTCTGACTCCTTTCATTACCTCCCCATCTCTCTGAGGGACTGGAATGGCTTAGTGTCTGGGGTGGGAGGATGCAATGAGGGTCCAGATTCAACAAAAAGCCATTAAGGAGTGAGAAGATGACTTTCTCCAGAAGAGTCAGTACAATCCCAAAGATTCAGGGAAGAACCAAGAGCTTCAGAAACTACAAGCCTGAACCTCAGCTGACAGGAACCAGCAAACCGAGAGCATCCCTGGCTCACACCAGGATGCTCCAGGGAGGGAACATGGTCACCAACAGTCCCCACACCACATCCCTGAGAAGGACACCATGATGGCACACTGGACCCTGGGAGTGAAGTCAGGTCCTCACCTTGCAGTGCTCCCCAGCTCCCCAGCCTGGCAAGGCTCCCCTCACACAGCACTGCTCTCTCCAAACACCTCCTCCCACGCAGAGCACCAAGACGCTGTGGCCTCCACCTGTCCCTGCCACAGGGCAGCCCACCACTGTGACACGCTCCACCTCCCTCATGCCTCACAGAGGGTTGCCAGCCAACATGTGCCTCTGCAGCAGGGACACACAAGGGACACAACCAGACATGGCGGCAGACAGGTGACCCCCAGGGGCCCCAAAACAAACAAAGCCAACGCTCCATGCCTTCAATTTGCTTGTAGTCCTCCAAGACCTTGCAACAGCCCCTTCCTCTGAACACCCAGTCACAACCCTGGGCTTGGTCACTTCCCACCTCCAGGAAGCACAGAGCAAGTGTTCTCCCAGGGGCTCAGCAGGCCAGCTCTTGCTTCTCTCTTCTGCCTCACATGCCCTCAAGGCACTCCCCCAACCAGCCTCCCTACTGACTGGTCCTCTGGGGCTTCAGTGGAGGAGGCTGAAATTCTTTGGCACCACTCGCCCTCTCTCAGTCGTTGCTCAGGTGGCTCACCAATGAACACATGGAGGCACACACACACACACACACTGACCTGCACACACAGCATCAATGCACCAGCCTTAGACAAGCAGGCTTCCGACAAGGAAAATGGCACAAGGCTTCTGCTGCTCTCAAGCATTTGCATTCCCCTGTCTCAGCAAGGGCTGCCATTTCTCTCCCACGCAAAGCCTTGAGACAAACCAGCAGGCTTCAGCAGTGCACATGACACATACACAAGCCAGCAAAGGTTCAGCCTTCAGGGTCCCATATGGCACGGCACAGGGAGAGTCCGAGAGCACCAGTAAAGTCACCCACTGAAGGAGTTGCGGTGTGGGAGAGCCAAGCTTGTTAGTCCTCATTTTTGGTACAAGGAGTTCTCCTCTAAACCAGCACCAGGGGGCAGGCTGCAAAAAGGACCACTTCTCTCTCTTTCCTTAGGAAGCTATTGACTCCCAGTGCTCCACCCATTAGCACCTGGATTTCTCAGGGCTGCAGGGAGACGATGCCATCAGGGCCTCAGGGGGCACGAGTCAGAGAAAAAGAGTGGTCACAATGCAAAAGCTCAAGGAATCGCCTCTCAAAAATGGAGCAGAAACTCCAAAAACGCTCAGGTGGAAAAGGACAAGAATCACATGCTTCAAGCACTCAGGGTCAGCAAAGCTGGCCGAAAAGGCAGGAGCCTCATTGGAGGATGGCTGTGCTCACCACCACTCCCTTGGCTCCAGCTACTCGCAGCAACGCATCTAGAGCTAAGTGGGGCTCCTCACAACCACACAAAGCTCCGGCAAAAAACAGCGCCTTGCCCATGGCAGCAGTGTCAGCAACTAACAACACGAAACCTAGCACACTCATGCCTGCACATGGGCTGCTCTCTTGTTTCCCTGCTGCAGCACAGGAAGGTCACGCTCCAGCAGGACGGTGGAAGAACTTGCAGAGATGGAAACAGGAAGGAAGAGAGACCTGGGCTGCACATCCTTTGCAGAGCACTCTTGCCTGGGCTTTCCTCCTCAAAGGGACTCCTTGTCTAGGCAGATTGTGCACAAGAAGGCATCAGCCCCCCTTAGAAG
Source organism: Apteryx mantelli (assembly GCF_036417845.1). NCBI lineage: Eukaryota > Metazoa > Chordata > Aves > Apterygiformes > Apterygidae > Apteryx > Apteryx mantelli. Next base: position 16,174,267 of record NC_089988.1, read on the forward strand.
GCATCTCCCAAGAACACACCTGCCATCTCCAAAGGCCACCTCACCACAAGGCCTTCACTCCTCCAAAGAGCTGCCAGCATGCTAACACCCAGCCAGCAATGAGCAACCCCCACAGCCTCCTCCTCCCTCAGCAAACACTGCTGCAGAGGAAAGTTCTCACTAGGAAAAGCAAATGAGATGAAAGCGGGGAAAAAGCATGCCAGGTTTTCATCTCAGAGCAAGCAGAAACACTCTCGCCTTTAATCAGCATACTGCCTGCACATCCTGGCAAGAGCTGAGGAAACTCAAGGCCTGAACCTCAGCGCACAGAAGGCAGCAGGCTGCCAGAATACCTGGCTCACGCCACCAGGGCAGCCTGGGCCCTGCCAGCCAAGGCACCTCCTCACCTCGCAACGCTCCCCAGCTCCCCAGCCTGGCAGGGCTCCCCATGCACAGCACTGCTCTCTCCAGACAGGTCTTTCTGCACGCAGCACCAAGACATTGGGGCCATCATCTGTCCCAGGAAGCAGACCCACAGTGCTCTCCCAGGGGCTCAGCAGGCCAGCTCTTGCCTCTCGCTTTTGCCTCACATGCCCTCAAGGCACTCACCCAAACAGCCTCCCCACTGAGAGGCCCTTTGGGGCTTCAATGGAGATGGACCAGTCTCTTTGGCACCACTCCCCCCCCCCTCTGCATTTGCTCCGGAGGCTCACAAATGACCACATGGCAGCGCACACACGCACTGAGCAGCATGCACAGGGCCAGGGCACCAGTCCCACACAAGCAGGCTTCCAATGAGGAAAAGGGCATAAGGCTTCTGCTGCTCTCAAGCATTTGCATTCCCCTGTCTCACCAAAGGCTGCCATTTCTCTCCCAGGAAAAGCCTTGAGACAAGCCAGCAGGTTTCAACAGTGCGCGTGACACATGGAGAAGCCAGCCAAGGCTCGGACTCCAGGGTCCCACATGGCATGGCACAGGAAGAGTCTGAGAGCACCACCAAAGTCACCCACTGAAGGAGCTTGGGGTGTGGCAGAGCAAAGCTTGTTAGTCCTCAGTTTTGGTACAAGGCGCTCTGCTCTAAACCAGCACCAGGGGCAGGCTGCAGGAAGGACCACTTCTCTCTCTTTCCTCAGCAAGCAATAGACCCCCAATGCTCCACTCATTGGCACCTGGATTTTTCAGGGCTGCAGGGAGACAATCCCATCAAGGCCTCAGGGGGCACGAGTCAGAGAAAAAAGAGTGGTCACAATGCAAAAGCTCTAGGAATCTCCCCTCAGTGTGGCGGCACTCCCTGCGCACAGCACTGCTTTCTACAGACAGCTCTTCCCATGTGCAGCACCAAGACACTGGGGCCATCGCCTGTCCCCACCTCAGCCAGCTCCACCACGGTGACACACCGCACCCCTGTCCTGCACCTCACAGAGAGTTGCCAGCCAAGACATGGCTGTGCATTGGGGACACACAGGGCACAGCACCACACATGGCAGCAGCCAGGGCACCCCAGAGGGCCCCAGATAACACACAGACCCTTTCTCCAGTCTTTCCAATTGCCTCTAGTCCTCCAGGGCCTTGCAACAGGGACTTCCTCTCAACAGCCAGGCACAGTCTGGATCCTCTTCAGTTCCCACCTCGAGGAATCAGAGGACAAAGATGCCGTTCCGACCTTGATGGAAAATCTCACAACCCCTGACGTTTAGATGAGGCAGAATTTCTATAGCACACAAACACTGCAAATCAGAGATTACTAACACCACTGCTCACACCAGTGCTAGATTCATTTAGCAGCCTAAATATTCGAGCTGGACTCCCTGGCCACCCGTAGCAGGTTTTAAGAACTGCAAAGTCAAACTCCATGTCTACGTTTACCAGAGAACATCGTCCTCATTTGAAATGTAGCACTACGAACTCATGATGATGGAGTACAATAACATTTGTGTCAGAGGGTGTGGAACATTATCATCTACTTCTGCTTGATTTATGAGTTGCATTTCTGTATTGCTGTAGAACTCTGCAGGCCTCATTCCCTCCTCTGGGCACACTCAGTAAAACCTGAAGTGACCTCACAACCAACATCCAAGCCTTGCTCCTGCTACTGGCCCATCAGGTCCTCGGGCAGAAGTGACCTCATCCTCACCAGCCAAGCCACGTGCCTCCTGCTGGCCTGTCAGCTGCTGACACAGAACCAATTTGACACTGGTGATTTCCTGGCACAGCTCTCGCACACAGCCGTGACCTCCCTGCCCACACCCCGGCCACGCGGCTGCTGCCCCCTGCAGCTGCCCCTGCCCTGCCCCAAGGCTGAGGCAGCTCCTGAGCGGCCTCCCTGCCTCACCCTGGGGCCTCACAGCCATCAGTGCAGCCCCGCCCTCCTGCCCTGGCCGGCCAATAGGAGGGCAGCACTGGGGGCAATGCCATGGCAATGCTGTGGCCCTGCGTGACCCCTGCAGGCAGCCCCCTCCCCTCCCCCCCGGTGGGGCACCATGTTGTGGGCAGCAGTGCAGGGCAGTGCGGGGTGTCGCAGGGCCTGGGGGCAGCACGGCCCTGTGTGCCTGGGGGGACCTGCTGCTGCCCCTTCAACTACTCAGCTGGAAGTGACCTCACAAGCACCATTCCAGCCACAGGTCTCCTGCTATCCAATCAGTTAATTACTAAAAAATGACCTCATCAGCACTGCCCCCCCACGGCTCAGAGAAAAATTTCTGGGATCAGCAGGGACTTGTGGGGTGGCGATGGCACCCCCACCTCTTTCCAAGCTGCTCTCCCAAACAGGCTGTCCCTTGGGTGCAGAGGTCTGACCCTCATTTGCAGGAGGACAGGGGTTGTGGTCTTGTGAGGACAAGATCTCTGAGCCTAAAGCATGCTCTAAGTGGGAAGTATAAATGGATCCACAGGGAAGGAAGAGAGGTTCTCCCAAACAAGGAGACACCTTGGGGTTATTACAAGGCGAAGGATTCATTTCCAACATGGGCATTTCCAGCAGGCTCTTGAGAGCCCCACGGGAGCTGCAGGACACCCCAGCCTCCAGGACACAGGACCCCTTTCGTGCCAGAGCCAGATCCCAAAGGGGGACCCACTCCCAGGGAAGCTTGGTTCTTGATTTCCCCCTGCCATGAGGGGATGGAGCTGGCCCCACAGGAACCTTGGGACTCAGGGCAGCTGCAGCTGCAGGACCCAGGAGTCCTGTCTGCCACATTGTCTATCCCTTGAGCCAGGCAGGACCCTCAGGCAGGACTCTTGTGGCAGCCCCCAGCCCTGTTCAGTCACCCCCACAGCCAAGGAACCACAGCCATTGTTGCAGTTAACAGTCACTGTGCAACATCTCAGGAAGAAGCTCCCAAAGCCCTTACCCTTGGTGGAGAGCCACAGCAGCATTGGGAACAAGGATTTGTGGTGAAGGCTGATGGTCTTGGTCCATCAGTCCTCCATCTCGCTTTCCCTCTTGCCCTCAGCTCACCTGTCCATCTGGGGAAAAATGACGCTCTTCCTGTCTCATTACCCTAAAACTCCTCTCCAGCATGTCCCTGCTCCTCTGCCTGTTGGTGAGGGGCCCCAGCATCGTCCCGCTGCCTCCTGTCCCCACTTCATGCCGTGGAGCAGCTCTGAAGGGCAGAGGTGGGGAGCATGTGAGCAGTGCCCAGCAGTGCCTGGGCATCGCAGGGAAGCACCAAAGAGACCTCCCTGTGGTGCGGCACATCTCACTGTGACCTCAGCTTGTGTCGTCTGGGGGCTCAGCAGGTCACCGCCATGGAGATGCAGCACCCAGGAAGAAAGCAGAGAGATTTCCCCTCGTGTCCTGGAAAGCAGTCCTTCTCCATGTCTCAGTTTGTCAGGGCATAAAATAGGAGTCACACATCACCACCATGTGCCAGTGGTGGGGTGGCCTGTGGTGGGGACAGGCGGTGGCCCCAGGGTCTTGGTGCTCAGAATGGGAGGAGATGTCTGGAGAGAGCAGTGCTGTGCGTGGGGAGCCCTGCCAGGCTGGGGAGCTGGGGAGCGCTGCGAGGTGAGGAGGTGCCTTGGCTCACAGGGCTCAGGCTGCCCTGGTGGCGTGAGCCAGGGTTGCTGGCAGCCTGCTGCCTTGTGTGCGCTGAGGTTCAGGCCTTGAGTTTCCTCAGCTCTTGCCAGGATCTGCACCTAGATATCCCACATAGACTGTGAAATACATAGAAATATGCAGCTTAGAGTATTTGGAGTAGAAGAGGTCATCTTTCAGAAAGGGTTCCTTGTTGGAGATTCTTGAAGTTAACACTTCTGGGATCTGTCCAACCACAAGATTTTTTTTAGGCATAGCAGGCAAGTTTTTTAGGCTAGAGGCATAGCAGTTGCCTCCCTCTCCTATTAGCAAAGGCTAATGGGGATACTACCCATATCCATATTTGGTGCAGACACTCTTTTCTTCTCATGTGGCAGGACCCTAGAAACTCTTTGCTTATAATGCAGTAGTATCCCCCAATTAGCCCTTACTTAACCATCCAATTAACCCCCCTCCAATCCAGTGAATTCTGGAGAGGGTCTTGAGCTCTTCCTGCTGAAGGCCTCGCTGTTTCGGGACTCTCCCTGCTGCACCCTGCACACTGCGCACTGTCCTGGGCTCTGACACAAGACATCCAGGGGCTGACATCCAGCAGGAGGCCTCAGAGAGCACTTTGGATCATGTGGGACTTTTCCCACGCACACAGTTAACAAGGAAATGGTCTTGCCAAGGTGCAGCACTCAGAGGTGCCCTTTCAAGCAGCAGTGCCACAGTTAGCACTGGGCAAAATAAGGGAAAATTCCAAAGACAAAGTATTTCTTCAGAAAAGAATTGGCCTTTAAAACACTTCTCCCAGATGTGCAGTGACTACAGTGAGTAGTGATGCTCCAGCACTTGCCTGCAAGTCAGCAGGAAATACTTCACGGGTCATAGCTGAGAATCATCTTGCAAAGCTGAAGTTGTTTTGTGCAGATAACTTGCAAGCCCCCTCAGAATGATGTCCCTCACCTTTCCACATTCTCCTCTCTTCTCTAAGGCAGTCATTTCTGACCTGACATTTCAGGTGTCCAACTCAGCTGAGCACGTTTTGCACTGTGTCCCTGAGCTGGTTGAGGCCTGCAGGTTCTGGAGCTCCTGCCTGATCAGCTCAGGCACAGCCGGGGCATCAGCTCACTCGTGGACTCTTCTTTGCAAGTGAAGCCCCTCTGCGATGAAATCGGAAATGTGGATCTGAGGCCGATTTGGACAAAAGTCCCCTGTTGGCAGTGAGGTGTGGATAAAAGGAAGTGAGGGTCAGTTCCTTGTAGGGTGGTGCAGGGCTGTCCCAGCAGGCCCTGCACAGTTCAGCTCACCTACCCATCATCCAACTGTACATTGGAGCCTGCAGAATGACTCCTTCTTGGGATCACACTATAAAAAAACCCTCTGGCTGGTACTAATACATCATGTGCTAATTTGGGAAGGTTGATCTGGCAAAGGAAGCCTCCAGATAATGTCCATGGTGTCTCTGGGCCACAGGGGCAGCACGCTGGGCTTGGAGGAGAGCTAGGTGTGGAGCTGTGCACTGCTTGGTGGGAGGTCTGCTCTGGAGGGCTAGTCCTGAGTGGGGTGGCCATGAGCCGTGCCTGCCTGCCTGCCGGCCATGGGCTGATGGGGTGGCTGCAGCAGAGGTGCCCTCGCAGCCAGCACCCAGATGGGTCCCTGTCACCTGTGTCACCCCCTCCCCTCCCCAGGCCAGTCGTTTCTGCTGGGTGGACTCTCTGAGGCGCTGGGTGACATCCCAAAGCCTGCTGGCCAGCACATCTGCTGCGGGCCAGTCAGGCAGCTGCAGTGGAAGTGACCTCACAATCAACACTGCAGCCATGTCCCCTTTGCCTGCCTCTCCCCATCCTCCTGCCCATATAGCATCTCTGGTGGGATGAGTGGTGGTGTGATTCTTTTCTTGTCCTCAGAATGGCTCCTGCCAGAACCGAGCCAATGAGGTTCCTGTACAAGAGGTGACCTCACCACCAACACTGCACATGTGTCACTTGATCTTTTTCTCTCCTGCCCTCTTCTGAGTTGTCCTCTCTTCTGTGCCCCACATTCAACATCCTGGTCGTGTCCCTTTACTGGCACCTCCCTCTCCCTTATCCCTGTGGAATTACTTACACTTGATAGGACAACACACATGGCAGGATGAAACTGGGCTCCTGGGGAAGGCAGGCAGGGACGGTGAGGAGGTGCAGGTGTGCTCTGTGCAAAGGGGTGGCTGGAGTGCACAGGGCTTTGCCTTGGAGCAGGTGATGAGCCAGTTGAGACCTTGTAGTAAGGATAAGAGGACACATGAGTCTGGGTGACATTCTGGTAGGTGTTTCGGCTCATTCAGGATCTGCTTTGCAGGACCCCACAGGAGACTTCCCTGGAGGGCAGAGGGGCCATGAGGCCTCTGTAAAGACAGACTAGGCAGAGGAAGAGAGCACAGAGAGGCAGAAGAAGAGAGAGGAGACATGTCAGTTTGAACACAGTAGTTCCTCAGAACCAAGTTTCTCCATTCAGAGTGTTGGCAGGAAACATAGCATGAAGAATAACATATACATCTATATATACATGTAAACTCCCATAGAGTAATTTCTGTAGTGCATGCATATGGTGCTGCCAATAAAAGAGAAAAAAAATGTTCATTACAACTGATAAAGAAGGTTTGAAGATCTGAAAATGAAGTTTTTTTTTTTCAGTTCTTGCATAGAGCTATTTTTTGCATAGATTTCACCCAATGACGAAAACTTTACATTCAGGCCTTTATAGACACATATAGAGGTTATTGCTGCCTGAGATGCCCTGTGTAGCTGTGTTGCCATGTGGCACTAGGAAATGTGAGCCAGGAACTATGGGAGCCTTTTTGGAGCATTGGCTGGTTCCCAGGAGAAGCATCTCAAGACCTCTCAGTGGGACAACTTTTTTCTTTCCATTGACTAGAAAGAGAAGTGCAGACACCTGGGTTAGCCAGAGTCATCTGCACTGAAGGGGTCTGGTATTGGGTGAGCTAATTCCCATCCCTGTTGTTGCCTAAAACGGAGTCGCACTTCATGACCATGCAGGGAATGAAAAGGGTTTGTGGCTAGATGCGTAGGGACTCCCATAAGGCATCACTGTAATACAGGTACGTGGAGATTGGTGCAATTTCGGCCATTGATAAATAGAGTGTTTTCACTGAAGCTGATCAGGCTGCTTTCCTCTAGCAGTTGTGAGAGCTCGACATCTCATGGTGTGACTCGCTGTGTGCAAAGATTGAGGAGCGGCAAGGAAGATCCTGGGCAGGGAGTGGTTGAGGGCAGTGGACTTGTGCGAGACACAGAACTATCTTTTTTAATAGTGTAGGCCTTATTATAGAAGAAAACTTTAGAAAAATGACAATAAAAAAGGAACAAGAAAGAAATTAGATAATTATCTAAAGTAAAAAAGAAAAAGATGTTAGACTTTTCAGCATTACAAAGTTCTTTGTGTTCTTATTTTTCTTATTATCATTGTTTTCTTATTTTCTTCTTTTTTCTTCTTATCTTTTCTGTTTGGTTGTTTTTTGAAACACTGGTCTTTTGGGGATATTCTTTTCTTTCTTTTTTTGAAAGGGAAAGTTATTTTCAGAGCTGGGGTGGGATGCACTCACAGGGTCATGGATGGCTGTTGCCATTGCAGGTGCCCTGGTCCCCTCTGCCCAGCCTCCCTCTGCAACTGCAAGGGGCTCCGGTCTCCTGCAGGTCCCCTGCGAGAGCTGCCAGGCCCAGGCAGGTGCCTCAGAGACACCGGGGCCTCTCCAAGCGCCCCTGGGTGCTCGTGGCTGGACCCCTGAGCTCTGCCTGGAGAGCTGAAGAACTGTTTTCAAAAACAGGAGCACACTTTCCTCAGCTCAAATGATTGGCTCATTTTAATGTCTATGTTTTCCTATAATGAAAAAGTGGAAATCTTCAGGAAGGGTATGAATCTGAGGAGAAGAAATATCATTCTGCCCTTGGCCTTGTGTTTCCACTGCTCTATCATGCTGTGGATGTAATCTCAATAATCTCTCACATATTTCCACATGTCCTGATAAAATTTTTCATTTCTGAAGTCATCTTTGCATCAGACTATCTGGAAATATGCACTTTCCATAGTTTCCCAGTTTCCTCCTCCCCTTGCTCTTTATCATTCAGGTACCTCTCAACTCTCCAGTTGCTGCTCTGAGCTGCTGGAGCCTGAAGCTTGCCTCGTCTTTCAGCAGTCTCCTTGTCTCTTTAGCCACCTCCTTCGTTGTGTTTCTTGCCTATCCTTTCCTATCTATCTGTGGAAAACATTTCAAGGAAGGTTATGCCTTGTGGGCAGCGTATCTCACTGGAGGTAGCTTGGACTTGACATACAGCTGATGAGTGGTTTTTTTATATCTTTTATTAAACTGTTCCAAATAATATTTTGTTTGCTTGCAATTAAGGAAAAAACCCTTCTGTGTCTGCTTGTAGCTAGTTCTCTAAGGAAAGCAGGTGGGAATTGGTGCACATGAGCTGTAACATTCAGCTACAGCCTTGAGTGGAAAAAGGTTTGGTTTCCACAAGAGTGATGTGAAGTCCCCAGTGGCTGCTGAGGGCAATGGCAGGGCTGGGGAGCTGGGGAGGAAGGTTCTCCACACATGTCTCCTATCAAATATACTGCTTTGCCTACATGTCCAGACTTCATTAGCAGACACTGTGGGTCAATATCAGTTGGAGAATGTGGGTGTGACTTATTCTGAAAACAGAAGAATCAAGAATGCTTGAGAAGCAGACGTCTTTCTTTTCAGGTGCTCATTGAAATCTGCCTAATTTCAATACACTCCTGAAAACTTTTCAATTAACCCCACAAGAACTGACAAACTGAAGAAAGTCATGGAAAGAGGCATGGCTCCTTCGGGTTTTTTTTTTGCATTTTAATGACCCTCCGCGCCCACGAACCTCAGGTGCAGGAAGAGACTGAAGAAAAATCTCAAGAAGCAAATCCCAAGTTTCTTGGAGCGTTAATGGGTCCCACAGAGGGCCATTACCAAGAAACTTTCCTCAGGGGCTGATTAGAGCCGAAAGTTGGAGGCCCTGATTGCAGGTAGGCAAAGGCAATGTGAGGGTGGCTGTGATGCCAAGTCAACCTTGATGTGTGTTATCGAGCAGAGTGAGCAGGCACTGACAGCCAGTCCCTGGGTAGGGTGATGCTTTCCATCCTGCATTGCTCAGGGCTCTTCCTGGGGGCAGTGTGAGGGTGAGGGTGCACAATGCCAAGTTAAGGACCATGATACTACAAGGGACAAGGAGGCAGCAAGGCCACAGTGCTTTAAGGAATGGCATCTTCTTGGGGGCCTCAGTGGCAGAGACACCAGCCATAGCCAAAAGGACAAAACCTAGCTGTGTTGGAAGCTTTCAGCCCTGGCAGTGCCCTTGGCCATCTCCACCACAGACTGTCCTATGCTTTCCCACGCCTGTGCCTCTTTCCCTGCAGGCTGTACACACCCAAGCTGCTTCCCCACCTTGCTCTCACTCTCCTGATGTCTTCCTGTCCTCCCTTGCTTTTCCTTGAAACAAAAAGCTGTGGGCTGAACACAGACTCCCTCTGGGTGACCTGTTGTACCATAGCACTACCTTATGCGTGACATTCTTTTGACCTGAAGTCCAGTCTGAATCTCTCAAGATGCAGTTTGTGGATCTTTCCCCTTCTCATGCTATTTCCCACTGCCAAGAAAAGCTCTATCATCTCTGAAACCACCCTTCAAGCAGTCCTAGGCTCCTACTCTACTGCCCTTTGCTTCCACTTCAGCAGGCTAAAGAAACCCAGATCCCTCAACCTCTCCTCATGGATGGGTTTATTCCCACCTAGGCACAGGACTTTACACTTCTCTTGTAAATCTTCATGATGTATCTGTTGTCCGAATCACACGAGTTTCTCAAGATCCTTCGCGACCAAAGCTCTTCTGCGTCAAAACAAAATACAAACAACCAAACAACCAAACAAACCAAAACAGTGCCAATGAGTTAAGGGTGAGTAGGGGTGGGGTGGGCTGTTTGGGAAGGGATCAGAATGATAAAAGAGACAGCCTTGAGTGGGGGTGAAGAAAAAGGAATTTGAAAGTGAAGCCAAGGATTGATCAAGGCTGTTTGGGGGATTCCTGCCAAGAAGCCCTGCATCTGAATAATTCTGAGTGGAGGAGGACAATAAAGCTGGCCTGCTTCCACTGTCACAGGGCACCTGCGTGCTTTCCCTGACATCCACAAGAGAAGATGGAGAGTGGCAAGAATCATGAACTCAATCAGGGCGGAAGGGACCTCAGGAGGTCTGTAGGCCAATCTCCTTGCTCACAGCAGGGTCATCTCTGGTGTCAGACAAGGTTGCTCTGGGCTTCATCCAGTGTGGTCTTGGCAACCTCCAAGGCAGGAGACTGCACAGCCTCTCTGGGCAACCACTTCCAATTCACCATCCTTGTAGTTGAAAAGCTTCTCCTTATCTCCTGATGAATACCTCTTCTTCCGACCTATGTCCATTGTCTCTTGTCCTCCCACCATGCACCCTGGTGAAGAGCCTGGCTCCATCTTCTTGAGGACCTCCTTGTAGCCATTGGAAGGGTGCTATGAGATCCCTCCAAAGCCATCTCTTCTGCAACTTGAACCAGACCCATTTCCTCACAAAGCAAGTGCTCCAGTTCTTTGACTACTGTTAGGGCCCTCAGCCAGACTCGCTCCCAGTTATCAACCTCTGTCTTGTTCTGGGAACCCAAACCTCGATGCAGGGTTCTAGATGGTGTCTAATGAATACTGACTAGAAGGCGATCACCATTTCCCTCCACCTCCTGCCTGTGCTCCTGCTCATACAGCCCACGATGCTTCTGGCCTTCTTTGCTGCCAGGGAACACTGCTGCCTCATGTTTTGCCTCCTGTCCCCTGGCACCCTCATGTCCTTTTCCACAGAGCTGCTCCCCAGGCCCTCAGGCCCCAGCCTGTGACACAGTGGGGCGTTGGTTTATCGCAGGTGCAAGCCCTGGCATTTGTCCTTGTTGAATTCCATGATGTTCCTGACAGCCCATTCCTCCTGCCTGTCTAGGTCCCTCTGAATGGCAGCCCTCAAGCATACGAGTGCCCCCCCCAACACCCCCACCTCCAGTTAGGGGTCATCTACAGGCATGATGAGTGTTGCATCCTCCGTGTAAGTTAAACAGATGATAAACAGGACAAGTTCCTGGAGAGACCCTCGGGTGCTGCACTTCTCCCTGGCCTCCAGGAAGAGTACTACCCATTCACCACTGCCCTCTCACCCTCTGATCATCCAAGTAGCTTTTTACCCATCCGGTTGTCTACTCTTGTAGCCTGAAACCTTCTAACATGCATGCATGTATATTGTGGGAGACAGTGTCAAACACCTTGCTAAAGTCTAAATAAAGGACATTTACTCTTCCCCATCCACAAATAGAGGGTTTTTTTTTTTTAATCATAGAGGTCAATCAGGTTGATTAGGCACAATTTGCCCTGGGTAAATCCATGCTAACTGTTCCCAGGCATTTTCTTCTCCTTCATGTGCCCAGAAATGTGATCTGAGAGGATTCACTGCATGACTCACTTCTCACCAAAGGGAGGCTGAATGGCCTGCAGCTCCCCAGGTTGCTCTTGTGGCCTTTTTGGAAGATGCATGTAACAATTGCCTTTCTGCAGTCGTTGGGATTTACCTGATCTCCACAACCTTTCAAAGATGATAGCAAGTGTCCTTGCGGTGACAGCAGTCAGCTCTCACAGTATCCCTGGCTGCAGCCCCTCTGACCTCATTGACTTGTACAGTTTGAGTTCTCACAAGTAATCCCTCATGACCCTCGTCCACTTTTGGCTGCTTTTCTCCTCTGGAGTCCTGACTCAAGGCACAACAGCCCAGAAGACCTTGCTTGTGGAAACGGAAGCTAGCAGGGGGTTGAGTTGCTCAGACCTATCTGCATCTGCTGCTGCAAGATCCCCTGTCCCATTTAGCAGTGAGGCCACATTTTCCTTTCTATTCGTTCATTCTTATGGAAGCAGTAGCAGCTCATCTTCATGCCCTTGACATCCCCTGCAAGTGTCAGTGCCAGGGGAGCTTTTTCTTCCCTGACACCAAGCCTATGACCCTGGACAATATTTCTAAATGCCTCCTTTGCCTCTCCCTTCTTGCCCTTCTCTATGCTGCCCTATCACCCTGGAGCTAAGGTGCGAGGTCCCTGTTTAGCCAAGTTGGTCCCCTGAGATAGCTGCTAGTTTTACTGAGTGTGGGGATGGATCATCCTTGTACCTGGCAGGTGCTGTCCTTAAAGACCTGCTGGCTTTCCTGAGCTCCTGGGCCCTTGACAGCTGCCTCCCGTGGGTTCCCCCCACCAGTCCCCTGAAGAGGCCAAAATCTGGTCTTTTCAAGTCCATGGTCTCTACTCTGCCACTGTCCTTCCTCACTCTCCCCAGGATCTAGGAATCGACATTTTCATGGTCATGGTAGAGAAGGCTGACACTTACTATCCCATCCCTGATCAGTTCCTCCTTGTTTGAAATTTTCACATACAAGAAAGCATCACGCTTCTCATCCCATCTGGCAGCAGTGTGAAGAAGTTGTCCCAAGAGCAAGAAGAGGAGCAACATGGACAGGAGGGGAAACAAACAGCAACACCATGATCCTTCTGCCAAAGGAGGCAAGGAGAGAGAGACAGAGGGGGCTGGGAAAGCCTTCAGCTTACCCAGGTGGGCATGCCGCCTCACAGACAACGACATTGCAGGGCAATGGTGGAGCAAATCCTCCTGGAAACCATCTCCAAGCATATGAAGGAGAAGGCCTGGAAGAGGCAGCATGGGTTGACCAAGGGGAAATGGAAAGCATGCCTGACCAACCTGATTGCCTTCTGCCATAAGATGAATGCCTGCGTGCACAAGGGGGATTTTGCAGGGATTTTGTGAACCTTCACTTTAGCAAAGCCTTTGGCACAGTCCCCCAGAGTCTCCTTGGAGCCAAATTGTTGAGCTCTGCCCTGGATCAATGGACCAGAAGGCAGGTGGAAGATTGAATGGGCCATCAGGCTGAAACACTGTGATCAGCAGTACAAGTTCCAAGTGGCAGCCAGTTCCTGGTGGCATCCCTCAGTGATCAACATGTGGGGCAGGACTGTTTACCATCATTATGAATGGCCTGCACAGTGGATGGAGTAACTCTTAGCACCCTTGTGGCCAATGCATAAGTGGGGGGAGCCCCTGGGCAACCTCATCTAGTTCCCTCTGCATTGACCAGGGTGGCTGGGACTAGGTGATGTCCAGAGGTCTCGTCCACCCTAAGCGCTGTGATTCAGTGAACCGTTCCCTGGAGTGCTCTGTAAAGACAGAATAGTGAAAGGAAGAAGAAAGGCCAGAGAGGCAGAAGAAGAGAGCTGAAACATGACAGTTAAAATAAAGTAGTTCCTCAGAACAAAGTTTCTCCATTCCGAGTGTTGGTAGCAAAGGTATTTTGATGAATAATGTGTGTATATACATACATACATACATATATATATACTCGCACAGACAGGCTAATTCCTGTAGTGCATGAAAATGGTGCTGCCAATTAATAAGAAAGAAGAAAAAATATTTGGCAATGGTAAAAACTGTGTGAGGGTTTGGCAATGAGGGTTTCTTGTCAATTGTTAAGAGATGGGAATCGGGGCTGCCAGAGTTAGACATTTCCACCTCTTGCACATAACCATTGTCTGATGAGACAATCTGTAATGCTGGAATCAGTCTTCCTTCAGTGCTTAGAGAAGGCGCATTGGTGATTATTTTAGTCTACTTCAATGAACATGATGAAAGAGTGGAAACCTTCAGGAAGGGTATTAATCGCAGGAGAAGAAATATCGATCTGCCCTTGACCTTGTGTTTCCACTGCTCTGTCTTTTAGGCTGTGGATGTAATCTCAGTGATCTCTCACATATTTCCACATGTCCTGATTAAATTGGTCATTTCTAAAGGCATCTTTGCATCAGACTCTCTGGGCATATGCACTTTCCATAGTTCCCCGGTTTTCCTTTTCCCCTTGCTCTTTATCCATTCAGGTACCTCTCAACCCTCCAGGTGCTGCTCTGAGCTGCTGGGAGTCTGAAGCTTGCCTCATCTTTCAGCAGTCTCCTTGTCTCTTTAGCCACCTCCTTTGTTGTGTTTCTTGTCTATCCTTTCCTATCTATCTGTCGAAAACATTTCAAGGAAGGTTATGTCTTGTGGGCAGTGGACCTCACTGGAGGCAGCGTGGACTTACCATAAAGTTGAGGAGTGCTTTTTTGTATCTTTTATTAAACTGTTCCAAATTATAATTTGTTTGTTTGCTCTTAAGACAAACCCTTCTGTGTCTGTCTGCAGCTAGTTCTCTAAGGAAAGCAGGTGGGAATTGGTGCCCATGAGCTGTAACATTCAGCTACAGACTTGAGTGGCAAAAGGTTGGATTTTCACAAGAGTCATCTGAAGTCCCCAGTGGCTGCTGAGGGAAATGGCAAGGCTGTGGAGCTGGCGAGGAAGGTTCTCCATACAGGTCTCCTGTCAAACATACTGCTTTGCCTACATGTCCTGACTTCATTAGGAGACACTGTGGGTCAGTATGAATTGGAGAATGTGGGTGTGACTTATTCTGGAAACTGAAGAATCAAGAAAGCTTAAGAAGCAGACATCTTTCTGTTTCAGGTGCTCATTGAAATCTGCCTAATTTCAATACACTCCTGCAAACTTTCCAATTAATCCCACAAAAATTGATGAACTGAAGAAAATTATGGAAAGAGGCATGGCTGCTTATGATTTTTTGCCTTTTAATGACCTCTTGGGTGTATTTAGTGCTGAGCCCATGAACTTCAGATGCTGAAAGGAGGCTGAAGCAACTTCTCAAGAAGTTAAAGTCAGAAGAAGTGGGTCCCACTGAGGGCATTAACAACAGAGGCTCCCCAGGGGCTGATTAGAGCTGAAAGTTGGAGGCCCTGATTGCAGGTAGGCAAAGGCAATGTGAGGGTGGCTCTGATGCCAAGTCAACCTTGATGTGTGTTATCAAGCAGAGTGACCAGGCACTGACAGCCAGCCCCTGGGAAGGCTGATGCTTTCCCTCACGCATTGCTCAAGGCTCTTCCTGGGGCCAGTGTGAGGGTGAGGGTGCACAACGCTAAGTGCAGGACCATGATATGGCACCTCCTGGGCTCCCAAGGGTCAAGGAGGCAGCAAGGCCACAGTGCTTTAAGGAATGGTGTCTTCTCATGGGCCTCAGTGTCAGAGACACCAGCCATGGCCAAGAGGACAAAACCTAGCTGTGTTGGGAGCTTTCAGCCTTGGCAGTGCCCTCGACTCTCTGCACCACAGGCTGTCCTGTGCTTTCCCATGCCTGTGCCTCTTTCCCTGCAGACTGTACACACCCAAGCTGCTTCCCCACCTTGCCCTCACTCTGGGATCTCCCCACCTCTCCTGATGTTTTCCTGTCCTCACTTGCTTCTCCTTGAAACACAAAGGCAGGGGCTGATCACTGACTCCCTCTGGGTGACCTGTTGCACCTCAGCACTACCCTACGAGTGACATTCTTTTGACCTGAAGTCCAGTCTGAACCCCTCAAGATGCAGTTTGTGGCTCTTTCCCCTTCTCGTGCTGTTTCCCTATACTAAGAAAAACTCTTTCATCTCTGAAAGCACTCTTCAAGCAGTCACAGGCTCCTACTCTACTGCCCTTTGCCTCCACTTCAGTAGGATAAGGAAGCCCAGGTCTCTCAACCTCTCCTCATGGATGGAGTTATTCCCACCGAGTCACAGGATTTGACACTTCTCTTGTAAATCTCCATGATGTATCTGTTGTCCGAATCACACACACACACACAAAAAAACCCCCAACCAACCAACTAACCAACCAAACAAAACAAGCCAGCGCTAATGAGTTAAGGGTAAGGTGGGGTGGGGTGGGCTTTATGGGACAGGATCAGGGTGGTAAAAGAGACAGACTTAGAAGGAATGGAAGAAAAAAAACAAGGAAATTCCAAAAGAAGAAAAGGATTGATCAGGGCTGTCTTGGGGATTCCTGCCAAGAAGCCCTGCATCTGAAGAATTCTGGCTAGAGGAAGACAAGAAGTCTGCCTGCTTCCACTGTCACAGGGCACCTGTGTGCTTTCCCTGACATCAACAAGGGAAGATGGAGAGTGGGAAGAATCATGGACTCCTTCAGGGTGGAAGGGACCTCAGGGGGTCTCCAGCCCAATCTGCTTGCTCACAGCAGGGTCAGCTCTGGGGTCGCAGCAGGTTGCTCTGGGCTTCATCCAGTCTGGTGTTGGCAGCCTCCAAAGGAGGAGACTGTACAGCACTGTCAGGGCAACAAGTTCCAATGCATCCTCACAAAGCAAGTGCTCCAGCTCCCTGACTGTTGTGATGGCCCTCAGCAAAACTTGCTCCCAGTTATCTACCTCCTTCTTGTTCTGGGAACCCAAACCTGGATGCAAGGTTCTACATGTGCTCTAATGAATACTGACTAGAAGGTGATCACCATTTCCCTCCACCTCCTGCCTGTGCTCCTGCTCATACAGCCCACGATGCTTCTGGCCTACTTTGCTGCCAGGGAAGGCTGCTGGCTCATGTTTTGCCTCCTGTCCCCCAGCACCCTCACATCCTTTTCCACAGAGCTGCTCCCCAGGCCGTCAGGCCCCAGCCTGTGACACAGTGGGGTGTTGGTTTATCGCAGGTGCAAGCCCTGGCATTTGTCCTTGTTGAATTCCATGAGGTTGCTGACAGCCCATTCTTCCTGCCTGTCTAGCTCCCTCTGAATGGCAGCTCTCATCTATAGGCATGATGAGTGTTGCCCCTTCCATGTCACTGATACAGATGATAAACAGGACAAGTTCCTGGAGAGACCCTGTGGTGCTCCACTTCTCCCTGGCTTCCAGGAAGAGTACTACCCATTCACCACTGCCCTCTGAGCCTCTGGTCATACAAGCAGCTTTTTACCCATCTGGTTGTCTACTCTTCTAGACTGTAATATTCTAACGTGCATGCAAGAATATTGTGGGAGACAGTGTCAAACACCTTGCTCTAATCAAGTTGAAAGACATTTTCTGCTCTCCAACCACAAATACAGCTATGTAATCCTAGAAGTCAATCAGGTTGGTGAGGCACAATTTATCCTGGCCAAATCCATGCTGACTCTTCCCTATCACCTTCTTCTCCCTCATGTGCCCAGAAATGAGTGGACTCACTCCATGACACACTCCTCAACCCATTGAGGCTGAACAGCCTGTCGTTCCCTTGGTGGCACTTTGGGCCTTTTTTGAAGATGGATGGAATATTTATGTCTAACTTTCTGCAGTTATTGGGACCTCACCCCCATCTCCATGACCTTTCAAAGATGACAGAGGGCAGCCTTGCTCTGACAGCTCTCTCAGCGTCCTTGGGTGCAGCCGTTCCAGTCCCACTGACTTGTAGGGCTGGTGTTCTTGCAAGTCATCCCTCACTCAGCCCTCATGCACTGTTGGTAGCTTTTCTCGTCTGGAGCCCTGACTCTAGGCACAACAGCCCGGGAGGCCTTGTTGGTGAAGATGGAAGCCAAAAAAGCACTGAGCTCCTCAGATCTACCTACATCTGCTATTACTACATTCTCTGCCCCCTTCAGCAAGGAGCCAACATTTTCCTTTTATTCTTTACTGTTCCTGAAGCAGTAGCAACCCTTCTTCATGCCTTTGATGTCCCCTGCCAGTGTGTACCCTCTGAGAGCTTTGGCTTCCCTAACACCATCCCATCTTTACTGGACAATATTTTTGAATTCCTCCTTTGCTGCATATCCCTCCTTCTGCTTCTTGTATGCTGCCTTATTGCCTTGGAGCTGAGTTTTGAGTTCCTGTTTTACCCTGGTTTCCCCTTCTCATGCTGTTTCCCAATACCAAGAAAAGATCCAGGATCTCTTCAAGCACTCGGAGGTTACTACTATACTGCCCTTTGCCTCCATTTTACCAGGCTGAAGAAGCCCAGGTCCCTCAGCCTCTCCATACAGGCCATGTGCTTCAGGACACTAACCCCATCTTGGAAGACTCCTCTGGACCCTCTCCAGTTGCTCCCCATTCCTCCAGCACTGGCAGCCCACGCTGGGACACGCTATTCCAGATGCAGCCACACCAGGGCTGAGTTGAGGGGCATAATAATTCCAATTGTCTGGGTGGCCACACGGTTCATGAAGCAGCCTCGTATGCAGCTGGCCTCATTTGCAGTGAGCGTGCACCACTGGCTCATATGGCATCCCTCGTAATGTCCAGGCCCTTCTCCTCAGGGTCACTCCTCCGACGGTCAGGTGCCAGCCTGCCCTGATGCATGGGCTGTTCTGTCCCCCAGTGCAGGACCCGCCACTTCTCCTTGTACAACAGCATGAGGTTTCTGTTGGCCAAATCCCCAAGTTTCTCAAGGCCCCTCTGGACTAAAGCTCCCTTGTGTCAGCTGTAAATGAGTGTGTGCAGATGGCTCATCCTGTCTTGCGGTGCCTCTGACAGGATAACAGCAGGAGGACCTGCAGGACACTACGCATAATAAAAGGAGGTAGTCGTTTAAAGGGACTGCTGGCAAAGGTAGGCATCACCATGGCAAGCATCTCAGAGAAGCCAAGTGAATGTACAAAGAAAGCAAATCCAGGGTCAAGGGGGAAAGGGTAAAGAGGGGTCAGCTGCCTGCATGGGAGGATATCAGGATGTTAGAAGAACCTGGAAGGTGGAAAACTGGGAAAAATGAAATAAAAGGTGAAACAAAAGAACAATCAGGGCTATTTGGGTGTAGCTGCCAAGCAGTCCTGAATCTGAATGACTCTAACTGGAGCAGGAGAAGGAACGTGCACTTGATCTGATCACGCTTTTGTGAGATCTGCTTCCACAATCACAGGCAAGCTGAATGTTTTCCCAAGATCAAGAGAAGACTCAAGGTGGAAGGAAATGCGGAATCATTCCTTCTGGAAGGAACCCCAGGATGTCTCTGGCCCAACCTCCTTCCCACAGCAGGGTCAGCTATCAGGTCCAATCAGGTTGCTCAGGGCTTTACTCATTTCGGACTTGAAAACCTCTGAGGATGGAGATGGCACAGTCTCTCAGGGCAACCTGCCCCCGTGCTTGACTCTCTGGATGGGTCAAAAATTTCTCCTTACACCTAGCCTGAACCTCTCTTGTTTCACTTAATGCCCATTGGCCTTCACCCTTGCATCATGCACAAGGGTGAAGAGCCTGCCTCCATTTTCTTGGTGATGTCCTGGTGGGTATGGGGAGGCTGTTATTAGGTGTCCCCAAAGCCTTCTCTTCTCCAGGCTGAACAAGCACAGCTCCCTCACCTCCCAGAGTGACAAAGTCAACATTACCTAGGTGTGACTAGGAGCTTTAAGGCTCTTCCAGTCCTTCTGGATATTCTTGGATCATCAAAGGACCTCATGGATGTTAGAGTGCAATCACCCTCATGCCATGACTTTCTGCATATGTCACACTCATTTGGCATCATGTTGCCATGTACAGGTATTGTAGGCTGTGAAGAGGACTCACTCTGGACAAGCAGTTGCTCTTAATGAAACCTTGAACTGAAAACCTTTCAGGTCCAAGAGGCAACCTCCCACCACTAGGAGGGGCTGGCTCTGGGGAGGCCATGTCAGGTGCTAACCCACATGCAGCAAAGGATTTGCTGCCTGCAAGAATTGCAGTGGCTGTCACCAGAGAGGACAAAATCACCAAATCATTCAGGCTGGAAGGGACCTTGGGAGCTCTCTAGTCCAACCTCCTGCTCATATCAGGATCAACACTGAATTCACACCAAGTTCCTCAGGGCTTTGTCCAGCTGCATCCTGCAAGCCTCCAAGAAGAGAGAGTCCATAACCTCTCTGGACCCCACTTCAAATGCTGCGGGATCCTCATTGATTTTTCTTGCTTATATACCATTTTGACTGCACTTGTTTCAGCTTATAGCCATTGCCTCTCATTCTCCTGCCATGGATTCCTGTAAAAAACTGGTTCATTCTCAGTGGCAACCTTGAGATGTGAAGCTGCTATGAGTCCTCCCCAAAACCTTCCCTTCTCTGCACTGAACTAGCCCTGTTCCCTCAGCCTCCTCTCACAGGGCAAGTGATGCAGTCCCCAACCACCTTGGGGGCCTGCCACTGAACGCAGTCCAAGAACAGCGTTCTGCTACAGGGGGCCTGACTGGATGCAGTATCTAGATGGACTCTAAGGATGCTGAGTAAAGGGGGATAATCACCTCCTTCGATCTCCTGGCTATGCAGCCCAGGACACTGCAGCCTCCTTTGCTGCCAGGGCATGCTGTTGGCTGATGTTCAGCTCCCTGACCATAAAGATGCCCAGGTCCTTTTTCTGCAGAGCTGCTGCCAAGCCGGGCACTCCCCAGCCTGTATCACTGCAGGGTGTTGCTCTATCCCAGGTGCAGGACCTTGCATTTGTGCTAGCTGAACTTCACAAAGTTCCTGACAGCCCATTCTTCCTGCCTGCTGAGGTCCCTCTGAATGGCAGCCCTTGAGCTTATGACTGTTCCACCCGATTAGGTGTCATCTACAACCTTGATGGGATTTCCATTCTGCAGGTCACCGTTGAGTCTTTCAAACAGGACAGGATGTGGAGTATAGACCCCTGCATATCCCACCTTTACCTGGCTTCCTGGTAAAGCGTGACCCATTCATGAAAACCCTCTGAGTTCATCATCCAAGCAGTTTTTGCCCATCTGGATGCCTAATGGAAATCCACTACTCTCCTCTCCTCCACAAGCACTGGTCTTTTATCACAGCAGGCAATCAGGTTGCTGAGGAATGATTTACCTTGGGTAACTCCATGCTGACTGTTCCCAGACACCTTCTTCTCCCTCATGTGCCCAGAGGGCAAAGGATTGGCTCAACGACACACTCCTCACCCACGTGTGCCTGAATGGCCTGGAGCTCCCTGGTTTGTCCTTGTGGCCTTTTTAGAAGATGAGCACAACATATTCCTACTTTTGGTCATTGAGACTCCCTCCAACCCCAATCTCCGCAACCTTTCAAAGATGATAGAGAGCAGCCTTGTTATCACAGCAGCCAGCTCTCTCAGTGTCCATGGATGCCAGCCATCCAATCCCATAGACTTGTAGGGGTTGAGTTTTTGCATGTCATTCCTCACTCAAGACTTAGGCGCTGCAGGTTGTTTTTCTCCTCAGGAGTCCTGACTCTAGGCACAACAGCTCAGGAGACCTTGTTGGTGAAGACTGAAGCCAGGGAGGACTTGACTTCCCCAGTCCTATCTACATCCGCTTTTGCTAGAATCCCTGTCCCATTCAGCAGTGCCGCCAAATTTCCTGTTGTATTCTTTTACTGCTACTGAAGCAGTAGCAGCTCTTCTTCCTGTCCTTCACATCCCCTGCAAGTGTCTCTATCCCAGGGGACCTATGGCTTCCTTAACACCTTCCCGACTTTGCTAGACAATATCTCTAAATTCCTCCTTTGCAGCCTCTGCCTTCTTCCCCTTTCCGTATGCTGCCTTATTGTCTTGGAGCTCACATGGGAGATCCCTGTTTAGCCATGCTGGGATCCACAGGTCTCTACTAATTTTACAAAGTGTTTGTTATGGAGCATGTTGTGCTTGAAAGGTGTTTAATGACCTGTTGGCTTTCCTGAGCTCCTCTGCCCTTCAGAGAGCCTCCCTTTGTCCATCCCATGGAGGAGCTCCATACATCCAAGCTACCCCTTCTCACACAGGGCATTTCCCCTCCTAATTTTCCCTGGTGGTCTCTCCTGAAGAACTTGTACCCTGCCTTTGAAGGACTGCAGTCATGCGAGTGATCCCACCACACCTCAGTTATTCCAACCACGTGGCAGTCTTCTGACAGCTTGTGCATCTCCATCTGCTCCTGGCTGCACCCCAGGCTGCATATACTTGCATACATTTGGGTGGCAGAGCATCAGCTGTCGTGCCGGCTGAAGATTTGTCACAGGGAAACATGTTACCAAGGACCATATGGATGCAAAGGCTTTGATTGCAAGTGGTGACATGCTGGCCTGGATAGCAGGTGGCAATGTAATGGTGGAACGAGGTTCCCACTGAGAGAGCAAAGCCTGCAGTGCCCAAGGCCAGCGAGAAACAGAGCTGGGCTGTGCAGAAATGACAGGAGAGGGTTTTGCTGCCTGGGCTAATTCTGCAGCACCTTGGGGTCTCTGACAGAGGTGAATCAATCTATAGGAAGGACAAGGTGCTACTGAAGAAGTCCCTGGTTCTGTGATCCAGCCACCTTGAGGACATCATTAGCCCAGTCCCTATTCATATTATACTGGGGGGTGAGAAGGGGTTCAGGAGGAGGAGAGCTAGAAGGATTTGAAAGTGGGGAGACACGAGTGGAGCCCTTGGTGTGATGTGCCTCCCATTTGTGCAGCATGCTTGGATGTAGACAGTGCAGAGAGTGCCTAAAGGCAGTGGTGGGATTCATTTGTTTGGGCACAGGTAGGAAACCCAAGATGCCCTGGGGTACTTGCCCAGCAAGTGCTCCAAAAAGTCATGGCTTCCTGTAGGTCCCATGCTGGAACTACTAGAGACATGTGGATGTGCTGGACACCACAGGCATCCGACATGGCCCTGCCAGCCTAGTTCTATGTCATTAAATCAAGTGTTGGCACTGAATTGCATTAGCTGTTTGTAACATTGGGATCTTCCTATGTCTCAGCTTTATAGTGAGTGGAGCTCTAGTAGTAGGAGGCATCTAGTGTCATTTGAGATGGCCAAGGGAATTCTCCACCTGGCCCCCAACTCATGCTCTAGAAGGATGTGGGTGTCATAGCTGCTCCATCAGAGCAAGAAGACTCTGGCACATGCCTTGGTCCACCTCTGTCTCTTCCAATGTCACCAGGTGTTTGTGTGTTGAGCAGCTGACTCCCACCCTCTATCTCCAGTGATTACAACGGGAGCTTAGACAAGGAGCTCCCATGCAGACACCTCTGTTGTGCACACTTATTTGCAAGGGGAATCCCACTTGCTGTGTGTTTGTGGAGTTCACAGGAGGGATCTGCATCCTACTCCAGCCCAGGGCCTTGTAAATGGTCATACGATGCCCAGACTGACTTATCTGAACAAAAACCTGAACCATGGGTGAATGACCTCTCTTCTTGCCCAGTTCTAAGTGTCCTGCCTAGATAAGACACGGGAATATGGATTTCCAGAGTGGGATGTTTCCACCTCTTGTAGATAACCATCCTCTGATGAAACAAGGGACAATGCTGTAACTGGTCTCTCTGTATTGTTTCGAGAGGGACCATCAGTGATTATTTTAGTTTATTTAGTTTATTTAGTTTATTTCCCAGGAGGAGGGAGCACAAGGCACAGAGAAATTCATGAGCTCAACTGGGCCGCACTGTTGTTGAGTGAGGCCAGGCTCCTGGGATGGAGAGAGCTCATGGCAACTGGGCAGCACTGCCCAGACACAGCTGTGTGCAGGAGCAGCTCCTCTGCAAAGAGCAGCAGGGCTGCGGGCACTGCCTGCTGCTGCTGACATGAGAGGAGAGAAGACAGCAAGAAGGGCAAGGCAGTGTGGAGTGGGAGGAGAGAGGAGAGCTCCTTGTGGGAGAAATCTTCACAGCCCTTTGCAGGGTAAGTCTCTGGCTGCAGGGCAATGCTACTGAGGTTCCTGGAGGGATCTTCTAAACCTATTTCATCCCATGATTGATAGGTTTTTTAAGGATCGCTCTCCTTTGCAGAGGAGGGGGAGACGCTTCAGAGCAGGCATTCCCTGCCACACCGTCACAGGGACAGGGCATGCTGCTACTTTCTCCCAAGGACGGCTGCAGGGCTGTGAAGCTGGGATATGCACACAGGTCTGCCCAGGGCTGTGATTCAGAGCAGTGTCCCTGCACCGCAGAGGAAGGTGAAAAAAAGGCTCCTTGAAAGGCAAGGAGCTTTCCTTCCAGGGCTTTCAGTTTCCTAATGTTGGCAGGGAGAAAAAAGGAAAGCGTTTTCTGGTTTGGCAAGGAACTGGGACTCACTCACCTTCCCTCTCAGATATCTGGAGGTCTGTGAGAAAGCTCAGCAAACCCTTCCAACCCCACCTACACCTACAGCAGCACCAGCAATACCTTTATGGACTTATCAGGGCTAATGTGACCTGCTCCTTAGGACCCGTGAGCACAGAGATGCCCTGGACAGTGCTGTGATCTGGGAGGTTTCTGTAGGGTAGAATTGTGCACAGAGAGGGTGGGACAGGGTCTGTGAGCACTGACAGGGAAAAGATGTTGGGACAGAGAAAGCTGCAGGCAGCAGGAACAGCTGCAGGCAGCAGGGATAGGCAGGGGGTGAGAGGGAAGTGCCAAGAGAATCTTCACGGGAGGATGGATTTGGGCAAGTCATGGTCAGCGGTCAGTTCCTCCGATGCAGACACCTTCCTCTGAGCAAGCTCCCTGTGTCTCCTCTCCCACCCAGCAGAGCCTCTGCCCTGACAGCCATGGGGTCCAGGGCATGAGCTGCCTTCTCTGCAGCCATCCCTCCGGCAGAGGAGAGGTGCCTGAAGAAGGGACTGAGAGTGACTGCCCTGCGATGCCCCTGCCTGCGAGGCGGCATGCCTAGCTGGTAAGGTGAAGGCTTTCCTGAGTTCCCATCTGTCTCTCCCTTCTTGCCTCCCTTGGCAGAAGGATCATGGATCATGGTGTTGCTCCTTGTTTCCCCTCCTGTCCATGCTGCTCCTGTTCTTGTTCTCGGGCTCTCTGGCTTTGGGGCGGGGGGGGGGGGGGGGGCAGTTCAGCTGCAGTTCAGACATGGATGCTGCAAGTTGTGCAGCAGAGGGATCTGCATGGGAATGAGGCTGCCCCAGCCCCCTTCTGACTTGTGGAGCTCCAGGAAATGCAGTCTGTGGGGCTGCGAAATGTACGGACTCTCCCTTAGGTAAATCCCATCTCTAGTCCTAAGAGTCCTTTGACCATTTCCCTGTGGTGTCCTGGCAGACTGCGTGCTGCCCTCTAGAAAGGCACTGCTGTCTCATAGCACCTCTGTGATATCTGAGAGACCCGTGAGGAAGGTGGAGAGACACTGAGAGTATGGAGATGGTGGTGGGAGGCTGTATGTGGGCATCTGAAAAGAGCCCTGTGTATCCTTGACTAGAAGGGTTTTGTGGAGAGCTCCCTGAGGTGCCCGGAGAAAGGGTGAGAAGTTTGGAGATGTGCACTTTGAAACTGGACTCGTGTGCTGTCAGCAGGGGCTGGTTTCTTTCTATGGCAACATATAAGTGTGATCATCCTCCAGCCCAAAGATTTACAAGCACAGGACAGCGGTGAATGAGAATAATACACGGACTAGCTGTCCTCACTCTGCAACAAGGGAGAGTGCATCAGTTTTTCTCAGGGCTCAGTAGAAATGCCAAGGATTTCTACCTTTGAGGAACACTCCCCAGGGGTGACAAGAACATCTAAAACAAAAATAAAAAATCCCTGAAACTCTGTTCCTCAAACCTCATTCTTTAAAATTCAGAGTGAAGATGCTGAAAAGCCTTTCTAAATGACGAGTGGATTTCACCTGACAGAAAGTGTGAATGTCAGAGCTGGTCACCCCCATTCCCCTGTACCCACTGCTTGACAGCAGGACTGACTGCTCTGGAGCCCATGGGCAGAGGTCCCTGCTCCTCACAGCACACTCAGGCAGGGCAAAGTGGAGCTGAAGCACAGGAGCTGCACAAAGATCCTCTCAGTAAAGAGAGAGGCAGTGTGGGGGGTTCTATGAGAGCTGCAACATTTGGGGGTTTCTTTGCTTGAAAAGTCTCTCCTAACTTCTCAAAGTCTTTTCTTCTTTGCACAGTCCCCCATGCCTGGAGATAGCAAGATGTCCAACAGCAGCACCTTCAACGAGTTCCTCCTCCTGGCTTTCGCAGACACGCGGGAGCTGCAGCTCTTGCACTTCTCACTCTTCCTGGGCATCTACCTGGCTGCCCTCCTGGGTAACGGCCTCATCATCACAGCCATAGTCTGCGACCACCGCCTCCACACCCCCATGTACTTCTTCCTCCTCAACCTCTCCCTCCTCGACCTTGGCACTCTCTCTGCAACTGTCCCCAAATCCATGGCCAATTCCCTGTGGGACACCAGGGCCATTTCCTACTCAGGATGTGCTGTTCAAGTCTTTCTGTTTGCCCTCTTGTTAGGAGGAGAGTATTCTCTTCTCACAGTCATGGCCTATGACCGCTTTGTTGCCATCTGCAAACCCCTGCACTATGGGACCCTCATGGGCAGCAGAGCTTGTGTCAAAATGGCAGCAGCTGTCTGGGCCAGTGGATTTCTCCATGCTGTCCTGCACACTGCTAACACATTTTCCATACCACTCTGCCAAGGCAACACAGTGGACCAGTTCTTCTGTGAAATCCCCCAGATCCTCAAGCTCTCCTGCTCAGACTCCTACCTCAGGGAAATTGGGCTTCTTGTGGTTAGTAGTTGTTTAGCCTCTGGGTGTTTCATTTTCATTGTGTTGTCCTACGTACAGATCTTCACTGCTGTGCTGAGGATCCCCTCTGAGCAGGGCCGGCGCAAAGCCTTTTCTACGTGCCTCCCTCACCTGGCCGTGTTCTCCCTGTTTGTCAGCACTGACCTGTTTGCCTACCTGAAGCCCCCTTCCCTCTCCTCCCCAGCTCTGGATGTGGTGGTGGCTGTTCTTTACTCGGTGGTGCCTCCAACAGTGAACCCTCTCATCTACAGCATGAGGAACAAGGAGCTCAAGGATGCAGTGAGGAAACTGATTCAGCTGGTGCTAGCTCAGCAGCAATAAGTGGCCCATCTCTCCTCACAAGCCATTTCCAGTTTTTCTCAGACAGCTCTTGTGTTTTGGGACTTCTGTCTGTGACAGTCACGTTTGTGAACAAATGTTTGAATTCATCCCACTTCTCCAGAGGCACAAACCCCATCTGTCTGACTCAGAGGCTTTCTGTGAATTTGCCAAGCGCTGTTTCAGAGCTGGCCTCCCTTGCAGCATCTCTGTAACAAAAGGGGATTTCATCAGTACACTGCCTGAATACTGGGCTCTTCTTCCCAAGCTGGAGCCAAGAATGCGCTCAGGAAATTGCACCCGAAAAGTCCCTTTTGCTGTGCCTGGGTTTTCCGTGGGCTAAGGAGGATGTGCTCATAGGGTGAATGTGTGAGGGAATGAGGGCTGGATTCAGCCTTCACTTGTGGGTGCCCAATGGCCATGAAGAGGGTGAGTGCTCAAGAGGTATCTGCTGGGGCTCTCTCACATATTAGAGGGCTGATGACAGATGCCCATCCTTCTGGAAGGCAATATGGAGCCACCAGGTGAGCACAGGGGATCTCCAGGGACAGGATTTGACTGGGATGGGCAGTGAGTGGAGACTCCCAAAACCAATTGGAGTCACCCAAAGTAAAGGGCCTCAACGAAAGAATGAACCAAATCAGGCTCTGCAATCTCAGGAGAGGCAGTGGGGACTCCTCAGGCACAGGGAAGGCAGCCTCAAGAGCGGTTCATGTCACCAACAATGAAAAGTCATAGCTGCATCTAACGACACACCTGACCCCATCCTGAGCCACTGGAAATGCCTTGTGATTGCTCTGAGCATCTTCCACAGCCACAGATGCCTGGGGAGGGGGTTGTCAGGTGCAGTGATGCTGCGCCAATCAGGTCTACCCTGACCAGCACAGCCAGTGTGGAGTCACCCTGGGGCCCCACAGCCTGCTCGCCCTGCAGAGCAGCACCGCCAGCCCGGGGAGCACAGCAGAGGGGTGCAGAAATGGCTGGGCAGGCCAGCATGGACACGCTGACCTGGGGAAAGGCTCTCTTGCGAGCAGAGACGTTTCTTGAGAAGAGCAAAGGAACAATTGGGTGCTTGCAGGGAGGACGAAATTAAAACCTGTTTCTGTGTGAGTCAACTCAGAGCAGGCTGCTCTGTCGCCGGACACTTTCACTAACTGAATCTGTTCATTGTATCATATATCATCATTCCTTCCCTTTCCTCTCAGCGTTTTCCAGTTTCCAGTTTCCAACAGATGTTGAGGAACCTTGGTGTTCTGTTTGAGAAAGCTGTCGAGTTGATGCAAGGTTACTCCAAGTGATACTGATGGATTAAATGGTGCAAAAGAAGACATTGTTTGTTCAGTCGTATGAGAAGTTAACCAGAAGTTTGCGTGGTGATTTGGTCAAAAACATAGGTCACGTTATAACGGCTTTTGTTGCCGTCCATGTCTGGAGTACTCATCTCACTCTGTTGTCAGAACCATGTGCAGCTTCCCATCCAGTGCGTTACTATATAGAGCTACATTTAGACTAACTTTAGATCTTAGGGTTAGTGTAACATTATTGCCTACAATCAGTCCTTAACCTCGTGCTATTACAGATGGTGTTTCTCTTGTAACTATAGTTTTGAAGATGGGTTGTGACTGATCTTCAATGCCTGAGTTGTCCCATGGGCAACGTGAAAAGGCAGAACCTGTTAGAGACACGTTTCAGGTGTTTTTTCCAGTTATCAATGTTCCCATGGTTAGCAGGTAACACCATATCTCCCTGCAAGAGAAGACACCCAGGTCTTGGACATAACCCAGGCCTCACTTACAGTTAACTTACTCTCTTCATTGTCTACAGCATCCCATGCTCCTTTTCCATGGGAAAAGAGCAGAGTTACCCAGACTGATCCCTGAGCTGATGTTTAACCACAACCTCACCTCCAGGACTTTGATGGGGTTTTATTTCTGTTTTAACAGGGATTCATGCAGCTACTGACACAAACCCCTTATCTATGGGACTTCCCATGGCAGTTTGTCGCTTATTTAGCCACCTTACAACTTCTCAAAGTGGGATCCCCACTTCAAAGTATTCTATGAGAGAAGAGTCACTCTTGTGCAGCTGTTGTTTCTGTCGGCCACTCCATCGTTCTACTACCCCATACTTGGAGGTTGATACCATAGGCGAAAGGTCTACTGATCTTTGTTTGAAGCACACCAAGTTTGCAGTTCTTTGTTCTTCAAATGTGTTCCATTACCAAATTGCATTTCTCTGGGAAAGTAGCAAACCAGTGGTTCAAACCAGCAAGGCTTGCTAGTTCAGTTGCAGCTCAGGTGGGGTGCACATTCCCCCTGCCGATAATTATTTCTGCTCTGGCAAGAATTTATTTCCAGCCTTCAGGTGTTTGCATGA
This sequence comes from Apteryx mantelli, assembly GCF_036417845.1. Classification (NCBI taxonomy): domain Eukaryota; kingdom Metazoa; phylum Chordata; class Aves; order Apterygiformes; family Apterygidae; genus Apteryx; species Apteryx mantelli. The sequence goes on from NC_089988.1 coordinate 16,203,305, forward strand.
GTCTGGAGGGTGGCCTAAAACAAAGGCCACCCTCTGGTTCTCTTTGTGCTGAGATAAATTCCGCTTGCTTTGCGGCAGCTGTGGTCCATCACAGCCTATGTTCTTCCCCGAACCTTCTTCCATGGTAGGAACTGATTGGTTGGTCACAATACAAGATGCAAGTAGAGTTCAATTTCTCAGAAGATGTTCTAGGCTACCAGACTAGAATGCACATAGGTGCCTTTGTCAAAATAAACACCTGTAGGTATGAAAAGAGGCTTCTGGGCTTAAATAGGGTCAAGTATGAAATTCAAAGAACACAAAGCTCAAGGGATTGAAAAGGAAGGATTGCTTCTACCCTAAAAAAAAAAATTCTTAATTTTAATAGTCATCTCAGAGAAATTTCTGTTTGAGTTCACATGCGACTAGCTGGTTTGCTTTTGTAAAGCATGGGTAAAGTTTTTTTAAATTTTACAACAATTTTTGTAGGCAATGGACAGGCATCTTCTTCCAATTCTAACCATGCAGGGCCAGGTACAACCCTTTCCACCCTGCTCTCCCCCAGCACCTCTTCCCTGAATTCGGGGTGCCCTGCACAATGTCCTTCCTTGTGGGTGAAGGGGGACCCCAGTTCTCCAAGAAAGAGGCTGCAGCCTCAGCACTTGTGGCAAGGGCTCGCACAGCAAAATGGACATGGGAGCTCCCTGCCCTGTTGCTGCTCATCTTTGAGAGCTCCTGGGGGAGCAGTTGGTGTTAGGAGTTGTGGGAGAGGGTCCCTTGCAGGAGTGGTCCCTCCCGGAGAGCTGGAGTGCCCTCCTGTGGGGCCTGGACTCCCATCACAGAGAGCATTGGGGACCGTCTGCCTGCAGCGCCACCAAAGACAGAGCCCCAGGAAAGGTGCAAGAGGCAGAGAAGAACACGGGAAGGGCCCAGGGGGAGAGGACTCCAAAGGGGTCAGGAAATGGGATGTGTGGGAAGGCCATGACTTCCAGGTGGGAAGGGTGTTTCTCTGGTCTCCCACCAAAAGGAACCTGATGATGACTGACCCTGGCTTTCCAATGCCAAAGTGTGGTAGGAAACGAGCAGCCTCCATGAGCAAATGCCACCGGCTGCTGCAGCTGCGTGCCAAGTGCCGTGTGCCAAGCACTGCCTTGGCCTGCCTTGCCCTGTGCTGGGGGGAAATGGCTAGAAGGGGCAGAGCAATCCCGGAGGAGGTTTGCCTGCTTAGCTGAGGACCAACAGTGCCTTCTTCCTGCTGCCAGGCTGGTGAGGGGGGCTCCGAGACACCGGTGTCGCTGGATCTTGCACCAGCTGTCAAGGCTGCTGAGAAGGGAGGACTAGTTTTGTCAGATGTCCACCAGGGCTTTCTTCGTTGAGGTAGGCCTCAGGGCAAGCGGTGACTCTCTGGAGGTGCCTCTAAATGCTCTGCTGGCTCGTGCACATGGCTGTGGGGTGATGTTGGTCAATGGAGCTGGAGCAATGGAGCTGGGGCACTCCTCTTAGTCACCCTGACGTTGGCTCATTTCTGCTGGGCTGCCACTTGTAAAAACTTGGATTTCGTGCCTCCTTTGTGGCAGCTCTGTGTTCAATTGCTCCTCCAAGGGATGGGAACCAGAGGCTGCAGAGGGTTCAGAGGACGGGAGGAGGAGGTGAGTGGTGTGTGCAGTGTGCTGTGAGGCCCAGGGCTGGGAGCAGGGCCTGGGGGTGTCTCCACCATCCCTGCTGCCTGTGCGCTGAGCTTTGTCAGGGCCTGGTGCCCTTGTCCTGAATGGTGGGTGGGATCCAGGGCTGCCCGGTGCAGGCAGTCCTGCCAGCTCAGCCAGTCTTTCAGTGCTGTGTGCATTTCAGCTGCTGGATTGCCCTGACCTTGCCCATACGGATGATGCCGTCCTGCCGCTCTTCCAGAGCTATGTCCAAAGTCAGAGCCTGAAGATGCGTGGGCTGGCATTCAGAGGCCTCATGACCTGTCGCAGAGTCCCGAGATGGTGAGCAGGGGGGCAGCTGGGTGAAGGCATGCTGGCAGCCTGGGGCTTGACAGGAGGTGTTCATCTGCCCTGAGTCTTTCATGCCAGGCACTTGGCTGGGCTGCACAAGCAGAAAGGCACCAATGACCTCCAGCAAGATCTCCTGCTGGTAGCACGTCTCGGCTGTGCTAGGCAGAGATCCAGGCCCAGCACCAAGCAAGCCAGCTCCAGACGGCCTCAGTCATGGGAGCGCTGTGGCCAAAGACACGCTACAATAGGGATGATGAGCCAGAGCACAGGGTCAGGCTAAGGTAGCGGGCTGCTCCTGGGCCTCGAGGCAGCAGCCTTCCTCCAAATAGACACCATAGCATGCTGAGGGCCCCCTGGGAGATCTCTGCCCTGCACTGCAGCCTCTGTGCCATGGGTTTGTGTAGAGTCGTGGCCCCAGACACTGAGCCCTGATGGGAAGTCAGCACCCAGAGCACTTTTGGCAGGGAGGTATGGCCTTGCTTCATGGAAAGGACGTTGTGTTTTTCACACGGGCAAGGAGAATGCAGAGCCTGCTCCCAGACATCATGCAGTGGCTGCAGGATGCTGGAAGGGACATGTGTGTGGGAAGCCTGATGTTGCTGAGAAACATCCTCAGCCCCCTGCGCCAGAAGGGCTCCAGCCCCATTGCTCTGCAGCTGGCTGAGAAGCTTCTGCCAGCTTTGATGATGGACGGCTGGTGGGAGAGGCAGGGGCTCTCCTGGTGTGTCCAGGGGTCTGTATGCGTGGCTATGGGTGCTGTGTGTCCCTCTGCACATGTGCCCGTTGGTATGTCAATTTGCGCCTCCTGCCACAGGCCCTGCTGCCTATCAGGAAACCTTTTGCCCTGTTGTTCTTAGGCCACTCCCTGTGCTGGCCTCGGTGTCCTGGGCTGTGGGACTAGAGCAAACCACCCCCCTCCCTGCCCTCAGCTGCTCTGTCTCATGCTTGACTCCCTGTGGTGCTTGCCTGGCCTGGGGCAGAGATGAACAAAGAGGCAGGAGCAGGCTGGAGAGTGAGGGAGAGGCTGTGTCCCAGGGCTGTCCCTTTCTGTCATCCTCTCCTGCGAGGGGGCCCTGATGGAGTCTTAGGGAAATCCAGAAAGTTCCCTCCAGAGGGAGAAGGAGGCAGAGCCCAGGGAAGCTTGCCCTGCTGCTGCCGACAACCCTCATTCTCCAGGCTGCCTCCACAGAGGTTTGTCCCCAGTTCTGACCTCCGGCTGGGATGGGTGACAGTTGTGCCTGGAGAGGGTGAGTCCTCACAATGGCAAACCCTCTTCTCATGCCCGCTTCCTGGAGTCATTGCTGAGGCCTCCCCTCCTCTCCTCCCTGCCCACAGGAAGACAGCCCCATGCGAGAGCTCTCCATCCTCCTCTGCAAAGACCTGATGGAGATTGTGGTGGGGAAGAACAAATGGGGCATGAAGCAGCATGTGCAGAGGAGCCTGGTCCCACTCTTCCTCCACATGAGTGACCAGATCCAAGGAGTGGCCTAGGTTTGGACCAGCAATTTTGGGAAGCAATGGTGACATCCCTTGGGTGGGCCAGAGCATCAGGGCAAGGGCTGCTGACCAGTGTCCCTTTGAATGCATGTCAGCATGAGGTCCAACTTCCTGAGTCCCCCAGGACAAGGCAGAGCTGCCTCTGCCCTCAGTGAGGGACAGACCCAAGCTGCATCTTCCCATTCCGGGTTGGGAAAGGCTCGGGGCCTTGCCAAGATGATGGGGACACAGAGTTTCCTGCCCCGGCTGTGGTGGCATCTCCTAGTCTCTGCTGCTCTGCAGGTCTCTCAGGAAACACACACTCTGTCCTCTGCTCCCTCTGAACCTCGGTACCACACAGTTTCTAGCTGACAGTCATGAACAGGAAGGACAAGGAGGCTGGTCCGGCAAGGAGGGACAGGCCTGGCCTTCTGTGGAGGCTCAGCACCAGCCCCCTGGCCTTGTGCTGTCTCCAGCTGCTGAGGGACAGCAGCAGAGCAGAGCAGTACCTGCACTAGAGCCTGCTGTACTTGGGGCATCCTTGCAGGAGGCAGCCGTGATGTTCATTGGTAAGCCACAACCCCAGTCCCATCCCTGCCCACACAGATGGGCTGAGAGGTGGTTCTTCAGTGCCTCACACCATCTCTGGATCCTGCACCCTGGGGACCGTGGTTGGCCTCATAGGCAAGCTCAGGAAGTGCAGGATAGATGAGCAGACAGTGAGGTGGATTGAGAACTGGCTGAATGGCAGAGCTCAGAGAGTTGTGATCAGCGGTGCAGAGTCTAGTTGGAGGCCTGTAGCTAGCGGTGTCCCCCAGGGGTCAGGACTTGGTCCAGTCTTGTTCAACTTCTTCATCAGTGACCTGGATGAAGGGACAGAGTGCACCCTCAGCAAGTTTGCTGATGATACCAAACTGGGAGGAGTGGCTGATACCCCAGAGGGCTGTGCTGCCATTCAGAGGGACCTGGAGAGGCTGGAGAGGTGGGCGGAGAGGAACCTCCTGAAGTTCAACAAAGGCAAGTGCAGGGTCCTGCACCTGGGGAGGAATAACCCCATACACCAGTACAGGTTGGGGGTTGACCTGCTGGAAAGCAGCTCTGCGGAGAAGGACCTGGGAGTGCTGGTGGACACCAAGTTAAGCATGAGCCGGCAATGTGCCCTTGTGGCCAAGAAGGCCAATGGTATCCTGGGGTGCATGAGGAAGAGTGTTGCCAGCAGGTCGAGGGAGGTGATTCTTCCCCTCTACTCAGCCCTGCTGAGGCCACATCTGCAGTACTGCGTCCAGTTCTGGGCTCCCCAGTACAAGAGAGACATGGAGCTACTGAAGCAAGTCCAGCGAAGGGCTACAAAGATGATTAGGGGACTGGAGCATCTCTCTTATGAGGAAAGACTGAGAGAGCTGGACCTGTTCAGCCTGGAGAAGAGAAGACTGAGAGGAGATCTTATCAACGTGTACAAGTATCTGAAGGGAGGGTGCCGAGAGGATGGGACCAGACTCTTTTCAGTGGTGCCCAGCGACAGGACGCGAGGCAACAGGCACAAACTGAAACTCAGGAAGTTCCATCTGAATATGAGTGTCACGCTGTCATGCTATGAAGGTTCGATAGCAACGACTGAGACAGTAATAATAATAAAAAAGATGTTTATTTCCTCACACAAGTTCTTGGATTAGTAACATCCATTAAAATAATGCGATTACTAATTTAGGAAGGATAACACAAAACCATCAGTTACTAATTTAGAAAGGATAACCTGAAACCGTCAATTACTGCACTATTAATTGGAAGGACTGCTTATCCCTACTTGAAAGCTAGCTTGTTCACTCTCCTAGTGAGAGGGCTCTCAACCTCGAGGAGTTACCTTAACCCAGCGTCCCAGGAAAAGGGGAGGGGGGGGGATACTCACGGTCCAGGCGGAGAGGATGGTCAGGTCACGTTCCCGTCCCTGCTCAAACTCTCCTAGCTGCCAAGCCTCTTTTTATACGGCTGGGGCTCTGGGCAAACACTGCTTTTGCTGACTTTCAGCAAGTTTCACAATCACAGGACTGTCTGTTTGTCTGCTTGGGGGGACCCTGCTAGCGAGGCAAGACCACAACACCTCCGTATTGTTTCTTCGCTCCCCGGGGGTCCGTGCAGATTCCAGGTGGCAGACTTCACTCCTCCAGTCTTGTTAATCATTCCGCAGCCTTGCGCATATCAGTCCTTGCGCATATCGGCTGGTGGATGACTTTAGTCCTGTTAAGTCCTCTGTTCAACAGCTTTGTGCACGTCAGCTCTTGTGCTATCAGTTCTTCTGCATATCAATTGACAAACTTCAGTCCTGTTAACTCTTCACTCGCCCGTCAATGAGGAAAAACTTCTTTTCTGTAAGGGTGACAAAGCACACGAACAGGTTGCCCAGAGAGGCTGTGGAGTCTCCTTCTCTGGAGATATTCAAAACCCACCTGGATGTGATCCTGTGCAACGTGCTCCAGGTGACTCTGCTTGAGCAGGGGATTTGGACTAGATGAGGAGGTGCCTTTCAACCTCAACCATTCTGTGCTTCTGTGAAGGACCAGAGGGGTCCCGAAAATTGCATCACTCCTGGAGCAGAGCAGGAACTGAGCACAGTGCATTGATTGCTGTGAGCAAAGGAGTTGGCCAACAAGACACTGGAGACAAGAAGGTGTACCGCTATCAATCAGATGAGTTTTCCAAAGGAGGAAAGGAAGTACAGGGGGCCTTGCATCTGGCCGTATATACATAGAAATGCCAGGACTAAGGAAGATGCAGAACAGATGCATGGACATCCATCCTGGGTACTAGTCTTTCCTTCTGCACAACAGGAAATTGTTCCCAAAAAAGAAGCAAAAGAAACCCCCCTCACCTCAGGTTCTTCCTCCAGACCAAGGGTTCCCCCCCAGCAGTCCCTTGAACAGGCCAAAGTTTGCTCCTCTCAAGTCCAGGGTCTGTACTCTACTACTGTCCTTCCTCACTCCCCTCAGGATCTGGGACTCCACTTTCTCATGGTCACTGTAGGCAAGGCTGACACTATCCCATCCCTGATCACTTCCTCCTTATTTGCAATTTCCAGATCCAGGAAAGCATCACCCTTATCTGCCTTGTGCATCTCCATCTGCTCACGCCTGTGCCCCAGGCTGCATTCAATTCTGTATATTTGGGCTGCAGAGCCTCAGCTGTGGCACAGAGCACAGACCGGTCATGGTGAAACACGTTTCCAAGGGCCGAGGACACTGTATGTGCAATGGCCCCACTTCAGAGCAGAGACGTGCTGGCATGGATAGCAGGTGGCAATGTAAAGGTGAAAGGAGGTTCCCACTGAGAGAGCAAAGCCTGCAGTGCCCAAGGCCAGCGAGAAACAGAGCTGGGCTGTGCAGAAATGGCAGGAGAGGGCTTTGCTGCCTGAACTGACTTTGTTGCATCTTGGGGCCTGAGACAGAGGTGAAGCAATCTCCAGGAAGGACAAGTGCCACTGAAACATTCCCTGGGCCTGGATGTCCTGTGATCCAACCAGCCCGTGGACATCACTAGCACAGTCCCTGTTCACATGATCTGGGGGTGAGAAGTTGTTCATGGAGAGAAGAGAAAGAAGTGTTTGAGAGTGCAGAGACTAGAGCAGAGACCTTGGTGTGATGTGCCTCCCATCTATGCAACACTGTTGGATATAGACGAGATGGACTTTGCCTAAAGGCAGTGGTGGGATTCAGTTGTTTGGGCACTGGTAGGAAACCTGAGCGGCCTTCGGGTGCTTTCCCAGCAACCACTGCAAAAGGACATGCCTTTCCTGTAGATCCCATGCTGTATTTGCTAGAGACCTGGGGTTGTGCTGGATACCCCAGGCATTGGACACAGCCCTGCCTATGGCCTATCTTTATGTCACTGAATCCAGTGTCTGCACTGAACTGCATTTGCTGTTTGCATTGTACAGATCTGCTTGTGTCTCAGCTTCATAGTGAGTGGAGCTCTAGTTGCAGTAGGCATCTAGGGTCATTTCAGATGGCCAAGGCCATTCCCCACCTGGCCCCCAACTCAGGCTCTAGAAGGTTGGGGGTGTCATAGTTGCTCCATCAGAAGAAGCAGACACTGGCGCTTGCCTGGGACCACCTCTGTCTCTTCATCTATCACCAGGTGTTTGTGTGCAGCCAGCTGACTCTCATGCTCTGTCTCCAGTGATCACAATGGGAGCTTAGACAAGGAGCTCCCATGCAGACACCTCTGTTGTGCTCACTTCAGGTTTGGCAAAGGGAATCCCACCTCCTGTGTGTTTGTGGAGTTAACGGGAGGGATCCGAATCCCACTCCAGCCCAGGGGTTTCTAACCTGGCATAAGGTGCGCAGACTGACTCATCTGAACCAACACCTGAACCATGGGTAAATGAACTCCCTTCTTGTACACTTCAAGGTGTCCTGCCTAGTGAAGGCATAGGAATAGGGGCTTCCAGAATGGGACGTTTCCACCTTTCGTAGATAACCATCCTCTGATGAGACAAATTCCAATGCTGGAATCAGTCTTCCTTCAGTGCTTAGAGAGGGACCATCAGTGATTTTTTTAGTTTATTGGAGTGAACATTTCCCAGGAGGAGGGAGCACAAGGGACAGAGAAATTCATGAGCTCATCTGGGCCTCTGCTCCTGAGCAGGTCCAGGCTCCAGGAATGGAGGGAGCTCACAGCAACTGGGCAGCGCTGCCCAGAGACAGCTGTGTGCAGGAGCAGCTCCTCTGCAAAGAGCAGCAGGGCTCCCGGTACTGCCTGCTGCTGCTGACATGAGAGGAGAGAAGGCAGAGAGAAGTGAAAGGCAGTGTGGAGTGGGAGGAGAGAGGAGAGCTCCTTGTGGGAGAAATCTTCACAGCCCTTTGCACGGTAAGTCTCTGGCTGCAGGGCAATGCTACTGAGCTTCCTGGAGGGGTCTTCTGACCCCATCCCATCCCATCACTGATAGGACTTTTAGCTTCTCTCTGCTGGCTTCTCCAGTGCAGAGGAGGGGGAGGTGCTTCAGAGCAGGGACTCTCTACCATACCATCTCAGGGCATCCTAATCCATTCTCCCTGGGAAGCTGCAGGGGTGTGAAGCTGGGGTGTACACACAGGTTTGCCCAGTACTGTAACTCGGAACAGTGTCCCTGCACCCCAGGGTGCTGCGTTCCTGACTAAGTGACTCTGTCGCCTGCGAGGGTCAGCACTCAGCCTGCCCGGGGAGCTCCCCATAGCGCTGCCGGGAGAAGCTCTGGGTGGGAGGAATGACCTCTGTCAGGGCAGGTTCATTCTCCTGCTGAGAGGGTGCTGTGTGAGTCAGGGCTGCTCATAGCTCTAGCTCATGCACAGGACATTTCCGAGGGGACTTTTCAAAAGGAAAGCAAAGGCAGGGATTTCCTGAAAGAGAAGCCAAACTCCTGACATGGTGCTTTACATTTCCTACCACCTGGCAAGGGGAAAACGGAAATGGAGCTGTCAGGCTTGGACAACAGACTGAGACTCAGTAACAGTTTCCAGGAGCAGCCAACGTGTCTGCTAGGAACTTCTGAAAGTTCCTTCCCCCACCCCTTAGTCTACAGACAGCACCAGCTTCCCCTTTGCTGGCCTCATCAGGGTTTGTCTGACCTGCTCCTTAGCACCTGCAACCATGGGGATGGCCCTGGGCAGTGCCCTGCTACTGGGAGGTTTCTGCAGGGCAGACCTGAGCTCCCTGAGGGAGGTGTCGGCACTGCAGGGCCTGACCATGACTTGTTCAACTCCATCCACCCATAATGTTTCTGTTGGCACTTCCCTCTCATTGCCTGCCCATCTCCGCTGCCTGGAGCTGTCCCTGCTGGCAGCTCTTTCTCAGTCCCAGTGTCTTTTCCTGGTCGGTGCTCACAGACCCCCTCCCACCCTCTGTGTGTTCATTCCTGACCACCACAAACCTCCCAAAGGCAAGGTCCTGTCCAGGGGCATCTCTGTGCTTGAAGGTTCTAAGGAGCAGGTCAGGCAAACCCTCACGAGGCCAAGAAGGTGATGGTGGTGCTGTCTGTAGGCTGAGGTGGGGATGAAGGGACTTGCTGAGGTTTCTCTCAGACCTTCTGGGGGTGTTCGGCTGCAGTTAAGACACTGGCCCTGAGTGTCCTGCATGGTGTTCCCTTCCTGGCAGTGAGAAGCCCCAATCCCCTTCCAACCTGTGAGGCTCCTGGCAATGCATTTCATCAGGTTGGGGAATGAGCTGACTCTCCTCTTGGGAGAGTCCATCTTTAGGACCCTTGACTGCTTCTCGGGGCTGTGCTGTCAAGCTGCAAGCTGCCTTCCAGAAAAGCACAGCTTCCCTGGAGCATTTCTGTAATATCTGAGAGTCCCTGGTTTGGTCATGTGAGTCAAAAACCTTGTCACACTCTTCATCACTCTCTCCATCTCGGGGTTGAGAGTGTAGAATTTGGGAATCTTCACTGTGACACTGAACTCCCCCGCTCCCAGCTTAGTCCCATTTCTTTCTTAGAGGAATTTGTGAATGTGGTTGTCCTTCCTCTGAGTGAGGTGCAAGTGCAGGGCAGTGAGGGGCAAGACTCATGGACAGACCCATGACCCTATACAAAGTCACAGTGAGTCTTTTTTTGCTCTTGGGATGCACAAGGGCTCATGCTGAGAGCAATTGAAGTGCCAAAGATTTCTACCCCCTCAAAGAATGCTCCTCTGGTGAGAAGGAGGCATCTAAAATACAGATATGTGTGTGTGTGTGTGTGTGTATCACCAGAATCCTCCAGTGATCATTTTGCAAAGTAAAATGAGTTTCCAAATGTTGAACAGCCCTTCCACATAACTCGGTGGACATAATCTGCTGCAGCACGTGTGCATCAGAGCTAGTCACTTCCCATTCTCTCTGCAGTGCCTGCAGGAAGGGTGCACATCGTAAACTGGCGTGAGGGCAGGGTCTATCTCATTGGGACAGAGACATCTAGAAAGGGTCAGGTCACCCCCTGCCTTCCCTTGACTTTTTCTCTGCCTTGCTGGAGTGGCAGCTGGTGCGACTGATTCAGATACAGACACCTCTGTTCAAGAGGACAAGGCTGGGGCAGATGAATCCCTCACAAGGGTCTTCTCTTTCAGACACAGCTGCCACGAGAGCTGTTTTCAGCTCTCATCATGGGAAACAGAGAAACTTCCCACTGGTACCTGGACCAAGTCCCCTGCTCCCAGCTCCCAGCGCCCATCCCCAGGTATCCCACCACATAGCAGGCTCAGTTTGACACCTCCATTTACACACCCCAGCAGAGCAGGACTTGACTCCTCTGGAGCCCATGGGCAGAGGTCCCTGCTCCACATGGCTCCCTCAGCCAGTGTAAACAGAGCTGCAGAAAGGGAGCTGAGCGAAGGTAAAGGACAGAGGAAAGGTGGGGGGTTCTACGAGAACCAGAGTGGGTTTGACTCAGAGAAGCCTGCTCTAACTTGCCCCTGTCTTTTCCTCCTTGGACAGTCCACAAAGCCCCGAGGAAGCAAATGTCCAACAGCAGCTCCCTCAATGAGTTCCTCCTCCTGGCATTCGCGGACACACGGGAGCTGCAGCTCTTGCACTTCTTGCTCTTCCTGGGCATCTACCTGGCTGCCCTCCTGGGCAACGGCCTCATCATCACAGCCGTAACCTGCGACCACCGCCTCCACACCCCCATGTACTTCTTCCTCCTCAACCTCTCCCTCCTTGACCTCGGCTCCATCTCTGTCACTGTACCCAAATCTATGGTCAATTCCCTGTGGGACACCAGGGCCATTTCCTACTCAGGATGTGCTGTCCAGGTCTTCTTCTTCTTTTTTTTAGTTACAGCAGAGTTTTATCTCCTCACAGTCATGGCCTATGACCGCTACGTTGCCATCTGCACACCCCTGCACTATGGGACCCTCATGGGCAGCAGAGCTTGTGTCAGAATGGCAGCAGCTGCCTGGGCCAGTGCTTTTCTCAGTGCTCTCCTGCACACTGCTAACACATTTTCCATACCACTCTGCCAAGGCAACACAGTGGACCAGTTCTTCTGTGAAGTTCCCCAGATCCTCAAGCTCTCCTGCGCAGACTCCTACCTCAGGGAAGTTGGGCTTCTTGTGGTTGGTGCCTGTTTAGCCTTTGGGTGTTTCATTTTCATTGTGCTGTCCTACGTGCAGATCTTCACTGCTGTGCTGAGGATCCCCTCTGAGCAGGGCCGGCACAAAGCCTTTTCCACATGCCTGCCTCACCTGGCTGTGGTCTCCCTGTTCATCAGCACCTCATTTTTTGCCTACCTGCAGCCCCCCTCTATCTCTTCCCCAGCTCTGGATCTGGTGCTGGCCGTTCTGTATGCGGTGGTGCCTCCAGCAATGAACCCTCTCATCTACAGCATGAGGAGCAAGGAACTGAAGGAGGCACTGAAGAAACTGGTTCAGCTGGTGCTCTTTCAGCAGCAATAAGCTACCCATCTCTCCTCACAAGTGATCTCCAAGTGATTTCAAGCAACATTTGTGGTTGGGGCATTCTATCTGTGATTGATAGAAAAAGTGTGTTTGTACACAAATGTCTGAATTCATCTCTCTTCTCCAGAGGCACAAACCCCGTCTGTCTGACTCAGAGGCTTTGTGTAAATCTGCTGAGCACTGTGTCAGGGCTGGCCTCCCTTGCAGCATCTCTGTAATAAAAGGGGTTTTCATCAGTACACTGCCTGAAGACTGGGCTCTTCTTCCAAAGTGGGAGCCAAGAATGCACTCAGGGAATTGCACCCAAAAAGGCCCTTTTGCCATGCCTGGGTTTTCCATGGGCTAAGGAGGATGTGCTCATAGGGTGAATGTGTGAGGGAATGAGGGCTGGATTCAGCCTTCACTTGTGGGTGCCCAGTGGCCCTGGAGAGGGTGAGTGCTCAAGAGGTATCTGCTGGGGGCTGTCTCAAATATTAGAGGGCTGGTGAGAGATGCCCATCCTTCTGGAAGGCAATATGGAGCCACCAGGTGAGCAGAGGGGATCTCCAGGGACAGCATGTGCCTGGGATGGACAGTGAGTGGAGACTCCCAAAACCAAGCGGGGTCACCCAAAGTCAAGGGCCAAACCTAGCAATGCACAAAATCAGGACTCTGCAATCTCAGGAGAGGCAGTGGGGACTCATCAGGCACAGGGTAGGCAGCCTCAAGAGCAATTCATGTCACCTACAATGAAAACCATGGCTGGATCTAATGGCACAGCTGACCACATCCTGAGCCATTGGAAATGCCTTGTGATTGCTCTGAGCATCTTCCACAGCCACGGATGCCTGGGGAGGGGGTCATCAGGTGCGGTGATGCTGGGCCAGCTTGCTCTACCCTGACCAGCACAGCCAGTGCAGAGTCACTCCAGGGCCCCGCAGTCTGCTGGCCCTGCAGAGCAGCACCGCCAACCTGGGGTGCACAGTGGAGGGGTGCAGGTTGGCTGGGCAGGCCAGCACAGACACACTGACCTGGGGAAAGGCTCTCTGGAGAAAAGAGATGTCTCTTGAGAAGAGCAAAGGAACAATTGCGTGCTTGCAGGGAGGAAGAAATGAAAAGCTGTTCTTATGTGTGTCAACTCAGGGCAGGCTGCACTGTTGCTGGACACTTTCACTAACTGAATCTGTTCATTGTATCATACATTATTGTTCCTTCCCTTTCCTCTAACCATTTTCCCGTTTCCAGTTTCCAACCAATGTAGAGTAACCTTGGTGTTGTGTTTGAGAAAGCTGGCGAGTTGATGCAAGGTTACTCCAAGTGATACTGATGGATTAAATGGTGCAAAAAAAGACATCGTTTGTTCAGTCATATGAGAAGTTAACCAGAAGTCTGCGTGGTGATTTGGTCAAAACCATAGGTCCCATCACAATGGCTTTTGTTGCCTTCCATGTCTGGAATACCCATCTCACTCTGTTGTCAGAACCATGTGCAGCTTCCCATCGAGTGCATTACTACTTAGAGCTACATTTAGACTAACTTTAGATCTTAGGGTTAGTGTAACATTATTGCCTACAATCAGTCCTTAACCTCGTGCTATTACAGATGGTGTTTCTCTTGTAACTATAGTTTTGAAGATGGGTTGTGACTGATCTTCAATGCCTGAGTTGTCCCATGGGCAACGTGAAAAGGCAGAACCTGTTAGGGACACATTTGGGGTGGGTTTTTTTTCCATTTGTCAGTGTTCCCACAGTTAGCAGGTAACACCACATCTCCCTGCAAGAGAAGACACCCAGGTCTTGCACATAACCCAGACCTCACTAATGGTTAACTTACTCTCTTCATTGTCTACAGCATCTCATGCTCCTTTTCCATGGGAAAAGAGCAGAGTTACCCAGACTGATCCCTGAGCTGATGTTTAACTACAGCCTCACCTCCAGGACTTTGATGGGGTTTTATTTCTGTTTTAACAGGAATTCAGGCAGCCACTGACACAAACCCCTTATCTATGGGACTTCCCATGGCAGCTTGTCACTTATTTAGCCGCCTTACAACTTCTCACAAATGGGATCCCCACTTCGAAGTATTCTATGAGAGAAGAGTCACTCTTGTGCAGCTGTTGTTTCGGTCGGCCACTCCATCGTTCTACTACCCCATACTTGGAGGTTGATACCATAGGCGAAAAGTCTACTGATCTTTGTTTGAAGCACACCAGGTTTGCAGTTCTTTGTTCTTCAAATGTGTTCCATTACCAAATTGCATTTCTCTGGGAAGGGGGAAAGCAGCAAACCAGTGGTTCAAACCAGCAAGGCTTGCTAGTCCAGTTGCAGCTCAGGTGGGGTGCACATTCCCTCTGCCGATAATTATTTCTGCTCCTGCAAGGATTTATTTCCAGCCTTCAGGTGTTTGCATGAGTCTGGAGGGAGGCCTAAAACAAAGGCCACCCTCTGGTTCTCTTTGTGCTGAGATAAATTCCACTTGCTTTGCGGCAGCTGTGGTCCATCACAGCCTACGTTCTTCCCTGAACCTTCTTCCATGGTAGGAATTGGTTGGTTGGTCACAATACAAGATGCAAGCAGAATTCAATTTCTCAGAAGATGTTCTAGGCTACCAGACTAGAACGCACATAGGTGCCTTTGTCAAAATAAACACCTGTAGGTATGAAAAGAGGCTTCTAGGCTTAAATAGGGTCAAGTATGAAATGCAAAGAACACAAAACTCAAGGGTTTGAACCCAGACCAGAGCTGGCTCCTTCCCAGCAGGGGCTGTGAGGCACCACGGCCCTGGGCAGCCCTGGGGCCCCTCCTTCCTGCTCCCATCTACCCCCACCCCTCTACCCTCCTGCTGCTGGGCTGTGGGGGCAGAAGAAGGAGCTGCCTCGCCTGGGGCGCCAGTTTGGGTCCCAAGGTACCAGTGGCTTTGCAGCTGCTGCCTCCACTGCTGGCCAAGGACAGGCGCCTCAGAGCCACCGATTGCCCTGAGAGGCCTGGCTTCCTGTGAGGTAGCATCTCCGCTGTCTGCAAGGGTCTGGGCAGGCACGAAGTGCAGAAATGACTCTGACTCCTTTCATTACCTCCCCATCTCTCTGAGGGACTGGAATGGCTTAGTGTCTGGGGTGGGAGGATGCAATGAGGGTCCAGATTCAACAAAAAGCCATTAAGGAGTGAGAAGATGACTTTCTCCAGAAGAGTCAGTACAATCCCAAAGATTCAGGGAAGAACCAAGAGCTTCAGAAACTACAAGCCTGAACCTCAGCTGACAGGAACCAGCAAACCGAGAGCATCCCTGGCTCACACCAGGATGCTCCAGGGAGGGAACATGGTCACCAACAGTCCCCACACCACATCCCTGAGAAGGACACCATGATGGCACACTGGACCCTGGGAGTGAAGTCAGGTCCTCACCTTGCAGTGCTCCCCAGCTCCCCAGCCTGGCAAGGCTCCCCTCACACAGCACTGCTCTCTCCAAACACCTCCTCCCACGCAGAGCACCAAGACGCTGTGGCCTCCACCTGTCCCTGCCACAGGGCAGCCCACCACTGTGACACGCTCCACCTCCCTCATGCCTCACAGAGGGTTGCCAGCCAACATGTGCCTCTGCAGCAGGGACACACAAGGGACACAACCAGACATGGCGGCAGACAGGTGACCCCCAGGGGCCCCAAAACAAACAAAGCCAACGCTCCATGCCTTCAATTTGCTTGTAGTCCTCCAAGACCTTGCAACAGCCCCTTCCTCTGAACACCCAGTCACAACCCTGGGCTTGGTCACTTCCCACCTCCAGGAAGCACAGAGCAAGTGTTCTCCCAGGGGCTCAGCAGGCCAGCTCTTGCTTCTCTCTTCTGCCTCACATGCCCTCAAGGCACTCCCCCAACCAGCCTCCCTACTGACTGGTCCTCTGGGGCTTCAGTGGAGGAGGCTGAAATTCTTTGGCACCACTCGCCCTCTCTCAGTCGTTGCTCAGGTGGCTCACCAATGAACACATGGAGGCACACACACACACACACACTGACCTGCACACACAGCATCAATGCACCAGCCTTAGACAAGCAGGCTTCCGACAAGGAAAATGGCACAAGGCTTCTGCTGCTCTCAAGCATTTGCATTCCCCTGTCTCAGCAAGGGCTGCCATTTCTCTCCCACGCAAAGCCTTGAGACAAACCAGCAGGCTTCAGCAGTGCACATGACACATACACAAGCCAGCAAAGGTTCAGCCTTCAGGGTCCCATATGGCACGGCACAGGGAGAGTCCGAGAGCACCAGTAAAGTCACCCACTGAAGGAGTTGCGGTGTGGGAGAGCCAAGCTTGTTAGTCCTCATTTTTGGTACAAGGAGTTCTCCTCTAAACCAGCACCAGGGGGCAGGCTGCAAAAAGGACCACTTCTCTCTCTTTCCTTAGGAAGCTATTGACTCCCAGTGCTCCACCCATTAGCACCTGGATTTCTCAGGGCTGCAGGGAGACGATGCCATCAGGGCCTCAGGGGGCACGAGTCAGAGAAAAAGAGTGGTCACAATGCAAAAGCTCAAGGAATCGCCTCTCAAAAATGGAGCAGAAACTCCAAAAACGCTCAGGTGGAAAAGGACAAGAATCACATGCTTCAAGCACTCAGGGTCAGCAAAGCTGGCCGAAAAGGCAGGAGCCTCATTGGAGGATGGCTGTGCTCACCACCACTCCCTTGGCTCCAGCTACTCGCAGCAACGCATCTAGAGCTAAGTGGGGCTCCTCACAACCACACAAAGCTCCGGCAAAAAACAGCGCCTTGCCCATGGCAGCAGTGTCAGCAACTAACAACACGAAACCTAGCACACTCATGCCTGCACATGGGCTGCTCTCTTGTTTCCCTGCTGCAGCACAGGAAGGTCACGCTCCAGCAGGACGGTGGAAGAACTTGCAGAGATGGAAACAGGAAGGAAGAGAGACCTGGGCTGCACATCCTTTGCAGAGCACTCTTGCCTGGGCTTTCCTCCTCAAAGGGACTCCTTGTCTAGGCAGATTGTGCACAAGAAGGCATCAGCCCCCCTTAGAAGGCATCTCCCAAGAACACACCTGCCATCTCCAAAGGCCACCTCACCACAAGGCCTTCACTCCTCCAAAGAGCTGCCAGCATGCTAACACCCAGCCAGCAATGAGCAACCCCCACAGCCTCCTCCTCCCTCAGCAAACACTGCTGCAGAGGAAAGTTCTCACTAGGAAAAGCAAATGAGATGAAAGCGGGGAAAAAGCATGCCAGGTTTTCATCTCAGAGCAAGCAGAAACACTCTCGCCTTTAATCAGCATACTGCCTGCACATCCTGGCAAGAGCTGAGGAAACTCAAGGCCTGAACCTCAGCGCACAGAAGGCAGCAGGCTGCCAGAATACCTGGCTCACGCCACCAGGGCAGCCTGGGCCCTGCCAGCCAAGGCACCTCCTCACCTCGCAACGCTCCCCAGCTCCCCAGCCTGGCAGGGCTCCCCATGCACAGCACTGCTCTCTCCAGACAGGTCTTTCTGCACGCAGCACCAAGACATTGGGGCCATCATCTGTCCCAGGAAGCAGACCCACAGTGCTCTCCCAGGGGCTCAGCAGGCCAGCTCTTGCCTCTCGCTTTTGCCTCACATGCCCTCAAGGCACTCACCCAAACAGCCTCCCCACTGAGAGGCCCTTTGGGGCTTCAATGGAGATGGACCAGTCTCTTTGGCACCACTCCCCCCCCCCTCTGCATTTGCTCCGGAGGCTCACAAATGACCACATGGCAGCGCACACACGCACTGAGCAGCATGCACAGGGCCAGGGCACCAGTCCCACACAAGCAGGCTTCCAATGAGGAAAAGGGCATAAGGCTTCTGCTGCTCTCAAGCATTTGCATTCCCCTGTCTCACCAAAGGCTGCCATTTCTCTCCCAGGAAAAGCCTTGAGACAAGCCAGCAGGTTTCAACAGTGCGCGTGACACATGGAGAAGCCAGCCAAGGCTCGGACTCCAGGGTCCCACATGGCATGGCACAGGAAGAGTCTGAGAGCACCACCAAAGTCACCCACTGAAGGAGCTTGGGGTGTGGCAGAGCAAAGCTTGTTAGTCCTCAGTTTTGGTACAAGGCGCTCTGCTCTAAACCAGCACCAGGGGCAGGCTGCAGGAAGGACCACTTCTCTCTCTTTCCTCAGCAAGCAATAGACCCCCAATGCTCCACTCATTGGCACCTGGATTTTTCAGGGCTGCAGGGAGACAATCCCATCAAGGCCTCAGGGGGCACGAGTCAGAGAAAAAAGAGTGGTCACAATGCAAAAGCTCTAGGAATCTCCCCTCAGTGTGGCGGCACTCCCTGCGCACAGCACTGCTTTCTACAGACAGCTCTTCCCATGTGCAGCACCAAGACACTGGGGCCATCGCCTGTCCCCACCTCAGCCAGCTCCACCACGGTGACACACCGCACCCCTGTCCTGCACCTCACAGAGAGTTGCCAGCCAAGACATGGCTGTGCATCGGGGACACACAGGGCACAGCACCACACATGGCAGCAGCCAGGGCACCCCAGAGGGCCCCAGATAACACACAGACCCTTTCTCCAGTCTTTCCAATTGCCTCTAGTCCTCCAGGGCCTTGCAACAGGGACTTCCTCTCAACAGCCAGGCACAGTCTGGATCCTCTTCAGTTCCCACCTCGAGGAATCAGAGGACAAAGATGCCGTTCCGACCTTGATGGAAAATCTCACAACCCATGATGTTTTGATGAGCCAGAATTTCTACAGCACACAAACACTGCAAATCAGAGATTACTAACTTCACTGCTCACACCAGTGCTAGATTCATTTAGCAGCCTAAATATTCGAGCTGGACTCCCTGGCCACCCGTAGCAGGTTTTAAGAACTGCAAAGTCAAAGTCCATGTCTACGTTTACCAGAGAACATCGTCCTCATTTGAAATGGAGCACTACAAACTCATGATGACAGAGTACAATAACATTTGTGTCAGAGGCTGTGGAACATTATCATCTACTTCTGCTTGATTTATTAGTTGCATTTCTGTATTACTGTAGAACTCTGCAGGCCTCATTCCCTCCTCTGGGCACACTCAATAAAACCTGAAGTGACCTCACAACCAACATCCAAGCCTTGCTCCTGCTACTGGCCCATCAGGTCCTTGGGCAAAAGTCACCTCATCCTTACCAGTCGAGCCACGTGCCTCCTGCTGGCCTGTCAGCTGCTGACACAGAACTGATTTGACACTGGTGATTTCCTGGCACAGCTCTTGCACACAGCCGTGACCTCCCTGCCCACACCCCGGCCATGCGGCTGCTGCCGCCTGCAACTGTCCCTGCCCTGCCTCAAGGCTGAGCCAGCTCCTGAGCGGCCTCCCTGCCTCACCCCGGGGCCACACTGCCATCAGTGCAGCCCCGCCCTCCTCCCCTGGCCAGTCAATAGGAAGGCAGCACTGGAGGCGATGCCATGGCAATGCTGTGGTACTGTGTGACCCCGCAGGCAGCCCCGTCCCCTCCTCTGCGGTGGGGCGCAATGTTGTGGGCAGCAGCACGGGGCAGCGTGGGGCGTCGCGGGGCCTGGGGGCAGTGTGGCCTCATGTGCCTGGGCAGTGCGGGGCCCCGGGGCCCTGTCGCTGCCCTGCTGGGGCTGGGCTCTGCCTCAGGGACTTGTGGGGTGGCAATGGCACCCCCACCTCTTTCTAAACTGCTCCGCCAAACAGGCTGTCTTTTGGGTGCAAAGGCTGGAACCCCCATTTGCAGGAGGACAGTGGCTGTGGCCATCTGAGGACAATATCTCTGAGCCCAAACCATGCTCTGCCAAGTTGGAAGACTAAAAGGATCCAGGCAGAAGGAACAGAGGTTCTCCCAAACAAGTAGTTGCCTTGGGGTTATTACAAGGTGAAGGATCCATTTCCAACATGGGCATTCCCAGCAGACTCTTGAGAGCCCCACAGGAGCTGCAGGACACCCCAGCTCCAGGACACAGGCCCCTTTCCTGCCAGAGCCAGATCCCAAAGGGGGACCCACTCCCAGGGAAACCTGCACCTGGATTGCCCCCTGCCATGAGGGGATGGAGCTGGCCCCAGAGGAGCCTTGGGCCTCAGGGCAGCCGCAGCCCCAGGACCCAGGAGTCCTGGCTGCTACATTGTCCCCTGAGCCAGGTGGGACCCTCAGGCACGGCTTTTGTGGCAGCCCCCACCCTATCCATTCACTCCCACAGCCCAGGACCCACAGCCGTTTTTGCAATTAACAGTCTCTGGGCAACACCTCAGGAAGGAGCTCCCAAAGCCATTACCCTTGGTGGAGAGCCGCAGGAGCGCTAGGAACAAGGAACTGCAATGCAGATTGATGGTCTGGGTCCAGCAGTCCTCCATCTCACTTGCCTCCTTGCTCTCGGCTCACCTGTCCAGCCAGGGAAACAGGACGCTCTTCCTGTCTCATAACCCAAAACAGCACTCCAACACGTCCCTGCTCCTCTGCCTGTCAGTGAGGGGCCTCAGTGTGGACCCACTGCCTCCTGTCTGCACCCCTTGCCATGGATTAGCTCCGAAGGGCAGTGGTGGGGAGCGTGTGAGCAGTGCCCAGCAGTGCCCAGGTCTCACAGGGAAGTGAGGGCACCGCGACGGCACCACGGAGACCTCCCTGTGATGCAGCACATCCCACTGTGACCTCAGCTCGTGTCATCTGTGGGCTCAGTAGGTCAGCACCATGGAGATGGCACAGCCAGGGAGAAAGCTGAGATATTTCCCCTCATGTTCTGGAAAGCAATCATCTCCCTTCAGCCCAGTTCTTATTCCTTACCCTTCTCTGAGTTTGTCAGGGCATAAAATAGGAGTCACACATCACCACCATGTCCCAGTGGTGGAGTGCCCTGTGGTGGGGACGGGCCGTGGCCACATGGTCTTGGTGCGCAGAATGGGAGGAGGTTTCTGGAGTGAGCAGTGCTGCGCGTGGGGAGTGGTATCAGGATGGAGAGATTGGGAGCCCTCAGAAGTGAGGATGTGCCTTGGGTTGCAGGGCCCAGGCTGCCCTGGTGGCGTGAACCAGGGTTGCTGGCAGCCTGCTGCCTTCTGCCCACTGAGGTTCAAGGCTTGTGTTTCCTCAGCTCTTGCCAGGATCTGCAGCCAGATATCCCACATATGCTGTAGCTTAGAGTACTTGGAGTAGAAGAGGTCAGCTTTCAGAAAGGGTTCCTGTTGGAGATTCTTGAAGTTAACACTTTTGGGATTTATCCAAACACAACCATTTTTTAGGCTAGAGGCGTAGCAGTTGCCTCCCTCTGCTATTAGCAAAGGCTAAGAGGGGATACTACCCGTATCCATAATTGGTGCAGACCCTCTTTTCTTCTCATGTGGCAGGAACCTAGAAACTCTTTGCTTATAACGCAGTAGTATCCCCCAATTAGCCCTTACTTAACCATCCAATTACCTCCCCTCCAATCCAGTGAATCCTAGAGACCGTCTTGAGCTCTTCCTGCTGAAGGCCTCGCTGTTTTGGGGCTCTCCCCTGCACCCTGCACCCTGCACCCTGCCCTGGGCTCTGACAAAAGACATGCAGGGGCTGAGACATCCAGCAGGAGGCCTGAGAGAGCAGTTTAGATCATGTGAGACTTTTTTCACCGACACAGTTAACAAGGAAATGGTCTTGCCAAGGTGGAGCACTTAGAGGTGCCCTTTCAAGTGGCAGTGCCACAGTCATTAGCTTTTCAAGTGGGCAAAATAAGAGAAATTGCGAAAAGCAAAGTATTTTTTCAGAAAATAGTTGGCCTTTGAACCACTTCTCCCCGATGTGCCTACTACAGTGAGTAGTGATGCTCAAGAACTTTCCTGCAAGTCAGCAGGAAAAACTTCACGGGTCATAGCTGAGAATCAGCTTGCAACACTGAAGTTGTTTTATGCAGATAACTTGCAAGCCCCCTCAGAATGATGTCCCTCACCTTCCCACATGCTCCTCTCTTCTCTAAGGCAGTCATTTCTGACCTGACAGTTCAGGTGTCCAACTCAGCTGAGCACATTTTGCACTGTGTCCCTGAGCTGGTTGAGGCCTGCAGGCTCTGGAGCTCTTGCCTGATCAGCTCAGGCACAGCCTGGGCATTAGCTCACTCGTGGACTCTTCTTTGCAAGTGAAGCCCCTCTGAGATGCAATTGCAAGTGTGGATCTGAGGCTGATTTGGACAAAGGTCCCCTGTTGGCAGTGAGGTGTGGATAAAAGGAAGTGAGGGTCAGTCCCTTGTAGGGTGGCCCAGGGCTGTCCCAGCAGGCCTTGCACAGTTCAGCTCCCCCACCCATCATCAAAGTGTCCATTGGAGCCTGCAGAATGACTCCTTCTTGGTATCACACTATAAAATCCTCTCTGGCTGGTAATAATACATCATGTGCTACTTTGGGAAGGTTGATCTGGCAAAGGAAGCCTCCAGATAACGTCCATTGTGTCTCTGGGCCACAGGGGCAGTACGCTGGGCTCGGAGGAGACCTAGGTGAGGAGCTGTGTGCTGCTTGGTGGCAGGTCTGCTGCAGAGGGCCAGTCCTGAACAGGGTGGCCATGAGCCGTGCCTTCCTGCCTGCCGGCTGTGGACTGGTGGGGTGGCTGCAGCAGAGGTGCCCTTGAAATCACTGCACAGATGGGTCCCTGTCACCTGCATCATCCCTTCCCCTCCTCAGGCCAGTCATTTCTGCTGGCTGGTCTCTCTGAGGTGCTGGGTGACATCCCAAAGCCTGCTGGCCAGCACATCTGCTGAGGGCCAATCAGGCAGCTGCAGTGGAAGTGACCTCACAATCAGCACTGCAGCCATGTCCCCTTTGCCTGCCTCTCCCCATCCTCCTGCCCATATATCATCTCTGGTGGTGGGATGAGTGGTGGTGTGATTCTGTTCTTGTCCTCAGAATGGCTCCTACCAGAACCCAGCCCATGAGGTTGCTGTACAAGAGGTGACCTCACCATCAACACTGCACATGTGTCACTTCTATGATTTTCTCCCCTGCCCCCCTTCCAAGTCGTCCTCTCTTCTGAACCCCACATTCAACATCCCAGTCATGTCCCCTTTACTGGCACCTCCCTCTCCCCTATCCCTGTGGAATTACACACACGTGGTGGGACAGCTCACATGCCAGGATGAAACTGGGCTCCTGGGGAAGGCAGGGTGGGATGGTGAGGAAGTGCAGGAGTGCTCTGGGCAAAGGAGTGGCTGGAGTGCACAGGGCTTTTCCTTGGAGCAGGTGATGAGGCAGTTGAGACCTTGTAGTAAAGATAAGAGGACACACCAGTCTGGGTGACATTCTGGTAGGTGTTTCAGCTCATTCAGGATCTGTTTTGCAAGATCCCACAGGAGACTTCCCTGGAGGGCAGAGAGGCCATGAGGCCTCTGTAAAGACAGACTAGGCAGAGGAGGCGAGAGCAGAGAGGCAGAAGAAGAGAGAGGAGACATGCCAATTGGAATACAGTAGTTTCTCAGAACCAAGTTTCTCCGTTCAGAGTGTTGCCAGGAAACGTATCATGAAGAATAACATATACATCTATATAAACATGTAAACTCACATAGAGTAATTTCTGTAGTGCATGCATATGGGGCTGCCAATAAAAGAGGAAGAAAATGTTCTTTAGAATTGATAAAGAATGTTTGAAGTTCTGAAAACGAAGATTTTTTTCAGTTCTTGCAAGGAGCTGTTTTTTGCATAGATTTCACCCAATGACGAGGACTTTACATTCAGGCCCTTATAGACACATATAGAGGCCATTGCTGCCTGAGATGCCCTGTGTAGCTGTGTTCCCATGTGGTGCTGGGAAATGTGAGCCAGGAACTATGGGAGCCTTTCTGGAGCATTGGCTGGTCAGAAGGAGAAGCATCTCAAGACCTCTCAGTGGGACAACTTTTTTCTTTCCATTGACTAGAGAGGGAAGTCCAGACAGCTGGGTTAGCCAGAGACATCTGCACTGAAGGGGTCTGGTATTGGGTGAGCTAATTCCCATCCCTGTTGTTGCGTAAAATGGAGTCGCACTTCATGACCATGCAGTGAATGAAAAGGGTTTGTGGCTAGATGTGTAGGGACTCCCATAAGGCATCACTGTAACACAGGTACGTTGGGATTGGTGCAAATTAGGGCATCGATAAATAGAGCATTTCACTGAAGCTGATCAGGCTGCTTCCTCTATCAGTTGTGAGAGCTCGACACCTCACGTTGCGACTTGCTGTGTGCAGAGATTGAGGAGCGGCAAGGAAGATCCTGGGCAGGGAATGGTTTGAGGGCAGTGGACTTGTGTGAGACACAGAACTATCATTTTTAATAATGTAGGCCTTATTATAGAAGAAATCTTTAGAAAATGACAATAAAAAAGAAACAAGAAAGAAATTAGATAATTATCTAAAGAAAAAAAAGATTTGTTAGACTTTTCAGCATTACAAACTTCTTTGTGTTCTTATTTTTCTTATTATCATTGTGTTCTTATGTTCTTCTTTTTCTACTTATCTTTTTTGTTTGGTTCTTTTTTGATACACTGGTCTTTTGGGGAGATTCTTTTCTTTTTTTGAAAGGGAAAGTTATTTTCAGAGCTGGGGTGGGATGCAGTCACAGGGTCACGGATGGCTGTTACCATTGCAGGCACCCAAGTCCCCTCTGCCCAGACTCCCTCTGCAGCTGCAAGGGGCTCCGGTCTCCCGCAGGTCCCCTGTGAGAGCTGCCAGGCCCAGGCAGGTCCCTCACAGACACCGCGGCCTCTCCAAGTGCCCCTGGGTGCTTGTGGTTGGACCCCTGAGCTCTGCCTGGGAAGGTGAAGAATTTTTTTCAACATTTTAAAAATATGAACATACTTTCATCATCTCAAATGATTGGCTGATTTTAATGCCAATGTTTTCCTATGACGAAATCATGGAAATCTTCAGGAAGGGTATGAATCTCGGGAGAAGAATTATCAATCTGCCCTTGACCTTGTGTTTCCACTGCTCTGTCTATTAGGCTGTGGATAAAATCTCAGTGCTCGCTCACATATTTCCACATGTCCTGATTAAATTGGTCATTTCTAAAGGCATCTTTGCATCAGACTCTCTGGGCATATGCACTTTCCATAGTTTCCCAGTTTTCCTCCTCCCCTTGCTCTTTATCCACTCAGGTACCTCTCTGGGAGGAATTCTGGGAGTCTGAAGCTTGCCTCGTCTTTCAGCAGTCTCCTTGTCTCTTTAGCCACCTCCTTTGTTGTGTTTCTTGTGTATCCTTTCCTATCTATCTGTCGAAAACATGTCAAGGAAGGTTATGCCTTGTGAGCAGTGGACCTCACTGGAGGCAGCTTGGACTTGGCACACAGTGGACGAGTGTCTTCTATCTTTATAAACTGTTCCAAATTATAATTTGTTTGTTTGCTCTTAAGACAAACCCTTCTGTGTCTGCTTGCAGCTAGTTCTCGAAGGAAAGCAGGTGGGAATTGGCGCACATGAGCTGTACCATTCAGCTACAGCCTTGAGTGGAAAAAGGTTCGATTTTCACAAGAGTGATGTGAAGTCCCCAGTGGCTGATGAGGGCAATGGCAGGGCTGGGGAGCTGGCGAGGAAGGTTCTCCATACATGTCTCCTATCAAAAATACTGCTTTGCCTACATGCCCTGACTTCATTAGGAGACACTGTGGGTCAGTATGAATTGGGGAATGTGGGTATGACTTATTCTGAAAAGTGAAGAATCAAGAAAGCTTAAGAAGCAGACATCTTTCTTTTTCAGGTGCTCATTGAAATCTTTCTCTTGTAAATACACTCCTGCAAACTTTCCAATTAGTGAAACAAGAATTGCAGTGCTGAAGAAAATTATGGCAAGAAGCATGGCTCCTTGGGGATTGTTTTGCATTTTAATGACCCCTCGGCTGTATTTGGTGCTGAGCCCATGAACCTCAGATGCTGAGAAGAGGCTGAAGAAACCTCTCAAGAAGCAAATCCCAATTTTCTTGGAAAGATAATGAGTCCCACTGAGGGCCATAATCAAGAAAGGCTCCCCAGGGGCTGATTAGAGCTGAAAGTTGGAGGCCCTGATTGCAGGTAGGCAAAGGCAATGTGAGGGCATCTGTGATGCCAAGTCCACCTTGATGTGTGTTATCAAGCAGAGTGACCAGGCCCTGACAGCCAGCCCCTGGGTAGGGTGATGCTTTCCATCACACATTGCTCAGGGCTCTTCTTGTGGGCAGTGTGTGGGTAGGGTGCACAAGGCTAAGTGCAGGACCATGATTTGGCACCTCCTGGGCTCCCAAGGGACAAGGAGGCAGCAAGGCCACAGTGCTTTATGGAAACAGTGTCTTCTCGGGGGCCTCAGTGACAGAGACACCAGCCATAGTCAAAAGGACAAAGACCTAGCTGTGGTGGGAGCTTTCAGCCTTGGCAGTGCCCTCAGCCATCTCCACCACAGGCTGTCCTGTGCTTTCCCACACCTGTGCCTCTTTCCCTGCACACTGTACACACCCAAGCTGCTTCCCCACCTTGCTCTCACTCTCCTGATGTCTTCCTGTCCTCCCTTGCTTTTCCTTGAAACACAAAGCCAGGAACTGATCACAGGCTCCCTCTGGGTGACCTGTTGCACCTCAGCACTACCCTAGGAGTGACGTTCTTTTTGAAGTCCAGTCTGAACCTCTCAAGATGCACTTTGTGGCTCTTTCCCCTTCGCATGCTGTTTCCCTATACTAAGAAAAGCTCCATCATCTCTGAAACCACCCTTCGAGCAGTCACAGTCTATTACTCTACTGTCCTTTGCCTCCACTTCAGCAGGCTAAGGAAAACCAGGTCCCTTAACCTCTCCTCATGAATGTGTTTATTTCCACTTAGGCACAGGACTTGACGCTTCTCCTGGAAATCTTCCTGAGGTATCTGTTTTCCAAATAAAAAAAAAAAAAGAAAAGCAACCAACTAACGAACGAAACAAACCACACCAGCGCCAATGAGTTCAGGATGAGCAGGGGTGGGGTGGGCAGTATGGTACTGGATCAGGGTGATAAAAGGGACAGAGTTAGAAGACATGGGGAAAAAAAACAAGGCAATTCAAAGTGAAGCCAAGGATTGATCAGGGCTGTCTTGGGGATTCCTGCCAAGAGGCCCTGCTTCTGAATAATTCTGACTGGAGGAGGACAAGAAGGCTGGCCTGCTTCCACTGTCACAGGGCACCTGTGTGCTTTCCCTGACATCCACAGGAGAAGATTGAGAGTGGGAAGAATCATGCACTCCTTCAGGGCGGAAGGGACCTCAGGAGGTCTCTAGCCCAATCTCCTTGCTCACGGCAGGGTCAGCTCTGGGGTCAGAGCAGGTTGCTCTGGGCTTCATCCAGTCTGGTCTTGGAAACCTCCAAGGCAGGACACTGCACAGCCTCTCTGGGCAACCTCTTCCAATGCTTGACCATCCTTGTAGAGGAAAAGCTTTTTCTTATCTCCTTCAGGAACGACTTTTCTTCCAACTTATGCCCATTGTGTCTTGTCCTCCCACCGTGCACCCTAATGAAGAGCCTGGCTCCATCTTATGGATGATCTCCTCGTAGCCATTGGAAGGGTGCTATGAGATCCCTCCAAAGCCATCTCTTCTCCAAGCTGAACCAGACCCATTTCCTCACAGAGCAAGTGCTCCAGTACCTTGACTACTGTTAGGGCCCTCGGCCAGACTCGCTCCCAGTTATCAACCTCTTTCTTTTCCTGGAAATCCAAACCTGGATGCAGGGTTCTAGATGTGGTCTAATGAATACTGACTTGAATTTCATGAGGTTCCTGGCAGCCCATTCCTCCTGCCTCTCTAGATCCCTCTCAATGGCAGCTCTCAAGCATATGAGTGCCCCCCCACACACCCACACCTCCAGTTAGGGATGAGGAGTGTTGCATCCTCAGTGTAACCAATACAGATGATAAACAGGACAAGTTCCTGGAGAGACCCTGTGGTGCTCCACTTCTCCCTGGCCTCCAGGAAGAGTCCTACCCATTCACCACTGCCCTCTGAGCTTCTGATCATCCAAGCAGCTTTTTACCCATCCAGTTGTCTGCTCTTCTAGACTGAAACCTTCTAACATGCATGCAAGTATATTGTGGGAGACAGTGTCAAACTCCTTGCTAAAGTGCAGGAAAAACACATTTACTCTTCTGCATCCACAAATAGATTTTTTTTTTAATCACAGAGGTCAACCGGGTTGGTTAGGCAGAATTTACCCTGGGTAAATGCGTGCTAACTGTTCCCAGGCACCTGCTTTTCCTTCATGTGCCCAGAACTGTGATCTGAGAGAGTTCGCTGCATGACTCACTCCTCACAAAAGGGAGGCTGAACTGCCTGCAGCTCCCCAGGTTGCCCTTGTGGCCTTTTTTGAAGATGGATGTAACTATTGCCTTTCTCCTACTATCCCATCCTTGATCCGTTCCTCCTTCTTTGAAATTTCCAAATACAAGAAAGCATCACCCTTATCAGCCCATCTGGGAGCTGTGCAAAGAAGTTGATCCTGATACCCTCCAGAAACCTCGTGGCCTGCTTGCACTCTGCTGTTTGCCCTTCCAGTTCATGTCAGGGGGATTAAAGTCCTGCCAACAAGAACCAGGGCCTGTGATCCACAGACTTGCTCACGTTGCTTAAAGGAGACTGCATCCACCTCCCTACCCTCATTGAGTGATCTGTAGCTCCCACCATGATGTCACCCCTACTGTGATGCTCACCCACAAGCACTCACCCAAACTCTTGCCTCTCCCAAGGAAGAGCTCCACACATCCAAGCTGCCCCTTCCCACAAAAGGCATCCTTCCTCCTCCTCTTCCCTGACAGTCCCTCCTGAAGAGATTTTATCCTACAAGCATTGCCCTCCAGTCATGTGAGTGATCCCTTCACATCTCAGTTGTTCCAATGATGTTTCACATCTGCGAAAGCTTGTACATCTCCATCTGCTCCTCTCTCTACCCCAGGCTGCATGCATTTGCATATATTAGTGTTGCAGAGCATCAGCTGTGGCACAGAGAGCAGACTGGTTGTGGTGAAACCTGTTACCAAGAGCCAAAGACACTGTGTGTGCAATGGCCCCACTTCAGAGCAGAGCCATGCTGGCATAGATAGCAGGTGGCAATGTAATGGTGAAAGGAGGTTCCCACTAAGAGAGCAAAGCCTTCAGTGCCCAAGGCCAGGGAGAAACAGAGCTGGGCTGTGCAGTCCTGGCAGGAGAGGGGTTTGCTGCCTGAGCTGACTCTGCAGCACCTTGGTGCCCTGTGACAGAGGTGAAGCGATCTCCAGGCAGGACAAGGTGCCACTGAAGAAGGTCCTGCACATGGGCAGCCTGTGATTTGGCACATTGAAGTCATCATTAGCCCAGTCCTGGTTCATATCCTCTTGGGGGGGTGAGAAGAGGTTCAGGCAGAGAAGAGCAAGAAGGGTTTGAGAGTGCAGAGACTAGAGCAGAGACCTTGGACAACCTCTGTCTCTTTCAGTGTCACCAGGTGTTTGTGTGTGAGCAACTGACTTCCACCCTCCATCTCCATTGATTATAACCGGAGTTTAGACAAGCAGCTCATGTGCAAACATTTGTTGTGCACACTTCAGCTTGGGCAAGGGGAATCCCACCTGTTGTGTGTTTGTGGAGTTCACAGGAGTTTGCTGAATCCCCCTCCAACCCGGGGGCTTCCAAACCAGGACAAGATGCCCAGATTGACTCATCTGAGTCAGCACGTGAACCATGTGTCAATGAGCTGCCTTCTTGCTCCTTTCTACATGTCCTGCCAGGTTAAGGGATGGGAATCGGGGCTTCTAGAGTGGGACATTTCCACCTCTTGCAGATAACCATGCTCTGATGAAACAATCTGTAATGCTGGAATCAGTCTTCCTTCAGTGCTTAGAGAGGGACCATTGGTGATTATTTTAGTTTATTGGAGTGAACATTTCCCAGGAGGAGGGAGCACAAGGGACAGAGAAATTCATGAGCTCAGCTGGGCCTCTGATCCTGAGCGGGGCCAGGTGCTGGGGATGGAGGGAGCTCATGGCAAGTGGGCAGCACTGCCCAGACACAGCTGTGTGCAGGAGCAGCTCCTCTGCAAAGAACAGCAGGGCTCCGGGCACTGCCTGCTGCTGCTGACATGAGAGGAGAGAAGGCAGAGAGAAGTGCAAGGCAGTGGGGAGTGGGAGGCCAGAGGAGACCTCCTTGTGGGAGAAATCTTCACAGCCCTTGACATGGTAAGTCTCTGGCTGCAGGGCAATGCTACTGAGGTTCCTGGAGGGCTCTTATAAATCCATCCCATCCCATAACTGATAGGCTTTTTAAGAATCACTCTCCTGGCACATCCAGTGCATAGGCAGAGGAGGAGATGCTTCAGAGCAGGTATCCCCTGCCACACTGTCACAGGGACAGGGCATGCAGATCCCTTCTGCCAGGGGTGGCTGCAGGGGTGTGAAGCCAGGGAGCACACACAGGTCTGTGCAGGGCTGTGATTCAGAGCAGTGTCCCTGTGCCCCAGGGTGCTGTATGCCCAGGACAGGGACTCTGCTGCCTGCGAGGGTCAGCCCTCAGGCTGCCCAGGGAGCTCCCCACAGCACTGTGGGGAGAAACTCTGGGTGAGAGGAGCAACCCCCGGCAGGGCAGGTTCATTCTCCTGCTGAGAGGGTGCTGTGTGGGTCAGGGCTGCTCACAGCTCTAGCTCATGTGCAGGAGATGTCCAAGGGGTCTTTTCAAGAGGAGATCAAAAGAAGGGCTACTTGAAAGGGAAAGAGCTTTTCTTCAGGTATCTCCACTTTCAGTTTCTTAATTTTGACAGGGAGAATGAAGGAATGTGGTTTCTGTTTTGTCAAGGAACTGGGACTCCTAAACCTTCACTCTGAGAGATTAATAGGTCAGTGAGAAACCTCATAAAGCCACTTCATCCCCACCTTAGCCTACAGACAGCATCGACATCACCTTTGTGGCCTCATAGGAGTTTATGTGACCTGCTGCTTAGGACGTGCATGCACAGAGATGCCCCTAGAGAGTGCCCTGATCTGGGAGGTTTCATTAGGGCAGAACGGAGCACACAGCGGGTGGGATGGGGGGTCTGCGAGCACTGACCGGGATAAGATGTTGTGACAGAGAAAGAGCTGGCAGCAGGGACAGCTCCAGGCAGCAGGGATGGGCAGGGAATGAGAGGGAACTGCAGGGCATGAGCCACCTCTGCTGCAGCCAGACCTCTGGCAGAGGAGAGGGGCATCTCTCCTGCTACAGGCCCATTTCATGCAGTCCGACCAAGGGTCTGAGAGCAACTGCCCTGCAATGTCACCGTCTGTGAGGTGGCACGCCCAGCTGGGTAAGGGGAAGGCTTTCCAGAATGCCTCTCTGCCTCTCTCCTTGTCTCCCTTGGCAGCAGGATCATGGTGTTGCTCCTTGTTTCCCCTCCTGTCCATGCTGTTCCTGTTCTTATTTTGGGGTTTTCTGTGGTTGAGGGTTTTCAACTGCAGTTCAGACACCGATGCTACAAGTTGTGGATCAGAGGGGTCTGCATGGGAATGAGGCTGCCTCAGCCCCCTTTTAACCTGTGGCACTCCAGGAAATGCGGTCCGTGGGGCTGGGAAATGAGCTGACTCTCCCTTAAGGAGTACACATCTTCACTCCTGACGGTGCTTTGACCGTTTCCCTGTGGTATCCTGCCCTCTGGAAAGGCACTGCTGTCTCATAGCACCTCTGTGATATCTGAGAGCCCCATGAGGAAGGTGCAGAGATGCTGAGAGTATGGAGCTGGTGGTGGGAGGCTGTATGTGGGCATCTGAAAAGAGCCCTGTGTGTGCTTGGCTAGAAGGGGAGTGTGGAGACCTACCTCTGGTACCCAGAGAAAGGATGAGAAGTTTGGAGCTGTGCACTTGGAAACTGAACTCATCTGCTCTCAGCAGGGGCTGGTTTCTTTCTAGGGGAACATGAATGTGATCATCCGCCAGCTCAAAGAGAAAACTGCAACGTTTGGAGGTTTCATGCTTGAAAATTCTCTCCTAACTTCTCAATGTCTTTTCTTCCTTGCACAGTCCCCCATGCACGGAGATAACAAAATGTCCAACAGCAGCTCCCTGAACGAGTTCCTCCTCCTGGCGTTTGCGGACATGCGGGAGCTGCAGCTCTTGCACTTCTCACTCTTCCTGGGCATCTACCTGGCTGCCCTCCTGGGCAACGGCCTCATCATCACAGCTGTAGCCTGCGACCACCACCTCCACACCCCCATGTACTTCTTCCTCCTCAACCTCTCCCTCCTCGACCTTGGCACCATCTCCACCACTGTCCCCAAATCCATGGCCAATTCCCTATGGGACACCAGGGCCATTTCCTACTCAGGATGTGATGCCCAGCTATTTTTCTTCTTTTTCCTAATTTCAGCAGAGTATTATCTCCTCACTGTCATGGCCTATGACCGCTATGTTGCCATCTGCAGACCCCTGCACTATGGGACCGTCTTGGGCAACAGAGCTTGTGTCAAAATGGCAGCAGCTGCCTGGGCCAGTGGTTTTCTTAATGCTGTGCTACACACTGGGAACACATTTTCTATACCACTCTGCCAAGGCAATGTGGTGGACCAGTTCTTTTGTGAAATCCCCCAGATCCTCAAGCTCTCCTGCTCAGACTCCAACCTCAGGGAAGTTGGGGTTCTTGTGGTTGGTGCCTGTTTAGTCTTTGGGTGTTTCATTTTCATTGTGCTGTCCTACGTGCAGATCTTCACTGCTGTGCTGAGGATCCCCTCTGAGCAGGGCCGACACAAAGCCTTTTCCATGTGCCTCCCTCACCTGGCTGTGGTCTCCCTGTGTGTCAGCACTGCAGTTTTTGCCTGTCTGAAGCCCCCCTCCCTCTCCTCCCCAGCTGTGGATCTGGTGGTGACTGTTCTGTACGTGGTGGTACCTCCAGCAGTGAACCCTCTCATCTACAGCATGAGGAACAAGGAGCTGAAGGATGCAGTGAAGAAACTGGTTCAACTGGTACTAGTTCAGCAGCAATAAGCTGTCCATCGTCTTCACAACTGATTTCCAGTTTATCTCAGGCAACTTTTGTGCTTTGGGAGTTCTTTCTGTGATAGTCATGTTTATACACAAATGTTTGAATTCATCCCACCTCTCCAGAGGCATGAACCCTGTCTGTCTGACCCAGAGGCCTTCTGTGAATGTATCTATCACTGTGTCAGAGCTGGCCTCTCTCTAATAAAAGGTGATTTCCTCACTGCAGTGCTTGAAGTTTGGGCTCTCCTTCCAAAGCTGGAGCCAAGAATGCACTCAAGGACTTTCACCTTGGAGAGGACTGTTGCTTTTCTGGGGCTCTCCTTGGGCTCAAGGAGATGAGCTCATAGGTGATGTGTTAGGGAATGAGGCCTGGATTCAGCTCTCACTTGTGGGTGCCCAGTGCTCCTGGAGGTGGTGAATGGTGAAGCAGTATCTGCCTTATGAAAGGGATGGAGACTGATGCCTGTCCTTCTCCAAGGGAGCATGGAGTCCGCAGGAGAGCACCGGGCATCTCCAAGGGCACCATGTGCCTAGGGGTGAACGGAGCTTCACAAAGTGAAGTGGAGTCACCCAAAGATAAAGGGCAAAAGCAATGAATGTCCAGGCTAGTGAGAGCTCTGCAATCCCGCAAGAGGCATTGGGGACCTTGCAGGCAGAGGAAGGGAGCCTGGAGAGCTGTTCATGTCACGTTCAATGAAAACCATGGGCTGGATCTCAGGACACACCTGGAAACAGCCTGAGGCATTTGAAATGCCCTGTGATTGCTCAGAGTATTGTCCATGGCCACAGACCCCTTGATAGGGGTTGTCAAGTGCAATGAGGCCTGTCTGGCTGGGT
The DNA here is from genome assembly GCF_036417845.1 of Apteryx mantelli. Lineage (NCBI taxonomy): Eukaryota > Metazoa > Chordata > Aves > Apterygiformes > Apterygidae > Apteryx > Apteryx mantelli. The sequence goes on from NC_089988.1 coordinate 16,236,824, forward strand.
CTGCTTCCCACCCTGGCCACCATGGCCAGTGTGGAGTCACCGTGTGGCCCTGGGGCCCCACAGTCTAATCGCTCTGCAGAGCAGCACCAACAGCTCGGGGTCATGCGAGGAGCACAAGGGAGGGGTCCAGGGATGGCCAACCAGGCCAGCATGGACACACTGACCTGGGGAAAGGCTCTCTGGGGAGCAGGGATGTCCCTGGAGAAGAGGAAAGGAGCAGTTGTGTGCTGGCCAGAAGGAATAAATGAGAAAGAGAAATCTGTTTCTAGACAGGTCAACTAAGGGCAGGCTGCTGTGCTCCTAGGGCAGCAGGAGCTGCTGGAGGAGCCCCAGGGCAGAGACTCTTGCGCTGTCCTGGAGAGAGGAGCTGGCACAGGGGGCTGCAGGCAGCCTGGGGGTAGGGAGTCTCCTGAACACCAGAAGAAGGGGAACAAGGTGTCACTGTGCTCTGCCTCTTTGTGCCACTGGGGCCAGTCCCAGCTTGGAGGCTGATGGGGCAGGTGACACACATCCCCCTGATCCCTGGAGCTGCTGTGCCCTTCAGAGGGTCTGGGGCTATGGAGTGAGTGCCCAGAGCTCTGCAGCCCTCTGTGGTGGGCACTGCTGCGGGGCCACCGCCAGCCTGGGCTGCTCTGCTGGGTGGTCTGGGGAGAGGGCAGGGGAGGTGGGGAGAGCTGGGGAGGGTCTGGGCTGGTCTGGAAAGGGCCCGGGAGAGGAAAGTGCCAATGTCAGCTCAGCTGTGTGAACAGGCAGGGTGAGGACACACACCAGGGGCTTGTGGTGCAGAGCCAGGTCTCATGGAGGGGAACCAAGACATGCTGGGCGCAGAAGAGAGGAGGTCGGTCTGTGCCCTTGGTTGCCAAAGCAGGAGACCTGTGGGGGGACGGGTCACCGAGGCTGTCGTGACCGTGCCAGGGGGACATTTCCCCAACCCTGAATGCACCCTGCCCTGTGCGGTGCCTGCACAGCGGGGCCATGGGGCCGTGTTCAGGCACTGGGACGGGGCACAGATGGGAGCCCCGATGCTCCTCACCGCTCCACTGCAAAAGAGAAACTCCCAGGAGAGCTCTCCCAGCCCGGCCCCACGAGCTCTTGTCCCTGCTCCAGCCATGCCACAGCAGAGCTGAGGACCAAGAGGTCCCTCAGGCAAAGCTGGGCCAGCCTCATGGAGCTGGCCTCAGCACCAGGACAAGCAGAGGACCCTCCTCCTATGTCTCCATCCTGCTGGAAGGGTGACATGGCCACCAGGGAAATGGCCTGTTTCTGCCTGGGGTCAGTGCAGGACTTTTGCATGCAAGGTCAACGCGACAGCTATCGTGCTGCAGAAACACAGACCACAAGCCCTTGCTGCAGCCCCCACTTCCCCCAGCCCCTGCCTTGCCAACCTGCTGCCACCCCCGTGCTGCCCCATCTCCCGTCCCCTCTCCGCACACCGCAGGGACCGGTGGTGCAGCAAGAGCTGGCACAGCCCCCCAGCCGCTGCCCAGCCCACAGCCCTCCCCACCTCCCCCTATGCTGGGGCTCCAGCCCCTGCCAGGCAGCGGGTCTGGCCTCTCCCCACAGCTCCCAGCCTGGCAGGGCCATCACTGCCCACAGCCCGCTCCCCCAGCCCACTCCCCCCATGCTTCTTCCCCCTTTTGGGGAATGGAGATGCCCCAGGCCAGGGCAGCCAGCTAGTGCCAGGGCTGGGATGGGGCATGGAGAGGATGGAGACCATGGGGGGCAGTGGGGCAGGGGGAGCAGCTCTGCTCATGCCTCCACAGCTGGGCCAGGAGGGACAAGGCCATGGGACCAGTCAGGCTCCAGCTGCTGCTTTGACATCAGCTCCGTGCTGTGAACATCGGGGTTTCCTCCCTTTGCAGGGGAACGGCTGGTGGAGGAGACTTCAGATGGGCCCGGTCCAGACCTGGGCTGTGTCCCATGGCAGAGGTAGAGGGGGATGAGGGAGTGTGGGGCTGGCAAAGGGCTCTCCCCATCATCTGCTGGGAGGGCAGCCTGCACGAGAGGCAGAGCCTGTCTCTGTGCCTGGGGTCTTTGCACTCATGAAGTCACAGAGCTATTCAGGTGGGAAGGGACCTCCAGAGGTCTCTAGTCCAACCTCCCATGCAAAGCAGGGCTGGTTAGAGTGGGGCGTTCAGGGCGGTGGCCCAGTAAGCTTTGAACATCTCCAGGAGTGGACATGGCACAGCCGCCCTTGGCCCTTGGTCCAGTATTTGAACCCCCCTCATGATGAAAACTCCTTTGCTTCTCCTGAGTTGCAATTTCTCGGGTTACTGAGGGCGCTGGCCGACATCAACGCTAGGCTGCTCGCTATCATCTTTGAAAGGTCATGGATCTCAGGGGAGGTTTCTGAAGACTGGAAAAAAGGCAAATCCATCTTCAAGAAGGAGAGGAAAGAGGATCTGGGGAATGATAGACTGGTCAGTGTCACCTCAGTCCCTGCAAAGCAAATCTTCCTGGAAGATTTGTGGACAGAGGAGGACAGTGCATGTTGTAGACCTTGAATTTTGGAAGGCCTTTGCCAAGCTCTTCCATAACCTCTTTGTAGCCAGCCTGGGCAGATGTGGAATGGAGGAGTAAGCAATGGAGGGTATGGAAAATTAGCTGGAGGCGACCTGGTTCAAAGGGTAGAGAAGAGTGGTACAAAGTTCAGCTGACTAATGGTTACCAGTGACATTCTTCAGAGGTCAGTACTAGAGGATACCAATGAGGAGGGAAGCCAAAAAAAAAAAAAAAAAAACAACCTTTTCCATTGTGTTCAGGGGCTGCAGAATGAAGCCTGATTTTAGTCTGAAAGAGAAAAGGTTGGGACTGAATGTCCTGAGGGTGACTATAAACTGATTGATGCCTTCTCTGCTCTTCAGCGATACTTCCTTTGGTCACACCTCGGTCTGCCCTGAACTCTATTTTTCCCCTTGCATCAGGACTGTGGAAAAAGAACTGAATCTAGGGAAATGCCATGCTGATAATCTGGGCAGCCTGGGAAGCCCACTGAAAGAGTAAGTATGTGTGTGAGACCTCACAGCACAAGCCTGGAAAAGCCAAGTGGCAGTGACCCTCCCGAGGTGCCAAGGATCCCAACCCCCGAGCCACGGGGCTGGATACGGCCTCCTCTGCTCATGCCAGGGGCTCCTGACACACCTCACAGAGGAAGATAAATTTCTGTGGGAGAGGTGGAGGAAGAAAGAAGAAATGAATCAAAAGGGGGAATTCAGGCCAGGAGTCCCACCAGGAAACATCTCCAAATACAGGTGGATTCACCCCCTCTCTGGCAAGGCCATTTCTTCCATGATCAACAGCACCTGGGAGAAGGAGGGTCTTTTCCTGGCACCCCTGGTGGGAAGTGGGATGGAGGGCAGCAGGATCTGAGAGACCCCTTCCAGCCAAGGGGCAGTTGCTGGGCACTCAAGCAAAGAGTTCAGCCTGGGACCTTAAAGTGCTGGGTTGCTGAAGACGACGAGATGCCTCCAATGTGTGGCTCACAAGGGACCTCAGTCACATCATGGCCACCACTGAAATGCCCCCAGAAGCAGATCCCGTAACATCTGGCCTGAACGAGACCTGCAGTATTTCCCTGCCTTTCTCTGGGCACCTCCAACTTTCTTGGTAGCTCCTCAGCACTGGGGAGCAGTCTCGGCTCCTGGAGTGGTGGGGAAGGCACCAGTGACTGCCAGCCCTGCCGCTGCACTCAGAATTGTGTTGTCCTGAACTAAACCAAGTCCCCAGGGTGCTGCCTGCAGCTGGCTGGATGGACACAGGTGGGACCTGGCCCTTCCTGTTCCTCCCAAGCATGTTGTTTGAGGAAGTGCTGGAAGAAGAGGCCTGGCGGGATCCTCATAGCACTGCACTGCCTGGCACTGGGATAACTCCCTGCAAACCCTTCCTGGGCCAGGCGCTTGGGGACAAGCAGGCAGCAGTGCTTCTGGGAGTCCATCAGGAGCATGCCCTCTGGGTGGGCAAGGAGACCTCAGGCTCTTGCCATCCTGTTGGGGAAGAGCTGGCTGCTCAGAGGACTGAGGGGAGGAAGGACCGGTCCCACGGCTTGCAAGGTGAAGGTGCTGACGCGTGCCTGGGGCCAGGGCACTGCCACCTCGTAGGCCCTCTGCCAGCTCCTGGGAATCCGCTGCAGAAGCAAGAAAATCCTGGGAAAAAACCTTCCCTACGTTCCTGGGAGTCAATGACAGGGTCACTTCTGTGTGAGAACATGACCAGGAGCAGGCAGAAGACTGAAGTTTGTGCTGGTGAGGTCACTGCTGCCTGAGCACCTGATAGACCAAAAGTGGGGACGTGGCTCTGATGCTGACTGGGAGGTCACTTCCTTCTCTGTAGACTCTATGTCATCAGCAGGCCCTTGGTTGCTGTTGGTTCATGTAAGGTCACCTCTGTCTCTGCTGCTGATGGTCCAGAAGCAGGTTGATGGCCTCCATGTAGGTTGTGAGGTCACTTCTGCCTGAGTCCCAGATAGGCCAGCAGCAGGAGTGGCATCAGCAAAGCAGCTGTGAGGTCACGTCAGCCTGAGCAGCTGAGCAGCAGCAACAGGGCTGTGAAATGGTTGGTGAGGCCACTTCTGTCTCTGGAGACGACAGGCCAGAAATGCGCTGGCCTTGAGGGCTGTTCCCTGCTGGGCTGGGGCTCTCCAGGGAGGCCTGAGCCACCCCCAGGCTGTGCTGGGCAGGGGGCTTGTGCCGGGCTCCCGCTGCTGTGGATCCAGCAGGGTGCCAGAGTCCACTGAATGGACTCATCACCGAGTTCATGCAAGCAGGGATTTGGTTGGCTTCTCTGGGGCTTTTTGGACACTGAAAGGAGGAGACTGCTGTTGCATTTAGAAACAAACACCTATCAGCTAGTACAAATGAACCGTGCACAGCACAGAGCTACAGAACCACAGATCCTGTGGTTGTGTGGGGAGTCTGTTGTTCTACACAAGTGCTCTGTCATGAAATATGTATATATATAATAAATACACATATACACACATATATGTGGATATATGTACATATGTATATACATTCTATATATCATTTAGGTGTCTAGGAACTACAGAAGGCATTCCTGATCATCATCTTTTTTTTCTTTTTCTTGGGAGAAGAGGTGTTTTCACCTCTACTGGAGAAATACACTGAGCCACATCAGGATAGTCAGGAGAGCTTTGCAGAGATTTGTACAGCCTCCTGTGCTGTGTGGTAGGAGGAAGACTTAAGAACATAGCGTGTTCCCATTAAATCACCAAACGCAGGAGAAGGTATTTATTTCAGCTGTACTTTGGAAGCTGCACTAGTGCAAGTGAGGCATATGGGCTCTTCAGGGAAGTTAACAAACGTCTCTTGTCTTTCAGATGGTATAAATCATATGTTAACAAAAGATGCAGTCTGTAGTGATGAGGAATCACTTTCAGGGCGCTGAGACTGCATTGTCACATCAAATGCCTACTAGACAAGAGGAACCATTCCTTACCTGCCACAGGTGAATGTCTGTGTCCTTTGGATTCAAACTGCTGGGTCCTTGTAAACAGCCCTGGCTGTTGTAAGTGTGAGGGGAGGGAGAGGAGAGAGTAAAGAAGAGTTTGTCGGGGAGCGAGGCTTATATCAATACATGGAAGAAGTAAGCATGAAGGTGAAGCTCGGTACTAGAGTTCCAATAAAGCACGTTGTTATTACTCACCAAGTTCAAGGACAGAGCCTCCACCAAAAAGATCCACAGGCTCATAGTCATGTTGATTTGAAACACAGTATTCCTTAAGTGACTCAAAACTAAGGCAATGTGTTGTCCATCCTTTTAGGTTAAGAAAAAAAAAAAGTTATGTGATGGTTGCCTCTGTGGTCATCTACCAATAATGTCTAGTCAGTGCCCACATTTGCTGCCAGCACTTTCCCCCTGGGGACCAGAACTGCCTGAGTGTTGATCATCTGATCAGACACACAGAGAAATGCATCCTGGGAAAGGATGCTTGCTGCTTTGGTCATGGGGTAGAGGCTTGTCTGCTTATGTGCTTGAGGTACCACCTGCAGGCAATGGCCTTTGATCTTCCTGAGTAAGGAACCTGGTCAGAAGGAGCCTCTGGAAATGAGACAGCAGCTGTGAGCTGGGGAGCTCTTCAGACAGGCGGGAGGTTGTCACCTCTTATAAAATGAACTTGGAAATTATGACTCGTAACCAGGCTGCTTTGACAGTGCCTGCCCTCAGCTTTCCTGCCTGCGTGGTGCTGCTGGTGCTCCAGACTGATGTGGACACCAGCATCCGGGAAGTCCAAAGGACAGCACCAACTATCATTTATATTCCACATGTCCGTGCACGGTGGGAGAACATTAGATTCTCATTGAAAGCTACATTTACTACACTATTACAGAACAGTCCAGCATGGGCACCAGTTTTGCAGCTTGCAACACCAGCTGGATGCCATGCAAACCTCCCCAAAGAGCTTTTCCTATCAGTAGTTTTCCTTTTTTAGTTTCCTGTTCAGTTATGTATCCTTGAAGCACCTGAATGCTGTGCTTTCCCAAGCAAATGGATACCGTCATCACGAGGGCACCCTACCTGAATCTTCTAGAATTTGCCGTGGCAGAAAAGAACACTGAAAACATTTTTCCAGAAGGTTTTCTGAGTCAAGAGATTCACTCAGACCCGGCATTCCCCCCATTCTGCCCCCCACCCCAGCTTTTTAGACAGATGAATGATTTTGCCTGGAAGAATGATTCTGTTGATTTTGAGATAGTTATTTATACCCTGAGTCAAGTGTATTTGATATTTGCCATGTACAAGGCAATCAAGATCATTTCAATGCCTTATCTTCGGTATTGGTTCTTTCTTGGTATTCTTTCTTCAAAAGGGGCAAATCTCTACCAATTAGGAAGCTGAATTCCATCTTGTGTTTTGGTAACTTTGGGAAGACAACTACACCGATTTCCATAAGCAGACTTCAGTCGGAGTACGTCCTCCACTTCCTAGACTTCTGAGAGTTGGCATTGAAGGAAGGTGTTTAAAAAATGAAGCAGGTTTCTCTTCTGGTGATGTTTTCCTGGACACAGAAACAAAAATCTTAAACATATGTGTTTATGCCACGTCCTTTTCTGCAGAGCTGCTGCCCATCTGGGCACTCCCCAGCCTGTATCACTGCAGGCTGTTGGTCTGTCCCAGGGGCAAGACCTGGCATTTATTTCATTTTTGAATTTCACAGAGTTCCTGGCAGCCCATTCCTCCCTCCTGCTGAGATCCATCTGGAAGGCAGCCCTCAATCTTATTATGACCTACGAGGTGCCATCTGCAAATGTGATGAAACTTGTGTCCTCCAGGTCACGGATGAACCTGTTAGACAGGACAGGCACCAGTATAGAGCCCTGTGTACTCCACTTGTCACTGGCTTCCAGGTAAAGTACAATCCATTCATAAAAACCCTCTGAGCTTGATCATCCAACCAGCTTTTTACCCATATGGTTGTCTACCCAGTCTATTGCACTGCCTTACTTGTATGTAAGAATACAGTGTCAGAGAGTGTCAAGCACCTTGCTAAAATCATGGTAAATGACATCCACTACCTCTGCTCCTCCACAAGTGCTGGTCTTTTATTATAGAAGGCAATCAGGTTGGTCAGGAATGATTTACATTGAGTAAATCCATGCTGACTCTCCCCAGGTGCATTTTCTCATTTGTGTGCCCAAGAGTGTGATGCGAGAGGATTCACTCCATGAAACAGTCCTCACCAAAGTGAGGCTGAATGGCCTGCAGCTCCTTGGGTTGTCCTTGTGGCCATTTTTGAAGATGGGCACAACATATTCTTTTTTTCTGGCCATTGAGACCTCCCTTGTTCCCCACAACCTTTCAAAGGTGATAGAGAATGGCCTTGAGGTAACAGTGGCCAGCCCTCTCAGTGTCTTCTGATGCAGCCCATCCAGACCCATAGACTTATATGGGTTGCGTTCATGCAGGTCATCCCTCACTCAGTCATCACCCACCTGTGGTTGTTTTTTTTCCCCTCAGGAGTCCTGACTCTACATACAACAGCCAGGGCGATCTTGTTGGCAAAGACAGAAGCCAAGAAGGCATGGAGCTCCTCAGACCTATCTGCATCTGCTGTTACTAGATCCCTGCCCGATTCATCAGTGAGCCCACATTTTCCTTTTTATTCTTTTACTGTAACTGAAGCAGCAGCAGCTCTTCTTCATGCCCTTGACATCTCCTGCAAGTGTCTACCCTTGGGGAGCTTTGGCTTCCCGAACACCATCCCTGCTTTGCTGGACAATGTTTCTGAAGTTCTCTATTGCAGCCTCTCCCTCCTCCTGCTTCCTCCATGCTGCCTTATTGCTCAGTCTGCACTCCCAGTGTAGCCAAGCTGATCTCCTGAGATGTCTGCAAGTTTTACTGACTATTGGGATGGACCATTTTTGTGCTTGGCAGGTGCTGAACTTACAGACCTCCTGGCTTTAGGGAGCCTCTGGGCCCTTCAGAGATGCTTCCCATGGCATCCCCCGCCACTCCCCTCACCAGGCGCAAGTCTGCTCCTCTCAAGTCCAGGGTCTGTGCTCCACTACTGTCCTTCCTCACTCTGCTCAGGATTTCGGACTCCACTTTTTCATGGTCACTGTAGGAAAGTATGACAATGACTATCCCACCACTGATCTGTTCCTCTCTTTTTGAAAATTTCAGATACAAGAAAGCATCATGATTATTGGCCTATCAGGCAGCTGTGCTAAGAAGTTGTCCCTGATGCCCTCCAGAAACGTCCTGGCCTGCTTGCACTCTGCTGTTTGCCCTTCCAGTTCATGTCAGGGGGATTAAAGTCCCTCCTACAAGAACCAGGGCCTCTGATCCACAGTTGCTCACGTTGCTTAAAGGAGACTGCATCCACCTTCTCGCACTGATTGGGTGGTCTGTAGCTCTCATCATGATGTCAACTGTACTGTGATGCTCCCCCACAAGCATCCAACCAAACCCTTGCTTCCCCCATGTAAGTGCTCCACAAACCTGAGATGCCCCTCCACACAAAGGGCATGTCCCCTGCTCGTCTTCCCTGACAGTCTCTCCTGGAGAGCTTGTACCCTACCAGCACAGCCCTCCAGTCGCGTGAGTGGTCCCAACACATCTCAGTTATTCCAATGATGTTGCAGTCCTGTGACAGCTTGTGCTCCTGGCTGTGCCCCAGGCTGCATGCACTTGCATATATTTGGGCTACAGAGCCTCAGCTGTGGCAGAGAGAACAGGCTGATCATGGTGGAACTTGTTACCAAGAGCCAAGGCCAGTGTGTGTACAATGGTCCGACTTCAGAGCAGAGACATGCTGGCCTAGATAGCAGGTGGCAATGTAATGGTGGAATGAGGTTCCCACTGAGAGGGCAAAGCCTGCAGTGCCCAAGGCCAGGGAGAAACAGAGCTGGGCTGAGCAAGAATGCCAGGAGAGGGGTGGACTGCCTGAGTTGACTGTGCGGCACCTTGGTGCCCTGTGACAGAGGTGAACCGATTTCCAGGCAGGACAAGGTGCCACTGAAGAAGTCCCTGGCACTGGGCAGCCTGTGATTTGGCACCCTGTGGACATTGTTAGCCCAGTCCCTGTTCATATCACCTGGTGGCGTGAGAAGAGGTTGAAGGCGAGGAAAGCTAGAAGGTTTTAAGAGTACAGAGACTAGAGCGGAGACCTTGGTGGGATGTGCCTCTCCTATTTATGAAGCACACTTGGCTGTAGGTTGGAAGGACTTGGCCTAAAGGCAGTGGTGGGATCCAGTTGTGGGGGCACTGGTAGGAAACCTCAGTTGCCCTGGGGCACTTGCCCAGCAACCACTCCAAAGGGGCCTTGTTTTCCTAGAGGTCCCATGGTGTCTCTGCTAGAGACATGTGGTTATGCTGGTCACCCCAGGCATCTGACATTGCCCTGCAGGCCTATTTCTGTGTCACTGAATCAAGTGCCAGCACTGGATGACATCAACTATTTGCAATGTTGGGATCTGCATGTATCTCAGCTTTCCAGTGAGCGGAGCTCTGGTAGCAGTGGGCATCTCGTATCATTGCAGGTGGCCAAGGCAATTCCCCTCCTGGACCCCACCTCATGCTCTAGAAGGATGTGCGTCTCACAGTTGCTCCATGAGAGCAAGCAGATACTGGCACATGCCTTGGAGCACCTCTGTCTCTTCCAGTGTCACCAGGTGTTTGTGTGTGAGCAACTGACTGCCACCCTCCATCTCCATTGATTATAATGGGAGCATAGACCAAGATCTCGCATGCAGACATCCATGCTGTGCTCACTTCTGCCTGGGACAGGGGAATCCCACCCCCTTTGTGTTTTTTATGGAGCTCACGAGAAGGTCTGAATCCCACACCAGCTCAGGGCCATCTAAAGCACCCTGAGAAGCCCAAAACGACTCATCTGAATCAACACCTGAACAATGGGACAATGAGCTCCCTTCTTGTCCCCATCTAGGGGAGATGGGAACAGGGGCTTCCAGAGTGGGACAGTTCCACCTTTCCGAGATAGCCATCCTCTGATGAAATTAATTGCAGTGCTGGAGTCAGTCTCTATTCACTCTTTAGAAAAGGACAATAGCTGATTATTTTAGTCTACCTCAGTGAACATTTCCCAGGAGGAGGGAGCACAAGGGACAGAGAAAGTCATGAGCTCAGCTGGGCGTCTGCTCCTGAGTGGGGCCAGGCTCCGGGGATGGAGGGAGCTCATGGCAAGTGGGCAGCACTGCCCAGAGACAACTGTGTGCAGGAGCAGCTCCTCTGCAAAGAGCGGCAGGGCTCCAGGCACTGCCTGCTGCTGCTGACATGAGAGGTGACAAGGCAGAGAGAAGTGCAAGGCAGTGTGGAGTGGGAGGACAGAGGAGAGCTCCTTGTGGGAGAAATCTTCACAGCCCTTGACACGGTAAGTCTCTGGCTGCAGGGCAATGCTACTGAGGTTCCTGGAGGGCTCTTCTAAAAACAACCCATCCCATCCCATCTCACACCTGTTTTTTAAGGATGTCTCTCCCCCCCCCCCTTTTTTTTTTTCCTTTGCAGAGGAGGGAGAGATGCTTCAGAGCAGGGATTCCCTGCCACACTGTCCCAGGGACAGGGCATGCTGCTACCTTCTCCCAGGGATCCTGCAAGGGTGTGAAGCCGGGGTGTGCATAGAGGTCTGCTCAGTGCCATAATTCAGAGCAGTGTTCCTGTGTCCCAGGGTGCTGTGTGCCCAGAACAGAGACTCTGCGTCCTGCGAGGCTCAGCACTCAACCTGCCCGAGAAGCTCCCCACAGCACTGCAGGATGAAACTCTGGGTGGTAGGAGAAACCCCTGGCAGGGCAGGTTCATCCTCCTCCTGAGAGGGTGCTGCGTGGGTCAGGGCTGCTCACAGCTCTAACTCTTGCACAGGAGATGTCCAAGGAACCTTTTTCAAGAGGAATATCAAGAGAAGGGCTGCTTGCAAGAGAAGGAGTTTTCCTTCTGGTATCTGCGCTTTCAGTTCGCTAATTTTGTCAGGGAGAAAAAAGGAACAAGATTTATGGTTTGGCAAGGAAGTGGGATTCCTAAACCTTCACTCTCAGACATTAATAGGTCAGTGAGAAACCTCAGGAAGCTGCTTCATCCCCACCTTAGCCTGCAGACAGCATCAACATCACCTTTGTGGCCTCATAGGAGTTTATGTGACCTGTTCCTTAGGACGTGCATGCACAGAGATGCCCCGAGAGAGTGCCCTGATCCGGGAGGTTTCCTTAGGGCAGAACTGAACACAAAGAGGGTGGGATGTTGTCTGTGAGCACTGACCAGGAGAAGATGTTGTGACAGAGAAAGAGCTGCCAGCAGGGACAGCTCCAGACAACAGGGATGGGCAGGGAATGAGAGGGAACTGCAGGGCATGAGCCACCTCCTCTGCAGCCAGACCTCCAGCAGAGGAGAGGGGCTTCTCTCCTGCTACAGGCCCATTTCATCCTGCCTGACAAAGGGGTTGAGAGTGACTGCGCTGTGATGTCACCGTCTGCGAGGTGGCATGCCCAGCTGGGTAAGGGGAAGGCTTTCCAGAATGCCTCTCTGTCTCTCTCCTTGCCTCCCTTGGCAGCAGGATCATGATGCTGCTCCTTGTTTCCCCTCCTGTCCATGCTGCTCCTGTTCTTATTTTGGGTTTTTCTGGGGTTGGGTGTTTTCAGCTGCAGTTCAGACACTGATTCTGCAAGTTGTGGAACAGAGGGGTCTGCATGGGAATGAGGTGGCCCCAGCCCCCTTCTGACTTGTGGTGCTCCAGGAAAACCAGGCTGTGGGGCTGGGAAATGAGCGGATACTCCTGTAAGGAGAGCCTATCTTCAGTCCTAAGGGTCCTTTGACTGTTTCCCTGTGGTGTCCTGCCAGGCTGCCACCTGCCCTCTAGAAAGGCACTGCTGTCTCATAGCACCTCTGTGATATCTGAGCGCCCCATGAGGAAAGTGCAGAGATGGTGAGAGTATGGAGATGGTGGTGGGAGGCTGTATGTGGGCATCCGAAAAGAGCCCTGTGTGTCCTTGGCTAGAAGGGTCGTGTGGAGAGCTCCGTCAGGTGTCTGGAGAAAGGGTGAGAAATTTGGAGCTGTGCACTTTGAAAGTGGACTTGTGTGCTCTCAGCAGGGACTGGTTTCTTTCTAGGACAAAATATGAGTGTGATCATCCTCCAGCTCAAACAGAGAACTGCAACATCTGGGGGTTTCTTGGCTTGAAAAGTCTCTGCTAACTTCTCAATGTCTTTTCTCCTTTGCACAGACCCCTATGCCCAGAGATAGCAAAATGTCCAACAGCAGCTCCCTCAACGAGTTCCTCCTCCTGGCATTTGCGGACACACGGGAGCTGCAGCTGTTGCACTTCTCGCTCTTCCTGGGCATCTACCTGGCTGCCCTCCTGGGCAACGGCCTCATCATCACAGCTGTAGCCTGTGACCACCACCTCCACACCCCCATGTACTTCTACCTCCTCAACCTTTCCCTCCTCGACCTTGGGTCCATCTCCACCACTGTCCCCAAATCTATGGCCAATTCTCTGTGGGACACCAGGGCCATTTCCTATTCAGGATGTGCTACCCAGGTCTTCCTGGTTTTCTTCTTGTTTGGAGGAGAGTATTTACTTCTCACTGTTATGGCCTATGACCGCTACGTTGCCATTTGTAGACTCCTGCACTACGGGACCCTCATGGGCAGCAGAGCCTGTGTCAGAATGGCAGCAGCTGCCTGGGCCAGTGGTTTTCTCCATTCTGC